>NW_027411582.1:14657478-15907478 GCF_049639745.1 Rhodnius prolixus | reverse complement strand
TCCAGCCTTTCCCAGTCTCAAGAGTTCTTCCAGTGAAGAGTGGAATAAAGAAAAGCTGGTACGATGAACTCTAGGAACAAATCACTGACTCGTGCAAATAATAATTTTTATCTCATTGTTCTCTTCTGTTCTTTTCTCACATACTTTATGGTAGAATGAAAGCATTTCCTTATTTATCACAGGATTAACTTAAAATTGCTTGGAAATAACCTATAATAACAAGAACCCACAATATGTAAATCAAGATTATTTATCTGTAGCCTCAGTTGAAAATAAGCACGATCGCAAAACCTTTTTTTAAGTTGTAAGAGGTGCTTAAAATCGTACTTCAATGATTTCAAAAGTACTTATTTCCGCCATATAAATGGCAACAGAGAATAGTTATACTGTTCGGTTGTACTAATACGTGTAGGCAGGGCCATCTGCGTTTCAATGAATTAAGACTATTTTTGGGTAAACAACTTCATTTATAGCCATTTGAGTGTAATTTTCATTGTTTTTTTTTTTTTTTCTTTTTTTGGAAACGCCTAAGGCAAGAAAACACCAGTTAAATACATTTTGTTTTTTGAGTAAAATTTATACAGGGTGTCCCAAGCTATATGGATAACGACTTTTTCTCGGAAACTAAGATAGCTAGAAAAAGAAAACTAAAAAATACGTGATCCTTTAGTTTTTTTTTGTTAGGAATCCAAATTTAATTTGTAAATTTTTACAAATGGAGGCCACTGAATAGCCCCCGTGTCCGATATAACACCATCAGGCATGTAAAGAGATATCTCGACGGGAAATTTGATGGGCGTGTTATATCGACACGGGGTTACGATTCAGTGGCCACCTCGTTCACCGGATTTTGACACCTATGGACTATTTCCTTTGGGGATACCTGAAAAACAAGGTGATTATTCATAACTTTTTTTTTTCTTTCCTTATTTCTGCTTACCTAAAAGCATTTCTAAATCTAGGTGTATCAGAATCAAGCCGGGATTGCATCTGTAGATGAACTAAAGCAGAGAATAATAGATGCCTGTAACTCGGTTAAAGCCGAATCTATTTCTTTGGCATTAAGGGACAATTGGCTGGAAAGAGCATGTCTATGCATCTCTAATGGTGGAGGCCATTTCGAGCATGATCTGTAATATTAATGAGGAGTAAAATTTTGTAATAAAATAGTAATTTTCTTCGTATTCAATCTAAAAAACCGTTATAATATTATCATTTTGAAATTTCTTATAAGAATCATGTTTTCTGAATGAGAAAATATAGCTTTGGACACCCTGTATAGTATTAGTATTAGTAGTAGAGTAGTATTATCATTATTATTGTTACTTTTCAAAAATTAAATTTGGATTAAACGATTTACAATAGATTGTCGTTATTTTGTTATTTCCAATTGAATAGACTTAGTACAATTATCCTGAATCAGTTACACAGTAATGATTCAATAATGGGGAAAAAAAATTCCCCGCATGATTTGTGGTTAGAAATATGTAGCCGTAATGGTGGGGTACACCAGTACTGGTATGACGATAGTTTTAGAAGACGACCTTGCCAAGGCTACTGACTCATCCTGTTTTTAGTCCAGGAATTGCCAACATAAAAAAAAAAAAGTCATTGTACCATTGGTCACACTGACTGGTTCTTTTGAAAAAAAAGAAGAGTTATAATATCTATATTTTATTTCTTGATTCCGAATAAGTGCATAATGTATACTTTTTTATTTCTTAATAATAAATCGAAACTTCACTTCCTCGACTTCTTTTACATTCTTTTAAAAGAATTCTTCTTTTACATTATTTTCTAGTCATCCATAAAGAGGTAAGTTTTGAAATCATGCACGTTTTAGTAAGAATCAATAGTTTTTAGAAATTGTCGTACGTTTAAGGTTAGAATAAGCAAAAAATTTCCCTGTTGTTTGGATAAAATCCAAATGAGATTTAATGAAAAGACAAAATTTAAATAAATTGAAATTTAAACATTTTCCTTTAAGTTAAAATAAACAAAACGGAAATGTTGTGAAATTATTGAAATCATTAAAAAGGAAATTGCGCTATTTATCTTATTTTCTACAATATAAATTAAACACTAATTCTTATGAATGTTTACATAATTTTGTAATCTAGGAGTTCTGGTCTGATTTCTTTTTCTCTATATTTTAATAAATTATTATGTTTTTAAAAATTAATTTATACAAAAAAAATTAAGATGTCTTGAGTGAACACGTCATTTTTTATTACGACAATTTTAAGCAGTTATTCTAAAGTGGGGGGGTCACCTAAATCGATTAACTGCAAATTTGAAATTATATTTATCGCATTTAATTCTTGAAAATATTACACTTTCCGGGCAATGAGGCCATTAAAGTTAATTTTAACTGAACTGTTTTTGAAGTATTTCTCTGGAGATATAATACAACTTGTGTGTTATTTATGCTAAAGGTAACCCGCCTTGTAACCTTTGTCTGTTATGTAATTATGAAACCAGAGAATTTGGCTCATATTTTTTTAGTTTTTTGTCCTGGCTACCGAGCAATAAGGCAAAGGTACCTTTCAAAATATCTTTCTATTACTGCTGAAAATGTACCACCCTAATTACTGAAAACAAATTTCATATATTTGAAATTGTCTATAAATACGAGGTGTGTTCAAAAAGTAACGGGAATTTTCGTTTTTTGAAAAAAATATTTATTTATTCATCTACATTAATATTGTCGCCTTCAAAGTAGCATACAATACACTTGTGCCAGCGCTTTTTCCAATCCTCGAAACACTTCTGAAACTCGATCTTTGTGATAGCTTTCAGCTCTTTCAGCGATTCGCTTTTAATGTCATCTATGCTTGTAAAACGACGGCCTTTTAATGTTCTCTTTATGTTTGGAAATAGAAAAAAGTCACATGGAGCCATGTCTGGCGAATATGGAGGCTGGGGCATCGTTAAAGTTTTGTTTTTGGCCAAAAATTCACGAACAAGCAATGAAGTGTGAGCAGGTGCATTATAGTGGTGCAAAATCCATGAATTGTTTTGCCACAAATCCGGGCGTTTTTTTCGGATTGCTTCACGCAAACGGCGTTGAACTTGTAGGTAGTACTCCTTATTGATTGTTTGACCTTGTGGCAAGAATTCATGATGCACTATGCCATTAAAATCGAAGAACACAGTGAGCATAACCTTCACATTCGACCGCACTTGTCGAGCCTTTTTCGGTCTTGGCGATCCAGAATGCCTCCACTGGGACGATTGAGCCTTAGTTTCGACATCATATCCGTAAACCCATGTTTCGTCACCTGTTATAACACGTTTCAGTAGATCCGCATCGTTGTCGACTTCACTGAGTGACTCTTGAGCAACTTCCATTCTCCGCTGTTTTTGTTCGAAATTCAACAATTTTGGAACAAATTTTGCTGCCACACGTTTCATACCCAAAACATCCGAAAAAATTTCATGGCATGAGCCAATTGATATGGCAACATCATCAGCGACTTCTCTGATTGTGATTCGGCGATCGTTCATAACCATTTCTTTCACTTTTTTCACGTTTTCATCGGTTGTTGATGTGCTTGGACGTCCAGGTCGTTCATCATCTTCAACGTTTTCGCGGCCATCTTGGAAACGCTTATACCACTCGTAAATCCTTGTTTTACTCATAGCAGACTCACCATATGCCTTTATTAACATTTCACACACTTTATTACACTTTATTTCATTTTTTACGCAAAATTTAATACAAATTCTTTGATCCATTTTTTTTTAACAAACAAAAATCGCCAAGCTCGAAAAACACGTCTAACCTTAACGGCTGCCACTTAAGAAGTAAACAATGAATATTACTGAAAATTTTATCGTACTTCCAAAACCAAATTTCTATTACGGTGCGTTCGACGTGTACACTCGTTGTGAAAAATATAAAATTGCCATTAATTCCAAAAAACTCGAAATTTTAATAAAATACAATAAGAATATTATTTGGTGGGATGTTTCCCTTTATCTTACCAATAGAACTGTCAAGCATTTTATACGGAGAAGAGAGTCAGCCAAATGACAAGTGGTTGGTCCATGTTTGATCTCCGCATTAGAGAATGGGGAATTACCGCACACAAATAGAAGCTTTCAACCCTTGTGTAATGCCCGTTTTTTACCTTAGATAGAGATTCAGACCTCTCAGTACGAGCATTATTTCATTTTGCACAGAATTCCAAAGCTCTTTTCTCCCTTGTAAAACGCTCTTGCGTCCCTAGTTAACTAGGAGCAATGCATATGTGAAGCGATGCAAGATTTTTTGAATGAGCACAGAATACTTTGTAATCTGTAAGCCCCCAGAGAGATTGCAGAAAAAGTCGCTTGCAGTGACTATTACGACTATTGTAAACTTTTGGTTGTTTTGCCCTGCGTTCGACGTGTATACACGTCATTGTTTGATTTTAATTCCGCCACTGTGGCTTTTTTAAAACTAAATTCCACGTTTAACTGATTAATTAATAAATATATAAATATTAATACTTTTGGACTGTACTGTAAATAAAATTTAAATCACCAGCCTCCGTCTATATTTGTACTAAACTGTATTATTATAGATGTAAAATAAATAAATAATTATAATAATAAAGAGTTACATTGAAATGGCAAGGTCAGCTGACAGTTACAAAGTTACACGCCCATTTTGTTTTGTATCTATTTTATATGCTTAAGTTCTAAAGCGGTGACTTTAATAATTCTGAATTAAATTTGTGTTCATTATGTATTCAATTCTCCCTACTCTAATTTTTTTAGAGTACAGCCGGCTTTGAACAGTCGGCCACTGTTTCTGTACCAAGTTATTCACTTCTTGGTACACTCTCTCACTTCCCGGAAGTGAGCGATACCTCTCTCTTTCTTTCTTGCATCCCACTTTTTCAGTTCACTTAATAGAGTGTCCCTCTCGAGTAATCTTGAAAGATATGTAGGCTGCAGCCGTATTTATGACCATCGGCTTACATACTGGAGCATCGACTCTTGTCTTGTCTTTTTATTTTTTGCTCTAATTTCACTGGTTGCATTTAAAATATTTATTTAATGAGTATAATTTCTGTTATTTAGGGTAAAAATACTTGTAAACTCTTTTTTCTTTTTTTTTTGAAATTCAAATAGCTTCGAGTTTTATTCCATTACTAGTTTGTTGCACAATTTGAATAAGTCTTAAGAATTTTTTTGGTAAAATATTACGAAATTAGTGAATTAATTTCTAGATTGATTGATCTTGCTACCTATTTTAGAATGCATTTTTGAAATATTTTACGTCTGATCTATGACATTTAACATTTAAAAGAAACTACATTGATTGGCAATGTCTTTAGAAATTCAGTTAAACATAAATCCTTATTTTTGAACCAAGTTTCGTTTATCGAGATAATGTCCTTCATCAAATGCCTCTTGGAGGTGTAAAAAGACTTTCTCTGTACAGTGCCGATGTTCCTTCCACTTTTAATTTAAGCTCTGATTAGTGCTAAGCAACTTATTAGAGTGCATTTTTATTTTTATTTTTAAGAACTAGTCGACGAATGTTGATTTAGAATTTTAATCCGGGGTTGAAAGCGATTTATAAAAGTATTTCAACCTCCCGTTTGGTTTAAATTCATTTAGGATTGGGTCCCACTTTTAGAGTGTGCAGGAACATTTGTTAAAAGTACTGCACACTTGAGTTAGATTCTACGGAAATAGCCTCCTTACGATAGACTATATATCTTGAAGCGGATAAGTCATCGTGATTATACGAGTATATATGTTTAGTTGAAGCTAAACCCAAATATAATACTTTAATTGATTGATTCTTGACAAAATGTGAGTTTATGATGGGATGGTACCATCGGCGAAACCGCATTCCCCCTCGTCGACCAGATCGATGATGTAAGAGGGGAGCGCGGTACGATATCCGATAGCCTAGGCTCCACCTTGCCTTGCTGAGCAAGATATGTGTGTGGCAGCCCGATAGGCCAATAGGGTACCATCCCAGCACTAGTGGCTTTTGTGTGAATAAAGAGAAAAATGTGTGGTGGGCGCTAATAACCACAGACTTCGATGCGCCGGCAGAAGAAGAAAAAAAAAAAGAAGTCGAAAAATTGCTCCCAAAATATCGCTTCCCGTCTCTTCAGGGCGTCAATCAAAAAGCTATCGTTGCGGTCAACTGTCGTGGTGCATCCCAATTCGCTCATGTAGAAAGCTATTTTCATAATATGGTGTACCCAGCTTTGATTAACACGTGGTCCACGTTAGCTTTAGATTTAAATTTTTTTGTCAAAAATTTAAATCTAAAATATTCGTAGATACCAAGCCAATTTTGGTTCCTGCCTCGTGTTGTTCTTACCCAGAATTGTGTTTCTCAATTCCAGGAAAGCATCTTCAGCACTGTGGAGGACCTCTAATCTGCTTTCTTGCACAGAAAGAACCCACCACTATGTCTTAAACTCATTATTAGTTGTTTTTTGTAATGTTTTGGTTTTATATAATTGAGTTGATTTTTTTTCTTTAAGACATATCTACCCTCTTCTTGTTCTGTTAGCTGTTCTATCTTCTATAAGATGATGTTCTTTAGTTGTGCAAACAGCTGAACATAATCTAGAGGTATCTTCCTCAATGTTTGGGAACCCATTTTCCATTAACAACAAGCGTAGTTACCTTAGTTTTTAACTACCCAAAAAATAGATAACTTCCTAGTAATCCGCTCTATTGCTTACTTCCTTGCATTATCATTCTATCCTTCGAGTTTTACAACTCCATCAAGTGTTAGCCCAACTCTACGAGTAACCAATCCAATCGACGCCAAAGTACCGTGCTTTAAACCTTCTTATTCATCTGATCAATTCACAACGGGGGAAGATCTGTGAAACTTTTGTTGAAAATAGGTCCACGATGAAATCCTATTTAACGGAACAGAAGAACACAGAAGACCCTAAAATTTAGAATATATCTTAACGGAAGTAGTAAGTTCCCCGAGAGTTATCTTATTCGTTACTTATCAAACTAAAAGCAAGGAAAACTTTTTTGTTCAAATTTCATTAATATTTCGCCTAAGATTTATCTAAAATATCTCGAGATTCACCTCCTAACTTGGTCATAGAAGGTTTTTCCCAATTAATTAAATAATATTTGAGAATTATATACCGGATACATCATACATCTTACAGGAAAAAAGTTCATAGAGTCACCATACTCCCAGTATTTCTTGAAAAGTAAAAATGTAGCATTACGTAAGCGGAAAGGCAGCCCTGTTATTTCCGGCTGTAATTTCTGGTATGCAAGAAAAAAGAAAAAAGCAAGCTGTTCACCTCTGGGTCGTGAATAGCGAAGAACACAGACCATCCCGGCGTAGACTGGGACATTAAAGTGGAGGGAGTTGATGGAAGTGAATACCCTAGAATAGAACTCGCCAGCCTTGAGGTATTCGACTCTTGTAAATAGGTCTTATTTTTCTCCACCTCCTGCTGCCTTAAAAAGAAGAAAAAAGAACAGAAACTATTGGCCAAGGTATTCAAATTAGTTGTAGGTTTATCTTTTTTGTATTTTTAGGTAGGGAATTGTCAAGGTCTCCCAGTTAACTAGAATGCAGGAGTGGTAGTGGTCTTAGTGAATCATAATGGAACAGAGTATGTGATTTTAGTATTCAGCTCGCGGACACTCCTGTGTTTTGTCTCATGACATAAAAGTCCGTTACACCACTATCGGGATGAATCATGAGATAAACTGCAGCCAAGGCTAGCTCGTCTTTTCGGATTTTTGGCTATCATGTTTTTCTCGGAAACTAAGATAGCTAGAAAAAAACTAAAAAATACGTGTTCCCTTGGTTTTTTGTTAGAAATCCAAATTTAATTTGTAAAATTTTTTCATTGCTTCCAGAAGCGAGATACAGGCACCAACTTCATTTTTTCAAATGGGGAGGATGGGGAGGTGTGGTTTTTATTTCAGAAATAGATTCCTCTATTTTTTGAAAGAAAAATTTACTCGAACGGTTTTTTTCTGTGAGCGATATTTTACAAGTTATGAATGAAAATATGATTCTTATAAGAAATGTCAAAATGATAATATTAAAACGGTTTTTTGATTGAATAAGAAGAAAAGTACTATTTTATTACAAAATTTTACTCCTCATTAATATTACAGATCATACTCGAAATGGCCTCCACCATTGTGAGATGCATATACATGCTCTTTCCAGCCAATTGTCCCTTACTGCCAAAGAAATAGATTCGGCTTTAACCGAGTTACAGGCATCTATTATTCTCTGCTTTAGTTCATCTACAGATGCAATTCCGGCTTGATTCTGATACCTAGATTTAGAAATGCTTTTAGGTAAGCAGAAATAAGGAAAGAAAGAAAAAAGTTATGAATAATCACCTTGTTTTTCAGGTATCCCCAAAGGATATAGTCCATAGGTGTCAAATCCGGTGAACGAGGTGGCCACTGAATCGTAACCCTGTGTCGATACATACCATCAGGCATGTAAAGAGATATCACGATAGGCAATTTGATGGGCGTGTTATATGAAAAATTGTTTTATAAAATTTTCTCACTTAGCAAAGAACAGTTTGTACGATATTTCTTTAACTAGTATATAATAATCTATGTATGCAATAACTGTGCTTCACGAACATAATAAATCATTATGTCATTTTACTGCAAGCGTACTTTAAATACTATCTTGAAGAGTAGATTGTAAATATCTAAAAAAAAAAAGTGTTCATAATATTTCCAGGGCTACTCAAGGGACTTCGATTTTATTGTAATGTAACTTAAATTTCTGCTTAATTACTCGAGAATTCAACGATAACATTTTATTTTATTAGAAAATGCCGGTTTTTGCTCATTTTCAGCAACTTTTTTCTCGAAATCTATTATATCTATGTTGTTGCAAAAAAAAATTACGGGCGTAAAGGAGGATTTGCTCTATACGACGGTCGTTTGAAAAGTCCGTGCAAAGTCAGAGAGATAGCACCACTGGCGCGTATCGAGGTTATGTTTAGTTAGTAGCATCTCTTGGAAGAACACACACCAAGTTTCAGCCAGATCGGTCTATTTCTTTGTGTTTGGCATTCGTTTGAATCGAGGAAGTCGAGTGATTTTTAAAAAATACTTTATGAAAGGCAAAACGCCTCAGGAGACTAAAGAGAAGCTTGATAAACATTATGGTGACTGCACCTTCGATTAGAACAGTTTATAAGTGGTTTCAAAATTTTCGGAGTGGCCATATGGGCACAAGTGACGCTGAACGTTCTGGACGCCCTGTTCAGGTTACTACTCCAGAAATAATTGATAAAATCCATGATATGGTGATGGATGACAGTAGAGTGAAGGTGCGTGAGATTGCTAGTGCTGTGGGCATCTCGAATGAACGGGTACATAATATTTTGCATCAACATTTGGACATGACAAAGCTATCCGCAAGATGGGTGCCGCGATTGCTCACGCTTGACCAAAAACGAAATCGTGTGATGTGTTGCAAGGACGGTTTGCAGCTGTTCCAGAAGAATCCGCAGGACTTTAAACGTCGTTTCGTCAATGTAGATGAAACATGGATACATCACTACACTCCTGAGACCAAAGAACAATCTAAACAATGGGTTACCAAGGGGGAACCTGCGCCAAAAAAGGCGAAGACCGTTCCTTCGGCCGGAAAGATTATGGCGACCGTCTTTTAGGATTCGCAAGGAATAATCCTCATCGACTATCTGGAAAAGGGTAAAACTATTACAGGTGCATATTATTCATCGTTATTGGACCGTTTGAAAACCGAGCTGCAAGAAAAACGCCCACGATTGGCCCACAAAAAAAGTCCTTTTCCATCACGACAACGCACCAGCTCACACCTCAGCAGTTGTGGTCGCAAAATTAATGGAAATAGGGTTCCAACTCGTTTCACATCCCCCCCTATTCTCCAGACTTGGCTCCCTCGGACTACTATTTGTTCCCCAATATGAAGAAATGGCTGGCGGGAAAAAGATTTTATTCAAACAAGGAGGTGATTGCAGGAACGAATGGCTATTTTTCAGACTTGGACAAATCCTATTATTCGGAAGGGATCAACAAACTAGAGCAGCGTTGGACGAAGTGTATAAGCCTAAAAGGAGACTATGTTGAAAAATAAAAAAGGTTTACCCCAAAAAATTAAGTAGTTTTTATTTTTGCACGGACTTTTCAAACGACCCTCGTATTATAAAGAAAATATGGGAATTTTATCTTTTACGGAAAAAGAGAAAAAAATTGTCAAAGTTGGGTGTTTTTCAACGTTACAGCTTTTTCGTGCAGTTTTTGACGATCAACCCTTACACAACTGTCCTACCGGTCAGTTTTAATTAGAAAATTAATTTCAATTAAATCATAGAAGTTTTTCCTAACGCGGAAAAGATTTAGTGCTTTTAAATGTGCCACTTTTCGATCGGAATTACACGGCCTAATCTGTCACCCGATATGTGGTCCAGAAAAAAGAAGATTAAAATAAATTTAATGTTATTTATCATCCATCTAATTTGATTATGGATCTACTCACTTGTTATTTTGATAGAATTAAATGGAAAATAATGAGACAAGATGGAGAAATGATTAGTTGCAACAATCCAATGTTAGGTATCAAAAAACTGAAGCCCCTAAAAATACCTCTTGTCATTTTTCTTGATAAAGAAAATTAAAAAAAACAATTTAAACATGAGTAAAAGTTGGACATAACACACACGAAATGTCTACCTGACATCAATGACACAAAACAACAAAATGGCCCCTTTACCAAGACCTCCTAGATCTAGACTTCAGATAAACTGACAAAACAAAAAAGTGGGTAGACCAACTCTTATTTTTTTTTTATATATAAATATAACTTTTTCTTTCATTTTACAATCTTTATCTCACTTTAACCTACATATCATAGCGTCTTGTCTATTTATTAATATTAAATACATCGCAACTTATTTTTTTGTTAAGACACGTAGGTGGTCTGAAGAAAGGAAAACAACTTGGAAGATTGGCTTCACGGTTTTTTTTAAAAAAAAAAGAATTAGTGGAAGATTTTTCTTGAATTCTAGCAGAACAAGCTTTCCTTTTTTGGTAATTTTTCTTGAAATAAAATAATCTATTAGATAATTCATGAGGTTTTATTGGGGAGGCAAAAAAAACAAAACTGGGATATTTAAAACAAAATAATGTGTTTACCACCCAAAAAGTACGACAATTTTCTGTGCAGTTTCCCATATTTTTGAGAAGACTGAACTGGGTAAAAATTCAGCTAAAGTTGGTCGAATTAATTTCAAAACTTAAAATGTTACTTTTAGATTAACTTTGTAAAATACCCAAATTATTCGTTTACTACAAAATAAATTAATATACGAGGGGGTACCCAAAAAAAACCGGAATTATTTTTTAAAAGCTATTTATTTACAAATTTTTTACAGAACAACCTTATCCCTTTCAAAATACTCTCCATTACAACTAATACATTTGTCCCACCGGTGCTTCCACTGTTCGAAACATTTTTTGTAGTCATCTTTAGAAATGGCTGACAGCTCCTTCTTCGTTTTTTTCTTGACCTCTTCAATGTTGTCAAATCGGTGACCTTTCATGCCCTTTTTCATGCGTGGAAATAAGAAAAAGTCGCACGGAGCCAGGTCAGGCGAGTAAGGTGCGTGGGGCAGCGGAAACATGCCATTTTTAGCCAAAAACTGTGTAACAGAGATGGCTGTGTGTGCAGGTGCATTGTCGTGGTGGAAGAACCAGTCTCCTGTTTGCCACAAATCGGGTCTTTTTTGGCGAACACTATTGCGCAATCTTTTCAAAACTTCCAAATACAAGGTTTGATTGACGGTCTGACCTGGGGGGACAAACTCTGAATGGACTACGCCTTTGGCATCAAAAAAGCAAATCAGCATTGTTTTGATATTTGACTTGACTTGACGACATTTTTTTGGTCGGGGTGAAGATGACGTCTTCCATTGGCTCGACTGTTGCTTTGTTTCTGGGTCATAACCATAGCACCATGACTCATCACCAGTAATGACCTTTGACAGAAAGTCTGGATCAGTTTCAAGCTGTTGTTTCAAAGCACGACATGTTTCAACTCGATGTTCTTTTTGATTGTCAGTCAGAACTCGAGGAACAAACTTGGCAGCAACCCTTTTCATCCCCAAATCTTCCGTTAAAATTCGCTGAACCGAGCTCCAAGATAACCCACTACTCTCTGACAGTTGATCAATTGTCTGTCGACGGTCTGTGAACACCAGCTCTCGAATTTTTTCAACATTTTCGTCGATTCGGGCAGTTGATGGACGTCCAGAACGAGGTTTGTCATCAATCGACATGTCGCCATTTTTAAACCGAGTAAACCACTCGTATACTTGAGTTTTTCCCATAGCGTCATCTTTGTAAGCTGTTTTCAATATTAAAACACTTTCAGCAGCATTTTTGCCGAGTAGAAAACAAAATTTCAGAGCTGCACGTTGTTCACTTAAACTTGCCATCATAAAAAACGAAAAAAGAACAAAACAGCGCTGGTAAAAACAATCACTGCAGATGAACAGAACAAGCCAGGCAGACAACACAGGCAGGACTGAACTGGCAAGGAATTGCGCTATACACGTCTAGCGGCAGAAATGCGTACTACATAAGCTCCATGCGCGGCAACGCAATTCCGGTTATTTTTGGGTACCCCCTCGTATAATAGTGTAGAGTTCAATTGATAACGTGGCTACAACTATTTGAGAGATAATCGAATTGTAAGAAGAGAAAAACTTTGTTTGTCCAATTATTGATGTAAAAGAAATACCATTGGCTAATAAAAAATATCCTTTTAATATCCGGCCACATGATTGGCTAACTCCATTTAGTCGCCATCTTCTAAGAAGAACCACTCAGAATCCCGAGAGATTTACTCATCTTCTTTTCTGATCAATACCCTAATAATTTTCACCAAAAATATTAATATAATTTTAATGAAACAACCTATATTACATATAATAGTGTAGAGTCCAATAGACAACGTGGACAACTATTCGAGAGATAATCGAATTGTAAGAAGAGAAAAACTTTGTTTGTCCAATTATTGATGTAAAAGAAATACCATTGGCTAATAAAAAATATCCTTTTAATATCCGGCCACATGATTGGCTAACTCCATTTAGTCGCCATCTTCTAAGAAGAACCACTCAGAATCCCGAGAGATTTACTCATCTTCTTTTCTGATCAATACCCTAATAATTTTCACCAAAAATATTAATATAATTTTAATGAAACAACCTATATTACATATAATAGTGTAGAGTCCAATAGACAACGTGGCTACAACTATTCGAGAGATAATCGAATTGTAAGAAGAGAAAAACTTTGTTTGTCCAATTATTGATGTAAAAGAAATACTATTGGCTAATAAAAAATATCCTTTTAATATCCGGCCACATGATTGGCTAACTCCATTTAGTCGCCATCTTCTAAGAAGAACCACTCAGAATCCCGAGAGATTTACTCATCTTCTTCTCTGATCAATACCCTAATCATTTTCACCAAAAATATTAATAAAATTTTAATGAAACAACCTATATACCTATCAGGTTCTCAATGATTTTTTTTGTACTGTAACTGAAAATCTCGCGCAAAACTTCAAGGTGTTGTTTTGGTTACCAAAACTATGGAAACCACGCATATATTTTTATTTTTATTTTTTAGAATTACGTCATTTCTTTTCTTTTAAATCCGTTAGAATTTATTTTCTTCATTAAATAACCTTCAGAAAATTTGAGTCGACCACATCCGGGTATTGTAATAACATTTCCTTTTGAACTTCCTATGTAAATTGCGAACTATACTATGTAAATGAAAAAACAATACTGATAGAAAAATGAAAATTTCAATTAAATAATGTTAAAAGGTAAAACATATTTTTAGGATTAGTCATTTGCATTTAAAACAAATACGTGAAATGTTCCTGTGAAAAAAAGTAAAGATACGGAACTTATTAGTTGTATATTTCATTATAATTATCTGGTGGACATTAAACAAAACGGAAGTGTGAATCACATCAAAACAAAACGAAATACTAATAGCGGAAGTGATGAACTCTGTGGAGCGGATGTTAGGAGAAGTTGAATGTACTTGATTGTACTAAAGAGCGTTACCTTTTTTTTTCCAGACAAATGTTCGGAATAAACTTATGGAACTGAGCGAATTCAATGGGGTTTTTCCTTTGAATGTTTATATTAATAATTAGGGGGAGCCACAAAAAACACGCGAGGGTCCCACAGCCTTCGGAATGATCCTAATCTAACCCAGAAGGGGAAAGTAAAGTAATGCCTATTTTTTTTTATAGGTATCGTGCACGAAAGCGACTAGCATACTTCACTAATTAAATTCACATATTAACCATCAAATAAAATCTAAGGCCTTAGACCGGGAATCGAACCCAGCACCTCCAAATACATTATTAGCTTGGCGTGTCAACGCCTCTAACCGCTCGGCTATTGTGGCACCTCTGTTATTTGTAAATATTTCCCTCTTTAAAAAAATAAAATAAATAAAAATACATTTGTGGGAAGACCAAAATTTCCTTCAAAGTCGTCTGGTTTTAACGCAATATCCTATGTCAGTGATGGCGAACCTATGACCCGCTGGTCAGACACTGACCCACAATTGCTAGGCAACCATTTGTTTGTTTACGCGGGTTGATTTAGATTTTCTAATTGTGTGTATAATTTATATTCTATCTGTATTTTTTTTCAATCACACATTGACACAAAAGCAATTTAAATGCTATCTATAACTTATAAACCTTTAGTTTGATCATTACAGTTCTAAAATGCAAATGACGATAAATGCTTTTTGTAGTATTTGAAATAAAGCAAAAGTAGTTTACAAAATATCAAATAAAATGTATAATTTTACTCATATTTTGTTTGTTAAAAAAAAAAATCGACTACCCAAAGCAAATAACCATATTTAGATTTTTCTTCAGATAAAACACACTTTTGTAAGGTTTTGTTCAGGTTATGTTTGTAAAAAGAGACTTCCGTAGCACTTGTTTCGTCCCGTTTTACCCGTTAAGCCAACTGAATTTTTTAAAGATGTTTAGTTTTGAAAATATTCAGTTTAAAATTTTTAAACTTAACTCTTGTGCAAATTAGTGTCCCAAGAGCTAGTACTAAAAAAAAAATGATCCAAATTTGACCCACGTCTCAAAAAAGTTCGCCATCTCTGTCCTATGTTGACCACAACTTCACTGAGGTGCCTTCATTTGGTACCAAAATGAAATATAAATTTGTATTTTTTTTTACGTTCACAGTAGAGCTCTAAATCCTATAAATTAAATTACAAAATCGGCAAAATTTCAATAACTTTCTGACAGAGTCAGATTAAAAGAAAAAATAAATAAATTAAAAATAAACCAAGCGGCACTACACCTACAGATTACAGAACAGTCTGCCCGTGCTGTGGTATATTGCGTTGTTACCCGGATTCAACATCAAGTTTTGACCTTGGATCCTGTTCTGGTGAAGTTTAGATTTCAGTCATTGTTATACTAGATGAAAGATGGAAGACGGACACACAAAGCTTCATTTTCTTTCAGTTCAAAATTATTCAAATATTTCAAGCAAAAAAACAAATCTTCAATAAGAAAATGATTCCAAAAAAACAAAAGTACTGTTATATATTTTAACCCAAAAATAAATCTACAAAGAAATGCATTTAACCTTTTAGCAAATAAAAGAAAGGTAATATAAGAGAATGTAACAATTATTGCAACATTGAATGCAGTTCTTCTCGTGGTGAACGGATAAAAAATTCGTGATGCAAATACAGCAAAAGATACTTCTTTTTTTTGCAATTATTACTACGTGAACTTTTACTTAATTTTTAATATTAGTTTATACTTAACAGTTTTTTTTATCTACTTACAATTATTTAATAGAGGGGAAAAAAAACTATATTACATCATTTACAATATTAATAGTTAATACATGAATTACTGTGTCTGAATATTAAATTTTAATTAAGAATTAGGTAGTTTTTTATGAATGTACAATAAAATGGAAAATAATAAAAGAGATATTTGTGAACCACTTATTAGGC
Source organism: Rhodnius prolixus (assembly GCF_049639745.1). Classification (NCBI taxonomy): domain Eukaryota; kingdom Metazoa; phylum Arthropoda; class Insecta; order Hemiptera; family Reduviidae; genus Rhodnius; species Rhodnius prolixus. Next base: position 15,891,413 of record NW_027411582.1, on the reverse strand, counting down.
CGACTAAAGAATATTCACTTTCTCCAATGACTAATCACGCAAGAGGTTTGTATATAAATATATTCCCATAGTAACAGTCACGAATTAAAAACCTATATCCCCTTGTTCGGTTTCTCATTTAGAAAAGTAAAAATAATAGAAATACAATCGAATTATAGAAACTTAAGCTTCACCAAGAAACTTAAGCTTCACCAAGAAACTTGCGGTTCTATTTTTTTAAAATTACTAGCAAAAGAAAGTTTTCAGTTACAAGATTAAGCTCCAAAAATTATAAATGACTTAATTTACTTAGTTCATAAAAGGAATAAAGACTCCATTACTACAATTTCAGGCATAATTTTTGTTTACTATTTTTAACCAAGGTTACGGACCTAGGTCAATTGTTTAGGCAACAATTGTAATTGTTCCTTAATCGATTTATGGATTACTGCCACAATTTTAGGAAAGATTCCATTCATAAAAGGAAGAAAGACTCCATTACCACAATTTCAGGCATAATTTTTGTTTACTATTTTTAAACCAAGGTTACGGACCTAGGTCCAATCTTTAGGCAATAATTGTAATTGTTCCTTAATCGATTTATGGATTCCTACCACAATTTTAGGAAAGATTCCATTCATGAAAGGAAGAAAGATTCATTACCACAATTTCAGGCATAATTTTTGTTTACTATTTTTAAACCAAGGTTACGGACCTAGGTCCAATCTTTAGGCAATAATTGTAATTGTTCCTTAATCGATTTATGGATTCCTACCACAATTTTAGGAAAGATTCCATTCATAAAAGGAATAAAGACTCCATTACTACAATTACAGGCATAATGTTTGTTTACTATTTTTAAACCAAGGTTACGGACCTAGGTCAATTGTTTAGGCAACAATTGTAATTGTTCATTAATCGATTTATGGATTCCTACGTCAAGTTTGCACTTGATGTCTTCATTATTAAATACTAGAACTTTAGGTAATACTTAAATTTCAGTTACGACTTTGAAGCTAAATTCTACAACCACTACTTCACCGGTTCTTTCTCTTTGTCTTCTTCACCGAGTAATGGGTCTAATCTTCATTTCAAATCATGTTTTATTCCTTTTCTTTTGTTATCTTTCAACCATCAAAGATAATCTTACAACTCTCTCCCTTTAATTGTCGAAGGCTTCTTTCTTAGCCATTGCTCGAATTAAATGAGTTTGCCAAATAATAATGAATAATAACTAATAATAATAATGAATAATAACGAATAATAACAATGAATAATAACTAATAATAATAATGAATAATAACTAATAACGATAATGTATAGTAAACAACAAATAATAATAACTAATAATAATTAACAAACAATTAATAACAATAATAATAATAATAATACAAACTACGAACATTGTTTGAATATTATTATTTACACAGTACACAATAAAATGTATTTAATAATATAAAATTTACACTATAAAATAGCCCAAAGTCGTAAATAAATGTTTAGAAAAGAAAAACTTTATATCCTGCCATAGATATTGAAGTATCTTCGAGTGTATAGAAGTATAGTGTATAGAAGACTATAATTATTATTATAGTATTGGTTTGTTGGAAGACCTTTATGTAGAAACGGAGTTAGCTATTGGACCACATTCAGTCACGGTGCAACTTCTCTAGACACAACAATATCCACACCTCCTCCCTTCTAAGCCATCTCTCTCAGTATATCTTAGCTTCTTTCTCTCATTTATTTACTACTTCTGTTTTTATTGTAACAATATTAACCAACAAACAATAATCTAAAATACCATTTCTTCATTACTTACTATCACACAATACAAGAAGATGTTTGATAGAAGTACTATAATTTGTAATGAATTTCAGTTTTATTATTTATTTGTATTTCTTTGTAATTAGCTCTTTTTAATGAGTTACGAGTAATTTTTTTTAATTAACAATATAAAGAAGTTTAGTGGCTAAGCGAAAGATTAACTGCCTTGAAACTGCTACCATTACTTCGTACCGCTGGCGTTTATATCGATAAATCGTGTGGAACAAATCACATCGATTTTCAGAGTTTTACAAGGGGTGTTCTGTGTTTAAAAAGCTGGGAATCCATCTTCTTTTTCTGTTTCTTTTACTGCACCCTCTTGATTCATGGCCTTAAGTTATTTTCCATTAAGAAAATTACTTACTTTAGGGCACTTGCTTCTTTTTTTAAGGTAGAGGGAAACACAATTTTATTATTATTTTTAAGCAGACCTGGAAAGAAGATACACTAACTTTAGAATAACAATATATTATATTGTCAAATAGCCCTGAAGATGACTTAGTCCCCTAGGTCGAAAGCTCAGACAAAAAAATAATGACTGAAATTAGCAATATTCTTTCTTCCTTCTTAATTTATAGAAATATCGGTTGATCAATTTTGAAAAAATTTTATGCAATTCCAAAATTGAAAAGGGGGAAAGAAAAATTTTGAATGGCTACTTATCGGAAAGGCCTATTTAAGAAACTGGAACTTTAAAAGCAGAACATAAAACTAAAATTACACTTATAACCTGTAAGGCGCCACGATAGCCGAGTGGTTAAAGACGTGACTAGCTACGATAATATGTATTGTGGTACTAGGTTCGATTCCCGGTCTAGACACCTTGGATTTTATTTAATCGTTTAATATGGGGACTTTTGTAGTAAATTAAATGTTACTGTAAAACCTATAGATTTTATAATGGAAAGAGATATAAATAAAGAAAATATCACCTCTTCAGGTGATTATGCTTCCATAATGATAGAGTGGAAATATTTAGTTCTTGCCTTTTGTCACTTAAGTGATTAATAGTGACAAAATACGAAGGACGAATATGAATTGGCAGGCCAGCCATAGAAGCGCAGTAACACAGTACATTTCAAAGAAACCCTACGGGCTGTAAATACTTTCTCCTTACGTTTTTATGCAAGTTTAGGGCAACAAAAAAATCATTGCCTGTAAATGATGCGCTTCCAGAAAATAGACATATCAACTACAAAACCGGCCATTTTGAGCATAAAAGAAGTGAAACGCTATAGACCTTTAAAACATGATGAATTTACTGTTAAAAAGCACAGTAATGTATGTAAAACGGCAATTAACAGCAGCCGACACAGTGAATAACAGATTCTGATCGTTAACGCTGTTTTTTTTTATATTTAATTAAAAGTCCGTTATTTATGTAGATTATTTTGGGAACTGTTCGAGAAATGTTGAATTCATTTCTTTCCCTCAATTTGCTTTGAACTGCATTCACAGAATTTTTCTTTGGCTTTTTTGATTTTGTCATCTTCTATTTCAACAATTTTAACAAAAGCTACAAAAAATTAAGACCCTCAATTAACACTATATTCGTAAATGAATTTGTATTAGCTTTTAGTGACCGTAAAATATTTATATTAAGGATTCAATTTAGCCAGGAATCGGTCGGAATAACTCCGTCTTTTTTGGCCAACGTTTCAACAAATTTATTGGCTTTCTTCAGGGGCCTGGATATTACAAATAAAACAATTTAGAATATTGAACCACAGGACTACAAATACAACATATTAGTACATCTTATTAATACTATCGTATCATTTCTTATAGTTTTAATAAGTTGTATTAATTGTTGTATTTGTAGTCCTGTGGTTCAATATTCTAAATTGTTTTATTTGTAATATCCAGGCCCCTGAAGAAATGCAATAAATTTGTTGAAACGTTGGCCAAAAAAGACGGAGTTATTCCGACCGATTCCTGGCTAAATTGAATCCTTAATACTATATTCATACCTAAATAGTTGCAAACTACCTCAAGTCAATCCAATTTACTGTCTTTTAATGGACATCCATCGCTTGAAAAGTGAAAGCGCCTACTTAGTCTTAAGACAAATCTCTACTTTTTTCACTTATTTATTTACCAATTTAATTTGAAGAAGAAAAAAAAACATTAAAAATCTTAGACGTTCACTTAAATTTGATTTAAAGACTGCAAACAACTTTGATAATAACAGAAAAAAAAAATTAATACAAAAATATCTAAACGAAAGTAAAAGGTGAAAGAAAAATGCATTTATGAAGAGGTACGGTGAAATCTTTTAGCGAAGAGTTATCGATTTGTAAAATAAGATAGGAAACGATCACGACAAGGTAAACTGCAATATATGCATTTTGTATAATGTAAGTGCATGCAATCTAAATACTGCCTTAGGCTAATACCATATACTCGTGGTAATTTACTATTTTTCAGTTTAACTTATTTTCTTTTTTTGGTTAAAAGGAAACTTTCTTATTCGTTACTTTAAAATCTGCTTCTACTTAAAATATGCTTTTTGATTACTCTTTTAGGAGCAAATTTAATTTTTTGAGCCTAGTTCAATGAGATTTTTGCAGAAGGGTAAAAGCCTGCAAAAGGCTGACGGGAGATTTTTAAATGAAACAGAAAAGAACTATGGTAGCGCTGATCCTATCTATGGTTCCATCAAAGGCTTGGTGGTCACTTCTTCAGCATGGAAGGTAATTCGGGCACGCACAGAGTACCAAGATTTAGAACTCCACAAAGAATCGTGGTGGTACATTAACTTGGGGAATACCTGGCGCACGTTTTGTACAAATAATATATTCGACTATGGATTGAATGCGATTCAGAGAGGCAAAATTTGAGAAAAAAGACTGTCTCACAGCGAATGGCCGTCCGGGATTAAAGGGGTGGTAACCTATGTGAAGATTGAATTTGAGAGTTTCATGGGTACAGAAAATGAGGTTCCGTTCAACTGAGATGGAACGGTACATCAAGATAGAGCTAAGAATTTTGGGGGGTATTTTGCGACATTTTCACTCTTTTTCAAGAATAAACCGCTCTTTAAAAACTAACGAGTAAGTTTTTTACAAATTTGGAAACTGTGCAACATCCTTTTGTAAGTTGATCACAATGAGAATTAATTGATGAACAAAAAACTGAAGATTCCAATAAAGAAAGTTGAACTTCTGGACCACTTTACATTCTTCAAATAAAACAAAACGAAAATTAGCATAAATTTTATAAACATTTATACGGGCTGTAGAGATATTTAATAATGGTAATGAGTCGTCACACTTCAAGAAGGCGACATTCCACAAAAAAAAAATATTTGAGCTAAAATCTTTTTAATTTCCTGTAATTTTAACACATTTGGACCAGCCACAACAACAGTACGGCCATCTGCTGGGAACTAGTTTAAAATGGTAAAAAAAAAATTAAGTAAATCAACTTTACGTAAGTTCTGTGCGATTTACAAGGCATTGGATGGCCAGTAATTTGTTTAGTTCTATGCGGATTTCTTGAAAATGAGTTGAACGAGGACGAAAAATTTTATTTTCTAGGAGGAAGGAAGTCTCGAGGAAGTACCAACTTAAGGTTACCTCCATTTGAAACAATTTTCAGTTTACGCCATCTATATTACATCAACGAACAATTTAAAATATTGCTACGGATTCCAGAAGCCAGAATGTATAATTAAATGGAATTTTGAGATTTTTTTTTCAAAATTGTCTTTGAACTTAGAACAATAATTGTATAAATGTTACTTTTAATTGTATTTTGTTTTCTCTAAAAGAAAATTGTGAATTGAAAATTTCAAACCGTTATATCTCTGTTTGTATTGTTCAGAAATCAATGAATTCTTTACCCAAATGGTGAGAAAAGTTAGCTCTATAACTGATATAAATTGTAATGTCTTAGTGATAATAGCAAATGAGATATAGAGGTTTAAACTTTAGGGGTTCTCAAATACGTTCAAAATTTTGAAACTGTCTGATCTATGTTTGCATTGTTCAGAAATCAATGAATTCTTTACCCAAATGTAGAAAAAAGTTAGCTCTATAACTGATATAAATTGTAATGTTTTAGTGATAATAACTAACGAGATATAGAGGTTAAATTTTAGGGGTTTTCAAATACGTTCAAAATTTCAAACCGTTATATCTCTGTTTGTATTGTTCAAAAATCAATGAATTCTTTACCCAAATGGTGAGAAAAGTTAGCTCTATAACTGATATAAATTGTAATGTTTTAGTGATAATAACTAACGAGATATAGAGGTTTAAATTTTAGGGGTTTTCAAATACGTTCAACTTTCAAACCGTCATATCTCTGTTTGTATTGTTCAGAAATCAATGAATTCTTTACCCAAATGTAGAAAAAAGTTAGCTCTATAACTGATATAAATTGTAATGTTTTAGTGATAATAACTAACGAGATATAGAGGTTAAATTTTAGGGGTTTTCAAATACGTTCAAAATTTCAAACCGTTATATCTCTGTCTGTATTGTTCAGAAATCAATGAATTCTTTACCCAAATGGTGAGAAAAGTTAGCTCTATAACTGATATAAATTGTAATGTTTTAGTGATAATAACTAACGAGATATAGAGGTTTAAATTTTAGGGGTTTTCAAATACGTTCAAAATTTCAAACCGTTATATCTCTGTTTGTATTGTTCAGAAATCAGTGAATTCTTTACCCAAATGGTGAGAAAAGTTACCTCTATAACTGATATAAATTGTAATGTTTTAGTGATAATAACTAACGAGATATAGAGGTTTAAATTTTAGGGGTTTTCAAATACGTTCAACTTTCAAACCGTCATATTTCTGTTTGTATTGTTCAGAAATCAATGAATTCTTTACCCAAATGTAGAGAAAAGTTACCTCGATAACTGATATAAATTGTAATGTTTTAGTGATAATAGCAAATGAGATATATATATAATCAGGTTATGCTGGGATTAAAAGAAACGCAGAGGTGATCTCTGACGCTGGCAAAAGACAATGTTGAATAAAGGGCAAAAAAGTTGTAATTATAACCTAGAGAGAGATTTAAGAAATGCTTTCGAGAAGCAAAAATCAACTTCTTAGTTTGGATATTATCTAAAAATTTGTAATTTTTTTTCCCTCCTTTCAACAATTATTAAGTGGGAAAAAAAGGTAGAAGCTTTAAGTTTCCCTTTCAATATTATGACCGTTAAGTTCATGTGAAAGTATTCGCAAGTAATGCTGTTGTTTTTTCACTTCAAAACTAAAAAAAAATAGCAAGTTGAATATGGCGCATGCAGAGTAGGAAGGTTGCAGTTATGTTTCATCTACCACTTAAGTGAGAGAAAGGTAATAAGAATGAGAGGGGTGCAATAATGCATAACCTGAACAACTATATTCTTCACACTAAAATAATGTGCGAGAGGCCGTAAAAATAGAAAAACAAAAAAGAAGTTGTTCCGCCAGTTGTACAAGTGCACCTAAAACTCTTTGCCAACATGTCTAGGGGAGTGAATCTGGTTTCGGAGTCAATGTGTGTGTATATATAAAAGTTTTGTGTTTAGTTAACGGATTGTAGTAGACTAACGGGCCTAGCGGCCAAAGGGGCAGACCCCATGGCATACATCCGCAAGTAGCACGCTTGGATTTAGCTCTTGTATTACGCTGAAGAGAATCTGTCCAGCCACCGTTTCTTGTCTAGACTATGTCTGCCTTTTATAATTTGAAGAAATAAAATAAAGAAAACTGCTATGGTACAGGCAAATCCCGACTTTTTCGTAATCAGAAATTTGATCTAAAATTCTTTCAATTAAATCCTTTCAACATTTTTGCGAGAATAAATCATTTTTTTTAAAAGAAATATCAATTTCCCTGTTCAAGATATTCAACGATAACGTTGCTGTATATTTGTTAAAACTATCCTAAAGCTATCCCAAAAGTCCAGGATCCATCCAAAGGCTGTAAAATAACCCTAGTTCTTTTTATACTTTGGCCTGTTTTAACCAAAGTTACTGGACCTAATCTCATTTAGAGTAAAAGAAAACAATCCTCCTTTATCTCACTAATTCTACAAAATGGTCTAGTACAAGCTTGTAGATAAGCGTGAAGGGATAACAACACCCAGTAATCTGAGTGATGACTGCGACTGATTCAAAATAACTTTTTATCTTGCCAAGTCCTGGATTCAATTTAAAGCATTCTAGATAGCCGAAAATCTATCGATCCATGAAGACTAATTCTATTAAACCATCTATTTCTTGAAAACTAGAAAGACACGTCTGCAAAAGTACTGATAACAGCAGGATCAGGACAAAACAAAAGAGACAGGCGTTTAATTCGGCCTCCCAATCTCGGCCTTATTTTCGAAAAAAAATGGGATTTGGTTCCTTGATCCTTTCTCTGGAAGAGATTTCTCTAGTATTCCAGGAGAACTTTCCAGCACAAGAATTGAGTGCTTTTAGTTCATCCTGACTGTCCAAATAGATACCAATGAGCTGAATTCTTCATCTGAAATCTCAAGAACAACAAAGAAATCGGTGTTTTTCGGCAAGTACAAAGGCGAATAAGGGCATCACTAAATGCTACAATTGGGGTAGATCTGTACGATATACATATGCACTATTTTTCAAAACATTTTTCGAGATACTTTTTATATTGTAGACACATGTACAATAGATATTGGCCCTAATCGATATTAACATTTTCTTCATGATATTCAAAACATGATTTCAGAAAATTTTAAGAGATCGCAACCTTCAAAACAAGTAAATCCTAACCAACAGGTAGTTGAACCAAATAAATAGCACCTGGCTCTCTATTTACCAGGTTAAAAGAGAACTGTTTAAAGATTTTTCTAACTAAATAAGAAATAATAGTTATTCTTTAGTTATAAATGAGACATTTTTCCTTGAACATAGTAATTTGTTGTGGGCTCTTGACAGTAGAAGGTTTCATTTTCCACACAGATCAAGGGTACACTATGTAACAGTCTTATTGTTTAACCTTCATCAACATGAAAGGATCTTTTACTAAGTAAGAATAAAGACACGGGATTTTATTTTCATTTGTATAGTTTCTTTAATATAATTCCTCTTACTTGAAATGAAACAAGGTAATCGTCTTCAATTGTTTCCACATATTTTCACCTTGAACATGATCAAAAATATTTTCAGCGCTGAAATGACATTAAATTGGGTAAGTAACTCACCATTTCTTTGCAATTAGTTCTAGAACTATCTTGCAAAGAATTCTTATAAAGTTAGCTAACTGTAAACCCCAGTTTCTTAGTTTTGTTTCAAATTTTGAAGGCAGTGAACAAATGTAATATAATCTAGATGGCCTATTTTTTCACTATAATCTATAACTATGACAACAAGATGTGCTGTAGTAAGCTTGTGCAATGGTATCACTCTATTATCTTGTTAATCTTACTTTAAAGTTACAAAAAAATAAAAAGTTACATTTTTAAAAGTCATAAATCTTCTTTTTTTCTTCATTCGAACCTTTGAAACATGAATACTAAAGGAATGTAAAAGATGAAACGAATCTTTGACAGGAGAACCTTTTTTAGCCTTAAGGGAATATAACTGGTCAGAAATTTACCTGCAGGTTAACCTTTCTAGCTCCTGTAGCTTGGTCCTTTTTGGAAAACACATTTGATCTGTACACAATCGTGTGTTTCTTTTTACTGAAAATGTCTATATAATTCTAAACAGACAAGATTTCTTGAAATAAATATGAGATCTTAAATGAACACTTGCAGATTCTTGTGAATAAAATTTTCTTTATAGAAGAATTTGAGAAAAAATAAATAAAATAAAGATAAAAGTTTAATCTCAATATTCTACAAAATTTATATTAATGAAGCAATTTTAGAATAAAATGTGATGCAAATACTCGAATAATTTTCAGTAAAATGGCGTTTCCATATAAAAAAAAGACTATTTTTCCCTAAGTCCAATAGAAAACATTTAATTAAATGTATCCAAGGCACTGTTAACTCTTGTTTATAAAAATTTGGTAATAGCGAGAACGTTTTATTCAACTAGTCAGTAGCCCAATTCTCGAAATTCAATTTTATGCACTACAATATCTTGGATAGCAATGCCCGAAGGTCTGAAATTGGCCGGGATAGAACTAGTGATTACAAAAACTAGTAAAAATTAAAAAATAAATAAAATATGCAAGACATAAATTAAGATTAAGGCAATGAACTTCATGGACTGGCAAATTTCGATGGAGTAATTGTACGAGGTGTGGCTATTAAATAACGAGACTAATGCTGCTACAGAAGAACTATGCATGCGCCAAATCCTAACGACCGAACTGCTGTGCAGCAGCGTAAAGCCTTCTCTTTCGATTGCAGCGTCTCACTTGTTTGTAGAGAAATCTGTCTGCCGAAAACATGATACTACACATGTAGTAGAGCAACGAATTGTCGTGAAATTTCACATGAAACTGGGTAAAACCGCTACTGAAACTTATCTTTTATTAAAAGAAGTTTATGGCGATGAATGTTAAATCACGTTGGCGAGTTTTTGAGTGGTTCAAGCGTTTCCAAAGTGGCCGAGAAGACGTCGGAGATAATGACCGCCTAGGTCGCCCTTCCAAGTCCAAAACATGATGAAAATATCGATTATAATTAATCAACATTACTACCGGTGAGGTGCTTGCTCAACTCCTTGAAAGAGTAAGGAAAAAAAACGACCCGATTTGTGGAAGAACAAGTCACGGGGTTCTCTATCAAGACAACGCGCCGACTCACACTGCATTGTCTGTCAAGACGTTTCTAGCCAAGTACAACATCCCATTTTTAGGCCATCCGCCTTATTCGCCTGACCTGGCACCATGTGAATTTTATCTGGTTCCCCAAAGTCAAATCTGCATTAAACGGTACACGATTTCTTCAGTCCGTTGAAGCTGTGAAAGAAAAAGCGGCACGTGTCATGCAGGAGCTCAGAGAAAAAGACTTCCAGCACTGTTTTGAACAATGGTAAATTCACATGGAGCGTTATAGGGATAGGGGAGGGGTGTATATTGAAGGTGATAATAACTAAATATGTATAAATTTAAAATAAAATGTTTTTATAGCAATAGTCTCATTATTAAATAACCACACCTCGTATCGCTGACCAAATAATGAAATCTATCATTAAAGTGCTAGAATTGACTGAGATCTTGCTCAGAAAACAGAATGCTTGGCAGAAAACAAGATTTAGTGGAACAAATGGGAGTTCTACTGTTTTAAATTTAATGGCTGACTTAAAAAGGCTTTGAATTCGACGCAATTAAAAAACTTAAAGACAATCTGGAGCAGGAACTTGGCTTCAGGAAGTAAATTAATGATTCCAAAAACCTAATCCTTGAAAGCTATTTAATGCATGCCAAGTAATTATTTACACTAGACCACTCCATGATCAAATTAGCACTGGCAGCAACCAAGCATGAAAACATAATATTAAAAATTAGGCGTATTTATTGAAACCCTTAGAACAGAATTTTTATTAATTAAGAACTTATTTAATATCTATTAGTGATTGAAGGAGTCAAAAATAGTTGTTTCGAGAACTATTCGTGCATAACTATAGTTACTTTCACACGTGCACCAGGCGTCTTTCTGTTCATAGTAGTATTAACTTCAAACAAGAGATGTATGCTTTAATTGCATGGGGTAAAATTTTTGTAGGCGTTTAAAAAAAGGTAATTTTAAGTGAGGGACAACTGCATACAGGAAATGACGGTCCATGGTTTTAAATATGGACGATATAAACTAAGTATCTCAAACTTCTTTTCACTGTTGATATGCGAGTTTTGGGTGCAGAGCTGATAATGTACGAGGGTCGTTTGAAAAGTCCGTGCAAAAATAAAAAATACTTAATTTTTTGGGGTAAACCTTTTTTATTTTTCAACATAGTCTCCTTTTAGGCTTATACACTTCGTCCAACTCTGCTCTAGTTTGTTGATCCCTTCCGAATAATAGGATTTGTCCAAGTCTGAAAAATAGCCATTCGTTGCTGCAATCACCTCCTCGTTTGAATAAAATCTTTTTCCCGCCAGCCATTTCTTCATATTGGGGAACAAATAGTAGTCCGAGGGAGCCAAGTCTGGAGAATAGGGGGGATGTGAAACGAGTTGGAACCCTATTTCCATTAATTTTGCGACCACAACTGCTGAGGTGTGAGCTGGTGCGTTGTCGTGATGGAAAAGGACTTTTTTGTGGGCCAGTCGTGGGAGTTTTTTTTGCAGCTCGGTTTTCAAACGGTCCAATAACGATGAATAATATGTACCTGTAATAGTTTTACCCTTTTCCAGATAGTCGATGAGGATTATTCCTTGCGAATCCCAAAAGACAGTCGCCATAATCTTTCCGGCCGAAGGAACGGTCTTCGCCTTTTTTGGCGCAGATTCCCCCTTGGTAACCCATTGTTTAGATTGTTCTTTGGTCTCAGGAGTGTAGTGATGTATCCATGTTTCATCCACAGTGACGAAACGAAGCTTAAAGTCCTGCGGATTCTTCTGGAACCGTCCTTGCAACACGATTTCGTTTTTGGTCAAGCGTGAGCAATCGCGGCACCCATCTTGCGGATAGCTTTGTCATGGTCCAAATGTTGATGCAAAATATTATGTACCCGTTCATTCGAGATGCCCACAGCACTAGCAACTCTCACGCACCTTCACTCTTCTGTCATCCATCACCATATCATGGATTTTATCAATGATTTCTGGAGTAGTAACCTCAACAGGGCGTCCAGAACGTTCAGCGTCACTTGTGCCCATATGGCCACTCCGAAAATTTTGAAACCACTTATAAACTGTTCTAATCGAAGGTGCAGAGTCACCATAATGTTTATCAAGTTTCTCTTTAGTCTCCTGAGGCGTTTTGCCTTTCATAAAGTAGTGTTTAATCAACACACGAAATTCTTTTTCGTCCATTTTTTGTAAATCACTCGACTTCCTCGATTCAAACGAATGCCAAATACAAAGAAATAGACCGATCTGGCTGAAACTTGGTGTGTGTTCTTCCAAGAGATGCTACTACCTAACATAACCTCGATACGCGCCAGTAGTGCTATCTCTCTGACTTTGCACGGACTTTTCAAACGACCCTCGTAATAATATTAAGTCTTACATGAACCTCTATCAGATGAATTAATCACTTCGTTTTAATCGTTTACCAAAGGTTACCCTGTAAAAACTATATTGGGACTTAGTTGGATAGCACAGGCATAATTCCTTCCCCAGAGGTGAATAATACTAACAATAAAAATGATTTTTTTCAAATGCAGAGGATACTTCAATATTGTTAAGCATTTAAATAAAACATTTTACGATGATATTCTTAGAAACAAGATGATCGTGAGAAAAATGTGCACAATATTAAAGTTTTTATTATAAATAAAATAAAACCGAGTAAAAATAACAAGGAAATCTGTTCAGATCAGTAATAAAAACCAGAATAAAGCTAGAAGTATTATGAGTTCTTTATGAATGTCAGATCGCTCTCATAATATTGTAATGCGTAAAAAAAGTAAAATATAACATTAAAAAAGGTCATGCATAAAATTATTATTTATAATAATAATTACTTTATATTTACTAAATAAAAATGGCTTCTAGTTTCTTCATCATTGTTTTTACCTGAAACAGAACAGAATTATATACTTAGTACAATATTAAATATAGATATTAATACAGCAAAGGTGGGGAAAAAATTCATTGATTAAAAAAATGATCAGATACTTTTATTGCATTAAATAAAATCTAACTGTTTAGGAATGGCATTAAAAATTCGTTTATGACGTAAATATGATTAAAAGTGACCTTCACAAAATTTAAATTTGTTAAATAAACAGGAAACCCAAGAGGACGCCTACTCTACAATGCACTCTCTCTAACTAGCTTCTCATACATATCACCTTCTCAACCAACTTACTGGCCGACTGCTCCAAATAAACTCCCTGACTTGCTTGACTTTTTCATCTGCTCTAACATCTCGTCATTTCATACTCATTCACCTTAAATGAACTCTCCTCTGATCATAGTCCAATCATCCTCACAATAGACATCCACCACAAACTTAGACCACGAAAACCTACGCTAATAAACGGATCTATAGACTGGGACTTCTTCAGAGACTTACTTGAGAAGAAAATTGACCTCAAAATACCTCTCAAAACACCCCAAGAATTAGACAATACCGTTGATCACTTCACTGCCACCATCCAACAGAGTATCTGGCAAGCGACAACTAACTGCACCGCTAAACAACCTGCTCGCATACCTTATAACTTACCTCTCTATTTGCGCAACTCATAACTAACAAACGACGAACAAGATCTCTCTGGCAACGTACAAAATACCCATCTCATAAACAACTTAATCACCTGACAAACCAACTTAAAAAAGAACTCCACAAATACTGCAACAAACAATACACCGAATATACCAAATCTCTGACTACTGAAGACAACTCCCTTTGGGCTGCCACTAGACGTATTCTAAAATTTCAACCTACCTCCTCTCCTCTTCGTACTACTGACGGTTCCTGGGCTAAATGTGACTCGGAGAAAGCTGAACTACTTGCAACGCACCTTTCCACTGTCTTCATTCCGCATCCTGACGTTCTCAACTCACAACATATTCAAGACGTTATTAGGGACTTAGACATACCTCTACCTCTTTCTATGCCTCCAAAACCATTCACACCCACCCAAGTCAAGCAAGTCATTACTAATCTCAACAAAAAAAAGAGCCCTGGTTACGATCTAATTACTGCCAACATCCTACTCCAACTACCCAAAAGAGCAATAGTCTTCCTCACTACCATTTACAACTCTATTCTTAGAACTACTTACTACCCTATACTCTGGAAATTTTCTACAGTTCGAATGATACCTAAGCCCAACAAACCGACTCAACTACCTTCTTCTTATCGACCGATAAGCCTACTGCCTCTCTTGAGCAAAATATTCGAGAGACTTCTGTTACCACGCCTCCACGAAATTACAGAATCTCTCGGAATTATATCGGACCATCAGTTTGGGTTCAGAAGCTGCCACTCGACGATCCAGCAGGCCCATCGTGTTGTAGACACCATCGCTTCTTCACTCGAGCGAAAACAATACTGCGCTGGAGTATTCCTTGACGTATCGCAAGCCTTCGACCGAGTCTGGCACGAAGGTCTACTATGTAAACTCAAACGCATCCTTCCTAGCACTTATTACCTCATAATTTATTTAAATTTAAAATCTTCGTTCTATTCAAAGTTTTCCATTTCGAGGACATTTTTTCTTTTTCTGGACAGCAGAAGGTGTATTATCGTAGATACATTGCTATTGGAGCTGATGAGACGATATCAGAGATTGGAAATTCATTAGGATGCTGCAGGATTCTGTCATTTTGGTAGGAAAGGAAATTCTCAAGATATGGATTGCTGTTGAGAACGAAAGTTTCGAGCTAGCTCACCATAACCAGCCGATAAGGAATCTTAGAAGGAGATAGTAATATTTAAATTTCTCCTAGGTCAGTTAAGCCTGCATTTTTTTTTTTTTTTTTTGAAAATTATCACTTCTTTTCTTGAATCTTATGTGGCTGCCATAGTCCTCTCGCACAATAGATGGGAATAAGAGCAATCGATTGTTGATCAAATTCATACTGCGAAGAAATGAGCAGGAGGGTACCAATAGCAAGAGACAATAGTAAATGATGCAAGTGAAAAGCCAAATAACTGGTGACTTCTTACAAATTCCTCTGTAGTCCGGATACTGCTCATGACCAATTGGGAAAGCAGAAGTTCCCCTGTAAATGTGTTTAAGCTTTTAGAGAAAACACTGAAATAGAGGATGGCAAGGTACCAGTATATTCGGTACAGATATATTAAAGAAAAGCTGGTTAGACGTATACATCCAAGATGACCAGCAGATATTGTGGAGTCAACTTGCGAGGTTTAGATCAAAGTAACAAATGCAGACTGTTGGAAAATTGAACGTTGCTTTTGATACTTCGCCTGCAAGGAAGAAGATGAGAGATAATCCGTAGTTGAAAGTTGCATCGCGGCACACTTTTAACAATTTCAAAATTTGGCGGTACACTAACAGTGAGATAAGTTTAAAAATATTTTACTTATCCCATAATACTCGGTGCAAAATAGTTGTGTTTATTTTCAATATAAAATAAAATGAGAAATTTGAGATAGATGTTTTTTGATAATTTCGTTTATATTTGGGTCATATAAATGATAATGCTACTCTCATATCGTCTTCTACATGTTTAATATACGTAAATATTAGGCTGGTAAAATTACAAATCAATTCTAGTCTTGTATTCTAGACGAAAAGTGAAGACAATATAACCAATCAATACTTCTATCGAATGCTATAATTTATAAAGTAATCGATTTAAAAATATCGCTTTTAAAATGATTTATAAAACAACGTCTACAACTTAGTATTTGTTGACAATGTCTAAGCAGATATAACTGTTCACTTAATACTCAGCTGTCAGTTCTTTGATATAAAAAAATTAAAACTTGAATAAACAAAACAAGTTACAACTTAAGCTTCGTCTTAAAGTTAGGAGTTATAATTTAGGAAGTATAATACAAGTTTTTTTCTGATCACGATATAAATGTAACCCACACAGAACACGATTAAGCTCAATTACATTTGACTTAAACAAGACAGCTTAAAGATTATTTAGTTAGTCACTAAGGTAGTTTACTTATGACTTATTTTGTTTAATACCTAACCCTAGTTTGTCATCACTAGATAAACGTTTTTATCGCATATTTCCCTCTCACTTCCACGTTCATAACCTTTCTCAAATACATGAAACGATCGCTCCTACGCGTACTTAGTGGAATTATAAGAACTAAAACTTATATGCATATGCAGCGTGGTTTTGTAAGGGTAAATTATGTCTAGTTGATACTCTAAATATAAAAGAACAAGCAAGACTTAGTGCTTGCTTATTTTCCTTAAAAGTAAATAAATAATTAAGTTACAAGCTACTTTGACATTATTATGTAAATGCCAGTCTTTTTATTGCTGCAAATATCTTTTAATAATAATATTTATTTAAGTAGGCAAAATGTAGGAGATATACAACAAAAAAATACATTCAAAAGAGGCTTAGTAAATTTAGGGCTGTCCAAGATTACCAGGCTGCTTGCTATAGAGGAAATACTTCGAAAGGAAGTCCTGAATTTTAAGTGAGTAACAAAATAACGTCATCAAGAGAACTCTTCTTAGAGAAGTAATGAAAGAAGATTTTTTTTGTAGGGACAATGATTATTATTATTCGAGGTCTGTAAATTAAGTAATGAGACTGATTTTTTTATACAAAAAGAATTACAATTCTATATTGTCACCTTCAAAATAACTTCCTTCTGAAGCCACATAGCGCTGCAGACGTTTCTTCCACTCCTCATAGCAGTGGCTCGAACTCCGATACTGGAATAGCCTTTAGCTGGTTGGTCGGTAACAGCCGTTTGAATGTTTTCGACTGTCCCAAAATGAGTTCCCTTGAGGTGATTTTTCAACTTCGGGAAGAGAAAAAAATCACAAGGACTCGAAGTCAGAGCGAATAAGGAGGCTGAGGAGCCCCAGGAATGTTTTTACTGGCCAAAAACTCTGGTTTATTGAAATTGCTGTGTGACAAGGAGCATTAACGGTGATGCAACACCCACTTTTTCTTGATGTTTGGTCTCAAACGAATGACCCTTTTTCAAAGTTTTTCAAGAACCTCTCGGTAAAAATGTTGATTGACCGTTCGACCTTGAGGTAGAAACTCTTTTTGGACGATTCCTCCGTGGATATCAAAAAAACAAATCAGCATGCATTTGATCTTCGACTTTGCGATCGTTGTAATTTCAATAAACGAGTTTTTGGCCAGTAAAAACATTCCTATGGCTCCTCAGCCTCCTTATTCGCCAGACTTCGAGTCCTTGTGACTTTTTTTCTCTTCCCAAGGATTGAAAAATCACCTCAAGGGAACTCATTTTGGGACAGTCGAAAACAGTAACCGACCAGCTAAAGGCTATTCCAGTATCGGAGTTCGAGCACTGCTATGAGGAGTGGAAGAAACGTCTCCAGCGCTGTGTAGCTTCAGAAGGAAGTTATTTTGAAGGTGACAATATAGAATTGTAATTCTTTTTGAATAAAAAAATTTAAAAAACTCAGTCTCATTACTTAATTTACAGACCTCGTATAACGAGAAAACATTACCAATGAAAATGAATGGAGCAGATTTTAAAAACAAAATCTTAAAAAAAACAAAACTATTTTACATAAGTTAAAGTAACAAAAATTTGAGACCGAAACATGCAACACAAATAAGAAACTACAGTAATACTTGAAGTAACTATGCCAACGTTTAGTTAGTGCAAGAACATTTTGTTAATTTCATAGTTTGTCACAAAATTAATTTCCATTAAAAACAATTGACTTTCCAAATTCTAACACACGAGATTGATGAACCCTTTTGAGCTCAGCGTTTCAAAAAAATTTTCAAAACATTAACTTAACTCTGATAATGTTTAATACGAGGGTCGTTTGAAAAGTCCGTGCAAAAATAAAAACTACTTAATTTTTTGGGGTAAACCTTTTTTATTTTTCAACATAGTCTCCTTTTAGGCTTATACACTTCGTCCAACGCTGCTCTAGTTTGTTGATCCCTTCCGAATAATAGGATTTGTCCAAGTCTGAAAAATAGCCATTCGTTTCTGCAATCACCTCCTCGTTTGAATAAAATCTTTTTCCCGCCAGCCATTTCTTCATATTGGGGAACAAATAGTAGTCCGAGAAAGCCAAGTCTGGAGAATAGGGGGGATGTGAAACGAGTTGGAACCCTATTTCCATTAATTTTGCGACCACAACTGCTGAGGTGTGAGCTGGTGCGTTGTCGTGATGGAAAAGGACTTTTTTGTGGGCCAATCGTGGGCGTTTTTCTTGCAGCTCGGTTTTCAAACGGTCCAATAACGATGAATAATATGCACCTGTAATAGTTTTACCCTTTTCCAGATAGTCGATGAGGATTATTCCTTGCGAATTCCAAAAGACAGTCGCCATAATCTTTCCGGCCGAAGGAACGGTCTTCGCCTTTTTTGGCGCAGATTCCCCCTTGGTAACCCATTGTTTAAATTGTTCTTTGGTCTCAGGAGTGTAGTGATGTATCCATGTTTCATCCATAGTGACGAAACGACGCTTAAAGTCCTGCGGATTCTTCTGGAACAGCTGCAAACCGTCCTTGCAACACTTCACACGATTTCGTTTTTTGGTCAAGCGTGAGCAATCGCGGCACCCATCTTGCGGATAGCTTTGTCATGTCCAAATGTTGATGCAAAATATTATGTACCCGTTCATTCGAGATGCCAATAACACTGGTATCATAGGTCGCCATCATAGGCGATACTAAAATAGCGCATCTATTTGTACCTTTAAAGAAGGACAAGATAAAATCGTAAAAAGTTACCAGGACCTACACAAAGACAGACAACTGGGACATCTGGTCTC
The DNA here is from genome assembly GCF_049639745.1 of Rhodnius prolixus. Taxonomy (NCBI): domain Eukaryota; kingdom Metazoa; phylum Arthropoda; class Insecta; order Hemiptera; family Reduviidae; genus Rhodnius; species Rhodnius prolixus. Next base: position 15,872,129 of record NW_027411582.1, on the reverse strand, counting down.
TTCAAAACTTATTCTAAAATTAAAATTCCCCTCTTCGAGGAAGATTTTTTTAAAAAACAAGAAAACAACCTAACTCATACCTAACCTAACCTAACCCATATTCCTGGCTCATTATCTATATATCTATATACACAGCAGGACTTTTTGGATAAAAACAGCGGTAAACTTCCAAGATGTCTTCAAGATCAAAAAAAGAAAGAAGCATCTTCCTCCACCCTAACTAGTTGCCGACCATCTTCAGAAAAATACTTCCTTATCTCTTCTCTATCTCATTCTAAAAAAAAGGAGTCAACTCGAATCATTTAACGGGATAACTGGTGTCGATAACTGTGGGGAAGATGTTCCCCACAGTTATCGACAGTCTGGGAAGCGAACAAAATATGCTTTAAAATACCCATTCATATACAAACACCAAGCCTACAGAGGTCATTACAATAAATTTCTTGTGTCACATTTAAATGAATCGATATTTTGTTTTTATCTAATACTTTTTTCAATCAAAACTGAATTTGTTATTTAATCAAATAAACTTGTATGTTGTTCTCATGGGACAGTAAATCAAACTTAAGAGAACCAAAATCCAAAAAAAAAAGCCACGAGACAACGGTAAAATTTAACCCAATAGATGGATTTTCCACGAATTTAGAGAAGTTAGGACACTACGAGGGTTAAGATTGAGGAAATTGAAGCGATGAACTCGACATGGTGGGAATTTCGAACACAAAAGAAACAAGGAAGCGACGATGCAAAAAAAAGTAGCGTTTGAAACACAACGTTTTTAGAAGCATCATTCGATTCTTAGGAGTGTTTTTGTTTTGAATTATTTGGATTCAACAGATTGGATTGTTCTAAAATTTGTATCAAGCTAGGTAAATGGCTGAAATTACGAGTTGAAAGTATAAATCACAAAATGTTGGGTGGTATTTGCTGATTTGTGTAACTTTTGGCTAGTGCTGCACGAGACCGAGACGAGGCGAGACTTTGTGCAAATCTCGCCTCAGTCTCATATGACAAGTGTCTCGTCTTGATCCCGGTCTCGGTCTCGGTCTCGTCGAGATATCTCGGTCTCGGTTTTTTGAATTTTTGATTAAGTATTAAAAGCGGTTTGCTATTAATAATCTTTTCAAAAAATGTTATTATTTTCTAATAATTATTTTAATTTATATATTGGTAATGAAAATGTGTGTAAAAGAAGACAGCTACTTACACTTCAATGCATCATATATTACTATTACTGTTATATATCTTTATATAATTTCAAAAAGATGTTAAAATAGTGTATCAATGCTTGGGTAAAGAGTAACCTTAAAAACGAAAATTTGTGGCAATATTTTTTAGATGCATAGATAGTCTTTTTTTTCAAATTCACTAATTCTAAAATATAATTCAAATAATATCTAAGTTCAAAGTATTAGATTATTAATAGTGAAATTTAGTGAATTTATGTAAAAGTTATGTAATTCGAAGTCAAATAGTTGTAGTATTAATGAAATATGCGTATATAATAAAATCGTATCTTTTAATAATTAATTCAATACCCGTAATACACAATTTTATAATTTTGTAGCTAAAAATTAATATTTGAAAAACCGAGACGAGACCGGGATTTCTCGAATAAATCTCGACGAGATATATATAATGTCTCGATCTCCGTCTCGGTTGCTCAAGTCTCGTCTCGGTCTCGGTCTCGATTCTCGTACAGCATTACTTTTGGCGTTTAAATCATATCCATAACTTTTTAAACTGTTCAAGTTTTTCTTTTTCTTTTAAGGAGATTTGAACTGTGACCTCAAGAAGACAAGACAGAGAAAGGTACTGACTGGCTTATTTACTGCAAGAAGTAAATAAGTACGCTTGTACCACTACTTGACATTTCGAATGACCTCAATCTGGAAAAAATCTTGGTAAATCGAAGATTAAAAAAAAAAACTATTATTTTATTAATTATTTTAAATAAATAATATTAATTAGCGCATTTTATTCTATATATATATTTTTTTTTTTTTTTTTGGCGCATCAACAGCTGAGGTTATTAGCGCCTGGAGCTTTTTCCAGTGCACTGCCGGCCTCCGGACAGTGTTCTCTCATTACAGACAACACTGTCCATCACCGGACAGTGAACTGTAAGAAGGAAGAGAAAATCTAAGGGTCAGCTGTTGGATTCGAACCCGGGACCTCCGCGTGGGAGTCCAGTATGCTAACCTCATAGCTCATCCCTTCCCTATTATTCTATATTATTATTTGAAAAAAGTAATTTATCGAGTAAGATAAAAAAAATTAATATTTTGCGAACTGAAATATAAATAATAACTTAAGCAATTCCAAAATTGGATGTTCGTACACAGAACCATTTTTTAAGAAACAGAATTTTAAGATCAAACCTACTTGAACATGTCTATAGGTCAGTCTAAATAGCAAACTTTCAATGTAAAAGTGAAATAAGCATGTCTAATCCTCATTTTGACCTTTCTATCTTCACGACCGTTACTTATGAAAGACCGTCGGGTACCTATTAGCCAAGATATAACCTGATAGTTGTAATTGTAGCTTGTAATGAATTGATTTATCATCAAGTAAAAAATGAAATTACACTGAACAAATTACATTACTTTCAATTACTGTAATTCTCAAAGTTCAACTAGTAAATTTTGATCATACTTTGGGAAAAAAGAAGAGTTACTCTTAATCAGTTCAGGTCCATTATTTTTGTATCCTGCAAAAATAAATGCATAAATACTGAAAATATGGTTTTAAGTACAAAATATATAAGAGGCATTTAGCGCCAGATACGCGGAAGTTGAGTGATTTTCTCACGCTTGACCAAAAACGAAATCGTGTGAAGTGTTGCAAGGACGGTTTGCAGCTGTTCCAGAAGAATCCGCATGACTTTAAGCGTCGTTTCGTCACTGTGGATGAAACATGGATACATAACTACACTCCTGAGACCAAAGAACAATCTAAACAATGGGTTACCAAGGGGGAATCTGCGCCAAAAAAGGCGAAGACCGTTCCTTCGGCCGGAAAGATTATGGCGACTGTCTTTTGGGATTCGCAAGGAATAATCCTCATCGACTATCTGGAAAAGGGTAAAACTATTACAGGTGCATATTATTCATCGTTATTGGACCGTTTGAAAACCGAGCTGCAAGAAAAACGCCCACGATTGGCCCACAAAAAAGTCCTTTTCCATCACGACAACGCACCAGCTCAAACCTCAGCAGTTGTGGTCGCAAAATTAATGGAAATAGGGTTCCAACTCGTTTCACATCCCCCCTATTCTCCAGACTTGGCTCCCTCGGACTACTATTTGTTCCCCAATATGAAGAAATGGCTGGCGGGAAGAAGATTTTATTCAAACGAGGAGGTGATTGCAGAAACGAATGGCTATTTTTCAGACTTGGACAAATCCTATTATTCGGAAGGGATCAACAAACTAGAGCAGCGTTGGACGAAGTGTATAAGCCTAAAAGGAGACTTTGTTGAAAAATAAAAAAGGTTTACCCCCCAAAATTAAGTAGTTTTTATTTTTGCACGGACTTTTCAAACGACCCTCGTTCACTGAAGGAAATGATTGGGGAAGACACAAAACATTGCAGGAATGCTGGTGTCAGGATCACACGAGGAGTGATCACGGGGGTCACCATAGTTTTAGCCAGGATGAGGGAAGTATAGGAGAGAGCTGCAGGATAAGGATGACTGTAGTTAAAGATTAGTGTGGAAATTAAGGGGGAAAAAGTGTGCGAATTATTTTAAGAAATGAATCCTTCCACGATACCAGGTTATCCTTCAAAGGATATTGAAAGGAAAATGGTCTTTGCGATCGACTCTTATCAAGAAATAATAAAGTAAAGTTCACGATAATGGAATGATAGCACTGGCTGCTCTTTTAAGTCCAATATCGTGATAATGCGATATCATTCATCATATTTAATTGTCACAACAGTTGTTGCAGTTATAAATTCCAATTCAAGATAAAAAAAAAAAAAATAAAAATAATATTTCAGTTAAAGCAAAAATTAATGCGAGTTCAATGGCGTCACCCATTTAAAACAATTAATTCTATACAAATTAATTATTAATTATATTTATTAATTTCTCATTTAACGTGAATAATTTTGTTTAATTCATTTAACACTGCGTTGCCAATGCCAGTTATTGCCAATGTGGAGTCCATATTGACTCCAAAACTTATTTTTACCTTTTTTTTTTTATATTGATCTCAATTTTAATAATAAAATTTGCATTAAAGGATGAGAAAGAATAGGAATTAAGAACGGAAAAACCAATCGGCTTTAACATTTCACGCAGAAGGAATTAACTTCAACTTAGGGATCGCAGTAATTTCAGTATTTTCTAGAATCCTGATTTAACTGCCTTCTGATCAGGGGATCTAATTCACTATTTTTTCAATTACTGTGCGCTGTTGACACGGATCGGAAATTACCCAATTCGATACAAGTTTTTGCTGCAATTCGGACAGAAAATCAATTATAGAAAGAGGCTATTTTTTGGGGGGCCTTGATACTTTCTATGAAAATTATGTAAATTTATCAAATAAGCATTTAGGCAATAATCTGGAGTCAAGATAATAACAGGAAATCTACTTACATTACCAATCAGGAGTTGAAATGACTCCGATTGTATTTACGTGTAATGCCAATCTGGAGTCAAAATGACTCTTTATGATTCAAGTAAACTAATCTGCAAAAAAAGAAACTAAGAATTCCACGGTCTTCAGCTCGTGACTGTCGAATGGTGAGAGAGTGGGGATAGCATATCTAAGAGCATTTCGGGCTAGCTATGAGATGTGGGGAAACAGAGACCATTCCTATTTTTTTTGGAGTCAAATTGACTTCGGATTGGTGTTAAACACTTTTATTTATGAACGGAGTTTACGTCCAACTACCAAATTAGGTGTCGTGGACGGAAGCGACTATAGCAAAAGTTACTATAAAATTCTCATAATTAACATTAAATAAAAATCTAAGGCCTAGACGGGCGGAATCGAACCTACTAAGCCAAACAATACATCTTAGCTTTACGGGTCTAATCTCTTAACCACTCGGCTATAGTGGCGCCTCATTGTAGTCAATACTAAAACTACACACATTGACAAAAAAAAAAAAATCAGTATGAATGAAGCAAATTTCTTTTCCTTAAAAGTTTCAAGGAAAGTAAATAAAAAAAAAAATAAATAAATATCAGGCCATGTTCAGCGCATCGCTGACGTCATTTCATTGAAAAAGAGTAATAACAATAGCCTTGTTCTTACGTCAGCTTTTCTCAAGTTTGCACCGGTCTAAGTTATGTCTCCTTGGTCTATTGTTCCACTGTATATTGTTTAGCAAACTATTGTTGTTGTATTTTTTGCTTTTATTGAGGTCACAGGCATAAGTTGACCATTAAGAGCAGGTGATTTTTAAAGGAAAGAAAAAATTTTGTATAGTTTTTAAGTTTGCATGGTTAACAAATAAATGGTTACCAATTTAGCAATATCACTTCTTCGTTTTTTTAAGATTAATAAAACGGTTATCTTTTTTTCGATTTTTTAACTAAGAAAATGAATATGAGTTTTGAAAAATGACTTTTAAAAACACGATTCTTCATTGTGGTTGCTAATAATTACAACATTTTTTCTTATTGGTAGCGAGGAATTGTTACTAGATAAAATGAACAATCTTAAGATAACATTTCGACTAATTTATTGTCTTCTTTAAAAAGATATTTTTTTAAGGATTAAGTCAGAAAATTTTCACTTTAACTAACCAGAGTTACGCAGCAGAACTGTACTTTCTTTTACGTGGGGGGTGAAAGAAGATCGAAATAAAGTAAAACTAAATAAATAAATGAATAAATAAAATAGAAACAATAACAATAATCGAAGCGACGGATTAGCTATGCGTTTAGCGTATTGGATTCCCACGCCGAAGTTCCGGGGTTCGAATCCAGCTGCAGGCCCTTAAATTTTTTTCTTTACTAGGAGCTTCTTACAGTTCACTGTCCGGTGGTGATGGACAGTGTTGTCTTGTAACATACTATTCGGAGGTCGGCAGTGCACTGAAAAAAAAGAAGCTCCGGGCGCCAATAACCACAGATGTTGAAGCGCCTTAAATAATAAACTAAAATAATCTCTGGCTTGGACACTCGCACGACTTATACTACTATTCTAAAAAAATTTCTAACCAACAAATTTCCTTGCGATTCCGAACATTTGAGTGTTATTTAATTATAAGTAGGCTTACCATACGTACCGGTTTGACCGGGATGGTCCCGGTTTGAGATCCCTGTCCCGGCGTCCCGGTCAAACTTGAACAACACCGACATTCCGACCGATCGTTCCCCCGCGCCCATTTATTAATATGTTTTCAGTTCTTAATAATTTTGATTGCATTTCAAATATGAAAAACACAAATTAAGCGAAAAGAAAAACGAAAATGAGCCTCTTCCTCCTCTGCGTTCCGGTTTGGCTCTTCGTAATTATGGTAAGCCTAATTATAAGGGACCTTTAAAAACTTTTCTCTCCAAAAAGTGAGCTTAATCGAATTTTAAGTTAATTCATTTTTGAATTATGGTGAGTTTGAAGTTTTACATACTCACAAAACGTACAAACAGCGAGAGACTAATTTTGTAAAACCTTTTTTTTTTTCGGATTCGAGGGACATTTTTTTTTAATATAAACTCATAATCAAAAATCTTCACAGAAAACAACAAAGAGAATAAGAAATGAACTACGGTAATTGTAAATAGTTTAGCTGATCTCGCCTACCTACAAAGTGAATTTTGATGGCTTCAGTAACTGGCCAAAGAACTGACCCAAAAAAATTCGAATTTTAATGTACGATCAGTTAATAATAATAATAAAAATGAAGTTGTTTGCATTTTTCAGCCCATATTTAATTGTATATTGAACGTGCAATAATGCAGAAGATAAAGGACCTAGTTTATTTTAAGACATTGATGAAGAGATGTATAAAAATTTAAATTCTTATTAAATCAGTAGTATTCTTTTACATTTCGGATAATGTATTTTCCTAGTTCCTTTAATGATTACATTGTTTTATAAAATTAGATTAAGGAGGTGTCTTTTTTATATTGTTATTATTATTACAATTAATTTTGGTTTGAAAAGCGCTAAAGAAGGCAGTGGATTTTAACTGTTATAAAAGAAATTAGGTTAAATTTTTAAACAGAAATAAAATTAAGTTCTACTAAATCTTAGGTAACATTACGTTTATTTTTATTTCTTTCTGAAGGTCCCAACTAGGTTTATATCTTCTAATTGTTTAATATTTTTTAATTAAAAATATTACAAGATCAATACTAGTAATGATGAGAGTGTTTGGTCTAGAAGTGCAGGAAAAATATATCTGTTATAATAAAACGGTGCTATTATAGTGAGTGGACACAGAAAAACATAACGCCAAGTGGGAGAGACATACTGATACTGACCTTGGCTTCCGTTATATTGCACAATCGTGGGCCACCAGGGTAAGGACGGTGGCTTGAGAAGGAGGAGAATTGGTCTGGGCATTGCCTATACGATTGGAAACGTAGTTTACGGCGGTTTTTTTTACAGGCGTAGAAACCACATTATGGATCTGTAGATATACCAAAGTTGGGGCAAACCAAATTTTTACGCTTTGTAAACGATTTAATTAAATTATTTTATTATTATTGTCCTTAATGGAGTTTATATTCTTTTTAATTTATTCAGGTAATTTTTTTTCTATTCTTTAAATGTCAGTATTTGTTGGTCCCTTATCTGCCAGTTAAATTGACGCTCGGTTTAATACCATCATGAGACTAGATAAAAACCTTTCATTTTGAAATAAGTTAAGTTAGTAATGCTTATTTGTTTCAGGCGAGCTTTACGTCCAACTAAAAACCAAATAGGTGTAGTGGACGGAGGCAATTAGCAAACATACGTTCTCATATTAAACAATAAATATAAAAAACAAAGGCCTAGACTAGGGGAATCGAACCCAGAACCACAAATACATAATTAGTTGTGCAGGTCTCGCCTTTAACCGCTCGGCTATCGTGGCACCTTGATGCCCTTCATTATTACTCAGTATTATCTACACTCTTATGACTTTGAATAGAATAGATTAAATTAGGGCGGCCTCAAGGCCTACGCCACTGCGGCCCCTTTGGATCTATTGTGACTCCCCTCACTTTAGAGCTCGCCCTCCAGACCTGTCCGTTTAATCAGACCCTTCAATTCTGGAGAGTGACTCTTGGGTAAAGCTCACAGGGCCTTGGTTTTTCCTCCCCGAGAACTAACATCCTTAGCCATACTAGCCCCTCACACTGACACAACACGTGCAGAGTGCCGTTTCCTCCTCTTTCTGGACAGAACCTACAGAGGCTATCATCTGCCAGGCCCATGCGATCTATGTGTTTTCTGAGCCTGCAGTGGCCCAGTTAATAAGCCTACAATTATCCTTATAGCCCCACGCGGCCTTGACGGATTAATTCTGCAGTCAGCCTCGGCGAATAGCCTCTAATGAACTCCTTCGCCTGTCTCTGCCTAGTGGTGGCAAGCCACCACTCCTGAGACCAACTCTGCACCCACAAATTAATGGCCGCAGTCTTAACACACTTCGAAACCCCAAAACAGGGCTCCGGGCCAACGGAAGAGTTGGTCCACAGAGCCTTCCCGGGCCAATAAATCTGCCACTTCGTTTCCCTTATGTCCTGAATGACCAGGTACCCAAACCAGAAAGACCTTATTTTGGTCACTAATTTCCTTTAGGGCACCCAGATAGTCCCAAACCAGCCTTGAGTTGACCTGGTAGGAACAGTCTTATGACTTAATAATAACATTAAGTAGGACTTACATTTAATAATTTCATACATTTTTCAGTTAAGGTTCGAAAATAACTTGAAGTGTCTCTAATTGATATGGAGTTGTATGGTCTGGAGGTTATATTTGTTGATGTTACAATCAGGTTACTGCAATGGCGGCCTTTGGCAGTTGAATTCTTTAAATGGGTTTTGATTATAAGGTTATTTATTTGATTTATAAATATCAGAGGGAAGGAAAAAAAAATCCATGTGGAAACAAGCAAAAGTCTTACACAGAAATAATAGGATCAAAATAAAAGAAAATTTACTCTACGTTAAAAATAGGTGCAAAGTCTACTTACTTCCTTCAAAGAGCTTTTTGTAAATCGTTAATTACAGGCCGCCACAGTAGCCGAGTGGTTAGAGGCGTGTCCCACAATGCTAAGGTGTATTGTTGGTTTAGTAGGTTCGATTCTCCCTAGTCAAGGCTTTAGATTTTTATTTTAAATGTTTTTATTGGATAAATAAATTAGATGGTTTTACATATATGAGAAATTTATACTAAAATAAGTTTGCTAGACGTCACCGTCCACGGCGCCTAATTTGCTAATTGGTCGTAAAGGTTGCCTGAAAAAATTGGCATTTATTCATCGCATTCCTTTCACAAATTAATTGATAAGGAAAAAAAGATATTTAACAAGTTTTTATGAAGGATAGCGAAGCGATGTTTTACAGAAAATAGAAAATACTTTTTCTATACACAACATAAAAACTGCGCAAAATTAAAGGGAAATCTGAAAGCTGAAAATATACTGTAAACTATTTTACGTTTATTATAAAAAAATTAGGTTTAAGGAAAGTATATTTACACAGACTATATTCGGCAAGGTTTTTTTTTTTTGCCTTTTTATGTTTTGCCGAAGACACCAAAAACGTTTAAAGTAAGCAAAGAAGATATGATAAGCGTAAAAAAAATGTATATACTTTTAACATATACACATTTTTAGATAATATTACAACAATTTACATCTTTACAAATCTTTTTTTTCCCCCCTTTTTATGAATAAAATAAATAATTCATAGTGAAATTATTCAAAATAGTAGCTTCATATCTTCTTTCATGTTAAGAGTGTCATACATTCAAAAATAAAAAATAAAAATAAACATATATTTTTAAGCATTTTTTTTTTTGCACTTTCTCAATATTTTGCATAATTTTCATAAATTAAAAAAATAAAATGATTGCAGAAAAGTTGTCTATACTTTCTAAAAAATAATTGTATAATTTCTAGAAATTACAATGAAATTTTGTTTATTTTATCTAAGAGTTAATGTTAAATGGTCAATAATATGGGCTTGTCTTGGGGGAACGGATTAGCTATGCGTTTAGCGTATTGGTTTCACAAGCTGAGATTCGTGGGTTCGAATCCAGCAAATTGGCCCTTAGATTTTTTTTCTCTTACTAGGGAGCTTCTCTTACAGTACGGTGATTGGACAGTGTTGTCTGTAACTAGAGACGGTAGTGTACTGAAAAAAAAAAAAAAGCTAAGGGCGCCAATAACCTCAGATGTTGACGCGCCTTAAATCATTTAAAAAAATATAAAATATACAGGGTGAACCAGTAAGTAATGTCCATAGGCCATTATAGTGTGTAGTACATCTAAAGTGGAGTTCCAATGTCGTATTGGCCAACTACGTATTTTCCACTGTTCTGGAGTGACGTCACTTTAATTTTTTTTCTAAAATCATTACTTTATTTATGTTAGACTTGGTTTTTCAAAAATTTTCTATTGTATTCTATTTGAAATTAAGCTAATGTTTAAAGTGCAATTTGTAACCTTTGACTTCCTTATTTTAAGACAATCTACTTTAAAAAAAATTTGGCTACTGGTCCATCTAAAAGAGTTTTCAATGAATTAAACAACTTGATAAACCTAACACTGTTGGTGTGCTCGTGAACACGTTTTCTTGTAAAACAAACGGTAATTTCTCATACGAAGATAAAAGGAATCCTGGAAAATGATGTACCGTTAGAAAGTCCATTAGACAAGGAAACTTTTACTAGAAAAGTGCCAGCACCTAGGTCTGGATAATGATCACATAAGGGCCTAATGAGTTTTCTTTAAAAATTTCGATTACTTTTATTTTTCCAGTATCCAGGAGGAAGATTGAGGCTGTTTGGAGAATCGCTTATGCTTCGAAATGGTGTCAATTTTTAGGAAAATTTATCTGTCTTTCTAACCCTGTCATCAGAATCGAATTCGGACTAAAACTTTCTGAGTAATAACATTTTTATTGGAAAAAAAAGTAATGATTTTAGAAAAAAAAAAATTTAAAGTGACTTCACTCAAGAACAGTGGAGAATATGAAGTTGGCCATACGTCATTGAACTCCACTTTAGATGTACTACACACAGTAGGCCTATGGACAATACTTACTGGTTCGCCCTGTGTAAAAATTAGGGCTTGCCCAATAAAATTATTGAACTATGTAAACTATATAATATGGTGGTTCAATTTTAGAGAGGGAGAACCTCTTTATTATTAGATGACGCATTTCCGCAATTAACTAAGCGTGACTGGCAGGTGTATGCTGATGAAGGTACATGTACGCTCTATGAAATGTTCTTTAAAAGAAAAAAAAAATAATTTTTTTTTATTAGATTTTTTCCCTAAATTAAAGAAGATGTCTACCCAACAACCACTTATCAACATCATCTCTACTTTTACCTTAATCTAAGAGAAGATATAGTAATTTTTTGAATTTTGATTCTTCACCTGAAATTTTAATTTTGAGTTTCTGTGATTCTGAAAAAGTTTTTCTTATAAATATTTCTCTCAATCCCATCCTTTCCGTGTGTAAGCATAATTTGAAAAAGAAAAACAGAAAACTAGCCATAAGTTCCAAATTTATTGTTACAAATCGGTGCCACATGTGAGTTTTTTTGGAAATTGGATCAAAATGAGGTTCTTAGTGTCCCAAAAAATAGCTCCAACAATTCTTCTTTGAATTTCATAAGCTTATTTGAACTCAAGATCGATTTTACTTGAAAAGAACGAAAGAATATGGTCCAATAATTGTGAGTGAAATTACCAATAATGTTCTCTCTCCCCCAAAAAAACTAGTTTGTTAGAAATTTGGCAGCAAAATAACTTAATACCAGCTCTGGATAAAAAATAACAGCCCCTTTATAACTTCGTTCCGTTTTATGGCAGCAACGAATTCCCCTACAACCCAAATAACACAGATGTTATTCTCCACAAAAGACATCAAAAATACTAACAGAAGGGTGATAATGAAATTGCTAAATCTTATCAAAATAGGCGAGGGTGTGCCAAGTTGCCAGAGGGTGGAAAAGAAATTACCCTTAGGGCAGAAAAGCGAGGAAGATAATTTCCTCTGCAAACAAGACTGAACAAGGGCGATTCAGGCCGCAGATTTATAGCGAAATAAGTTATCTGCGAAAAACCCTACAGTTGTCATTTTGTGGCTAAGGGTAGTGGAATACAGAAAGAACATAAAGGGACTCAGCAACGTTTAAATAGTGCATTGAACTAGTACTGTAGACGGATCTTCGTATAGAGGGGAAACCAGCACTTAGTTATCTTGTCCCCAACACATGTGTACTTAGAAACATCTGCCCACTATAGGGGTAACGTTCAAATTAGGCCCTTAGTAGATTTATGGACTAGTTAAGTTAGTATCCTGTTTCGGCAACAGATACTTAGCCTCAGTCTTAAACAAACAAAAAAAGACAAAAAGTGTTACCACTTCTTCGATTTTTAGTGAAAGCTACAAAGAAGGAAAAATCACGAATGAATCTTTGCTTTTTCCTTATATTTTGAATTTTCCTCAGCTGTGTACTAATTATACACTGATACAATACAGATAAGTTGTACTAAAACTGTCCGGTAAGACAGCTGTATAAGGGTTGATCGTCAAAAAACTGCACAAAAAAGCGTAACGTTAAAAAATACCTTGACATGGAATACCCCAGACTAGACTGAAAAGACAAGAAACTAACCAACGCTACAAAACTTCTCGCTAGACTACAGCGACAAACGATCGAAACTTAACCTAAATAACTCTTATATCTACTGATACTGCGACCTATTTGGTCATACGGCATCGAAGTATGGGGGATCGACTAAGCGTTCCAACTACTACGCCTCCAAAAATACTACGAAAACTACTTAACGCTTCATTCTACATTTCTAACCTCACCATTCATAATGATCTCAAAATCCCTTTCATTAACGGACCTTACTAAAACTCGGTTTCTTAAAATTTCATTCCTTTACAGCAGTTCATCCTAATCCTTTAATTGAACACTTATCTTATTCCACATTACCAGGTAATCCTCCAAGGAGATTGAAGAGAAGATGGCCCCGCGACCTACTCTCCTCATAAGAGCAGTATAGTGCATCTGTTCACGTTAATGGAGTGTCGCCACTGGGTGCCTTCTCCAATCTTCAATCAAGACACTATATTACATCGCATTTGCTTGTTGCAACAACCGTTGCAGTCGCAAATTTCAATAAAAGATTTGACTATTTTTTATCTCTTTTTCTATAAAAGATTAAATTCCCAATATTTCTGTATAATATAGGGCAAATCCTCGTTTATAACTGTAATTTTTTTGTAGCAACCCCAAATCTTACAGATTTCGTGAAATTACCATTACTTAATTGTTTCTTTGAGAAAAATGAAACAGAAGTATACGAGGGTCGTTTGAAAAGTCAGTGCAAAGTCAGAGAGATAGCACCACTGGCGCGTATCGAGGTTATGTTTGGTTAGTAGCATCTCTTGGAAGAACACACACCAAGTTGCAGCCAGATCGGTCTATTTCTTTGTGTTTGGCATTCGTTTGAATCGAGGAAGTCGAGTGATTTTCAAAAAATGGACGAAAAAGAATTTCGTGTGTTGATTAAACACTACTTTATGAAAGGCAAAACGCCTCAGGAGACTAAAAAGAAGCTTGATAAACATTATGGTGACTCTGCACCTTCGTTTAGAACAGTTTATAAGTGGTTTCAAAATTTTCGGAGTAGCCATATGGGCACAAGTGACGCTGAACGTTCTGGACGCCCTGTTGAGGTTACTACTCCAGAAATCATTGATAAAATCCATGATATGGTGATAGATGACAGAAGAGTGAAGGTGCGTGAGATTGCTAGTGCTGTGGGCATCTCGAATGAACGGGTACATAATATTTTGCATCAACATTTGGACATGACAAAGCTATCCGCAAGATGGGTGCCGCGATTGCTCACGCTTGACCAAAAAACGAAATCGTGTGAAGTGTTGCAAGGACGGTTTGCAGCTGTTCCAGAAGAATCCGCAGGACTTTAAGCGTCGTTTCGTAACTGTGGATGAAACATGGATACATCACTACACTCCTGAGACCAAAGAACAATCTAAACAATGGGTTACCAAGGGGGAATCTGCGCCAATAAAGGCGAAGACCGTTCCTTCGGCCGGAAAGATTATGGCGACTGTCTTTTGGGATTCGCAAGGAATAATCCTCATCGACTATCTGGAAAAGGGTAAAACTATTACAGGTGCATATTATTCATCGTTATTGGACCGTTTGAAAACTGAGCTGCAAGAAAAACGCCCACGATTGGCCCACAAAAAAGTCCTTTTCCATCACGACAACGCACCAGCTCAAACCTCAGCAGTTGTGGTCGCAAAATTAATGGAAATAGGGTTCCAACTCGTTTCACATCCCCCCTACTCTCCAGACTTGGCTTCCTCGGACTACTATTTGTTCCCCAATATGAAGAAATGGCTGGCGGGAAATTTATTCAAACGAGGAGGTGATTGCAGAAACGAATGGCTATTTTTCATTGTTTTTGGGTGTTAAATCTGAATCTGAAGAAACCCCAATGTGGAGGTTACAAAAAAGGGATTTTCTGGTACTGTTTGAAGTTATAGTAGCTGCTAGAATAATGAAGGTAAACAGCTATGTTGTTATTCATTAATAGTATGCAATTTATTCATAAATAATAATGCAACATAAATATGAAGGTACAGTTTCTCTAATTGAAGAACTTCGAGAAAGATTCAGAAAAAAAAAGGAGTACTTAAGCTACAAACCGAGACTAAAACAACTGGAATTAACTAAGGTTAACCAAAAAAACTGTTTTCGAGCTTAAAATTCTCAAATTGGGACTATATTAATGATTACGAGATAAACTCTTAATTAGTTCACAGAATCCTAGACAATATTTGCCCCGTAATTAAGGACGCATTATATTAAAAGATATATTACGTCAATTTTATTGCAAAAAGCATAACACATTGTATATCCAAAACGCTTATCGTTTTGTTGCAGTAACAATGCAAAGAAGAGATAAGATTAAATTAAAAATGTTCAAGTGCCATCGTGAACATTAAAGTCAATATAAGTGGTATCTACCTTAAACGTCATTGTAGCTTATTTTCTAATAATAATAATAATTTTTGTAAAGTAATTAAAATTTTACCGTAAAGATTGGTTTTTTTATATAATTTATTAATAACTGATTATTAAAGGCGCCATCTTTTTTTTTTTAGAATACAAAAATTTTAAAGCTGAGCTCGCTTCTTTTTATATTAGAATTCACTAATAACATTTTCCGAATAAATTAAATACTAAACAACAGAAGTAAATAAAAGTCCACGCAATTTATTTGATTTACTTCTTTACATTTTATTTATTTAATTTACTTTATTTTTTTGAAGCAGAGGTGGAACTTCCTGCAAATATGGAAAGATCCAGGCCGATGCAGAAGATAGACTGATGCGTAGATAGACGGATACGATAGATAAATAATCTTTATTATAAGTATGTACAATAAATAGTGTCGCTGAACAATACATTATAACCTTCGTAACAATAATATGGGTAAAGCTTAAGATGTGAAGGATACAGAAAAAGGATGGAAAAAACTTGCAGCTAGAGTAAAGAGGTAGAGAAGGATGTGTTTTAGTCTTTTGTGTCCTGTAGGGAATGGAAGGATCTGTAGGAGGCTATATCGCGACATAGTGGATTAGGATGACAGTCTAGAGTTGGAAAGGAGTTTCAGCAGACTGATTTTGGATATACGAGTGTACTGGGGGGGATAATGGATGCAGTCTCGAGGAGTGGGCCGAAGAGAGACTGTCGCAAGTCTCACGAGAAATTTGTTCTGCGTTGTTCTGGAGTTTTCCTTGATGGCAGGAACTAGAAGTTAGGCAGGAGTAGAGTAACATCTATGAACACTTTGTAGGACACAGTTTATTTTTCGAACCCCCGTTGAGAGTAAAGGAAATAGCTGTCAAGTTTGCCTGAGTTCACTTTGTCCTGTACGTGTGTAGTTACTGTCTATAACAAGAGAACACTGTCCGGTTACTGGCAGCTCTCGCAAAAAAAAAAAGGCTTCGGTAGCTCATAGTATTGTTGTCGCGCTTTAAATTAAAATAATACAGAAATAAATTTCAAAAAAAAAAAAATGGCTGCCGTTTTAAAGAAAATTTGATATTATAAAATAACTGTTGTCGATTTAGAGATAATTTTTTAAAAACAATTAATGAAAAATAAAACCAAAATTTAACCAAAATAATAAAAATCCAGAAAAACTGCGCCATCAGACACTTCCCTGATGGGACTAATTGATTGTAGCCAATTAAAACCATTTTGTTTTTCTTATCTATCCAGGTAAAAACGTTGCAAAGAAAAATAAGCTAATTATGTACGAGGTTGTTGTTTGCATTTGCAATCATTGTTTAACTTTCACTTCAAACTGCCACCAACTTTATGACATTGTGTTATCTAAAAACATTTGGAAAAAGGAAAAGTATTATCGTTTGTTGATAAGGATGCCTGTGTTATTATTATTTTTTTTAATAAAATAAATATGCAAAGTCTAAAACTTTTGAAATGGAAAAAGACAGTGTCACCAACATTTGATGTTTAGAATGTAAACAATTGTAATTGTGAACAAGCATAAGCCCTGAAGATGACCTAGTTCTTTTGGTCAACAGCTTGGCCAAAAAATATTAACAAATATAACTTAAATTGGCAATAATCATTCTTACTTTTAAATTTTTAAAATTCCCCATAATTGCAATATTTCCGTTTAGCCAAAAAAAAGAAGTACGAGGTGTGGCTATTAAATAACGAGACTATTGCTGTAAAACATTTTATTTTAAATTTATACATATTTAGTTTATTATCACCTTCAATATACACCCCTCCTCTATCTCTACAACGCTCGAAACAGTGCTGGAAGTCTTTTTCTGTGAGCTCCTGCATGACGCGTGCCGCTTTTTCTTTCACAGCTTCAACGGACTGAAATCGTGTTCCTTTTAATGCAGATTTGACTTTGGGGCATCAGATAAAAGTCACATGGAGCCTGGTCAGGCGAATAAGGCGGATGGCCTTATACGAGGGGGTACCCAAAAATAACCGGAATTGCGTTGCCGCGCATGGAGCTTATGTAGTACGCATTTCTGCCGCTAGACGTGTATAGCGCAATTCCTTGCCAGTTCAGTCCTGCCTGTGTTGTCTGCCTGGCTTGTTCTGTTCATCTGCAGTGATTGTTTTTACCAGCGCTGTTTTGTTCTTTTTTCGTTTTGTATGATGGCAAGTTTAAGTGAACAACGTGCAGCTCTGAAATTTTG
Source organism: Rhodnius prolixus (assembly GCF_049639745.1). Lineage (NCBI taxonomy): Eukaryota > Metazoa > Arthropoda > Insecta > Hemiptera > Reduviidae > Rhodnius > Rhodnius prolixus. The sequence continues at coordinate 15,854,696 of NW_027411582.1, read as the reverse complement.
TTTTCTACTCGGCAAAAATGCTGCTGAAAGTGTTTTAATGTTGAAAACAGCTTACAAAGATGACGATATGGGAAAAACTCAAGTATACGAGTGGTTTACTCGGTTTAAAAATGGCGACATGTCGATTGATGACAAACCTCGTTCTGGACGTCCATCAACTGCCCGAATCGACGAAAATGTTGAAAAAATTCGAGAGCTGGTGTTCACAGACCGTCGACAGACAATTGATCAACTGTCAGAGAGTAGTGGGTTATCTTGGAGCTCGGTTCAGCGAATTTTAACGGAAGATTTGGGGATGAAAAGGGTTGCTGCCAAGTTTGTTCCTCGAGTTCTGACTGACAATCAAAAAGAACATCGAGTTGAAACATGTCGTGCTTTGAAACAACAGCTTGAAACTGATCCAGACTTTCTGTCAAAGGTCATTACTGGTGATGAGTCATGGTGCTATGGTTATAACCCAGAAACAAAGCAACAGTCGAGCCAATGGAAGACGTCATCTTCACCCCGACCAAAAAAAAATGTCGTCAAGTCAAGTCAAACATCAAAACAATGCTGATTTGCTTTTTTGATGCCAAAGGCGTAGTCCATTCAGAGTTTGTCCCCCCAGGTCAGACCGTCAATCAAACCTTGTATTTGGAAGTTTTGAAAATATTGCGCAATAGTGTTCGCCAAAAAAGACCCGATTTGTGGCAAACAGGAGACTGGTTCTTCCACCACGAAAATGCACCTGCACACACAGCCATCTCTGTTACACAGTTTTTGGCTAAAAATGGCATGGTTCCGCTGCCCCACGCACCTTACTCGCCTGACCTGGCTCCGTGCGACTTTTTCTTATTTCCACGCATGAAAAAGGGCATGAAAGGTCACTGATTTGACAACATTGAAGAGGTCAAGAAAAAAACGAAGAAGGAGCTGTCAGCCATTTCTAAAGATGACTACCAAAAATGTTTCGAACAGTGGAAGCACCGGTGGGACAAATGTATTAGTTGTAATGGAGAGTATTTTGAAGGGGATAAGGTTGTTCTGTAAAAAATTTGTAAATAAATAGCTTTTAAAAAATAATTCCGGTTTTTTTTGGGTAATCCCTCGTAAACTGGGTTGTTGTACTTGGCTAGAAAATGTTCTTGATAGACAATGCATTGTGAGCCGGCGCGCGTTGTCTTGATGGAAAACCCGTGACTTGTTCTTCCACAAATCGGGTCCGTTTTTTCCTTACTCTTTCACGGAGTTGAGCAAGCACCTAACGGTAGTAATGTTTGATTAATTATAATCGATATTTTCATCCGTTTTGGACGTGGAAGGGCGACCCGGGCGGACATCATCTCCGACGCCTTCTCGGCCATCTTGGAAACGCATGAACCACTCAAAAACTTACGTACGTGATTAACATTCATCGCCATAAACTTCTTTTAATAAAAGATAAGTTTCAGTAGCGGTTTTACCGTTTCATGTGAAATTTCACGACAATTCGTTGCTCTACTACATGTGCAGTATCATGTTTTCGGGCAAAACGAAACTAACACCTCTTACACAAACGACGGTTCCGGTCAGACAGATTTCTCTACAAACACGTGAGACGCTGCAATCGAAAGAGAAGGCTTTACGCTGCACAGCTGTCGGTCGTCAGTATTTGGCGCTTGCATAGTTCTTCTGTAGCAGCAACAGTCTCGTTATTTAATAGCCACACCTCGTAAAAACTAAATATCAGTTTATTTGCAGCGATATATTAATCTCCCAAACGATTAAAATTTCAGTTCTACCGGTTTTTCAACGGTTAATCCCATCATAGATTAGATAATATGGTTTAAAATAGAAGATGCTTCTGAATAAGACGAGAAAATTTATGAATGACTGTATTTGGATAGAATGACTAAACGATGCCGTAACACGTACGTAGTACAAATACAAATTGTATTTTTATACGTAATTCTATTTAAAAGAGAATTACGTGTAATACGTAGAATTCAATTTAGTTGGCAATCTATTATAACCTTCGCTATTGATAACCATAAATTCTAGCTTAGATAAATAGGAAAATAAAAACAATGATGTAATCAATGACGCCATGATCTTTGTTTTCGTTTAGAAGACCTTTTTTGTTCTTTTTGAAATTGCTGACTGCTTAGTGCAGAGGTCATCAACTACCCTAGAGTCCTCTGGAACGTTGACAGAGGTTCCGCTAGTGACTATTTGCTGAACCAAAACGCACGTAAAATGGAAATCATCTATACAATCGTCTAGTTAAGATGTTTGGCATTAAGATTAAATAAAGATTCAAGAATAATTTTGGGAATTTGAGTAGAAAAAAGCTTAGATCAACTATTTTATCTGCTACTTAAACATGACGTTCCTTCAAGAAAGACCATGAACTCGAAGGGTACCTAAAAGTATAGAAAGGTTAAAGACCCCTGGTTTAGTTGATTAATGTAACCTACGGTTATTATGAGCAACGTCTATAGTTGACTCATAAACCATAATATTCAATTCATATTTTATGTTCATTTTAAGAATATATAACGGTAACCAACTGTAGCCGAGAGGCTCGAGATGAGACCCACAGAGCTAAGATTTATTGTTGGTTTAGTGGGTTTCGGATTACCCTGGTCTAGGCCTCGAGATTTTATTTAATGGTTAATATGAGAAATTTTGTAGTAAAGTATGTTTGCTAGTCGCTTCCGACCTCGACAACCCTGGGGGAAAAAAAAGGCAAAAGCCTGAATGAAGATGGAGGCAAAGTAGCCAGAAACGTTTTATATTAAATAAATTAACAGAATTTGGAAACTTACAATTTAATTAACCACATAATTTATTTCAAAATTCTGGTTACAACCGAGACATTAATGGCCACCTCAATTTGGCTAGGCTACAAAGCACTACCGGTAACTGAACTAGTCCTTAATTCCTATCCTTTTAATAAAGGAGATCCTTTTTTTAAAAAAAGGAAACATTGAAAACAGGTAGGACAATAAATAGATCTCCTTCATATTATCGAATTTGGGAAGCCTCCAATCGTTTGGCTATCCTAAAAGAAGTCCTTAGATGGCCAAGAAAGATGGTAGTAGAGAATAAGTCCTAGAAGAACATATAATGAAGGAAATACAGAAGCCAATAACAACAAAAACGATAAAAGAGATTAGAACAACCGAGAAACGTGCAAAAAAGAAAAAGAATTTTTGAAACAACTAAAAGAACCTAGTTTCACTAAAAAAGAAGCAAGAAAAAGTGTTTCAAATCAATTACAGAAACAATCAAGCATTGTGCATGCATCATAAATATCCTCATAGGACTCGCATCGTTGCATTAAACTCATCAATCTACAATGCAAATCATCAATTAAGGAACAAAGAACAAAATTAATTGATGTCCCATTTAATGAATTTACAACAGATGGTTGATCAATTTCACTTTTTCAATGAAAAGTAAAGATTTGCTTCATCAATAATTGAAAAAACAAATCAATCAATTTTTCCGTGTAATCATTTTTATAAATAAAAATCCATTGGGTCGTAAATAGCCAATCACATAAAGTGAAATTTGTATTTTTTCCTCCCCTCTCCAATCTATTAAAAGAATGTAGCGTGGGATTTCACAAACTCCATTAGCTTCTAGATTTCGTTTCGTTTTTTATATCTTCATTCATTTCTATGAAATATACGATTATAGGTTATCAATTCTCTTTTATTTTAATGTTCGCTTTCGAATTTTTAACAATTAATTTTATCACCTTCATTTTTGGTTAAGGTTACACCAATGTTTTCTAGCTTCACAGGACTTCATGAAGAAGTCGTGATGGATGTTCACGTGATATATATGGCGCTATTAACCATTATAGGGGATGCGCCGGAAAAAAAAATAATTAAAATGGACATTTAATGACCTACCGAGATTACTCTATCTTCTCCTCTGAACATGACCCAGTAATCTGCCACAGAAATATGCAGACTCACCTTACGAGGTTTAGAGAAATGGTTTTGTAGGTGGAGAATATAAATAGGTGGAAGTAATTGTTGGTATATTACTTTCACTTTTCAAAAAAAAATAAACACTGCCTCCTTTATATTACAACCAAACTTCCCATTGATGTCTTTCGTTATCTTGGGTTTTAAGCGACCGGAAATGAACTATTGCGACAAACAGATCGCGATTAGCACTAGAGAACAAACAGTGTCTTGTACAAAAGTTTACTTTACCCAATACGGAACTACGAGCTATGGGGAGGTTCTGGCAAGTGGTCCCCAACTCCTAGATTAGATTAGATTAGACTAGGGCGGCCTCAAGGCCTACGCCACTGCGACCCCTTTGGGTTCTATTGTGGCTCCCCTAACTTTAAAGCTCACCCTCCAGACCTGTCCTTTTAATCGAGACTCTTAATGCTGGAGAGTGACTCTTGGGTAAAGCTCACAGGCCTTGGTTTTTCCTCCCCGAGAAGTAACATCCTTAGCCACACGAGCCCCTCACACTGACACAACACGTGCAGAGTGCCGTTTCCTCCTCTTCCTGACAGAACCTACAGAGGCTATCATCTGCCAGGCCCATGCGATGCAAGTGTTTTCTGAGCCTGCAGTGGCCCAGTTAATAGGCCTACAATCATCCTGATGGCCCCACGGCCTTGACGGATTAATTCTGCAGTCCGCCCTCGGCGAATAGCCTTTAATAAACTCCTTCGCCTGTCTCTGCCCAGTGGTGGCAAGCCACCACTCCTGAGACCTACTCTGCACCCATAAGTTAATGGTCCCAGTCTTAACACACTTCGGAACCCCAAAACAGGGCTCCGGGCCAGCGAAGTATCCCGCAGAGCTCCCCAACTCCTAAGATTTCAAAAACCTTGCATTAAAAAGTCTTCCGCACAATTGCCCAATGCCTCCTTTTTCGATGTAACCAAACTTAACCATTTTTGATGATCTCTTTTTCTGAAAACCTGTCTGTAAAAGGAGGTAAGTCACTCAACTGTACGGAGCCAATAGCATTTTTAAAAAATCCAAAGATAGCAAGAGTTTCAGAAGAGTACGAAATTCAAAATTTCGAACTAATGAGTATGACTGGTTAATTTGTATACAGAGGAATGAAATTTTAAAAGATTTACAAAAAATCCAAAATAAATTATGGCATTAAATTAAAAAGTATTTCTTTAAATTGGGTCAACTTTAAATTTTAGAAATCCATTGTCACATAACTTAAAACATGTATTCAATAAAAATGATTTATAATGTCCAGCCAAGAATCCGAATTAACCATGTGGGAATCACTTTCAAACTAAATATAAAATAAAAAAGTGAAACTTTCAATCCCTATAGGCCGTCTGAAGTAAGGACGGACTAACTATAGTCGCAGACCTTTTCACTATAATAATTGTAAGACTAGAAGTAATTTATCTAAATAATCACATAGTAGACGCCTTTTATGAATGAATCATAGAGAAAATAGTCGTATTCGTTTCTAGTACAAGTTAAAAAGAGCGTTTTTCAATCTTTCGAAGTTTCGAGATTAGATGGGAACTTTAGACATCACAGATTGACTCCCAGTAATTTTGATAAAAATTAAATGCAGTAAATTTTACTTAAATTGATGTACAAATTTTTAAAAGTAAAATTTTTAAGCATTTTCAACATCTTTTGTCCATGAAAACTTTGTTCATAGACGAAGTTAAAGCGCTTAAAAATACCCCAATAACAGTTAAGAGAAATCACTTTTATTCAATCAAACAAAAAATTGGGGCAAAAATTAGAATCAAAATATAACGCAACCTTTTTCGATAGTTTTCTAATTGACTGAAATTATGAGTGAGGAGTATGAATGAAATGTTCGGTACTATCTTAAATTTGTGCAACTATATCACTTGCTTATCCACTTAGCGTGAGATTTTTAGATTAATAGATTAACAAGTGATAAAAGGAGTCTTAAAAAGAAGAATTAATCGAGTAAATTTCCGAAAGAATTAAAGATGGAAGACCCAACGCTGCAGAATAATGCGACACTTAAATGGATATCTAGCCCAGCCATTTAAGATCGTGGTATCAAAACGAATTCTTATAAATAGATGAACCCCATATATGAATGAACTCTGTGTAGAGAGCGAAAACAGAAGATATTGCAATAATAAGTGAAATTTATCAAAGATTTAACTAAAAATAATCCCACCATGTTACATCCTTCGTCCAATTGTATTATTAATGAAAGCGCCATTTCATTCTGCGCTAAGCTAGACAACTAATATATTTGTAACCATATTTCAGCATTACCAAGGCTATTTCTGGCTTGATGTTTAATGATTTACATTGCAAAAATTTACTAAGTTGATACTTAACTTTCAATTTTAGTAAGTAAGTAACTGTGCACCAGTAAAACTTTTGAAACATCTTTTTACTAAAGTATTGTTTATATTTTTTCTTGGAGACTGAATTTCGATTCATTAATTTAAAGAGAAGTAAGATTATTGCCAATTTCAATTTGCCAATTTTTTGCCAAGCTTTCGACGTAGAATTTAAAGGCCATTTTTATGGCTTACATTTATTAATAATTTGTAATTTGTTTTACATTGTTAATATCCTAAGGTTGGTATGCCTTCTTTTGCCCTAACTTTTTTAGGTACTTCCGTTTAGTAACGTAACTTTTGTTTCCCTCGATTGGATCTGTTGTAAAAAGAACATTTCCACAATTTTATTTACTTGACAAATTTTCTGCCATACTGAAATTTACAAAACTTGGGGCTAGTTTTAGTAGAAATGCAGAGCATTTAACCGCAATACCTCTCATTAATATAGGCCCTCAAGTCCATTCATTTCTTAATGTACGAGGTCTGTAAATTAAGTAATTAGACAGATTTTTTAAAAAAAATTTATTCAAAAAGAATTACAATTCTATATTGTCACCTTCAAAATAACTTCCTTCTGAAGCCACACAGCGCTGGAGACGTTTCTTCCACTCCTCATAGCAGTGCTCGAACTCCGATACTGGAATAGCCTTTAGCTGGTCGGTTACAGCCGTTTGAATATTTTCGACTGTCCAAAAATGAGTACCCTTGAGGTGATTTTTCAGATTTCGGGAAGAGAAAAAAAGTCACAAGGACTCTCAAGTCAGGCGAATAAGGAGACTGAGGAGCCACAGGAATGTTGTTACTGGCCAAAAAACTCGTGGTTTATTGAAATTGCTATGTGACAAGGAGCATTATCGTGATGCAACACCCACTTGTTCTTGATGTTTGGTCTCACACGAATGACCCTTTTTCAGAAGTTTTTCAAGAACCTCTCGGTAAAAGTGTTGATTGGCCGTTTGATCTTGAGGTAGAAACTCTTTTTTTTGGACGATTCCTTGGATATCGAAAAAACAAATCAGCATGCACATGATCTCCGACTTCGCCATCCTTGCTTTTTTGGGGCCTTGGAGAGGTTGAAGTGTGCCACTCCATGCTCTGGCGCTTGGTTTCTGGGTCGTACTCAAACACCCAAGACTTTTCACCAGTAATGTGACACTTGTGACTTTTTTTTTCTCTTCCCAAAGTCTGAAAAATCACCTCAAGGGAACTCATTTTGGGGACAGTCGAAAACATTCAAACGGCTGTAACCGACCAGCTGAAGGCTATTCCAGTATCGGAGTTCGAGCATTGCTATGAGGAGTGGAAGAAACGTCTCCAGCGCTGTGTGGCTTCAGGAGGAAGTTATTTTGAAGGTGACAATATAGAATTGTAATTCTTTTTGAATAAATTTTTTTTAAAAAATCAGTCTCATTACTTAAAATTTACAGACCTCGTACCATTTAAATATGCGAACGCACTTACCTAAATTTTATGCAGTTTCTGTATCACTCTTATGGTTTTTAAGAAAAAGCAATAGGCACCTCTCAACTGCAACTTACCTGGAAATCAAAGAAAAAAACATATTTATTCATTTTTATAATTCGTTTATTTTTTATATAAATATCTACAATTATGTCTATTGTTTTACTTTATTTCGTTAAATATAAATATAGAGCAATCCAAAAAATGTATAACATACACGATGAACTTTGTGAATGAGAAAAACACATATTTTTTCAAGTATTCAAATTCAAATTAAAACAAAACCTAAATTAGAAATAATATTTGTCATCTTCTCACTAATTTATCTCATGTTCTAGATGATTTCAGAGGATCAGGAAACAACGTTTGCTAGCATTAATTTTTATTTTAAGTGATTACAGTTTTGGTTTTTTAACAATCACAAACAGGTGGCTAACAGTGATTTCAAGAAAAAGACGTATCTTTAAATGAAATTACCATTATCTCCTTCCTATAATACAACAAGAACTGCTGAATGACGTTTTAGTGAACAAACAATCGCTATACGGTAAAAACCAGTTTTAATGAATCAACAGCAGAAATAAAATGGCATCCACTACTTTTTCGGTCAATATTACGTAAATAAATAATAATAAAAGTATTATCATAAGAATATAATGAAACTAGTAAATACTAACATGAAGTTACGATTCTAGCAAGTACCTAACACAATGTTTAACGGTTTGCAAATATACCAGTATGATGCCTACAATGCGGGTTTTATCGCAATAACAGCGGTAGCTCTGCTACGTTGGTCATTCAAAAAAAAAGAAGAAGTGCATTAAAATAAAATGCAAGGTTTTTAACATTTTTGCTTAACTTACACAATAAATGGAGGCACAATAGAAAAGGACAAGAAAAAACATCGTTTAGATAAATTTTGTTTAGAATGCAAATTTATAATTTCTTATCATAAAATAGGAAAATGAATTTAATACGTATATAATTCAAATTTGACTTCCCGTTATTGTAAGCAATTTAAAAGAACAGGTAAGGATGCAATTTAGCCTAAAGTATGCAATAAGTCACTACGTAGTGTACAGAAACGAATAAAATCTTTGTATTCAAGTTATACATATTTCTTTTTTACGACATTGAATTACATCGTGAGAGTCGGTCACAGCCCAAGTTGTCAGTGCCATTATCGCGGCCTGCGAATCGATAAAAAAGACTACATTCTTAATCGCCATATTAACAATACGTTTTAGGGCTAAAAGGACCGCTCTGACCTCCCCATCGAAATTAGAGGCCACCCTTCCTACTGGTTCCGCCACACTGAAAGCAGAGCTATAAACCCCTGCACCTGCACTACCACTAGCGTTTACAGCTGACCCATATGCAGCCAAAGGCACACCTCTGCTGGGTGAGATACGTCAAAGGCACCTCGCCAAAGGATTGCTGCATCTCATCAAAGATGTGAATAAAGGAGAAACTCCAGCATACGAATTAAAAGCCCTAGCCATAGAAACCATCCATAATAGATACCCGGACAGCCTTTGGCTGCATGTGTATATGGATACCAGCTGTAAACGCTAGTGGTAGTGCAGGTGCAGGGGTTTATAGCTCTGCTTTCAGTGTGGCGGAACCAGTAGGAAGAGTGGCCTCTAATTTCGATGGGGAGATCAGAGCGGTCCTTTTAGCCCTAAAACGTATTGTTAATATGGCAATTAAGAATGTAGTCTTTTTTATCGATTCGCAGGCCGCGATAATGGCACTGACTACTTGGGCTGTGACCGACTCTCACGATGTAATTCAATGTCGTAAAATAATTAACGACCTCATCGAGGAAAATGTGAGGGTAATATTACAATGGATCCCTAGCCACTGCGGCCTCAGCGGAATGAAGAAGCTGACAGACTCGCCAAGCTGTCAGCAAATATGACACAGCCTGAAGGGTCCATTCCTTTTGAGACCACAAAACGAATCTGCCGGACAAAAGCTAAAAAGAGAACGGCGGAGCTGCACACCACACAAGCAGAGGGCAAACGATGGGCTATCTTGAGGGACAACGTGCTGCCAAAGAACCTGTTTCGGTCACTGGACAAGATTAACTGCAGGCACACTTATTTAAGATCGGGGTAGTTAACAACCCGAACTGTGTGCTTTGCGGGAACGGGCACATGACAGGAGACCATCTTTTTGAGTGCGAAGCCCTGTCCCATTTTAATCAAAATTACTTAATTTAGGTTATGATTGAAAAATATTCTTAATTAAAACATATTTTCATTTTGTAAAGGCACTTTGAGCCACCTTCAAGCTTTCGCGCTTAATGGGATTTTCTAGGTCTGATATTTGGTTACAGGGTTTGAACGAAGAGAAAGATGTGTGGGATGGAGATAGATTCAAGGAAATGGTGAACGTTTTCCAGGCACTTGGTAAAGGCACTTGAGATCATTGGACTTAGGACTTAATATTGCCTTGAAAGAGTGTGGACGGGATATTTGATGCTTATAAGATTGATTGGAAGTACTTCTAGGAGCACCAGGATGTACTCTGGGATAGAGATACAGTAGAGTTGAAACTTTGTACTTGGATTTGAAAGAAATCTGGAATTTGAGAGGCAGTGAGGAGGGATGATTCTACCCTAAAAGGTTAATCAAAGAAAGGGAAAGTTTTTGGTAGCAAATGACGCTCTCAAAAGGAAGTTACAAAAGGTCCCCCCGGGGAGGAAATTGTAGGAAATGGTTCATTGCCATCCAAATCAGGGTCACCAGTACCTTTTAAAGAGATAGACTACAAGGAATCAAGGATTTTCAAAGGAAAAGAGACTGGTGGACAGCACTTAGGGCTATTTTTTGGAGGCGGAATTCAGAATATGATTGCACTTAAGATTTCTGAACAGCCAACCAAAGTAACCAACTGCCAGAGACCCGGTAGTGCACCGAAAAACACTATGAGGTCCAATGGTTTCAAATGTTAATACGTCTACAAATGATCATAATAAGGGAAGTTACTAAAGCAAAACAAAATTATTCTGTAGACAACCCAAACATTAGTTTTTTTTGCCTTTTTTTTGGGCATTGGCTTCCGCCATACAGCCAGCATCGTCTAGGTGCTTATCACTAGAATATCACTCACTCTCCATTCTTACTTATAAATACATTCGCTTCACACATTCATCCCTCTACTATATACAACTATTTACATAAACCTTACAACTAATGGATGGATCGGTACTCTATATTCCTGCCATCCTTATAGCTTAACCGAAATTAGAATCACCGTAATCCTTCTCTAATCATTTTCTTACATTCATTCTAATCGGCTATAACTTTTAAATACATTCATATTTCTTTGCTAGCTCTGCTACAGATTTAAGCACATAGATGTTGGTGGAGAATATTATGTCTTCGTAGCCTCTAAATACCTGTATATGTCGTCAAACATTCGTTTCCTTTCTACCACATAACGTGGACATATCATTATTACATGTCCTGAAATCCTCCACCTCATTACAATCTACGCAAAGAGGAGAGAGAGGTCCTTTTGTTGATCCTGTGAAGATATTATCCGCACACCGCGTGGTTCGCTCTTAGCCTGCTTATTGTCGTAACAACCCATTTATTAGTGACATTTCCCTTATAAACCATGGTTGTCTAGGTAACTGATCTACACGTAGTAATATAGAATCTCCCTTTATTACCATTACTTGTAACCTGTCTGCCATTTTTGTAGTGCTGCTTTTGCAATTATACACTTGATATCGGTGTGTGGTAATTTATAATTAGCCATTTCCCCCACTATTGATAGCAAACATTAGTTGGTTTCTAGATAAACCCAAAAAAGGAAATCACAGATACAACTATCTATTCAACAGTTCATTAACCATTCCTTCAGCGATTTCTGGTATCTCACAATTTAGACAAATCCACAGAGGCAAATTCAAGCACATATAAAGCAAATACAGAAAATGGCTACCATGATGTGCACAATAATCAGTGTTTTTTAGCTATCTATCAGAAATGCGCATGTCCCATAATTGGAACTACCAGACTGTTTTTTTATTGGCTGTAAGACTTAAAACGTTTTTTGGGGAGAGAATACGATAATTTCTGAGAAAGAGTATATGTTTCTACCCCTTCAACTAGCACAAAATTTAGTAATTCAAAACAATCAAAATGAAACTTTAGCTTAAAAGATAATTATTACATGCCAAAATACGCACCAGAAGCGAGCGTTTCTTTCACATTCCTTTGAACTTTTTTAGTTAAACCGGATTACCGCCAGTAAGTGTCACCTCCAACTATCACCAAGAAGACAGGTGTGAACCGTTATTACTTGAAGGCACCTGTGCAAAGGTGGGTCTCCGTCAGTCGTTCACTACTATCTTATTGTGTCCAATATTGACCCAATTTCGTTTTATTACATAAATTACAAGTTGCTACTGGCCACTTCCCGTCTAAATGTATGCTAAGACGTAATTAATTAATTTATTTTTGTTTTTAATTAATTTTTGACAAACAGACTCCTTATATTATTACAGAAAATCGACGCCATGATAGATTATCCATTTTTTGTCACTCAAAGATCCTAACTAGAAATAATTTTAAACAGTCTCAAAGTCTCCATTGTCAGACCTTACTTAATCGCCAGTGGCCCCGAGGCTTCCTTCAGATCATCGTCAACAACGATATTCCTGTAAAACAGTTCTCAACCTTCTTTTTTTTGTCGCGGCACACTTTAAACAATTTCAAAATTTGGCGGTACACTAACAGTAACAGAAGTTTAAAAGTATTTTACTTATTCCATAATACACTGTGTAAAATAGTTGTATGTTTATTTTCAAATAGGTATAAAATAAAATACGGAGGGGCACTACTTATATTTTGAGCCTTGGCAACACTGAGTGTTGTCAGGTGCTATCTGACGTTTCCACTTGAAAGTTTGACATTTTTGACTATAACCTTCTTCAGAACGTTTTGTTATTTGAGCGCGATATGTGTTGTTTACAGTCACTTGAAAATTGTGTCTCAGAGAAAAAATGGGAATTAACTCGTGAAAATGTAAAGTGCAATGATTTATTACGACTTTCGACGTGGATTATCAAGACAGGAGTGCATCGATTAACTTACTTCCACTTTTGGCGATAAAGCCCCATCCTTTGCCACTGTGAAACGCTGGTTGAACGAATTCAATCGTAGTCGTCGTTAGCACACCGACGAAAGTCCTCCAAAATCAGTTGTTGTGCCAGAAAACATTGATGCTATGCAAAAACTAATAATGCAAGAGCGTCATGTAGACATACTGTGAGATTGAGGAAACCTTAGGCATTAGTTCCACCAGCATATATAAATTATTGCATGATCATTTAGCCGTGAAAAAGGTTTGTTCTCGTTGAATCCCACATAATCTGACAAAATCTCAAAAAGATGCTCGTGTCGATTTGGTGCAAACAAATGCTTAAGAAATTACAATGGCGGTGCTTCAAAAGACGTGTATAAGATTGTAACAGGTGACAAATCATGGATATATGCGTATGAGCCGGATATTAAACAGCAGTCGATTGTATGGTTGCTCCAAGATAAATCAAATAAAGGGATTAATTACAAGTTAATAATAAGAATACTTTTAATTAGAAATTTGAGCTTGATGTTTTTTGATAATTACAGTTTATATTTGGTCTTATAAATGATAATGATACTCTCATATCGTCTTCTACATTTAATATATAATTTTTATTGTAAGCATTTCTAAAATTTGGGCGGCACACTTCAAAACTTTCGCGGAACACAATGTGGTTGAGAATCGCTGCTGTAGAGTGTGCAATCATCGTTCGGTTAGTTACTCTCCTCCTGCTCTTTTCACGTAGTATTTACATCTTCAACACTCATATTTACTTGTTGTGCGTATTTGAATAAAGGTGGTTAATTACTAAAAATAAATAAACTATTCTAATTTTTTTGATAACTTTATACCAAACAGGTAATTTTCGATTTTGAGTCCCAAAAAAGTGTTTTTTCCCCCAAAAAAACAGTAAATCACAGTAAGTTCAAATTAGATATTTCGTTAAGTTGCCATCACAGTGTGGCCATAATAAGATTTTAATTAGATTAACCCGAAGTACCACTAAAACTAAGTAAATTTGTTGGTTTGGAAAATTAAGACACGATTTAAGAGTAGGTAATAAACAATGAGTAAAAGGGATGAGAGATTAGCTATGCGTTTAGCGTATTGGATTCCCACGCGGGGGACCCGGGTTCGAATCCAGCTGCTGGCCCTTAAAATTTTTTCCTTACTAGAAGCTTCTTACAGATCACTGTCCGGTAATGGGGCAGTGTTGTCTGTAATGAGAGAACATTGTCCTGAGACCGGCAGTGCACTGAAAAAAGCACCGGGCGCTAATAACCTCAGATGTTGACACGCCTTAATTAAATCATTAAAAAATAATAATAAATAAATATACTGAAATAAGTTTGTGTTATGAATGTTAAGTAACTGTTTAAAACATTAGAAGTAACCATGGAATCCCCAAAGAGTGGAATAGCTAACTTAGTATGGTTTCTATAAAGTGTGCCAAGCGCGGTTTAGCAAAAAACTGCAGTCAGTGGTGTGCGTTGTGGTTAAAGTAGTGGAGAATATCTCAATCTTCTTTTTCTTTCTATTTTTTATGTTAAAACACATCGCGGTCTGTGTCTCGAGGTAACTAGGCCATCCGGGCAGTCAGATCAGCCGGAGTACAGTCCAACTGGGCTGAAAGGTCACCTAAAACAACTTCTACGCACACTTAGTCTTACTACTGGAAACTGTCGCTGGATTCCAATATCTTTCATTACATCAATCTTATTTCCCATTTTTATCTATACACTATCCGACATATACACAATTAAAAAAATTTTATACAGAAATTAATCCATCATATTGTAGATTAAAACAACATTTTAAAAAGTATATACATTTATTTTGTATCCTTTTATTTTAAGTCAGAGAAGAATATATGATAGAAGAGGTTATGAGGTCAGTTTGCTCGCCAAACCATGGGAACGCATTTTACTCAATGTAAAAATAGCAAAAGAAATTCATTTTGCTTTATTGTTGTTAAAACGGATGTTCTATCTCCTTGCTCTTTAATCAGCGCGTCTTTATATGCATTCATTCATTATACTTCTACTCATAAATTGGTGCAATTAAAATTTTCTGCATTATTGATATACATATTTTTTTGCTTTTAATCACTTCCTGGTTGTATTTTTTTAAATTTAATATTTTTCCCTTATAGGGAACTAGGTTAAAGTACGTATTATCCTTTCCCATCCAAGAAACTTAATTTTTTACTTAAGCCCTGTCTGAAAAAAGATATACGCAGTGTGCGGAATTAAAATCAGACAATGACGTGTATACACGTCGAACACAGGGTAAAACAACCAAAGGTTTACAACATCGTAATGTAGTTGTTCAGTCGAACTCATCTTTTCGCGGCGCCCCTCCTTTTAAATTTTCGCGCCATGCTTTTCCCGCGTTTTTTTTGGTTCCCGCCAAACTTCTGTAGCCTCGCATCTTGTAACCTTCATTGTGTTTTCACTTCTCTTCTTTTCAGGCTACAGTGCATCTCGTCATCGGCAAGAAGAAGGAGCAACAACCGCCTTCCTGTATCCTTTACATCACACTTCTCTTCAGCATCAGCTTTTCTCCATCTACATCTGCAGGGTTATCTCGGTGTCTTTTGTTTGCCCTCTTTATGGCCCTGGCCCTTCAGGCCTTGACCCCACTTGGTGTCCAACCTTGTCGAGGTGGTGGGGCTTACGCACTAAGGGCACTAGAGATTAACCCTCTCTAAAACTATCGCGTTTTCCGCTTCTGGGTGTAGGCGTCTTCGCGCGCCTACAGTAGTCACTGCAAGCGACTTTTTTCTGCAATCTCTGGGGGCCTTGAGATTACAGAGTATTCTGTGCTCTTTCAAAATATTGCACCGATTCACGTTATGCATTGCTCCTAGTTAACTAGGGATGCAAGAGCTTTTACAAGGAAGAAAAGAGCTTTGAATTCTGTGCAAAATGAAATCATGTTCGTACTGAGTCTCTATCTAAGGTAAAAACGGGCATTGCACAATGGTTGAGAACTTCTATTTGTGTGCGTAATTCCCCCAATCTCTAATGCGGAGACCAAACATGTACCAACCACTTATCATTTGACTGGCTCCCACAACTCCCCTCCGTATAAAATACTTGGCAGTTCTATTGGTAAGCTATAGGAAACATCCCATCAAATAATATTCTTATTGTATTTTATTAAAATTTCGAATTTTTATAGTTTATGGCAATTTTATATTTTTCACAACGAGTGAACACGTCAAACACTCTTAACAGGTTAAAGCTTGTTATACTTATAAAGTTTACTTTAAGGATTCAATTTAGCTAAGAATCGGTTCAGAACAAAAAAAACAACTCCGTCTTTTTATCTAACGTTTTGGGAAATTTATTGCCTCCTTTAGGGGTCTGGATATTACAAATAAAACAATTTGTTGAAATTTTGAACCACAGGACTACAAATACAATATATTAATACATCTTATTTTAAAACTACAAGTGAAATAATTTTAATAGGTAATGCTATAATTTTGTTATTTAGAAATAAAAATATCTAATTTTAATAGGTAATGCTATAATTTTGTTATTTAGAAATAAAAATATCTAATTTTAATAGGTAATGCTATAATTTTGTTATTTAGAAATAAAAATATCTAATTTTAATAGGTAATGCTATAATTTTGTTATTTAGAAATAAAAATATCTAATTTTAATAGGTAATGCTATAATTTTGTTATTTAGAAATAAAAATATCTAATTTTAATAGGTAATGCTATAATTTTGTTATTTAGAAATAAAAATATCTAATTTTAATAGGTAATGCTATAATTTTGTTATTTAGAAATAAAAATATCTAACATCTTTTACGAAATTATTGCAGTGTTTTTTCAATATACTATGAGGTTTGTATTTGTATATCTATTTTTGTAAATAATTATTTATTTTCGTTTATAAAGGCAGTGGCCTCAAACATCTCTTGATTTCTGTATTTGTATAGATTTATTCCTAAATTTCAAATTTAAGATAATGATAATACAAATTTTTCAAACAAAACAAACGTTTTCTATTTGAGAATTTAAGAGATAATTTAAGAGATAAATAATTGTAACGAGAAAAAGCGATTTGATTTTCCTACCGAGGAAGGAAAAAATACTGATAATTTTCCAAATTTATGAGAGCCGAAGGCCACTTTGCTCCATATATTCAAGGGTAAAAATTTATCCCACCAAAGAAATATTTAGCTCAAACAAAGACACAAAGAAAATCTCAAAAAGAGAATTAATATTGAATTATAAGTCAGCCTATATTTGGACATGATTGAAGAAAACACATCTCATTCGACAATGACATTGACATTTCGTTAAATTGCTAGTTTTATTTCAATTTTTTTTTTATAGTTTATAGTTATTATTATGAACCTTGATATGTGCGCATGCGCTAAACTACTTTCTAAACTATAATAGTTATTTAAAACTTTACTGTTGCTACTCACACGATTTGCTTTTTATCTGATAAAATTCATAATTGACAAATTTTCTACTAAAATTAAACACATTTGCCGTACGAATTTAGTTACATAAATAATTGTTTTACACAGGGAAGGGATTAGCTATGAGGTTAGCATACTGGACTCCCACGCGGAGGTCCCGGGTTCGAATCCAGCAGCTCACCCTTAGATTTTCTCTTCCTAGGAGCTTCTTACAACTCACTGTCCGGTGATGGACAGTGTTGTCTGTAACGAGAGAACACTGTCCGGAGGCCGGCAGTGCACTGGAAAAAGCTCCGGGCGCCAATAACCTTAGATGTTGACGCGCCTTAAATTAAAAAAAAAAAAAAAAAAAAAAAATTGTTTTACAACCTAACATTACCAATACATTAGCGCCAAGGCACATACACTGGGCTTGATTTCTAAAATGGCGGCCATCCAGTGATGACAGCCGTTTATAGGCTCTTATGACGTTAGGGAGTGCTACTGAGTTTTTGGATAGCCCAGATGTCCAGGCATTCAGATGGTCGTGTGGCCAGCGGCCTTCTTTTAATCACCAAAACTGCCGAAAACCCTGAATTCAGGAAACCTTCACATTAACCAGATTTTTACACGCGAATACTCTAGCTAAAAAAATCTTTCTCCTAGAACTCTACCAGACAATCCGACAAGAAGAAGACTAAAAATACAATGGCCAAAGTGTTCTTCACTTTAGTGAAGAGAGAGACCTAATAAAGTTCAGTGTTTTTTGGAGAGTTACCACTGGCTAACTGTGGCTTGATTTCTTGAACGGCGTCCAATCCATTGATGACAGCCGTTTTATTACGCTCTTATGGTGATAGAGAGTGCTTACTGAGTCTTTGGATAGCCCAGATGTCCAGGCATTCAGTCGGTCGTGTGGCCAGCGGAGTCCCCTTAAAAGAAGGGTTTTCGAGAAGATTTTGAGGTTGAGAAGGATTGGACAGTTTGGAATCAAATGTTAGGTAACAAGAGTTTGGACTTTAGGTGGAAACGAAGGGAATTTTTAAGCCGGTACAGGGGATGATGAAATAAAACGATTATTCTTTGTGTCAAACTGAAAACGGAAATCTCAAAATACTTTATAACACGAGGAATGTTATCGTCACAATAAAACAACAACTTCTTTCGCCATTTTCTTTTGTTATATAATTTTTTAAAAAAATTATAATTTTCCTTCTTATAACCTCATTTATAAGATAAATTTCAATGGTACTGTAAATAAATAACAAATTGAAAATACAATTAAAAAAAAAAAATCGAATATTTTGCAATCTTAAGCAAACATTATTTCCCGGTGTAATTAATTTAAGCTATTATTAGAAAAATGTATTATTATTTTTCGATAGCTCACTATTAGCAGAGTTGATAACATATTTCTAAAAGAGAATTCAATTTTTCTTAATTAATAAATCATAATTTTTTTGATTAGTACTTAACGAGAATTGGCAGCGATAAATTGGGCAGTGTGAAGGTTGTGATAACTGAAATTTTGTTTACACAATAAAAGAAATCAACGTCTTAAACTTTTCAAAATAAACTTTTTTTACTTTTTTTAATCAAGAGAAAATTCAATCAACATCATTCTCAGTTTTACAGGGAAATTTTGTTAAATTGAAGGAAAATTGGAATAAAAAAATAATTAAACAATTTTTAGAAAATGGCGACAAAACAAATCTGTAAATTTTCTTTATTTAATTCCTGTCGAAACTGGTTAATTCAGTAGAATTTCGTCTTTAAGAAGGAAAAAAAAAATGGATGGAATTGAACTTTGGGGTTCAACCAAACGCACAAATCTCCGAAGAATTCAATCTCAAAAAATCTAAAATACTTAGATCCATAGTGAGCGCAACTTTTTTAACGTCACTCATCAAAACTTAACCTTCTTTTAATCACCAAAATCACCGAAAACCCTGGATTCAGGATACCTTCACATTAACCAGCAATCATACGCGAATCATATAGCTCAAAAATCTTTCTCCTAGAATTTTATCAGATAATTAGGCAACAATACGATGGGCAAAGTGATCTTCACTTTAGTGAAGAGGGACTAAATATGTTCAGTGTTTTGGAGTGTTACCACTGTGTTAACTTCTCCATTCGTTTACTTCTACTGTTCATTGTAACTTCAACTTATTGCTAGTGCACAACATATGTATTTCTATTTTAGAATATTGGAATAACTAACATGTGGTTTGTGTTTAAAGAACATTATTAGTATTCAGAATTGTGTTTAATTTGGTATCTGGGTTTTGGGTTTTGGATTCAGGGAGAGAGACAAAATGTGGTAAATACCATAATTATTGGTAATTTTGTAAGCATTCATTTTTCACATATGTGTACTAATATTTATTGTTTGTAGAAACGAGTTATAAGAGAATAAACTCCGTTGCACATTATCCTGTTCTTTGATCTGGATTCAATACACTTACAGGAGCCAATACGCTGGTTGTTGCACAAATAAATGAAAGAAAAAAAAATTACAGAAGTGATATATTTCTTAAGAAGCCATCAACAATTTGGACACAACATCATAATATTTACTTACTGACCCACATAAAAGAAGGTGAAAAGTAAAATCAATACCTTGGAATTATTTAAATACTTAAAACTATTAATAAAACTCAGACGCCACGGTAGCCGAGCGGGTTAAGGCGAGTCCTGTAAAGCTAAGATGTACTGTTGATAGTGGGTTCGATTCCCGGTCTAAACGCCTTAGATTTTTATTTAATGTTTAATATGAGAACTTTGTAGTAACGTTTGTTGGCTAGTCGCCTCTGTCTACCGACACCTGTTTTGTGGTAGTTGGACATGTTATAACAGGCTATAACCTTCCTGAAAAAATAGGGGTTACTTTACTTTAAATTATTAATAAAACTTCACTTTTAAACCCTTCTAATTATTCATAATTTCAATGAACGCAAAATAAAAAAATACTTAAATACTGTATAATTTTCACTTTTTGTGATTAAGCCAATGATATTAATTTGTTACTTGTATTAGAAAACTTGATACTTTTTTAATGGTCAATATTATTATTATAAATAAGAATTAGGTCACACTAATTGCCTTAAAAAAAAGTTAGAAATTAGAAAGATAGACTGCTAGTGATATTATAGAGTAAATTATACGCACAGAAATTGTCCCAAAGTGGGGATGAGTTGTTACTTAACTAGTTCATTTTGTTTTTATTTACTTCTTAATTATTATGGAAACTATAACGAAAATAATAATTGAAAGGTTTTTCTCTAAGAAGAAATTGATTAGGCTGATGATAATTTTTCATTTTGTCTCCATAATTGTTATTATAATCGGCTGTTATTAAATTGCTTGTTAGTTAATTGATTAAAATTTAGATGTTCCGACAATTTTAATGCTTTGTTTAGGTTAACTTTTACGCATAACTTGGTCTACACAATCGAAGGTTCGCATGTACCACTTTGGGTTACTTAAGTGCAGATTTCTCTCCATCATTAAAATTGAAAGTGCATACTTAAATACAAATTTGAAATATTAAAAAATAGGTCAAATTGATTAAAAAAAAAATGAAAGTTGATGGTAAAGAGAGGGGAGCAATTAACTTTTTTAATAATACAAAAAGCTTTGCGTTTAAAATTGTGTACGGAATAGATTAAAAAGAAAAATTGTAAAAACATTTAAGATTTTTTTTTTCAAGTTACCGTCGTAATTTGGGGGAAAAACCTTTCTAACCACAACCAGCCGAACTTGATGAAAGTAAGAATATAAGTATTGATATCACGATCTTAACAAAAGAAAACAAAATGGACCAGCAGATGTCTAACAATGCCTAGATCTTGAAATTTTAGTAAATGAACTCTTGAAAGTATGTATATTTTCAAATTTGTGTAATATATTTTAGATAAATATAACGGGCAATGATGTCATGAATGTTTATGTGGAAGGTTTCAAATATTTAGAAAGTTAACTGATGCTTTAAAATACGAGTATATATGTACGAGGTGTGTTCAAAAAGTAACGGGAATTTTTAAATTTCGCGGGTTTGGAGAGTTTGATTGTAAAATTTTTTTTTTATTATGTTGGTACACATGCCCCTGAAGTACGATAAAATTTTCAGTAATATTCATTGTTTACTTCTTAAGTGGCAGCCGTTAAGGTTAGACGTGTTTTTCGAGCTTGGCGATTTTTGTTTGTTAAAAAAAATGGATCAAAGAATTTGTATTAAATTTTGCGTATAAAATGAAATAAAGTGTGTGAAATGTTAATAAAGGCATATGGTGAGTCTGCTATGAGTAAAACAAGGATTTACGAGTGGTATAAGCGTTTCCAAGATGGCCGCGAAAACGTTGAAGATGACGAACGACCTGGACGTCCAAGCACATCAACAACCGATGAAAACGTGAAAAAAGTGAAAGAAATGGTTATGAACGATCGCCGAATCACAATCAGAGAAGTCGCTGATGATGTTGCCATATCAATTGGCTCATGCCATGAAATTTTTTCGGATGTTTTGGGTATGAAACGTGTGGCAGCAAAATTTGTTCCAAAATTGTTGAATTTCGAACAAAAACAGCGGAGAATGGAAGTTGCTCAAGAGTCACTCAATGAAGTCGACAACGATGCGGATCTACTGAAACGTGTTATAACAGGTGACGAAACATGGGTTTACGGATATGATGTCGAAACTAAGGCTCAATCGTTCCAGTGGAGGCATTCTGGATCGCCAAGACCGAAAAAGGCTCGACAAGTGCGGTCGAATGTGAAGGTTATGCTCACTGTGTTCTTCGATTTTAATGGCATAGTGCATCATGAATTCTTGCCACAAGGTCAAACAATCAATAAGGAGTACTACCTACAAGTTCAACGCCGTTTGCGTGAAGCAATCCGAAAAAAACGCCCGGATTTGTGGCAAAACAATTCATGGATTTTGCACCACGATAATGCACCTGCTCACACTTCATTGCTTGTTCGTGAATTTTTGGCCAAAAACAAAACTTTAACGATGCCCCAGCCTCCATATTCGCCAGACATGGCTCCATGTGACTTTTTTCTATTTCCAAACATAAAGAGAACATTAAAAGGCCGTCGTTTTACAAGCATAGATGACATTAAAAGCGAATCGCTGAAAGAGCTGAAAGCTATCACAAAGATCGAGTTTCAGAAGTGTTTCGAGGATTGGAAAAAGCGCTGGCACAAGTGTATTGTATGCGAAGGGGACTACTTTGAAGGCGACAATATTAATGTAGATGAATAAATAAATATTTTTTTCAAAAAACGAAAATTCCCGTTACTTTTTAAACACACCTCGTATATAAAAATTACAGCTTCTTTTTTTCTGAATAAAAAAAGCTTATGTTTATCTCTCGTGCCTGAATCAAGTTCAT
Source organism: Rhodnius prolixus (assembly GCF_049639745.1). Taxonomy (NCBI): domain Eukaryota; kingdom Metazoa; phylum Arthropoda; class Insecta; order Hemiptera; family Reduviidae; genus Rhodnius; species Rhodnius prolixus. The sequence continues at coordinate 15,831,992 of NW_027411582.1, read as the reverse complement.
AACAGAAAACTGAAAAACAAATGTGTTAGTTTCAAGGGAAGCGAAAGTAAAACTCTTCCTTAAAATCTCTGAAAAATGTTTAAAATAAAAGGTGACATTATTCTCAAGTGCCCAATCTTTGTAACAAGAACCAAATCGTACGTAATTTTTTGTTCTTTAAACTTAACAACCAAAAGGTTCCTCACGAAAATGAGGTATTTTCAAATAAGGGACATTAAAATGATGAACCTCCTTTCCAGATCCTAATTTGGACACCAAAATATAAACCATCTTATACACAGGGTGAACCAGTAAGTATTGTCCCTAGGCCTACTGTGTGTAGTACATCTAAAGTGGAGTTCAATAACGTATTGGCCAACTTCATATTTTCCACTGTTCTTGAGTGACGTTTTTCTAAAATCATTACTTTTTTCCAATAAAAATGTTATTACTCAGAAAGTTTTAGTCCAAAATCGATTCTGATGACACGGTTAGAAAGATAGATAGATTTTCTAAAAACTGACACCATTTCCAAGCATAAGTTATTCTCCAAACAGCCTCAATCTTCTTCCTGCATACTGGAAAAATAAAAGTAATCGAAATTTTTTAAAGAAAACTCATTAGGCGCTTATGTGATCATTATCCAGACCAAGGTGCTGGCACTTTTTATAAAAGTTTCCTTGTTTAATGGGCTTTCAAATGGTATATCATTTTCCAGGATTCATTTTATCTTCGTATGAGAAACTTACGTTTGTTTGGAAAGAAAACGTGTTCACGAGCACACCAACAGTGTTAGTTTATCTAGTTGTTTCAATTCATTGAAAACTCTTTTAGATGGACCAGTAGTCAATTTTTAAAGTAGATTGTCTTAAAATAAGGAAGTCAAAGGTTACAAATTGCACTTTATACATTTGCTTAGTTTCAAATAGAATACAATAGAAAATTTTTGAAAAACGAAGTCTAACATAAAAAAAAGTAATGATTTTAGAAAAAAAAAAAAATTAAAGTGACTTCACTCCAGAACAGTGAAGAATATGAAGTTGGCCAATACGTCATTGAACTCCACTTTAGATGTATGTTACTACACTTATTAGGCCTATGGACCTTACTTACTGGTTCACCCTGTATAAAATTTTTGTATTTTTTTTTTCGATTTTTAAACTAATTTACTTCACATCAGAAAGGTGAGCACAAAAATTTGGTTTTTCCTATGAAGAAAAATTAAGAATTATAAACAATTTCTTTTTATGGGCACTCAAAGAAATTTAGAAAACAATATTGACACGATTCTAGCAAAAATGGTGGCCTCATAAATCAATCTAAATCAATAGATTGAGAATTTTAGAGCACAGAAATTTGATTACATTATATTTTTAGATTAAAATCGCAATAAAGCTTTTTGAAAAAACACCTACAGGGTAATTAAAACTCTAGTAAGTAAACTAAAAGACAATAAATCAATAAAAGAAAAAAGCAAAAAATTACGAGCGCAAACAAAAATTAAGATATTAATAAAAGTTTTATGCATATTAAATGTTGTCGTAATTTTAATAATAATTAATATAAAACCAAAAATACTATCATGTGGGTGCAAGACTTGTTATTCTTGAGTTTATTTTTTATTTATTTCAATTCATGAATTTGTTTTTAGAAATATAAATAAATAGAGAAAAAAATTAAAAAGCAAACATTGTAGGCGTTTTGCGAACCAGTTAAATACGTAGGTAGTTGTTATAACCTTCGAAGTGTTACCTATATAAGTTTTTTTTGAACAATGCAGGTGCTTTCCTTTATTAGTTTCGATAAAAAATTAAAATTCTCTTTGCATTTTTATAAATAGATTTATAATTTATTTAAATAAATACAATAAAATGGAGTAAAGTAAAACAAAAAGTCACATCTAAAGGAAGGCAATCCCTTTTTTGCTTAACCTTTTTGTGAGTAATCTTTTGCCAAAAAGAAATCGTGTTATTTCTAGAAGTAGCCAAAAAATATACGCATCATATACTTCCTTTTTGCTTATTTATGACTTTTTATGGAGTTTAAGTTTCCGTTAGCTCTTTGATTACAAGATTTATTTTCTTTGAGGGAATACAAAACAAGTATTTGGTGTTAACACTTACGTTAAAGTATTATACTAATTATACTACATGGCTGTAGGATAGCTAAAATATCTACAAGTTCGCTAACAAAAGCTACCAACAAATTCCAAAAGAATTACAATTCTATATTGTCACCTTCAAAATAACTTCCTTCTGAAGCCACACAGCGCTGGAGACGTTTCTTCCACTCCTCATAGCAGTGCTCGAACTCCGGATACTGGAATAGCCTTCAGCTGGTCAGGTTACAGCCGGTTTGAATGTTTTCGACTGTCCCAAAATGTTACTTTACATTTACATATTTACAGTTACTACTCTTTGTGGACGAAACTTCGAAAAAAAAGGGTCATTCTCGTGTGAGACCAAACATCAAGAACAAGTGGGTGTGTTGTGCATCACGATAATGCTCCTTGTCACACAGCAATTTCAATAAACCAGAGTTTTTGGCCATTAAAAACATTCCTGTGGCTCCTCAGCCTCCTTATTCGCCTGACTTTTGAGTCCTTGTGACTTTTTTTCTCTTCCCGAAGTTGAAAAATCAACCTCAAGGGAACTCATTTTTGGACAGTCGAAAACATTCAAATGGCTGTAACCTGACCAGCTGAAGGCTGGTTCAGAAGGAAGTTATTTTGAAGGTGACAATATAGAATTGTAATTCTTTTTGAATAAAAAATGTCTCATTACTTAATTTACAGACCTCGTATGCTGGGCTCTTTTTTAAAACCAAAATTAATACACTATTACCATCATGAACGAATCATTTTCAAATAAAGACTTCCGATGAGCAACCAAGAATAATTAGGAATTAAGATATCACAATAATTGTATAAAAAAGGCTTATTAAAAAGAACCACTCCTTAAATCACTGACTCAATTCGATGTTTGTTAAGTATTCTTATTAAATAAGAGGTAGCGTCAGATATTTCCTATGAATCATAAAAGAAATAAGTAAAAAAATGTATTATTTATTTAAGAACTTGAACTGAGAAAGATTAAGCAATTTTAATTATTTATAGAAGTAAAAGGGGTTATCTTGTAGCATATTTACCGATTTAAAAGCGACGAGTTCTTGAACAAAATTAAAATTATACACCTCAGTTGTAACAATATTAATTATTGGGCAAGTTTATGAAAGGCAAAACGCCTCAGGAGACTAAAGAGAAGCTTGATAAACATTATGGTGACTCTGCACCTTCGATTAGAACAGTTTATAAGTGGTTTCAAAATTTTCGGAGTGGCCATATGGGCACAACAAGTGACGCTGAACGTTCTGGACGCCCTGTTGAGGTTACTACTCCAGAAATCATTGATAAAATCCATGATATGGTGATGGATGACAGAAGAGTGAAGGTGCGTGAGATTGCTAGTGCTGTGGGCATCTCAAATGAACGGGTACATAATATTTTGCATCAACATTTGGACATGACAAAGCTATCCGCAAGATGGGTGCCGCGATTGCTCACGCTTGACCAAAAACGAAATCGTGTGAAGTGTTGCAAGGACGGTTTGCAGCTGTTCCAGAAGAATCCGCAGGACTTTAAGCGTCGTTTCGTCACTGTGGATGAAACATGGATACATCACTACACTCCTAAGACCAAAGAACAATCTAAACAATGGGTTACCAGGGGGGAATCTGCGCTAAAAAAGGCGAAGACCGTTCCTTCTGCCGGATAGATTATGGCGACTGTCTTTTGGGATTCGCAAGGAATAATCCTCATCGACTATCTGGAAAAGGGTAAAACTATTACAGGTGCATATTATTCATCGTTATTGGACCGTTTGAAAACCGAGCTGCAAGAAAAACGCCCACGATTGGCCCACAAAAAAGTCCTTTTCCATCACGACAACGCACCAGCTCACACCTCAGCAGTTGTGGTCGCAAAATTAATGGAAATAGGGTTCCAACTCGTTTCACATCCCCCCTATTCTCCAGACTTGGCTCCCTCGGACTACTATTTGTTCCCCAATATGAAGAAATGGCTGGCGGGAAAAAGATTTTATTTAAACGAGGAGGTGATTGCAGAAACGAATGGCTATTTTTCAGACTTGGACAAATCCTATTATTCGGAAGGGATCAACAAACTAGAGCAGCGTTGGACAAAGTGTATAAGCCTAAAAGGAGACTATGTTGAAAATTAAAAAAGGTTTAACCCAAAAAATTAAGTAGTTTTTATTTTTGCACGGACTTTTCAAACGACCCTCGTATAAAAAAGTATAACTATAACCTCTCTTTGCAATATTTCTTACAATGGACAATCAATAGTAGGCTAAACTATAACTTATGTTCTTTCTAAATGAATCCAAAGAGAAAAGAACATTTAACACCTGCTGTTTTTAAAAAAAATAACTGAACATGTGTGACTGGCTAAATGTAGGGACTGTTGGCGAACATGACCAAGTGACAGATGGTTTTGCAGTTGCCTATAGACCAAGTTTTTCCCTTGAACTCTTTAATTTATTTTTGAGTGAACTCTTTATTAACTTTGCTTTTTATTGAGTGAACATTTGGCCGATTTAGGGAGACATTTATTTTTTTTGATTAATGTTCTATTATTATTTGATTAAATAAAAACCCCATATTGGAATGGAAAATATTAACTTGATGAAATCACCTTGATGAAAACCGGTGTTAGTACCCCATATAACATTTCACAATATCTAGGAGGCACAGTAATTTACTTTAATACAAACATACTAGTTTTACAGTATATAATATATATTAGTTCTGTATATTACGTGTAGACCTTGATATAATTTGTGAATCAAGGTGATACACAATAATAAGGTCAAAAGGGGAACACAGTTTTTTTTCTAAGTTGGACATAGCTAATATAAGAAAGATCAAAAGTCAAAAATACCACTAAAGTATGTCAAATCATCAAAATAAAATCATTTGTTGAGGTCACAATTGATTTTTGTTAATAGTAATTCTCCATTTTTGGACAAAATACTGATTTAAGAATGAAACTAAGTACTTAAAAGACTATTAGACCAACGATCAAATCTTTCACTCAATAACAAACGACTGATTTATAATTTTAAACTAAAATTCGCCTGGATGTAAGGTACTGAACTGTAGGGTTCAACGAAATGCTCCAATCTTGTAAAGAATTCAATCTCTTTGGGTCTAAAATTCTCCGCATTATCGTTAAAGCTGCATTTTACGTTTTAAATCGTATCTTAAACAGTTTTAGAAATTCCATTTGTAAATCAAGTTATTCGAACTCGCTATAAAAAACTTCATTCCAATCCTCTTGTTCGCCATTTATCATCATTCCAGTTCATCTTCTTAGGCTGGAAACATAGTGAAGCGGCGAGCAAAGCGGCGAAATCAAACACAAGTTAACATATGGGACCGCGCATAGTGGGGAGCAAAGCGAAGATAGAGCAACGCTACCAAGAGAGAGAGAGTAGAGCAACGCGTTGTGACATGTTCGATTTCTTCGCTCTCATCGCGCTCAATTTGTAAAGGTTATTTTTCAAAGGTTATGGATATTGATACATTTATTGGGGTAGTTTTTTTAAGGAAACCTCTGTGGGACCAAAAGGATCTTCTACAGTACAACCGATTTGTGTTGGATAAGGAATGGGACAGGATTAATGGGGTTAACATTGAAATTCGTCCTTTTCTTGATTAACATGCTTTCAACTCTGGTTAGTATGTAATTAAATGTTGAAATAGACACTCAAAAATATGCATGAAACTTGCCAGGATGCTCCTGAAGTTGTTGGTACAAGTGATGGAATTCACCATGTTCATGTTTAGACATGTTTATATCATGAACCCGCAGCTCCTACTTCTTAGCTGCTGTAAATACCAAATTTTCAAGGAAGAATTTTCATACAGAAATAATTCCTCCATCATGTCTCGTCGAAAGGAGAAACGCGACTTAAACTCGTCACTATGTGCGTGCGACTCTTTGCTCGCTGCTCGTCGGTTCTCTTTGATCTGAAGCAACTATCATCGTCACTTTGCTCGCCGCTACAGCCTTAGCGATTAAAACGACTCGCGATTTTCTCTCTTCTGAAGAGAGTAGCTAATCCTGGGAGACGACTTAGGGAGTGTTATCACTGTATAACTTCTCCCCTCAATTAGTGAGTTTGTAGTGGTGTCAGTTATTGTCATTGTTACTAATAGTGCATCTAGCGCTGGCCGTAACTTGACAAAAAAAATATAAAAAGGAATGCAACTATAAACTACAAAGATCTGATTAATGATTATTGATCAAAAAAAAACTTCGACGCTAATCACTGATGATTCTCTAAAGAAAATTTGAACTTTTTATACTTATAACGTTTAATAAAGTACCTACCATGATTTTTCTAAATACAAATACTGAAATACAAAGTAAAAATTAAATTCAGGTGCCCAGAATTAAGAATTCAAACTGCTCAAACAAAACTATACCTAGAGGTCCAACAAATATTAAGAGAACAACAACTATTCAAATCCAAATTTTCTTTTTACACATCACCACAAAATTGTTCACAATCAAAACACAAACTAAAGAAATCAAAAGAAAGAGCAAAGTATAATGCATATTTTCTATTTCTAAAAGCTGAACAAAAGAAATAATTTCCCTTAGTAAAAGAAAACCAACTAGATTCTCCTTAAGTGGAAAACACGAAACCTTTTCCCGTTGCATTTTATATGCTAACGTATTCCTTTTTCCCATAATGGAAAACGTTTGATATATCATTTTCACTCTCCATTATTACCCCTACTTACATCTTTCCAATATTTCTTTCTGTATCCTTTTACTATTATTGCCAAAGAAAAATTGAAAGGACATTCAGTTTTATTAAAAACTACCTGATATAAGCATTACAATTGTGCACCGATTTACTTTCCCGATATTTTATCTCATTTTCTGCTTTCGTAGCTAATCTATTGTCCTTATCGCATCTATTGTCCCAATACTGACCGTTCTATATTATCACTTTAAATGACTTCAGACATCTAACATGTGTATCCATCTTAATTATAACTTAACCTAATCTTTGTTCCATTTGAATGAGTTCTATTATATAGGTTAACCAGTGATAACGTTTACAGTTAACCAGGTTATTTGTTAAAAATATTTCGAAATGTTCACAAAATATTTAATCATAATTATTAACTAATTTACCAGCGCACTTTTTTTTTACTGCCTAATGATACAGATAACATTCTAAGAAGCAGTTAGAAACTTTCTCTTTGTTGACAATTTTAGTTATGCCAATATTTACTCGCTGAAAGCGAACCACGCGGTTTGTGGATCGTATCTTCAGGGTCCTCTTCTCCTCTTTGCGTAGATTGCAATGGAGAGGAGGATTTCAAACATATAATAATGATATGTCCACGTTATGTAGTAGAAAGGAAACGAATGTTTGACAACTTATACAGGTATTTAGATGCACCATTTCGCTACGAAGACATAATATTCTCCACCAACATCTGTGTGCTTAAATCTGTAGCAGAGCTAGCAATGAAATATGAATGAATTTAAAAGTTATAGAATGAATGCAAGGAAATGATTAGAGAAGGGTTACGTGATTTTAATTTCGGTTAAGCTATAAGGATGGCAGGAATATAGAGTACTGCTCCATCCATTAGTTGTAAGGTTTATGTAAATAGTTGTATATAGTAGAGGGATGAATGTGTGAAGCGAATGTATTTATAAGTAAGAATGGAGAGTGAGTGATATTCTAGTGATTAGCACCTAGACGATGCTGAAATGACTTATTTTAATGAATTGCAAGGAGTACCGCTATACTAATCCCTCAAGAAAGGTAAGTAATGCTTGGAATAGTACAACCATTCTTTCATAGTTACTGGGGCACCCTGAAATCTAATCACAAAAATTGTATTGGAGATTCACAATCAATCTCAAATTTCTTAAAATCTAAGAAAGATTAAATATTTCATAGATTATTCACGAACGAAAAGAGTTACACAGCAGAGAATTAAAAACTACAGTTAGCCTTACATTTACTATAACAAAAAATGGACAAAATTATAAAAAGCTTTTAAAAGTCACAACTATGGGTGGTCTAAAACTTTAAAACAAGTTGTGACCACATTTGACTATCTTTTCCCATAGGCCTGGTCCAACTTTAGATTTACCTTTTGCTCTCCTCTACTCTGTTTTGTGGTCATCAATCTTTTACGGTCTAAAGATTTGTTGCACGATGTGGCAAAGAAGTATGCTTCTTCTTTTTTGGCGACCAAAAGAGGGGCTCTCCATAGAGACTCCGACTTTATAATTAAATAGAAGTGGTGATAATTTTTTTTGTTTTTAGCTCTTTGGATTCAACTTTGTTTTTTTTTTAAACTTAAATATTGATAAAATCAAGTTCTAGCTGAGCATTCCTGTAAAGATTGTGCCATTGTGCTGCTTCCTGAGCGTTCATTAGTCACCTAATGCTACCAGAATCTTTTAAGGAGGAATCTCTTAAGCATTTAGAGGCCTTATCTGCAAACAATACCGCAGATTGCCCCTGAATCTTCAGAAGCATTTTCAAGTAAAAGATACCTTAAGATTGCTACTGGGAATAGTGCTGTCACTTTTCGAGATAAGATCAGGCTATTTAAGGTAAATGATGCCTATTATTTTTAAGCAAGCCTTGAGCCTAGTTGAATGATCTTGGCAATTAACTACCCTTTCTGCATACTTGCGCGCACTAATTGTGTCCTATAAGTGCTGTAAGTTTTTCACTTGTTTGATCTATAACTATGCTATAGTTCTGTAACTTATAGAACATTTTTCCGAATCCGTTTTAAGGTTCCCTTTTGGAGTGCGCAGAAGTAGTTTTTCATAAATTGATGTGGGTTTGTATCCATCATAAATCAATCTTTAAAAACTCAAAAGAGAGACCAAATTTAATACTACTCTAGTTGCTACCCAATAAAGGTTTTAGCCAAATCCAAAAAATCAACCGGGAGAATCAATTTAATACAAAATCGTATTTTTTTTTCGATTTTTCAAGCTTTCCACAAAAATGACGTAAGATTTTCTTAAAACATGTAGATCTAAAATTTTTCTTTGAAACATTTTCCTATAAAATGCCATTAACCAGTAGTTAAGCGTGTTCGACGTCTATACTCATTGTGAAAAATATAAAATTGCCATTAACTATAAAAACTCAAACTTTTAATAAAATACAATAAGAATATTATTTGGTGGGATGTTTCCTTTATCTTAACCAATAGAACTGCCAAGTATTTTATACGGAGAGGTCTGGAGGGAGTCAGCCAAATGATAAGTGGTTGGTACATGTTTGGTCTCCGCATTAGAGATTGGGGAATTACCGCACACAAATAGAAGCTCTCAACCCTGGTGCAATGCCCGTTTTTACCTCTTAGATAGAGGTTCAAACCTCAGTACGACCATGATTTCATTCAGCACAGAATTCAAAGCTCTTTTCTTCCTTGTAAAAGCTCTTGCGTCCTCCCTAGTTAACTAGAGCAATGCATACGTGAAGCGGTGCAAGATTTTGAAAGAGCACAGAATGCTCCTTTGAAATCTCAAGCCCCCAAACATTGCAGAAAAAGTGCTTGCAGTGGCTAAATTACGCTGTTGTAACACTTTTGGTGGTTTTGCTCTGCGTTCGACGTGTATACACGTCATTGTCTGATTTTACTTCCGCACACTGTGGGGGGTTTTTAAAACTAAATTCCACGCTTAACTGGTTAAGGGCAATTTTGGGAGAGAAAGGTGAATAGACTTCCCCAAAAATAGAATTTTTATTTTCTATTCTATTTTCCGAACAGTATTGAATCTATTTTGAGCGCAGTCTGTGGGCCAATCAAAACAGTAATAAAATCAATAAAAATGCCATTCAGATCACATAAAAGACGTAAAACTAAATTAATCATCCCTAACATGATCATTCAAAACTAAATATAATAAAAGGCCGCCTTTCAATAAATAACACGCGATAAATTAAATGAATACAAAAAGAAAATATTGTGTGAGCGTAGATTTAATGAATATAAAAACTTTTAATATCAAGGCACCATTGATCGTTTTCTTGTACATATGTATAAAAAAGAGTGGAGAGACACATTAAGGTGAGGCGCTGTCTATATATAAATGTGGCCACCTTGGAGAGAGCCTTATAGGCCTTATTAGGCTGTATACACCACAGTGTGTCTGCTTTAAAGGGGACCTTGGCAGTGTAGTTGCAAGTCTTGTGTAGGTGGTAACCTTTAGGGAGTGGTTTTTATTTATTTTATATCATAAAATTAACTGTATAATCTTAAATTGGATGTTGATGTTCCCTCTTCCAAAGAAGAGGTGCACTTAAATATTTTTATTATTTCCTTTCTGTATTTTTTCTTGGGTTTTGTTTTGTTCGTTTGTAAACATCTTGTTTATTCCATATGTACACATATACGAGGGTCGTTTGAAAAGTCCGTGCAAAGTCAGAGAGATTAGCACTACTGGCGCGTATCGAGGTTATGTTTAGTTAGTACCATCTCTTGGAAGAACACACACCAAGTTTCAGCCAGATCGGTCTATTTCTTTGTGTTTGGCATTCGTTTGAATCGAGGAAGTCGAGTGATTTTCAAAAAATGGACGAAAAAGAATTTCGTGTGTTGATTAAACACTACTTTATGAAAGGCAAAACGCCTCAGGAGACTAAAGAGAAGCTTGATAAACATTATGGTGACTCTGCACCTTCGATTAGAATAGTTTATAAGTGGTTTCAAAATTTTCGGAGTGGCCATATGGGCACAAGTGACGCTGAACGTTCTGGACGCCCTGTTGAGGTTACTACTCCAGAAATCATTGATAAAATCCATGATATGGTGATGGATGACAGAAGAGTGAAGGTGCGTGAGATTGCTAGTGCTGTGGGCATCTCGAATGAACGGGTACATAATATTTTGCATCAACATTTGGACATGATAAAGCTATCCGCAAGATGGGTGCCGCGATTGTTCACGCTTGACCAAAAACGAAATCGTGTTGCAAGGACGGTTTGCAGCTGTTCCAGAAGAATCCGCAGGACTTTAAGCGTCGTTTCGTCACTGTGGATGAAACATGGATACATCACTACACTCCTAAGACCAAAGAAAAATCTAAACAATGGGTTACCAAGGGGGAATCTGCGCCAAAAAAGGCGAAGACCGTTCCTTCGGCCGGAAAGATTATGGCGACTGTCTTTTGGGATTCGCAAGGAATAATCCTCATCGACTATCTGGAAAAAGGGTAAAACTATTACAGGTGCATATTATTCATCGTTATTGGACCGTTTGAAAACCTAGCTGCAAGAAAAACGCCCACGATTGGCCCACAAAAAAAAGTCCTTTTCCATCACGACAACGCACCAGCTCACACCTCAGCAGTTGTGGTCGCAAAATTAATGGAAATAGGGTTCCAACTCGTTTCACATCCCCCCCTATTCTCCAGACTTGGCTCCCACGGACTACTATTTGTTCCCCAATATGAAGAAATGGCTGGCGGGAAAAAGATTTTATTCAAACGAGGAGGTGATTGCAGAAACGAATGGCTATTTTTCAGACTTGGACAAATCCTATTATTCGGAAGGGATCAACAAACTAGAGCAGCGTTGGACGAAGTGTATAAGCCTAAAAGGAGACTATGTTGAAAAATAAAAATGGTTTACCCCAAAAAATTAAGTAGTTTTTATTTTTGCACGGACTTTTCAAACGACCCTCGTATCTAATACACACGTCATGAAATAGCCAAATTTTGTACCCAAATATTGTGACCTTTACAAAAATTTATAATCTTATTTATTAAATAAAAAAAAATTACTAATTTATTATTGTAGTATAAAGACCGTTGCAAAAATATAACCGCACAATATATATTGATAGATACGACCTCGACATTTATTGCTAATCTCTTTGGCAGAGTTTGTTTTATTTATTTATTTATTTTTTTTGTTTTATTATTATTCTATTTTTTATTTATTATTTATTTATTTTTTAAACAAGTACTGTTATTCAAACTGTTATTAACACACATTTTACATGGTGATATTTAACAATTTAGAAGTGAACAAATTTTATTTTAGTTTTTTAAAAGAAAAACAAATATCTAAAACAAAAAAACAAATTTTTTGGCTATATCTTTATCTTGATAAAACTTTTTAAAAGAGTTTAAATGCACAATTTAAATATTCAAAATAGTGGGGAACAATAAGGTGAAACATGATCCACAATTTTTCTTTTACCTAGTTTGCCAGAAAATAACCATTATTCCCCAATTTTCTGTTTATCCTAACATATTATTAGTGCAGAAAACAAGATATTAAGCAAGAAAAACCTTTAAACTATTTTTTTTTTCATACAAATAATGCACAATAAAGAATTAGCCAATCCCAGTTTAAGAATGGAAGTGTGAAAAGTAGGGGTTGGTTGCGGAGCCAATCAGAAGCGAGAACTGTTTATTACAGCCACGCCTACCCATGTTTTATACCACCGCCCACTTTGGCCTGCAATAAAATGGAAGTTCTGTATATTTTCTTTTTTATTTTGTTTACTTTCTATTACTTTTGACAAACGAAACTATTAACCAGTATTATTTTAACTGGAAATTGATTGCTACAGAACATTACGAGAGCACAAATTTTGGTACTTTTTGCCGTTTAATCAACCATTATACTTAAATTTTTAAACTGTAACTTGTTAAGAAATTTTTTTTTAAATTAATAAGATGTTTATTGATCGATTGTGTTTAAATATTTTACTTGAGAATTAAATTTTGTTTTTTCTACACCAACCACATTTAGTTATTTAGTTGGTATTTAACTTACACGTGGGAAAAAACGTACAATGTTAAAAAGTACGAATACTGGTGGTAATATCGTATACTTAATCTCTTATCAGAATTTTTTGGGGCTTTATTGGCATTGGTTTTCGCCATACAGCCAGCATGGCCTAGGTGCTTATCATTACTAGAATATCACTCACTCTCCATTTTTACTTATAAATACATTCGCTTCACACATTCATCCCTCTACTATATACAACTATTTACATAAACTACAACTAATGGATGGATCACTACTCTATATTCCTGCCATCCTTATAGCTTAACCGAAATTAAAATCACCGTAATCCTTCTCTAATCATTTTCTTCCATTCATTCTAATCGGCTCTAACTTTTAAATACATTTATATTTCTTTGCTAGCTCTGCTTCAAATTTAAGCACATAGCATAGATGTTGGTGGAGAATATTATGTCTTCGTAGCGAAATGGTGCATCTAAATACCTGTATATATGTCGTCAAACATTCGTTTCCTTTCTACTGCATAATTTTACTTAACTAACAGAATAATTTTAAACAAACAAGACATACATAATAAGAAATTACATTAATTACTTTAATAATGCAATATCTTTTTTTTGCATTTAAAAAACGTGTCTATTTATTATAATAAATTATATATTTCTATCAACTAACTTTTGAATTTATGGATCACATTTTTTTATGTTTAGGAGATCAGATTTTTATGAAACTCTCCTTAAGTTCGTGCTTTCGTACAACCAGTAATACTACCGCAAATTGTGAAAAGCCATGGACTTGCTGACTCATAATTTTAAAATATAACTTAATAAATAAGTCACGGTTAACTATGTAATTAATAAAGACCAATAAGGATTTAAGTTTTTTTTATTTTTTGTTTAGTTTATATAAATTTTAAAAAAATCCAGATGTCCTGAATAGATAAGATGTTGAACTAAAAATCATTATATAAATTGGCTGGAATTCTCCACAAAATTAAAAATTAATATTCTCTAATATGCTTCTTAATTAATTAATATTAATTAATATACTTATTAATTAATATTAGTCTCTACCTATTATTAGAATAAAAATTTCTTATATTACTTTTTTATCTAGTTCTCCAAAAAAATAATACGCATTTTACTACAAATTTTTTTTTTTTTTTTTTTTTCACTTTAATTGTATATTTACAACTGCAACAATTGTTGCATCAAGTAAATTTGATCTTACTGGTTCAGTTCTCTTGTAATGTCATGGTTAGAGCAATCACCCACTGGTGAGACTCTTTCACAATGATTTAATCACAACAGATCTCTAGGCCATTTTCGCTTCAGTCGACGAGGAGGATTGTCTGGAAGGTGAGGAGAGGAGAGTTGTTGGACAAGAGGATTAGGATGGAGAGCTAGAAGGCTTTGAAAGTTACGGTAGCGAGACTTTATTAGGTCAGTGACAAAAGGGATGTGTAGGTCAGTGTGTATGGTAAGGTTAGAAATGTAATATGAAGCATTCAGGATTTTCCTTACGATTTTAGATTGTAATGTCTGTAGGCGTTTGGAGTTAGAGGATTTGGTTGAGCCCCACACTTCTGCTCCGTATGTCCATATGGGTCTTAACAGGGTCTTGTAAATAGTCAGTTTTGATTCACATCGAGTTTGGATCTGCGCTCAAGTAGTCTACTAAGTAGCTTGTAGCGTCTGTTCACGTCTTGTCGTTTCAGTCGAGTATGTGGGTTCCACGTGAGTCTCTTGTCAATGTACAGTCCTAAGTATCGTACTACGTCAGCTGGAGGAATCGTTACACCGTTCAGTTGAACAGGTGGACTCGCAGATTTTCTTAAAGTAAACGTAATGTGTACTGACTTTTGTTCATTAATTTTAAATTTCCATTTTCGGAACCAGGTTTCGAGAAGCTTTAAGTGAGTTTGAATGTTCTAAGTGGCTTGCACCGGATCGGAGTGAGATGAAAGTATAGCAGTATCATCAGCGAATGTTGAAACTATTGTATTTTTGGAAAGAGGTAAGTCAGCAGTGTATATTAGAAAAAGGAAAGGGCCCAGTATGCTTCCTTGAGGAACACCAGCTTTTATGGGTATAAAGGACGAGAGGGCCTGCCCTTGACGAACGCGGCAGTACCGATCGGTTAAATAAGATTTTAAGATCAGATAGTAGGTGAAAGGAAGATGATTTTTAAGTTTGTGCAGTAGGCCCGAGTGCCAGACCCGGATCAAAGGCCTGAGCCACATCGAGAAAGACACCCGAACAGTACTGTTTACGCTCCAAGGAAGAGGATATGGTATCTATTACACGGTGCAGCTGTTGAGTTGTTGAATGAAATGCGCGGAAACCAAATTGATGTTCAGGTAGCAATTCCTCTATTATAGGGATTAGACGTCTTAGCAGAAGCTTCTCCAGTATTTTCCCAAAAACAGGTAAAAGGCTTATTGGACGGTAGGAGCTAGGTTGCTGTGCAGGTTTATTGGGTTTCAGTATCATTTTCACTATGACTACAAATTAAACAAACAAAAAAAAAATTAATTTAAATAATAAAATGCTAATTAGAGCGTCACAATAAAACAAAATGATAAAACAAAAAACAAATTATTTATAATTTTTTTAAAAAACTAGATAACGCACATTCCACTTCGTAACTAAATTATAATTATTGACGTCATTGTAAGTCATAAAGCTTTTTTTTACGTGACCATAATCGATGTCTTTGTGTGTGTTTTTTAATTGAGAAAGAATCATTTTATTGTCTTGTACATATTTTTTTTTTTTTAATTCAGAGTCGGACTTTATAAATAAAGTTCGACTCCCACTAAGTCTGAACATTCCGATGTGAACAAAAATACACACAAGAGTAATGTTTTTTGTCGCCGGACTGGATCCTTCCTTCTCCTTAAAAGATTGTGTCTCTTAAAAACCCCACGCATTTCTCTTCTGGGCTTTTATTTTTAGACAATCAAGAGAGAGGAGAGCCTGTTCAGTTCATTCAATTCTCTTTTTTACACATGCTTCATTCAGAGTTTTGCTCTCATTCTTTCATATTTTTATTTTAGCTCCCAACTCATTCATTAAAAATAAAAAACAACTAGAAACTGGAGAATTTCTCAGCCCACTTCCGCAACAAACTGACCACTCTCTTCAATCAACAATCGAATGAACAATCGATTATGAACGAGTAACGAATAGGAAGAACGACCGTATACAATGTATTTCAGGTTTTTCATTGTTCATATAGAGTCTTCAGTTTTCGAATTCGCCATAAATATAAATATAAATTTCTCATTTTAACCATTAAATAAAATTTAAGCCCCAGACCGCGGGAATCGAACCCACAAGAATACATCTCAAGCTTTGTGGGCCACGCCTTAACCCGCTCGGCTATATTGTAATTTAGAATATGTACGAGGTGTGGCTATTAAATACGAGACTATTGCTGTAAAACATTTTATTTTAAATTTATACATATTTAGTTTATTAACACCTTCAATATACACCCCTCCCCTATCCCTACAACGCTCCATGCGAATTTACCATTGTTCGAAACAGTGCTGGAAGTCTTTTTCTGTGGAGCTCCTGCATGACGCGTGCCGCTTTTTCTTTCACAAGCTTCAACGGACTGAAATATTATTCTTTTTAATGCAGATTTGACTTTGGGGAACCAGATAAAAGTCATATGGGGCCAGGTAAGGCGAATAAGGCGGATGGCCTAAAACTGAGATGTTGTACTTGGCTACAAAACGTCTTGCGACAGACAATGCAGTGTGAGCCGGCGCGTTTGTCTTGATGGAGAACCCATGGACTTGTTCTTCCACAAATCGGGTTCGTTTTTTTCCTTACTCTTTCACGGAGTTGAGCAAGCACCTCACGGTAGTAATGTTTGATTAATTATAATCGATATTTTGATCCGTTTTGGACGTGGAAGGGCGACCCGGGCGGTCATCGGCCATCTTGGAAACGCGTGAACCATTCAAAAACTTGCGCACGTGATAAACATTCATCGCCATAAACTTCTTTTAATAAAAGATAAGTTTCAGTAGCGGTTTTACCCAGTTTCATGTGAAATTTCACGACAATACGTTGCTCTACTACATGTGTAGTATCATGTTTTTGGCAAAACGAAACTAACACCTCTTACACAAACGACAGTTCCGGTCAGACTGATTTCTCTACAAACAAGGTGAGATGCTGCAATCGAAAGAGAAGCCTTTACGCTGCACAGCTGTCGGTCGTTAGGATTTGGCGCTTGTATAGTTCTATCTGTAGCAGCATCAGTCTCGTTATTTAATAGCCACATCTCTATCATCTATTTAATTAAGCCTCTACTTTTGAACATGCAGTAATTTCTCTATTAAAATCGTTCACAAAGCAATAGCCTATTTAATAAATCATAACCTGCTCTGTACTCTTTGTAACCTCCATGAAAAAGAATATTTATTTCATTTATTTATTATCTGTCCGGTTTATGAATGTATTAGATTAAAATATCTACCTCAATTATCTGTTCTAACCACTATTATTAGAGAGGAACAACTACTTCATTTACTGTCACTGCATTCGAAATTTGACTGCCTAAATATTTACATTTATACAGTAAATGTGGCAATGTTACGCTCATCCACGTTTAATGACTAATAAAATTTATAATTTACTGTTAAAATATTTAAATTTAAGTTACAATTTAATTTAGAAGTTTATTTCTCAATAAGTATGATTATTTTTACATTATTTTATTACTATTTTTTGTATAAGTTCTGTTCAATTTTTTATCTTTTACTTTATTTGTTTCTAAAACGTTTTATTTATGCAACTCCTTCTGTACACCTGTCTGGTTAAGACAGAATAAAAAAATAATAATAATAAGCTACTAAATGCGTTTAATTGCAGCTAAAACGTAACCAATATTACTAGCATTCACATCATCGTCCCAATATCTTTGATTTTGAACTCAAAATATGGATAAACGTTTGGTAAATTTGTAATAATTTGCAAGGTTTACTTACAAAAGTAAGAGAGAGTAGTGAATAACAAAGATGTTTTGTTAAAAGATTTGTTATTTGGTAGAAAGATATTCCTTACTCCTTAATGTTAGAATTATAAGATTCAAGATCCGTGTTCTACTTTTCTAAAGTATATAATTATAATAAAAATATATACAAAAATGATACAAAAAAAGAAAATAAAATAAAAAAAAACTCTCCGTACCATCTTAAAAACTCACCAAACTATATAATATAGAGGTGGAGAGTTTTTTACTCTCACTTCCAAACTTATATTACTTAAGATAATATTTAGATTACCTTAATAAGAGGTGGAGAAATGTAGTTAAGGTGTAGAAGAGATGTTGATGAAGGGGCAAAGAAGTATGGTCAGTTATCGTGATAGTTCTGTTTGTAACCTATAGTTAAAGTTTTGGAAAGCGTACTTAATAAAAGGGCGTTGTTACTCAGGTGCTTTGGTTATGAAGGTCCTTGGTTCGTAGGGCCAAGGTCGAATGCTGTTTAATAACTTCATGTCTTTTATTTTCTTGTTTCAAAAAGGATACGTTTCCAAAATCGGGGTTTTTTGCTAGGTCCTGGTACTCTTAGAATAATTGATTTTAAAAAAAGCCACTTTTTCTTATCCCAAAAAGAATATAAAATCGAAAAATTGCACAGTAAAAAGATAAGCGAAAATGAAAAAAAGGGCAATATGAAAACACGAAATATCAAAAACAATTATTAACATCTACTTAAGGCACATAACTATAGCCTGAATAACACAAAAATTTTTTTTTGTAATATTAAAAGAATTCAACCTTGGAAGTATCATTTTGAATAAGAAATTTATAAAGAATTAAATCGATAATCGATATCGACAAGTAAAGCCACTCTATTTTAACCTTGAATTCTTCATATCTAAGAATAATAAGTGATTATTTTGTGGTTTCTTATCAAAATGGCATGTGACTTTGCGATTACATCATAGGATATTTTGGAATAGTTAGTACTAGACGGAGATCATTGGTCCAGATGTTTTTTCATCAGAAACAGGGAAGGTAAAGATAAGATGTTGTACGAGGGTCGTTTGAAAAGTCCGTGCAAAAATATAAACTACTTAATTTCTTGGGGTAAACCTTTTTTATTTTTCAACATAGTCTCCTTTTAGCCTTATACACTTTGTCCAACGCTGCTCTAGTTTGTTGATCCCTTCCGAATAATAGGATTTGTCCAAGTCTGAAAAATAGCCATTCGTTTCTGCAATCACCTCCTCGTTTGAATAAAATCTTTTTCCCGCCAGCCATTTCTTCATATTGGGGAACAAATAGCAGTCCGAGGGAGCCAAGTCTGGAAAATAGGGGGGATGTGAAACGAGTTGGAACCCTATTTCCATTAATTTTGCGACCACAACTGCTGAGGTGTGAGCTGGTGCGTTGTCGTGATGGAAAAGGACTTTTTTTGTGGGCCAATCGTGGGCGTTTCTCTTGCAGCTCGGTTTTCAAACGGTCCAAAAACGATGAATAATATGCACCTGTAATAGTTTTACCCTTTTTCCAGATAGTCGATGAGGATTATTCCTTGCGAATCCCAAAAGACAGTCGCCATAATCTTTCCGGCCGAAGGAACGGTCTTCGCCTTTTTTTGGCGCAGATTCCCCCTTGGTCTCAGGAGTGTAGTGATGTATCAATGTTTCATCCACAGTGACGAAACGACGCTTAAAGTCCTGCGGATTCTTCTGGAACAGCTGCAAACCGTCCTTGCAACACTTCACACGATTTCGTTTTTGGTCAAACGTGAGCAATCGCGGCACCCATCTTGCGGATAGCTTTGTCATGTCCAAATGTTGATGCAAAATATTATGTACCCGTTCATTCGAGATGCCCACAGCACTAACAATCTCACGCACCTTCACTCTACTGTCATCCATCACCATATCATGGATTTTATCAATGATTTCTGGAGTAGTAACCTCATCAGGGCGTCCAGAACGTTCCGCGTCACTTGTGCCCATATGGCCAATGCGAAAATTTTGAAACCACTTATAAACTATTCTAATCGAAGGTGCAGAGTCACCATAATATTTATCAAGCTTCTCTTTAGTCTCCTGAGGCGTTTTGCCTTTCATAAAGTAGTGTTTAATCAACACACGAAATTCTTTTTCGTCCATTTTTTGAAAATCACTCGACTTCCTCGATTCAAACGAATGCCAAACACAAAGAAATAGACCGATCTGGCTGAAACTTGGTGTGTGTTCTTCCAAAAGATGCTACTAACTAAACATAACCTCTCTGACTTTGCACGGACTTTTCAAACGACCCTCGTATAAGGTTATAACTTAAAAATAGCAAAATGCACAAAATTTATTATTTTTAACATCGAATTCACGTAAAAATCGATCATTTGAATGATTTTTCTACAGAAAATTTCTTGTAACGGCATTCCCTATAAGGTTTCAAGCATTCATGATGGGCGGATACGAGCTATTGACTGTTATTAAAGCTATTATCTGCTACTAAGTAACGTAAGTTACTTCAAAATGTAAACAAATCGAGAAGTGCAATTACTTTAATTACACTAAGACGATCGATACCTAAATTCTAATTTTACTCATCATATTTTCTAAAACAAATTTTTAATACAGAACAAGATTTGAAATCACTTTTTTAAGGCTGAATGCAGTAAAATTCAAGAGCAGGTTCTTGGTAAACTTAGGGCCCTTGTGGAAATTGCAAAAAAACTATTTGAAACCACCATTTTGAAATTGCAAGTTATATGTATAGATGGAAAACTGAACAAAAAATTGAATGCCTACCTTTTTATGATGGCTGTTAACTTAATCAAAGAAACTGTCAGTATATTTTCGAAAATTAATTTAAACAGCTTCCGCACATATGTAGCACCAAATAAAACTTTTTATACATTAAAAATAATGCAGTTGCATTAAAAATTAATTTACAGCTGAACCGATGGAATCTCTGCGAGAATAAATACACAAAAGTAGGTTTTACGTCAGGTTATCTGATGACTAGTGCTGCTTCCAAGTGTCATTTAGTGTAATTTGCAGTTCTTTAAATCGAAAAACTTAATTCGAAATAATTAATTAGTTAGAAAATAAATCTAGTAAGCATTGACCCAATTTATTTTTTAGTCAAAAGATTATCTTGTGACAAGAAGTAGAAATTTGTTTTTGAAGTCATTTCTACCAATTAAACAATTCAAAATGGAGTTGTAATTTTACAATAAAACAATTGATAAATGGCTCTCTTACTAAAAGCTTTATCTCAATCTAAATAGAATTAGTTTTTTTAATGTTGTACGTCTTTTTAATTGCTAATTACATAAGTACTTCCTAGTTTATTTTATATCATTTGACTAAATGGCTAACTTCATCATAATAACTTTAGTATTAAAAAGTGTATAATAACGGTTTATGTTATCTAATAAAAGAAACGAACTTAATGGATTTTGAATTGCACAAGTGTTTTTTGTATAATAATTTTCACCGAGATTTCTTTTACATCATCTGTGCAAAGTAAGATTAATAATAATTTAATTCTTTTAAAGTTAAAAAAATAAACTTTTATTTTATAAGGAAGAAATAATATTGCTAATTTCAGTCATTATTTTGCCTAGCTTTCGACCTTTAGGGATTAGGGTCATCTTCAAGGCTTGTTGATAATATAATATTTATAGATTGTTATTATAATATTACTGTGTCTAAGAAATGTGAAACATTAAGTTCATGAACAGATAGGACAGAAGATACATTAATATTATAATTACAATGTAAAAATATTACGAGGGTCGTTTGAAAAGTCCGTGCAAAGTCAGAGAGATAGCACTACTGGCGCGTATCGAGGTTATGTTTAGTTAGTAGCATCTCTTGGAAGAACACACACCAAGTTTCAGCCAGATCGGTCTATTTCTTTGTGTTTGGCATTCGTTTGAATCGAGGAAGTCGAGTGATTTTCAAAAAATGGACGAAAAAGAATTTCGTGTGTTGATTAAACACTACTTTATAAAAGGCAAAACGCCTCAGGAGACTAAAGAGAAGCTTGATAAACATTATGGTGACTCTGCACCTTCGATTAGAACAGTTTATAAGTGGTTTCAAAATTTTCGGAGTGGCCATATGGGCACAAGTGACGCTGAACGTTCTGGACGCCCTGTTGAGGTTACTACTCCAGAAATCATTGATAAAATCCATGATATGGTGATGGATGACAGTAGAGTGAAGGTGCGTGAGATTGCTAGTGCTGTGGGCATCTCGAATGAACGGGTACATAATATTTTGCATCAACATTTGGACATGACAAAGCTATCCGCAAGATGGGTGCCGCGATTGCTCACGCTTGACCAAAAACGAAATCGTGTGAAGTGTTGCAAGGACGGTTTGCAGCTGTTCCAGAAGAATCCGCAGGACTTTAAGCGTCGTTTCGTCACTGTGGATGAAACATGGATACATCACTACACTCCTGAGACCAAAGAACAATCTAAACAATGGGTTACCAAGGGGGTAATCTGCGCCAAAAAAGGCGAAGACCGTTCCTTCGGCCGGAAAGATTATGGCGACAGTCTTTTGGGATTCGCAAGCAATAATCCTCATCGACTAGCTGGAAAAGGGTAAAACTATTACAGGTGCATAATATTCATCGTTATTGGACCGTTTGAAAACCGAGTTGCAAGAAAAACGCCCACGATTGGCCCACAAAAAAAGTCCTTTTCCATCACGACAACGCACCAGCTCACACCTCAGCAGTTGTGGTCGCAAAATTAATGGAAATAGGGTTCCAACTCGTTTCACATCCCCCCCTATTCTCCAGACTTGGCTCCCTCGGACTACTATTTGTTCCCCAATATGAAGAAATGGCTGGCGGGAAAAAGATTTTATTCAAACGAGGAGGTGATTGCAGAAACGAATGGCTATTTTTCAGACTTGGACAAATCCTATTATTCGGAAGGGATCAACAAACTAGAGCAGCGTTGGACGAAGTGTATAAGCCTAAAAGGAGACTATGTTGAAAAATAATAAAGGTTTACCCTAAAAAATTAAGTAGTTTTTATTTTTGCTCGGACTTTTCAAACGACCCTCGTATATCTCAATTGGTTTCCATGCTTTCTAAAAAAAAAGGTACGAGAAATAGTGGATTCAGTTTGAATATCCGTCCATCTGTCAGTCATTTTATACAATTGTTCTCGCCCCCCAAAAAAAATTGCTCAAATAATCTACCCAGATCTGAAATCACGTATTTCATACTTGAGCTCCAAAGATAATCTGTTTCTTCAATTTCTAAGAACGGAAGTCACATTACTGTAGTAAATTTCCCAAAAATCATTTTCTTTACGAATCTTTTTCTTCCCCCCCCCCCCCCATTATTAAGTATTTTTTTCAATCTTACAATAGAAATGTTAAGTGAGCAAGGAAAAATTTATGAATGAAAAAATTACGCCATATTTCTTTTCTCATACTATTTTGAGGTTTTGAGGGGAAGAGAATTCGACAAAAATGGATGAGTGATATTTTCGATGGTAGAATTTCCTTCAAATCTAATTATTTTAACCACAAATTTTTAGCGAACTATTTAGAAGGCATAAGAGAACTGTAAATGATATTGAAATGGTACTTTTTAACCACAGCCTACTAAATCATGCATCAATTTCTCTTAAGAAGATTAAAACAAAATATCAAAATAATTTATATTCTTGCTCCCACTTAGCGATCCTCTAACCTTTTTTTGGGCTCGCGTACCATCATGCTAAATTGTACCACTTCGTAAAAATGGAAATTTGTTATTCCGAGTATGTTATTTTACTATTACTATCATTATTTGTATAGAGATACAATGTATCTGTTACAAAGGAGTTCAAGTTCATGTTCACTTTATAAACTTTGTAAAGTGTAAGATCTTAGTTTTAAAACTTTTTTTAAATAATTAAAAATTGCGTACATATTTATTTTTCTCTTCAAGATTATTAATTAATTTACAAAGTTCTTCTTTAGGATTGTTATATTTGTGCCCAAATCTTCTAAATTAATATCTTTTTTCTGCAACCATGTAGGAATGTTCTCATTACTCAATTAAAATCAGTTGTGTAATGCCCAACTTTACCACACTAGTGGGGAAAAATTCCCATTAGTGTCACTTTCCTCACTAGTGAGTGGAAAAACTTTATTGTGCTTTCTTGATATAAGAAGTTTTGTTATTAAATATTTTCTGTAAAACTTTAATAAGCTTATTTAACGTAACTAAATAATTAAAAAACGAATATTAAACGATAAAATAAAAATTGAAAGGAATATAGAAATAAAAATAATACTTTAATAAATAATTAGATATTTTTAATTATAACAGTTAAAAAGGTTATAGTGTTACCTTATAGAAATTTAAAATGGATTCTAGTGATTCCTGTTTAGAAAACACTCCTCCATCAATAAAAGAAACAGCAGAAAATGTAATAAGTAATGTAAATACGTAAGTAATGTAAATAATTGTAATATAACAATAAATGTTTATAATAAATAAATTACTTTTTGTAGACTGTAAAAATGAAATTTTTAATTTTTTTAGTTAATAAATGGTTGCAGAAAAAATATAATATTTAACTCTAGTGTAAAGTATTTTCCTCACACTCGGCAATTTGCACTCGCATCGCTTCGCTCGCTCGTGCGTGCAAACCCTGCCTCGCGTGAGGAAAAATACTACTTTCCACACTTGTTAAATAAATAACTATAATTAAAACCATGAGAATTGTGCTTATCTGAGTTCATCATTTTTCCTACGTCAGTTTTAAAATGAAACGGTTTCCATGGAAACTATTCTTTACTATACCTGCATAGATTATCTTTCTTACCAATTCAAGGTGTTTCATTTTATCTTACATCTCTGTAACCAGTATATTTACTTTCCTCGCGTGGTTACTATTGTTAAAATGCCAAACATTTTTCCGATATGAAAAGCTGGAATTTCCACCTGCATAGCAATAGCTTTGCGGAGACGGTTCAATTCACACAGTCTGTATATATTTTTCGGTCTCTTTTTTCCCTCTTCCTTAACATTGTAAGCACAGCTTATTTTGATACTTACATAAACTTCATCTCCATTTCAAGTACGTTAAATTTTATGATAGCTTACATGCTTCTTTCATTCGTATCTACAATCAGCACTCATCGGCTGTCACCAAAGAAAAATAACTAGCTGCTAAATCTAAATATATCTTCTTTTTTTTTAGAGCTATATTAAATTCCTGTTCTAAACATTTCATCAAGATTTATTTTAATTAACTCCAAGAGCAATTTTAATTAAATGTGATTCCTCTTTAAAAAAAAATCTTCGGGTATGATCTAATTACGTTCCAGATCCTCCAGTGCTTTCTTGAGAAGACAAACAATTTTACTTTCCACTTCGTTGAGGGCAAGATTGGTGTTGTAAATATAATACTAATGCAACACTAAGTAAAAAGAATTGACAATTCAGAAACCTAATTTTACCTCTAATTCGTCATTTAAGAATAAGGAACGGTCTCATTGTCTGTATATATGTATATCTTTAAAACAAAACTCACAGTTTAAAAAGTTAAGTATAATGGGTTTATTAAACGCCAAAAGTTACACAAATTAGCGAGTAACTTAACATTTCATTCTTCCTTCAACTCGTAATTTCAGCCATTTTCATTATCATTCGTGAAAGCTTATGTGTTTTATTCAAATTTTATAACAATAATATCATTTAAGTAATTTAATTGCATTAAATTTTCATTACCAGACGCTCCAATCTCCAAAGGATGCAATCTCTACAATCTAAAATAACTTCGAACTATTGTACAAGCTCCTTTTTATGTCTCCAACCTGGACTATACACACTGAACTTAACATTCCTTTTGTCACACAAGTTGCTGAAAACAAGATACAGAAAACTCCACTTCAGCCTGCAATCTCATATAAATCCTCTAGCTCAGAAATCTTTCTTCTAGAACTCTTCCTGATAACCCGGACAAGACGTCTTAAAAGACAGTGTGGCCTCGTGATCTCCTCTCCAGTGAAGAGAGTGGACTAACCAACTAATATTTGGGAGTGTTACCACTGCGGTAACTTCTCCACTCGTTACCTTATCATTAGTTACCCTGTTATAACTGTTACTTATAGCGCTAACGCACTGATTGTAGCATAAATAAACGCATTAAAAAAATCATTAAGTTATTGTAAAGAAATCGCCTATTTTTCCAGGCGGGGCTTCACGTCCAACTACCAAATTAGGTGTCGTGGACGGAGGCAACTAGCAAACATACTTTACTGTAAATTTCTTTTATTAACCTCTAAATAAAATCCAAGGCCTAAGACCGGGAATCGAACCCAGTACCACAATGCATATTAGCTTTGCAGGTCTCGCCTCTAACCGCTCGGCTACCGTGGCGCCTAGTTGTTAAATAAATAACTATTAAGTATCCAACTACCTGTAAGTACCAATTAAATTTAATGTTGCTTGGATAGAGCTTACTCATTACAATCAGTCTCTTTAAGCAGATCTTTACATAGTTATCATTTAAGTTCTGTCACATGATAATTCTATTAAATTTTCTTTATCTTTTATCGATAATGATGTAGCTTATCCTAAATTTTCTTTATAGAAAGGGTTTGAATTCCAATTATCATTTGTGTTTTCGGGGTTTTGGGAAAATACTCCATGAAAGACACTTTTGTAATGTGCTATTATATTTTCTCGTATATCTTGAGACAGGCTAACCTTATTTACTGTACATATTAACAACTTTACTGTATAATATTATTAATTAAAATAATTTTTATGTATTATGGGAAAAATCTTTTCTATATTTTTATGCTTTAATTTTTTATGTCCGCCATTACTGATTATTTTACGCGTACCACCACAGGTTGGGAAACGCTGCTCTAACCTATTAACAATACCAGAATAGTGGTAACAAATATTTCTAGAAAAAATGTAAATAACTAAAGACGAAAATTACTTGAACTACAGTTTCCTATTTCAATCAAGTAGGCCGCATTAGATGAGGAAATTACCAAAAAAAAATAAAATCTCGAGTACTTTTTACTGAATTCACTGATGTTTCGTCTATTTTTTACTACAACAAGAGGTTGGCTAATTTTGTTTTTGTGTCCTATTTTAAAAATACATCTGTGTCTACTTTTGCTTGCTCTTAAAAGCATTGATGGGGCCATATAAGTCACGTTCATGCCCTTTACAAATGGTCTACTTTGTCTCTTAACAGTGAGGAGGTTCCTTTTATTTCCCCCCCCCTCTTCCACCCACCATTAGCCACAGCCTTCTAAATATTGCTCAAGCTTTCACTATTTCCTACTTAGGTTATAATCGGGATATTTTGTTCTCTCTCTTGTTGACCCTTATTGCAGCCTATTTAGGTAGGTCATGTACGAGGTGTGTTCAAAAAGTAACTGGAATTTTCGTTTTTTGAAAAAAATATTTATTTATTCATCTACATTAATATTGTCGCCTTCAAAGTAGTCCCCTTCGCATACAATACACTTGTGCCAGCGCTTTTTCCAATCCTCGAAACACTTCTGAAACTCGATCTTTGTGATAGCTTTCAGCTCTTTCAGCGATTCGCTTTTAATGTCATCTATGCTTGTAAGACGACGGCCTTTTAATGTTCTCTTTATGTTTGGAAATAGAAAAAAGTCACATGGAGCCATGTCTGGCGAATATGGAGGCTGGGGCATCGTTAAAGTTTTGTTTTTGGCCAAAAATTCACGAACAAGCAATGAAGTGTGAGCAGGTGCATTATCGTGGTGCAAAATCCATGAATTGTTTTGCCACAAATCCGGGCGTTTTTTTCGGATTGCTTCTCGCAAACGGCGTTGAACTTGTAGGTAGTACTCCTTATTGATTGTTTGACCTTGTGGCAAGAATTCATGATGCACTATGCCATTAAAATCGAAGAACACAGTGAGCATAACCTTCACATTCGACCGCACTTGTCGAGCCTTTTTCGGTCTTGGCGATCCAGAATGCCTCCACTGGGACGATTGAGCCTTAGTTTCGACATCATATCCGTAAACCCATGTTTCGTCACCTGTTTATAACACGTTTCAGTAGATCCGCATCGTTGTCGACTTCATTGAGTGACTCTTGAGCAACTTCCATTCTCCGCTGTTTTTGTTCGAAATTCAACAATTTTGGAACAAATTTTGCTGCCACACGTTTCATACCCAAAACATCCGAAAAAATTTCATGGCATGAGCCAATTGATATGGCAACATCATCAGCGACTTCTCTGATTGTGATTCGGCGATCGTTCATAACCATTTCTTTCACTTTTTTCACGTTTTCATCGGTTGTTGATGTGCTTGGACGTCCAGGTCGTTTGTCATCTTCAACGTTTTCGCGGCCATCTTGGAAACGCTTATACCACTCGTAAATCCTTGTTTTACTCATAGCAGACTCACCATATGCCTTTATTAACATTTCACACACTTTATTACACTTTATTTCATTTTTTACGCAAAATTTAATACAAATTCTTTGATCCATTTTTTTTAACAAACAAAAATCGCCAAGCTCGAAAAACACGTCTAACCTTAACGGCTGCCACTTAAGAAGTAAACAATGAATATTACTGAAAATTTTATCGTACTTCAGGGGCATGTGTACCAACATAATAAAAAAAAAAATTTTACAATCAGACTCTCCAAACCCGCGAAATTTAAAAATTCCCGTTACTTTTTGAACACACCTCGTAAAATAATTTACAAACTTTTATGTGAACACTGAGCACAACATTCTCTATAAAAAAAAAGAAAAAAAAAAGCTCTTACATTCTACGAAAACCAGTAGCTCTAAAAATGCATATTTTTTGTGAAAAAAAAAATCTAAAATCTAAAAACTGCACGATTATAATAGAAAGTAATCAAAAATTCTGTTCTAAAATAATGCAACGAACTGAAAAGATTTTGAAGGTAACCACAAAAATACCTTAATAATGTTCATTTTCTTTTTAAAGCAATGCCATCTATATAAAAAGCACGTTCCTGCAAAATTAACTTAATGGGGCCCCCCCCATTCTTGTACAAAACAAAAAAGTGAAGCTGCACTCTGTCCTATATTCATATTAAGTTCTTATGCAAGTGGTACAAATGTATGTGGGCGACCAAAGCAAGCAATGTTGCTTTAATGTATGTAAAATGTATTGCTAACGTTGCTCCATAATTGAAAACCATATTACGTCAGTTCCGCACTAGTATAATAGGTTAGATCCACAGTGTTTACTTGTTAGGAAGAAATAGCTCATTGCTAAAACAATTATTATTAAAATTTGATACAGCAACTTAAAAAGATGTAAAAGTCTTTTGTAAGTAAGTGTATTCAAATTGAAATTTAAAACATAATGCACTACTTTCAATAAACTCGTTTTGGTTTACTACATAAGTTTTGTTCTATTAGATATTAAATAAACTTTGTAATGCAAATAAATTAACAAAAGTTGAACACGAAAAATCTGTTT
This sequence comes from Rhodnius prolixus, assembly GCF_049639745.1. NCBI lineage: Eukaryota > Metazoa > Arthropoda > Insecta > Hemiptera > Reduviidae > Rhodnius > Rhodnius prolixus. The sequence continues at coordinate 15,802,691 of NW_027411582.1, read as the reverse complement.
TTCGGAATTATGCCCTTTTTTGGGGGGGCCAAAAACCTCCCCCAATTCTCTCCATTTTGTTTTATCCCTAGCTCCCCAATGAATTTGTTAACCTCAATTCCTCCAGCTTCAAAAATGGCGACCTCTATTCTTTGTTTGCTATCCATTGGACACTATTCAGTAGCTTGGTAATGTCCAAGAACTTTTTCTAAGTTCGAGTCCCGGCCAACTCTCCACTTGAGCATTTTTTGCTGTTTTTTTTCACCAGCTGAGAAGATAGTCATTTTCTTTGCAGAATCTCTATGTACCCAATTAATGGTTCAAGTTGAAACCATTATAAATATAAATCTCCCGATTTAACAAAAGAATCGAAACAAATTAAAAACCGTAAAATTCAGTATTGTGACGGAACTGTTCTAAAAACAATTAATGCAACCAAAAAAATCGTTAAAAAAAAGACAAAACGAACTTTTGCACAGTAAAATGACTCTACGGAAGTATTAAATTGCTATTAATATTATAAAAGTAATGAGGCCAAGCATTACGAACAATAAAAGACAAATAATCATCCATTTCTTCCCTAAAATGTGACGTCCTAAAATGGAAGAACTATGCATGTGCCAAATCCTAACGACCGACAGCTATGCAGCGTAAAGCCTTCTCTCTTTCAATTGCAGCATCTCTCACGTGTTTGTAGAGAAATCTGTCTGACCGGAACCGTTGTTAGTTTCGTTTTGCGCGAAAACATGATACTACACATGTATGTAGTAGAGCAACGTATTGTCGTGAAATTTCACATGAAACTGGGTAAAACCGCTACTGAAACTTATCTTTTATTAAAAGAAGTTTATGGCGATATATGTTTTATCACGTGCGCAAGTTTTCTGAGTGGTTCAAGCGTTTCCAAGATGGCCGAGAAGATGTTGGAGATGATGGCCACCCCGGGTCGCCCTTTCACGTCCAACACGGATGAAAATATCGATTATAATGAATCAAACATTACTACTGTGAGGTGCTTGCTCAACTCCGTGAAAGGGTAAGGGAAACGGCTCGATTTGTGGAAGAACAAGTCACGGGGTTCTCCATCAAGACAACACGCCGGCTCATACTGCATTGTCTGTCAAGAACAGTTTCTAGCCAAGTACAACAACCCAGTTTATAAGGCCATCCGCCTTATTCGCCTGACCTGGCCCCATGTTTGACTTTTATCTGGTTCCCCAAAGTCAAATCTGCATTAAAAGGGACATGGACTTCAGTCCCTTGAAGCTGTGAAAGAAAAAGCAGCACGCTACACAGGAGCTGACAGAAAAAGACTTCCAGCACTGTTTCGAACAATGGTAAATTCGCTTGGAGCGTTGTAGGGATCGAGGAGGGGTGTATATTGATGGTGATAATAACTAAATATGTTTAAATTTAAAATTTAAAATAGTCTCGTTATTTAATAGCCACACCTCGTACTGGCTCTAACATCTCTATCATCATGTCATTTTTTTTTAAATAAAATTGAACTCGTAGTAGCTTAAAACCAAATATTTCCGATCAAAATACAAAACAAAATGGGGTTATAAATTTTTAAAACAGCTGATAAAATAATATCAATAATAACAAGTACAGTAACTTAATAAATAGATAATGGTTATTCGGTCAATGGCCGACTAATTAGGATACTAGGTAAAACGAAACTAAATTAAAGATTGCATAACTTAGTGAAAAGAATGTGTATAAATTGATATATTAGTCACGAATTCTTCCAATAGTTTTGGAAACAAAATAATTATGAATGACCTTGGTATACGAAACAAAACTAAAAATGTACAGGTAATATTGCAGGGAAATATAACAGCAATTTCTTCTTTCTATTTCAAATTAATGCCACTAAACAGAACAATCTTTCAACGATAATAGTGTTATATAAAAATTAATGGAGAACTTAAAAAGTCTAGACTAGATGATCTAAGCAGAATCAACGGAATGCTAAAAAACAGAAGGAAATAAATTTTAATGACGTAAATATTTGATTGTTAATACGTTCAACTCAATTACAAACTTTTGCAGTTAGTTGTTTAACATCAATAAAATGGTAGGAGAAACTTGACGAGGAAGTTACAGCAAGTTAGGTGTGATGCTTTTAACTATTTTGGTAAGAGATGAGGAATTCAGATTGAATTTCATGTAAAGATAGGAGCGAAATTAAACTCAGTAAACACCGAAATGTTGCTAATTACAAGTAAAAAGTCTTAAACTGATTTAATTAATAATCATAGTTATATTCTGTGGACAATGGAAGACCAGGAAATGTTCAGAAGAGTCTTTAAATGGCATCGCCTTACTCTAATTACTGAAGAAGGAAATTATCGTCGTATTCTCCTTAAAGAGAAGTAGGTAATGGCAGAACGTATCTAGATCTCCTATTTCAAGGCACATTCTAATTTCAGGAGGAATATAGTCAGAATAGAATCTGGAAGTTAAATACTATAATTAAAACTTGTAATTGTAAAGTAGAGGGCTGAGTCCTCTAGATTCTGCATAATTGTGCCATATTATGCAAGGGAAAGACCAAAATATCTCCTATAGGACGAAATGGATTTAAAAATACTTTGAGGGCTTCTGGTGCGTACTTCAGCCTTAAAAAAAAAACCATAAACAATAAGTTTCATATCTCCATAAACTTAGGGGACTTCTATGTGCAAATATACTGGACATAGACTCCTAGCCTAAATTCACGAACTGTCACTAAAGTCAATCTTAAAGAGATGTACTTAGAGGCTTCCAATATAATTATGAGCTGAGGCTCGTCTCAGAATGATGACGGAGTATGTGGAGGAGCTTCTTACGCTCACCTGTGTTGCGTAGTATTGTCTGTAACGAGAAATCACCTTACGGAGAACGGCAGTTAATTGAAGAAAAAGGGACCCGGCCGCCAAATGATCACTTTAGTTTAAGGAAATAGATCTTCCAACCTATCCGACCGATCCCGACATAACCTAACAAGTGTTTTAACCTTAACTAACCTAACAAGTTTTTAACCTAACCTAACAAATTTTTAACCTAAACTAACTAGTGTTTTAACCTAACCTAACAAATTTTTAACCTAACCTAACAAGTGTGTTAACCTAACCAAACCTAACAAGTGTTTTAACCTAACCTAACCTAACTAGTGTGTTAACCTAACCTAACCTAACAAGTGTTTTAACCTAACCAAACCTAACAAGTGTTTTAACCTAACCTAACCTAACAAATGTTTTAACCTAACAAGTGTTTTAACCTAACCAAACCTAACAAGTGTTTTAACCTTAACTAACCTAACAAGTTTTTAACCTAACCAAACCTAACAAGTGTTTTAACCTTAACTAACCTAACAAGTGTTTTAACCTAACCAAACAAGTGTTTTAACCTAACCAAACCTAACAAGTGTTTTAACCTAACCTAACCTAACAAGTGTTTTAACCTAACCAAACCTAACAAGTGTTTTAACCTAACCTAACCTAACTAGTGTTTTAACCTAACCAAACCTAACAAGTGTTTTAACCTAACCAAACCTAACAAGTGTTTTAACCTAACCAAACAAGTGTTTTAACCTAACCAAACCTAACAAGTGTTTTAACCTAACCTAACCTAACAAGTGTTTTAACCTAACCAAACCTAACAAGTGTTTTAACCTAACCAAACAAGTGTTTTAACCTAACCAAACCTAACAAGTGTTTTAACCTAACCTAACCTAACAAGTGTTTTAACCTAACCAAACCTAACAAGTGTTTTAACCTAACCTAACCTAACAAGTGTTTTATGTTGCTTCGACACTCCCCAAAAAACATTTCCTTTTTTCCTTTTCCATTTTCTTTGAAAACTTTCGACTCAATTTTCAAAAAAAAAAACAAAAACAATGAGACACAATTCTGTGAAAAGTTACTTTATAAAGATTTGTAATTTATTTTTAGAAAAACCAAAATTAATTCACAAATTTTTGTTCATTATTTGATAGCGAAAGAAATATTAAATGAATAGATAATCTGTAGACCATTTATAGACTTTCATAGACGCTAGTTTACACAGTTAACAATTAGATGCTAATTTCCAGGGTTTTTTTTTTGTTTTCGCCAACTCGAACATTCAGTAACATATTTAGTGCCCTTTTAACATTGCTTTTAGATGGGGAAACTGTACGATACCCCCCAAAAAAAAGCACTTTAGAGGAAAACCTAACCAAATTTCTCCCTTAGAACTATCCTATAATAAATTTACCAGGAAAACAAATTTAATAAAAGTTCCAGATCTAGGTATAGAATATATTTATATAGGAGAATACAACACTAAATCTATTATTTTTTTAATAAAGGAAAAAACCATTTTGCTCAAGGTAATTTTGAAAAAAAATAATCTCAAAGATATATCATAAACTATTCAATCAAACTATCATTTAAAAGCCTTAGACAGTCAAAATAAAAATAATAATAAATAAAACAGTATTAGGTAAAACAGTAAACTGAAAACTCGGCCAAGGATGTCTAGAAATTTTTAGAGATAGAAGTCTGTTCGAATATAAAACTTCTCTAGTTATTTGTATTTGTTTTTTATTCAGTATTTTAAGACGAAGAACAAGGTAAGGTATTGGATAAGACAAAATAGCACAACAATAACCACCTAATGAAGATGCTATTGTAATGATAACGTGTATATCGTAATGGGTGCTGTAAAATGGTGAATTTCCTTTTCATAACTCGCTGGGGAAAAAAAGGCACAATTTGAAGATTTATTTTCTCTATTTAAGTGAAACTAAAATGTTTTGATTTCCGTTAATTGGATCAACCATTAAAACTGAAAAGATTCTTTTTGCATGTGTATTTTATATTAAGGATTCAATTAACCGAGGAATCGGTCCAGAACAAAAATAAAACAACTCGCGTATTTTTTGCCAACGTTTCGACACATTTATTGCCTTCTTCTTCAGGGCGTAGGCTATGCAGTAGGGGTGTTTCAAAAAATGATTACTTTTAAAACATGTAATTGTACAAAGTTTATTTAAATATAATTTGCTATAAAGACAATGAAGTTGGAATCATTTTGATGGCCTTTTTACTTTCAAAGTTATGAATAATTAAAGAAGCTGTATTTTTAAAAAAAAAAAAAAATATCAAGAAAAATATACATTTTTGAACAATTTCGATTAATTAACGTTAAAATCACTTCATTTTTTATGTGTTTCGTACAGATTTTTAAAAAACAAATAATTTTGGTCACTGAAACGACTAAATTAGGGAATATTTTGCATTTATTGTTATAATTTGAAATTGATTGATTGATTGATAGTAAATTAATTTCAAATTGGCCAAAAAAAGACGCGAGTTGTTTGCCCAGTTTGTTCTGCACCGATTCCAAGCTAAATTGAATCCTTAATATGTTCTTTAACAGTTTGAACATCTGTCATTTAAACTTCTACCTACTGTATCCTTTCAAAGTAGAAAGCCCATAGAACAACTTGAATAGACGGACATACATTACGTCTCTACTGCATTTTTAAAAAAAACTCACGATAGGCTAAGAATTGAAGGTGCCATTTTCGTAAAGATAGCAGAATTGTCGCCAATCTGGCAACATTATCAAAATTGTCTTTAATAAAAAATGCAACATTAATGGACATGTCATAAAAATCAGTAAAACGGCTAATAAATTAGGTAAAATGCGAGTCTTCAATTACAAAATAAATAAGGTGTATTTTGAATGAATAATTGAGGAAAAATGATGGTCGCAAGGTCCACACCTAAAATCCTAAGTAATGTTTATTTAACAAAGGTTTTACTTTTAATATATCTACGTTTACTCTCAAACAAATTACCTAAATTGTAAATAAGTGCCAGATATAAATTATCGTAGATTAGTAATATATCACCGGCGACATGTAAAGAGATTACTTGTTACGAAATTCAAAAAAATAAAATCTCTCAAATTATTTACAATAATTCATAAAAAAAAAAAAAAAAGATTTATAATGTGACATATTTTTAAAATGTGACGTTTGTGGTCTGTTTTAAATTAACTTCGATTGGATTATGTGAAATCGATTGGATTATGATAGTTCGATGTATCAAAATCCTGTCAAAAAGAATTACTTTCTTTTTTTCAAGTACATGACGAAATCATTTTGGGTAATAATCTACCTTAAGTCTCATCTAAAGGGAATAATGATGGATAATGATGGGTTAACATTTAATATGTGCTTATTTTTTATTTAATTTTAACCAAACAAAAAGTTAAATGAACTCAATGACACGGTCAATAAGGGGTTGATTTCAAATATTTATCATCTTTCAAAATGTACATTAGAAAAACTAGTGAAATGATTTCCGGAAGTAAAGGGAAAGTGAATACATTACGTTCTTCTTGGGGCAAACGGAGAGAGAAATGATTAATCTAATCTAGAGCTTAAAGAAAGTTATTGATAAGTTCTCGATGTGAACTTATTTCGATAAATAAATGAACGATAAAATTCGTATTAAAAGTCTAATGACGTAAAAGAGAGAAGAGTGATTCTAATTCTATCTTTGGAAAGATTAGTTACCCTTATTTTAGGTGTGTAGTATTTTAAGGACCTCTTTCACCTTTGATCCTAAGCTAGTTTCGATGCTTAACGCCGGTAGAATTACTTAAAAAGATAAGAAGAAGCGCGATGATTTACCTTGCTGCTTGCCATCGAAGTAAACAAAACACACGATAACTACTGCTTAAGATTTCAGGGTAACTTTTAACTTTAAAGCGCTAGCGGAAGAAACCATAAATAAACATGATAACGCCTTCCGGGTGCCTAAGATTATAATTGACAAATCGGCATGGTTTCGGATAGAGGGGACTCTCAGAATGGAACTTGGGTACACAGTTGGTAGCTACAAAGCATTATCAAGAACTTCGACGAAGAAATAGGCGCTTTTATACTATCGATCCTAGAAGTGAACAATATTTCCACAAAGCCGTCATCTTTAGTAGATTTCAAAGCAAAAAACATTGGCTGTTGTGATAGAAAGAATACTAATGTCGCCATAATCAAGAACAATTGTTCCCTGAAAGCTCTCAAGGTTGGTAGTAGTATTTTTACAAAAGATTCTGGAGTCATTAAAGAGAAACGCGAACTAAAGCTAATGAATTTGCTGAATAAAAGTTTGTAGGAATCCTGCCTTTTTTAAAGGGACATGCAGGCTAATCAAATATAAAACTTACGCCTACCACAAGCGATCTCGGGCGGAAACCGCAGCTACCACAGAAAAAGTGGTAGAAAACTTTTTTTCAACCGCTTTAGAAAAGAAAAAGGTAATCATTGAGGATTGAAGAACTGAAGAAAAAGAAATAGAATATCCGAGACTATCAATCAATTAATTATCGAAAGATCTTCGAAATAGTGAAGAAGGATGAAGAAGATCATCAATCAAGAGTTTAGCGAAGAAGTACGAAGAATCAGGAAACTAAGGATAAATCTGATTAGGATGAAATCTGCTAGGAAAACCTCCATAAAAGAAAATAAGGATATGAGTGTTCCATTGCTTCATTCAGGATCACGCTAAAGTTTCTCGAAGCACGAATGCAGTACTATTTAGAATTTAAGTGAGTCATCCAGAGTCATTTCTTTGGTAATAATTTATTAAATGCTATCTAGGCAACTGATCAAATCCTTCTAATCCCCATCAACAAGAACTGTTCATAGAAAAGTTGTAAACAGGAATGAAAACCGCTTCTTGTACTGTGGTTTCCTTGATTTCCTACTGGTACGCCTAAATAAGACACGACTGTTGATCTAAAATAGCTAATATCTTATAGACAGACCGGTAAACTTGTAAAAATGTCATTCCACTATACAAGATATCCTACTTACTGGTTGAATGCTTTGGACGCGAACTGAAATGTTACATTAATGCCACAAAAAAAATCTTACTAACTAATTGTCACGACCCAATAAATGCTGTTCCTGCTTCATTTCCCTTGACAGTGATAAATTGTAACGGATATTGCGTTTTCAGTTAAAAGTTTTACCAAAACAATAATTCTTTATTTTTTCATAATCCTAAGGATAATCTTTCATTGAACCTTATTTTTTTTATTTAGTTCTTCTCGAGTCACAAGTTTAAAGCCAAAATGACACGTGAATTTTCTCGTTAAGAATGGAATCATCTTCAACAGCATAATCGAGAAGCTGTCTTATTGTTTACGCAATGCTTGCAACACCCAATATTCTTCGTCTACCCTGATTATTGTATTCAAGGAGAGGCTAAAGGTTTTCTAGGAAGATGTATATATCATCTTAGCCCTTCCTTATCCGCTATATCGATGCTTAGACTCTCATGAAGGCGTCCTAACGTTTTTAATTCTTATCCCACTTATCTACCTTGGTTATTGTCTTCCACTTCTTGTCTTTGTTTTTTTGCCACCTCCAACCGGATTAGTAGAGAACGTCTCTTTTTTAATATATATATATACAACAAGAAAAAAGGAATATATTCAATAAATAGATGCGTGAAAGGCAGGAGGAGAGAAACTACCCAGAGGTAGCACTCTCTACAGGATATGAATAACAATGATTATGATCTTCAGACTGCCAGGAAATCGCGGGGTCATTGGCGATTCAGTCGGCGAGGAGGATTGTTAGGGATGTCAGAGGAGGCGAGAGACTGCACAAGAGAATTAGAGCTAGTCGAGAGAGTAGTATTGAATTTTTGATATTTCGTCTTGGCGAGTTGGTGTATGAAGGGAATGTTGAGGTCGTTGTGAAGAGTGAGGTTAGTCACCGTAGAAAGGAGCGTCAGCTATCTGTCGGAGGAGTTTTGACTGAAATATCTTGTACAGTCCTTATGTTTGTAGGTTTGGCTGAACCCCACAGCTCTAGTCCGTAAGTCCACATAGGTTTGAGAATAGTACTGTATATTAAGCGTTTCGAGTTCAATGGGTAATTTGGAGCGTCGTCCAAGAAGTTTGTAAAGCAGTTTAGCACGTTTCGTCATTGCCTTTGTCTTTTAAGTCTAGTATGTGGGTTCCTCGTGAGTCGTTTGTCTATGTAGAGCCCAAGGTAGCGCACCAGATATGTACAAGTCTGCATGCTGGCATTTCTGTGGGTTCATTTTAATCCGCCACTTCTTTGCCCAGGATTATATTTTATGTAAGTGTGTCTGTAACTTGTGTGAAGCTGATGAAGGATACAACGTCTCCTAACGAGGTGAATCATTGGCTAGCAGAATCTTTCTTCTCATTCAGTTCATGTGTACCCTTGTTTATTGAAGAACATTTTTAAGACTATTATTTTATCCTTTTCCTGTTTTTGGATTTCCAGATAGCGAAATAAGTAAAAATAATAAAAAACTTACAATGCATTTATGGCACAGAAATGCATTAAGGAGGGGAAAAACCCCCTAGTTACATTATGCAGGGCATACAAGGAGGAGTGGTCGAAACTTTGGGAGGCATAAATTAGCCATCGCGAATTCGGAGGCAATTCGAACAATTTTTGTAGCGATTTTAGACAGGCACCTACCTATTGTATTTTATTACTACTGTGTTTTATTGCTACTGTATTTTTTACTTCCGTTTTATTAAATAATAATTATTCAAAACTAAAATGGTTACTTTTCTTTTTGTTCCAAAAATTGACGTAAAAGTAAACTGATAATTTGATATCAGCGAAAAATCGGTTACGCAAAATCCCAGTTTTCTGCATTTACACCCCCTCTGTTCGGGGCAGGGTTTAATTAAATTCCAAAAAAATCCATATGGTCTTGAAGCTCAATAAATGCACAACTCTTCCTGAAATTGGGTGACTCCTTGATTCATTAATCATTGAAAAAAATACAGTTGAAAATTTTAACAGAAATCATCGTGAACGAATTTTCTAGACATTAAAGTAAAAAATTTCGTTGTTCATAAGAAACGTTTTGAGGCTCTAGATTAAGCAGATTTACAGGAAATTTAATGCTCTTTCGTTTGGAATAAGCAGATTTGTTGTAGGATAAAGGATAGATAAGTTACCGACCGTTTTTATGGTGAAAAACGCGAATATCGACGGAAAAGTTAAAAATGCAAAATATCTTGAGACACTAAAGTTTCGACCTCTCCTCCGTGTATACTGTAAAATTCAAAGTGAAAAACATGGAACTCAGTATAAATCACATTAAGAACACGCCATTCTGTTGCTTTATCAGCCATTCCCTACTTTTCTTAAGATGCTTTGCTTTTTGTATTCAGTTAAGCGTAGATTGGAAATAATTTCAATACAAAATACAATAAAACGATTGATATTGTTAAAGTGTGCTGAATCTCAAGACTTATAGTAGCAAGCCAGTGAACAATGAAGATGAAAATACTAAACTAAACCATCGTACCCTTTACATAATCCAACTTTATCCCCTCTAATCAAGATTAAGGACCCAGTTTCCTTCTACCATATTGCTGAAGAAAGACTAGGGAAGGTAATAATAAAGGTGAACAATACGACACTAATGAATACTACCTTTATCTGGCTAGGATCATGAGACCCTAGCTTTTAACCATTAATTTGCTTGGATACCTCAAGAAAACAACTTTAATCTACATAAAGTATTTCATTTCTAAAATCTCTAATAATTTCTTTTAACCCTTTTTACAATATAAATTGTAATCAATAATTTCGAGTTCCATTATCTAAATTCCATCATTTAACTCGCTTTACTCTCATTACAAAAAGAAAAACAAATTGCATTGAATGGAAGGTAACAAAACAAAGGTTATAAATAAGGATATTAAAAAAAATAAAATAATGTTTGTAATTAAAAAGAATAATAGGGAATAAAAAGTGTATGCATATTAGAAGAAGTTAGAAAACGTCAATTATTTATAAAACACTGCGTATTAAATTTTTCCATAGTTAAACAAAACCTCTTATAAATACATATATCATTGTCCATTTAAAATGCCATCAACACCATTTTCAAGAATTAAAAACAAAACAAAACAAATAATAATCTTTAAACTAGAAGAAAAATTTATATTACTTCATTGGAAACAATAAAAGAACAATCCATATTAAATTGATTATAGTTACAGTTATTGTTGGTCCAGTAACCTTGACTACGCTGAGTGCGATATTAATCAGTATGGTGGGTCATTAATACTCATTGGAAGTCGGCGAGAATTCTTGTTGTTATACATGTTACATAAAACATGAATACATGTCCAACGAGAGAACAGTTACGCCTATTCTCCAAGGCTAATCGCGACCTTAACTTGACCTCTAAGAAATTCCAACACTTTTTTTGTTTTTGTTTTGTTGGCAACAATAACAATAAATCAATTGAACAAAAATTTTGTGTTATTCTTTTATTATTTTGTTCGTGAAAATCAGATTATAATTAGTTTATGTACATGGGATGTAGGTTCCGTATGAACATACCATATTAATTTAAATTTAGTACTGTATTCTATTTCGGCAATTTTTTCCTCAAATCTATTAGATCTGGGTGGTTGCAAAAAAATTACATTTATTAAGGAGGGTTTGCCCTATATTTTAAAGAAAATTTGGGAATTTTATCTTTTATAGAAAAAGAGAAAAAAATTGTCAAAGTTTGGTGTTTTTCAACGTTACGCTTTTTCGTGCAGTTTTTGACGATCAACCCTTATACAACTGTCCTACCGGACTGTTTTAATATAGTTCACAGAAAATAACCATCATCTTTCCAAGATTACAAACGAAAATAGTACCGAGTTACCGGATGCCTCAAAAGGCGCTCCAGGAGCTATTAGTTCCTACCAGGTCAACTCAAGGCTGGTTTGGGACTGTCTGGTGCCCTAAAGGAAATTAGTGACCAAAATAAGGTCTTTCTGGTTTGCGTACCTGGTCATTCAGGATATAAGGGAAACGAAGCGGCAGATTTATTGGCCAGGGAAGGCTCTGCGAGACACTTCTGTTGGCCCGGAGCCCTGTTTTGGGGATTTCCAAGTGTCTTAAGACTGCGGACCATTAAACTATGGGTGCAGACTAGGTCTCTAGAGTGGTGGCTTGCCACCACAGGGCGAAGACAGGCGAAGGAGTTCATTAAGGGCTATTTGCCAAAGCTGAGGGCAGATTTAATCCGTCAAGGCCGTGCGGGCTTTAAGGATAATTGTAGGCCTATTAACTGGAGGCTTAGAAAACAACATGCATCACATGGGCCTGGCAAATGATAGCCTTTGTAGGTTCTGTCAGGAAGAGGAGGAAACGGCACTGCACGTTTTGTGTCAGTGTGAGGGGCTAGTCTGGGTAAGGATGTTACTCCTCAGGGAGTGAAAAACCAAGGCCCTGTGAGCTTTACCCAAGAGTCGCTCTCCAGAATTAAGAGTTTGATTAAAAGGACAGGTCTGGAAGGCGATCTCTGGAGAAGGGGAGCCACAATAGATCCAAAGGGGTCGCAGTGGGGCGTAGGCCTTAAGAGCCGCCCTATTAGAATCTTAATCTTAAAAGGCGCTCCAGTAATTTATTTTTGAATACGAAAATTTAGTGTTATAATTACTGTTAATTATTACAAAAATTTGTCGTTAAGGAAGATTAAAAATAAGAGTATATATAAAAACCGCTTAATTATTACATAAATTATTATTATTATTATTTTCTCCTCTCTGATAATTATCAATTTAATGATATACCCATTAAATTTAATGAATACCACGAAAAGCGCTTCAACAATGAGTGTTGATGAACACACGATGCCTGGAAGCGTTTAAAATGTTAAAAAAAAAGGAGTTTAGCAAACCGTTCCCAATTCAAATATAAAAATTCCCCGTTTTGTCACATTTTTGGTCGTTCACCTCTTTAAACTTGAAGAATACATTTAAAAAACAAAAAAGAAAACTAGCAAAACGTATTAAAAACACGAAAAAGCGTGATATGGCTACAAAATGCTCTTTAGCATCTTTGTCGCGTTTATTTCAGCCATCTTCTCTTTCTTCAGTTTAGAACTGCCTTATAAATAAGCATCATCTTTTGTCATTTTTTCTTTCCATCAAAATAACACCCGCATATTATAACGGAATTAAATCCTTTGGACTTCTTTGTCGGAGTTAAAAAATAAATAAAATAAATAACTTTAAATACCCATAAATGGTAATTATGCAGAAGTTATGTCTAAAATTGGATTAAGCTTTTTTCAAAAATAAATAAAAAATGCGCACTCTTATACAGGGTGTTCATTTTAAGACGTCTCAAATGCATTTAATACTTAAACCGTTGATCTGAGCAAAAAATGGTAGAGGAAAAATTTGTTGCCCGCCACCTCTAGTTTCAGAATATGTGACCTGATTTTAGATTTCTGCCCGCATACGCGGCTGACGCGCGACCAAAAGTGAGGGTTCGCAGTTGACCCCCATTTTCACATATACACAGTTTTAAAGAGTATCAAAAGTTATGAAAGAAACCGGAAACCGCAATTCGATATCTTCAAAATTAAAGGTGCTAGGCCATTTCAAAATCTGGTATTTTTATTAATCATATTTCAATTTTTTAACTTATCAAAGAGAAAGAAGTGCACGCGATAGGTGCACTATCTATTTTGGCAAGCCAGGTTAGCCAGGAGGTTATTAACTGATCTCTGTTATCTGAGAAGGCACCTTTGAAGGCACAAGTACATGCTGCACAAGCTGCGTATAGTGCATTATTTGATAAATTAAGGAATAAGTTTGATCCTTTACATGAAAGATATTTGATCACTTAAATATGTGGCAGGAGGTTTCCAATTTTTTTGGTAATTAAACGCAACTCTCCCAAAATTACCAAATAATTATTAAACCTTCTTGTTTGTAACAGATGTAAAATTAATTTTTAGCCATTTTGTGTATGCTTGAGAACATCTAAAGCTCTTAACATTTGATTATTGCTTAGAAAAATCACTCGGAAAACTACTTATTTCCCGATATTAAGAAAAATACTAGCTTTACTGCCTTGGCAATATTTTCAGTAGAAAGGGGATGAAAAAATACATAAAAATGACCTACCGCGTGCTCTTCTTTCTCTTTGATAACGAGTTAAAAAATTATGATTAATAAATATTGGATTTTGAAATGGCCTAGCACATTTAATTTTAAAGATATAGAATTGCGGTTTCCGGTTTCTTTCATAACTTTTTATACTTTTTAAAACTGTGTATATGAAAATGGGGGTCAACTGCGAACCTCTTACTTTTGGACACGCGTCAGCCGCGTACGCGGGCAGGAATCTAAAATCAAGTCACATATTCTGAAACTAGAGGTGACGGGCAACAAATTTTTCCTCTACCATTTTTTTTGCTCAGATCAACCGTTTAAGCATGAAATGCATTTGAGCCGTCTTAAAATGAGCACCCTGTATATATTATACTTTAACGGAACCATCAATTTTTTTTGTAACCAAAAATGTTTGTATTTTGGGGGTGGCATCTCAAAAATCTGAGTCAGATAGTATTCTGTTTGTTTCCTGCACCAGAATAGTATAACTTCTTGTTAAATTCTAGATTACCAACATTTTATTGTCAGTAAAATCACTTTTACATAATAATATTCGTTGTTACTATTCTTCCGTATCGAGAGGCTCCAGTATAGGACTACATCGTTCTAACCTAAAGCGAAAGAGAAAGGGCCCCTCCGAAATACTTGTCACGTGGATGTAACATTTGATGACACGTGAACCAAATGTGCGGTGTCACAGGCTTAACATCAAACTGCAAGACGTGTCCAACTACCCGTCCAGATTTGCTTTACAAAATGATCGAACTTTTGGCATGGAGACAATATTAAATCTCCTCTGCACTTCAACAAGAAAGTTCTTGTTGAAGAATTCTTTAAACTATTTGCCAGAAAAAATATTATATAAAAACATTTTTTGAACAAACACTTGTATTAAAATTAATGAATTTGCTAATTAATATGGCTCTATTTACTCTTCATTAAATTCCCAAAGGAAAAAAAAAATTGACGAATTCTTATCTTAAAATGTACGATAAATTGAGACTCGAGCACAAATCGAGAAAAAGAAAACTAAATGACTTTCAAAATTGATAAAAAACTTTTTAAAATGTACGATTACTCATTTAAATTGAAAGTACTTGCACTAAATGAGTCACCAGTTTAAATTCTAATAATCTTATTTTTAAATTTTTTTTATGAAATCTAATGACCGAACTTGCAAATAAACCAGATCACTTAATTTTTTATTTTTTTTATTTGCAGCAAACTTGCAATATTAAAAAAACCAAAAAATTCAACACCATAACCTAATCCATAAATAATATTACAAAGTAAGTCGAAGGTTAATATTTCTTTTAATTCATTAATTACTAAATAAATTTCTCATTAACAAAAAGAAATCCATGGGTCTGTAATCCAATTATTTAATCCAGAAAATTTTATTTGTCTGAATTTGGAGAAAAATCAATGGAGGATGTTCAATGATGGAATGTAGTGGATTTAAAAAAAAAATTAAACAAAATAAAATAAGCATAATTACCCAATTTTTGGTGTATATTTTAACGAAATATTCGAGCGCAATAAAGCTATCCCTTTCAGTGCTTTGAACAATGCTCTCTCGTATCCAGGAAAAGTATCACAGTTTAGAGATTGAACCGGAGATCACCGTAAATCAGTACAGCATCCTCTCACGGAAGTAATCCTTTCCAGTAAGTGGTATAATAAAGGCTTATCACTTTGAATGGACACTTTTAACGGATAAAGTATTTTTTTTAAAAAAGACAACAAAATAGACCTGCCGGAATCTGTTTTTTTTAAAAAAAAAGTCATTCGTTACGTTCTAAGATTTCCTAAAGTTAATAAATTAATTTTGCAACAGGATAAAATCAACTAGTTGGCCTCCTGTGCTTTCATGTGTATACCAGAAAATTCAAATCTTAGTTAAACCACAAATGCTACCTTTAGTAAAGATTATATTTTACTTTTAACGCGAAAATTATTTCAGATTAAGGACTAACAATTCTTTTTTTTTATCTTAAACACAATAAATTAAAAGATTCATTATTATTTTTGGATATTTATTAAAAGTAACGTCCATAATTTACTTAGTATATGATTAAGAAAACAATTATCTTCACTTCAAATTTATTTAAAACTATAATTAATACACTATGATCTTCAAAAAACAAATATTCAGGGGACACACATAATAAAATATAAGCCCTAATTATCTACCTCTATTTATTAAATGTCAAGTAAATTTTAACAAAATTTGTAAATGGAAAAACACAATGGTAAGCCCATGAATTAAAACAAAAAATAATTAAGAAAAAAAATCTTTCAATAAACTGCGAAGGTTATATTGTTAACTATTAAAAGAAACATCCGTTATTTCATTAACAACTTATATTTTTAGTATTTAAACAAAAATAAACTCAACAATAAAATGAAATAGACAAAGTAGATAAAACAAAGAAGAATGAATGAGTCAACAAAAGATATGTGTTCCTTCTTTCCTCTGTATAATAATATCGTCCCTCTGTCAACACATGGCCGGATGTGGCAAACGTTAAGGGAGATACTAACATAATCGCAACACGCACTATACATACATGAATATACACAGCTGAATACTAAATATATTAATATATATATAATAATAAATGTATACTGTGTATTTTTCAAGCATGTTAAAAACGGAAATGGAATAAAAGCCAAAAACTTGCCCGAGTCTTTACAGTAGATTTAAAAAATAATTTTTTGGTTTTAATAATAAGAAAAACAGAAAAAGTTTACCTTGCAAACGGTTCATCCTCCACTTCATAAAACTTTTCAATTGGTTCCTTGGTAATTAATCTGTCCAACAATTCATTTGATAATTCTAAATAACCTCCCTGACCGGGATTAACGTTTGGCGTACCGCCTCTCATTATCGCATAACTCGTTCACTTTAAGAATATTAAAAGTTCCGTTTCTAAGCCAACGGATGGCGGAAGAACAGTTAATTTGCTATTTCCTTTTTTTATTCCAATAAAAAATTGGAACAAATTATTTTTTAAAGAAAAACCAAAAAATTTATCACACCGTGAAACTCTTAAGACTTTTTGTTTGTCGAAACAAAAAATGCTAGCAAAAACAAACAAAAATAACTAATTTCCCGTACAAGTAGCACGTGTGTATACTCTCCACCAAAATAAATAAATAAATAATATAAGAAATTTATCTTATTTGGTCTGTGAGGCACACTTTACTACTTGGAACTCATACGACTGACTGAACTATTCTACTGGTAGATTACAGCGCTACATGCCCCCACCATTGCCGGGCAGGTTCACTGTATTGTTACTTTACGGGGAAATATTCCCCAGATAAATTTCCCCGTTTGCAATCATTTATCTAAAATAAATGTTTTTTTTATTTTTTGATTGGTGTATTTTTTTTGGTCTCCTGAGAAATAATTATGATTAATAAATTTCTAATAGTAAATATAGTGAAACCAAAAAGAGTGGAACCGAATCTAAGGACTTTTTTTGAGGTTTTGAGTTGGTGGATGCACTGAAAAAGACTCAAATTGACGTAACTTAATTAAAAATGGGAAAACGTAAGTTCCCGGTTAGAGAACAGCTGGCTGCTCTGTGCACTGAGAAGGCCGCCAGTGATCTCAGTTCTTATCGTTAAGAATTGAGTGTTTTGAAAATGATTTCAAAAGAATAACTCTGAAACTGCTTAAAACAAGAAGCGGTCTGAATCGTTTTGACGTTATGAAGTAGCGCAATTGGTAGATAACTCTTCGAAATTCGTGAAGACACTACTTTTTATTTACATTTACAAGACACTGTTAAGACCCATATGGGGACATACGGAGCAGAAGTGTGGGGCTCAACCAAACCCTCGTAACTCCAAACGCCTGCAGACACTACAGTCTAAAATCCTACGCGAAAATCCTGAATGCTCCATACTACATTTCTAACCTTACCATACACACTGTGACCTTCACATCCCTTTTGTCTGTGATTCTAATAAATTCTCGCTACCGCAACTTTCACAGCCTCCTAGCTCTCTCCATCCTAATCCTCTTGGGCAACAACTCTTCTCTCCTAACCTTCCAGACAATCCTCCTCGTCGCTTGAAGCGGAAGTGGCCTAGGAATCTACTGATGTAAGTGTAATATGCACTGAGAAAGAGTTCCATCAATGGGTGGTTGCTCTGACATCAAATTTACTTGATGCAACATTTGTTGCAGTTGTAAATGAACTAATAAAGTGAAAAAAAATTAGTGAAGAATGTAAAAATATGTATATTTTATTACAAAAAAAATAAAGCTAGCAAATCTTTTAAACAAATATTATGCAAATATTCTAGTATATTCTTTAGAAAAACAAGGAATCAATTAATTTGAACACGACCTTTCTATTCTGGTAGATACTGTGCCTTAGTAAACCAAATAGAACATGTCTGGACAGGTCTGGACAAGTCTGTTTTTCCCCAAACTTTTATAACCTTAGGTACACATAATTTAAGGTAAGCACTCGTGCTTTGTTAAAAATCTAAAAAATTGGGGGGGGGGTCGACAAACCCCGTTTCTTGTTCGATAAGATAGAAAACAAAATGGTAAATTTTTTTGGACATGCCTTTATTTATAATCACTACAAATGCTCATTATTATAAACGCAATTATTTTTTTTACAATTTCCAGCATGTTATTTTATTTATTTGGCGCACCAACTGCAATGTTGATGTGCAACATGCCAGTCGTACTAAAAAATAATTGCTTACCTTTTAGTGTAAGTAGCCAAGCACCCAAAACTGCGAGACAAGGAATCCAAGTATTGAGATTAAGGAATAGAATTAGTTAGCAACATCACGCAACACAACCAATTGTGGCGGGTCAAAATTTCAGCGTCATAACTAGGGAACGGATTCGTATGTATTTACATATTTTTTTCTAGGCTATTTACAGACGTTTTTCAACTAGAAGTATTCATACTGACACTCTTTAAGCCGTTTGAGCCTACTTTTATTTCACATATTTCCACATATTTGGATGTTATCGCATATTTATACATATTTGATTAAAATAAATAAATATTTCTACATATTTAATCAAAATATGTACATATTTTTCATTTTGGGCATATTTTCATAATTGGGAGGTGGTTGACAGGAACTGTGAACCACAGACTGTGAATCACAGTGGTTAAAAAAGTGTTTTTAAAAGCACCAAGTCGCATAAAAATGCTAAAAGATCTCTATCCAGACTTGTGCCTTCCACCAGAACCAATATTGACAAGATGGGGTACTTGGCTGGAAGCAGCTCAGTATTACTATGAAAACTACAATAAAATCAAGAATGTCCTTTCACATCTCGAAGACGAAGCAGTAGCGATAAATACAGCCAAGTCTTTATTCGAGAAACCTAATTTAAGGAACGACCTTGCGTTCATTTCTGACAATTGCGTATTTCTTGCACAAGCCATTACCCAACTTGAGTCCCAAAATGTTCGACTGACAGAAAACGTGTCCAACGTTAAAAAAGTCATCGAAAAGGTGGAAGGAATACCTGGGAGTAAGGGAGATCTGATCAGATGAAAACTGGTAGAAGTACTGAGCAAGAACAAAGGGTGGGAGACCATCTGCCACATTTCTGATATTATCAGTGGAACAGAAGTCACCTCAGAACATCGTGTACCCTTTACAACCAACGAGATAACTTCTTTCAGCAAGGCACCTATAACATCTGTAGATGTTGAACGATCTTTTAGTCGTTACAAGTCCATCTTACGCCCAGATCGTCGTCAATTTACGTTCCAACATTTGAAATTTCATGTGGTTGCAAACAATTTCGAAGAGAGAAGTTTTCAAAATTGAAAATTTAACACATCTTTTTATAAATAGTAAAAATGTTCTTTGTTGTATAAATCATTATAACTTGTAAAAACAAATTATTTTGTTCCTAATAAATTATTATAAATTGTAAAAATGTTCTTTTCTTGTATAAATAATTATAACTTTAAATACATAAAAATCCGTTCCTTAGTCATAACATTTAATTAATAACAATGAGGTATTTAGGAACTGGTGCTTCAAACTTTATAGCAAGAATATTATTATTATAAAGAGTAGAAGAATATTTAAATAGTTAAGAATTAAGCGAGCAAAATCGAATAAAGTGAATATTAACTCACATTCTTTTACAGAAAACACTTCGTTACTTTTTCTTGCTCAACTAAAGGTATTCGATTTGTAGATTTCACCCAAAATAATATCCATTTTGAGGCCCCTCTTATTCCAAAAAATGTGATTTTTCTAACAAATTGGTCTGTAAGTTTCTTTCCTGCATGAATGTCCAAAGTTCAATTTGATATTAACACATGGGCTGAAAAGTCCCGGGCCTATCAAAGAAAACACGGTTTTTTTTTGTTCAAAATTAGCTTTATTCATCAACGTAATTTCCATCAAGAACAACGCAATCATTCCAACGCTGCTCTAACATTTCAATACCACTTTTGTAGAACGATTTATCTATTGCCTCAAAATAGGCCTCAGTTTCAGCGATAACCTCTTGATTCGAGCGAAATCTCTTACCGGCGAGCATTTTTTTTTTTTTTTTAGGTCTGCGAACAGCCAAAGTAGTCGCTGGGAGCCAAATCTGGCGAATACGGTGGATGTGGGAGCAATTCGAAGTTCAATTCATGTAGTTTTGATTGACTTGTGACACGGTGCGTTGTCTTGATGAAACAAAAATTTTTTTCTTTGCCATATGCGGTCGTTTCTTTGCAATTTCTGCCTTCAAACGCTCCAGTAACGCTATATAATATTCACTGTTGATGATATTTCCCTTCTCAAGATAGTCGATGAATATTACACCACGCACATCCCAAAATACCGAGGCCATAACCTTTCCAGCCGATTGTTGTTCTTTCGGCCGCTTTGGACGAGCTTCACCAGTTGCTGTCCACTCAGATGACGATCGTTTTGATTCCGCAGTGAAGTGATGGATCCATGTTTCATCCATTATCACATATCGACGCAAAAATTCCGGTTTGTTACGTTTAAACATGGCCAAACACTGCTCAGAATCATCAACACGTTCTTGTTTTTGGTCAACAGTGAGCAAACTCGGCACCCACTTTGAACAGAGCTTTCTCATAGTCAAATGCTCATGCAATGTAAAACCAACACGTTCTTTTGATATCTTTACGATGTCAGCTAACTCACGCAACTTCACTTTTCGATCATTCAAAACGATTTTGTGGATTTTCTTTATGTTTTCTGGTGTTATCGTGTTAACTAGTTACTAACTGAAGATACCTCAATTTTTTTTTATTTGAAATCATACGAACTGAGATATATCATTTTACAAAATAAGTTTTCAAATTTTCAAAACGTTTTATATGATCATTATACTCTAAATACATAACGTTAAACACCAAAAAATTAGCAAAATAATATTTAGTTACCACTGTGTTTTGTTCTAGGAAGGAATAAGCCCAGTATTCAGTGATCAAGTTATCCTTTATCTGTTTAAGGATAAGCCCCTTACGATTTTATTTAAATTGTGCACCTTAATTACAAAATAAATGAAATCTACAACTTTTACCTGTAACATTTTCGCCGAAATTTCGATTTAAGGAAACGTCTGTGATGAGGAATGGAATTAATGTACTTTTTAAAGCGCCATTTTGGAGTATTAGGTGGATTTTACAATTTAAGTCGAATTAGTGTGAAGTTGCGAAATACGTAATTTGGGAAAAAAAGTTTAAAATTGTTGTGAGAATATTTAGATTGAGCATTGATACTATAACCATTCTTTTGTAGATATTGTAGGGCCAACGACGACATTATTAATTGCACACCCTTCTTAATACAGGCATATATACGACGGTCGTTTGAAAAGTCCGTGCAAAAATAAAAACTACTTACTTTTTTGGGGTAAACCTTTTTTATTTTTCAACATAGTCTCCTTTTAGCCTTATACACTTCGTCCAACGCTGCTCTACTTTGTTGATCCCTTCCGAATAATAGGATTTGTCCAAGTCTGAAAAATAGCCATTCGTTTCTGCAATCACCTCCTCGTTTGAATAAAATCTTTTTCCCGCCAGCCATTTCTTCATATTGGGGAACAAATAGTAGTCCGAGGGAGCCAAGTCTGGAGAATAGGGGGGATGTGAAACGAGTTGGAACCCTATTTCCATTAATTTTGCGACCACAACTGCTGAGGTGTGAGCTGGTGCGTTGTCGTGATGGAAAAGGACTTTTTTGTGGGCCAATCGTGGGCGTTTTTCTTGCAGCTCGGTTTTCAAACGGTCCAATAACGATGAATAATATGCACCTGTAATAGTTTTACCCTTTTCCAGATAGTCGATGAGGATGCGAATCCCAAAAGACAGTCGCCATAATCTTTCCGGCCGAAGGAACGGTCTTCGCCTTTTTTGGAGCAGATTCCCCTTTGGTAACCCATTGTTTAGATTGTTTTTTGGTCTCAGGAGTGTAGTGATGTATCCATGTTTCATCCACAGTGACGAAACGACGCTTAAAGTCCTGCGAATTCTTCTGGAACAGCTGCAAACCGTCCTTGCAACACTTCACACGATTTCGTTTTTGGTCAAGCGTGAGCAATCGCGGCACCCATCTTGCGGATAGCTTTGTCATGTCCAAATGATGATGCAAAACCACTTGTGCCCATATGGCCACTCCGAAAATTTTGAAACCACTTATAAACTGTTCTAATTGAAGGTGCAGAGTCACCATAATGTTTATCAAGCTTCTCTTTAGTCTCCTGAGGCGTTTTGCCTTTCATAAAGTAGTGTTTAATCAACACACGAAATTCTTTTTCGTCCATTTTTTGAAAATCACTCGACTTCCTCGATTCAAACGAATGCCAAACACAAAGAAATAGACCGATCTGGCTGAAACTTGGTGTGTGTTCTTCCAAGAGATGCTACTAACTAAACATAACCTCGATACGCGCCAGTAGTGCTATCTCTCTGACTTTGCACGGACTTTTCAAACGACCCTCGTAAAATCTAAATCGCAGTTAACTGTGAGTTTAAATCAAATAAAATGAGTAAAAATTATCACTGTGATAAGATCGCCATGAAAATAATAATAATAAAAAAACAGGCACTTTATTGCAATACTTAATTTAATAAAACGTTTTTATTGATAACAAAAATGGGAATTTCCCTCTAATGGCCAACCTGTTATACGTCCTTGTATTGCCTTGAAATATATAACTGGCGGCATGTTGGTGGGGAACGTAAGAAAACTTAATGTTGGCTAACTGTGTCTAACCTTAGCGGTTAAGTATTGCTTGTCGTAACAATCACGCCTGTCTAACCAATTTTTACCGACAAAACTTGTACAAGAAGAATGTTTCACCCGCCTTCTGATTTGTTGCCTTAAGGTATTAACGGTATTGGAGCTATTGCTTAACAAAAAAAATAAGAAAAATAAATAAATACATAAATTAAAAAATAGGAAAAGTAGCTCCGTTGATGCCGCATTTTTTAATTTCTCTTGTTAGCGTAAAAGAAAGAATGTTTCAAAAGAAAATAGAAATGTAATAACTACGGGAACGCTAATTTCAAGATGCTTCCAAGTCTGGAAAACTTATTCGAGATTCCATAGACTTCTAGGGCTAAAGAATCGTGCAGCAACTTGTCTGCGGTCGAAAAAATAAAAGAGAAAACCCTCTCTATGGAACATGTGGCAGCCCTGCCTAAGAACAATCTCATAAAAAGAATGGTTGAATAAAGAAAAGACGAAAAAAGAATTTCTTCGAAGAAGTATGGCTGGTTAAAACACTAGCGGAAACTAAGAACTGAAAATGTCTTGCATAAAGTGACAATAAGATAGCTTCTGAAGACTTCTTTTAAGAGTCGTTGAAGACTCCAATCAATCTAAATAAATTAAGACACTAATGGCGTTTGCCGTTGAAGAAGATACAAAATATTCTAGGACAATCACAGTTTTCTAAGTTTTCTTTAAGAAATAGAAAGAGTCAGTGGGTTGTTGAGTGTATATCCTAGAAATAGACTTATCCCAGTCGCTGGCTATAAAATCCCTATTTAGAAAGCCTAAGGATTGTAAGGATTAAAAGAGAAAAGGATGAAGGATAAACCGAATTTATGTAAGAGAAGGTTATGTTCATTAAATTTTTATTAACGTAGTTTTTACAAATTTGTAGATTTTTTTTTTAGATTTTGAAAGGCGGGACGGGGGACCCATGCCCCACGGCACCGCAGCCACCAAGAGGCTTATTGTGCCTTCCCTATAAGTCCAGTAGGTGAAACCTTCCCTTCTAAGAAGGTTGAGTTCTTTCCTTACAAGTTCCTTCTGCGCTACAATCTCCTCTGGTCTCAAGGTACCAAAGATATCGGTAGCGCAGTCTCACAATTGCAAAGCAATCGAATAACAGGTGAGAGGTCGTTTCTTCCTCTTCCTTACCACAATCTGCACAACGGTTCCGAGGTAATAAGCCCCTATCTTGTGCAGGTGCTTCCTGAACCTACCATGCCCTGTGAATAGGCCGGTAGTCAGAGTGATCTGATTTCTGCCCAAACCTAGAGTCACTTTGTTTCTTTGTTCTGCTCAGCCAAGGGCATAACTCTCTTGCAGTGTTTGACCCCAGGACACATCACCCAGTACTTTTCATGTTCTCTCCAGAACCAATCTAGTGATCCCCAGGACTGGTTCTGGGCCAATGAAAGGAGTACTAGCTCCATTCCTGGCCAACTGATCAGCTATTTCATTCCCCTTAATCCCCACGTGGCCCGGCATCCACTCAAGTCGGACTTTATTGTGCCGAGCCAGTAGTTCTATGGCCTTTCTGCATTCCCAGACCAGGGAAGAGGTAATTCTGAAAGAAACAATAGCCTTCAGCGCATCCTGGCTATCCGAAAAGATGCAAACCTCCCAATTTCTAAGATCCATTCGCAGATTTTCCCCAGCGCAAGCTTTAATGGCAAAAACCTCGGCCTGAAAGACGGTGGCATATCTCCCAAGAGCACTCTCAATGAGTACCTTAGGTTTAGCCCCATACACTCCAGCTCCTGTCCCGCAGGCCATCTTGGAGCCAACCGTAAACCACTTGGCTCCCTTCCAGCACTGTTCTGTCCACTTTACCCTCCATTCAGTCCTTGATTTAAGGAACACCTGAAAGGGAGTCTCGAAACTGTATCTAGGACAGACGATGTCCCCATTACCAGTTTAGTAAATACGTACATATGTCAGCAAAATAACTCAAAAAACGGGAAGTTGTAGTTCAAATTTGATATATTATCAAAACAGCCCCAAATTAAAAAGCATTTAGGCTAAATCATTCATTTTATTGCATAGATTTAACTTTGTATTAAAAGATTTTTATTGAAAAATACTTTTACAATTTTTGAAAACATCGCTAGCCAATTGCACAAATTGTGTAAATCTACCCTTTTATTTGAAATATCATTCTTCTTAAGGCAATTTCGAAAATGAGTATCCCTCTAAAGCAGGGATGGCAGACTTTTTTAAGACGTGAGTCAAATTTTGTTCATTTTTTTTTTGTACTAGCTTTTGGGTCTCTAATGTCCATTTGCACAATAGTTAAGTTCAAAAATTTTTAACCTGAATATTTCACAAAACTAGACATCTTTAAAAGTTCAGTTGGCTTAACGGGTAAAACGCGGGATGAAACAAGTGCTATGGAAGTCTCTTTTTACCAAACATAACCTGAACAAAACCTTACAAAAGTGTGTTTTATCTGAAGAAAAATCTAAATATGGTTATTTGCTTTGGGTTGTCGATTTTTTTAACAAACAAAATATGAGTAAAATTATACATTTTATTTAATATTTTGTAAACATTTTTGCTTTATTTCAAATACTACAAAAGCATTTGTCGTCATATGCGTTTTAAAACTGTAATGATCAAACTAAAGGTTATAGATAGCATTTAAATTGCTTTTGTGTCAATGCGTGATTGAAAAAAAATACAGATAGGATATAAATTATCCACCACAATTAGAAAATCTAAATCAACCCGCGTAAACAAACAAATGGTTGCCTAGCAATTGTGGGTCAGTGAAAAAGCTTGCGCGGGTCCATAGGCTCGCCATCACTGCTCTAAAGTGATCCTCAAATTTTTTGCCTTTATGATTGTCTCACATTTTTCCACAATTTTGGAAAAAATATTTCCTAAAACCTTGCAAGAAAAGTTGCTAAAGTAAAACGTTTAGAAAATGGTGGTATTCAGTTATCTTTTTTTGAATGAAATAGCGGCGTTTTTCAATGAATATATTCTTCTTTCACCATCAGATATTCTATTATCGGAAAAATTAACTAACCTAAAAATAAGATTACAACTTGCTTAGATAGCCAAAAAAGAAAACAACACAAAATTCGAACAATATACCTACATAACTAAATATTTTCTTCAAATTCATTTAATCGTGACTTTTTACAATAATACACTTCATTCCTCTGTCTAACCTTACATTTTTTATTTTATTTTGCAGTCGAATTGTTGTGTACATTACAATGAAGGACGAATTCCATTGCATTTTTTTATTACACTTGATTTACATTGTTCAGCAGAAATTTAGTCATTATTCTTCCATAGATTTATTACCCTTGGCAATAAATTTTTATATTTATTGTGTAATAAAAGAATTATTATTTTTTTAAATAGTTAAATTGTACGAGGGTCGTTTGAAAAGTCCGTGCAAAGTCAGAGAGATAGCACCACTGGCGCGTATCGAGGTTATGTTTAGTTAGTAGCATCTCTTGGAAGAACACACACCAAGTTTCAGCCAGATCGGTCTATTTCTTTGTGTTTGGCATTCGTTTGAATCGAGCAAGTCGAGTGATTTTCAAAAAATGGACGAAAAAGAATTTCGTGTGTTGATTAAACACTACTTTATGAAAGGCAAAACGCCTCAGGAGACTAAAGAGAAGCTTGATAAACATTATGGTGACTCTGCACCTTCGATTAGAACAGTTTATAAGTGGTTTCAAAATTTTCGGAGTGGCCATATGGGCACAAGTGACGCTGAACGTTCTGGACGCCCTGTTGAGGTTACTACTCCACAAATCATTGATAAAATCCATGATATGGTGATGGATGACAGAAGAGTGAAGGTGCGTGAGATTGCTAGTGCTGTGGGCATCTCGAATGAACGGGTACATAATATTTTTGCATCAACATTTGGACATGACAAAGCTATCCGCAAGATGGGTGCCGCGATTGCTCACGCTTGACCAAAAACGAAATCGTGTGAAGTGTTGCAAGGACGGTTTGCAGCTGTTCCAGAAGAATCCGCAGGACTTTAAGCGTCGTTTCGTCACTGTGGATGAAACATGGATACATCACTACACTCCTGAGACCAAAGAACAATCTAAACAATGGGTTACCAAGGGGGGAATCTGCGCCAAAAAAGGCGAAGACCGTTCCATCGGCCAGAAAGATTATGGCGACTGTCTTTTGGGATTCGCAAGGAATAATCCTCATCGACTATCTGGAAAAGGGTAAAACTATTACAGGTGCATATTATTCATCGTTATTGGACCGTTTGAAAACCGAGCTGCAAGAAAAACGCCCACGATTGGCCCACAAAAAAGTCCATTTCCATCACTACAACGCACCAGCTCACACCTCAGCAGTTGTGGTCGCAAAATTAATGGAAATAGGGTTCCAACTCGTTTCACATCCCGCCTATTCTCCAGACTTGGCTCCCTCGGACTACTATTTGTTCCCCAATATGAAGAAATGGCTGGCGGGAAAAAGATTTTATTCAAACGAGGAGGTGATTGCAGAAACGAATGGCTATTTTTCAGACTTGGACAAATCCTATTATTCGGAAGGGATCAACAAACTAGAGCAGCGTTGGACGAAGTGTATAAGCCTAAAAGGAGACTATGTTGAAAAATAAAAAAGGTTTACCCCAAAAAATTAAGTAGTTTTTATTTTTGCACGGACTTTTCAAACGACCCTCGTATTCAAAAGTTAGGAGATAGTACAAAATTTATAGTTACTAAAATAATCTATCGATAAAATTATATTTATACTAATTCATTTTAGTTTATCTGTGTCATTAAAGAAGGTTATACATTCAATGAGATGTTTTATAAAAATGGTTTTAAAAGGTAGATAAGATTAGGAAAGGATTTACAAGATAAAATAGATGGAACTTATTGTTTAATGACGGTGAACTGGCTCAGTATTTGAAGCCAGAGGTCGATAGTTCTTGGCATTTTATAGAAAAATCCAACGCATTGAGAAACAACGGCTCAAAAAGAACAACTTTGTGCTCTAATTGAAGCTAAAAGATCAGCCATATTCTCAGACGTTCTTGCGGCTGTTCAAATTAATGAACAGAACAATATTTAGAAAATATCTTCTTGCAGGTTCCTATTCTTTACTCCATTTACACTTCAGACATCTGATCCTAACACCACACTTCTCACATACGCAGATAGACACCGCCTTAGGGTACGTTCACAACGGAGCTGTGAGCATAGATGATAGCGGAGATGATAGCAGTGATGCATCAGCGCTTATAGAATAACCTAGTACATTCTTATGTGAGCGTGCACAACGAAGCTGCGACTAGTGACTCATACTCGCTGCTATAAACGAGCATAGATGATAGAATTGAATTTTTCATTTTTCTGCTAGCTGAACTCCAGTATCGGAGCTTCAAAATGGACGTAGAAAAATTATTTAGTGCTGTCTTTACTCATTATTTTTGGTTATTATTTTATTATTTACTTTTAAACAATATTTTGTTTTTTAAATCGTGCTTACATTTATTTTCATGTGTATTTATTTGTTTTTTTCTCAATAAAATCATTACTTACCTAAGAGTAATCACTAGTTTTTCTTCTATGGTTATAGGATTTCCATGACAATTTTTCCAAAGTTTTCTTAATTTTGACCTTATTTTTTCTAAAATATAGTCGAATGTGGGTGGACCCATCCTCA
Organism: Rhodnius prolixus; assembly: GCF_049639745.1. NCBI lineage: Eukaryota > Metazoa > Arthropoda > Insecta > Hemiptera > Reduviidae > Rhodnius > Rhodnius prolixus. The sequence continues at coordinate 15,773,834 of NW_027411582.1, read as the reverse complement.
CATATTCAAAAAAACGATCCGGATAATTTCTAAGTTCCTTATATAAATGGTGAAATTCACCTAAAGTACTTCGTTTTTTATTTATGGGATGTACATGATATTTTCTAAAGCGTTTTTTCTTTAAAATATACCATTTCGTTGCTGCTGAACATAAAAACTCTTCTTCACTACTCGGGCATGTTGCATGTATCACAGCTCTGTTGTGCACACTAATCAGCGATTATATTTTACTCTATCAGTTATCATATCTGCTATCATCTATACTCACAGCTCCGTTGTAAACGTACCCTTACTGTCTACTAATCATGATCCTGTCCTAGCACACAGAAATCTGCAGTCATATCTCTCCTCATTAGTGCAATGGTTCAAGAAATGGGGCTAAAAAGCTTAATGAAACTAAGTCGCAAAACATCAACTTCACACTCTTCGTCGCATTACTCTTCCTCCAGTCTTCTATAATCTAACACCTCTACCAGTAGTGAACGTTGTCCGGCTACCTTGGGTTTTACTTAGACCGAAGACTTTCTTGGAATCCCCCACACTAGACTAAAAAAGAACAGAACTAAACAGACGTTTATCGACTACTTATAAGACTCTTAGACGATAGATCAAAACTCTCTCTCTGGACAACAAAAGACTGATTTATACTTCTTCTTTGAAACCCATCTGTGTTGTATGGAGCAGAGCTGTGGGGTTCAACTAAACGCTTTAATCGCCAAAAGATTCAATCTCTTCAATCTAAAATACTTCGAACTATGGTAAACGCTCCATTTTACGTCTCCAACCTGACTATACTCACTGACCTTAACATTCCCTTTGTCACACAAGTTGCTGAAAACACGATACAGAAAACTCCACTTCAGCCTGCAATCTCATATAGATCCTCTAGCTCAAAATCTTTCTTCTAGAACTATTCCTGATAACCCGGACAAGACGTCTTAAAAGACAGTGGCCCCGTGATTTACTCTCAAGTGAAGAGAGTGACTAACTATATAATGTTTTGGAGTGTTACCACTTCTCACTCATTTACTTCTACTGTTCACTGTTATCATTGTTACTTACAGTGCTAACGCGCTGATTGTAGCACAATAAACGCAAAAAAAATCTTCTTGCAACTGTTTTACACAGCATCTAATTTTTTGAATTTTTTGACTAATAACAGTAACCTTTAAAAGAAAACTTCAATACAAAATGGCCATATTAAAAAAAAAACTAATTTTATACATTGACATCACTTTTGAAGTTAACTAGCCTAGAATAATTCTATTCTAGCAACAATTAGAAATAATGACTACAAAAGAAAAATTGGGAAAGTACGTATTTCCCTCATTATCAGAGATTAGAGATCAGGACGCATGGCACAATTCTCTAAAAATCACATTGTTCACTTATTAAGAAACGTCAATTGCACGTGTGTAGCAGATAACTAAACGATTTCATCTATCCTATGTCCTATAATGGAAAGTTTGCTGTAACCTTGATCCAATTCGCTCACCCTTTGATGAGTTATACTGTTTACAAATTAATAAGCTAGAACATCATTCCATTAATTGAGCTTGTTTCTGCGCACTAGTGTCATTTCACAAGAAAGTAAATTGTTGCAGGATATTTTATTAATTTGAATAAAGTAGTGTGTACTAATTTTGACAATTCATGTAGCGACGTTCACTAGCTCACACTTATTGTAAATCTAGAAAATAATAATTTAATTAGAACTACAATGTTCATAAAATGGTTGACGTTCAACGTCACTGAATGTAAAGCAATTTTAGATCCTGCAAGAAGAGAACAGCTCTCAGTAGCGAAGGAAAAAATAGAAAATGGTATGAGGTATTCTAGAGCAGGAGTGGCCAACAAGTCGACCGGTAGATTGCTCACAATGTCTGGGGTGGAATTCCGTGTACCATGAATCAGGACGCATGGCACAATTCTCTGAAAATCACATTGTTCACTTATTAAGAAACGTCAATTGCACGTGTGTAGCAGATAACTAAACGATTTCATCTATCCTATGTCCTATAATGGAAAGTTTGCTGTAACCTTGATCCAATTCGCTCACCCTTTGATGAGTTATACTGTTTACAAATTAATAAGCTAGAACATCATTCCATTAATTGAGCTTGTTTAAGGGGTGAAGAAGGGGTGTGAAATGCATACTATGTTTATACACTGAAGACAATGTAGCGAATATATCTATTCTTGCTTCGGATCTACATACCTATGCGAATCGGCATTTTCATTCTTGAAGCTAACGAAGACTAAACAACTGAACTGATGCCCATACTGAAGAAACATTATTATTATCTTAACGTTCTTATTATTATTATTAACGTTCAGCGTCACTTGTGCCCATGTGGCCACTCCGAAAATTTTGAAACCACTTATAAACTGTTCTAATCGAAGGTGCAGAGTCACCATAATGTTTATCAAGCTTCTCTTTAGTCTCCTGAGGCGTTTTGCCTTTCATAAAGTAGTGTTTAATCAACACACGAAATTCTTTTTCGTCCATTTTTTGAAAATCACTCGACTTCCTCGATTCAAACGAATGCCAAACACAAAGAAATAGACCGATCTGGCTGAAACTTGGTGCGTGTTCTTCCAAGAGATGCTACTAACTAAACATAACCTCGATACGCGCCAGTAGTGCTATCTCTCTGACTTTGCACGGACTTTTCAAACGACCCTCGTACTGTAAACAATGTAAGAAGGTTATAATGTCTAGCACTCGAACCACTTATATTGGTTATCCAACTATCTTAGTGCAGATGTTTCCTTCCGGTGTATTCAAAAAAATAGATATCTGCGCGATTAAAAACAATATTTCCCCCCAAAAAAACAATTAGAAAATTAAAACAATTGCTTGTACGACATCACCATAAATTCAGGTAAAGATAAGTGAGTTACAAACAAAAATAACTAACGTGAGATATTTACCTCCAAAGATATTGTTAAAAAAACAAACACTATTAAACCCCCCCCCCCCAAAATAATAATAATAATTAAACAAAAGGTAGAAATAAGATCAAAACTCACGTTAAAAAATAGTAGAACGGAGTAGCAGTAGTAGTTTTTGTGTTCTGCATTTCTTAAGAGGAGAGACTTCCTAAAGAAAAAAGAATGTTGTATAGTCATTTCCTGTTTTGCTGGCTGTTCCGTATCTTTTATAGCAAGTCACCAAATAGAATTTCAAGATTATATCTAGTCTTGACCCAGTTTATCTTCAGTGATTGTCAAAACAAACGGGCAATCAAAAAATCTGGTTTTAGAACGTTTAAAATAAACTTTCCCCTCTTGCAATTTATTCAAAAATTATCTTCTCCAAAATTTGGTATTTTTACAAGCATTAAATTGACCTTAAGAAATTAAAAAATTCAAGTTATTTATAAATATAGATTGACACGAATTAAATATGGTTGGTGTTTGGAATTAAGGAAGTATCCGTCTGCAGATAGCATCACAATTAACATAACTGTCCCAATATCGCGTCAAGTTTAAATGTAAAAGGAACTAAAACCCTGATGTGAATACCACTTTCACAAAATTTACAATTTATAGATTTCAAAATTAATTTCTAAATTAAAAAAATCGCCTTAGCTAATCATTGGTTCACAATAAACTGAAATTTTCAGTAACTGATCTTCCCAAAATTTGAAAATTTAGTTACTTATTCTGGTGTATGTAATCACCATTTATTCAGGCAGGAGCTTAACTTCAAATTACACCAATCACGTGTCGTAACAGGTGCGAAAAGCGGCGCATACTTGTTTTTACTTTTACCAGTTTTTTTTTTTTTTGTTTATCTTTAACAAATAAAAAGTAGGCATACGCGGGATTCGAACTCCGTTCTCTCAGTATCACAGCTAGGTTTCGTAACCACTAGACAAACAACCAAATACTTAGGGTATAACCTTTCACTACGTGTTTGTGTTTCAAATTTGTTCTCCGAACAATTAATTAGTTGCTACTTATTTCCCAACTACCAAATCTTTAGAACTTTTGGTATTATGTTAAATTTTTTACATAACAGAAAACCAAAAGACATTAACAAATCATTGTATCTCTTTTCGTATTGTTCAGATTTCAATGATTTCTTTACCAAATTATAGAGAAAAGTTAGCTCTATAACTGATATAAATAGCGATGTTTTAGAGATAATAGTAAATGAGATATTAGGAGGTTAAATTTTAAAGGTTTTGTAAATCGTTCAAATTTCAAACCATTATATCTCTCCTCCTATTCCTCAGAATTCAATGATTTCTTTACCAAATTGTAGAGAAATGATAGCTCTATAACTGATATAAATAGCGATGTTTTAGTGATAATAGTAAATGAGATATTAGGAGGTTAAATTTTAAAGGTTTTGTAAATCGTTCAAATTTCAAACCATTATATCTCTCCTCCTATTCCTCAGAATTCAATGATTCCTTTACCAAATTATAGAGAAAAGTTAGCTCTATAACTGATATAAATAGCGATGTTTTAGTGATAATAGTAAATGAGATATTAGGAGGTTAAATTTTAAAGGTTTTGTAAATCGTTCAAATTTCAAACCATTATATCTCTCCTCCTATTCCTCAGAATTCAATGATTTCTTTACCAAATTGTAGAGAAATGATAGCTCTATAACTGATATAAATAGCGATGTTTTAGTGATAATAGTAAATGAGATATTAGGAGGTTAAATTTTAAAGGTTTTGTAAATCGTTCAAATTTCAAACCATTATATCTCTCCTCCTATTCCTCAGAATTCAATGATTTCTTTACCAAATTGTAGAGAAAAGATAGCTCTATAACTGATATGAATCGCAATGTTTTAGTGTTAATAGTTAATGAAATATGGAAGATTAAATTTTAGAGGTTTTCAAATACGTTCAAATTTCAAACCTCTATATCTCTCTTCCTATTCCTCAGAATTCAATGATTCCTTTACCAAATTATAGAGAAAAGTTAGCTCTATAACTGATATAAATAGCGATGTTTTAGAGATAATAGTAAATGAGATATTAGGAGGTTAAATTTTAAAGGTTTTGTAAATCGTTCAAATTTCAAACCATTATATCTCTCCTCCTATTCCTCAGAATTCAATGATTCCTTTACCAAATTATAGAGAAAAGTTAGCTCTATAACTGATATAAATAGCGATGTTTTAGAGATAATAGTAAATGAGATATTAGGAGGTTAAATTTTAAAGGTTTTGTAAATCGTTCAAATTTCAAACCATTATATCTCTCCTCCTATTCCTCAGAATTCAATGATTTCTTTACCAAATTGTAGAGAAATGATAGCTCTATAACTGATATAAATAGCGATGTTTTAGTGATAATAGTAAATGAGATATTAGGAGGTTAAATTTTAAAGGTTTTGTAAATCGTTCAAATTTCAAACCTCTATATCTCTCTTCCTATTCCTCAGAATTCAATGATTCCTTTACCAAATTATAGAGAAAAGTTAGCTCTATAACTGATATAAATAGCGATGTTTTAGAGATAATAGTAAATGAGATATTAGGAGGTTAAATTTTAAAGGTTTTGTAAATCGTTCAAATTTCAAACCATTATATCTCTCCTCCTATTCCTCAGAATTCAATGATTCCTTTACCAAATTATAGAGAAAAGTTAGCTCTATAACTGATATAAATAGCGATGTTTTAGAGATAATAGTAAATGAGATATTAGGAGGTTAAATTTTAAAGGTTTTGTAAATCGTTCAAATTTCAAACCATTATATCTCTCCTCCTATTCCTCAGAATTCAATGATTCCTTTACCAAATTATAGAGAAAAGTTAGCTCTATAACTGATATAAATAGCGATGTTTTAGTGATAATAGTGAATGAGATATTAGGAGGTTAAATTTTAAAGGTTTTGTAAATCGTTCAAATTTCAAACCATTATATCTCTCCTCCTATTCCTCAGAATTCAATGATTTCTTTACCAAATTGTAGAGAAATGATAGCTCTATAACTGATATAAATAGCGATGTTTTAGTGATAATAGTAAATGAGATATTAGGAGGTTGAATTTTAAAGGTTTTGTAAATCGTTCAAATTTCAAACCATTATATCTCTCCTCCTATTCCTCAGAATTCAATGATTTCTTTACCAAATTGTAGAGAAAAGATAGCTCTATAACTGATATGAATCGCAATGTTTTAGTGTTAATAGTTAATGAGATATGGAAGGTTAAATTTTAGAGGTTTTCAAATACGTTCAAATTTCAAACCTCTATATCTCTCTTCCTATTCCTCAGAATTCAATGATTCCTTTACCAAATTATAGAGAAAAGTTAGCTCTATAACTGATATAAATAGCGATGTTTTAGTGATAATAGTAAATGAGATATTAGGAGGTTAAATTTTAAAGGTTTTGTAAATCGTTCACATTTAAACCTCTATATCTCTCTTCATATTCATGAAAATTCAAATATTTCTTTACCAAATTGTAGAGAAAAGATAGCTCTATAACTGATATAAATAGCAATATTTTAGTGATAATAGTGAATGAGATATGGAAGGTTAAATTGTAGAGGTTTTCAAGTACGTTCAAATTTCAAACCATTATATCTCTCCTCCTATTCCTCAGAATTCAATGATTCCTTTACCAAATTATAGAGAAAAGTTAGCTCTATAACTGATATAAATAGCGATGTTTTAGAGATAATAGTAAATGAGATATTAGGAGGTTAAATTTTAAAGGTTTTGTAAATCGTTCAAATTTCAAACCATTATATCTCTCCTCCTATTCCTCAGAATTCAATGATTCCTTTACCAAATTATAGAGAAAAGTTAGCTCTATAACTGATATAAATAGCGATGTTTTAGTGATAATAGTGAATGAGATATTAGGAGGTTAAATTTTAAAGGTTTTGTAAATCGTTCAAATTTCAAACCATTATATCTCTCCTCCTATTCCTCAGAATTCAATGATTTCTTTACCAAATTGTAGAGAAATGATAGCTCTATAACTGATATAAATAGCGATGTTTTAGTGATAATAGTAAATGAGATATTAGGAGGTTGAATTTTAAAGGTTTTGTAAATCGTTCAAATTTCAAACCATTATATCTCTCCTCCTATTCCTCAGAATTCAATGATTTCTTTACCAAATTGTAGAGAAAAGATAGCTCTATAACTGATATGAATCGCAATGTTTTAGTGTTAATAGTTAATGAGATATGGAAGGTTAAATTTTAGAGGTTTTCAAATACGTTCAAATTTCAAACCTCTATATCTCTCTTCCTATTCCTCAGAATTCAATGATTCCTTTACCAAATTATAGAGAAAAGTTAGCTCTATAACTGATATAAATAGCGATGTTTTAGTGATAATAGTAAATGAGATATTAGGAGGTTAAATTTTAAAGGTTTTGTAAATCGTTCACATTTAAACCTCTATATCTCTCTTCATATTCATGAAAATTCAAATATTTCTTTACCAAATTGTAGAGAAAAGATAGCTCTATAACTGATATAAATAGCAATATTTTAGTGATAATAGTGAATGAGATATGGAAGGTTAAATTGTAGAGGTTTTCAAGTACGTTCAAATTTCAAACCATTATATCTCTCTTCCAATTCATTAAAATCCTATGATTTCTTTACCAAATTGTAGAGAAAAGATAGCTCTATAACTGATATAAATAGCAATATTTTAGTGATAATAGTGAATGAGATATGGAAGGTTAAATTGTAGAGGTTTTCAAGTACGTTCAAATTTCAAACTATTATATCTCTCTTCCAATTCATTAAAATCCAATGATTTCTTTACCAAATTGTAGAGAAAAAATAGCTCTATAACTGATAAGAATCGCAATGTTTTAGTGGTAATAGTTAATGAGATATGGAAGGTTAAATTTTAGAGGTTTTCAAATACGTTCAAATTACAAACCTCTATATCTCTCTTCCTATTCCTCAGAATTCAATGATTCCTTTACCAAATTATAGAGAAAAGTTAGCTCTATAACTGATATGAATCGCAATGTTTTAGTGTTAATAGTTAATGAGATATGGAAGGTTAAATTTTAGAGGTTTTCAAATACGTTCAAATTTCAAACCTCTATATCTCTCTTCCTATTCCTCACAATTCAATGATTTCTTTATCAAATTGTAGAGAAAAAATAGCTCTATAACTGATATGAATCGCAATGTTTTAGTGTCAATAGTTAATGAGATATGGAAGGTTAAATTTTAGAGGTTTTCAAATACGTTCAAATTTCAAACCTCTATATCTCTCTTCCTATTCCTCAGAATTCAATGATCTCTTTACCAAATTGTAGAGAAAAGATAGCTCTATAACCGGCACAAATCTCAATATTCTAGTGGCAATAGGTAATGAGATATAGGTGGTTAAAATTTAAATAATAGATATGGCTTTTGTCGGTTTTGACGCTGATTACAGTTATGGAGTTACGTTTACTTCTTGAACGTACGGCCCCCTCTAAAACTACAATATTAAATTTAATTACTCTGTAAATCTTAGCCCGATTTTTAGATCAATGAGAAAAATAATTTGGAATAGAGTTAAAATATAATGCCTATTTATTTGTTCATTATATCATTACTATAACAAAAAATTATTATGAATGAATTAGCCAGCATAAGGGTCTGTGATATCTAATAAATTCTAAAAAATATTAATGAAAATTAATGCAGTAAAATTACTTAAATGATTTCACGAAATATTAATGAAATGTTGGGTACTAGCTGATTTGTGTATCTTTTGGCATTTAATCAACCCTTATACTTAACGTTTTAAACTCTAAAGTTAAAAAGATTAAGTAAAGATAATTAACAAATTGTAAAACGCATTTCTTAAAGATGTTTCATCTGTAACATAACTAACCATTGAGTATGTGTCTAAAGAGAGCTGCTATATCCGGGATTAAATACCATGCCTACTTCAGAAGCTTCTAATTGCATTCCTTCATAACGGTTAGTGGAACATTGTGGTTCAGCACGTCACAAATCTGTTAACTAAAAAGAAAAAGAATATCCGACTGCAAATAACTAACCTCCGGAACTAAAAATGAACTGATGACGTAGGTAGGTCAAGTAATAACTAATGGATTAAAAAGCCATCAACGGCACGTCTTTCTTATTATAATTATCTTTAAGCTGATACCTAATTCGTGATTTTTGGATTTTTAGTTTTATCATAATGTTCTGAATATAAATTCTAACCTTGCTAGATTGTTTCAAATGAAATATAAATTCATTCATTTACAAATAAGAACATATCAAGAAGTGTTGCTAGGCAACAACCAATAAACAATACAAGCAAAAATAATAGAATTTGTCTTGATTTAAATGGTCAGCAAATTGGATATGCATATAAGAGTTGGTCCAGACTTAATGTCCCAGCATCGCTCGCCCAAATGTGTTACAAATCATCGTCCAACAAAAACTGGATGAGTTCCCAGATTAAAAAAGATATGATTGAACAATTTTTTAAATATCTTATTTCGACTGGGAAATACCAAAATATTATTTGCGTAGATTGCGATGAGGAGGAGGATTTCAAACATATAATCTGAATATGTCCACGTTATGTACTAGAAAGGAAACGAATGTTTGACGACATATACAGGTATTTAGATGCACCATTTCGCTACGAAGACATTACATTCTCCACCAACATTTATGTGCTTAAGTCGATAGCAGAGCTAGCTATGAAATATGAATGTATTTAAAAGCTATAGCCGATTAGAATGAATGGAAAAAAATGATTAGAGAAGAATTACGTGATTTTAATTTCGGTTAAGCTATAAGGATGGCAGGAATATAGAGTACTGATCCATCCACTAGCTGTAGTTTATGTAAATAGTTGTATATAGTGGAGGGATGAATGTGTGAAGCGTATGTATTTATAAGTAAGAATGGAGAGTGAGTGATATTCTAGTGATAAGCACCTAGACGATGCTGGCTGTATGGCGAAAGCCAATGCCAAAAAAAAAGAAAAAAAATGTCCTCTTTCTTTTTGTGGAATAAGTTACTAAGTCCATGAGTCCACTCAGTGGTGAATAGGTCTTACATCCGGATTTTAAGTTCTACATCTTGTACTTCCTTGAATCATTAAGTCAAATAATGGTATGTTAAAAATTTTGATCGCATGATTCAGCTAGGTTACTCGGACTTAAGAAGTGGACAGCATTTATAAACTAAACTCTTTGGCATTTCACTTTTGTATCTTGTTCTAAAACAAATTATAAATTTTATTTTGGCAAAATTTAGGTAAATATATACAAAATTTTTGATTTTAATGTTCTATAAAGGGTGAACCAGTAAGTATTGTCCATAGGCCTACTGTGTGTAGTACATCTAAAGTGGAGTTCAGTCATTGAATTGGCCAACTTCATATTCTCCACTGTTCTTGAGTGAGGTCACTTTAAATTTTTTTTTCTAAAATCATTACTTTTTTCCAATAAAAATGTTATTACTCAGAAAGTTTTAGTCCTAATTCGTCTCTGATGACACGGTTAGAAAGACAGATACATTTTCTAAAAATTAATACCATTTTGAAGCATAAGTGATTCTCCAAACAGCCTCAATCTTCCTCCTGAATACTGGAAAAATAAAAGTAATCGAAATTTTTAAAGAAAACTCATTAGGCCCTTATGTGATCATTATCAGACCCAGGTGCTGGCACTTTTTTTGTAAAAGTTTCCTTGTCTAATGGGCTTTCTAACGGTATATCATTTTCCAGGATTCCTTTTATCTTCGTTATGAGAAATTACTTTTGTTTTACAAGAAAACGTGTTCACGAGCACTCAAAAGTGTTAGTTTATCAAGTTGTTTAATTCATTGAAAACTCTTTTAGAAGGACCAATAGTCAATTTTAAAGTAGGCTGTCTTAAAATAAGGAAGTCAAAGGTTACAAATTGCACTTTAAAAAAAAAAAAATTCTAAACTCTCTGAAATATTTGAGAAAATGTTAGGAAATATTTTAAACAAGTACTGTTTTTATAATCGAATGTTAATTTGCTTAGTTTCAAATATGGTACAATAGAAAATTTGTGCTGTTGAAAACTTATCTCTTAGATTGGTTTCAAAATTTTCTTAAATGAGTTTTCAATGAATTAAACAACTTGATGAACTAACACTGTTGAATGCTCGTGAACCCGTTTTCTCTTAAAACAAACGTAAGTTTCTCATACGAAGATAAAAGGAATCCTGGAAAATGATATACCGTTAGAAAGCCCATTAAACAAGGAAACTTTTACAAAAAAAAGTGCCAGCACCTAGGTCTGATAATAATCACATAAGGGCCTAATGAGTTTTCTTAAAAATTTCGATTACTTTTATTTTTCCAGTATCCAGGAGGAAGATTGAGGCTGTTTGGAGAATAACTTATGCTTCAAAATGGTGTCGATTTTTAGAAAATTTATCTGTCTTTCTAATTGGACTAAAACTTTCTGAGTAATAACATTTTTATTGGAAAAAAGTAATGTTTTTAGGGGAAAAAAATTAAAGTGACGTCACTCAAGAACAGTGGAAAATATGAAGTTGGCCAATACGTCATTCAACTCCACTTTAGATGTACTACACACAGTAGGCCTATGGACAATACTTACTGGTTCACCCTGTATATCGTCGTTTTCAAACCAATATCTGCTATGTGCAAAAAGTATAACTTTGAGATATTGAATAAAAATGTTTTCCTTTAAAAAGTTTTTATGAAGCAGATTTTTGAAAACTAAATTAAAGTTATATGTGTTACACGTTATTTTATTTGATTTTTAGGTTTTCAAATGGAACAGTTTATTTATTATTATCAAATTAGAGTAATTTGTGCACATAGCAGCTTATAATAATTGTCAATTATTGGCACACAGCAGGTATTAGTAATTCTCATCTGAATCAGAAAAAGATTTCTTCTTTTGTGGAACAGTTATTTTTCAAAAAAACTCACGAATAATTTGGTTCAAAAAATCAGTGCAAAAAGGCTCTTTAAATGGAGTCGTCTTTCGTAATCAAAAATGAATTTTTCTCGTTAAACTTTATGAATTCTTCTGTGTTTTTGTATTCATTTTCTCATTTTCGATATCTGCCCAAATCACCTTCACCCATGATTCGATGATGATACACCCCATTACAGGCTGAAATGACTGACATCATTCAACCAAAAGATATTCACTCCTTTGACGTCAGTTCGGCCACTCCCAAAGAAAATGGCAGCTCACACATTTGCCCAATACATACAATAGAAATTATATATAATCAAACACTTCTAAAATAAATTAAATATTATAATTACTTAATGAGAATAATTATAGTTCATTCGAAAATATTTATTGGTTATGACACAAGTTATTTTAGTTGTGCTAGCCGTAGTAAAACCACAAAAGAACACCGTATTACAAAGTAGTGTTCGCTACTTTATAAACCACATACATAATAAATTACATTGGACTGTAATTGGTGAGCAATTTAGGCACACCAATAATACACACATGGTTTATAATGTCTACTTCTATTTATACAACTGGTACAAGGACTGTAAAATGTATCTTTTATAATAGTTTATAGTTTTATTATAGTGAAATTTCGCAACAGTGCGCGAAATCAAATAAATACGAGGGTCGTTTGAAAAGTCAGTGCAAAAATAAAAACTACTTAATTTTTTGGGGTAAACCTTTTTTATTTTTCAACATAGTCTCCTTTTAGGCTTATACACTTCGTCCAACGCTGCTCTAGTTTGTTGATCCCTTCCGAATAATAGGATTTGTCCAAGTCTGAAAAATAGCCATTCGTTTCTGCAATCACCTCCTCGTTTGAATAAAATCTTTTTCCCGCCAGCCATTTCTTCATATTGGGGAAGAAATAGTAGTCCGAGGGAGCCAAGTCTGGAAAATAGGGGGGATGTGAAACGAGTTGGAACCCTATTTCCATTAATTTTGCGACCACAACTGCTGAGGTGTGAGCTGGTGCGTTTTCGTGATGGAAAAGGACTTTTTTGTGGGCCAATCGTGGGCGTTTTTCTTGCAGCTCGGTTTTCAAACGGTCCAATAACGATGAATAATATGCACCTGTAATAATTTTACCCTTTTCCAGATAGTCGATGAGGATTATTCCTTGCAAATCCCAAAAGACAGTCGCCATAATCTTTCCGGCCGAAGGAACGGTCTTCGCCTTTTTTGGCGCAGATTCCCCCTTGGTAACCCATTGTTTAGATTGTTCTTTGGTCTCAGGAGTGTAGTGATGTATCCATGTTTCATGCACAGTGACGAAACGACGCTTAAAGTCCTGCGGATTCTTCTGGAACAGCTGCAAACCGTCCTTGCAACAATTCACACGATTTCGTTTTTGGTCAAGCGTGAGCAATCGCGGCACCCATCTTGCGGATAGCTTTGTCATGACCAAATGTTGATGCAAAATATTATGTACCCGTTCATTCGAGATGCCCACAGCACTTGCAATCTCACGCACCTTCACTCTTCTGTCATCCATCACCATATCATGGATTTTATCAATGTTTTCTGGAGTAGTAACCTCAACAGGGCGTCCAGAACGTTCAGCGTCACTTGTGCCCATATGGCCACTCCGAAAATTTTGAAACCACTTGTAAACTGTTCTAATCGAAGGTGCAGAGTCACCATAATGTTTATCAAGCTTCTCTTTAGTCTCCTGAGGCGTTTTGCCTTTCATAATGTAGTGTTTAATCAACACACGAAATTCTTTTTCGCCCATTTTTTGAAAATCACTCGACTTCCTCGATTCAAACGAATGCCAAACACAAAGAAATAGACCGATCTGGCTGAAACTTGGTGTGTGTTCTTCCAAGAGATGCTACTAACTAAACATAACCTCGATACGCGCCAGTAGTGCTATCTCTCTGACTTTGCACGGACTTTTCAAACAACCCTCGTATATGTATACTTTTTTGCAAAGTTAAAAAACTTTTTTCACAAATACCGTTAATGCTAGATTAACCCTAATCTTTTCTAAATCTTTTCATAGAGTTTATTAAATCATAATAAAATATTTTACAGCTCTAAATAATAATAAAAAAAAATATGTAAATTATATCAGCGTAAACTTACTTGCAAGTCAAACAAGTAACAAACAAGGGTGATATGTGTATATATATAAAAAAGTAGGTGAAATCAAAATAAATATTGTGCTTAAAAAATTCTGCATTTACGTGTATACAAGCACACAATATACATAATATGTACAATGTGCTCACGTGTAGGCAGACACATATTATATGATTTATAAACTTAAATAATCAGTTAAGGATTTAGATTATAAATGTACATTTGACTGAAACAGTTTTCTTAGTTCAATATTTACCACAATGTAGGCGTATTATCTAGGCACTTCCAGCTGTGAGAGAAGATGTCCCAAGGGACACTCTTTGACCCGGATAAAGTTCACTGGTTAATAAAAAAGAAGGTTATGTAGGAAACCAAATATATGAAGAAAAGATGTGGAACAGTTATCCGGCCATAAAGTTGATAACCTAATTTATTCCTTAGTTTCTTTGACTTATACATGTAGATGTCAAGATGAATTTTATATGTCCTTTTGTAGGTGTAACGGGGAGTTGCAGTACTATCTGTCTTTTGTAAAGGAACAATTTTTTACATTATATATACAAGTATATCTAATAAACTGGTCTACGATGAATCCTATTTATCATAAATGAAGTTTACACTTTATTTATTTCACGTTTCCTTCAAAAGGAAACGTTTAGTTTAATAACTAACATGGTTACACAGGATATACATTTATTATTATTATTATTTTGACTACCTCTTTACTATAAATATAGATATAAATACTATAATTATTGCTCTCATATCAACAAATTTTCTATTTTCAATTTTCGTAAGAAATTTCTATTTCAAGGCCTCCTATATAAGAGAGAAAATGTTCCTAAACAAATTAGTGTAAAGTATACAAAACTTTTCGGTAGGACAGCTGTAAATAGGTTTTTTCTGCAACCATGTAGGGAAGTTCTCATTACTCAATTAAAATCAGCTGTGTAATGCCCAACTCCCCACACTAGTGGGGAAAAATTCCCATTAGTATCACTTTCCGCACTGGTGTGTGGAAAAACTTTATTGTGCTTCCTTGATATAAGAAGTTTTATTATTAACATAAATATTTTCTGTAAAACTTTAATAAGCTTATTTAACGTAACTAAATAATTAAAAAACGAATATTAAAAAATAAAATAAAAATTGAAAGGAATATAGAAATAAAAATAATACTTTAATAAATAATTAGATATTTTTAATTATAACAGTTAAAAAGGTTAAAGTGTTACCTTATAGAAATTTAAAATGGATTCTAGTGATTCCTGTTTAGAAAACACTCCTCCATCAATAAAAGAAACAGCAGAAAATGTAATAAGTAATGTAAATACGTAAGTAATGTAAATAATTGTAATATAACAATAAATGTTTATAATAAATAAATTCTTTTTGTAGGCTGTAAAAATGAAATTTTTAATTTTTTTAGTTAATTAATCTAATGGTTGCAGAAAAAATATAATATTTAACTCGAGTGTCAAGTATTTTCCTCACACTCGGCAATTTGCACTTGAACTCGCCTCGCTTCGCTCGCTCGTGCGTGCAAACCCTGCCTCGCGTGAGGAAAAGTACTACTTTCCACACTTGTTAAATAAATAACTATTGTTCGTCAAAAACAGCGGGAAAAACTTTTTAATATTGAAAAATACCCAAAATTGACGAGTTTTCTTTCCTCTTTTACTATAAAAGATACAATTCCCAAATTTAAAATAATAAATTATTAATGAGAATATCCTGTACAAAAGTGTAATTTTTTTTTTGCAACATAGGTATGTCTATAAAACTCAACAAAAAATATTATAAATAATTTATTAAGTTATCTACCATCTGTATAATACACATACAGGGTGACCAGAGTTATATGCTCCACTCAATTTTTTTTTTAACGGCGGGAAATTTCGAAAAAATAAAAAACACGTATTTAATCATTTTTGGTCTAGTTTATTTTCAGTGATTGACCCATCTTTTTAAACCCCTGTATCTCGAGATACAGCATCCAACTTTTGTTTTTTAAATGGAACGTTATATTTTTTTTTGCATATTTTTATAGTATTTGAGCTCCTAAAAGAAACAAAAAAATTTTTTTTGAAATCGGTTAGGTTTTTCAAAAGTTATGGTAATTTAAAATATGAAAAACAAATTTCAGTTTATAGTCAAAATTACGTTATTTTTTTTAAAGAATCTGTTCAAACTGGGCACAATCAACGGATAGGCAAGCCAAAACTCTGGACTCCCACGCTCTGCTTGTAGCAGCACTTACGGTGGCGAAGTCAAGATCTAGGCAGGCTAGAGTTATTCGACGTTCAGGTTGTTTTTTCTACAAACGTTCGGTGTGGAGTTTTAGGAAATCAACTAATCGGCGCATACTTCTACAGAGAGAACTTAACTGGTGCAAGGAATCTAACTTTTTTTAAGAGACATTTTGGGATTCGCAAGGAATAATCCTCATCGACTATCTGGAAAAGGGTAAAACTATTAAAGGTGCATATTATTCATCGTTATTGGACCGTTTGAAAACCGAGCTGCAAGAAAAACGCCCACGATTGGCCCACAAAAAAGTCCATTTCCATCACTACAACGCACCAGCTCACACCTCAGCAGTTGTGGTCGCAAAATTAATGGAAATAGGGTTCCAACTCGTTTTGCATCCCCCCTATTCTCCAGACTTGGCTCCCTCGAACTACTATTTCTTCCCCAATATGAAGAAATGGCTGGCGGGAAAAAGATTTTATTCAAACGAGGAGGTGATTGCAGAAACGAATGGCTATTTTTCAGACTTGGACAAATCCTATTATTCGGAAGGGATCAACAAACTAGAGCAGCGTTGGACGAAGTGTATAAGCCTAAAAGGAGACTATGTTGAAAAATAAAAAATGTTTACCCCAAAAAATTAAGCAGTTTTTATTTTTGCACGGACTTTTCAAACGACCCTCGTAATATAGCCTAACGAAAACAATGAATGTCCTAAAAAATTCGAAACAAATGGTACGGAAATAGTATTAGAATTTATTGATTTCAGTAAAAGCAGATTTTCTGCAACAAGTAAATAGTAAATCAAACTCTAAATTAGAAGATACGATTAATGAATTTACATAAATATCCTTAAAACTAAAGCTGGACACAGTAACAGTATCACAAATGGAAGATGGATCCATTTAGGGCTTAAAAAATGGGGTTATATATGGAAGATTCAAGCAGCTATAGATTATGCCACGAACAGAGATCATCCAGGTGCCTTGAATACATCTCATCAGAGAATGAAATACACCCACGTCATTACGTCATAACCATCTGTGTTGGTCTATTGCAGGCATCTCCTTCTGTTTATTAACCTTACTCCAGAACCTTCCCCCATATTTACCCTTACATTCACATCTAGTGGTAGACTCTCCACTTTGCGCAAGTTTCCTCATCAAATCTGCAGCATTATTTACGACGATAGTACATCATGCGTAGTAATTTTTACTAATCTCACTCAAGATAAACCCTCTCAGTCGAATTCTACACTCTCAAAAATTTAAGAGGTTACTTTTTTTTTTCTACTGGGGAGTTTATTTCATTTACATCGCACGCAGTACAAGATTAGATAATCCTATTTTTCACTTCCAAGTACTTTAAACAGCTGTATTTGACATTGATGAATGTGCCAGTACTGTACCTGTATTATGCAACGTAGAGGAGAAAGAGACGTAACATCAATATTAGTTCTTATCAATGTACAATAAGAAATTGGATCTGACATTTTCATTACTAATGCTTACTGCGCAAATACGTAAAATATTTTAAACAAAAAACGTACTTATTTACTTAAATTAGATTTTTCTGTTCAGATAAAACACATTTTTGAAAGGTTTTGTTCAGTTATGTTTGTAAAAAACGACTTCCATAACACTTCTTTCGTCCCCGTTTTACCCGTTAAGCCAACTGAATTTTAAAGATGTTTAGTTTTGAAAATATTCAGTTTAAAATTTTTTGAACTTAACTCTTGTGCAAATGGGCATTAGTGACCCAAGAGCTAGTACTACAAAAAAAAAATGAACAAAATTTGACCCACGTCTCAAAAAGGTTCGCCATCCCTGCCCTAGTCCCTAGGCTGAAAGCTCGGCATAGTAAAGTTTATCATGGCTGAAAATAGCATTTATTTTTTTCATCCTATTGTAATAATCAAAACAAGTCTTAAATACTTTTTCATCAAGCTTGTAAACATACAGGGGTGATCCATTTAAAACGCACCAATCGCTAATAACTTTTTAGCAAAGCGGAATTTCGAAAAAACTCATGAAGTAAACTATGTTTTTTTTTTGTCTAGTTTTCAAATTTTTCACCCCCGATGCTGTATCTTCGATTTTGGCGGAGTTACGGCCAAAAACCCGATTGGGGTTTCATAAGGACCACTGGTTTTGACAATGATTATGAAAACTACATAAAAAAATGTGAAAAATGACGTTAATTTCGTTTCGATATCCCTAATATTAGTTGAGATATTTAAGATCAAAGTTACAATTTTATCAATTCGTGAACGGTTTTCGATATTAATTTTCCACCAGAGATACACGTTTTGGGAGGCCTCTGACTGCAATGTTATTTGAGACTCAAAGAACAAAAATTATAATAATTGAAGATTTTAAAACATGTAGTGTAATTTAATGGGTTATGGGTGAGTCAGAATATATTTGTATTATCATCAAATAAGAGCAACTATCATATGATTTACAGTTCGAATCCCGCGTGTGACTACACTTTATTAAAAAAGTATTATGACTCTATAAGTAATAAGAATGACTGCGTACGCTGGATTCGAACTGGGGATCTCCAACTTACAAAGCCACGTTCTTGACCACTAGACCAACACCCGCCCATCCCTGGCAAGATATTCTTACCCTAATCATAGGTCAAGAAGTCTTGCATAAAGGGGTGCATTAAAATCATATGATAGTTGCTCTTATTTGATGATAATACAAATATATTCTGACTCACCCATAACCATTACATTACACTACATGTTTTAAAATCTTCAATTATTATTATTTTTGTTCTTTGAGTCTCAAATAACATTGCAGTCAGAGGCCTCCCAAAACGTGTATCTCTGGTGGAAAATTAATATCGAAAACCGTTCACGAATTGATAAAATTGTAACTTTGATCTTAAATATCTCAACTAATATTAGGGATATCGAAACGAAATTAACGTCATTTTTCACATTTTTTTTATGTAGTTTTCATAATCATTGTCAAAACCAGTGGTCCTTATGAAACCCCAATCGGGTTTTTGGCCGTAACTCCGCCAAAATCAAAGATACAGCATCGGGGGTGAAAAATTTGAAAACTAGACCAAAAAAAACATATAGTTTACTTCATGAGTTTTTTCGAAATTCCGCTTTGCTAAAAAGTTATTAGCGATTGGTGCGTTTTAAATGTATATTAATTTTAAATTTTGCGTTTATTTAATCATTATTAATCACAAATATGGGTATAATATATAATGAATGAATAGATTCTCGAGCCTTTACTGAGAATTACCTGTCCATACATAGAAATCTTGGGCATTTCTGGTACTAATTGTTAGAAACGAATATAGTTTCTCCTAATAATGGAAAAACCTACGTACAAAACGGAAGTAATGCCTTAGTTATTCCCTTAATTGTGAGAAAATGATAAACACGGTCAATCAAATTTAAATAATAAAGGGTCGCCTGGGCTTATTTTGTTTTAAGTGGCGATAAATGAAACTGCGGATGGAAAGTTGCTATTTTAGAATTCGAATAAAGAAGGAAGTGAACTACAAACAATCTAAGTATTTCTTTTAAATTTATGGGCCATCAATGGCCCAGTTTTTACTCACTAAATAGAATTAAGTATCCATTTTTAAAAAAAGAAATTAGGGTATCCAGATTCTTTTCAAACATTCATAAAATAAGTTAAACAAATAAACTGGTTCTTTTCAAATAATATCTGGAATAAATAAACGAAATATTTGGGGTAAAGCTATAGGACATCTTTTAATATAATTTTATAAATAATATTCCACTTACCTGTCTGATCTGTAAAAATGAAATTCAAAACCAATTACTTTTACTCTACTAACCTTTCAAGTTAGGAAAAGGACGGTAAAAAGTAAAAATAAATTAAAAATCATGCACTCAATAATAAAACTTGCCGGATCTTTAATAGAATTCGTCCAATTTTTTTTAAAAATCTCATGGAGAATAACTACACACCAAATAATGATTTACTAAACAAAATGTACGCTCAGTTTCATTAAATACTAAGACTATAACCTTTACTCCTAAGTTATTAAGGTAAACTTGCTGTTATCCAGTTTACGCCAATTGCGTGGAAACATTTTCAGGTTAGGAATACATATTTCTTGTATCTTTAATTAAATTGAATTAAAGTAATTAGATTTTTACTTTCTTGCTTAAAAAAAGTGTTTTATTAATTACTATTTAACGAGAATATAAGGAATATTTAGTAATGGTAGTATTGAACCTTATAATTATTAACAGTTTAAAATTCTTAAACCGTTAAAAAAAAAAAAAAGAATATTATTTTTGGCAGCACTTCAAAAGTCTTTAGGTGCTTATGATTTTCAGTAGTTACTAAAATCAAATCTATAATTGGAGATTACATGAAACTAGACATTTGAACAAAAAGAAACGTGTTCAAATATTAAACATATATATATTTTTTTTTTTTTTACTGAGATACGGCCAAACGCCCAAGGTCTAGTCCAACTTAGTGACCATCATATTTTCTTGATTATCAGAGAGGGTAACAATAATTTTGAAAATTAGAAACATATTTTCCCCAATATTCTAAGATAACTAAATAAATAAACTAGTTTTTAATAAACAAAGCATGCTTTTGAAACAAAATATTATAAAGGAAAATTTGGTATCAAAATTTTCAGTTTGAATTAACTATGTGGGTAGCAAAAAACTAGCCTTAGAATGCTGTGAATTGATTATTGATTGGATTTAATTTTTTTAATCCATAGGGAATATACAAATATAACAAAATATTTGACGCAAAATTTAAATTAAATCCTCAAACGGCAAATTCCACCCTGATTCATTAAACAACTGAATGTTCCGTAAAACTTTGAACACAATGTTAGTAAGAAAATTTGTTAATTAGAATGGTAATTAATTATAGCAGTAAGAGTAATGTAATTTTAATTGCTTATTGCAATTTAAATAATTTATAAGTTCATGTACATAAAAATCAATGTTCACAAAAATATTAGGGTAATTTGAAAGGGCAAACTCTAACTTTCTAAAAAAAAGATTTCCCTCTAAGGGACGGAAGAAAGATGGGTGGGTGGAGAGATGGGTTGAAAAAGGTGGAATGTTTGAACGAGCACAGAAGTGGGAGTTTTGGAACTCTGGGTGGTACTAGGGGGAGTATATGCCTGTAGGGCTGGCCCTTCCACTAAGGGTGTGAGTAAAGCTGTCCATCACAGCTGTCAGATAGTCCTCACATCTTCTAAAACAGAGAACTAAGTATCAGGCTAACACGTACAACTAGGAGCTCTTAGTTTTCAGCCAGTAGACTAACCAGCATTGCAAGCTATACTTGCGTTTTACCTCCTTTACTTCTACTTTTCTTTTTTTTTAATTCTTCTTTTCTGTTACAACTTAATCAATTTGTAATTATTTATTTTGTTAATTATTAATTATTAATTAGAGATTGGGTAGGCTCCTTTTTTGAGTTTAATGGCTCGGTATTGGTTATACTTGACCAGTTGATTGGAACAAAAGTGTTCAGGAGAGTTGCGTTTTCAAGATCTGAGAATGCTCAATTGTGCAAAAACTTACGGTATCCAAGCAGCGCATTTTAGAAATGCGTTTTAAGTGTTGGCGGACAAAGAAAAACTGCATAGGCACAATAATGTTACAAAGATATTTTTTATTCGTACTCTCTGCCCGTCGGAGGGCAAGAGAGTGAAAAATACTACCATAAGCTGTTCCCAAAAACTACGGAGGCGGTAATAGAGGAGATTGGACCTTTCTAGCTGAAGTAAACGAAGAAGATGCCAGAGATTTTTATAGTACTTTTCACAAATGCAGAAACCGCAGTATTCCAATGAAATAAAGAGAAAAGGTTTATTTTATTTCAATGGTTTTTTACTTATTATTTCTCAAAATAAGCCTTATAATTAACTGTCAAATACAGAAGCAGCAGTCTTATAATGAAATTAGGAAATTAATTTCATTTTACCATTGGTTTTTACTTCTCCAAATTCAAAATAGATCGACCCAACATTATACCTACAATCTATCATTGGAACGGTCATGTATTCTTTAATGGTCATATACAGAAACCGCAGCAGCATTCTAGTGAAATTAGAGGACAATTTATGCATTTTCCAATGGTTTTTAATTCTCGTTTTTCATAATAGACACGACCCAACATGTATAATCCAGCATTGGCCTTAATATTTACTATCAAATAGAGAAATGGTAGTGTTTAGTGAAATAAAGACAATTTCTGCTTTTTATAATGTTTTTTTTACTTCTCGTTTTTCAAAATAGATCGCCCCAATATGTATGATCTAGCATTGGTCTTATAATTAATTGTCAAATACAGAAGCAGCAGTCTTCCCGTGAAATTAGGAAACAAATTCCACTTTTTCCATTGGTTTTTACTTCTTCATTTTCAAAATATATCACCCCAACATGTATGATCTAGCATTGGTCTTATAATTAATTGTCAAATACAGAAGCAGCAGTCTTCTGGTGAAATTAGGAAACTAATTCCACTTTTACCATTGGTTTTTACTTCTTCATTTTCAAAATATATCACCCCAACATGTATGATCTAGCATTGGTCTTATAATTAATTGTCAAATACAGAAGCAGCAGTCTTCTGGTGAAATTAGGAAACTAATTCCACTTTTTCCATTGGTTTTTACTTCTTCATTTTCAAAATATATCGCCCCAACATGTATGATCTAGCATTGGTCTTATAATTAATTGTCAAATACAGAAGCAGCAGTCTTCTGGTGAAATTAGGAAACAAATTCCACTTTTTCCATTGGTTTTTACTTCTTCATTTTCAAAATATATCACCCCAACATGTATGATCTAGCATTGGTCTTATAATTAATTGTCAAATACAGAAGCAGCAGTCTTCTGGTGAAATTAGGAAACTAATTCCACTTTTTCCATTGGTTTTTACTTCGTCATTTTCAATATAGATCGCCCCAACATGTATGATCTAGCATTGGTCTTATAATTAATTGTCAAATACAGAAGCAGCAGTCTTCTGGTGAAATTAGGAAACTAATTCCACTTTTTCCATTGGTTTTTACTTCTTCATTTTCAAAATATATCGCCCCAACATGTATGATCTAGCATTGGTCTTATAATTAATTGTCAAATACAGAAGCAGCAGTCTTCTGGTGAAATTAGGAATCTAATTCCACTTTTTCCATTGGTTTTTACTTCGTCATTTTCAAAATAGATCGCCCCAACATCTACAATCCAGCATTGGCCTTAATATTTACAATCAAAAGAGAAACAGCAGCATTTAGCGAAAATTAGGACACAATTACTTGCTTTTTCAATGGTTACTACTTCTTGTTTATCAAAATGGATCGACTAAACATGCAAAATCTAGCATTGGCCTTAATATTAACTGTCAAATACAGGAACAGCAGTATTCCAATGAAAAAAGATGAATGTTCCTCTGTTTTTTAATGGTTTTCATTTTCAATTTTCACATTTCAATTTTGTATACTGAAACTCTCCTTGAAATTCTGTGAGAAGGTCTAAACCGACCTCGAGTTATTCTCTCTAGTATCAAACAGTAAATCACTTATTAGGGATGCTACTGCAGACGGCTTTGCCATTGCTTTATTTATTTTAACTATGTATATGATTTCTAAATACAATAATAATAATTTTTCAGGCATGCTTAATGTTTATCTACCAATTAGGTGTCGCGGACGGGGGAGGAAGCTCATAAATTACTGTAAACAATTTTTTTCTAACAAATAAAAAGTAGCCATACGCAGGATTCGATCTGGCGATCTTTAGCATACAAAGCCACGCTCTTGACCACTAGACCAACACCCACCCTTTATAGATAATAATGTGCAAACTAAAACAAAACAAATTTTGATGAGATTACTGTCAATAACTAACCAGAACATGAAATGAGGCATTAAGCTCATAGCTATATTTCCGGCTTTAAAAAAAAAGAAGATCAATAGCCTAGTACTGATGGACTATGCTTTCTGAATTTCAATTGTTTTCATTGACCCTGGCGGTTTCCCACATTTTGTATATTATTCACTTTTTTGTTCAAAATCGCAACTAATTTTGCGGTTTTCAAGCAATGATTTTTTTTCTTTTTAAAAGAGAGAGATAGGAGAAAACGGAAAAGTAAAACAACAATAAGAAAATCGGTCTTGAAAAATGGCAAAGCATTAGGCAGTGTAGTTATTATTCAAATAAAACCAAAATTCTGACCATAATTACAGGGGGAATAGAATACAAACTTAGAAAAATACTAAACCTTGCACTAATAATTGGAACACCTATATCTGTGTATATTATACATTCCTTTCACTTTTGTTGTCTGTTAGGGAATGTTTCACTTATTTTGTTTATTTTCTTGAAAAGTAACTTAAGTTAATTTGGTATTTCCGACATTTATTTAAATATTACAGCTGATTCTTTGATTTGTTTCTTCAATTTAGGGGCTTAAAGTTTACAAAATTATTATTTGTTTTTAAGGGGAAAAAATATCAAGGACAAATTAGTATTTAATTCCTTAAAAACAGTATCTAAATCTTTTATTTTTAATGTTACATTTAAAAAAAAACTCCAATTTGTATCTGTAATTCTCTTGTTACGATTTGATTTCAAAAGGCTAATCGATATGAATTTTTCACTCTAATTATAGCGCACACCCACTTATGTTAAATGTCTTATCTTTAATCAATATTTCTTTTTCTTTTTTTTTTGTATTAAAAACAGTCGCCTAAAAGTCTAGAAATAAACAAGAAATATAAACATCTAACAAAATCAAAAAGGGTGCAACAAATTTCGCTGCTTAGGGTGCGTTCAACTAAGCGTTTACAACGAAGGGTTTTGCTCATTCCACTTGCTTGCTAGCGTTACAATCGAAAACTCAAGTGGAATATGGACTACGGAGCGTTTTAACCGTTTATGTAAACTTTACAAATGGCGACCTCGAAAATAAGTCAGAAGCTTGAAGAGGTTATATTTTAATTTTAACCCCGTTTACGAGGGTCGTTTAAAAAGTCCGTGCAAAAATAAAAACTACTTAATTATTTGGGTAAACCTTTTTTATTTTTCAACATAGTCTCCTTTTAGGCTTATACACTTCGTCAAACGCTGCTCTAGTTTGTTGATCCCTTCCGAATAATAGGATTTGTCCAAGTCTGAAAAATAGCCATTCGTTTCTGCAATCACCTCCTCGTTTGAATAAAATCTTTTTCCCGCCAGCCATTTCTTCATATTGGGAAACAAATAGTAGTCCGAGGGAGCCAAGTCTGGAGAATAGGGGGGATGTGAAACGAGTTGGAACCCTATTTCCATTAATTTTGCGACCACAACTGCTGAGGTGTGAGCTGGTGCGTTGTCGTGATGGAAAAGGACTTCTTTGTGGGCCAATCGTGGGCGTTTTTCTTGCAGCTCGGTTTTCAAACGGTCCAATAACGATGAATAATATGCACCTGTAATAGTTTTACCCTTTTCCAGATAGTCGATGAGGATTATTCCTTGCGAATCCCAAAAGACAGTCGCCATAATCTTTCCGGCCGAAGGAACGGTCTTCGCCTTTTTTGGCGCAGATTTCCCCTTGGTAACCCATTGTTTAGATTGTTCTTTGGTCTCAGCAGTGTAGTGATGTATCCATGTTTCATCCACAGTGACGAAACGACGCTTAAAGTCCTGCGGATTCTTCTGGAACAGCTGCAAACCGTCCTTGCAACACTTCACACGATTTCGTTTTTTGGTCAAGCGTGAGCAATCGCGGCACCCATCTTGCGGATAGCTTTGTCATGTCCAAATGTTGATGCAAAATATTATGTACCCGTTCATTCGAGATGCCCACAGCACTAGCAATCTCACGCACCTTCACTCTTCTTTCATCCATCACCATATCATGGATTTTATCAATGATTTCTGGAGTAGTAACCTCGAACAGGGCGTCCAGAACGTTCAGCGTCACTTGTGCCCATATGGCCACTCCGAAAATTTTGAAACCAGTTATAAACTGTTCTAATCGAAGGTGCAGAGTCACCATAATGTTTATCAAGCTTCTCTTTAGTCTCCTGAGGCGTTTTGCCTTTCATAAATCAACACACGAAATTCTTTTTCCTCGATTCAAACGAATGCCAAACACAAAGAAATAGACCGATCTGGCTGAAACTTGGTGTGTGTTCTTCCAAGAGATGCTACTAACTAAACAACCTCGATACGCGCCAGTAGTGCTATCTCTCTGACTTTGCACGGACTTTTCAAACGACCCTCGTATATGCAGTTATAATTAACTTTATTAATTATTGGTAAAGTTGACTTATATTAAAAATATATATACATATAATTCAATTTTTATATTACATTTTTGTGGAGTATTTATAAAATTTACGTTTAAATAAAATTAAAATGTCTTTTTTTTTGTTTTTTTTTATCCTTTTAATGTAATTTACACCTGCACCTACAGAGTACAATAAGTAAATGCGATAAGCGTATACTAATAGCGTGGCAAACGTGAATGACGGTCATCCATTGATGGCCGCCATTAGTCACCCAGTTGGTCACGGGGCCAACGGCGCCTCAGCCGTCTTCGAGGATTGGAGGGTAGGGTAGTTGTAGACAAATTTGCAGCTAAAGGGTTGGGATGAAGTGAGAGTTTTTGGTGAAAATTTTTATATCGAATTTTGGCAAGTTCGGAGATCGAGTGGAATTTGGAGATCTGTATGTATAGTGTGGTTGGTAACATAGAATGGAGCGTCTTGTATGCGGCGGAGTATTTTGGATTACAGTGTTTGTAGTCTATTGAGGTTGGATTTTTTAGCTGTTCCGTAAAGTTCGAGTCCGTAAGTCCATATTGGTGTGAGAAGGGCTGTATAGAGTCGTTGTTTGTTCTGTAGTGAGAGTTTTGAGCGTTTGTCGAGTAGCCTGGCTAGAAGTTTGTATCGCTTGTTTAGTTCGGCAATTTAAGTCTCGTATGGGGGTTCCAGGTAAGTCTCTTGTCTAGGTACATTCCAAGGTACCGCACATGGTCGGCTGGTGGGATAGGTGTGTGATGTAAGAAGACAGGTGGTGGAGTTTGACGTTTGAGTGTGAAGACTATGTATTTAGACTTAGTTGGGTTAATTTTTATACGCCAGTTTTCTAACCAAGGTTCTATTGAGTGAAGGTGGGACTGTAGTGAGCGTCTTTTGTGGCAACAATTAGATGCTTATTAATGCAACGTAATAATGCTTTAGAAAGTTCTTCATCTAGTTCCGATGAAGAGTGGAATGCAATTTTACAAAATCGCAATAATGAAAAGCGAAAACTTAGGCCACGTATTATTAACTATCAAAGTGTAATTGATCGTTATTCAGTGATTTAGTATGTAAAGGGTTAAGTAATTTTTCATTTAATTATTTTTTTTCAGACTTTCGAGAAACACATTATATTATTTACATGAGATAATACTTTCATTTACATGATATAATTTTTTCTGTTGCCATCTTTCCTTTTAAAAACTGCGCCAAATTTCTGAACTTAAGGTAAGGCGAAAATAATGACGTCATTAGTGACGTTTTCGCCACGACCACTATGATCGCGGTCGTCAAGTGGACGGCTGAAGGTTATATTTTGATCGTTGTGAGCGCTTAGTGGAACGCATCCTTGGTAGTAAGATTTCTTTGAACTCTACCAATACAAAATTTGACTATTTACCAAATAATTTTTTTCACTGTTCAATTTAAAAGATCTTTAAAAATAATTGTGACTTCCTAAAAAATAAAAATAAATTATGTGTAAGGCAGTAATTAATTTTGTATAGGTAAAAGTTATAGGAACTGTTTTGTAGGTTATGACTGTATGAAATTTGAAGAAAATGTTGGAGCCATTTTGGATTTTGAACAAGTAACCTCCCCTCAGTTATAACCCCAATATATCAAACCTGGCGTTTACGAAAGATAATGGTTTTTGATTAGAGAAGAAATCGTAGATTACTATTGATATTACTTGTGACCTAAGTGCACAATACTGTTAAAACAGGCAAAAAATGGCGAATAGTTGCAATAAATAAAAACATAATTCTCATAAATCATGCCTAAACTTCATAACAAGTCACTCTATTGTTTAGAGAACGGTTATTCAACTTTTATATTACCTCATTTGTACTGATATTTCTAGGTACTCGTTTGATTCAGCTAGTATTTTCTAAAAAAATTATTTCCTTTTGAAGACAATTGCTAACAATTGTTTTTCATAATTCTTTGTAAAAAGGAAATTCATCATTTTTATTAACGAAAGGAAATGCTATCTATATCTATGTAGGTGTGCCTAATATAATTTTAAACTAACTTCTGCGATTGTAATCATTTTATTTTACTACAAAAAACCTTTGTTAGTACGATTTTAAGAATTCTTTAACCTGTTTATCTAAAACACTTTTTCATTAAGTTTAAAACCAAGAATATTAATAATTCCTTTGAATTAAAACTTGTTGATCCATAAGTTGGCGGAAGTGACGATTCTGGTTCATTGATTGCAGTTTGTAAGAAATAACAGCAATAATATTGAATCTCAGGGGAACAGAAATGTTATTGTGTAATATTTGCCCGTGCATGACCGTGACTGTAATAAAAAAACAAAATCTGGTTGTGAACGACTCACACGATTTGCTCGTACTACCCAGTTATCAACGTTTCTAAATCATGCATTCATTTTTTGTGTTCAAACTAATCAACTTTTTTTGGACATATTTTTTTAACACTGCATTGCCAATCTGGAGTCAATTTGACTCCAAAAAAAATTAGGAATGGTCTCTGTTTTCCCACATCTCATAGCTATCCCAAAATGCTCTTAGATATGCCATCCCCACTCTCTCACCATTCGATAGTCACGAGCTGAAGACCATGGAATCCTTAGTTTCCTTTTTGCAGATTAGTTTACTTGAATCATAAAGAGTCATTTTGACTCCAGTTTGGCATTACACGTAAATATATTGGAGTCATTTCGACTCCTGATTGGTAATATAAGCAGATTTTCTGTTATTATCTTGACTCCAGATTATTGCCTAAATGCTTATTTGATAAATTTACATGATTTCCATAGAAAGTATCAAGGCACAAAAAAAAAGCCTCTTTCTAGAATTGATTTTCTGTCCGAATTGCAGCGAAAACTTGTAGAGAATTGGGTAATTTCCGATTCGTGTCAACAGCGCACAGTAATTGAAAAAAAATGAAAAAGCCCCTGATCAGAAGGCAGCCAATCAAGATTCTAGAAAATACTGAAATTACTGCGAACCCTAAGTTGAAGTTAATTCCTTCTGCGTGAAATGTTAAAGTCGATTTGTGGACAAAATTTGTTTTTCCGTTCTTAATTCCTATTCTTTCTCATCGTTTAATGCAAATTTTATTATTAAAATTGAAATCAATGTAAAAAAGAATATAAAAATAAATTATGGAGTCAATATGACTCCACATTGGCAATAAATACGGTGACCATTCGTACTGTTTTTGGCAGGACAGTACTGTTTTTTAAGACGCTGAACTTTTTCTTTTTTTTAAGCATAAATGTCCTGTTTTTTATTTTTTTGTACTGTTTTTCAATGAAATTTAAATTATACTCAAATTTAATTTTTGAATGTAAAAATTTAGTGTAAATGTATAATAATTAAGTTCGAAAATAATCGTTTAGAAAATTTTTTTCTACATTTGGATGAACCTTTAGCGTAAAACACAACCTGTTTTACCGATAGAGTAGACTAGTCGACTAGTGTAAACATCGATCGCTAAACGTCATGTAAAAACAAATAACTAAACTGACCTATTCTACAATATTATATGGCCATTGTTTTGTAATAACCGATCTCGTGTTAATAAACGTATTAATATTTTTAATAGAATCCCAAAAGACAGTCGCCTTTTTTGGGCGCAGATTCCCCCTTGGTAACCCATTGTTTAGATTGTTCTTTGGTCTCAGGAGTGTAGTGATGTATCCATGTTTCATCCACAGTGACGAAACGACGCTTAAAGTCTTGCGGATTCTTCTGTAATAGCTGTAAACCGTTCTTGCAACACTTCACACGATTTCGTTTTTGGTCAAGCGTGAGCAATCGCGGCACCCATCTTGCGGATAGCTTTGTCATGTCCAAATGTTGATGCAAAATATTAAGTACCCGTTCATTCGAGATGCCCACAGCACTAGCAATCTCACGCACCTTCACTCTACTGTCATCCATCACCATATCATGGATTTTATCAATGATTTCTGGAGTAGTAACCTCAACAAGGCGTTCAGCGTCACTTGTGCCCATATGGCCACTCCGAAAATTTTGAAACCACTTATAAACTGTTCTAATCGAAGGTGCAGAGTCACCATAATGTTTATCAAGCTTCTCTTTAGTCTCCTGAGGCGTTTTGCCTTTCATAAAGTAGTGTTTAGTCAACACACGAAATTCTTTTTCGTCCATTTTTTGAAAATCACTCGACTTCCTCGATTCAAACGAATGCCAAACACAAAGAAATAGACCGATCTGGCTGAAACTTGGTGTGTGTTCTTCCAAGAGATGCTACTAACTAAACATAACCTCGATACGCGCCAGTAGTGCTATCTCTCTGACTTTGCACGGACTTTTCAAACGACCCTCGTACCTCCGTGGGTACTGAGTTTATTTTGTACATTTATTGCGAGAGAATAACTAAAGCACCAAAATAAAATCACCATCAAAATGAATCATTCATAAAAGCTGAACAATTCACATCGAATTATTGACTTTTATTCTCTAACTACCATGACCGCACCAGTTCTCTAAATTCAAGTTAATTTCAAGAATTTTGAACAACATTACTCGAGTAGCTCCGCAATATCCATGGCAATGAAATTCAGTAAACAAATTAATAAAAAAATAAATGGTTTCTTAGGAACAGCACCAAGAGTAAACTTCTCTAAGACTTTTTATATCGTCATAATATTTTTGCAAGTTGCAATTTTAAAATGCAAATAAAATGAAGTTTTTATCACCCTAAAGCGATTCATTTTATTTAAAAGCGATACATTTCTTGCCACAGCTGAGATTAATGTATTCAGGTAATCTGATATTCAAATTTTATCTCCAGTTCTTATGATATATCATTTTTTTAAATTCCAGGGTAACGGTATTATTTTGCTTAATGAATACACACAAAATTTCATTTTTGCTCAAAGTAAATTTTGTTTTTTTGTACTATAAATATTTTTCGTGCTATTCTGGAACGCAGTATTCAATTATTACTAATCATAATTTTAGTTATTTAACCAAGATTACCTACACCTAAGCCCCACGGCTCCGCAGCCACAAGAGGCTTATTGTTCCAGCCCCTTTTTGGATCTAGTAAGCAAACCCTCCTCTCCTAAAGAGGTTGAGGACTTTCCCTACTAGTTCTTTTTTGCGCTGCTATCTCATTTGGTCTCAACGTTTCAAAGGTTTCATAGAACACAGCTGGTGAGAGGCCGTTTCCTCCTCTTCCTGACACAATCTGCACACAACGGTACCGAGCTAATAAGCCCCCACCTTGTACAGAACTGCTTCCTGAACCTAGCTTGCCCCGTGAATAGGCCTATGATCAGAGTAATCTGATTTCTACCCAAACTCAGGGTCTCTTCGGCTCTTTGTATATACAGCCAAGGCATAATAGTCTTGCTGAGGTTAACCTCAGGGACACATCACCCAGTTCTTTTCATGCTCCTTCCAGATCCAATCTCTGAGAGCCGAACAAACCGAGCGGTGATCCTCAGGACAGGCTACAGGGCCGATGAAAGAAGTGTTAGAACCATTCCTGGGCAAAACGATCAGCCATCTCATTCCCTTCAATCCCCCATATGGCCCAGCCGAACTTTATTGTGCCGAGCCAGTTGTTCAAGGGCCTTTCTGCATTCCTAGACCAGGTAAGAGGTCATTCTAAAGGAAACAATGGCCTTCAGCGCAGTCTGGCTGTCCCGAAAAGATGCAAATCTCCCTATTTCTAGGTTCCATCCACAGGTTTTCCTCAGCACATGTTTTAATCGCAAAAACCTCGGCCTGGAAGACAGTGGCGTATCTCCCAAGAGCACTCTCAATGAGTACCTCGGGTTTAACCCCATACACTCCACACCCAGTCCCACAGTCCTTCTTGGAGCTATCGGCAAACCAAATGCCTCTCTTCCGGTACTGTTCCGTCAGTTCACCCTCCCATTCAGTCCTAGGTTTGATGAACACCTGAAATGGAGACTCGAAGCTGTATATAGGACAGATATTGTCCCCTGCCATGTCGACAACCGGCTCAGGGTCGCCTTATTCGTTATGCTCCAGGTTATGCTCATGTCCTTCTGCCTAAATCGATAACCTTTAGTCATTTAACCAGCTATTATGCTTCTACACAAATACTCGACGGCACCCTAACTTCAGTTTAACACTTAGGTTCATAACAAATTAGCGAAATTTGTGACTGTGTCTTTTCTTTGTTTATGATCAATGTTAGCTTCAATTTAATCGAATACTTAACTTGAATTTATCATCAGAGACCCAATGTATTCACTAAGACAATGTGTTTTTAAAAATAAAACCACAGCTACTTTTACCAATGAGGAAGTGGCACAAAATGTAAAAAAACTAAACGAGTTGATGGAGTCAGAATTACTACCTTGAACTGGTTCAAAATTATTTATTAATTTGCATTGCATATGTAATTTTTCAGTATATAGCATTTGCTTTTATTGTTATATGAATATGTTCAAGGTTAAATAAAATGCATATATCATTTAGGATTTAATTGTTTTTTTATGTAGCGGAATAGGATGTAAAATTTCGATTTGGTGAATAAGAGGGAAGAGATTAGGTTAGTTTTTAAAATATGCGAACTGGACATTCTACTTTAGGAAAAGAAAACAACATATCCCCGCTATCTTGCACATCTCAGACAGGATGTACAACAATGGCAATGTTATTAGTTGACTGCTCGCTCGAATATTGAGAAAACTAATTAAAAACACTTACCTTTACAAGACAATCCAAACCTTATCCTACTCAAAAAAAACCACTTACAAGGAAGCAGTGGCAAATATATCCGCAAACTACCAAAAAATAAAAGTAAAAGATATTTTAACATCTTGGAAAACAAGATATGTGGAACCAAATCCAATTGACCCTCCCGGTGGTTAAGTTGGCTGGATGAAGTAGAAGGTCCCTAAGGAATATGCGAATGCATAGATGACTCATGTTAAAGGAGGACACGCTCCTTTTAGGATTTAGCAAGAGGAAGTAAGAAAAAGTCTGCAGTTACCAATACTCTAGAGACTCTGGGCTTGGGCAGAAATCAGATTACCCTGGTTACAGGCCTGTTCACAGGGGCACGGCAGGTTCAGAAAGCACCTGCACGAGTTAAGGGCTTATTAGCTCGGAACCGTTGTGCCAGGAAGAGGAGGAAACGGACTCTCATTGCTCGATTGCGTTGCAATCGAGAGGCTGCACTACGATATCCTTGGTACCTTGAGACCAAAGGAGATTATAGCGCAGAAGGAACTAGTAGTGAAAGCCCTCAACCTTCTTAGAAGGGGAGGTTTCATCTACTAGACTTAAAGGGGAAGGCACAATAAGCCTCTTGTTGCTGCGGTGCCGTGGAGCATGGGTCCCGTTCCGCCTTTCAAAATCGAAAAATCTACCATTACACTGGAAATGATTCTTACTTAAGAAGTACCTACGAGGGTTGTTTGAAAAGTCCGTGCAAAAATAAAAACTACTTAATTTTTGGGGGTAAATCTTTTTTATTTTTCAACATAGTCTCCTTTTAGGCTTATACACTTCGTCCAACGCTGCTCTAGTTTGTTGATCCCTTCCGAATAATAGGATTTGTCCAAGTCTGAAAAATAGCCATTCGTTTCTGCAATCACCTCCTCGTTTGAATAAAATCTTTTTCCCGCCAGCCATTTCTTCATATTGGGGAACAAATAGTAGTCCGAGGGAGCCAAGTCTGGAGAATAGGGGAGATGTGAAACGAGTTGGAACCCTATTTCCATTAATTTTGCGACCACAACTGCTGAGGTGTGAGCTGGTGCATTGTCGTGATGGAAAAGGACTTTTTTGTGGGCCAATCGTGGGCGTTTTTCTTGCAGCTCGGTTTTCAAACGGTCCAATAACGATGAATAATATGCACCTGTAATAGTTTTACCCTTTTCCAGATAGTCGATGAGGATTATTCCTTGCGAATCCCAAAAGACAGTCGCCATAATCTTTCCGGCCGAAGGAACGGTCTTCGCCTTTTTTGTCTTCGTTTTTGGTCAAGCGTGAGCAATCGCGGCACCCATCTTGCGGATAGCTTTGTCATGTCCAAATGTTGATGCAAAATATTATGTACCCGTTCATTCGAGATGCCCACAGCACTAGCAATCTCACGCACCTTCACTCTTCTGTCATCCATCACCATATCATGGAATTTATCAATGATTTCTGGAGTAGTAACCTCAACAGGGCGTCCAGAACGTTCAGCGTCACTTGTACCCATATGGCCACTCCGAAAATTTTGAAACCACTTATAAACTGTTCTAATCGAAGGTGCAGAGTCACCATAATGTTTATCAAGCTTCTCTTTAGTCTCCTGAGGCGATTTGCCTTTCATAAAGTAGTGTTTAATCAACATTCGTCCATTTTTTGAAAATCACTCGACTTCCTCGATTCAAACGAATGCCAAACACAAAGAAATAGACCGATCTGGCTGAAACTTGGTTTGTGTTCTTCCAAGAGATGCTACTAACTAAACATAACCTCGATACGCGCCAGTGGTGCTATCTCTCTGACTTTGCACGGACTTTTCAAACGACCCTCGTACTTCCACCTGATGACCCACTAAAGCTAATTAGTCTTGTCACTTTGCACTTTTTGGAGTCAAATTTACAGTAAAATTACTAAATAAGTAGAAAGTGTATCTATAATTATGGCTAGAGAATAAAATGTTATAGTTAAAATACTTTAAAGCGTATTAACATTTAGAAAACTTTATAAAATCGTCCTGACAAAACAAATATAAATTTGTTTAATGGAGTGCCCATTAAATCTAATAGCAATAAGATTAACTATCCTTACACTAGGGTTTGTTAGCGTACAGAGTTATTTATTTGCAAGTTGTAGTTGCTAAACCGATACAATTACAAGCAATAAACCACTGAACATCTTAGCACTTACTTTTATACATGATGCTTTGTAAGTGTAAATGACCTGGTGATAATATTACCAAAGAACAGGAGATCTTATCTACTGCAGAAAGTACGTGCACGTGCAATTGCATGTTTATACATGTAAAACTGACGGTTACTTACTTAAGATAATTCCCTGTAATGAGTGTTAAATAAATATATAATTTATTTAAATTCATTTTCAATGTAATAAACATTTGAACTTTTTATTTCCCTTTTTCAAATTCAGTTTCACTTCCTGAAGTTAATTCTTTTACTTACAGAAAATACGGAAATTGATAATTTGATTTACTAGATATTTCAACAACAGGAATTATTAAATAATTGAATGATTCTTTAAAGTTATCTGAGACGGAAATGGTAAATAAAAACGGTATTAAGACAAAACAATTAAATTAATTTAAATAAGCTAATCACTGGCAATGAATATTTTTAAATTAAGTGCATTATTAGTAGGCCAAATATTATAAATTTAATACAGGGTGATTCATTTAGAACGCACCAATCGCTAATAACTTTTTAGGAAAGCGGAATTTCGAAAAAACCCACGAAGTTTACGAAGTAAATGTTTTTTTTTTTGGTCTAGTTTTCAAATTTTCCAAACCCGATGCTGTATCTTCAGTTTTGGCGGAGTTACGGCTAAAAACCTGATTAGGGTTTCATAAGGACCACTGGTTTTGACAATGATTATGAAAACTATATAAAAAAGTGTGAAACTTGACGATGATTCTGTTTCGATATCCCTAATATTTAAGATCAAAGTTACAATTTTATCTATTTCTGATCAGTTTTCAATATTAATTTTCCACCAGAGATACACGTTTTGGGAGTATCTCTGACAGCAAAAAAATGTTATTTGGACGCAAAGAACAGAAATAATAATAATTGAAGATTTTAAAAAATGTAGTGTAATGTAATGGTTGTGGGTGAATCAGGATAAATTTGTTTTATCATCAAATAAAAGCAATCATCACATCATTTTAATGCACCCAGTATGCAAGACTTCTTGATCTATGATTAGGGTAAGAATAACTTGCCAGGGTGTTGGTCTAGTGGTCAAGAGCGTGGCTTTGTAAGTGGGAGATTCCCAGTTCGAATCCCGAGGGTGCAGTCTTTCATAATACTTAATACAGTATAATACTTTTTTAAATAAAATGTAGTCATAAACGGGATTCGAACTAGGGATCTCCCACTTACAAAGCCACGCTCATGACCACTAGACCAACACCCGCCCATCACTGGCAAGATATTCTTACCCTAATTTAAGAAGTCTTGCATTCTGGGTGCATTAAAATGATGTGATGATTGCTTTTATTTGATGATAAAACAAATTTATCCCTGATTCACCCACAACCATTACATCACACTACATTCTTTAAAATCTTCAATTATTATTATTTTTTTACTTTGCGTCACCAAAAACATTTTTCGCAGTCAGAGAACCTCCCAAAACTTGTATTTCTGGTGGAAAATTAATATTGAAAACCGTTCACGAATAGATAAAATTGTAACTTTGATCTTGAATATCTCGACAAATATTAGGGATATCGAAAACGGGTCAACGTTATTTTTCACAATTTTTTGCGTAGTTTTCATAATCATTGTCAAAATCAGTGGTCCTTATGAAACCCTAATCAGGTTTTTGGCCGTAACTCCGCCAAATACGAGGGTCGTTTGAAAAGTCCATGCAAAGTCAGAGAGATAGCACTACTGGCGCGTATCGAGGTTATGTTTAGTTAGTAGCATCTCTTGGAAGAACACACACCAAGTTTCAGCCAGATCGGTCTATTTCTTTGTGTTTGGCATTCGTTTGAATCGAGGAAGTCGAGTGATTTTCTCACGCTTGACCAAAAACGAAATCGTGTGAAGTGTTGCAAGGACGGTTTGCAGCTGTTCCAGAAGAATCCGCATGACTTTAAGCATGAAACATGGATACATCACTACACTCCTGAGACCAAAGAACAATCTAAACAATGGGTTACCAAGGGGGGAATCTGCGCCAAAAAAGGCGAAGACCGTTCCTTCGGCCGGAAAGATTATGGCGACTGTCTTTTGGGATTCGCAAGGAATAATCCTCATCGACTATCTGGAAAAGGGTAAAACTATTACAGGTGCATATTATTCATCGTTATTGGACCGTTTGAAAACCGAGCTGCAAGAAAAACGCCCACGATTGGCCCACAAAAAAGTCCTTTTCCATCACTACAACGCACCAGCTCACACCTCAGCAGTTGTGGTCGCAAAATTAATGGAAATAGGGTTCCAACTCGTTTTACATCCCCCCTATTCTCCAGACTTGGCTCCCTCGGACTACTATTTGTTCCCCAATATGAGGAAATGGCTGGCGAGAAAAAGATTTTATTCAAACGAGGAGATGATTGCAAAACGAATGGCTATTTTTCAGACTTGGACAAATCCTATTATTCGGAAGGGATCAACAAACTAGAGCAGCGTTGGACGAAGTGTATAAGCCTAAAAGGAGACTATGTTGAAAAATAAAAAAGGTTTACCCCAAAAAATTAAGTAGTTTTTATTATTGCACGGACTTTTCAAACGACCCTCGTAATGAAGATACAGCATTGGGGGATGGAAAATTTGAAAACTAGACCCAAAAAAACATATAGTTTACTTCGTGGGTTTTTTCGAAATACCGCTTTCCTAAAAAGTTATTAGCGATTGGTGCGTTTTAAATGGATCACCCAGTATAACCAACCTTCAATGTTTATCAATGTGAAACAAATTATTATTGTTAATAAGAAGCCCTGAAGTCCCTAGGTCTAAAGCTTGGCTACAAATAAAAATAAATAAGACTGAAATTGTTAATAACCTTTCGTTTTGTTGGATTAAAAATCATAATTGCGTTAAGAACAAACACTGTGCTTGTGTAAACAGAGTTAATACTGTAAATAAATGTTTTTAAATAACATGAAAAGTTTTTAACTAAGTGAGTTTTTAACATCATTCAGACACCATCTTGTTTATAATCATATGTTTCCTGCAAACATTCAAACTACCTAAATTTAACCAAAACAAAACTAAAAGTTAAATGCAACCGTACAAATAAAAAGAGACGCGTTTTTCATTTTTATTTTTAATTTAAAATATCCTTGACATTTTACTTGTTCACTGGGAGGGACTTCACGCTTTTCAGCTTCACTTTAGAAATGTCATGTTGCAAGATTAAGGTTTTTTGTTTTTCCTTAATTTTTTTTTGAAATAATAATTGCGGTTTACAAAAATAACTGAGTAGCCCTTCATTACGATAATGTAGGTACAAAAATAACTGAGTAGCCCTTCATTACGATAATGTAGGTACAAAAATAACTGAGTAGCCCTTCATTACGATAATGTAGGTACAAAAATACAGTCAATGCATTTTGTTTTAGAGGTGCTCAGTTATTTTTCATGTATTTTAATTAAGTATTAATAATAATGACAGGTTAAAATTAGATTTTGAAAGAGTACATATTTTTGTTCTTTGCCATGGGTAATAAATTTAAGCTTTATAAATTTAGTTAATGGTAGTTGCCGACAAAGTATTATATGAATTATTAAACACTGCATCGTATTTTGTTTTAAGTCCCCATGATAATAAAGCTATAAATCTAATGAAACTATAGCAACTGGTAATTACGGGATTGGAATTTAAAACATTATTCTTATTTTTTATTGATTAAAAATCAATCAATATAATGCGCAGTTGAATTAGAAGAACTTGTACTTTGATTGAATGAAATTTAAAAAACCAAATTATGTTAACACTCACCATCTTTTCTTAATTTTTAACAATTCTTGAGTTTATTTTTTTTTTTTTTTTTTTTTTTTTTTGCGCATCAACAGCTGAGGTCATTAGCGCCCGGAGCTTTTTCCAGTGCACTGCCGGCCTCCGGACAGTGTTCTCTCGTTACAGACAACACTGTCCATCACCGGACAGTGAGCTGTAAGAAGCTCCTAGGAAGAGAAAATCTAAGGGTCAGCTGCTGGATTCGAACCCGGGACCTCCGCGTGGGAGTCCAGTATGCTAACCTCATAGCTAATCCCTTCCCTCTCTTGAGTTTATGTTTTGACGTGAATACGTCTTTAAATTTGAATCATATGGTGGCAATCCAAAAAATCTAATGATAACAAAATCGGGGGATACAGTTTGGCATTATAGTTTCCAATCTATCGTCTACATCCAAAATTAAATTAGACCACTGGATAGCTAAAGGATCAGAGAATTCGGCAAATCTTAAGAATAGCTCCCCGGAGGTGTGGCCTAATTCGAAGTGATTCTGATTCGCTGTTACTATAGAACCCGCCATATTTAAATATAAATATAAAACTATTTCTTTATTTTATATTTACACTTAAATCTAGCGGGTTATATGGTAACAGTGAATCAGAATCACTTCGAATTATTTACTTAGGATTGATATTTCTATTTAAATACCCCCTGATTTATTTATTTCTTAATGGGGGCTTCGCTCCCCACACCCCCTGATTTTTTCTTAATGGGGGCTTCGCCCCCATACCCCCTCCTAACCTACCTAATCACCCTCAATTTTTTAATTTGTGTCACAAGATTCATTACAATAATTACACAGAAAAACACAAAAGAAACTTACCTTATTCTGTGGAGTCCTTTTCCTGAGGAGGGTACACTTGTCGAACTCCCTCCAGAAAATCGAACAAAATTTTAAAACATTCATTACTCCATCCTCACTCACACTACAATCATGCTTTAATTTAAAAAAAAAACTGCAAATTTAAAACGCTCATGCTCATAAAGTTACAAAAAAAAGGCACCTCAGGTCACAAACAGGGCACTCGCGGGAACTTTTAATACATTAAATAGGAAGCAGTTACTATGCAGTAAGTGTACTGCGCATGCGTGCGAAACATAAAAGTTACGAAAGTCGCACAATCCGAAACAGTTCATTGGCGGGAAGTATAAAATCTCACCGGTATGTGCGCTGTACTTCCCACCCCCTAAAAATAAACAGGCCACACCTCCGGGGAGCTATTCTTTAGATTAGCCAAGAATTCATTACGATAAGCGAGGACTGTGACGCATCGCGCGCGGTGGAGGAGGAAGCGCCGCCATTTTGAGATCATTTTGCTGCGTATCGAGATTTGCAATTAGTATAACTTTTGACACGGAGAAGTTACGATGTTCTTTTAAGTTTTAATCGCCAGCTGTCGTCACAATCTATCGATTGTATATAAAACATTAGTGTAAAATAGTGACAGTGAACATAATAAGGTGTTAGAATAAAAAAATATTATCAAAAATATATAATGTGCGGCCTATACGCGTCGAAAAGCCAAAACCAATTACAGAGATCGTATACGGTTGGAAAGAGCTTCTCAAGAACAATCGAATGATAAAAGTCGCTAAGCCGGTGGAGTCGCCATATATCGCAACATCAATAGCTTTCACTGATTGTAATAGAGTTAACATTGATATTTCGGCAATTTATTTGGAAATAAAAGACGCAAAAGCTGATGATGTCTGTCTAGTAAACGAAAAAGGCCAATGGCATCTTCAAATTCGTACTCGGTTGTGTGTATATCCATCCGGGCACAGTGTTAGCAGAAATTAAACTCTTTATGTTACGATAGTTGTTAAAATATTCCAAAAACATCGCTGAAATTATACCCAATTATGAGCCTGATCTTACTACACCAATTATGATAGTTGGAGACTTTAATGCTGATGTCTCACAAAACCGCTCATTGCCCGACTTCATGCTCAGCGAGTTCAATTTGTCTTATATTGAAACTTCTCCAGCAACCAGTTAGGTAATACCTATATTGATTTAACGTTTACCAGAAATCTCGATGTATCTTGCATCCATTTGTGTCGTACTTTTCGTATCACAGACCTATAATTAATAAAGTTATATTGTAACACAGTAATTATTTGTTTCCTTGATTTCATCCTAAATACATAAATAAAAAATATTTTATATAAAAAATATAACCCGTTACGTAAACGTTTTCACGTACAACACACGGCCGTGTCCATGACACAGCCACAGTAGAGCTTTTTTTATTCGCTCTAAACAGCAACGACATTATCTACATCATGATACCCAAACCTGTCTGGACATGCAGAATGAAATTTTTTGGGCACAACTAAAGCTTCTAATATCAACAAGAAAGCCAAGTCAAAAATGCTCCATCGAATCGCTATTATTTCTTACCTTGTTTTTAATTATATCTAGCACCTAGATCTTCTTGTTCCCAAATGTTTCAGAAGCTGCAAGATCCTGTTGCAACAGGTTACATGGCTTAATTTTGTTCACATCCTAACCCTTCTGCATTGCCAGGAAATCCTCCAAAAGCGTCGATAGCCACGTGATCTTCTTTTGAAGCAACTGTCCGTGTTTTTTTTTTTTCATATTCATTCACAAAAGAGTCATTTTTGAGTGACAGAGAAAAAGATAAGATTACAAATTGTAAAAGAGGTATTTTAGTTAAAGAAATTCTGATCGCCTATAACTTGGCAGGTTACAGTCAGGTTTCCAGGTGAGATTAAATGACAATATAAAGTTACATATATCTTTCACCGATGTTCGCCTTTTTTTGAGATGTATCGTGAAGATGTTCAGACCTAAGAGACTGCAAAACGGATATTACAGAGAATACACCATTTCAAAAATTTGGCACAACACTCTCTCTTGACTGGTATATGAGAGAAGGGAAAAATTAATTCACTTTTAAAGTAATGAATATTTCAGATTGCTGTTTCCTAACTTACTTTTAATTTTTTCAATTTCCTTTTCAAAAGTAAAAAATAAAAATAAAATTAAAAGTAATGGTCTATTCACTTTTTATTCTACTTGTCTCAGAAAAATATATTTTTTTAAAACGCCAATTTTATGAATTTTTAGTGAAACGCTTGATTAAGCAATATTTCCTTTTAAAAAAATCCTCTTGAAGTTCCACAAACTGGAAAAAAACCAATGCAGGTGGTAGGAGATAGAATATTGTCGGAAGAGTCCCAGAGTTTTGGCAATTTTTTCAAGACCTCGTTATCTGTTTCCGCTTGGATTGTTTTAAAAGGGTTATAGATGTCTATTAGTTGAAGGAAAAATAAATAAACTTTCAAGTGAAACTTAAAGAGAACTACTCCTTCTCTTTTGGTAAATCCATTTTATGTAGATATATTTTGTTGTTGTTTGGAATAAATTGAGCAAAGGTTACAAAATATCAGGTTACTGAGTTAATTTAATGATCAATAATATAACCTGCAAAACCAGAGACTGCAACTCAAACGTCAGAACTCACAGTTTAGAACTCATTCCAGGCTATGCGACAAACGTTCATAAATAATCCCACTCAAATGAAAGACTAAAATACAACTCTGCATTAAAATTTTAAAAATTTGGATAGACTTACGGATTGAACTATTTTATATAGCATTCACACTACACAATCACAAGATTTTTGGAAGAATTATAAACATTTCTACTTATTTAAGCAATAAAAGAATCCAAAAACCATCTTAAGATTTCCTTAATTAAGAAGTACGAGGGTCGTTTGAAAAGTCCGTGCAAAGTCAGAGAGATAGCACTACTGGCGCGTATCGAGGTTATGTTTAGTTAGTAGCATCTCTTGGAAGAACACACACCAAGTTTCAGCCAGATCGGTCTATTTCTTTGTGTTTGGCATTCGTTTGAATCGAGGAAGTCGAGTGATTTTCAAAAAATGGACGAAAAAGAATTTCGTGTGTTGATTAAACACTACTTTATGAAAGGCAAAACGCCTCAGGAGACTAAAGAGAAGCTTGATAAACATTATGGTGACTCTGCACCTTCGATTAGAACAGTTTATAAGTGGTTTCAAAATTTTCGGAGTGGCCATATGGGCACAAGTGACGCTGAACGTTCTGGACGCCCTGTTGAGGTTACTACTCCAGAAATCATTGATAAATTCCATGATATGGTGATAGATGACAGAAGAAAAGAAGGTGCGTGAGATTGCTAGTGTTGTGGGCATCTCTAATGAACGGGTGCATAATATTTTGCATCAACATTTGGACATGACAAAGCTATCCGCAAGATGGGTGCCGCGATTGCTCACGCTTGACCAAAAACGAAATCGTGTGAAGTGTTGCAAGGACGGTTCGCAGCTGTTCCAGAAGAATCCGCAGGACTTTAAGCGTCGTTTCGTCACTCTGGATGAAACACGGATACATCACTACACTCCTGAGACCAAAGAACAATCTAAACAATGGGTTACCAAGGGGGAATCTGCGCCAAAAAAGGCGAAGACCGTTCCTTCGGCCGGAAAGATTATGGCGACTGTCTTTTGGGATTCACAAGGAATAATCCTCATCGACTATCTGGAAAAGGGTAAAACTATTACAGGTGCATATTATTCATCGTTATTGGACCGTTTGAAAACCGAGCTGCAAGAAAAACGCCCACGATTGGCCCACAAAAAAGTCCTTTTCCATCACGACAACGCACCAGCTCACACCTCAGCAGTTGTGGTCGCAAAATTAATGGAAATAGGGTTCCAACTCGTTTCACATCCCCCCTATTCTCCAGACTTGGCTCCCTCGGACTACTATTTGTTCCTCAATATG
Source organism: Rhodnius prolixus (assembly GCF_049639745.1). Taxonomy (NCBI): domain Eukaryota; kingdom Metazoa; phylum Arthropoda; class Insecta; order Hemiptera; family Reduviidae; genus Rhodnius; species Rhodnius prolixus. The sequence goes on along the minus strand of NW_027411582.1, from coordinate 15,729,820 downwards.
AAGAAATGGCTGGCGGGAAAAAGATTTTATTCAAACGAGGAGGTGATTGCAGAAACGAATGGCTATTTTTCAGACTTGGACAAATCCTATTATTCGGAAGGGATCAACAAACTAGAGCAGCGTTGGACGAAGTGTATAAGCCTAAAAGGAGACTATGTTGAAAAATAAAAAAGGTTTACCCCAAAAAATTAAGTAGTTTTTATTTTTGCACGGACTTTTCAAACGACCCTCGTATGTGTTCCTAGCCAGACGCAATTTGTTCCATAAATCCCTATCCACTACTTGAATTCTCCTTTAGAATCAGTTTACATCCTTTCGCCAGATTCCAGCTAATCCGGAAAAGGCATTGAAACATACTCTGCTCTAGTGTCTATGGTTCAGCCTCAGATGTTGACATTCCGACAAAAGAATTAGTTAATGATCAATAACTAAACGAATAACTAAATACTAAAGTACTGGATTAAGTTTACTATTAAAGTAAAGTAATCGCCTATTTTTACAGCTGTGGCTTAAAGTCCAACTACCAGTTAGGTGTCGTGACGGAGCGGAAGCCCATACTTTACTATAAACAATTTTTTCTAACAAATAATAAGTAGCCACACGCGGGATTCGAACTGGTGATCACTCACACACTAGACCCACACTTATGAGCACAGGAGATAGAGGCTGATTTGTTGAAACCAATCCTTAAATAAAGAAATCTTAAAAATGAATATTTCTGAAGAATGCACAAAATAAAAAAAAAAAATCTGCACAATTACAATGATGTCTTTACGCAGTGGAAAGAAAAAGTAACAAATGAATGCAAACTAGAATTTTAAAATGCCTCAATCAAGCGCGCATTCTACTATTTTAGACTAATATTATTTATATTACTATTTTTATTAAAATCCGCATGAGGGCAGTGCCCGAAGGGCTTTCTGTAAGAACAAAATAACCATTAAATAGGTTATAGGTAAAAATCAGGCGATGTTGCTCCCGCCATAATCACATTGTTGTTGTAGTGGTGTAACGAGAAGCGTCCATCTTGTTGCAGGGCGAGAGAAATACGCAAATTTGATAATGATGCAGCTTATGATGGTATTGAATTTAACTCTTTCAATAATGGTTACAAAACGGTAAGTAAATTAAATAATTTTAGTTAATGATTAGTTATTTAGGTATATGATACAAATTAATTGTTGTGCAACGAGAGCAAACATAGAAGGGAAACAATAATGGCTGTTCACTTTTTTTCTGTTGACTTCATTTTCAGTTCGGAACTTATTGGTAGTCATAACGCAATCGCATCTGGTATCTCTTTCCTCCGTTTTTAAATTCCCTGAATCTTCTTTACAACCACTCGTAAATAGTCCTATGGCTCTGTTATACATGTGGGTATAAGCAAAAATATAAACATGTACACAGAAACCTTTGTTCTGTACCTTTCAGCTTACCTTATTACACTGCTCCTATAGTCCACACACTGCTTTGTGTAACTTTGCCGGAAGTTTCTGTGTATGTCGTAATATACGTGACCTGGTGAGGGTCACGAGCTCATGTTTAATACATACCAACAGAGTACACGATTTATATAATAAGTCTCCTGTCTAAACTATATATGGCTTCATCATTTTTTAAATGTAATTCTAGAAATGGCTATAAACCAAATTTGGACTAAGTAGTAAAATGTATTGTGCTAGGCATGTGTATATTTTAAATAATCTTACCGGGTAACAGAATCTAAAGTAGAGTTCAATTCTTTCTGATAATTTTGAGAGCCCAAAGATTTACCTTTTTTAGAGATGAGAGGCACTTTAATTTCAATGCCATTTTGAACTGAAAAACTTTAATCACTGCTCAGTTTCCAATCAATTTATTCTTCAGTTTCCTACATTTTTCTTGCTTTATTAATGTGTAAATTTTCTTGTACACGCGAGAAAACTTTTGGAAAAACTAAAACTATTTTTTATTCTATGCAAAATCTGTTGCACATAAGGTTGCAAACAGATCCCTGCAGGCAACTATTAAATTCAACTTACTCTGAGACATTAATTGAAACAAATATGATAACTTTTTCAGTTAAACGTTTGTGTTTCTTCATTAAACTTATCCCTTATTAATGTTCAAGCAACGTTCGTTTTTATTGCCATTATTCATCATTGGATTTACTGATTTTGGGTACCCTAAACTTCCATGGGTGTTGAACGTAACGTAACGTAACTTATTTAGGAGGGTTGATACGACGGCTGCTGCACCAATCTTGCATTCACCTTGCGCGCTTATTAGTTTTACTGGATAATTAACTTGTAAAGTTTTATCTCAATAAATGTTCATTATTATTATTATATAAAAAAAACTTCTAATCAAAATAACAGAATTACATGTCCAGTTATATTTCTAAATAATGTGGGAGAAATATTTGATGCATGTTTATATTAAAATCTCCGTCGATGTGTGCGTTTTTGTGAAGTGTGGTTACCAGGCCCAATGGTTGGGATGATGTACCCGTTATGATGAAGCGTTATGTGTTGCCTGTATATATACACTATTGTTGCAGTCATTTATACTAAAACACAACACATATACCATTTTAAAACAATAATCAACCAAATCACAACGGCTTTTTACCACCTCTATCCTGGGCACGTATTTGTGAACTTAGAGAGAGAGGGTTCGCCTGTCTGCGATAAACGTGCCGCCTCCGTGAATCCTCTATCCCATACTGGCTGGGTTGTCTTGCACCTTGTACTGTAATACCAAAGACCCGTGTTAACCGTTATATCTTAAGAGGTTTATTTTCATTGTTTCAATATTTATTTGTTTTACGTGTAAAACAAAATAAAATAAAATAACTTTTACTAAAATGAGAGTTCTATTATTTTATAATTTAAATTCATACAATCTTCACACAGAAACCTTCAAAATCATCTCTTTTCTCTTGAGGAATGGTTTAAAAAATGGAAAATCAAGTTAAATGAAACAAAATCTCAAAATATTACTTTTACTCTCCGCCGCATCACTCTTCCTCCGATCTTCTATGACTCAATTCCAATTCCTCCTGCCAATGTTGTCCGTTATCTTGGGCTATATTTAGACAAAAAACTTTCACTTAATAACAAACGACTGATTTACAATTCTACACTAAAACCCACCTGAACTGTGGGGTTCAACGAAACGCTCCAATCTTCAACGAATTCAATCGCTTCAGTCTAAAATACTCCGCACTATCACTCCATTTTACGTTTCAATTCTAACCATCCACCCAGACTTGGAAATTACCCTTTTGTAGGTCCAGGTTGCACGAACTCGCTACAAAAGTTTTCATCAGAACTTGCATTCTCATTCCAAATGCTCTTGTCCGCCATTTATCCTCTCATCACCATCCAAATCATCCTACCAGACGATTAAAATCAGCCTGTGGCCTCGCGATTTTCTCTCTACTGAAGAGAGTAACTAATCCTAGAGACGACTTAGGGAGTGTTATCACTGGGTAACTTCTCCCCTCAATTAGTGAGTGTACAGTGGTACCAGTTATTGTCGTTGTTACTAATAGCTGTATCTAGCGCTGGTGTAACTTAACAAATAAATTTAAACAAAAAAAATCATATAATTAATACACACATTGATAGGGAATGGATTAGCGGTCAGCGTATTGGATTCCCACACAGAAATCCCGGATTCGAATCCAGCTGCTGTCCCTTAAATTTTCTCTTCATAGGAGCTTCTTACAGTTGACTGTTAAGAGAAAACACTGCCTGAAGGCCAGCGACGCTTACAGCCCATGTAAGGTGTTGACCATCACAATAATGATTCTCCTAGCATTTTTGTCCTGAGTTTTTCTTCTCCATTGCCTGATGACCGAACTTTCTGAAGTCGTTCTCCACTTCCTCAGTCCATCTCCTTCTAAGAAAAACATATAATTAAAAATTGAGTACTCTAATTAAAATTAATGGGAAAATGGTATAACCTATCGCAATCTCTAATAATACACACATTTCGGCCCAACATTCTCTGACGATATGAAGATCATTTGTCGCTCGGAGCGGACTCAGAAACTCCTCTTACGAATTAGAAGCCTCTAATTGTCTCTAAATTCATTAAATTGTGTTTACTGATTTTGAAAATGTTGACAAGATTGCTTTATTATTATTTTTTTATTTTAATAATGTTAATGTTCGATCAGAGGACTTTTGTGTAATTAAAATAATGTAATTAATATAATATAATTAATATAATATAATTAATATAATGTAATTAATAAAATATAATTAATATAATAATGTAATTAATAAAATATAATGTAATTAATAAAATATAATTAATATAGTATAATGTAATTAATAAAATATAATTATATAATTAATATAATGTAATTAATAAAATATAATTATATAATTAATATAATGTAATTAATAAAATATAATTAATATAATATATAATTAATGTAATATAATTAATATAATATATTTAATATTAATAATTTAATAATAATAAATCCTAAGGACTGCACACCCCGCTGAATTCCAGAAAACCACCACATAACCTTCCCAAATTTAAAAATATTTTTTCTTCATGATTGCACAAACCATGCTGTAATATTGAAGATGTGGGTTGATTGTGATTCCTTTATCTGCATTATATTTCCTTTTTTTTTTCATTTTTGTTTCTGTATTGTAATGTCTGAAAATACTTTGTGCATAACCATATGAAACAAACCGTTGTTGGCCATTGTTTCTTACATCATCGGAAGAAAGTTTATGATTTCTTACAAAGAGATTGTTTTAGTAGACAAAAAATATCAAGATTCTCTAGTGTTTCGTTTCGTTTGCTTTTCCCCCACTTTAGGACGGAAAAAGTACATTATTATCAGTTGTGGTAATAATAATTCCTGGTAAAGAGATATGATTGTTTTAACGAGTAAAATGAAAACATTGGTTAGACAATTAGACCTTTAATACTAGGGATTATCCTACTAAATAATCATTTACGTTCTAACTTGAATTTTATTATTTTTTATTGTTTTGCCATTATGATTTGTTTTTGTGATAAATAAAAGTTTTTGTTCTCAATCAAATATCTCGTAATATTCAAATGATGCAAGAATGTGGTGAATCAAATCTATAATTTTTCTTTTTATTTTGTTACTAATCTGTTAAATCTTAGTAATATTTGTGGCTAACACAGAAATTTAACTATGTCCAGTTCTCTAATCTGTATTTCATTTCATTTTCTTATGGTTACCTTTTCAACACGGGTTATTAGGTAATAATGATTGTATTTATGTTTATGTTTAACATCTATAATTTGGAATTCAAATAAACCAGCTGGGTTATAGAGTTAGGCAGTTTGAAAGAGGCTTGCAAAATCATTGATGTAAAAATAATTTTTTTTTTTTTTAAGTTGTACATTCTTTTTTGGTACAATTTCTTTAATCACGATTTAAACATTCTATTAATGGTAGGGAAGTTTTTGCGAGTATTGATAATTATTGTTTTCAAAACGTTTTTCTGAATTAGGTATTAGTGAAATTTGTAACCTTTGACTTCCTTATTTCAAGACAATCTACTTTAAAAATTGACTACTCGTCCATCTAAAAGAGTTTTCAATGAATTAAACAACTTGATAAACTAACACTGTTGGTGTGCTCGTGAACACGTTTTCTTGCAAAACAAACGTAAGTTTCTCATACGAAGATAAAAGGAATCCTGGAAAATGATATACCGTTTGAAAGCCCATTAAACAAGGAAACTTTTATAAAAAGTGCCAGCACCTAGGTCTGGATAATGATCATGTAAGGGCCTAATGAGATTTCTCAAAAATTTCGATTACTTTTATTTTTCTAGCATTCGGTTGAAGATTGAGGCTATTTGGAGAATAACTTATGCTTCAAAATGGTATCAATTTTTAGAAAATTTATCTGTTTTTCTCACCGTCTCATCAGAATCGAATTGGGATTAAAACTTTCTTAGTAATAACATTTTTATTGGAAAAAAGTAATGATTTTAGAAAACTAATTTAAAGTGACGTCACTCAAGAACAGTGGAAAATATGAAGTTGGCCAATACGTCATTGAACTCCACTTTAGATGTACTACACACAGTAAGCAGTAGGATGTACTGGTTCACAATTTAATGAATTTAGAGACAATTAGAGGCTTCTAATTCGTAAGAGGAGTTTCTGAGTCCGCTCCGAGCGACAAATGATCTTCATATCGTCAGAGAATGTTGGGCCGAAATATGTGTATTATTAGAGATTGCGATAGGTTATACCATTTTCCCATTAATTTTAATTAGAGTACTCAATTTTTAATTATATGTTTTTCTTAAAAGGAGATGGGCTAAGGAAGTGGAGAACGACTTCAGAAAGTTCAGTCATCAGGCAATGGAGAAGAAAAACTCAGGACAGAAATGTTAGGAGAACCATTATTGTGATGGTCAACACCCTACATGGGCTGTAAGCGTCGAGTAGTATGCTTTAGTTTTCTTGAGTACAGATCCATTAGTTGAGAAGATATTGAGAGTTGAAATTTGTATGGGTCATGGTTTTGCTGTGAAATGGGGCCCTTGTAACTCCCACAGTAAACAACAGATTATTCGTATGAAATTTTGTGCACTTACAAACTCTATTTTACTGAGTAGTATGCTATAGTTTTCTTGACTACAAAACGATTAGTTGAGAAGATATTGAGAGTTGAAATTTTTTTGGGTCATGGTTTTGCTGTGAAATGGGGCCCTTGTAACTCCCACAGTAAACAACAGATTATTCGTATGAAATTTTGTGCACTTACAAACTCTATTTTACTGAGTAGTATGCTATAGTTTTCTTGACTACAAAACGATTAGTTGAGAAGATATTGAGAGTTGAAATTTTTTTGGGTCATGGTTTTGCTGTGAAATGGGGCCCTTGTAACTCCCACAGTAAACAACAGATTATTCGTATGAAATTTTGTGCTCTTACACACCTTGTTTTACTGAGTAGTATGCTATAGTTTTCTTGAGTACAGATCCATTTGTTGAGAAGATATTGAGAGTTGAAATTTTTTTGGGTCATGGTTTTACTGTGAAATAGGGCCCTCATAACTCCCACAGTAAACAACAGATTATTCGTATGAAATTTTGTGCTCTTACACACTCTGTTTTACTGAGTAGTATGCTATAATTTTCTTGAGTACAGATTCATTAGTTGAGAAGATATTGAGAGTTGAAATTTTTTTGGGTCATGGTTTTACTGTGAAATAGGGCCCTCATAACTCCCACAGTAAACAACAGATTATTCGTATGAACTTTTGTGCTCTTACACACTCTGTTTTACTGAGTAGTATGCTATAGTTTTCTTGAGTACAGATCCATTTGTTGAGAAGATATTTAGTGTTGAAATTTTTTTGGGTCATGGTTTTGCTGTGAAATAGGGCCCTCATAACTCCCACAGTAAACAACAGATTATTCGTATGAACTTTTGTGCTCTTACACACTCTGTTTTACTGAGTAGTATGCTATAATTTTCTTGAGTACAGATTCATTAGTTGAGAAGATATTGAGAGTTGAAATTTTTTTGGGTCATGGTTTTACTGTGAAATAGGGCCCTCATAACTCCCACAGTAAACAACAGATTATTCGTATGAACTTTTGTGCTCTTACACACTCTGTTTTACTGAGTAGTATGCTATAGTTTTCTTGAGTACAGATCCATTTGTTGAGAAGATATTTAGTGTTGAAATTTTTTTGGGTCATGGTTTTGCTGTGAAATAAGGCCCTCATAACTCCCACAGTAAACAACAGATTATTCGTATGAACTTTTGTGCTCTTACACACTCTGTTTTACTGAGTAGTATGCTATAATTTTCTTGAGTACAGATTCATTAGTTGAGAAGATATTGAGAGTTGAAATTTTTTTAGGTCATGGTTTTACTGTGAAATAGGGCCCTCATAACTCCCACAGTAAACAACAGATTATTCGTATGAACTTTTGTGCTCTTACACACTCTGTTTTACTGAGTAGTATGCTATAATTTTCTTGAGTACAGATTCATTAGTTGAGAAGATATTGAGAGTTGAAATTTTTTTGGGTCATGGTTTTGCTGTGAAATAGGGCCCTTATAACTCCCACAGTAAACAACAGATTATTCGTATGAACTTTTGTGCTCTTACACACTCTGTTTTACTGAGTAGTATGCTATAATTTTCTTGAGTACAGATACATTAGTTGAGAAGATATTAAGAGTTGAAATTTTTTTGGGTCATGGTTTTGCTGTGAAATGGGGCCCTTCTAACTCCCACAGTAAACAACAGATTATTCGTATGAAATTTTGTGCTCTTACACACCTTGTTTTACTGAGTAGTATGCTATAGTTTTCTTGAGTACAGATCCATTTGTTGAGAAGATATTTAGTGTTGAAATTTTTTTGGGTCATGGTTTTACTGTGAAATAGGGCCCTTATAACTCCCACAGTAAACAACAGATTATTCGTATGAAATTTTTTGCTCTTACACACCTTGTTTTACTGAGTAGTATGCTATAGTTTTCTTGAGTACAGATCCATTTGTTGAGAAGATATTTAGTGTTGAAATTTTTTTGGGTCATGGTTTTACTGTGAAATAGGGCCCTTATAACTCCCACAGTAAACAACAGATTATTCGTATGAAATTTTGTGCTCTTACACACCTTGTTTTACTGAGTAGTATGCTATAATTTTCTTGAGTACAGATTCATTAGTTGAGAAGATATTGAGAGTTGAAATTTTTTTGGGTCATGGTTTTGCTGTGAAATGGGGCCCTTGTAACTCCCACAGTAAACAACAGATTATTCGTATGAAATTTTGTGCACTTACAAACTCTATTTTACTGAGTAGTATGCTATAGTTTTCTTGACTACAAAACGATTAGTTGAGAAGATATTGAGAGTTGAAATTTTTTTGGGTCATGGTTTTGCTGTGAAATGGGGCCCTTGTAACTCCCACAGTAAACAACAGATTATTCGTATGAACTTTTGTGCTCTTACACACCTTGTTTTACTGAGTAGTATGCTATAGTTTTCTTGAGTACAGATCCATTTGTTGAGAAGATATTGAGAGTTGAAATTTTTTTGGGTCATGGTTTTGCTGTGAAATAGGGCCCTCATAACTCCCACAGTAAACAACAGATTATTCGTATGAAATTTTGTGCTCTTACACACTCTGTTTTACTGAGTAGTATGCTATAATTTTCTTGAGTACAGATTCATTAGTTGAGAAGATATTGAGAGTTGAAATTTTTTTGGGTCATGGTTTTACTGTGAAATAGGGCCCTCATAACTCCCACAGTAAACAACAGATTATTCGTATGAACTTTTGTGCTCTTACACACTCTGTTTTACTGAGTAGTATGCTATAGTTTTCTTGAGTACAGATCCATTTGTTGAGAAGATATTTAGTGTTGAAATTTTTTTGGGTCATGGTTTTGCTGTGAAATAGGGCCCTCATAACTCCCACAGTAAACAACAGATTATTCGTATGAACTTTTGTGCTCTTACACACTCTGTTTTACTGAGTAGTATGCTATAATTTTCTTGAGTACAGATTCATTAGTTGAGAAAATATTGAGAGTTGAAATTTTTTTGGGTCATGGTTTTACTGTGAAATAGGGCCCTCATAACTCCCACAGTAAACAACAGATTATTCGTATGAACTTTTGTGCTCTTACACACTCTGTTTTACTGAGTAGTATGCTATAGTTTTCTTGAGTACAGATCCATTTGTTGAGAAGATATTTAGTGTTGAAATTTTTTTGGGTCATGGTTTTGCTGTGAAATAAGGCCCTCATAACTCCCACAGTAAACAACAGATTATTCGTATGAACTTTTGTGCTCTTACACACTCTGTTTTACTGAGTAGTATGCTATAATTTTCTTGAGTACAGATTCATTAGTTGAGAAGATATTGAGAGTTGAAATTTTTTTGGGTCATGGTTTTACTGTGAAATAGGGCCCTCATAACTCCCACAGTAAACAACAGATTATTCGTATGAACTTTTGTGCTCTTACACACTGTGTTTTACTGAGTAGTATGCTATAATTTTCTTGAGTACAGATTCATTAGTTGAGAAGATATTGAGAGTTGAAATTTTTTTGGGTCATGGTTTTGCTGTGAAATAGGGCCCTTATAACTCCCACAGTAAACAACAGATTATTCGTATGAACTTTTGTGCTCTTACACACTCTGTTTTACTGAGTAGTATGCTATAATTTTCTTGAGTACAGATTCATTAGTTGAGAAGATATTGAGAGTTGAAATTTGTATGGGTCATGGTTTTGCTGTGAAATGGGGCCCTTGTAACTCCCACAGTAAACAACAGATTATTCGTATGAAATTTTGTGCACTTACAAACTCTATTTTACTGAGTAGTATGCTATAGTTTTCTTGACTACAAAACGATTAGTTGAGAAGATATTGAGAGTTGAAATTTTTTTGGGTCATGGTTTTACTGTGAAATAGGGCCCTTATAACTCCCACAGTAAACAACAGATTATTCGTATGAACTTTTGTGCTCTTACACACTCTGTTTTACTGAGTAGTATGCTATAATTTTCTTGAGTACAGATTCATTAGTTGAGAAGATATTGAGAGTTGAAATTTTTATGGGTCATGGTTTTGCTGTGAAATGGGGCCCTTGTAACTCCCACAGTAAACAACAGATTATTCGTATGAAATTTTGTGCACTTACAAACTCTATTTTACTGAGTAGTAAGCTATAGTTTTCTTGACTACAAAACGATTAGTTGAGAAGATATTGTGAGTTGAAATTTTTTGGGGTCATGGTTTTGTTGTGAAATGGGGCCCTTGTAACTCCCACTGTAAACAACAGATTATTCGTATGAACTTTTGTGGTCTTACACACTCTGTTTTACTGAGTAGTATGCTATAGTTTTCTTGAGTACAGATCCATTTGTTGAGAAGATATTTAGTGTTGAAATTTTTTTGGGTCATGGTTTTGCTGTGAAATAGGGCCCTCATAACTCCCACAGTAAACAACAGATTATTCGTATGAACTTTTGTGCTCTTACACACTCTGTTTTACTGAGTAGTATGCTATAATTTTCTTGAGTACAGATTCATTAGTTGAGAAGATATTGAGAGTTGAAATTTTTTTGGGTCATGGTTTTACTGTGAAATAGGGCCCTCATAACTCCCACAGTAAACAACAGATTATTCGTATGAACTTTTGTGCTCTTACACACTCTGTTTTACTGAGTAGTATGCTATAGTTTTCTTGAGTACAGATCCATTTGTTGAGAAGATATTTAGTGTTGAAATTTTTTTGGGTCATGGTTTTGCTGTGAAATAAGGCCCTCATAACTCCCACAGTAAACAACAGATTATTCGTATGAACTTTTGTGCTCTTACACACTCTGTTTTACTGAGTAGTATGCTATAATTTTCTTGAGTACAGATTCATTAGTTGAGAAGATATTGAGAGTTGAAATTTTTTTGGGTCATGGTTTTACTGTGAAATAGGGCCCTCATAACTCCCACAGTAAACAACAGATTATTCGTATGAACTTTTGTGCTCTTACACACTCTGTTTTACTGAGTAGTATGCTATAGTTTTCTTGAGTACAGATCCATTTGTTGAGAAGATATTTAGTGTTGAAATTTTTTTGGGTCATGGTTTTGCTGTGAAATAAGGCCCTCATAACTCCCACAGTAAACAACAGATTATTCGTATGAACTTTTGTGCTCTTACACACTCTGTTTTACTGAGTAGTATGCTATAATTTTCTTGAGTACAGATTCATTAGTTGAGAAGATATTGAGAGTTGAAATTTTTTTAGGTCATGGTTTTACTGTGAAATAGGGCCCTCATAACTCCCACAGTAAACAACAGATTATTCGTATGAACTTTTGTGCTCTTACACACTCTGTTTTACTGAGTAGTATGCTATAATTTTCTTGAGTACAGATTCATTAGTTGAGAAGATATTGAGAGTTGAAATTTTTTTGGGTCATGGTTTTGCTGTGAAATAGGGCCCTTATAACTCCCACAGTAAACAACAGATTATTCGTATGAACTTTTGTGCTCTTACACACTCTGTTTTACTGAGTAGTATGCTATAATTTTCTTGAGTACAGATACATTAGTTGAGAAGATATTAAGAGTTGAAATTTTTTTGGGTCATGGTTTTGCTGTGAAATGGGGCCCTTCTAACTCCCACAGTAAACAACAGATTATTCGTATGAAATTTTGTGCTCTTACACACCTTGTTTTACTGAGTAGTATGCTATAGTTTTCTTGAGTACAGATCCATTTGTTGAGAAGATATTTAGTGTTGAAATTTTTTTGGGTCATGGTTTTACTGTGAAATAGGGCCCTTATAACTCCCACAGTAAACAACAGATTATTCGTATGAAATTTTTTGCTCTTACACACCTTGTTTTACTGAGTAGTATGCTATAGTTTTCTTGAGTACAGATCCATTTGTTGAGAAGATATTTAGTGTTGAAATTTTTTTGGGTCATGGTTTTACTGTGAAATAGGGCCCTTATAACTCCCACAGTAAACAACAGATTATTCGTATGAAATTTTGTGCTCTTACACACCTTGTTTTACTGAGTAGTATGCTATAATTTTCTTGAGTACAGATTCATTAGTTGAGAAGATATTGAGAGTTGAAATTTTTTTGGGTCATGGTTTTGCTGTGAAATGGGGCCCTTGTAACTCCCACAGTAAACAACAGATTATTCGTATGAAATTTTGTGCACTTACAAACTCTATTTTACTGAGTAGTATGCTATAGTTTTCTTGACTACAAAACGATTAGTTGAGAAGATATTGAGAGTTGAAATTTTTTTGGGTCATGGTTTTGCTGTGAAATGGGGCCCTTGTAACTCCCACAGTAAACAACAGATTATTCGTATGAACTTTTGTGCTCTTACACACCTTGTTTTACTGAGTAGTATGCTATAGTTTTCTTGAGTACAGATCCATTTGTTGAGAAGATATTGAGAGTTGAAATTTTTTTGGGTCATGGTTTTGCTGTGAAATAGGGCCCTCATAACTCCCACAGTAAACAACAGATTATTCGTATGAAATTTTGTGCTCTTACACACTCTGTTTTACTGAGTAGTATGCTATAATTTTCTTGAGTACAGATTCATTAGTTGAGAAGATATTGAGAGTTGAAATTTTTTTGGGTCATGGTTTTACTGTGAAATAGGGCCCTCATAACTCCCACAGTAAACAACAGATTATTCGTATGAACTTTTGTGCTCTTACACACTCTGTTTTACTGAGTAGTATGCTATAGTTTTCTTGAGTACAGATCCATTTGTTGAGAAGATATTTAGTGTTGAAATTTTTTTGGGTCATGGTTTTGCTGTGAAATAGGGCCCTCATAACTCCCACAGTAAACAACAGATTATTCGTATGAACTTTTGTGCTCTTACACACTCTGTTTTACTGAGTAGTATGCTATAATTTTCTTGAGTACAGATTCATTAGTTGAGAAAATATTGAGAGTTGAAATTTTTTTGGGTCATGGTTTTACTGTGAAATAGGGCCCTCATAACTCCCACAGTAAACAACAGATTATTCGTATGAACTTTTGTGCTCTTACACACTCTGTTTTACTGAGTAGTATGCTATAGTTTTCTTGAGTACAGATCCATTTGTTGAGAAGATATTTAGTGTTGAAATTTTTTTGGGTCATGGTTTTGCTGTGAAATAAGGCCCTCATAACTCCCACAGTAAACAACAGATTATTCGTATGAACTTTTGTGCTCTTACACACTCTGTTTTACTGAGTAGTATGCTATAATTTTCTTGAGTACAGATTCATTAGTTGAGAAGATATTGAGAGTTGAAATTTTTTTGGGTCATGGTTTTACTGTGAAATAGGGCCCTCATAACTCCCACAGTAAACAACAGATTATTCGTATGAACTTTTGTGCTCTTACACACTGTGTTTTACTGAGTAGTATGCTATAATTTTCTTGAGTACAGATTCATTAGTTGAGAAGATATTGAGAGTTGAAATTTTTTTGGGTCATGGTTTTGCTGTGAAATAGGGCCCTTATAACTCCCACAGTAAACAACAGATTATTCGTATGAACTTTTGTGCTCTTACACACTCTGTTTTACTGAGTAGTATGCTATAATTTTCTTGAGTACAGATTCATTAGTTGAGAAGATATTGAGAGTTGAAATTTGTATGGGTCATGGTTTTGCTGTGAAATGGGGCCCTTGTAACTCCCACAGTAAACAACAGATTATTCGTATGAAATTTTGTGCACTTACAAACTCTATTTTACTGAGTAGTATGCTATAGTTTTCTTGACTACAAAACGATTAGTTGAGAAGATATTGAGAGTTGAAATTTTTTTGGGTCATGGTTTTACTGTGAAATAGGGCCCTTATAACTCCCACAGTAAACAACAGATTATTCGTATGAACTTTTGTGCTCTTACACACTCTGTTTTACTGAGTAGTATGCTATAATTTTCTTGAGTACAGATTCATTAGTTGAGAAGATATTGAGAGTTGAAATTTTTATGGGTCATGGTTTTGCTGTGAAATGGGGCCCTTGTAACTCCCACAGTAAACAACAGATTATTCGTATGAAATTTTGTGCACTTACAAACTCTATTTTACTGAGTAGTAAGCTATAGTTTTCTTGACTACAAAACGATTAGTTGAGAAGATATTGTGAGTTGAAATTTTTTGGGGTCATGGTTTTGTTGTGAAATGGGGCCCTTGTAACTCCCACTGTAAACAACAGATTATTCGTATGAACTTTTGTGGTCTTACACACTCTGTTTTACTGAGTAGTATGCTATAGTTTTCTTGAGTACAGATCCATTTGTTGAGAAGATATTTAGTGTTGAAATTTTTTTGGGTCATGGTTTTGCTGTGAAATAGGGCCCTCATAACTCCCACAGTAAACAACAGATTATTCGTATGAACTTTTGTGCTCTTACACACTCTGTTTTACTGAGTAGTATGCTATAATTTTCTTGAGTACAGATTCATTAGTTGAGAAGATATTGAGAGTTGAAATTTTTTTGGGTCATGGTTTTACTGTGAAATAGGGCCCTCATAACTCCCACAGTAAACAACAGATTATTCGTATGAACTTTTGTGCTCTTACACACTCTGTTTTACTGAGTAGTATGCTATAGTTTTCTTGAGTACAGATCCATTTGTTGAGAAGATATTTAGTGTTGAAATTTTTTTGGGTCATGGTTTTGCTGTGAAATAAGGCCCTCATAACTCCCACAGTAAACAACAGATTATTCGTATGAACTTTTGTGCTCTTACACACTCTGTTTTACTGAGTAGTATGCTATAATTTTCTTGAGTACAGATTCATTAGTTGAGAAGATATTGAGAGTTGAAATTTTTTTAGGTCATGGTTTTACTGTGAAATAGGGCCCTCATAACTCCCACAGTAAACAACAGATTATTCGTATGAACTTTTGTGCTCTTACACACTCTGTTTTACTGAGTAGTATGCTATAATTTTCTTGAGTACAGATTCATTAGTTGAGAAGATATTGAGAGTTGAAATTTTTTTGGGTCATGGTTTTGCTGTGAAATAGGGCCCTTATAACTCCCACAGTAAACAACAGATTATTCGTATGAACTTTTGTGCTCTTACACACTCTGTTTTACTGAGTAGTATGCTATAATTTTCTTGAGTACAGATACATTAGTTGAGAAGATATTAAGAGTTGAAATTTTTTTGGGTCATGGTTTTGCTGTGAAATGGGGCCCTTCTAACTCCCACAGTAAACAACAGATTATTCGTATGAAATTTTGTGCTCTAACACACCTTGTTTTACTGAGTAGTATGCTATAGTTTTCTTGAGTACAGATCCATTTGTTGAGAAGATATTTAGTGTTGAAATTTTTTTGGGTCATGGTTTTACTGTGAAATAGGGCCCTTATAACTCCCACAGTAAACAACAGATTATTCGTATGAAATTTTTTGCTCTTACACACCTTGTTTTACTGAGTAGTATGCTATAGTTTTCTTGAGTACAGATCCATTTGTTGAGAAGATATTTAGTGTTGAAATTTTTTTGGGTCATGGTTTTACTGTGAAATAGGGCCCTTATAACTCCCACAGTAAACAACAGATTATTCGTATGAAATTTTGTGCTCTTACACACCTTGTTTTACTGAGTAGTATGCTATAATTTTCTTGAGTACAGATCCATTTGTTGAGAAGATATTGAGAGTTGAAATTTTTTTGGGTCATGGTTTTGCTGTGAAATAGGGCCCTCATAACTCCCACAGTAAACAACAGATTATTCGTATGAAATTTTGTGCTCTTACACACTCTGTTTTACTGAGTAGTATGCTATAATTTTCTTGAGTACAGATTCATTAGTTGAGAAGATATTGAGAGTTGAAATTTTTTTGGGTCATGGTTTTACTGTGAAATAGGGCCCTCATAACTCCCACAGTAAACAACAGATTATTCGTATGAACTTTTGTGCTCTTACACACTCTGTTTTACTGAGTTTTATGCTATAGTTTTCTTGAGTACAGATCCATTTGTTGAGAAGATATTTAGTGTTGAAATTTTTTTGGGTCATGGTTTTGCTGTGAAATAGGGCCCTCATAACTCCCACAGTAAACAACAGATTATTCGTATGAACTTTTGTGCTCTTACACACTCTGTTTTACTGAGTAGTATGCTATAATTTTCTTGAGTACAGATTCATTAGTTGAGAAAATATTGAGAGTTGAAATTTTTTTGGGTCATGGTTTTACTGTGAAATAGGGCCCTCATAACTCCCACAGTAAACAACAGATTATTCGTATGAACTTTTGTGCTCTTACACACTCTGTTTTACTGAGTAGTATGCTATAGTTTTCTTGAGTACAGATCCATTTGTTGAGAAGATATTTAGTGTTGAAATTTTTTTGGGTCATGGTTTTGCTGTGAAATAAGGCCCTCATAACTCCCACAGTAAACAACAGATTATTCGTATGAACTTTTGTGCTCTTACACACTCTGTTTTACTGAGTAGTATGCTATAATTTTCTTGAGTACAGATTCATTAGTTGAGAAGATATTGAGAGTTGAAATTTTTTTGGGTCATGGTTTTACTGTGAAATAGGGCCCTCATAACTCCCACAGTAAACAACAGATTATTCGTATGAACTTTTGTGCTCTTACACACTGTGTTTTACTGAGTAGTATGCTATAATTTTCTTGAGTACAGATTCATTAGTTGAGAAGATATTGAGAGTTGAAATTTTTTTGGGTCATGGTTTTGCTGTGAAATAGGGCCCTTATAACTCCCACAGTAAACAACAGATTATTCGTATGAACTTTTGTGCTCTTACACACTCTGTTTTACTGAGTAGTATGCTATAATTTTCTTGAGTACAGATTCATTAGTTGAGAAGATATTGAGAGTTGAAATTTTTTTGGGTCATGGTTTTGCTGTGAAATGGGGCCCTTGTAACTCCCACAGTAAACAACAGATTATTCGTATGAAATTTTGTGCTCTTACACACCTTGTTTTACTGAGTAGTATGCTATAGTTTTCTTGAGTACAGATCCATTTGTTGAGAAGATATTTAGTGTTGAAATTTTTTTGGGTCATGGTTTTACTGTGAAATAGGGCCCTTATAACTCCCACAGTAAACAACAGATTATTCGTATGAAATTTTTTGCTCTTACACACCTTGTTTTACTGAGTAGTATGCTATAGTTTTCTTGAGTACAGATCCATTTGTTGAGAAAATATTTAGTGTTGAAATTTTTTTGGGTCATGGTTTTACTGTGAAATAGGGCCCTTATAACTCCCACAGTAAACAACAGATTATTCGTATGAAATTTTGTCCTCTTACACACCTTGTTTTACTGAGTAGTATGCTATAATTTTCTTGAGTACAGATTCATTAGTTGAGAAGATATTGAGAGTTGAAATTTTTTTGGGTCATGGTTTTGCTGTGAAATGGGGCCCTTGTAACTCCCACAGTAAACAACAGATTATTCGTATGAAATTTTGTGCTCTTACACACCTTGTTTTACTGAGTAGTATGCTATAGTTTTCTTGAGTACAGATCCATTTGTTGAGAAGATATTTAGTGTTGAAATTTTTTTGGGTCATGGTTTTGCTGTGAAATGGGGCCCTTGTAACTCCCACAGTAAACAACAGATTATTCGTATGAAATTTTTTGCTCTTACACACCTTGTTTTACTGAGTAGTATGCTATAGTTTTCTTGAGTACAGATCCATTTGTTGAGAAGATATTTAGTGTTGAAATTTTTTTGGGTCATGGTTTTACTCTGAAATAGGGCCCTTATAACTCCCACAGTAAACAACAGATTATTCGTATGAAATTTTTTGCTCTTACACACCTTGTTTTACTGAGTAGTATGCTATAGTTTTCTTGAGTACAGATCCATTTGTTGAGAAGATATTTAGTGTTGAAATTTTTTTGGGTCATGGTTTTACTGTGAAATAGGGCCCTTATAACTCCCACAGTAAACAACAGATTATTCGTATGAAATTTTTTGCTCTTACACACCTTGATTTACTGAGTAGTATGCTATAGTTTTCTTGAGTACAGATCCATTTGTTGAGAAGATATTTAGTGTTGAAATTTTTTTGGGTCATGGTTTTACTGTGAAATAGGGCCCTTATAACTCCCACAGTAAACAACAGATTATTCGTATGAAATTTTATGCTCTTACACACCTTGTTTTACTGAGTAGTATGCTATAATTTTCTTGTGTACAGATCCATTTGTTGAGAAGATATTTAGTGTTGAAATTTTTTTGGGTCATGGTTTTACTGTGAAATAGGGTCCTCATAACTCCCACAGTAAACAACAGATTATTCGTATGAAATTTTTTGCTCTTACACACTCTGTTTTACTGAGTAGTATGCTATAATTTTCTTGAGTACAGATTCATTAGTTGAGAAGATATTGAGAGTTGAAATTTTTTTGGGTCATGGTTTTGCTGTGAAATAGGGCCCTTATAACTCCCACAGTAAACAACAGATTATTCGTATGAACTTTTGTGCTCTTACACACTCTGTTTTACTGAGTAGTATGCTATAATTTTCTTGAGTACAGATTCATTAGTTGAGAAGATATTGAGAGTTGAAATTTTTTTGGGTCATGGTTTTGCTGTGAAATGGGGCCCTTGTAACTCCCACAGTAAACAACAGATTATTCGTATGAACTTTTGTGCTCTTACACACTCTGTTTTACTGAGTAGTATGCTATAATTTTCTTGAGTACAGATTCATTAGTTGAGAAGATATTGAGAGTTGAAATTTTTTTGGGTCATGGTTTTGCTGTGAAATAGGGCCCTTATAACTCCCACAGTAAACAACAGATTATTCGTATGAAATTTTGTGCTCATACACACCTTGTTTTGCTGAGTATTATGCTATAGTTTTCTTGAGTACAGATCCATTTGTTGAGAAGATATTTAGTGTTGAAATTTTTTTGGGTCATGGTTTTGCTGTGAAATAGGGCCCATATAACTCCCACAGTAAACAACAGATTATTCGTATGAACTTTTGTGCTCTAACACACTCTGTTTTACTGAGTAGTATGCTATAATTTTCTTGAGTACAGATTCATTAGTTGAGAAGATATTGAGAGTTGAAATTTTTTTGGGTCATGATTTTGCTGTGAAATGGGGCCCTTGTAACTCCCACTGTAAACAACAGATTATTCGTATGAACTTTTGTGGTCTTACACACTCTGTTTTACTGAGTAGTATGCTATAGTTTTCTTGAGTACAGATCCATTTGTTGAGAAGATATTGAGAGTTGAAATTTTTTTGGGTCATGGTTTTACTGTGAAATAGGGCCCTTATAACTCCCACAGTAAACAACAGATTATTCGTATGAACTTTTGTGCTCTTACACACTCTGTTTTACTGAGTAGTATGCTATAATTTTCTTGAGTACAGATTCATTAGTTGAGAAGATATTGAGAGTTGAAATTTTTTTGGGTCATGGTTTTGCTGTGAAATAGGGCCCTTATAACTCCCACAGTAAACAACAGATTATTCGTATGAACTTTTGTGCTCTTACACACTCTGTTTTACTGAGTAGTATGCTATAATTTTCTTGAGTACAGATTCATTAGTTGAGAAGATATTGAGAGTTGAAATTTTTTTGGGTCATGGTTTTGCTGTGAAATGGGGCCCTTGTAACTCCCACAGTAAACAACAGATTATTCGTATGAAATTTTGTGCTCTTACACACCTTGTTTTACTGAGTAGTATGCTATAGTTTTCTTGAGTACAGATCCATTTGTTGAGAAGATATTTAGTGTTGAAATTTTTTTGGGTCATGGTTTTACTGTGAAATAGGGCCCTTATAACTCCCACAGTAAACAACAGATTATTCGTATGAAATTTTTTGCTCTTACACACCTTGTTTTACTGAGTAGTATGCTATAGTTTTCTTGAGTACAGATCCATTTGTTGAGAAAATATTTAGTGTTGAAATTTTTTTGGGTCATGGTTTTACTGTGAAATAGGGCCATTATAACTCCCACAGTAAACAACAGATTATTCGTATGAAATTTTGTCCTCTTACACACCTTGTTTTACTGAGTAGTATGCTATAATTTTCTTGAGTACAGATTCATTAGTTGAGAAGATATTGAGAGTTGAAATTTTTTTGGGTCATGGTTTTGCTGTGAAATGGGGCCCTTGTAACTCCCACAGTAAACAACAGATTATTCGTATGAAATTTTGTGCTCTTACACACCTTGTTTTACTGAGTAGTATGCTATAGTTTTCTTGAGTACAGATCCATTTGTTGAGAAGATATTTAGTGTTGAAATTTTTTTGGGTCATGGTTTTGCTGTGAAATGGGGCCCTTGTAACTCCCACAGTAAACAACAGATTATTCGTATGAAATTTTTTGCTCTTACACACCTTGTTTTACTGAGTAGTATGCTATAGTTTTCTTGAGTACAGATCCATTTGTTGAGAAGATATTTAGTGTTGAAATTTTTTTGGGTCATGGTTTTACTCTGAAATAGGGCCCTTATAACTCCCACAGTAAACAACAGATTATTCGTATGAAATTTTTTGCTCTTACACACCTTGTTTTACTGAGTAGTATGCTATAGTTTTCTTGAGTACAGATCCATTTGTTGAGAAGATATTTAGTGTTGAAATTTTTTTGGGTCATGGTTTTACTGTGAAATAGGGCCCTTATAACTCCCACAGTAAACAACAGATTATTCGTATGAAATTTTTTGCTCTTACACACCTTGATTTACTGAGTAGTATGCTATAGTTTTCTTGAGTACAGATCCATTTGTTGAGAAGATATTTAGTGTTGAAATTTTTTTGGGTCATGGTTTTACTGTGAAATAGGGCCCTTATAACTCCCACAGTAAACAACAGATTATTCGTATGAAATTTTATGCTCTTACACACCTTGTTTTACTGAGTAGTATGCTATAATTTTCTTGTGTACAGATCCATTTGTTGAGAAGATATTTAGTGTTGAAATTTTTTTGGGTCATGGTTTTACTGTGAAATAGGGTCCTCATAACTCCCACAGTAAACAACAGATTATTCGTATGAAATTTTTTGCTCTTACACACTCTGTTTTACTGAGTAGTATGCTATAATTTTCTTGAGTACAGATTCATTAGTTGAGAAGATATTGAGAGTTGAAATTTTTTTGGGTCATGGTTTTGCTGTGAAATAGGGCCCTTATAACTCCCACAGTAAACAACAGATTATTCGTATGAACTTTTGTGCTCTTACACACTCTGTTTTACTGAGTAGTATGCTATAATTTTCTTGAGTACAGATTCATTAGTTGAGAAGATATTGAGAGTTGAAATTTTTTTGGGTCATGGTTTTGCTGTGAAATGGGGCCCTTGTAACTCCCACAGTAAACAACAGATTATTCGTATGAACTTTTGTGCTCTTACACACTCTGTTTTACTGAGTAGTATGCTATAATTTTCTTGAGTACAGATTCATTAGTTGAGAAGATATTGAGAGTTGAAATTTTTTTGGGTCATGGTTTTGCTGTGAAATAGGGCCCTTATAACTCCCACAGTAAACAACAGATTATTCGTATGAAATTTTGTGCTCATACACACCTTGTTTTGCTGAGTATTATGCTATAGTTTTCTTGAGTACAGATCCATTTGTTGAGAAGATATTTAGTGTTGAAATTTTTTTGGGTCATGGTTTTGCTGTGAAATAGGGCCCATATAACTCCCACAGTAAACAACAGATTATTCGTATGAACTTTTGTGCTCTAACACACTCTGTTTTACTGAGTAGTATGCTATAATTTTCTTGAGTACAGATTCATTAGTTGAGAAGATATTGAGAGTTGAAATTTTTTTGGGTCATGATTTTGCTGTGAAATGGGGCCCTTGTAACTCCCACTGTAAACAACAGATTATTCGTATGAACTTTTGTGGTCTTACACACTCTGTTTTACTGAGTAGTATGCTATAGTTTTCTTGAGTACAGATCCATTTGTTGAGAAGATATTGAGAGTTGAAATTTTTTTGGGTCATGGTTTTACTGTGAAATAGGGCCCTTATAACTCCCACAGTAAACAACAGATTATTCGTATGAACTTTTGTGCTCTTACACACTCTGTTTTACTGAGTAGTATGCTATAATTTTCTTGAGTACAGATTCATTAGTTGAGAAGATATTGAGAGTTGAAATTTTTTTGGGTCATGGTTTTGCTGTGAAATGGGGCCCTTGTAACTCCCACTGTAAACAACAGATTATTCGTATGAACTTTTGTGGTCTTACACACTCTGTTTTACTGAGTAGTATGCTATAGTTTTCTTGAGTACAGATCCATTTGTTGAGAAGATATTGAGAGTTGAAATTTTTTTGGGTCATGGTTTTACTGTGAAATAGGGCCCTTATAACTCCCACAGTAAACAACAGATTATTCGTATGAACTTTTGTGCTCTTACACACTCTGTTTTACTGAGTAGTATGCTATAATTTTCTTGAGTACAGATTCATTAGTTGAGAAGATATTGAGAGTTGAAATTTTTTTGGGTCATGGTTTTGCTGTGAAATAGGGCCCTTATAACTCCCACAGTAAACAACAGATTATTCGTATGAACTTTTGTGCTCTTACACACTCTGTTTTACTGAGTAGTATGCTATAATTTTCTTGAGTACAGATTCATTAGTTGAGAAGATATTGAGAGTTGAAATTTTTTTGGGTCATGGTTTTGCTGTGAAATAGGGCCCTTATAACTCCCACAGTAAACAACAGATTATTCGTATGAACTTTTGTGCTCTTACACACTCTGTTTTACTGAGTAGTATGCTATAATTTTCTTGAGTACAGATTCATTAGTTGAGAAGATATTGAGAGTTGAAATTTTTTTGGGTCATGGTTTTGCTGTTAAATGGGGCCCTTGTAACTCCCACAGTAAACAACAGATTATTCGTATGAAATTTTGTGCTCTTACACACCTTGTTTTGCTGAGTATTATGCTATAGTTTTTTTGAGTACAGATCCATTTGTTTTGAAGATATTTAGTGTTGAAATTTTTTTGGGTCATGGTTTTGCTGTGAAATAGGGCCCATATAACTCCCACAGTAAACTACAGATTATTCGTATGAACTTTTGTGCTCTTACACACTCTGTTTTACTGAGTAGTATGCTATAGTTTTCTTGGCTACAGATCCATTAGTTGAGAAGATATTGAGAGTTGAAATTTTTTTGGGTCATGATTTTGCTGTGAAATGGGGCCCTTGTAACTCCCACAGTAAACAACAGATTATTCGTATGAACTTTTGTGGTCTTACACACTCTGTTTTACTGAGTAGTATGCTATAGTTTTCATGAGTACAGATCCATTTGTTGAGAAGATATTGAGAGTTGAAATTTTTTTGGATCATGGTTTTACTGTGAAATAGGGCCCTTATAACTCCCACAGTAAACAACAGATTATTCGTATGAACTTTTGTGCTCTTACACACTCTGTTTTACTGAGTAGTATGCTATAATTTTCTTGAGTACAGATTCATTAGTTGAGAAGATATTGAGAGTTGAAATTTGTATGGGTCATGGTTTTGCTGTGAAATGGGGCCCTTGTAACTCCCACAGTAAACAACAGATTATTCGTATGAAATTTTGTGCACTTACAAACTCTATTTTACTGAGTAGTAAGCTATAGTTTTCTTGACTACAAAACGATTAGTTGAGAAGATATTGTGAGTTGAAATTTTTTGGGGTCATGGTTTTGTTGTGAAATGGGGCCCTTGTAACTCCCACTGTAAACAACAGATTATTCGTATGAACTTTTGTGGTCTTACACACTCTGTTTTACTGAGTAGTATGCTATAGTTTTCTTGAGTACAGATCCATTTGTTGAGAAGATATTGAGAGTTGAAATTTTTTTGGGTCATGGTTTTACTGTGAAATAGGGCCCTTATAACTCCCACAGTAAACAACAGATTATTCGTATGAACTTTTGTGCTCTTACACACTCTGTTTTACTGAGTAGTATGCTATAATTTTCTTGAGTACAGATTCATTAGTTGAGAAGATATTGAGAGTTGAAATTTTTTTGGGTCATGGTTTTGCTATGAAATAGGGCCCTTATAACTCCCACAGTAAACAACAGATTATTCGTATGAAATTTTGTGCACTTACAAACTCTATTTTACTGAGTAGTATGCTATAGTTTTCTTGGCTACAGATCCATTAGTTGAGAAGATATTGAGAGTTGAAATTTTTTTGGGTCATGATTTTGCTGTGAAATGGGGCCCTTGTAACTCCCACTGTAAACAACAGATTATTCGTATGAACTTTTGTGGTCTTACACACTCTGTTTTACTGAGTAGTATGCTATAGTTTTCTTGAGTACAGATCCATTTGTTGAGAAGATATTGAGAGTTGAAATTTTTTTGGGTCATGGTTTTACTGTGAAATAGGGCCCTTATAACTCCCACAGTAAACAACAGATTATTCGTATGAACTTTTGTGCTCTTACACACTCTGTTTTACTGAGTAGTATGCTATAATTTTCTTGAGTACAGATTCATTAGTTGAGAAGATATTGAGAGTTGAAATTTTTTTGGGTCATGGTATTGCTGTGAAATAGGGCCCTTATAACTCCCACAGTAAACAACAGATTATTCGTATGAACTTTTGTGCTCTTACACACTCTGTTTTACTGAGTAGTATGCTATAATTTTCTTGAGTACAGATTCATTAGTTGAGAAGATATTGAGAGTTGAAATTTTTTTGGGTCATGGTTTTGCTGTGAAATAGGGCCCTTATAACTCCCACAGTAAACAACAGATTATTCGTATGAACTTTTGTGCTCTTACACACTCTGTTTTACTGAGTAGTATGCTATAATTTTCTTGAGTACAGATTCATTAGTTGAGAAGATATTGAGAGTTGAAATTTTTTTGGGTCATGGTTTTGCTGTGAAATGGGGCCCTTGTAACTCCCACAGTAAACAACAGATTATTCGTATGAAATTTTGTGCTCTTACACACCTTGTTTTGCTGAGTATTATGCTATAGTTTTTTTGAGTACAGATCCATTTGTTTTGAAGATATTTAGTGTTGAAATTTTTTTGGGTCATGGTTTTGCTGTGAAATAGGGCCCATATAACTCCCACAGTAAACAACAGATTATTCGTATGAACTTTTGTGCTCTTACACACTCTGTTTTACTGAGTAGTATGCTATAGTTTTCTTGGCTACAGATCCATTAGTTGAGAAGATATTGAGAGTTGAAATTTTTTTGGGTCATGATTTTGCTGTGAAATGGGGCCCTTGTAACTCCCACAGTAAACAACAGATTATTCGTATGAACTTTTGTGGTCTTACACACTCTGTTTTACTGAGTAGTATGCTATAGTTTTCATGAGTACAGATCCATTTGTTGAGAAGATATTGAGAGTTGAAATTTTTTTGGGTCATGGTTTTACTGTGAAATAGGGCCCTTATAACTCCCACAGTAAACAACAGATTATTCGTATGAACTTTTGTGCTCTTACACACTCTGTTTTACTGAGTAGTATGCTATAATTTTCTTGAGTACAGATTCATTAGTTGAGAAGATATTGAGAGTTGAAATTTGTATGGGTCATGGTTTTGCTGTGAAATGGGGCCCTTGTAACTCCCACAGTAAACAACAGATTATTCGTATGAAATTTTGTGCACTTACAAACTCTATTTTACTGAGTAGTATGCTATAGTTTTCTTGACTACAAAACGATTAGTTGAGAAGATATTGAGAGTTGAAATTTTTTTGGGTCATGGTTTTACTGTGAAATAGGGCCCTTATAACTCCCACAGTAAACAACAGATTATTCGTATGAACTTTTGTGCTCTTACACACTCTGTTTTACTGAGTAGTATGCTATAATTTTCTTGAGTACAGATTCATTAGTTGAGAAGATATTGAGAGTTGAAATTTTTATGGGTCATGGTTTTGCTGTGAAATGGGGCCCTTGTAACTCCCACAGTAAACAACAGATTATTCGTATGAAATTTTGTGCACTTACAAACTCTATTTTACTGAGTAGTAAGCTATAGTTTTCTTGACTACAAAACGATTAGTTGAGAAGATATTGTGAGTTGAAATTTTTTGGGGTCATGGTTTTGTTGTGAAATGGGGCCCTTGTAACTCCCACTGTAAACAACAGATTATTCGTATGAACTTTTGTGGTCTTACACACTCTGTTTTACTGAGTAGTATGCTATAGTTTTCTTGAGTACAGATCCATTTGTTGAGAAGATATTGAGAGTTGAAATTTTTTTGGGTCATGGTTTTACTGTGAAATAGGGCCCTTATAACTCCCACAGTAAACAACAGATTATTCGTATGAACTTTTGTGCTCTTACACACTCTGTTTTACTGAGTAGTATGCTATAATTTTCTTGAGTACAGATTCATTAGTTGAGAAGATATTGAGAGTTGAAATTTTTTTGGGTCATGGTTTTGTTATGAAATGGGGCCCTTTATAACTCCCACTGTAAACAACAGATTATTCGTATGAAATTTTGTGCTCTTACACACTCTGTTTTACTGAGTAGTATGCTATAGTTTTCTCGAGTACAGATCCATTAGTTGAGAAGATATTGAGACCTGAAATTTTTTTGGGTCATGGTTTTGTTATGAAATGGGGCCCTTTATAACTCCCACTGTAAACAACAGATTATTCGTATGAACTTTTGTGCTCTTACACACTTTGTTTTACAGAGTAGTATGCTATAATTTTCTTGAGTACAGATTCATTAGTTGAGAAGATATTGAGAGTTGAAATTTGTATGGGTCATGGTTTTGCTGTGAAATTGAGCACTTATAATTCCCACTGTAAACAACAGATTATTCGTATGACATTTTGTGCTCTTACACACTCTGTTTTACTGAGTAGTATGCTATAGTTTTCTTGACTACAGATCCATTATTTGAGAAGATATTGTGAGTTGAAATTTTTTGGGGTCATGGTTTTGCTGTGAAATGGGGCCCTTGTAACTCCCACTGTAAACAACAGATTATTCGTATGAACTTTTGAGCTCTTACACACTCTGTTTTACTGAGTAGTATGCTATAGTTTTCTTGACTACAGATCCATTATTTGAGAAGATATTGTGAGTTGAAATTTTTTGGGGTCATGGTTTTGCTGTTAAATGGGGCCCTTGTAACTCCCACTGTAAACAACAGATTATTCGTATGAACTTTTGTGCTCTTACACACTTTGTTTTACTGAGTAGTATGCTATAATTGTCTTGAGTACAGATCCATTAGTTGAGATGATATTGAGAGTTGAAATTTTTTTGGGTCATGGTTTTGCTGTGAAATTGGGCCCTTATAATTCCCACAATAAACACAGATTATTCGTATGAACTTTTGTGCTCTTACACACTTTGTTTTACTGAGTAGTATGCTATAATTTTCTTGACTACAAAACGATTAGTTGAGAAGATATTGTGAGATGAAATTTTTTGGGGTCATGGTTTTGTTGTGAAATGGGGCCCTTGTAACTCCCACTGTAAACAACAGATTATTCGTATGAACTTTTGTGGTCTTACACACTCTGTTTTACTGAGTAGTATGCTATAGTTTTCTTGAGTACAGATCCATTTGTTGAGAAGATATTGAGAGTTGAAATTTTTTTGGGTCATGGTTTTACTGTGAAATAGGGCCCTTATAACTCCCACAGTAAACAACAGATTATTCGTATGAACTTTTGTGCTCTTACACACTCTGTTTTACTGAGTAGTATGCTATAATTTTCTTGAGTACAGATTCATTAGTTGAGAAGATATTGAGAGTTGAAATTTTTTTGGGTCATGGTTTTGTTATGAAATGGGGCCCTTTATAACTCCCACTGTAAACAACAGATTATTCGTATGAAATTTTGTGCTCTTACACACTCTGTTTTACTGAGTAGTATGCTATAGTTTTCTCGAGTACAGATCCATTAGTTGAGAAGATATTAAGAGCTGAAATTTTTTTGGGTCATGGTTTTGTTATGAAATGGGGCCCTTTATAACTCCCACTGTAAACAACAGATTATTCGTATGAACTTTTGTGCTCTTACACACTTTGTTTTACAGAGTAGTATGCTATAATTTTCTTGAGTACAGATTCATTAGTTGAAAAGATATTGAGAGTTGAAATTTGTATGGGTCATGGTTTTGCTGTGAAATTGAGCACTTATAATTCCCACTGTAAACAACAGATTATTCGTATGAAATTTTGTGCACTTACAAACTCTATTTTACTGAGTAGTATGCTATAGTTTTCTTGACTACAGATCCATTATTTGAGAAGATATTGTGTGTTGAAATTTTTTGGGGTCATGGTTTTGCTGTGAATTGGGGCCCTTGTAACTCCCACAGTAAACAACAGATTATTCGTATGAAATTTTGTGCACTTACACACTCTATTTTACTGAGTAGTATGCTATAGTTTTCTCGAGTACAGATCCATTAGTTGAGAAGATATTGAGAGCTGAAATTTTTTTGGGTTATGGTTTTGTTATGAAATGGGGCCCTTTATAACTCCCACTGTAAACAACAGATTATTCGTATGAACTTTTGTGCTCTTACACACTTTGTTTTACAGAGTAGTATGCTATAGTTTTCTTGAGTTCATTAGATTCATTAGTTGAGAAGATATTGAGAGTTGAAATTTTTTTGGGTCATGGTTTTGCTGTGAAATAGGGCCCTTATAACTCCCACAGTAAACAACAGATTATTCGTATGAACTTTTGTGCTCTTACACACTCTGTTTTACTGAGTAGTATGCTATAATTTTCTTGAGTACAGATTCATTAGTTGAGAAGATATTGAGAGTTGAAATTTTTTTGGGTCATGGTTTTGCTGTTAAATGGGGCCCTTGTAACTCCCACAGTAAACAACAGATTATTCGTATGAAATTTTGTGCTCTTACACACCTTGTTTTGCTGAGTATTATGCTATAGTTTTTTTGAGTACAGATCCATTTGTTTTGAAGATATTTAGTGTTGAAATTTTTTTGGGTCATGGTTTTGCTGTGAAATAGGGCCCATATAACTCCCACAGTAAACTACAGATTATTCGTATGAACTTTTGTGCTCTTACACACTCTGTTTTACTGAGTAGTATGCTATAGTTTTCTTGGCTACAGATCCATTAGTTGAGAAGATATTGAGAGTTGAAATTTTTTTGGGTCATGATTTTGCTGTGAAATGGGGCCCTTGTAACTCCCACAGTAAACAACAGATTATTCGTATGAACTTTTGTGGTCTTACACACTCTGTTTTACTGAGTAGTATGCTATAGTTTTCATGAGTACAGATCCATTTGTTGAGAAGATATTGAGAGTTGAAATTTTTTTGGATCATGGTTTTACTGTGAAATAGGGCCCTTATAACTCCCACAGTAAACAACAGATTATTCGTATGAACTTTTGTGCTCTTACACACTCTGTTTTACTGAGTAGTATGCTATAATTTTCTTGAGTACAGATTCATTAGTTGAGAAGATATTGAGAGTTGAAATTTGTATGGGTCATGGTTTTGCTGTGAAATGGGGCCCTTGTAACTCCCACAGTAAACAACAGATTATTCGTATGAAATTTTGTGCACTTACAAACTCTATTTTACTGAGTAGTAAGCTATAGTTTTCTTGACTACAAAACGATTAGTTGAGAAGATATTGTGAGTTGAAATTTTTTGGGGTCATGGTTTTGTTGTGAAATGGGGCCCTTGTAACTCCCACTGTAAACAACAGATTATTCGTATGAACTTTTGTGGTCTTACACACTCTGTTTTACTGAGTAGTATGCTATAGTTTTCTTGAGTACAGATCCATTTGTTGAGAAGATATTGAGAGTTGAAATTTTTTTGGGTCATGGTTTTACTGTGAAATAGGGCCCTTATAACTCCCACAGTAAACAACAGATTATTCGTATGAACTTTTGTGCTCTTACACACTCTGTTTTACTGAGTAGTATGCTATAATTTTCTTGAGTACAGATTCATTAGTTGAGAAGATATTGAGAGTTGAAATTTTTTTGGGTCATGGTTTTGCTATGAAATAGGGCCCTTATAACTCCCACAGTAAACAACAGATTATTCGTATGAAATTTTGTGCACTTACAAACTCTATTTTACTGAGTAGTATGCTATAGTTTTCTTGGCTACAGATCCATTAGTTGAGAAGATATTGAGAGTTGAAATTTTTTTGGGTCATGATTTTGCTGTGAAATGGGGCCCTTGTAACTCCCACTGTAAACAACAGATTATTCGTATGAACTTTTGTGGTCTTACACACTCTGTTTTACTGAGTAGTATGCTATAGTTTTCTTGAGTACAGATCCATTTGTTGAGAAGATATTGAGAGTTGAAATTTTTTTGGGTCATGGTTTTACTGTGAAATAGGGCCCTTATAACTCCCACAGTAAACAACAGATTATTCGTATGAACTTTTGTGCTCTTACACACTCTGTTTTACTGAGTAGTATGCTATAATTTTCTTGAGTACAGATTCATTAGTTGAGAAGATATTGAGAGTTGAAATTTTTTTGGGTCATGGTATTGCTGTGAAATAGGGCCCTTATAACTCCCACAGTAAACAACAGATTATTCGTATGAACTTTTGTGCTCTTACACACTCTGTTTTACTGAGTAGTATGCTATAATTTTCTTGAGTACAGATTCATTAGTTGAGAAGATATTGAGAGTTGAAATTTTTTTGGGTCATGGTTTTGCTGTGAAATAGGGCCCTTATAACTCCCACAGTAAACAACAGATTATTCGTATGAACTTTTGTGCTCTTACACACTCTGTTTTACTGAGTAGTATGCTATAATTTTCTTGAGTACAGATTCATTAGTTGAGAAGATATTGAGAGTTGAAATTTTTTTGGGTCATGGTTTTGCTGTGAAATGGGGCCCTTGTAACTCCCACAGTAAACAACAGATTATTCGTATGAAATTTTGTGCTCTTACACACCTTGTTTTGCTGAGTATTATGCTATAGTTTTTTTGAGTACAGATCCATTTGTTTTGAAGATATTTAGTGTTGAAATTTTTTTGGGTCATGGTTTTGCTGTGAAATAGGGCCCATATAACTCCCACAGTAAACAACAGATTATTCGTATGAACTTTTGTGCTCTTACACACTCTGTTTTACTGAGTAGTATGCTATAGTTTTCTTGGCTACAGATCCATTAGTTGAGAAGATATTGAGAGTTGAAATTTTTTTGGGTCATGATTTTGCTGTGAAATGGGGCCCTTGTAACTCCCACAGTAAACAACAGATTATTCGTATGAACTTTTGTGGTCTTACACACTCTGTTTTACTGAGTAGTATGCTATAGTTTTCATGAGTACAGATCCATTTGTTGAGAAGATATTGAGAGTTGAAATTTTTTTGGGTCATGGTTTTACTGTGAAATAGGGCCCTTATAACTCCCACAGTAAACAACAGATTATTCGTATGAACTTTTGTGCTCTTACACACTCTGTTTTACTGAGTAGTATGCTATAATTTTCTTGAGTACAGATTCATTAGTTGAGAAGATATTGAGAGTTGAAATTTGTATGGGTCATGGTTTTGCTGTGAAATGGGGCCCTTGTAACTCCCACAGTAAACAACAGATTATTCGTATGAAATTTTGTGCACTTACAAACTCTATTTTACTGAGTAGTATGCTATAGTTTTCTTGACTACAAAACGATTAGTTGAGAAGATATTGAGAGTTGAAATTTTTTTGGGTCATGGTTTTACTGTGAAATAGGGCCCTTATAACTCCCACAGTAAACAACAGATTATTCGTATGAACTTTTGTGCTCTTACACACTCTGTTTTACTGAGTAGTATGCTATAATTTTCTTGAGTACAGATTCATTAGTTGAGAAGATATTGAGAGTTGAAATTTTTATGGGTCATGGTTTTGCTGTGAAATGGGGCCCTTGTAACTCCCACAGTAAACAACAGATTATTCGTATGAAATTTTGTGCACTTACAAACTCTATTTTACTGAGTAGTAAGCTATAGTTTTCTTGACTACAAAACGATTAGTTGAGAAGATATTGTGAGTTGAAATTTTTTGGGGTCATGGTTTTGTTGTGAAATGGGGCCCTTGTAACTCCCACTGTAAACAACAGATTATTCGTATGAACTTTTGTGGTCTTACACACTCTGTTTTACTGAGTAGTATGCTATAGTTTTCTTGAGTACAGATCCATTTGTTGAGAAGATATTGAGAGTTGAAATTTTTTTGGGTCATGGTTTTACTGTGAAATAGGGCCCTTATAACTCCCACAGTAAACAACAGATTATTCGTATGAACTTTTGTGCTCTTACACACTCTGTTTTACTGAGTAGTATGCTATAATTTTCTTGAGTACAGATTCATTAGTTGAGAAGATATTGAGAGTTGAAATTTTTTTGGGTCATGGTTTTGTTATGAAATGGGGCCCTTTATAACTCCCACTGTAAACAACAGATTATTCGTATGAAATTTTGTGCTCTTACACACTCTGTTTTACTGAGTAGTATGCTATAGTTTTCTCGAGTACAGATCCATTAGTTGAGAAGATATTGAGACCTGAAATTTTTTTGGGTCATGGTTTTGTTATGAAATGGGGCCCTTTATAACTCCCACTGTAAACAACAGATTATTCGTATGAACTTTTGTGCTCTTACACACTTTGTTTTACAGAGTAGTATGCTATAATTTTCTTGAGTACAGATTCATTAGTTGAGAAGATATTGAGAGTTGAAATTTGTATGGGTCATGGTTTTGCTGTGAAATTGAGCACTTATAATTCCCACTGTAAACAACAGATTATTCGTATGACATTTTGTGCTCTTACACACTCTGTTTTACTGAGTAGTATGCTATAGTTTTCTTGACTACAGATCCATTATTTGAGAAGATATTGTGAGTTGAAATTTTTTGGGGTCATGGTTTTGCTGTGAAATGGGGCCCTTGTAACTCCCACTGTAAACAACAGATTATTCGTATGAACTTTTGAGCTCTTACACACTCTGTTTTACTGAGTAGTATGCTATAGTTTTCTTGACTACAGATCCATTATTTGAGAAGATATTGTGAGTTGAAATTTTTTGGGGTCATGGTTTTGCTGTTAAATGGGGCCCTTGTAACTCCCACTGTAAACAACAGATTATTCGTATGAACTTTTGTGCTCTTACACACTTTGTTTTACTGAGTAGTATGCTATAATTGTCTTGAGTACAGATCCATTAGTTGAGATGATATTGAGAGTTGAAATTTTTTTGGGTCATGGTTTTGCTGTGAAATTGGGCCCTTATAATTCCCACAATAAACACAGATTATTCGTATGAACTTTTGTGCTCTTACACACTTTGTTTTACTGAGTAGTATGCTATAATTTTCTTGACTACAAAACGATTAGTTGAGAAGATATTGTGAGATGAAATTTTTTGGGGTCATGGTTTTGTTGTGAAATGGGGCCCTTGTAACTCCCACTGTAAACAACAGATTATTCGTATGAACTTTTGTGGTCTTACACACTCTGTTTTACTGAGTAGTATGCTATAGTTTTCTTGAGTACAGATCCATTTGTTGAGAAGATATTGAGAGTTGAAATTTTTTTGGGTCATGGTTTTACTGTGAAATAGGGCCCTTATAACTCCCACAGTAAACAACAGATTATTCGTATGAACTTTTGTGCTCTTACACACTCTGTTTTACTGAGTAGTATGCTATAATTTTCTTGAGTACAGATTCATTAGTTGAGAAGATATTGAGAGTTGAAATTTTTTTGGGTCATGGTTTTGTTATGAAATGGGGCCCTTTATAACTCCCACTGTAAACAACAGATTATTCGTATGAAATTTTGTGCTCTTACACACTCTGTTTTACTGAGTAGTATGCTATAGTTTTCTCGAGTACAGATCCATTAGTTGAGAAGATATTAAGAGCTGAAATTTTTTTGGGTCATGGTTTTGTTATGAAATGGGGCCCTTTATAACTCCCACTGTAAACAACAGATTATTCGTATGAACTTTTGTGCTCTTACACACTTTGTTTTACAGAGTAGTATGCTATAATTTTCTTGAGTACAGATTCATTAGTTGAAAAGATATTGAGAGTTGAAATTTGTATGGGTCATGGTTTTGCTGTGAAATTGAGCACTTATAATTCCCACTGTAAACAACAGATTATTCGTATGAAATTTTGTGCACTTACAAACTCTATTTTACTGAGTAGTATGCTATAGTTTTCTTGACTACAGATCCATTATTTGAGAAGATATTGTGTGTTGAAATTTTTTGGGGTCATGGTTTTGCTGTGAATTGGGGCCCTTGTAACTCCCACAGTAAACAACAGATTATTCGTATGAAATTTTGTGCACTTACACACTCTATTTTACTGAGTAGTATGCTATAGTTTTCTCGAGTACAGATCCATTAGTTGAGAAGATATTGAGAGCTGAAATTTTTTTGGGTTATGGTTTTGTTATGAAATGGGGCCCTTTATAACTCCCACTGTAAACAACAGATTATTCGTATGAACTTTTGTGCTCTTACACACTTTGTTTTACAGAGTAGTATGCTATAGTTTTCTTGAGTTCATTAGATTCATTAGTTGAGAAGATATTGAGAGTTGAAATTTGTATGGGTCATGGTTTTGCTGTGAAATTGTGCACTTATAATTCCCACTGTAAACAACAGATTATTCGTATGAACTTTTGTGCTCTTACACATTTTGTTTTACTGAGTAGTATGCTATAGTTTTCTTGAGTACAGATCCATTAGTTGAGAAGATATTGAGAGTTGATTTTTTTTGGGTCATGGTTTTGTAGAGAAAAAATTTTCTCTTTTTATAAGCGAAATTTTTCATAGTTTATTTTATGTTCATTTAATTTTGTTACTTTTTACGCGTATAATATATTATTACCTATAGTACAAAGTTGATAAATGTGATAGTGTGATGGCTTTATGTTCGAGCTTGGAGCATGTACAGGTAAATTAACGATTAAATAAAAACGGAAATAATATGAGTCATCCTATTTAGAAGGCATGTTTATACAGGTTTGTTTGGTTGGTAATGTGAAATAATAAGAGATATTGTGATTAGTTAAGGTTGCAAGTTCTTAATTAAGTTCTTCTTTTCTTTAATTTTTTAAAATATTAATAAGTAAGCGCATATGAGTTTGAGCATACAATTTTATATTACTTGTAGATTGTATCGATGATATTAAGTAATACATGTAACGATGTGGTAACCGATAGGAATAATCGATATTGCAACTGCCTTCTGTATTAACATCTCACACAACTGAAGTTTACACATGCGCAGTTGATTAAGTTAGCAGTGTAAATCATTTTCTTATTTAAACAGCGGTGATTATATAATTACTTGAGTTTGAAAAGCCAGAAGAACTCTGAATGAGCGATAAGTTCCAAAAAATCAGAGTCACCATCTGATTTCACCATTTCTAAACTACAGTCACAGACTGGCCCAACTTGAAGTACAATTCTTTCAAAGAAATAATACATACTTTCTGATGGAACGTAGTTGGGAATTTTAACTTTCTCAGCTTTTTCATTACGGTGATAATAAATTTCAAAAAAAAGGCATATCATCCCCAGTGCTTTTAATGAGAGAATATCAATATGAATTGATATTACACAATTTGCATTCATTTTTTGTAAGCATTAAATTTAAAGTAGCTTGTTATGTTCTATCTGTCGTAGACTTTAGAGTGTTTGTTTGATTAATTGAGATTACTAACGCAAATAATAAGCAATTTTCCTTTTAATAAAACATCATAATTCCTTTTGTAAGAAAGAACAATCACGCTATTGGTTCAGACAAGTACAAATTCCTTGTAAAAATTGATATTAAATATTTTAGTATCTTATTTGGATTGCACTTTATGATTTAGCCTTGGCAAGGTAAACTGGCTTGTTTTTGTATGCTACCTTGTATTTGTATGCGCAAAATTTGTTTCGTACTATTAACAGCCTTTTGTTTAGGGCCGCTGATATTTGTTTTGTGCAAGCTGCTGTTGTTTTTCATTGTCATGGAATTCTATTCTGCTTTAATGAAGTGGAAGTTGTGTTCCAATTTTTTATATTTATTTTTCTTACTGGTTGAACTTGCGTTTAGCGCTTTGACTGATGGCCAAACTAAATATAAATCAAATTTCTTCACTTTAATCAAATCAAAATTATAAAAAATCTTTGAAGTCAAAATAAGAATGTAAAATAAAGATCAACTTTGATTACAGAATTAGAACAAAATACAAGACTTTTATTACATAATTATAAAATTGAATAAACAAACAAAAGGTATTATGCTAGGAACAAAAACAAATAGAACAGAAAATTCAGGATAATAGAAAGAAAATAAATTTATAAAAATAAACAAAAAGAAATACTTAGGGTGAATCAAATAAAACAGATAACGGGAAATAATTAATTTATAGGATCCCTTAGGGACATGCCGTGAAGAAAATAATTATAAATATTGTTCATTTTTTGAATGTGATGAAGATTACCTAATAGCTGAGGATCTTAAATGATTTTCAAGTTTGTTATAAAATTATTTCTGCTTAAGCAGCCGACTTTCTTAGATTATTTTAACCTCTAGTGCCCTTTTTAGACAAATATTTCATCTAATATTTTCATATTGTACCTTTAAATAATGATATTTCTCATTCTTTTATACCAGAATTTTTTTATTTTCGCGGGGTTTGCCTAAATGGAATTTTTACGAATGATATTTTGACATGTTAGTTTCACAATGTGGACGGTAGGTGCGCAGATGTATTGTGTTACGTGATATTCGTGCTCATTTTTTGTTTTCATCTTCTTTTTAACGACTATTTAAATGTTTTTCTTTTGATTACAATTTAAAAAAAAAAAAAATATTGTAGTTGTCCAGGATTGTGTTGTAAACAAAGCAGTAAAACGCCAACGTGATTAACTGATGAGGTAAACGTTAAGTTTTAAAAATAAGTTGCGTGTTTTGTTTTTAAATAATAATGATGAAATATTAACAGAATGATTGTTTGATAAATTAGACGGTGAACGAGCGCTCGCTTGGGTCTGTCACTTTTCAAGGAACCTATTTAGAGCTATTCTAATATAATTAGTATGCAATAAGTCATTCACATTTTTTCATATTTTATGAGGAAATAGTTACATAAATAATTAATTAAGGTATTGACATATTTATACATATAATAACATTGTTCAAAATTGTCTACGGGGTCAATCCCTATACAAAATTTTTAACAATGAATGCAGTTCTATTGAAAATAGTAGAATAAAAA
The DNA here is from genome assembly GCF_049639745.1 of Rhodnius prolixus. Classification (NCBI taxonomy): domain Eukaryota; kingdom Metazoa; phylum Arthropoda; class Insecta; order Hemiptera; family Reduviidae; genus Rhodnius; species Rhodnius prolixus. Next base: position 15,692,067 of record NW_027411582.1, on the reverse strand, counting down.
ATAAATTAAAAGTTCAGCTTAAAATAAAGATAAATGATAGTTTAACCTTTTATTTTATAAATAATATTAATTTTTTAGAATAATTAAATTGCATAATAAATTTGTTTAAATTTTAAATTTTGCCCCACACTCCTAGACAGACCTAGATAAATTTTGTTAGCTGAGAAAGAGAAAAAATTTAAAGATCAATCTATTACTATTTACTAAGTTTAATTTTTATTATTTCATACATAAATATTTATTATTATTATTTTCATTATCAGTAATTATGTTGATCTATGAAGAATTAAGGCTCTTAATTTGAGTAGTTACTCACATATTTACAAATTAATTTTAGAGCCGTTTCAGTTTTTAGGATTAAGCAACTTGTCCGTCCAGTTCTCCTCGCTGTTAAAGTTATAAAATTCTCTCATTGGCTGATACATGGGGCATTTGAGAAAAATATAGATTCCAATTCTTCGATTCCATTTAATTGGCAAAGTTTGCATTGCATCTGGAGATTAATGTTATAAACAGTATCCTTGTCAGTGATTTTAATAAAATACTTGCTAGAAGTGCGAAGTTAGAGCTATTAATCTGGTATAGGAGGCAGGTTGGTTGAGAGCCAGATAAGGTTGAATCGTCAGTTCAGAATTAAATATTAAACGGTATTATGGACTAAAAGTGGAATTAAATAAATAATTTTGGTCTATTGCAGTTAAGTAGTTCGAGGAAATAGTTAATTGGGAAAGAAATTTCGATGGAACACGCTGTTTTGGAGAGGTTTCATAAAGTCGTTTTAGATTTAAATCGAATTCATTCCATTATTCATTTTAATAATTTTGAGTCATTTTAACTACCCAATAAAAAAATATCTGATAAAAATATGCACATGAACTCTTATCAATTTCGGCGAAGAAATTAACCCACTTGATTGAGTTGCCATTAAAATTTCTCCCCGATGCAAAACTTATGCTCTAGCTATTGATAATTATCTCAAATCATTTGAGACGGTGGAAGAGCAAGATCACCGAAATTTGATTAATTGTTAACGAGTATTTTTATTCAGACTTAATCCATTTTTAGTCATTTGTAAAGTTCGACTTTCAAAGCACGACTTATCACAGGTGTAATTTAATTTTGGTTCTGGGTCAAAAAAAAAAAATGGCGATATCTAATAGTTGAGATGAACAATAATATTTGATCACATGTACTGACATGCAACATGCATACTGACTCACCTTTCTAATGCATAATACATGCTTTATTTTTTCTTTATAAGCGATAAAAAAAACAAACCCTCTGTATTAAGTATTGATTTTTAGTTCTGGTAAGTAATCAATATCTTGCTACAAAAAACTGTGGCATATTTTGCTTGTATACTTTTAACTTTTATTAAAATTTCCAAGCATTTTGCAAGATTCACTGCATTTACTTTCTCTTACAACTTATAAGGGAAAGTATTACATTCGCGCAGTTTCTCGATTTTGTTAATTTAATGGGGAATAATCTGTTAATAATAATAATAGTAATAATGACCCTTAGATTTTCTCTTCCTAGGAGCTTCTTACAGCTCACTGTCCGGTGATGGACAGTGTTGTCTGTAACGAGAGAACACTGTCCGGAGGCCGGCAGTGCACTGGAAAAAGCTCCGGGCGCCAATAACCTTAGATTTTGAAGCGCCTTGAATCATTAAAAAATAATAATTATAATAGTAATAATAATAATAATTTATTTGTTTAAACATTAGTTTTTACAAAGAGAGTTAGGTCAGAACAAATTCTTATACAAAATGATAAATGCTATGAAGACAAAGTAAAACTGTAAAATAAAGATCAACTTTGATTACAGAATTAGAACAAAATACAAGACTTTTATTACATAATTATAAAATTGAATAAACAAACAAAAGGTATTATGCTAGGAACAAAAACAAATAGAACAGAAAATTCTGGATAATAGAAAGAAAATAATTTATAAAAATAAACAAAAAGGAATACTTAGGGTGGATCAAATAAAACAGATTACGGGAAATAATTAATTTATAGGATCCCTTAGGGACATGGAGTGTTGAAAATAATTATAAATATTGTTTATTTTTTGAATGTGTTGGAGATCGCTTAATAGAGAGCTGAGGGAGCATTCATAGTCGTGTAATATCATATCGATTCATATCGATCTTAAATGATGTAAGGCTGGGCAAGTAAATAAAATTTAATACAACGATTCTGGCACTCTACTACATAAAATACATAAATCACTGTTTTGAATTTGATATATGTGATTATTATTACTAATTGCTTCATTAACAAAAAAAAAAATCCCAAATTTTTTAAATCGATCGATTAACTTCCTTTTAATAAAAATACTTCATTAGATATTCGGGATTTGACACATTTTTTAATCTTTTAAAGAAGATACCGCTTTCAACATTTAATTTTTGAAGACATAAAATGAAACAACAGTTAAATTTATTCAATAATGAACTGACATTCATTCAATTCTATGGGGCAGAAGATTTAGGAACCGCAAGGTGTGTGTCTAATAAATTAACAACTGATGACCAATTACTAAGACAGCATTTACGGTAAATACTTGTATTTAAATCTTAATACAAACAAAAAGAGTGGTATACATATAAGATCTTAACTTCTGCTTCCTTTACAACCAGTTCGGTTTGCGTCATCAGTTTTCTGTTGCCTTATGGAAAATATTGATTTTTGGTTTCTGTTCTCTCATTAAGAATGTGGTTATATCTGTTTATAATCACTTGTTTTTATTATTATTATTATTTTAATAATATTTTGCTTGACCCTGCCATAGATGTTGGATGTCGGTTCTTTAAAAAACTGGTGTGTACACGTACATGATTCCACGTTTTCGAAATTACAACTTGCACTTAAATTACTTAGTTTTTTACTTCAAAATTTTGAATACTAAATAAAAATTGGCACTATTGATGTTTCAACTTTACAAAAACTTCTTAAATGTAAACGTTTTCTGTGCAAAAGTTGATGTTACTCGTGTATTTCTATATTTTGGGGTGGGCTTTATGTCCAACTTACCAAATTAGATGTCATGGACGGTAGTGACTTTGCTTTAAAGTACTTTACAATTTAAAATTTTCATATTCATTCATTTCATTTACTGCATAAAGCGGTTATTGTTCGTTGTGCGAAATTCTATTCTGATTTACCAAAGGTAATGTTTCCACCCGTGCTTTGAAATCATCTCCATTATTGGTTGCTTGATTATACGTACTCGCTTCGGCGGTACATATACTAAGATTGGATACGTTCCAGGATCAGGTCCCATATAGGAGGAAAGAAAAGAGGTCTTTTACCCATCTAAGGAACTCTTTCAGGTTTTAAAGAAATCTGGTACAAGAAGTAGATGCTGTGGGACTTCGCCTGGCACCATTAAGAAGCCAAATTAGAGATCTTAACAGGTAGCAGTCAAAGTTATATCCCAAAATTCTTAAATCTTTAGTAATCCAGTAATGGAGAAATAATCAGATCTTCGAATCATTAAATTCAAATAATTGATTGAGACTAAAAGGTCAGACAGAATTTCGAAAAAATTAAAGATTTTTTTCTGCAACCATGTAGTTCTCATTACTCAATTAAAATCAGCTGTGCAATGCCCAACTTTACCTCACTAGTGGGGGGAAATTCCCATTAGTGTCACTTTCCTCACTAGTGAGTGGAAAAACTTTATTGTGCTTCCTTGATATAAGAAGTTTTGTTATTAACATAAATATTTTCTGTAAAACTTTAATAAGCTTATTTAACGTAACTAAATAATTAAAAAACGAATATTAAAAAATAAAATAAAAATTGAAAGGAATATAGAAATAAAAATAATACTTTAATAAATAATTAGATATTTTTAATTATAACAGTTAAAAAGGTTATAGTGTTACCTTATAGAAATTTAAAATGGATTCTAGTGATGCCTGTTTAGTTTTTTTTTTTTCAGTTAATAACCCTAATGGTTGCAGAAAAAATATAATATTTAACTCGAGTGTAAAGTATTTTCCTCACACTCGGCAATTTGCGCTTGCACTCGCCTCGCTTCGCTCGCTCGTGCGTGCAAACCCTGCCTCGTGTGAGGAAAAGTACTACTTTCCGCGCTTGTTAAATAAATAACTATTACCAATTCAAAACTTTTATAATAGTTACGAAACCTTGAATTCAACTTGGCACAGTAACGATGCTATTTCTCAACATAAAAGTAAAAGAGAAACTAAAGGATATTGGGACTCATAACAGTGATTCCGATTGGTTAAAAATAGCCTTCAGTGTAAATTCCATTCAGAACCATAGCTCCACACTTTTTTTTTTTTTGCAAATTTAGTTCTGCTTTTTATAGTTGTTGCTATTGTTCAAAACTTTTTTTTATTTATTTACATGTGGTCACATAAATTTGCAAAACTTTTAGCCAAGCAGTGTGTTTGTTATTTTTTGCCCTTAACATGGTGCGCATTTTACAATGGTTTCCTCTACTGAAGCAGACTTGACTTTAAGCATCATTTAACAGCAACTATGCGGCGAAAAAAAAGAAATCTGAGACGGCTGATTTCCGGCCACTAAAATAAGTTTACAGATTCTAAAAGTGGCTGTAAAGAGACTTGTGTTTTATAACTTAGTGGACGTAAGTATTTTTTCGTTTTTGTGTTTTTTAACGTGTATTTAATTTTTAAATAATTAAGATATCTTACATAATTAAAAAAAACAACAGATTAAATCGTTTGTTTGGCATGTAGAATTATTAATTATAATGTCATAAAAATTAATTAATGTCCACTCGAACAATGGAATTTAATTCTTTAATTTAATCTGAATGATTTTATTTAACCGGCTTATCTTGTCTTTGGACATCAGCACCCTGAAGTAAATGCAGTTCCATTCAAGTGAGTCTAAGATTGATTTCATGTAGACCCTGATTAAAAAATTACTCTTTACAATCGGCGTAAATGGCAATCCACTTTTCTAGGAGCTATTTTTTTTTAGAATCTTTTAGCAAAGAAATAGCCTCGTTCGCTGTTTGTTAAACAGAAAACTTGCCTAAACCCAATTAGATTATGTGTTTCTTGATCTATCGTTATAGTTACCTCTATAATTCTTAATTTGGTCTTGTCCACAGAATCTTGAAAGCTGGTAACCACCATCAATGGTTACGATTCTCATACTGTTTCACACACAATTTCTAATATAAATTTAGCTAGCTCAATAAGTGCGAGCAAATATGGCTTAATAAACTGGCTTTACTAAACCTAACCTAACCAAGATTATTATTTTCTAATATAATCTGGATTAACAAACGGTTAACTGAGACTAGGGTTGCCAACTGCCCTTTTTTTTGGAAAGGACAGTCCCTTTTTTAACACCTGGACGTCCTTGCCCTTTCTTAAATTAGGAAAGGACGCCTTTTGTCCTTTTTTCAGATATTATTCACACAAATCTAATTTATTTTATTGTATTTTTGATTTCAGTTCTGACTTCTGAGACTTCTTCATTTAGCGTGTTGTTTTTCTGTTCTAACTGAACTGAATAGGTCAACAGGTTATTGATGTAACGATGAACAAAATGCAAAAAAAATGGTACTGGATTTGATGATTCTGATTAATTATATTCTTATGGCAGATGAATTCCTTTCATAATGCCGACGCTGTTTTGAGGCCTACTTTTTTGCAATTAATCACAGATTTCTGCATCAATTTTTAAAATAACCACTATTCATGGTATACCTTTCAAAAGGTGTTTGTATGTAGATGTTTCTCATGAATAGTGCACGTTTTAAACTTATATAATATTTTTAAGAAAAATGAAGTCGAAAGTTTTTGGAAAAAATTAGAAGCTTGCTATTTCTTATGTTTGGGCCACAAAGTGAAATACTTGTTATTATTATTTTGGAATATAAATTAGCTTATTTAAAAAGAAATTTAACCTTCTTTGTAATGAGCTTATTGAAATTGCTGTAGCTTTAATAGTTTGAGAAATATAGACAACTGTTTGCTAAAAAGTAGTGATACCTTGGAAAAAACATAAAATTAAAAATATCTATAAAACAGAGCCGAATCGAGCCACAGTTTATATAGAATTTTTTGTTGCAAATGATGCCCAGAATCGGCCACCCGAAGTAACGGTAGTCTTATGCTGAACACCCTGTATATTCCTGGGCCCCAAAATCCTGTCGACGGCACCGAATGTACCTAATTTTTTGTAGGGTGTCCTTTTTTTTGGATCTTTATAGAGTTGGCAACCCTAACTGAGACCAATGTAACTGCTTTCTCTATAAATTCTAGCTTCATACTTTTGCTCACAATGCTATGCCATAAGAATCGTACCCTGACCTCACCAAAAGCTATACTAAGATAAGGTTAAATTTCTTCCTTTAAATTGAGATACTGTTTTATTGTCGTCTAGAAATCTAGCCTGGCAGATCGAATAATCAATGAAGTAAAGTAAAGTAATCGCCTATTTTTATAGGCGGGGCTTAACGTCCAATTACCAATTAGGTGTCGAGGACGGAGGCTTAATAAACATACGTTACTGTAAAATTTCTTTTATTAACCATTAAATAAAATCCAAGGCCTAAAGACCGGGAATCGAACCAGTACCACAATACATATTAGCTTCGCAGGTCTCGCCTCTAACCGCTCGGCTATCGTGGCGCCTCACGAATAATCAATGAATTAATTAATAATATTTAAGTTCTGATATATAGCCAACTAAGAATTTTAATTTGATTTTCTTGGTGGTTTTCTTTCTATTTTTTCAATTATTACTCTTTTTACTTCCTTATAACATTAAAATTAACATGATACACGAAAACCAATAAATATATGCATAATATATTGGAGTCAGGATACAGGAACATTATCATTATTAATCCGGAAAAATTAACCAACATTAAACGTTATTTCTTTTTAATTAACCATTATCACGCAAACTTTTTGTAACTAAAAAATGTATTTAGCCAATAAATAGAGAAATATACAAACAGAATGTACTGAATTATATCTAGTTTTTTTTTGCTTTTGTTTTTGTTGTATAAATATATAAATCTACTTATATATTGTTACGTGACCATAATCAAAAATTTTTTACAGTAAGGGGGAGTTAAAGATTTCTTTTATTTTTTATTTATTTTATTTTATTTTTGTATCGACCTTGGGATAGAATTCGTTCTGGAATGAAACAGCAAGAAAGTTGTGTGTTGCTATGGTTACTTTAGCTGGTGCTCTTTAGATCTGTTTTATATCCTTTTTACCTTGAAAGGTCATAAGGTGATTCAAATTCTGATTCTCACATTTTTAAAACTGTTTTTTTAAAAAAAATTATTACTTCTGCGTTTTATTTTATTTTTTTGAAATAAGTATTTAAACATTTAAAATATGTTTATTTATTTTAAAACTTAAGACTTAACAAGTTATTAGATCACCTGCGCTGTTTAATTGCGCACATTACTTTAAAATAACCTTTCTAGAAATAGTTTTAATCTTCATAAAAATCTAGGCATTTCTTAGGCGTTATTTAAGGTATAATAAACTTGATCTTTTTTGAATGTAACGTACATCTTAAGAGTTATTTAGATATAACACAATTAAACCTTTTTACCTTTTCCCATTTGAATTTCTATTGAGTAAAAGGTCTTAATAAAAGTAATTAAAAGATTTTACGATTAGTAACTAATATTGAAGGCTTTGAAAAATATTTGAAAGTGTATATTTCGATCATTTTTATTAATAATATTTGGTGCTAATTCAAGGCTAGAGAAGGGCAAGAAATGAAGGGAACTCTAGAAAGTAAGCACGCTTTAGAATCTATTCAGGCTTCCAAATGTAACCAGGAGTCTTCAAGTACCTTAATGTACTCAGGTAATGTTTGAATGGATGCCTAGGTAAGGAGAAAGGTATTCGCTCACCCAGATTTCTTAGATGGTATATCAATTTTGGTGTAACTGTTTTACCAAATCAGCAAAACCGTTTATATTCTAAGCCCATCATTTTCAGGGTCCTCTGAATCGACGTAGTCCTTCAGCAACACCCTTCAAAAGGGGTAGCCTTTGGTCAGCCACACATCTCTATCAGTTATAATTACGCGGACAGATCGTGTAGTCCTTCAAGGTAACTCCAGTGTTTAACTCTGATGGACTCCTTCTAAAGCTGCTCCTACCAAAAAAAAACCAGTCGCTTATCTCACTAAAAAGGCTTGGAGCCCATAACGGGGGAGAGTTGAGTATCATTGAAATTAACGTCCTGCTTCTTTTAAGTCTTCTTTTGCAATCACTTACTCTAGACCAGATAGTGCTTTTCACATCTTTCTTACTGAGGCAGAGAAAGCTTTACATTTATTGTGTATTTGTTTTGATGGTGTCAGGTTATAAGTTATTTGCAATTTTCAGGCTGTAATACCAAGCATTGGACAGTCCCTGAAGAAATCTTGTGTTCTTTTCCCTCCAGCCTTTGACTGACAAACATTATCAAAATTATCAACTATCAACTATTATGTCAATAGATTATCAACATTTTTTGGTGGAATAAATTAGCATAATGATTAGCAGTAGTTCAAAACTGATAAAATGTAGAAGATATTGTCTTTATCGATTTTATTGAAACAAATATCGATTACAGATCTATAATTTTATTTGAAATAACCTTCCACTAAAAGTTCTAAGTAGGGTAGGTTTCTTCTTGGAGATGTGGTGGTAAAATTTTCAAGAGGATTTTAAATGTATTCTACCAAGCACATACTATCTTATACTCAAATCCTATCTCTCCGACCGATTCTTCCTAGTAACTCAAGGCTCTTCTCGATCATCTATTTTTCCTGTCCTTGCTGGTGTACCACAAGGTAGCGTCTTAGCTCCTCTTCTCTACACAATCTTTACAGCCGACTTACCTTCAAATCCCAACACCTCCATATACACCTTCGCTGACGACACTGCCATTCTCTCCACACATACTGATCCTGTCTTCGCTATCCGCTCTCTACAATCTCACCTTCACTCACTAGAACCCCTGGCTACAAAAATGGCGAATAAAAATCAACCCAAACAAATCCAAACACATAGTCTTCACACTCAAACGAACAACTCTTGGACCTGTCTTCTTATATAACACTCCTATCCCACCAGCCGACCATGTGCGGTACCTTGGACTGTACCTAGACAAAAGACTAACTTGGAACCCTCATACGAGACTTAAACGGGCTGAATTACACAAACGATACAAACTCCTTGCTAGACTACTGGACAAACGCTCAAAACTAACACTACAGAACAAGCGTCGACTGTACACTTCCCTTCTTGCTCCAATATGGACTTACGGACTTGAACTTTACGGGACAGCTAAACGATCTAACATCAACAGATTACAAACACTCCAATCTAAAATACTCCGCCGCATTGTAAACGCTCCCTTTTATGTCAGTAACCACTCCATACACAAAGACCTCAACATTCCATTTATACCAGAACTTGCCAAAACCCGCTACAACACATTCCACCAAAAACTATCATTTCACCCTAATCCTTTAGCTGCAAACCTATTCTCAACCACACTTCCCTCCAACCCCCGAAGACGGCTGAGGCGCCGTTGGCCCCGTGACCAACTGGTAGACTAATGATGGTCATCACTGGATGATCATCATTCATGATTGCCACGCCATTTTTATTGTACGCACAGCATATTTACTTATTGTACTGTACGAGTGCAGGTGTAAATTTCAAATAAAAGATATAAAAAAAAAAAATCTGTTACATTATACAAACCATTATCATACCTCCTTGTTAAGTGGTTCGTTAACAAATTAAAAAAAAAATCTCTAATTAATAAACGATGCAGATAACAAAGACATCATCGCTTCTTTTAAACAATATGGTAAAATCTATAAAAAGATTTTTATTGTTTTTTTAATGAAGTAATGCAATAGTTTATTTTTAGAATGAGAGAAGAATCATGACAAAACTTCTGCTATTCTGTTATAATCTATAGTAGTAACTCTTTTATGATTTGTTAAATTTTCTTTTCAGTTGAATTTACAGATTTTTGTATTGAATTGTTTTTAGCTGTAACAAAAAGTGTTTGACGCAGGGCTGGTGCAATTTTTTATTGTAATTGAACACAGACGAATGGACAAAAGAAAGGTTTTTACACTTGATTAAATAAATTAAATTGTGGCATTACTGTTCATAATTTTGTGCGATTAATTTTTGCACATCTCATTGCTTTAATTAAAATCATTACAATTTTCTGAGTAGCTGTTAAGTGAATAACGTTAAAAACTCTTCTTGGGTGGGAATTTTATTTTTTTTAACCATTTTTATTGATTTATTGAATAGTTAGGAAAGTTATTAAGGACTTGCTTGTAGCAATTTTTATAGCAATTGAGTTATATTACAGTCTAGCTGAGACATTGTTCGAGGGATACCCGATTCTATGAAATTATGAGTTTTTCCAGAAGTTAGGTAAGCTTTTGGATGTACCTGCAACGCTGGTTAGATCTTCACAGAGAAAAGTGAAGAAGAGTTTCAGCTAAAAAATAAGATGGCTTCTTCAGGTATCTTATAAGTTGGACAATGACTCTAAAAAGCAAGTAAGCGTTAAGTTTATCTATGTAAGAAATGATTGGATAAAGGTGTCGACATTGAATATGAAAAATTTCTCATAATTTGAGAAACTTGAATTGTACAACTTTAAACTAGGAAAATTGTTAAAAATGAAGAGGAATTCGAATAGATATCTTAAGAACATCAGAAATTAAAAATAGAGTATTGTAAGCGCGTAGGGCTTACACCCAGATGCAGAGAGGAAAGTGAGCGTAAACGCAGTTTAAGAATCGATAAGTGACCGAGGTTGACACCGCGACAAAGTAACGCAAATAAGATAGATGAAATACTTAAAAGAAATATAGAAAAGAGAAGGGTAAGAATGCACTTACCTTTGAGGCAATGTGGATGAAGGTACTCAGTCTCAGCTTGATGATGAAGGTGATGCTGTTAAGGGGATGGCAAAGAAAGAAAACGGAAGAAAGGTGTGTGCTTGTTTGAATGTGTATTGAGTGTGTTTGTGTGTGTATTCAGCACAGAGATGCGTAGGAGGAAGTAAGGGCCAAATAGGCGGAAACAGACCAGAAGTGATCCGTAGAAGGTTTCTAGGAAGCGAAGATGGCTAGCGGTACAAGGGAAGGCGAAGCAGATATTGAGCCCAGAAGTGCGAGAAGCGGCCGGTGATGATGTGTTGAAGCGGAAGTGCGGTAACAGTACTTGAAGCGAACAGCTGGAGCTTGCAGGCAGAACATTGCTGTTGAGCGGGGCAATATCCAGAACGGCGGAAGCGACTAGAGGCGCTATAAAGCAAGTATAGAGGCACATACAAACTTACTCTATCCGTGTCAAAGGCGTACTGAACTACAGCAGACGGAAAAACCCTACGGTTAAGAGAGAATAGAGAAGGGGAAGGTTGAAACCATGGGAACTGAGAAATAAACAAAACCACAAAATAGCAGAAAAATAAGATATTGGCGGCGACATCCAAGGAAAGATTAACGAAAAATAACGCGTACTACGAGAATTGGAATAAGGAGAGAGAGAGAGAGAGCAATAGAAAAAGGCGAGATGGAGAACTGTCAAACGGTACCGTCGAGAAAGGATGGTACCCGGCTTAACAAGTATAATTAGAGAATTCTGCGTGACAAAGGATTCATCGAATTAAACAATGGCCGTCTGAGGTTCGAATGATGTCAGAATTAGAAGAGAATGTATGATTTAAAAAAAATAATAATATGATAACCAGTGTAGGGTCTTTGTCAAAGGGTCAGAAGAGCAAGGAGGAAGAAATTGGTGAAGAATTCTGGAAAGAGAGTTTAACAAAAGATAATGAAAGGAAGAAATCTGTAAAAAAAAATTGAAAGAGCACACTCTTTGGAAGTGATTGCTTAAATATAAGAAAAGTGAAAAAGTGATTGGAGGAGGACGAAGTAGGATTGACGCCCCGCTTAGGCTGTTGAAAGCAGAAAGAAAATATTGAATGAACGTAATAAATCTTAAGGTTGAAGGTTATTTGATGGCAAGCTACAGATACAAGTCTTAACAATTAGAATTAATGTTACAGAAGGAAACGTTGTGTAAATAAACTTCTACTCTACTCACAAAAATAAACATACATTACAGTATAAAACAAAATAGTTAAAATTATTTTTGAAGAAAATAAAATATATTCAATGTAATCTACTGTTTACGTAATTTATTAATCGACTAGATTTTTAATTTTTCCCTCTTCTCTCTGATAATTAAAAAAAACGTAATGTAAATAACAGTTTGTTTAATAATTAATAGAACAGTTTGTACAATATATGCGTCTTTTTCGTAGAATTTGGTATTTATCAATATTAGAAAAAAACAACACTGTTTACATTATCAACTAAACACATAAGCTGTGTCAATAGATTATCAACATTTTTTGGTGGAATAAATTAGCATAATGATTAGCAGTAGTTCAAAACTGATAAAATGTAGAAGATATTGTCTTTATCGATTTTATTGAAACAAATATCGATTACAGATCTATAATTTTATTTGAAATAACCTTCCACTAAAAGTTTTAAGTAGGGTAGGTTGCATCGGGGAGATGTGGTAATGCTTTCTGTTTTTGTAAATAATGTACGATGGTATTCATTACCTGAATAATATTAAAAAGAATTAATCATGTAAATTCCAAATTAAAATAGAATTAGTTGGCTGAAAGTTGCTGCATTAATGACAAATATTTTCAATTTTGTTGCACTTTTTTTTTCGAAAATATTGCACTATTATTTTCTCTAATCTTTGAAAATCTGTCTACAGTGAGCATCAAGAATCCTATGATCCGGATGGCGTCCTGTCTTTGTAAAATTCACATGACTGACTGAATTAACTGTTCGCCCACTTCTGGCCAGAGGATTTAAACCCACAATTCCTACGATTATTGGTGAGTAAAAATTTTGTTGTCAACATTACTGAGACAATTAATGACGTATTAATGAGTGTCAATTATTAATGTGGATTTTTGTAGTTAAAGAGATAATAGTTATAGTTTTTAACTTATTCTTAGAAACTACTAAATAAAAATCAGGTTGTGCCCCTGCTTATAAATAACTTTCAAATTGGTAGTTAGACCTACCCGAAAAAAAATAGGCAATTCTTTGATGAGAATAACTAACCCAATGGAATTTTTCTTATCTACTAATGTACCAAATACAAAGAATCACTGAAACGAACTATAAGATGACATTTAACAACAAAATACTGGTATCTCTCGTTACGGCGAACAAAAGTTCAAGGTTAATGTTACTATTTTATGGGTCTAATTATTGTTCCAGTTTTTCTGATCAAACGATATCTATGACTCTAATAGTGTATAATAACATGTTCCCCGAACAGTACTTATCATAATGTGATAACAATGTTATAGTTACCAGGCAGTCTGTAATAGTTTTTGTTTGAAGATAACATTTTATCAGAAAATTTCTAGTTAATATTTTTCATTGTTTTTTGTTGAGATGTTTAAATTTTATCATTAAGGCAAGGTTATTTTGCGCTGCAATCCTAGTTTGAACTAAATCACATTACTTTCCTCAGTTATCAAATACCTAGAACTAAAAATTTGCTTCAAAATTTGAACCAACTAAATTCACTCTTAAGAATAACTACGTCCCCAATTTGAACCAAAATTATGGCGGAACAATTTTTTCAAAACACTCGCAGCTTAATACATTGCATTAGCTTAATTTTGATATTATAAAAATGTGTAATTCACTTACTATACTTTTTTTAAAATAAGAAAAATATTATGGCTTGTCAAAATTTTTCCGTTTAGTTTTTGTCCCGCTCCTGAAACAAAACTTTGCCCATCAACTGGCCCAGGTCATGTCCAGCACCGTGTTAACTCAGACTAGAAACCAATCTTTAAATTAGGCCCTGTTGCCATCTTTCTGAATAATCACCACCAGAAACAAGGAACTGAAGGAAGTTGTCTAGATATATGGAGAGGCCTAGCTACCGCTAATGTTCCACCTACTCAGGCCTAAGTTTAATAGTAAATAAACAGATCTATTCTTCTCTAGTTAAAACTTGATTGTTTGTTGACAGTTCCTTTTAAAAGAAAATAATTTATCAACAATTCTTTTCAAATAAATCTCATAAAAGAAACGCCTTTTTTTTCTCTATTTTAGTTAAGTAGTTAAAAGTTATGTACTCGACTCTTTTGTACATAATGTTCTAGTTGGGCATGTCATAAAAAATCTTGTAAGACTTTAATATATGTGAGTTATAGGAAATGTTTTTAAAAAAAATAAAGATAACTACATACAATAACTGTCATGTCAGTTTCTACAATATACAATACAAACAACTGTTATAATTAACCCGAAGTAGTATGTATGTGTTTAGAGGTAAGTGGAAGGAGAAATTCCATGAATTTTACTGAATAAGAGGGTGTGTGTGTGTTTGTCTATGTCTACTAGTGTGTCGTTGTTCTTGACCTATAACTTCTACCTGAGAACTATTGCAGTGTTCTATAAGAAAGTTTTGTGAGATATAAACATTTGTATGTTCTATTTAATTGTATTAAATGGTACATTTTTGAACACTTGTCTAATGTAGCTGTATTAAGAAAACTTTAAATTTGTTGGCGGTTACGTATTTTTATTGATTTGTTAATTTATTGTTTATTGTTGTTACATATTTATTGTTTACTATCATTGGTTTCAGTTTTATTTCTTACAACATGATTGATAGAATAAATTAGCTGAGTTGTTAACTTAATAATAGTTTCCAACGCGATTGTCAGTAACTAGTGAACACCGTCCGGAGGCAGACAATGCACTGAAAAAAAAGCTCGCGGCGCCTGTAACCTCAAACGTTGATGCAATTTAGGAAATTGAGTAAAAGTCAATCTTTAATTTTTTTCAGGAGACTGCAACAAGAATTCCGTCAGTATCGACAAAGAGAAAAGAGAGATCAAGAAAAGAAGGACACAGAATGCACTTCTCCGTAACTTCGAACCCAATCTAAGAATCTAAGGAGAATATAAAGAAAAAAAGGTATGTACCATATTTAAAGCAAATCATTGGAAAAATAAAAAAAATAAACTAAAAAACTAAAACCAGAAAATTTAGTTAATAGTTGATAGATATGCATCAGATTTTAAATTTTTAATTTTTAAGGCGTCACAATAGCCGAGTGGTTAGAAGTAAAGTCCGCAAAGTTAAGTTGCTATTGTTGGTTTAGTGGGTTCGATTCCCCGATAAGGGCCTTAGATTTTTATTTAAAGGTTAATATAAAAAATGTATAGTAAAGTAGTTGGCTAGTCGCCTCCTGAAAAAGTAGGCGTTACTTTACTTAATTAATTTTAATTAGATTATGTTGGTAATTGTGATAGTAGTAAACGCCTATTTCTTCGGACAGGCTTTACGTCCTCAACTGCCGAACGATTAGGCGTCTTAAACGAAGGCAGATAGCTAACATATTTTTATTATCAGATTCACTTTTTATTCCACTAAATAGGCCGAATTCCGTTCCGTAAAAAAAAAAAATAGATATTTTCATCGAGAACTCAAAATCAAAATTATCACACGATCGCAGTAATTCCACGATATATGTAGTAAGAGTATGCAAAAATAATCAATTAATTAACAAATGTTAGATAGTAAAAGTTATCTATGTGTACAGGGAAAATAGTTATCTCGTTGAAATAAATGTTAAAATTATAAGTTCAATTACTTTGCAGTAAATAAATATTGTAAAGTAATATCTTGTAACTACTTTACTTTCATGATAAACCAACGATCCACTACTACATTTATAAAGTAGTTTTTACATTATTACAAATTTATTAACTTTTAATATTGCAATCCTTTTAGTAATATTAAATTAATTTTATATATTCATTTGTAAATTATTTTCTTCAATTATTTTCATTTTTCCTTTCAATAGATGTGCAGTTTTACTTGATCAAGGTGTGTGTGAACGTTCATAAGTTTTATATTTTTATTGCTTTCAAGTTTTATACTTCAATGTTTATATCATTTTATAACTTTTACGTTCTTATCGTCTGTGATCGTCATTAGAAATTCTTCGCTTCATATCTAATTATCTTGCTTCATAATACATTATTTAATTTTATAATGTAAGTTGTTTTATTTTTCGCGTGCTGTAGAATTTAATAAATTCACTACATTATTTTGCTTTTCTTGAACTTCTATTATTATTGTTATTTTATATAATTTAAGAAGCAGCAGCATCTGTAGTCGTTAGTTACAAAAATCTTACAATGCACTACCGGTCTTCCGGCAGGATAATACTCTCGAGATAAAATAAACTGTCTTATCACAGGAGGACATATGTTCCTAGGGGGAAAAAAATACTAAGGAAAGCGCTCCTGAATTTGAACCTGGGACCTTCGTGCTTTTAAGTCCGCAGTGCTACCAATTGAACAGATTCCCGTAACTTTTTTTTTTTTTTTTGGGCGCATCAACAGCTGAGGTTATTAGCGCCCGGAGCTTTTTCCAGTGCACTGCCGGCCTCCGGACAGTGTTCTCTCGTTACAGACAACACTGTCCATCACCGGACAGTGAGCTGTAAGAAGCTCCTAGGAAGAGAAAATCTAAGGGTCAGCAGCTGGATTCGAACCCGGGACCTCCGCGTGGGAGTCCAGTATGCTAACCTCATAGCTAATCCCTTCCCTTACTATTATTATTATTGTTATTATTGGGTGTCCTATACAGCTAGCTAAAGAAATTTATTTTGCCCTTATAATTGATACCACTCTCTACAAAAAATTCTGTGATCTGGTAATCTCACTTCTCATCTCCAGAACCTGAACAACCCAAGGAGCTCCTAATTGAATCTACTCTCAGAAAGGAAAAGTCAATCAGAAAATTAACTTCTGCACTTTGTTTGTAGGAGTGTAGTTTAAAAAAATATGATTAAGAAAGGATTTTAGCAACTACAATTAGAAAATTCCTTGAAGAACTGTGCAAGGAACGATTAGGTAATAAAATATTTACAAATAAAAATCCAAGCTAAAGATGTTCTTGATTGTAAATCATATTTATAAAATAGGTAGCAATGTTGAAAAGTTTAAATTAAAAGAGTTGTCTTCTACTGAAATGTTACCTATTGTAACTAATTTTGCTGAAACGAACTGAGACTGTTCTTAGAATTATTTCAATGAACAAAGCGTGTTCTTAGAACTCTTCGGTTTATTGAGTTCGGGTAGTTTTGAGAATGATGTTAGAATTACGATTCTTTTGAACTGCTTTTGAAACAAAACTCTTTTTTAATTGTTATCAGCCTTATTTTGAGTATCAACTGGTTTTGGAATTTTTTTCATCGCTGTATACGACCTATCCAACTTGTCTATGTGTAGCTTCATCCTCTTTTTGAACAGTAGCTTCAGAAAGAGACTGAGTAAGACGTTTCCTTACTTTACCATAAATTTTAGGTGTTTTCTCTTATTGTTTACTTACTAGCATTGCCCCTTCAACAAACTGCCTAGTATACATCACATTTTAGACACACCTTCTACTGGTATCTCTTAGATTCAGCCTTTGTACCTTGGTAAAGGTGTTTAAAGGGCAGATTGAAGTCGGCTGAGGTGTATACCTTTGTTAATAACCACAGCCAGGTTACCAGCGGAACTACCTAAGGCTAGAAGTGTAAAGAACTTGATGACCTTCATCTCTTGCTCTTCCATGTTTCTGCACTAAGAGCCTTAGATGATCTTATCAGAACAGCATCCATTTCTGCACCATTACACTAAGAAGAGCCTTGAGCATTCCCAACAACCGATTCCTATTGGTCTAAACTTAGGTTACAGGAAACGTATCCTCTGTAAGCTAGCTACTTCTTGGTAACACTACCATACTCTTGTCAATGGCACTCTTAAAGAGATCTTTATTGCAAACATTATCGCATTTAGCCGATTGATTCCATTATCTTGGGGGCTTGTGAATATTGGAATATTCTTTTAAGAAAAATCGTACACTCATGACCATTAAACGAGAACATTAACGCTGTTTTGCAGGGTAAGAGTTGTAAGTACGGCAACAAAATGAAATATTTAAAATTTTTCTTCCATAATTTGAAATCTAAAACTACAGTTGATACGTAAAGTCTAAAGGCCAGTTCGTTTTTTTGTTTTTTTCGTAAAACAAACGTGACTAAATAGACTTTTTAAGGAAAATGCATGGAACGTGTAAATTTTGAATGACTAAAACGTGCCTAAAATTAGCAAAAAACCGAGGGCTTAATAATACAGAACTCTGTACAACAATGTACATCAGTTTCTTTATATTCCAGTCGTGCTCATGGTTTGCGGACATTCACCTTTAAATTCTAAATGAATGCCCAAAATAATATGTAATATTTCATGTAATATGGTTTTATGTAATTATATAAGAAATAAGGTATGTAGTACATCACGGTTAGCCTAGAACGATTTTAATGGAAAAGTTCACCAACATGAAAAAAATTTTCTTTCTCCTTATTATTTGGGTCAAAACTAACCAAAATCCACTGAAAACCAAATCGGTTTACGTTGCGGATTTTTTTTTTTAATTTTTCAGGTCAAAAAACGGGAAAAACGGCTTTTTTTGCCTTGTTAAGCCTAATAAATGGAAAAACAATACCGTTTTTTGCAAAAACCAATGCAGTTCTATTGTTGTTTACAATTGTAATCATTTGTAATTTCTTTTGTTGACAAAATAATTTATATCATAATATACGACATCAAAGTATTGTACTATCGTTGTTCACGATAAAATTATTGAGATCTTTGTTAAAAAATAAAATTTAAATTACTTTAAGTTTATAATTACTTTAAATTTTTATATTTATGTACATAAATGTCTTTTTTGTGAAAATTTAATTTCTATGAATATCTATCTTTATTCAAATAAAGTAAAAAATGTTGACTAAAAAAACTTAAAAATAATTGAGTAAGTTCTTTTCAACCTCTGATGTCAATCACAATGTCTCCAATAGCAAAAACTTTAATTTTTTTAGTTACAAAGCCCTGCAATGCGATAAAAAATTATTTGGGCTCTTTTAATCCAAAAAGTTTCATTAAATGAATTTGAATTTGAAAATTTCCCTTTTCCCAGTGTATAAATATTGTATTTTGCAGGAATTTTTCTCATTTTTGAAAAGTCCTATTCCCTTCCACTAAAAAAACGATGATTTATTTGTTAAGTAAGCTTTGAAATGCGAGAAACCCTCTTGTTTTTGCCTTATTTTGCTCAAAAATGTCTTTTTTATTGATTTTGAATGTCGAAATTTCATTTTTATCATTTATAAAATACATCAATCTGTCGGAAATTCTCTCAGCTTCAAAATGTATTGCAAAAAACTGTATAGTTTTTCCATTTATTAGGCTTAACAATGCAAAAAAAAGCCGTTTTTCCCATTTTTTGACCTGAAAAATTAAAAAAACAAAAAGTCCGCTACGTAAACCGATTTGGTTTTCAGTGGATTTTGGTTAGTTTCGACCCAAATAATAACGAGAAAGAAAAAATGTTCATGTTGGTGAACTTTTCAATTAAAATCGTTCTAGGCGAACCGTGATATAGTGGGAATATAGCATTTTAGGTTTTCTCATAACTTTATTATTAAGTTGTAGGTTTTACAATTTTTTTTTTTCGGAAAATTCCAAACAATTTCTTGAAACACATTTTCCGAGGGAAATTCTGAACGCGCGCCATCTTCTAGATCTAGGAGTTATGCAATTGGTGTCTATCACTACCTGGTATATCATTTTGTTTGGTGAACCTTGCGCTGAGATTTCCCTTTTTTAAAAATAGAAAAAGTATTTTCATTTCAAAAAGTTCGGATGTGACTTTCATTCCCTGTATCTTGACCGAGATACAGAGGATTATGTTACTTACTTTATAGCTGATGATTGAGGATGAAGTATCTTCTACGGAAATATTGAAAGGAGAAGATTTGGTGAAATCCAGGTAGTGGCCATCCCTAACTGCCTTTACCTCATCCTTCCTCAGACTCTTCCTGGTAGGAAAGAATAGCTTGGTATTAGCATCCACCTAGTTTCATTCAACTCTAATGAAGTCTTCTGCAGAATATCTAAGAGGAAGGCTTTTATTGTCACTGTAAATGGTAATCCTTGACGGCCAGCTCCTATCGCTCCTCTAAAACTGGCTGAGAGAAACTGAATTTGTGGTTACCATCATCTGGGGCTGCTACAAGTTGTGGTCTTATGACTATTGTAAGGCTCTTGGTATTAATATTTTTTGTTTTAAAACGAAAAAACATTTAATGATATATAAAGTAAAGTAATCGTCTTTTTTTTCAGGCGGGGCTTAACGTCCAACTACTAAATTAGGTGTCGTGGACGGAGGCGACTAGCAAACATACTTTACTGTAAATTTCTTTTATTAACCATTAAATAAAATCCAAGGCCTAAGACCGGGGAATCGAACCCAGTACCACAGTATATATTAGCTTCGCAGGTAACGCCTCTAACCGCTCGGCTACCGTGGCGCCTCATTTAAAGACATATATTCTTTTAGTTTACTGTAATGTATACGCATAAAACTTGGGCAATATTAGTAAATACAGCAAAACTAATGAATTCCATTTTTTTGTTCAATACTTCATAGATACCATCTTAGTAAACAAAAAATAAAATAAAGAAAACATTAATAAGTATAGTATAAAAAGGAGATATTATTATAGCGATATACTTACAGATAATACTTCTCTTGCTACAAAACAAAAATAACGAGTTAGCAAAACAATAGAAAAATGAATTTTCGATTCTATTCGTGAGTTCCTTCACTTCCGATCAGATAAAACATTTTCATTTACATAAATTTACAACCTTGCACCTTGATATAGAAATATCTAGATTCTTTTTTATTTTATTTTAGTTTCTAATTCGTTAAGACTTTTAAAAGGATGTAATTTTGTACAATAGTATTGTTGTAGTTTTTATAGTTCGTGAATTTAATGCTGTACACGATTGTTGGAGTCATTGTTTTTGTGGGCATCAGCTACATTCCCTTAATGTATTGTCTGAAATATTGGCTAATATTTTTATGAAATAATTGTACAAATTTCTTTTTATTTTTTAAGTTGTATATTTTTAGCTCTTAGTCCTAATTTCGCTTACTGGAGGAAACATAGCATGATTCAGCATGTATTGTGAATATTTCGTTTTCCTATCAATGGAGACATTGATGGCTGTTCAGAAACCTTCTAAATCGTCCTCTTTCTAGCGGCTTACCTATTAACCATCTTAAGCTGTGGAACTCAAGAATAGTCTTACAGTTTTGTTTTTAATCTTTAAAACATATCTCTGTGGATGCTGGGCGATTCTTATGGCGTCTGTTCTTGGAGCTACTCTCTTCACTTCGTACATGTACAGACTACGAGGGGGTACCCAAAAAAAACCGGAATTATTTTTTAAAAGCTATTTATTTACAAATTTTTTACAGAACAACCTTATCCCCTTCAAAATACTCTCCATTACAACTAATACATTTGTCCCACCGGTGCTTCCACTGTTCGAAACATTTTTTGTAGTCATCTTTAGAAATGGCTGACAGCTCCTTCTTCGTTTTTTTCTTGACCTCTTCAATGTTGTCAAATCGATGACCTTTCATGCCCTTTTTCATGCGTGGAAATAAGAAAAAGTCGCACGGAGCCAGGTCAGGCGAGTAAGGTGCGTGGGGCAGCGGAACCATGCCATTTTTAGCCAAAAAACTGTGTAACAGAGATGGCTGTGTGTGCAGGTGCATTGTCGTGGTGGAAGAACCAGTCTCCTGTTTGCCACAAATCGGGTCTTTTTTAGCGAACACTATTGCGCAATCTTTTCAAAACTTCCAAATACAAGGTTTGATTGACGGTCTGACCTGGGGGGACAAACTCTGAATGGACTACGCCTTTGGCATCAAAAAAGCAAATCAGCATTGTTTTGATGTTTGACTTGACTTGACGACATTTTTTTGGTCGGGGTGAAGATGACGTCTTCCATTGGCTCGACTGTTGCTTTGTTTCTGGGTCATAACCATAGCACCATGACTCATCACCAGTAATGACCTTTGACAGAAAGTCTGGATCAGTTTCAAGCTGTTGTTTCAAAGCACGACATGTTTCAACTCGATGTTCTTTTTGATTGTCAGTCAGAACTCGAGGAACAAACTTGGCAGCAACCCTTTTCATCCCCAAATCTTCCGTTAAAATTCGCTGAACCGAGCTCCAAGGTAACCCACTACTCTCTGACAGTTGATCAATTGTCTGTCGACGGTCTGTGAACACCAGCTCTCGAATTTTTTCAACATTTTCGTCGATTTGGGCAGTTGATGGACGTCCAGAACGAGGTTTGTCATCAATCGACATGTTGCCATTTTTAAACCGAGTAAACCACTCGTATACTTGAGTTTTTCCCATAGCGTCATCTTTGTAAGCTGTTTTCAACATTAAAACACTTTCAGCAGCATTTTTGCCGAGTAGAAAACAAAATTTCAGAGCTGCACGTTGTTCACTTAAACTTGCTATCATAAAAAACGAAAAAAGAACAAAACAGCGCTGGTAAAAACAATCACTGCAGATGAACAGAACAAGCCAGGCAGACAACACAGGCAGGACTGAACTGGCAAGGAATTGCGCTATACACGTCTAGCGGCAGAAATGCGTACTACATAAGCTCCATGCGCGGCAACGCAATTCCGGTTATTTTTGGGTACCCCCTCGTATATAACCAACCTTTCATTCAAATTCTTTCTACCTACCTTGTCTGACGGATTTTCCATTAGAAATGGAACATCTAAAGGCCGGCAGCTGAATTCGAACAGAGGATCTTTGTTTGGGCATTCAGTGCGCTACACATTGAGTTAATCTCTTCAATTCCCAATCTAGTACAGTCGTATATAAACATGTAAAGCTACCATCATTAGTTTGGAGTGAAATTTTAAGCAATGAAAGATTTAATTTAAACGAGTACAATGGTTACCACCGTATAATACTTATTTTTCCTTTCTATGATTATTTTCCTTCCACTAGGCCAAATCATAATTGCTATTCTCCATTTTTATATTATACTCTCCATGAAAATATTGTTAAGATTAAATTAATCGTGTCGTAAACGAGGGGTGGAAGCTCATAATTTACTATAAACAATTTTTCCTAACAAATAAAAAGTAGCCATACGCGGGATTTGAACCGGTGATCTCTCAGTCACAAAGCCAAGCTCTTGACCACTAGACCACACCAGCACCTTGTTAAGAATACATCATATTAATGGTAGATCATTTAAAAATATTGTGAAGTGCACTTAATTGATCTTCATTTATTGAATTATCTACATTTTTAAATGAAATACTATAACTAGTTATTGGAAATCATTTATGAATTTGTTTTGATCTTTCAAGACCAGTGGCTCTTAAAAACACCACAAATCATTAATAGCAATTAATAATATATCATTCAAGTATAATTTAGGGTCTCATTAACCATAAATAATTCTCATTAAAACTCTTAAATTTATAATGACAAAGCATTAATTATAACTGCTCTAATATTCATTGTTAAAAATTCTGAGAGAATCATGTTTTTACTTTCATAATTGAAATGCTAATGTTATTTGTAAATGAAGAGAAACTTCTATTTAAAATAATGATGATAATAATAAAGGAGATAGAAAGAAATGTAAATAGTCGCGCCTCTGTGTACAATAACCGTTCGACATTTTAAGATGTATGTGATCACTGTTGCACTATTTTTTAGGCGTGGCGTTATTTGCAAATAATCGTGTATTATTTAATAACAATGGCACATATTGATAACCTAATAACTACTTCCAGGTGAAAGTGTCTACAATCGATTATATTAAGCGATTGACATTTTCTAAATGACTTCATCTTAAATAGATATACAATTCAAAATTTCACTGTTGTCTTATTAATATATTTATTGTAATAAAATATAATTTTAATTATTAGACTTTTTTCCCCCGAACTTTCATCATTTTGGTGGGAGTGACTTGTTCTAAATATTGTTAAATTAAATACTTTTACTAAACTAACCTATTTCAGACACATCTTTCGTGTTATATTTAATTTTCATCTTTCTCTTCACTGTATGAAAAAGTAACACATAGGCTGAAAAGTGCCGGGCCTAACAAAGAAAACACGTTTTTTTTTTTTGTTCAAAATTAGCTTTATTCATCAACGTAATTTCCATCAAGAACAACGCAATCATTCCAGCGCCGCTCTAACATTTCAATACCACTTTTGAAGAACGATTTATCTTTTGCCTCAAAATAGGCCTCAGTTTCAGCGATAACCTCTTCATTCGAGCGAAATTTCTTACCGGCGAGCTTTTTGGGGGGAGTCTACGAACAGCCAGTAGTGGCTGGGAGCCAAATCTGGCGAATACGGTGGATGTGGGAGCAATTCGAAGTTCAATTCATGTAGTTTTGCCATTGTTTTGATTGACTTGTGACACGGTGCGTTGTCTTGATGAAACAAAATTTTTTTTCTTTGCCATCTGCGGTCGTTTCTTTGCAATTTCGGCCTTCAAACGCTCCAATAACGCTATATAATATTCACTGTTGATGGTATTTCCCTTCTCAAGATAGTCGATGGATATTACACCACGCACATCCCAAAATACCGTGGCCATAACCTTTCCAGCCGCTTTGTTGTGCTTTCGGCCGCTTTGGACGAGCTTCAACAGTTGCTGTCCACTCCGATGACGATCGTTTTGATTCCGGAGTGAAGTGATGGACCCATGTTTCTACCATTGTCACATATCGACGCAAAAATTCCGGTTTGTTACGTTTAAACATGGCCAAACTCTGCTCAGAATCATCAACACGTTCTTGTTTTTGGTCAACAGTAAGCAAACGCGGCACCCACTTTGAACAGAGCTTTCTCATAGTCAAATGCATCATGCAATATAAAACCAACACGTTCTTTTGATATCTTTACGATGTCAGCTAACTCACGCAACTTCACTTTTCGATCATTCAAAACGATTTTGTGGATTTTGTTTTATGTTTTCTGGTGTTATCGCCTCATTTGGACGTTATGATGTGTGAAAAGTTATGATGTGAAATGGATGGGCAATTTGAGTTTGCATTTAATGGAAATTAGGGATTTTATTTTGTGTATAAAAACCGGTGCCACACCTTAAGTCAGATGATTTATAACTAAATGGACCTGCCCTACTCACCTGGGCTAGCCTGGGAACTATTTTAGATGAAAGACAATCGAAGATTCGGCAGCATCGATTCTAGGGTATGTAAAAAATATATTGCTAGATAACCAAGAAATGGTTATCTCAACTTTTAGTCTTAGCTAGCCAGGCCTAATCTACCTTTTAAGTATCTGAATTTACTCTAAAGGCCTAAGGCCACCTAGGGATTTGTTCGTATTACATATAAAGTCGAACCTCCCCATAAAGGACACTCTCACTAGCGACCACCTCCATTTACGGACCAGTTTTTGGATTTCCCTGTTTTACCCCTATACACTTTCTATATAAAAGAACCTCCGCGTCTAATGGGTCACTCTACATAGCGACCGCGGACATTGATTTTTTGGGGAACGGATTAAATGTTTCACCTCCCACCAACGACCACCTTATTATTAAAAGTTCGTTTTGACGCGGTGATCAAAATAATTATCCCCTCTCAAGTTTTTGTTTTTTTTCTGGATTTTCTCTAAAGTTTCCTATATAAGCTCCATACATCTTGTACCATTTTTAATCATTTTTCAATATTACTTTGGACGAACAATATTATTTTTTTACGATATGTCTCTCAAACGATAGTGGTTAACTCTAGAAGAGAAAATGTGTTAGAAGATTTTGCAAAAACCAAGTCGTGGCATCGTCAACTTACCGAAAGGTTTGTTCTATTTTGCTAATAATAGATGATAGTACGATGATAATTTTACCATAAATTATTATTATTATGAATAAATGTGATGATTATTATAAAAATTATTAATTAAGACAATAATATTTAGTTTTTTGATAACTTTTTTGGATAATTAAGAAAAACTTGATGCATATCATATAGCTGCAATAATTATGCAATTATGCACATTTTTAAATCTATTAATAATAAACAATTTTTAAATAGATGTTTGGAAAAAAAACCCATATTTTTTCATTATGAAACTTGCCTACCTCCTTCTAACGGCCACCTCCAAATAGCGGCCACTTTGCTTTCCTCCGCCAGTGTCCGTTATTGAGAGGTTCGTCTGTATAAGTAAATTGAATGACTATATTGTCATACCAACTCTCCGAGACTCAATACTATAATAATCTAAAGAAAAATATAAATTGCTAGCTCTTCCTTACAGAAAAAGGTTGAAGACAACTTACTTAGTCATCATTTTGAGTTTCAGAACTAAGTGAATTTTCGGAAATCACACCCACCTTTTGATACAATTCAGTTCATTGATCAGAACTATATATTTATTGCCTGTGTTACTATTATCTTATATCAGGAATTGCCCGTCTCTCTTCATAGAAAAGTTAAAAAAACCAAGTAACATATATTTTTATTGAAAATGTTCTATAAGAATGGCGCGATAAGAGCACTAGTAATTAATGAAGCATTGTTCTAAACATATTGGCGATAATAAGTTCTAGTCATTTTATTTTTGCCTATCCAACTTTGAAGGTTGTTACTGCTATTAATAATTTTGCCAGCCTATTGTTGACATGTCAACTTTTATTTCTTTATTTTATTCTCCCAAATTTTTTGTTTTATTACATTCTTTTATGAATATAAATTGTATTAGAAATAGAAGAATGTGATTAGGCAATGTCGATGGCATTCATAATTGTGAAAATAAAACGTAGGATAGGATCTTATAGTTCGCGAATAGAATTATCTATAAAACTTTTCTATGTGCTACTAATATTCAATTTTAATGTAAAAATTCAATATATTAATGAAATATATGCTTATAATATTATAATCAAAGAAAAATGTCGTATATCTGAGGAGAATTGCAGTTAAAATAAGTGAATAATATTTGACGGAGATTCTTTTCTGATTTATTTCCATTGCAAAATCATTAATAGTTTTGGAGAAATGATTAAACTTTAGAAATGCAAAAAAATAGGTATTTAATATTATGGTAGATTTCATTGGAAGTTAGATTGTGATTAGATGTGGCCTTATATTGTGTTTTTTCTTTTTCAATAGCGTAGTTATTTTATCTTCAGCTAGGATTAATCATCAATTCTAAATCAGTAAACATTCTTCTCCCGCAAGGCTAAGATAAAACGATAATCAGACCCATCGTCACATACGCCAGCGAAACCTGGGTGCTCAGCAAGGAAAGTGAAAAGATTCTCGGGGTTTGGGAAAGAAAAATATTAAGAAAGATATTTTGGCCCGAAGTGCGAGAATGGCCGTGACTGGAAAATCAGAAAGAACCACGAATTGATTGGAGAACCAAACATAGTCGCCCAAATAAAGAAGGGGAGATTGAGATGGTTGGGACTCGTGGAGAGGATGCCTGCGGGAAAGGGTGCCCCGAAAACTGTTAAAAGAAAACCCAGGAGGCAGAAGAATTCGAGGGCGCCCTAGACTTAGATGGCTGGATGATGTGGAGGAAGACCTTCTTCGGGCTGGAGTTAGAAGATGGCCGCCTTAAGGCCGCAGACCGGAGCGGATGGGCACAACTTGTTGAGGAGGACCAGGTCCTACTCTAAGGACTGTTGCACCAGATAGTAAGTAAAAATTCTTCTATTAAACTTCTGCGAATATCGGATTTTTCCTTTCCATGGTCAAAAAAAAAAGTACAATATCTTGAGGATATATCTTAATGTAAACCTATAGAAAAACACTCTGCAAAAAATTTTACTTTAGCAAAGAAATCAAGAAGTATTTTCGACTCTGTTCTGCTTCACATCTAATACGTGTCCGCTGTATACAGAGGGTGTTCATTTTAAGACGGCTTAAATGCATTTCATGATTAAACGGTTGATCTGAGCAGAAAACGGTAGAGGAAAAATTGTTGCCCGTCACCTCTAGTTTCAGAATATGTGACTTGATTTTTTAGATTCCTGCTCACATATGCGGCTGACGCGCCACCAAAAGTGAGGGTTCGCAGTTGACCCCCCCCCCATTTTCATGTGCACAGTTTTAAAGAGTATAAAAAGTTATGAAAGAAACCGGAAACCGCAATTAGATATCTTCAAAATTAAAGGTGCTAGGCCATTTCAAAATCTGGTATTTATTAACCATATTTCAATTTTTTAACTTGTTATCAAAGAGAAAGAAGAGCACGCGATAGGTCATTTTTATGTATTTTTTCATCCCCTTTCTACTAAAAATATTGCCAAGGCAGTAAAGCTAGTATTTTTCTTAATATCGGGAAATAAGTCGTTTTCCGAGTGATTTTTCTAAGAAAAATCAAATGTTAAAAGCTTTAGATGTTCTCAAGCAAACACAAAATGGCTAGAAATTAATTTTACATTTGTTACAAACAAGAAGGTTTAATAATTATTTGGTAATTTTGGGAGAGTTGCGTTTAATTACCAAAAAAAATGGAAACCTCCTGCCATATATTTAAGTGATCAATATCTTTCATGTAAAGGATCAAAATTATTCCTTAATTTATCAAATAATGCACTTTACGCAGCTTGTGCAGCATGTACTGTGCCTTCAAAGGTGCTTGCTCGCAAGCCAGGAGATTATCAACTGCTCTCTGTATCAGTTGGAAAAAAGTAAGGGAAGAAAATTAAAATAGTTATGTAACAAGAAGCCTCCCCAAGAGGGGAGAGACAACAACAGTAAATGTTGTTCTGTACGAGATGCTTTCATTTCAGGGTCACCATGACTCCTTTCTACTTGCATTTACAGATTAACATTTCTTTCCACTTCCATCATCGCTAAAAAGGAGGCAATGCCAGGAGGAGGAATTAGAAAATGCTAATGTGAAAGAAAAACATTCTTTGTGACCTTTTGTTTTATCTGTTCCTGTAATTTATGTAGGTTTAAGTACATAAAATAGTCGGTAGAACATTTTTTCAAATTATAGGTACATAATAGTTTCAACACATTACACAGGAATACAATTTTTGGGGTTATTTCTTTCGAAATATTTAAGGATTGACCTAATAATGGACCACACACTGTGTAATGAAAATAAAAAACAATTCTAGAAGGAACTTTATTCACCATCTTCTTAAAGTATCCTATTGTAATCATGTCCTAAATATGTCCCCAAATCATAATCACTTTGAAGCTTTAATCGATATATTAAATCTTAGGCATTGTTCTTGAGGGTGGTTACGAACAAAAAAACAGAAATATTCAGTAA
This sequence comes from Rhodnius prolixus, assembly GCF_049639745.1. NCBI lineage: Eukaryota > Metazoa > Arthropoda > Insecta > Hemiptera > Reduviidae > Rhodnius > Rhodnius prolixus. The sequence goes on along the minus strand of NW_027411582.1, from coordinate 15,662,737 downwards.
TCAATCTTGTTGAAGAGTATAGTGCAACTGTAAAGCTTGGTTTACATCCTTGTGCAGTAGTAGAAATCCTCTCCATCAATTACTCTGAGGTCTTCTATTAAAGAATAGACCATTAATGGTACTTCAAGCATGATGAGTAATGAAGCATATCTACTGGTGTCATAATGATCATTATCTCATCAACGCCTGACCGGAAATAACTAAAATAACTCTTTTATAACTTCTTTTAAACATTTACATGTGTTTATGCTTAATGATTAAAAAAAAATTGACGTTAATAATTTTTTTATAAAGCGTACATTTAATTGAATTAAAAAAATTAACGTGTGGCTGTGTCATGGACATGGCCGTGGGTTGTACGTGAATACGTTTACGTAACGGGTTATATTTTTTATATAAAATATTTTTATTTATGTATTTAGGATGAAATCAAGGAAACAAATAATTACTGTGTTACAATATAACGTTATTGATTATAGGTCTGTGATACGAAAAGTACGACACAAATGGCATACAAGATACATCGAGATTTCTGGTAAACGTTAAAATCAATATAGGTATTACCTAACGTTGTTGGAGAAGTTTCAATATAAGACAAATTGAACTCGCTGAGCATGAAGACGGGCAAAGAGCGGTTTTGTGAGACATCAGCATTAAAGTCTCCAACTATCATAATTGGTGTAGTAAGATCAGGCTCGTAATCGGGTATAATTTCAGCGATGTTTTTGGAATATTTTAACAACGATCGTAACATAAAGAGTTTAATTTCTGCTAACGCTGTGCCCGGATGGATATACACACACCTGAGTACGAATTTGAAGATGCCATTGGCCTTTTTCGTTTACTAAACAGACATCATCAGCTTTTGCGTCTTTCATTTCCAAATAAATTGCCGAAATGTCAATGTTAACTCTATTACAATCAGTGAAGCTATTGATGTTGCGATATATGGCGACTCCACCGGCTTTGCGACTTTTACCATTCAATTGTTCTTGAAAAGCCCTTTTCAACCGTATACGATCTCTGTATTTGGTTTTCGCTTTTCGATGCGTATAGGCCGACATTATATATTTTTGATATTTTTTTATTCTAACACCTTATTATATTCACTGTCACTATTTTACACTAATGTTTTATATACAATCGATAGATTGTGACGACAGCTGACGATTAAAACTTAAACGAACATCGTAGCTTCTCCGAGTCAAAAGTTATACTAATTGCAAATCTTGATACGCAGCAAAATTATCTCAAAATGGCGGCGCTTCCCCCTCTACCGCGGGCGATGCGTCAGAGTCCTCGCTTATCGTAATGAATTCTTTGATCCTTTAGCTATCCAGTCGGCTAATTTAATTTTGGATGTAGACGATAGATTCGAAACTATAATGCCAAACTGTATCCCCCGATTTTGTTATCATTAGAGTTTTTGGATTGCCACCATATGATTCAAATTTAAAGACGTATTCACGTCTTTAACGAATTGAGATGTCTATATATAATAAAAAAAACAAACAAAAATATGATGCTAACAATTTTGTCAGGTCCATTTTGAATGAAACACTCACATAACCTCTTTATTCTCAATTCTAAAGATTCTTACTTATTGGTACTTGTAACTGGTAAATTAATTTAAAATGAATCCCTTCCCGAACTTCCATAAATCGTATTTTAACTGAAAAATAATTTACAAATAATAGTTATCTATCTATGTAGGCGCGTGGAATGCAGAATACGAAACAAGGGTTAATGTCTTAAATTATCTATATAAATTTTAGAAGCGAAATTTTAAGAAATTTATGTTAGCTCGTGTGAAAAGAACAGCATTCCCAGTAAACATTTTAATAAATTGGATAAATAATGACGAAATAGTGGAAATGTTAATGACGTTTCCATGATAACCTCTTCCTTTTAGTTGTGTAGCTTTACCATTAAACTAAAAAAACATTTTGATTAGGATATTGGAAAAACAATAGATAAGAACATATGGGTTATGAACGGTATTCTCTGAAATATACATATATTTAGTTTGGCGTCAAAATAAAGAAGAATATAGTAAATAATATAGTTTATGCGGGAGATGTGTTTGTTTTATCTTTAATAACAACAGCTGCCACTTGGATCGCTACCCACGCATTAGTTTTGCGCATGACAAACTATTATATTATCTCGCATAACACTTCCTTGAATAACTTTTCAACAATACGTTTTTTGCGCGAAAAATGTTGTACATAACATCTGGTACTACTAGCTTATATCTCTATAAAACTTCTACAAATCTTCACCCTTTTTATCTAAACTATAGAATAATAGTGATGTTTACGATGTAGTGCTGTTACTTTGAAAAATTATGGCCAACTTTCTTGAATACAAAACAAATAATTCAGGCCACTTTATCAAGACTTTTTCGACGTTTTGGACATGTAGGGAGAATCTTTCTATTTTTGTAGACAAAAATTGTTAGTGCGAACAAATATGTCTCTTATGTCAATTTTCTTTGGATCTTTATTAAATGTTCGAACGCTACAGTCTTATTTCGGAAGCATAAAAGTAAAGTAAAGTAACTGCCTATTTTTTCAGGCGGGGCTTAACGTCCAACTACCAATTAGGTGTCGTAGACGGAGGCGACTAGCAAACATACTTTACTGTAAATATATTTTATTAACTATTAAATAAAATCCAAGGCCTAAGACCGGGGAATCGAACCCAGTACCATAATACATATTAGCTTTACTGGTCTCGCCAGTGGCGCTTATTTCGGAAGAATAAAAGAAGTAAAGCAATACCTTTTTTTTTTTTTTGTAGGCGCGCTTTACGACCAATTACCTAAAATTCATATTAGAGAGGTTATCTAGTTATGGGGCAGGTTTTTTCCTTTAAGGTTTCAGTGTGCTGCCCAATCAAATATTCGGATTTTATAGAAGATTGGTCTCAAAGAAAATTGACCAAGAGTGAAGTAGAAAGAGAGAAAAATGTGATTGTTCACTTCAAATGTTTTTGTTACTTACTAGAGTAACCGCTCCTAGATTACTCTAAACTAGCCTAAGAAGGTGTAAATTGAAGTGAGAGATAACATACGTTTGCCACACATCTAGAGTACTGTTGAGTTTAAACTTGCAGCCATATGCAAGTAATGTTAGGCAATGGCGGATTTACGGGGGAAAGATAAACACAGTTTTATTTTTATAATTTTTTTTTTAAAATAAAGTAATCAATATGGCCTGACTTTTCCATTAACACGAAAAAAGACATTATTACGTAAGAAAAATCTCAAATTTTAGAGCATTTTGGAAGATTTTTTTGTTTAATTGCATATTCTGATAATACATCAAATACCAATGGGGGAAAAATTGTTAGTAAAACTTTATAATGTATTTTAATGAGAAATAATTGGCGATAAACAATTGACCAATCAGAATATAGAATATAGGAGATGGAGAAATGTAGGCGGTTTGTGGAGCCAATAGATAGCCATGCTAGTTGTTAGTGGCCACGCCCACTTAAATACAAACCACGCCTGTACCAATAAAATCACGGGATAACCTTAATAAAATGGTAGTCTATTTATTTTACTGTTTGCTTTAGGAAGTATTACGTGGCGTAGGGTAGTTTTATCTTTCATTTGTTTCAGTTTATTTATTTGGGATCTGCAAAATATTCACAAAGAAAATATAATGCGGTTCTATAAAATTAGAATGAGTGCGTTAAGCGTAAATCTGGGAGTTTTATTAAAAGATTTTGTTTTTTTAAAGTAGTTTTGTGGTAGTTCTCTTGGAGGACCTTCTTTTAGTCATTTAGGAGCTTACTTAAAATACGGTGTAGAAGAATAAGCGTATTTTTAAGTTTAAACTTGCAGCCATATGCAAGTAATGTTAGGCAATGGCGGATTTACGAGGGAAAGATAAACACAGTTTTATTTTTATAATTTTTTTTTTTAAATAAAGTAATCAATATTTTCCCTCAAAAGAGGGGAAATTTGAAATTTTGTTTAAATTCTAGTGAGGGGGAAATGCCACTTTGTTGTGTAGTTTTAATTGGTGATTTCTGTGAATAATCTACGATGAGAAGGTATCTATCTAATTTTAGTTGTTTCTGCATATAAAGATATAGTTGAAATATTAATTCTAAAGCAGATAAAACTTAGTATGTATAGATCGTGTAGAAATGGCGTTTAACATGCTCACATAGACTTCCATTTCCTTAAGTAACGGAACATGAAATCAAGTTAATGTCAGTGGACTGCGATTCATCTTCTTACTGAGAGGAAAGAGTTTGCATATTACCACGGAGATTGTCTTCACTGATGACGCACAATGCTTCATATTGTTCTTTTACTGGGCATTGTTGGATACTAATATACCTTTATTTTACTCTCACTAAAAAAATAAAATTAACATCATTTTTTACAAACATTTGTCCTGGCATTAAATTCTGTTAAACTGTTGTTTGGGGAAGAGAAAAACATGAATTTATCGAACATTTCCTGATCGATTCATTTAAAAATTAATTGGAAATTGTTGCAGTTCATTTCTCTCATTTTTTTTTTCTAATACTAATTGTTCTCAATTGCTGAATAATGTATCTTTCTTTAATATTATAAATACACAAACTCGATTTCTTTCTTCGATTCTTTCGAATCGATTCTCTACCTCATTCTAAGTCTACAAATATCGTCCAAATTATTCTTGCATTTTGCATAACTACTAAGTAAGTGTTCACTATCAATATTTTTGATCAATAGTTTCACGAATTGTATTTGTTTTTTTAAAATAAATTTAATTGTATATACGAGGGTCGTTTGAAAAGTCCGTGCAAAGTCAGAGAGATAGCACTACTGGTGCGTATCGAGGTTATGTTTAGTTAGTAGCATCTCTTGGAAGAACACACACCAAGTTTCAGCCAGATCGGTCTATTTCTTTGTGTTTGGCATTCGGCATTGGAATCGAGGAAGTCGAGTGATTTTCAAAAAATGGACGAAAAAGAATTTTGTGTGTTGATTAAACACTACTTTATGAAAGGCAAAACGCCTGAGGAGACTAAAGAGAAGCTTGATAAACATTATGGTGACTCTGCATCTTCGATTAGAACAATTTATAAGTGGTTTCAAAATTTTCGGAGTGGCCATATGGGCACAAGTGACGCTGAACGTTCTGGACGCCCTGTTGAGGTTACTACTCCAGAAATCATTGATAAAATCCATGATATGGTGATGGATGACAGAAGAGTGAAGGTGCGTGAGATTGCTAGTGCTGTGGGCATCTCGAATAAACGGGTACATAATATTTTGCATTAACATTTGGACATGACAAAGCTATCCGCAAGATGGGTGCCGCAATCGCTCACGCTTGACCAAAAACGAAATCGTGTGAAGTGTTGCAAGGACGGTTTGCAGCTGTTCCAGAAGAACAATCCGCAGGACTTTAAGCGTCGTTTCGTCACTGTGGATGAGACATGGATACATCACTACACTCCTGAGACCAAAGAACAATCTAAACAATGGGTTACCAAGGGGGAATCTGCGCCAAAAAAGGCCAAAAAAAAGGTAAAACTATTACAGGTGCATATTATTCATCCTTATTGGACCGTTTGAAAACCGAGCTGCAAGAAAAACGCCCACGATTGGCCCACAAAAAAGTCCTTTTCCATCACGACAACGCACCAGCTCACACCTCAGCAGTTGTGGTCGCAAAATTAATGGAAATAGGGTTCCAACTCGTTTCACATCCCCCCTATTCTCCAGACTTGGCTCCCTCGGACTACTATTTGTTCCCCAATATGAAGAAATGGCTGGCGGGAAAAAGATTTTATTCAAACGAGGAGGTGATTGCAGAAACGACTGGCTATTTTTCAGACTTGGACAAATCCTATTATTCGGAAGGGATCAACAAACTAGAGCAGCGTTGGACGAAGTGTATAAGCCTAAAAGGAGACTATGTTGAAAAATAAAAAAGGTTTACCCCAAAAAATTAAGTAGTTTTTATTTTTGCACGGACTTTTCAAACGACCCTCGTATACTTTATAGTTATCTTTTTCCTACTTCTAAATACTTGTTTCCATTTATATTCACTTTCTTCTGTTTTATTTGGTACAGGGAAGGTAATAGAAACAGAGAAAGTTAGATTAGCTTTTATAGATGACCCTTATTTTTTTTTTAGGTCGAACTTGATAACTGTCTGTGTTGCTGAATTTATTAGATTGCCTGGAGACTGGCGTTTGTATCGCCCAATATTGAATGTATAGGTCATTCGGTCACTATAATGTTGTAATTAACTTCAGAATTGAACCGCACCCAACCTCTTACTGCTTGTAGTTTTCATGTTTAGATTACGGAAAAAATTACTATAATTCATTCAGATTTTAATTATTTTTTTTCGATTTTACAATTAAAAAAAAATGGTAAGTATCCCTGCTAAATAAATTCCTCGTCAGTTCAGAGTACTCCTCGATTAAAATCCAATTTTCTCTGGCACAACTAACTATCGGCATTATAATCATAATACTTATCAGCATTATAATGTTGGTTGTGTACAATTTTAAATCTGTGCAAATGTTTTCTTGATTAAAGTTTGAATAAATTCATTGCAAAAAAAATCGTTATAAGTAAAACCTACTTCACTCGAACGAAAACAATACTGCGCTGGAGTATTCCTCTGGATGTATCGCAAACCTTCGACCGAGTCTGGCACGAAGGTCTACTGTGGAAACTCAAATGCATCCTTCCTAGCACTTATTACCCTCATACTCAGCTCTTATCTCTCTGACAGATTCTTCCAAGTTCTTCAAGGCACTACTCACTCTCCCATCTATCCTGTCCTTGTTGGTGTACCACAAGGAAGTGTCTTAGCTCCCCTTCTTTACGCAATCTACACTGCCGACTTACCTTCTAACCTTAATACCTCTGTTTACACCTTCGCTGACGACACTGCCATTCTCTCCACACACTCTGACCCCTATCCTAGCAGTAAGCTCACTACAGTCCCACCTTCACTCAATAGAACCTTGGTTAGAAAACTGGCGTATAAAAATTAACCCAACTAAGTCTAAATACGAGGGTCGTTTGAAAAGTCCGTGCAAAGTCAGAGAGATAGCACCACTGGCGCGTATCGAGGTTATGTTTAGTTAGTAGCATCTCTTGGAAGAACACTCACCAAGTTTCAGCCAGATCGGTCTATTTCTTTGTGTTTGGCATTCGTTTGAATCGAGGAAGTCGAGTGATTTTCAAAAAATGGACGAAAAAGAATTTCGTGTGTTGATTAAACACTACTTTATGAAAGGCAAAACGCCTCAGGAGACTAAAGAGAAGCTTGATAAACATTATGGTGACTCTGCACCTTCGATTAGAACAGTTTATAAGTGGTTTCAAAATTTTCGGAGTGGCCATATGGGCACAAGTGACGCTGAACGTTCTGGACGCCCTGTTGAGGTTACTACTCCAGAAATCATTGATAAAATCCATGATATGGTGATGGATGACAGAAGAGTGAAGGTGCGAGAGATTGCTAGTGCTGTGGGCATCTCGAATGAACGGGTACATAATATTTTGCATCAACATTTGGACATGACAAAGCTATCCGCAAGATGGGTGCCGCGATTGCTCACGCTTGACCAAAAACGAAATCGTGTGAAGTGTTGCAAGTACGGTTTGCAGCTGTTCCAGAAGAATCCGCAGGACTTTAAGCGTCGTTTCGTCACTGTGGATGAAACATGGATACATCACTACACTCCTGAGACCAAAGAACAATCTAAACAATGTGTTACCAAGGGGGAATCTGCGCCATAAAAGGCGAAGACCGTTCCTTGGGCCGGAAAGATTATGGCAACTGTCTTTTGGGATTCGCAAGGAATAATCCTCATCGACTATCTGGAAAAGGGTAAAACTATTACAGGTGCATATTATTCATCGTTATTGGACCGTTTGAAAACCGAGCTGCAAGAAAAACGCCCACGATTGGCCCACAAAAAAGTCCTTTTCCATCACAACAACGCACCAGCTCACACCTCAGCAGTTGTGGTCGCAAAATTAATGGAAATAGGGTTCCAACTCGTTTCACATCCCCCTATTCTCCAGACTTGGCTCCCTCGGACTATTATTTGTTCCGCAATATGAAGAAATGGCTGGCGGGAAAAAGATTTTATTCAAACGAGGAGGTGATTGCAGAAACGAATGGCTATTTTTCAGACTTGGACAAATCCTATTATTCGGAAGGGATCAACAAACTAGAGCAGCGTTGGACGCTGTATAAGCCTATGTTGAACAAAGCCTAAGGAGACTATGTTGAAAAATAAAAAAGGTTTCCCCCAAAAATTAAGTAGTTTTTATTTTTGCACGGACTTTTCAAACGACCCTCGTACATAGTCTTCACACTCAAACGACAAACTCCACCACCTGTCTTCTTACATCATACACCTATCCCACCAGCCGACCATGTGCGGTACCTTGGAATGTACCTAGACAAGAGACTTACCTGGAACCCCCAAACGAGACTTAAACGTACCGAACTAAACAAACGATACAAACTTCTAGCCAGACTACTCGACAAACGCTCAAAACTCACACTACAGAACAAACGGCGACTCTGTACTCTCTTCTCACACCAATATGGACTTTACGGAACAGCTAAAAAATCCAACATCAATAGACTGCAAACACTCCAATCCAAAATACTCCGCCACATAGTAGACGCTCCATTCTATGTTAGCAACCACACTGTACATACAGATCTCCAAATTCCATTCATCTCCGAACTTGCCAAAATCCGATATAAAATTTTTCACCAAAAACTGTCACTTCATCCCAACCCTTTAGCTGCAAACTTGTCTTCAACTAAGCTACCCTCCAATCCTCGAAGACGGCTGAGGCGCCGTTGGTCCCGTGACCAACTGGGTGACTAATATAATTTGTTTATACATTCATCACATTTACTTATTGTACCCTGTAGGTACAGGTGTAACTTGCAATAAAAGGATAAATAAAGTAAAATCTTTTTTCCTCCGTTTATGATATAAAATAAATATAATTTAATTGTGTTTTAAATCAAGTCGACTTTTTTTATTTTTAAAAGAAGTAAAAAAGATCTCCCATTTAGAAGTAAAGAAATAAAGAAAGATTCATTAACAGGACGCTACTACCTCATGTGAAGGAAGTAGTATTCTTTCAGCAGGACATCTCATGAATCATACATAGATTCTCGTTAACTCTCCTGTACGTTAACTTCTTTTCTTTGTTTTTTGAAACACACAAAGAAACACCTACGTTACTATACATTAAGAATAAGAATTGCTACTAATACAAAGACTTTTTCAACATTTAGTAATGGAATATGTAACAGCTGACAGTGAATACGGTTTTAATTAACGAAACTTTCTTTAGAATGCTAAATGTCATTTTAAGAAACAATAGTATGATTTAACAAAAATTCTCGATTGATTTATAATCATAAATCGTAGTTCTTATCATTTTCGGAAATACTGCTTTAATTTGGTAGGTCATTTTGAAATCATACTTGACTGACAGACATTTTAGAGTGAAGGTAGGAACTATTCTTTCTCCATTCAGCCATGCTGACGCTGGAGTTCCGCAAGGCAACGTACTAGGCCCCATTATGTACACAATCTACTCCTCAGACATACCTTCTCATCCTCAAACTACTCTTCTCACCTATGCTGACGATACTGCCATCTTATCTACTGACAAAGATCCATTAATAGCTCACAGAAACCTCCACAGTCTCACCTCACCTCCTTAGAAAAATGGTTCAAAAAATGGGCTATCAAACTGAACGAAACAAAATCTCAGCACATTACCTTAACTCTTGGACGCATCACTCTTCCTCCTGTCTTTTACAATTTAATTCCTTTACCAGCAGTCAACGTGGTCCGCTACCTTGGACTTTACCTCGACAGAAGACTTACATGGAACCTTCATTCACGACTTAAGGAGAGCAGAAATCAACTGAAAAGACTACTCGACAACAGATCAAAACTCACTCTGGACCACAAAAGACTTATATATGTAAGTATATTAAAGCCAGTCTGGGCTCATGGCATCGAACTGTTGGGTTCAACCAAACGCTCAAATCTGCAAAGAATCCAGGTCCTTGCAGTCTAAAATTCTTCGCTCTATAGTTTGACTCTCCTTTCTACTTCACCAATCAAACCATTCACACAGACTTGAACATTCCTTTCGTGCAACACAAGTTGCCGAAAACACGATACAGGAAATTCCATCTTAACATTCAAACACATCACAATCCACTTGTACAACATCTATCTCCCAGAACATTTCCAGACAACACTTCCAGACAGACATCTTAAAAGACAGTGGCCTTGCGATCTCCTCTCTGATGAAGAGAGTCAGTAGAATTTAGAATGTTTTTTGGAGTGTTACCGCTGGGTAACTTCTCTCCTCTGATATGTGTGAATGTTATTTATTGTTATCATTGTTGCTTATAACGCAAAGTGCGTTGATTGTAACTAACTTTAAAAAAAAAAAATTTGGTAGGGTTCAAGAAATTTGAGCGATTTTGAATAGGAGACATTCCTGAAAGAGGATTTATTGAAACTGATAGGTTAGGTTTTAAAATAGAGATGTTGAATTGCACATAAATATATGCAAATAATCATACTACAGCAAAGGAAAAAAAAAGCAAGAGTTCAACAGTTGAGATCGATACTCAATAACTCGATTATTACCTTGACTAAATTATTGGTTCACATTTAAAGGATGCCGCGATTTCATTTAAACTAAATTGTTAGATGTTAAACGTGCGCATAAAATCAATCAGTTAACATTAAAAGTTGATTTGTTGATTGTCGACTCTTGTAGAAAAAAAAATAGGCATTCAAATATAATCCCCACAGCCTTGTGGCATTGAACTAAACACAGTCGATTGATTAGTGCTGATATTTATATTGTTATTGAACTGTGGGGATTGTATTTGAATGCCTAATTTTTTCGACAATCAACAAATCAACTTTTAATGTTAACTGATTGATTTTATGCGCGCGTTTAACAACTAACAATTTAATTTTAATTGAAATCGCGACACCCATCAAATGCGAACCAATAATTTAATCAAGGTAATAATCGAGATATTGAGTTATTTATTGTACATATGCGCCTAACCTTGGACAAACTAGTGCCCTTTTTCATCATTACCATCGCCATAAACGAGAAACTCTAAGCAGGTGACTGTGCTTCTTATTTGAAGAAATCCAAAAGTTCTTGTTAATATCTGCTCATGTTTGCAATTCTTAAACTTATCGCTTATATCTTTGAAAGATCTGTAGTAATATATTAATAAAAATGTATCGGTAAAATTCCTAATGCACACTTTAAATTAAATAAAACGGTAAATTCGTTCTAAATGTTTTAGTCGCAAAAACAGCCGTGCGCACAAATATAGTAGAACTGTAGCCTTTAACGCGTAATAAATACTCTACATATAAGGGAACAAAATATAATACACGTTTTCTCAAAGCTTCAGATTTGAATCTTGAAACTAATTTCTTGCACGCCCGCGCGTATACTTCACGCTAATCTTAACATGACTAGAAACGGTCGCGTATTGAATTACATTTTCTTGAACTAGAATAAAAAAAGAAGAAAAGGAAATAAATATATTCCCAACTAATAGTAGAAGAGTCTTTTCTAAAGTTAGCGGTCTTCTTTTGTCGTTTATTGTAATGCAAAAGAAGCGGCTGAAAATAGAAATTGCATTCAGTTGTAGAGGAGAGTTGGATTTGTGTGCAAATAAACTTTGTATAGACCTTCCAAGGAGGTGATAATATTGGAAATAGATGTAGGTAGAAAATAAATTCTAGTATCGTTTACTATCCCTTTTTGGAATTTTTAGAGGACATAGTTTACGATGGTGGAGAATCTTCAGCCTTTGGCGGTGTAAACTAAGTTACATTATAAATTTTGTAACACCATCCTTCTTTGGTATTTCTTGGACAACTTTATCCGATCTAAACTTTTATTTCATTACCTTCATCCGTAACTATTATTTCCTCTATTTAACTATTTTACTCTTTATTTACAATTGAATGTTTCTCAGTGAAAGATAAAATGTTCGGCCATATTTATAACGTATGTATACTTTTCAGCAAAGATTTCTTAAGAAGGTTTTTTGGTTAACCCTTATAATAGAAATAACATCATTCTGCAGAATCCTCTCTGTTCTTTTTGCACAATACCAGAAATGTCCAACAAGTCGATTATTAACATAAATTTAACAAAGATTATTTAGATTTATGGCAGTATTTCACAATGTTATTGATATTATTTTTCATAAATTCAATGCAATGTGTGGTAATCTCGAAACATATTTTTTTATTAGATTCTCAAATTAATTTAAACTTGACAAACGTTCGAAACTTAACCTAACCTACATAACAAAAGACTCTTATACCTGCTGTTACTGTGACCCTATTTGGTCCTACGGCCATCGAAGTATGGGGGATCGACTAAGCGTTCCAACTCACTACGCCTCCAGACATTACAGTCAAAAATACTAAGAAAACTACTTAACGCTCCGTTCTATGTATCTAACCTCAGTATCCGTAATGATCTCAAAATCCCTTTTTCATTACAGATCTTGCTAAAACACTCGTTTTCTCAAATTCATCATTCCACTCTACAGCAGCTCATCCTAACCCTCTCATAGAACACCTATCTTCCTCCACATTACCAGGTAATCCTCTAAGGAGATTGAAGAGGAAGATGGCCTCGTGATCTACTCTTATCGTGAGAGCAGTATAGCAAAGCACGTTATTGGAGTTACACCACTGGGTGCCTTCTCCACTCGTGATTTTCACGTATTTTTTTACCAGGTGCCAACGCTATAAAACTTCTCGCCAGACTACTTGACAAACGTTCGAAACTTAACCTACATAACAAAGACTCTTATATCTATTGTTACTGCGACCTATTTGGTCATACGGTTATTGAAATATGGGGATCGACTAAGCGTTCCAACTCTCTACGCCTCCCAGACATTACAGTCCAAAAATACTTCGAAAACTTCTTAACGCTCCGATCTGTGTGTATCTAACCTCAGTATCCGTAATGATCTCAAAATCCCTTTTTCATTACAGATCTTGCTAAAACACTCGTTTTCTCAAATTCATCATTCCTCTACAGCAGCTCATCCTAACCCTCTCATAGAACACCTATCTTCCTCCACATTATCAGGTAATCCTCTAAGGAGATTAGAAGAGAAGATGGCCAGAGTGATCTACTCTTATCGTGAGAGCCAGTATAGCAAGAGCACGTTATTGGAGTGACACCACTGAGGTGCCTTCTTCACTCGTGATTTACAGGTACCATATTTGCTTGTTGCAACAACCGTTGCAGTGGTAAATTCCAATAAAAGATTTAAAAAAAAAAAATTAATGAATCCATCAATATTCTTTAAAATTCGTATCTTTACAGCATCATACATGTAACATCTGAAACTTTTTTTTTAGATATATCTTCTGAAGCAGGTGTCTTTCAATCTTGTACTCTTTTAGGAACCTTTCGAGCTCATGGTCTTTCTTGAAGGAACCTCATGTTTAAGTAGCAGATAAAATAGTTTATCAAAGCTTTTTTTCTACTCAAATTCCTAGAATTATTCTTGTATCTTTATTTAATCTTAATGCCAAACATCTTAACTAGACGATTGTATAGATGATTTCCATTTTACGTGCGTTTTGGTTGTAATCACTTGCGGAACCCCTGTCAACGTTCCGCAGAACCCAGGTTGAAGACCTTTGTTCTAAAGAAAACCCCCCTTTTTTTAAGATAGTGCTGGTTAGGTTAAATTACATCCACATTTTCTTTATGCTATTAATATGGATTAAATGAATAAGTCAAATGCTAAATTTGAATAAAATCGGATTAACAAAAGTAACATTTTCCAGCTTAAATTCTGATGAGTTTGCAGTATAAATTCTTAGTTTCAAAAAATATTTAATTACATAATGAAGTCATGCAAGTGTTCCACCAAACTTTGTTCACATACATTTAATGCTAAGTTCATAGTGTTGAAAGAACGTATCGCCTTTTAAAAATAAATGTAAACGTTTTATGTAAAAATCATTTAAAATATTGTAAAGTTTTTGCTCTTTTACTAAAAACTTTAACTACACAACTAGTGACTGCCACTAGTTCATTTAATAAAAAGTGTGGGTTTGATAAATAATAAAACTCGCTAAACTTATGAGTAATAACCTGATTTATTAACACATTAACATTACTAACATTAACATTTACCAGCAACTAACGCTATTCATTACAGTTACCATTTACAGCAGTCACAACAGTTTACTGTTACTTACTCACTTCGTAACGCCACAAAATTGTTCCACGAATGACCACTGGTCCGCACTGCACCGAATTGCACTAGTCTCAGCTGCACTAACAAAGCTCTACTCACTAACTGCTCAACTGGCTAACTCTGAAGCACTCCGCAACACTGACTCTCTCCAACTGTTCCTTCCAAAGCGTCTCCCCAAACTGACTGCAACTCTCCCACTCCAGCTGGGACTGCCCCACTTTAACTCCATCTGTCTCACTCCCACCTGCCACTCACTGGCTGGGGAAAACAGATACTGCCACCATCCCAACTGGGGCCGCTCCCTTAGCTGGCTTTTACACAGGGGTGGACCGTTACAGGCTACGGTCACTAAACTCCTTGAACAATCTAGCCCTTTCTTCTCCGGCTCAGGTGGAGACCGGCCTTTTGTTTACACAGTGGTGGCCTGTTACCGACTTTGGTCGCTCTAGAACCCCTAGAACAATCTAGGCCTTTCTTCTCTGCCCAGGTCAACTTCGTTACAATATTTTGGTCTGATTACTTGATTTCCACTAATAGACTATTAATATTATTATTACTATTATTGTAAATAATTATTAATTATTATATTATTTGCCACATGAATGATATTACCAAAAATTTGCGACCATCCGCAATATGCACTTCTTATTTAGATTTGAAATATTTATTCTAATAACCTTGGTAGTCATTTTTTTAAATATTTTTATTACAGTTTTGGGTATTTTTATTGCTTCCTTATGGTAGAACATGTACCCGGATAACTTCCTTTTTTAACCAAGTGTATGATCCATTTTTCTTAAAAAATGGTTTATTTGAACTATGCCGTCATTTACAATGATTGGTACATAAAGAACAAAGGAATGTAAGAAATCGAGGCTACACAATTTACCGGAAGAATTTGTAAAAGAATGTCACCTTTCTGTCGAAGAATCTCTGAGCAATGTATTTCAAGCAATTTAAAGAAAATAAATACGACAACTTATAAGCACAGATTTCCTGACCTTTCCGTTATTTAATTATTTGAAATACTTTATACACAAACATCAAACTCCACACTTAAAGGATCCGGGATTTTTAAAAAAGTACGTTAATATTTTGTGCGCAGTAACTGTCCACTTTTAATTATTTATTTATTACTGAAATATAGGTTTTGCTTAATTTCGTTAATTTTTACCAAATAATATTTAATATATATGTAACACGGTTTTCAAAAACAGATTTTATTATTCTGTAAAGAATATAATTTTATAAATAAATTAATACAAAACATTAATACATACATACATAAATAATTAAAACAATAAAATACCTGTAAAGAATAATTAAATTACTAGTTATATTTCACCGTCGTTAAACACTATGAAAAACTGTAACGTAAACACTCTAAAATGACGCTAAACCTTCCTAGACTATAACCTAACCTTCAGGCTGGGTAGCGTTGACGGCAGCCCCCTCTGATGGCACTTTTACATATATTAGAGAAAAGTGTGTTAAACTAGAAGTAATTTAACTTCCAACATGAATGTTTCAAAAATTCATTGACCCATAAGAGTTTATTCAAAGTATGTAAACATTATCGATATCTTTAAAATTTCTAAGCTTGATTAAATCATATTTGTAGATTTTACTTTGTCTCTGTCTACTACTAAGAGGAGGTATTGTAATCGTGCAGATTTTGTGGTTTCACCAGTAATTACCTTTTTAAGATATCCTGAAAACGAGAAAGTTAGGTTTAAAACAATGAGAATTCGTAAGCGAATAGTTTTACACCAATTTTTTATTTGATTTAATCCTCGAAATAGGTTTTTAAAATAGTAATAGTTTCAAAAATAATAATATTAATAATGGCAACAAAGAAGCCCAAATAGTTTTTAATTAAAAGTTGTCAACATAAACTGTTGAGTAGATTTGTATTTATTTTTCAATAACTTTAGTTGAACAGATCTGGCGAATACAAATTAGGACACGTGATTTAGATTAGTATTATACTTTAATAGTATAGAATCAGCGGAGCTACAATGTGATTAATTACATTCAAGCATTATGCACAGTGTATAGAACAATCTTACCATGAAATTATACAAAACTATTTTCATTATTATTATTATTATTATTATTATTTTAAAAATGGGAGTTGGGCAAACTAAAGCACGAGCCGCCATAACGTTGGACATATACACGTATAATTCATAATTTAATGGTGGACTTTAGACTTGTTTTAATAATACTCTATTTGTAGTTTGTATATTTGTAAATTAACTGTACATTTGGTGTACAGTAGCGGAATTATTGTAAACATCTGTTTTACATTGTATAGACCACATGCATTCACTCAAAAAACTTTGTACTGTTTCATAAATAATACTACTTTTATAATACACGTTTGTTTGCTAGTTACTTGTTATTGTTTCACTGTACTGTTCTGTATTGTTGAAGTAAATAAAACACACAATTACAGAAGTCTTTGTCGGTTGTCTTTTAACTTTCATCAACTTCTGAGAGAATGTGGTATTTTATAATCGATTTTTTTTGGGGGGGCGAAAAAATCGATTTCCTACGCAAGTTTTATATCGATTTTTCACGCATAACAACCAGTGACTCGGGCTAAAAAAGCACTCGATTGAAACAATCACTTAATAAAAATTAAATGCACGTTTTTGGTAATATTTCATCATTAGATTTATTCCAAACACAGAGAATAACAATCATTTAAATGCAATTGATCAATCACTTATTCCAAAATAATTTAGAAAAACCAAATAATCTAAACTCGCTGAGAAAATCAGAATTTTGAATTGAGCGCCGGGTGAACATTTGATTAAGAGACCTCCTCCTAAAGTACTGAATTAAGTTACTATTAAGTATTCGTCTATTTTTTTTTTCAGGCGGGGCTTAACGTTTAACTACCAAGTAGTTCTCGTGGACGGGGTGGAAGCTCATACTTTACTATATACAATTTTTTCTAACAAATAAAAAATTTGTCATACGCGGGATTCGAACTGGTGATCTTCTGCATACGAAGCAACACTCTTGACCACTAGACCAACAGCTGCCTCTTATAATAGGAATAAAATATGGAACTTAATTGTCAAATTAGGACAAAGCTCACTGAAAGTGCCATTGAATAGTATAGATTTATTACTATTTTGAGATTTTTCAAATCGAAAATGACTAGATATACTTTGAACTTAGTATATTAATTTTATGTCTGTAGATCTGGAACTTTTATTAATAACTTATATTCCAGAAAAATTAGAATAAAATTATTTCTTGGGAAGAGAGTGGACAAATTTCTTGCTAAGAGCCATTTTTTCTGAAAATTTGCGGTCCTATGTTTTGGGTACTGTTGAAAGGGGGTTAAATTGATTGCTAAATCCAGTTTGAAGGCAATTCCTTAATTGCATTACATACATATTGATTTATTTTAAATACTTTTTTACATTTTGCTTTAAAAAAAATCGTTTTCAGAGCAGTATACGAGGAGTTATTAAGAAAAGCTTTCCTGTAAGGTTATATTTTCATTTGTAAGGACTATCTTAAAAATAGTACAAATAGAGAAAGAATTAAATATGGCTGAACTGTTAAAAATTTAAAGAAGTTTATGAGTTAGAATCTTGAGAATTATTTTAAATTATTAGCATAAAAAGTATGACCCTTTCGGAAGATCTGCTTAATGGCGACTGTTACAGCCGTTCAACAAAAAAACAGCCATTCACTTTGTACACAAGGTATTTATGGATAACAGCACAATATTCAATACTCTGCAAGTTATATTATTTAGAGTGTGGTAAGTGTATAAGCGACTTGGCTCATGTCAAGGCTGTCTGTGGTGGGCAAACACATGAAAGCCATAGCACGTGTTTGCTAAAGTTGCACATTGCAAATGTTGACTTGTGCATGTAACAAACAATACTACGGGTACCGCCTATGATGTTAATTTCTGTTTCTAGTCTCTAAAATGACACTAGTTGTTATTGTACACTCTCAGTCCCACTACAGGTGGGTTATTTTCCGCCAGGTTATGTTATTATTAATGTTGTTTCCTAGTTCATTAATTTAACTATTTCAATTATAATCCACTTAGATATGTTATTACAATTTGTAGCTTAGTAAAATATTATAAAATTTATCAGGTCTTTTGCTTCATTATCTGTAATATTATAAAAATTTATCAGGTCTTTTGCTTCATTATCTGTAATATTATAAAATTTATCAGGTCTTTTGCTTCATTATCTGTAATATTATAAAATTTATCAGGTCTTTTGCTTCATTATCTGTAATATTATAAAATTTATCAGGTCTTTTGCTTCATTATCTGTAATATTATAAAATTTATCAGGTCTTTTGCTTCATTATCTGTAATATTATAAAATTTATCAGGTCTTTTGCTTCATTATCTGTATCCATTTAGGTTACATTTATACTTTATCATCAAGGTCTTTCACTTCACGATCTAATATTCAAAATTCTTCTTTTCTTAAAGGAACTACTGGTGTGGTTAAAAGCACTACCGCATGAAACGTTGTTACGTCACGGGGCAGAAGGTTGGAATGGACCAAAATGTGATGTGCTGGAGTCAGATTGCCATGGTGACTGTTCTGGATATGGTTCCTAGTATGGACGACACTTGATGTTTGTAAAGCTAATTGGTCCGGACCTGCTTGCAAACAAAGTAATCTGGATTTTCTTTACAAGAAAGATATTTAAGTTTTTAGAGGACTTTTAAGGGTTAAAATAACTTGATTTCTTACCTCAATAAGTAATCGTTAATTTTAGAATGAATAAATGAAGTCTTTTGTACGTCGATATTGTAAAAATAGTCTATAATTCGAACAAATTTACTGAACTAGATCTGTATTGCTGGTTAATAATCAGCAAAATTCAATAGAAGTTTTATTGTTTGAAAAGAATTCCCAGATAAGGAGTTCATTTAACACTTTAGGCCTTCATATTTCTTGACAAAAGAATAGAATTTTAGTGAAAAAGAACTTATAATCAAATTTCCCGGTGTAACAGAATCGAAATAGAAAGTTTAACTTCCTTCGATTTTTTCGATTTCGACCATTTCTCCACTCTGATGATCTTAGAACTTATATTTTAGGCTAACTATTCCAAAAACAAATACCCTGTTATAAGGAAACCAACCTTCACCACATTTTAAACAAATTATAACGTTATATATGAATTCAATACTCAATAAAAACTTTGAAAATGCTAAGATTATTCATTTTTTGAGAGAAATCAATTACTATTTTGGTACTCAATGGACTCGAAAGTGTGCAATAACTTATTGGTGGGTGTTGGTCTAGTGGTCAAGAGAATGGCTTCGTATCTATGAGATCGCCAGTTCGAATCCCGCGTAAGACTACTTTTTATTTGTTAGGAAAAAAAATTATAGTGAAGTATGTGCTTTCTTTTATTTTCTGCGAAAACTTAATCTTCAAAGTTTGGCAAGATCGCCGCCATACTTTTATTCAGTGGTTAATTGATAATAAGAAATGACAATAAACTCAGTTTTTAGTTATAATTTTGTTTTCCTGATATACGAAATAAATAAGAATATTTGTAATTAAAGAGTATTTTCTGTATTTTGATATAAAGTTTATTTTAGTTAATGTTATATTTATAACTTATATTTACACTTTGGAATTGTATCTCCTTTATTTTAATTTTATAATTCTTTATCTGTGTTTTCATTTGTAATGTTTTGTATTTTATAAAATAAAAGACTCTAATAATAGTTATAATTTCATTTTAAAATTTAGAAAATTTGAAATTTTAAAATATAATTAATTCCTACATAACCTAGTTACCATAACAGGTAAATTTCTGTTCAATATTTTCTCTTTTCCCTTTAGTTTTTAGTCATATTTGGTTTTCTAAAGTAGGAAATCAATATACCATAAATTCTATAGTAAACAAATAATCACCTAAACCAGATAATAAATTTAATAATTATTGTTTCTAATTATTTATATTTTTTAAAAATTTGTCCCCATAATTATTTTACTTCCTATTTGGCATAAAATTACAGGCTGTCAACTTCCTCGCTATAAGTTATAATTTCAATGACGTAAACCAGTTTGTATTATTAACATATCGACTACAGGTAGCAGTGCCGTATTACTGTTTATAAACTGACCAAAAAAGGTTATAGTTCATTTATTCTTTAAAAAGAAAAAAAAAGTTGATAAACTTATTGATAAATCAATCATACGAAAAGTAGAAAATTTGATTTCCTTAAATATTACCTTAACGAAAAACATATTTGGAGTTGATAATCAGCTTCTACCATTACCAGGTGGATGTACGAGTAAGTTACTATGGCAACTTCTAGAAATCTAATTTTACTGGCACCCAATATCAACATTCCTGACGATGCTCTTTGGATTCTTTTTTCCCCTTTTAATTTAGTTGATTTTGCTGCTTTGATGGAAGGTATTTCTTTTATTAATGGAAGGGTTTGCCCAAATAAAAGGGCCGTTGTGCTTCTTTGTCCATGGAGTACTATCTATTGAAGCACCAAATCTTTAATAAGCTTTTTTTTTCTGTGAAGCAGGCTTTCGATCGGATGTGGCACCCTGGACTTCTATGGAAGCTCAAGACCATCCTTCCAGCCACCTATTTCCTCATTTTGAAATAATACTTGACTGATAAGACATTTTAGAGTGAAGGTAGGAACTATTCTTTCTCCATTCAGCCAGGCTGACGCTGGAGTTCCGGCAAGGCAGCATACTTTGCCCCATTCTGTACACAATCTACTCCTCAGACATACCTACTCATCCTCAAACTACTCTTCTCACCCATGCTGACGATACTGCCATCTTATCTACTGACAAAGACCCAATAATAGCTCATAGAAACCTTCAGTCTCACCTTACCTTGGTTCAAAAAATGGGCTATCAAACTGAACGAAACTAAATCTCAAAATATTACCATCACTCTTCGACGCATCACTCTTCCTCCTGTTTTTTTACAATTTAATTTCTTTACCAGCAGTCAACGTAGTCCGCTACCTTGGGCTTTACCTTGACAGAAGACTAACATGGTTGCCTCATACTCGACTTAAGAGAACAGAACTCAACAGACGCTTCCGACAACTGAAAAGACTACTCGACAACAGATCAAAACTCACTCTGGACAACAAAAGATTTATATATGTAAGTACATTAAAAGCCAAGTCTGGGTTTATGGCATCGAACTGTGGGGTTCAACCAAACGCTCAAATCTGCAAAGGATCCCAGACCTTGCAGTCTAAAATTCTTCGCACTACAGTAAACAGCTCATTTCTACATTACCAATCAAACCATTCTGTCAGCTCCTGCATGACGCGTGCCGCTTTTTCTTTCGCACCTTCAACGGACTAAAATCGTGTTCCTTTTAATGCAGATTTGACTTTGGGGAACCGACAAAAGTCACATGGGGCCAGGTCAGGCGAATAAGGCGGATGGCCTAAAACTGGGATGTTATACTTAGCTAGAAACGTTTTGACAGACAATGCAGTGTGAGCCGGCGCGTTGTCTTGATGGAGAACCCCGTGACTTGTTCTTCCACAAATCGGGTCGTTTTTTCCTTACTCTTTCACGGAGTTGAGCAAGCACCTCACCGGTAGTAATGTTGTTTAATTATAATCGATATTTTCATCCGTTTTGGAGGTGGAAGGGCGACCCTGGCGGTTATCATCTCCGTCGTCTTCTCAGCCAACTTGGAAACGCTTGAACCACTCAAAAACTTGCGCACGTGATTAACATTCATCGCCATAAACTTCTTTTAATAAAAGATAAATCTCAGTAGCGGTTTTATCCAGTTTCATGTGAAATTTTCATTGCTCTACTACATGTGTAGTATCATGTTTTCGGCAAAACGAAACTAACACCTCTTACACAAACGACGGTTCCGGTCAGACAGATTTCTTTACAAACACGTGAGACGCTGCAATCGAAAGAGAAGGCTTTACGCTACACAGCTGACGGTCGTTAGGATTTGGCGCATGCATAGTTCTTCTGTAGCAGTATCAGTCTCGTTATTTAATAGCCACATGTCGTATAGTAAACGCTCCTTTCTACGTCACCAATCAAACCATTCACACAGACTTGAACATTCCTTTCGTGCAACACAAGTTGCTGAAAACACGATACAGAAAATTCCATCTTAACATACAAACACATCACAATCCACTGGTACAACATCTATCTTCAAGAACATTTCTAGACAACACTTCTAGATGTCTTAAAAGACAGTGGGCCTCGCGATCTTTTCTCTGATGAAGAGAATCAGTAGAAATTTTGAATGTTATTGGAGTGTTACCGCTGGGTAACCCATTTCCAACAGTACTTGCTGACTGTTTTCATTCTTTACATTAAACTGATAAAACATCCTCTCTAATGATGGATTAAAATTGGGAAACCATCCAGAAATAGAGAAAAAGCCATTCATGCTCTGACGGATAATATTCCAACATTTTGGACACCCAACCACAATTTATTGATCCTTAAACATAGAGCGTTCTTTTGGAAGATGTGTGTAGAGAGGTCTTTCTTCAAAGCTAACCGCTCCTCCATGGCTTCTTCTTGTTCATAAACATTTTAAGGTAATATGATCCCAAACTATAAAACTTATATAACCAAAAAAAAACATAATGTCTCATGACCTACATTTGTCAACAATAACTAGACTATGTTCAACCTTGACATTAAATAATAATAATAAAAAAATAATTATTATTATGTTATTAGACCTTAGAATATTATAAGAGCTAAAAAACATCTTCCGTTAGTTTTTATATCATTAATAATAATAGGTAATTTGATTTTTATAGTTATATTTTTATTAGTATGAAATGTTTTAATATTTTTTATGTGAAAGATCTACTTTCTTTAAAAGTCGATAAACTTTCATAGTTTGTCTTTGACATACAATACAGGGTGACTAGAGTTATATGCTCCACCCATTTTTTTTTTTAACGGCGGGAAATTTCGAAAAAATAAAAAACACGTATTTAACCATTTTTAGTCTAGTTTATTTTCAGTGATTGGCCCATTTTTTTAAACCCTTGTATCTCGAGATACAGCATCCAACTTGAGGATTATTCCTTGCGAATCCCAAAAGACAGTCGCCATAATCTTTCCGGCCGAAGGAACGGTCTTCGCCTTTTTTGGCGCAGATTCCCCCTTGGTAACCCATTGTTTAGATTGTTCTTTGGTCTCAGGAGTGTAGTGATGTATCCATGTTTCATCCACAGTGACGAAACGACGCTTAAAGTCCTGCGGATTCTTCTGGAACAGCTGCAAACCGTCCTTGCAACACTTCACACGATTTCGTTTTTGGTCAAGCGTAAGCAATCGCGGCACCCATCTTGCGGATAGCTTTGTCATGTCCAAATGTTGATGCAAAATATTATGTACCCGTTTATTCGAGATGCCCACAGCACTAGCAATCTCACGCACCTTCACTCTTCTGTCATCCATCACCATATCATGGATTTTATCAATGATTTCTGGAGTAGTAACCTCAACAGGGCGTCCAGAACGTTCAGCGTCACTTGTGCCCATATAGCCACTCCGAAAATTTTGAAACCACTTATAAACTGTTCTAATCGAAGGTGCAGAGTCACCATAATGTTTATCAAGCTTCTCTTTAGTCTCCTGAGGCGTTTTGCCTTTCATAAAGTAGTGTTTAATCAACAAACGAAATTCTTTTTCGTCCATTTTTTGAAAATCACTCGACTTCCTCGATTCAAACGAATGCCAAACACAAAGAAATATACCGATCTGGCTGAAACTTGGTGTGTGTTCTTCCAAGAGATGCTACTAACTAAACATAACCTCGATACGCGCCAGTGGTGCTATCTCTCTGACTTTGCACGGACTTTTCAAACGACCCTCGTATTTTTATAGTATT
This sequence comes from Rhodnius prolixus, assembly GCF_049639745.1. Lineage (NCBI taxonomy): Eukaryota > Metazoa > Arthropoda > Insecta > Hemiptera > Reduviidae > Rhodnius > Rhodnius prolixus. The sequence continues at coordinate 15,638,519 of NW_027411582.1, read as the reverse complement.
TGAGCTCCTAAAAAAAATGATTTTTTTTTTTTGAAATCGGTTAGGTTTTTCAAAAGTTATGGTAATTTAAAATATGAAAAACAAATTTCAGTTTATTGTCAAAATTACGTTATTTTTTTTAAAGGATCTGTTTAAACTGGGCACCATCAACGGATAAGCAAGCCAAAACTCTGGACTCCCACGCTTTGCTTGTAGCAGCACTTGTGGTGGCGAAGTCAAGATCTAGGCAGGCTAGAGTTATTCGACGTTTCAGATCATCGACTGAAGCCACGGGATTAAGGATACTGTACACTTTATTTTTTAGGTATCCTCACAAAAAACAGTCCATTGGGGTTAAGTCAGGAGATCGAGGTGGCCATTGGATGGGACAATGAGTCCCTAAGCACTTTTCTGTCCAGGTAACGTCGAACAACTCTTGCATTATGTGCCGGACAACCATCTTGTTGAAGATACATATCTAGCCGACGTTGTAGATGAACATCTTCAAGCAGAACTGGCAAAATGTCTCTTAAAAAAAAAGTTATATACCTTGCACCAGTTAAGTTCTCTCTGTAGAAGTATGGGCCGATTAGTTGATTTTTCTAAAACTCCACACCAAACGTTTGTAGAAAAAAACAACCTGAACGTCGAATAACTTTAGCCTGCCTAGATCTTGGAAGTTGGATGCTGTTTCTCGAGATACAAGGGTTTAAAAAAAATGGGCCAATCACTCAAAATAAACTAGACTAAAAATGATTAAATACGTGTTTTTTATTTTTTCGAAATTTCCTGCCGTTAAAAAAAAAAGTGGGTGGAGCATGTAACTATGGTTACCCTGTATATTTCAAAAGAATTTTAGACCTAACCCAACTCACAACACTTTATTCTACCAGTAACTATTGTCTTGCAAGTAACAATTTACTCCATAGCCAGAATTACTCAAATCTACGATGAAACCTTATAGCTATATTATGAAATTGTTGTTCCACTTGGCTATAAATGATTCGTATGACAATATGGCAAAAGTTCCTAATATCGGCAAGCATCAGACATAGCTTGTTGAAAACTGTAATCAAAAGTTGTGATAAAATATGATCGGGACGTCTCTTATCTTTTCTGCATGTACGTTTCATCTGGGAATGATGCAATTTAATGTAATCTCGTACACAAAAGTTTATTATAAGGAAATAAACAAGTAAATATTGTTAAAAAATCTACAAAAAAACAAAGAAGATAACGATACGTTGATTTACAATTAAAATTAATTGAAACTTTTGTGAATTGATTTTATTATAAAAGGTTTTCAATTAAATAATTAGAATTATGTATGCAATCGATTAATTATGAATTTAATGAATTCTATTGCATACTAACTGATTCTGTTCGGCTTAATTTTACGTATTTACCAGTAACTTCACGTCTGGTTAGTTTTAAAAATAATAATAACCCTTATAGGGCGTGCTCTATCTAGTATAAACACCAAATTCCACAGAGTTCATACTATCTCAACATTTCTTTTATATATATTTTAATTTCTTGGGCTCTACTTAGACCGAAGACGTACTTGGAACCCCCATACTAGACTAAAAAAGAACAGAACTGAACAGACGTTATCGACTACTTAAAAGACTCTTAGACTACAGATCAAAACTCTCTCTGGGTAACAAAAGACTAAATTATACTTCTATTTTGAAACCCATCTGGGCGTGTGGAATACAGTTGTGGGGTTCAACCAAACGCTCCAATCTCCAAAGGATTCAATCGCTACAATCTAAAATACTTCGAACTATTGTTAATGGTCCATTTTATGTCTCCAACCTGGACTATACGAACATTCCTTTTGTCACCCAAGTTGCTGTAAACAAGATACAGAAAACTCCATTTCAGTCTGCAATCTCATATAAATCCTCTAGCTCAAAAATCTTTCGTCAAGAACTCTTCCTGATAACCCGGACAAGACGCCTTAAGAGACAGTGGCCTCTTGATCTCCTCTCAAGTGAAGAGAGCGACTACTCTTAATAGCCTAATGTTTTGGAGTGTTACCACTGGGTAACTTCTCCACTCGTATACTTCTGTTATTTATTGTTACTGTTATCACTGTTACTTATAGCGCCAACGCGCTGATTGTAGCAAAAATAAACGCAAATAATAAAAAATAATAATTTATTAATTTTAGATAAAGGCGCCACGGTAGCCGAGCGGTTAGAGGCGAGACCTGTAAAGCTAATATGTATTGTGGTACTGGGTTCGATTCCCGTTCTTAGGCCTTGGATTTTATTTAATCTTTAATATGAGAACTTTGTAGTAAAGTATGTTTGCCTGTAAGCCTACCTGAAAAAATTAGGCGTTACTTTACTTAACTTCAATTTCAGATAGACTTCTACATCTACTTGTCCGTAGATCTATACCTTGCATTTGAATAATCCTGTGGCTAATTTGTTCCAGGAAGGCGGCACAAATATTTTAGAATTGTCTTAAAATAAATTAATAATAAATCTACAAATTAAAAACCCTTAAAATTATAGAAAGAGAAAGTTGGACTCATAAGATAGATTCAACCAAAAGTTATCCCATCCTGTTACCGGCTGAATGTATCCCCGAGCACTGATGTTAGATAATCAGTTATTGTTAGTGGTCCAAACATTTAAAGAAAACATGTCCAAGTTAAGGTAAAATATTTTTGTAAAATAATTTATTAGGAACCTCTTGTCAGGTTATAGTTCTTTAATAAAAATACTAGGCATACCTCCTATTATTTTATAAACATTCATTCTAAGAGCTATGACAAGAATTTGGTTAAGGAGGTAAGTTCCTTTCTATTCATTGACACACAAAAATGGGTATGCAATCCATACATAGCAGCTACACACTGCGGGCATGCATCTTCTAACAAATTCACGTTCTACGGTATCAGGAGTACAGAACTGTGCTAGAAATTCTGCATTCCATTCTATCCGTTTTAATGTTTTCCAATATTTTGTATTTATTTTTCTTTTCTCATTTTTGTTAATAAGTTTTTTATTATTTATTAAAATTTTCTGTCTTCCGCCCTTGTGGTATATGGCATGATTTTTTCCCCCCATTTAAATTGGAAATTTAATTATAGTTAGCTTTTTCTTTAAATTTAAACTGACTAATTTCTAATTGGGTAGGAACCCACTGCAAATCCGTGATTTCTGGTCCGACAGTTGAATCTAAATTATCAAATTTGTGCAATTTTCATTTTTTAATTTACAGTCGAACCTCTCAATAGCGGACACTGGCGGGGGAAAGCAAAATGGCCGCTATTTGGAGGTGGTCGTTAGAAGGAGGTAGGCAAGTTTCATAATGAAAAAATATGGGTTTTGTTCCAAACATCTATTTAAAAATTGTTTATTATTAATAGATTTAAAAGCGTACATAATTGCATAATTATTTAGCTATATGATATGCATCAATTTTTTCTTAATTATCCAAAAAAATTAACAAAAAACTACATATTATTGACTTATTTAATAATTTTTATAATAATCATCACATTTATTCATAATAATAATAATTTATGGTAAAATTATCATCATACTATCATCTATTATTAGAAAAATACGAGGGTCGTTTGAAAAGTCCGTGCAAAAATAAAAACTACTTAATTTTTTGGGGTTAACCTTTTTTATTTTTCAACATAGTCTCCTTTTAGGCTTATACACTTCGTCCAACGCTGCTCTAGTTTGTTGATCCCTTCCGAATAATAGGATTTGTCCAAGTCTGAAAAATAGCCATTCGTTTCTGCAATCACCTCCTCGTTTGAATAAAATCTTTTTCCCGCCAGCCATTTCTTCATATTGGGGAACAAATAGTAGTCCGAGGGAGCCAAGTCTGGAGAATAGGGGGGATGTGAAACGAGTTGGAACCCTATTTCCATTAATTTTGCGACCACAACTGCTGAGGTGTGAGCTGGTGCGTTGTCGTGATGGAAAAGGACTTTTTTGTGGGCCAATCGTGGGCGTTTTTCTTGCAGCTCGGTTTTCAAACGGTCCAATAACGATGAATAATATGCACCTGTAATAGTTTTACCCTTTTCCAGATAGTCGATGAGGATTATTCCTTGCGAATCCCAAAAGACAGTCGCCATAATCTTTCCGGCCGAAGGAACGGTCTTCGCCTTTTTTGGCGCAGATTCCCCCTTGGTAACCCATTGTTTAGATTGTTCTTTGGTCTCAGGAGTGTAGTGATGTATCTATGTTTCATCCACAGTGACGAAACGATGCTTAAAGTCCTGCGGATTCTTCTGGAACAGCTGCAAACCGTCCTTGTAACACTTCACACGATTTCGTTTTTGGTCAAGCGTGAGCAATCGCGGCACCCATCTTGCGGATAGCTTTGTCATGTCCAAATGTTGATGCAAAATATTATGTACCCGTTCATTCGAGATGCCCATAGCACTAGCAATCTCACGCACCTTCACTCTTCTGTCATCCATCACCATATCATGGATTTTATCAATGATTTCTGGAGTAGTAACCTCAACAGGGCGTCCAGAACGTTTAGCGTCACTTGTGCCCATATGGCCACTCCGAAAATTTTGAAACCACTTATAAACTGTTCTAATCGAAGGTGCAGAGTCACCATAATGTTTATCAAGCTTCTCTTTAGTCTCCTGAGGCGTTTTGCCTTTCATAAAGTAGTGTTTAATCAACACACGAAATTCTCTTTCGTCCATTTTTTGAAAATCACTCGACTTCCTCGATTCAAACGAATGCCAAACACAAAGAAATAGACCGATCTGGCTGAAACTTGGTGTGTGTTCTTCCAAGAGATGCTACTAACTAAACATAACCTCGATACGCGCCAGTGGTGCTATCTCTCTGATTTTGCACGAACTTTTCAAACGACCCTCGTAGAACAAACCTTTCGGTAAGTTGCCGATGGCTCGATTTGGTTTTTGCAAAATCTTCCAATATATTTATTTTCTCTTCTAGAGTTAAACCACTTTCGTTTGAGAGACATATCGGAAAAAATAAATATTGTTCGTCCAAAGTAATATTGAAAAATGATTAAAATGGTACAAGATGTATGGAGCTTATATAGGAAACTTTAGAGAAAAACCAGAAAAAAAAAACAAAAACTTGAGAGGGGATAATTATTTTGATCACCGCGTCAAAACGAACTTTTAAGAATAAGGTGGTCGTTGGTGGGAGGTGAAACATTTAATTCGTTCCCCCAAAATCAATGTCCGCGGCCGCTATGTAGAGTGTTCGTTAGACGCGGAGGTTCTTTTATATAGAAAGTGTATAGGAGTAAAACGGGGAAATCCAAAAACTGTCCGTAAATAGAGGTGGTCGCTAGTGAGAGCTGGAGGAAAATTAATATTGAAAACCGTTCACGGTTCCCCAGTTCGAATCCCGAGGGTGCAGTCTTTCATAATACTTAATACAGTATAATACTTTTTTAAATAAAATGTAGTCATAAACGGGATTCGAACTAGGGATCTCCCACTTACAAAGCCACGCTCATGACCACTAGACCAACACCCGCCCATTCCTGGCAAGATATTCTTACCCTAATTTAAGAAGTCTTGCATTCTGGGTGCATCAAAATGATGTGATGGTTACTTTTATTTGATGATAAAACTAACTTATCCTGATTCACCCACAACCATTACATGACACTACATTCTTTAAAAATCTTCAATTATTATTATTATTTTTGTTCTTTGCATCACCAATAACATTTTTCGCAGTCAGAGGACCTCCCAAAGCTGGTGTATTTCTGGTGGAAAATTAATATTGAAAACCGATCACGGAATAAGATAAAATTGTAACTTTGATCTTGAATATCTCGACAAATATTAGGGATATCGAAACGGGATTAACGTCATTTTTCAAAGTTTTTTATGTAGTTTTCATAATCATTGTCAAAACCAGTGGTCCTTATGTAACCCTAATCAGGTTTTTGGCCGTAACTCCGCCAAAAATGAAGATACAGCATTGGGAGTGGAAAATTGTGAAAACTAGACCCCCCCCCCAAAAAAAACATATAGTTTACTTCGTGGGCTTTTTCGAAATTCCGCTTTCCTGAAAAATGTTATTAGCGATTGGTGCATTTTAAATGGATCACCCTGTATATTTATAAACACACGAATTAACGTCGTAACTTATTGTATAAACATTACCTGTATTCAACAGCTGTTACAAGGTCGTATAATTATAATGTTATCTCTTCCATTCTAGTGTTAAATAAAATACGCCTGTCGAGCCCCGTGGGGACCTCTAATAAGACAATGAGATTTCCATACGAGTAGGTAGTTTTATATAAGCATTAAATAACGTCCTTTTTAACTGTTGTAAATTAGGCAAAAGACAGATATCAATAAAATAAAAATACACTTTACTGCTTTTATTTTATTTGCATTTATTGCTTGTTCGGCCAAGGTTTTCGTTGTGCGTAATAAAATTTAAATTTTGAATTTAACAATGTAAATGTTGGATTTGTTACACAATATGTCGTCAGAATTATTTTTGTAAATAAATATAACTTCTAAGTGATAGAGACAGGAAATGAAGAAAAAAAAAGAGGGGCAACTTTTAAGAAAATCTATGGTTTTTATGAAACAGGAAACAGCTGATATTACCTTCCTGGGTTACCCAAGTTTACCCTTAGAACACTGCCTCTTAGATTACCCATAACGTTATACCATTTCTTACAGCTGGTGATTATTTAATAGACAGTGCATTTATCAAGAGAACTGTTAACTAAAACAGGTGGAAAAAGTGTTATTCTAATGCCATAGTTTTGGATTGAGATTTAGGTTTACTTTCTCTAATATTTGATTAGGTCTATGATGGTTTCTAAGTAAATCGTGCCTATGCGTTTGTTTATTTTGCCAGTAATTGCCACATTAAATTAAGTAATGAGACTGATTTTTTTAAATTACAATTTTATATTGTCACCTTCAAAGTAACTTCCTTCTGAAGCCACACAGCGCTGGAGACGTTTCTTCCACTCCTCATAGCAGTGCACGAACTCCGATACTGGAATAGCCTTCAGCTGGTCGGTTACAGCCGTTTGAATGTTTTCGACTGTCCCAAAAATGTGTTCCCTTGAGGTGATTTTTCAAATTCGTGAAGAGAAAAAAAGTCACAAGGACTCAAGTCAGGGCGAATAAGGAGGCTGAAGAGCCACAGGAATGTTTTTACTGGCCAAAAACTCTGGTTTATTGAAATTGCTGTGTGACAAGGAGCATTATCGTGATGCAACACACCCACTTGTTCTTTTGATGTTTGGTCTCACACGAATGACCCCTTTTTCGAGGTTTTTTTTCAAGAACCACTTCGGTAAAAGTAGTTGATTGACCGTTTTGACCTTGAGGTAGAAACTCTTTGTGGACGATTCCGTGGATATCGGAAAAAAACAAATCAGCATGCATTTGATCTTCGACTTCGCCATACTGGCAATTTCAATAAACCAGAGTTTTTGGCCAGTAAAAACATTCCTGCGGCTCCTCAGCCTCCTTATTCGCTCTGACTTGAGTCCTTGTGACTTTTTTTCTCTTCCCGAAGTTGCAAAAATCACCTGAAGGGAACTCATTTTTGGGACAGTCGAAAACATTCAAACCGCTATAACCGACACCAGCTGAAGGCTATTCCCGTATCGGAGTTCGAGCACTGCTATGAGGAATGGAAGAAACGTCTCCAGCGCTGTGTGGCTTCAGAAGGAAGTTATTTTGAAGGTGACAATATAGAATTGTAATTCTTTTTGAATAAATTTTTTTTAAAAAAAATCAGTCTCATTACTTAATTTACAGACAAGAAGTGTGCTCAAAATGTATCAGAACCTATTTATTTATTTTAATTTTTAGGTGCATCAATAACTGAGTCAACAACATTGACTATTGGATATCGATCTGCAAGAAGCTTCTAAGAAGTGAACAATCTAAGCTAGATTCGAACCCGGAATACAATACACTGACCACTGATCTAATCTCCTCCTTAATCTTGGTTAGTTAACAAAAAAAATTCTTAATTTTGATTGAAAAATCTTACTGTAAACAAAGGTAATACTTTGGACATCCTCAAACTTCTCACAAAAATTCTACTACTTTACAGGGATGCAGCGCTGGAACGCCTCTGCACTGAGAATGGCCTTTCAGATTCATTTACAACGCGAAAAACAAAACTAAGAATTAATTTAAGATATGCCATAAAACTTTTAAAATGTTTAATATATCTGAAAATCTAAATATCCTTATAATATGCGACCAATTAGTTTGATGTATTGCATCTAGGCAATTATTTTTCATATATTATAAAATCATTTCAATTATAATTTCAAATTTAAAAGGACTAATACATTTTCTTTAAAAATTATATACCTACCTGTTGTGCTAGTCAATTTAGACTGAAGATTGCGTAGAGGTTAAATTAAAATACAAGTGCTACCATCTGTGGACGTACTTCCAAATTAATGAAATACTTTTTCTTTTTCTATTTTAGAATTGCTTGTTGCACAGTTTGTGGTAGCTCCCAGTTGGGTTTATAACCTATCTCTAAAAGCCCGTTATTGTTTGTTTTTTTAATAACTTCATTTAATCTCTGTCATTAATTACAATAGATTAATAATTTACTTGGAGAGTTCTTTTGTACTAAATTGCACTTACTTGTGGAATTAGTTTCGTGATCTTGAATTTCTATAGATCGTGCCACGAACTGCAGATAAGCTTACTAATTGCTAATATAAATCTGTTTAATTTACCACATATTTCTGATTGCTGTGGTTAGTAACATTAGATTTCATGACTGGAAAATAGGCACGCCCTCTTAAGTATTGTGTCTGAATTCTTTAAAGAGTATGCCGTTATTAAAAATACAATATCAGAAAGTCTAGGTACGTATTAAGGAATTATTCAAGAATTATGCTCAGATTAATTATTTTTAAAAAAGGTAATATACAGGGTGTTCAGCATTAAAAATACCGTTACTTCGGGAGCCGATTCTGGGCATCATTTGCAACAAAAAATTCCATATTGTAACGAAGTTGACCTGGGCATAGAAGAAAGGCCTAGATTGTTTTAGGGGTTGAGCGATCAAAGTCAGTAACAGGCCGCCACTGCATAAACAAAAGGGCGGTATCTACCTGTGGCAGAGAAGAAAGGCCTAGATTGTTCTAGAGGTTAAGCGACCAAAGTCGGTATCAGGCCACCACTGTGTAGACAAAAGGGCCGGTCTCTACCTGAACTAGAAAGGAAAGGGCTAGATTGTTCAAGGATTTAGTAACCTGTGTAAAAGCCAGCTAAGAGAAAGGCCTCAGTTGGGGTGGTGGCATATGTGTTTTCCCAGCCAGTGATTGACAGGTAGGAGCGAGACAGAGAGTAGGAGGAGGGCGGCCCCAGCTGAGGTGGTGGCAGTATGTTTTCTCCAGCCAATGAACGTCAGGAGGGCGTGGAAACTTATGCTCAGAGAGTTGGAGGAGGGCAGTCCCAGTTGGAGGGAGGCACGCAGTTAAAAGGAGGCAGACACATCTGGAGAAGTCCGTTCTTAACGAGTTTTTAATCGAGTTCTTAACGAGTTATTAGAGATTTACAGTTGTTAATCAGTTTTAATCAGTTAGTTTTGAGTGAGTCTTGGAGAGACGTTAGTTTGGAGAGACACTTTGGAAGTGACAGTTTGAGAGAGTCAGTGTTGCGGAGTGCTTCAGAGATAGCTAGTCAGGCGGTTAGTCAGTTAGTGAGTAGAGCTTTGTTTGTGTAGCAGAGACTAGTGCAATTCGGTGCAGTGCGGACCAGTGGTCAGTCGGGGAACAGTTTTGTGGCGTTACGTAGTGAGTAAGTAACAGTAAACTGTTGTGACTGTTGTAAATGGTGACTGTAATGAATAGCGTTAGTTGCTAGTAAATGTTAATGTGAGTAAAGGTAATGTGTTAATAAATCAGGTTATTACTTACAAATTTAGCGAGTTTTATTATTTTATCAAACCCACATATTATTTAATAACTAGTGGCACAAAAGTGGAAAACATTGACAACCAGTTAAAGAATATTGAAGAAATTGTCAGACAGACACCTGAAGTGTTAAAATGTAATTCAGAAATGTCTAATAATACTGAAGGCAGTATGAAAAAGAAAATTATTGAACAATTTAAGAAAACTGAAATAAACACTGAGGAAGCTTTGGCCAAATTAGAAACTTGGAGCTGTTCAAAATGAAAGCAAAAAACAAAATATTCCTGAATGCATTTTTCTATCAGTCGATGATTATTCTTCAGATTTTTACCACCGTAACCTCAAGATTCTACCACCGCGAGCGCGCCCCTATCTAAGTGTTTAAACATATATCTATTCAACGTCGTTATAGTTGTGCATTCTAGTTACAATTTAAATCATTCTTAATTGTTGTTAAAATATATATATTTATTTTCCGAATATCAACTCTTTATCTATCTATCAAATCTCTAACTAATTCCCGCATCATAAACCTCCTCTTCAAGTCATCTGAACCCATTACATTATCTTTAGCGTTGTATACTCTTCATTCGTACTGTCCATGTTGATTACTAACATCCAGTGCGTCCAGAAAGGCATCAGTGGGCCAACCGATGAAACCATCTGACGCGTCCCATGTTTTTTTTTGTCTGTGGTAAAATGATCAAAAGATTGGTTATTTTTTTTAGTTTTTCAGCTCGAAGGTTTATCGATGTTTCCACCAGTTTTAGTGTTCACATTTCAAAGTTGCATCGACGAGATTTTAAGACAAGTTTTTATCGGTAAACTTGTCGATTGATAATTATGCTGATAAGAGGGGCACTATTTATATTTTGAGCCTAATAATAAAAAAAAAACAGTAATTTGTCATTGAAAATGACTTTATTGTTTTTCAAAATATTCTCCTTTATGATCTATACACATCTGCATGCGTTCGAACCACTTGTCAAAGCAGTTTTTCCATTCCGCTTGAGACACCTCCGAAACATGGTTTTTGAATGCATCAACGGCTTCTTCTGCCGACGAAAATCGTTGTCCACCGTAATTTATTCTTGACGTTCGGAATCAAAAAGAAGTCATTTGGTGCCAAATCAGGACTGTACGGCGGATGACCCATTAACTAGATTTTTTGAGTGCTCAAATAGTCGGTTGTTAGACGAGATGTGTGATAGCTGGCATTGTCTGGATGAAGAATGATCCGACGGCGCTTGTTTGTTTTCCTTATTTCAATCGAAGACTTCCGGCAAACAAATGGTTGTGTACCATTCAGAATTGACCGTTCAAACATTTGTTTGCACCATCTTTTTGAGATTTTGTCAGATTATGTGGGATCCAACGAGAACAAACCTTTTTCACGGCTAAATAATAATGCAATATTTTATATATGCTGGTGGAACTAATGCCTAACGGTTGCCTCAATCTCACAGTATGTCCACATGACGATTTTGCATTATTAGTTTTTGCACAGCATCAATGTTTTCTGAGACGTCAACAACTGATTTTGGACGACCTTCACGTCGGTGAGCGAACGACGACCACGATTGAATTCGTTATACCAGCGTTTCACAGTGGCAAAGGATGGGGCCTTTATCGCCAAAAGTGGAAGTAAGTTGATCGATGCACTCGTTGATAATCCACGTCGAAAGTCGTAATTTTCACCAGTTAATTCCCATTTTTTCGCTGAGACACAATTTTCAAGTGACTGTAAACAACACTAATCGCGCTCAAATAACAAAACGTTCTGAAGAAGGTTATGGTCAAAAATGTCAAACTTTCAAGTGGAAACGTCAGGATAGCACCTGACAACACTCAGTGTTGCCAAGGCTCAAAATATAAGTAGTGCCCCTCGTATCATCTTCCAACGAAACGAGGCTCGAAATCATGATGAAAGAAACTGTCACACATTTCTAAAACGTCATAAAGTAAAAGGTTTCTCTTGCGCAGCTCGTTTTCCGTGATTTATGTCTCCAGATAGCGGTAATTTTAATGATTTTATCGTAAAATAAGATTTTATTCAATAAATTATTAGTTTCTCTTAATTTTAAACATATTTATTACTCATATTTTATTACCTCCTTCATTCTTTAAGCAATAATTTTTTATTATTTTACTATTACTAAAATTTAAGTGTAATCCATGTATAATAAACGATGATCATTGTTCATAATAAAGAACTAGTATTTAAGGAAGTGTTAACCTTATTAACCCACTATCGTCATGATGTACTAAGTACTCAAAAACATCTGCCGCCCAAATATGCGTCTTCGCTGTGATGATTCATTTTAATAACCAATTAAATTATGAATAAAATTGACAAGTACTTCCTGAATTGATTCTGTCATATTAAAATCAATATGATAAAAGAGATAATTTATGAACTTAGTGGGTGAATTCACAAGAATAATTTAATGCATCATCACTTCCCATAATACAAACAAACATCACACCATTTAACTGCATCATTTTAGAATACTATGATAACTTTAAAATAGCACGCTTGTAGGCTGTGAGGACTTCAGTCAGACAGGCTAAAATTCGACCATCTTGTCTCTCCGGACAAAATTGGTACTAAATAACTACAACAGACTGAATTTCTGGGGCTACGAGGGTCGTTTGAAAAGTCCGTGCAAAGTCAGAGAGATAGCACTACTGGCGCGAATCGAGGTTATGTTTTGTTAGTAGCATCTCTTGGAAGAACACACACCAAGTTTCAGCCAGATCGGTCTATTTCTTTGTGTTTGGCATTCGTTTGAATCGAGTAAGTCGAGTGATTTTCAAAAAATGGACGAAAAAGAATTTCGGATGTTGATTAAACACTACTTTATGAAAGGCAAAACGCCTGAGGAGACTAAAGAGAAGCTTGATAAACATTATGGTGACTCTGCACCTTCGATTAGAACAGTTTATAAGTGGTTTCAAAATTTTCGGAGTGGCCATATGGGCACAAGTGACGCTGAACGTTCTGGACGCCCTGTTGAGGTTACTACTCCAGAAATCATTGATAAAATCCATGATATGGTGATGGATGACAGAAGAGTGAAGGTGCGTGAGATTGCTAGTGCTGTGGGCATCTCGAATGAACGGGTACATAACATTTTGCATCAACATTTGGACATGACAAAGCTATCCGCAAGATGGGTGCCGCGATTGCTCACGCTTGACCAAAAACGAAATCGTGTGAAGTGTTGCAAGGACGGTTTGCAGCTGTTCCAGAAGAATCCGCAGGACTTTAAGCGTCGTTTCGTCATTGTGGATGAAACATGGATACATCACTACACTCCTGAGACCAAGGGGGAATCTGCGAAGACCGTTCCTTCGGCCGGAAAGATTATGGCGACTGTCTTTTGGGATTCGCAAGGAATAATCCTCATCGACTATCTGGAAAAGGGTAAAACTATTACAGGTAAATATTATTCATCGTTATTGGACCGTTTGAAAACCGAGCTGCAAGAAAAACGCCCACGATTGGCCCACAAAAAAGTCCTTTTCCATCACGACAACGCACCAGCTCACACCTCAGCAGTTGTGGTCGCAAAAATAATGGAAATAGGGTTCCAACTCGTTTCACATCCCCCCTATTCTCCAGACTTGGCTCCCTCGGACTACTATTTGTTCCCCAATATGAAGAAATGCCTGCGGGAAAAAGATTTTATTCAAACGAGGAGGTGATTGCAGAAACGAATGGCTATTTTTCAGACTTGGACAAATCCTATTATTCGGAAGGGATCAACAAACTAGAGCAGCGTTGGACGAAGTGTATAAGCCTAAAAGGAGACTATGTTGAAAAATAAAAAAGGTTTACCCAAAAAATTAAGTAGTTTTTATTTTTGCACGGACTTTTCAAACGACCCTCGTACAATAGTTCGAAGTATTTTAGATTGTAGAGATTGAATCCTTTGGAGATTGAAGCGTTTGGTTGAGCCCCACAGCTCTATTCCATACGCCCAGATGGGTTTCAAAATAGAAGTATAAATCAGTCTTTTGTTGTCCAGAGAGAGTTTTGATCTGTCGTCTAAGAATCTTTTAAGTAGTCGATAGCGTCTGTTCAGTTCTGTTCTTTTAAGTCTAGTGTGGGGGTTCCAAGAAAGTCTTCGGTCTAAGTAAAGCCCAAGGTAGCCAGGCAACGTTCACTACTGGTAGAGGTGTTAGGTTATAGAAGACTGGAGGAAGAGTAATGCGCCGAAGAGTGAAGGTGATATTTTGAGACTTGCTTTCATTAAGTTTAATAGCCCATCTCTTGAACCACAGTTCAATTCAGGAGAGGTGTGACTGCAGATTTCTGTGAGCAAGTACAGGATCATGATTAGAGGACAGTAAGGCGGTGTCGTCTGCGTATGTGAGAAGTGTAGTGTTAGGATCTGTTGGTATGTCTGAAGTGTAAATGGAGTAGAGAATAGGACCCAGAATGCTGCCCTGTGGAACTCCAGCGTCGATATGTTTAAGTGGGGAGAAAGAAGATCCTATTTGCACTCAGAAGTATCTGTCGGAACCAAAAAAATAAAAATAAAAATAAAAATAACTTACCGTTTTCTTCCAGTGCCATTTCGTCAAAGAGGATGCAAGATGGGCAAAATCAGATAAGGAAAGATCCAGCAAGAAAAAGGAAGTGTTTGCCAGTTAGTTGTCCAGAGTATTGGAACCTCATGAAGCCTAACATCAGGATTTGTGGGTCGACCAACTTGTCTGAAAACCATGACATTTCTCTACAACTACAGGTATAACTTAGTTAATTGTAGATACTTCTATGTATGAGAATGCGACGTAAATTTCCACCGTTTATCTTATCAAGACTGGTGTCCAGTGGCAATTGGAACGCTTGCTTGGATGAAATGCTAAGATTGTACCCCATTACTCTTGTCCGTAAGTCCAAATTGGTTTTACGAGTTGGTTATAGAGAAGTACTTTGTTGTTAAGTGTTAGTTCTCGAGTGTTTGTCCTGTTGTTGCTTGAATGACTAAAGGTTTTTTTCGCTTAGTTACGTTTTAACTTGTGTATGGGGTTCCAGGTCAAAAGTCAATCAATGTTGAGTCCTAAGTCCTTCACTGTATCAATGCTTAGAAGTAAAGCCCGGTTCATATGTACTTTTATTTGAAATGTATTTAGGAAATAATTTTTTCACGAAATTGTAATGAATCTTGTAGTAAACCAAGTTTAGCTGTATATCCATTAAGGGTAACTTAGAGGACTTTCAATTAGGATACTATTAATATTAAACTATGAGCCATTCCCTGGATTAACATCTGAAACTAGACAGAGATTAAGAAAACCAAAATCATCGATAATGTCCAGCAATGCTAAGTATTCAGTTTTTTAATGAAATTACTATCAAACATTTAGTTCTATTCAGTACTAAATACTTTTTAAGATACTTATATAAAGTGATGATGGGTTATCATGGCGCCTTAAACTTGTCGAGGCTAAAATTCTAGTAAATAATGAGGTCGAGGTCATGATGACGTTAGAAATGCAACAAAATTCATTTGTCGCTAATCTAAATAAAATCTGTTTCATTGTGACGTCGATTTTTAGCCGCATTCTTTGATTAATGAAAGCCAGTTCTTCGTATAGCACGTATTTTGTTACAATGTGGTCTATATCAGCTCATTATTTTAATTAAATTATTGATTTCTGTTTATCAATTTTCTGAGTGTTGATAGTGGATTTTTGTTTTCAGGCAATTTTGTGGAATAAATGAACTCGTAAGTTGCACAAATCAGGCGTGGCCCTAAGTTTTTTGATGGCGCTTTAGATAAATATTAAGTTCAGTGCACTTTTATACAACAAAAATTCTGGTACGAATTGGCGCCACGATAGCCGAGCGGTTAGAGGCGGTGGCCCGCGAAGCTAAGTTGTACTGTAGTACTGGGTTCGATTCCAGGTCCCTAGGCCTAAAATTTTATTTGGTCAATATGAATATTTGAAATTAAGGCAGAAAGTACAAGACATAGACCGCATGCCATTGTATTCTTTTCATATGTATTTTATAATTTCTACTTGTCCAAATAAAGTTTAATTCTATTTGTCGAAATTTAATTCTACTCGTCGAAATTGTAGTTAAGAAAAGATGAATGAATGTCCACGTCATTGTTCAGATATATGTAATAAACAAGAACGGTACGAAAGTATACTTTAATAATGCTTCTTCTAATCTAGAGAAAACCAGATATCGTTATCCTTTTTAAGCTTCATGCTTAAAAGCTGCTTTTCATGAAGGATAAAAAAAAGAAGTTTACTACTTATATGTGCTTGAATTGTAAGGACCACTTCCATATTTTGCCCCAGTGCTTCAGATTCTAGCCAACAAAAGTGCACCCTTTTTGTCAGGTACTTCAGGTTTTCTTTTCATCATCTTTATTCGCACTCGTCCTATAGGGCCACTTCTCTTCTCTTTTTTTTTAGTTCACCCGAAAGAAGTGCACACTCAACTGCATCCTAGAATAATGTTGCTCGATGGAGATATTTTTTTTCAATCTTCACCATAAGAAATAATGAGAGCAAAAAGTCATATAAAATTTATAATTCAACATTTTCTTGAATCTGGTTGAAACATTTTAAATAATCCACTCATAAGGATTTTTCCTTTCAATTTCTATTTCCCTAAGTCTTGTTTTCATTTTATACAAGCGGTTTTTCTATCATATTTTGTTTTTCCTTTTTCCGCAATAAATACGTATTTTACTTATTATTACAATAAAGAATAACAGTACATCGCCTGGAATGACTCATTTGTCAGGTATTTCCTGCGTTAGTTACTAGTTCTTTCAATTTACTCTGTTTTAACACAATTTCTCACGTTTTCTATAACATTCCTTTGCTGTTACAAGAATTCCTTGTTTTGCCTCATTTAAGGTCAGTAGTGTGGGAAATTCAATTATGACTAAAAACAATGATAAAAGACATGTTTGTAAACAAACTCTGCGGTTTTACTTTATGTTTCATTGAAGATGTGCTTGTTTATAATAATTAAACAATAATTATAGCTACGTCTTTTCGTTATTATTTTTATATATATTTTTTAAAAATGATTTAAGGCACGTCAAAATCTAAGGTTAGGTTAGCTGGATTCGAACTCGGGATCTCTGCGTGGGAATCCAATATTATTATTATTTCAATTTAGATATGGAAATAAGTAACTCAATGGTTTGTCTGGGTGCCCTGAAAGAAATTAGTGACCAAATTAAGGTCTTTTTAGTGTGGGTGCCTAGTCATTCAGGACACAAGGAGAAACGAAGCTGCAGATTTATTGGCCCGGGAAGCCTCTGCGGGACACTTCGTTGGCCCGTAGAGCCCTACTTTGGGGGTCTCCAAGTGCTTTAAGACTGCGGCCATTAAACTATGGGTGCAGACTAGGTCTCAGGAGTTGTGGCTAGCCACCACAGGCTATAAGGATAATTGTAGGCCTATTAACCGGCCACTGCAGGCTCAGAAAACACATGGACCTGGCAGATGATAGCCTTTGTAGGTTATGTCAGGAAGAGGAGGAAACGGTACTGCATTGATTGATTGATAGTAAATCAATTTCAAATTATAACAATAAATGCAAAATATTCCCTAATTTAGAAGTTTAAGTAACCAAAATTATTTATTTTTTAAATTCTGTACGAAACACATAAAAAAATTGAGGGATTTTAACGTTAATTAATCGAAATTTTTCAAAAATGTAAATTTTTCTTAATATATTTTTTTAAATACAGCTTCTTTAATTATCCATAACTTTGAAAGTAAAATGGCCATCAAAATGATTCCAACCGCATTGTCTTTATAGCAAATTATATTTAAATAAACTTTGTACAATTACATGTTTTGCTAATAATTTGAAAAGATACAAAACATTTAATAAGGATTTTTTATATATATAAACTACTCAAAAGTTGCTAAGGAATTTATAAATAACATCAAATATAATTAACTTGCTCAATGTTTTGATGTTTATCTCGTTATTTTGGCATTCAATATTTGTTTATATTAAGGAATTAATGCACTTGTTAGTCCTACAAAGGTTAATTCATTTTGATAAACCACAAAAACAAACATGGCTAATTTTGTCCTTTAAAATGATTCAGTATTCTAATGCATTTGAAAGTGAGCGAACTTTTTTTTCTTCTCAATTCTAATTTTTCATCATGCAAAGAAGACCTCTAAGTGATGAAAGGGCAGATTTAATTGTCCAGTTTCATTTACAGGGCCTTTCTCAGCTTGAAATTGCTAATGATTTGAACATTGCGCCAAGTGTTGTTTGCCGAGCATTGCAAAGATACCGCGAGTTTGGAACTGCACAAAGACGCCATGGCGGTGGGAATTTTCGGAGAACCACTCAAAGAGAAGACCGCCTAGTGAGGATGAATGCCCGCAGAAACCCTTTTTTGACCGCCCGACAGTTAAAAAATCGTCTTTTTGAATCCTCTGGGACTCAAGTATCTGATCAAACGATTAGAAATCGATTGAGAGAGGTTGGTTTGCGTTCGTATCGCCCAGTTAGAAGGCCCTCTTTGGATACTCGGCACAGAAGAGCAAGATTTGAATGGGTAAACTCTAGGTTGAAGGAGAACCAAAACTGGGAATTTGTATTGTTTAGTGACGAGTCAAGATTCTGTGATAGCAGACGTTTGCGAGTGTGGAGAAGGCCAAACACTCGTTTTGAGCCACAATTCATCCAAACGGTAACAGCACACCGCGGTGGCGGTGTCATGGTGTGGGAGTGGAATTACTCTCAACAATCGTACTGAACTACACATCATTCAGGGCACTTTAAATGGGATCAGATACAGAGATGACATTATTCGGGGGGTTTGTCTCAGACTTCCGAGACAATATTGGGCCACAATTTGTTTTTCTCGACGACAATGCCCGCCCTCACCGCGCGCAGATGTGTTCTTGAAGAAATTCGTCGTCTCGGCGTTACCCACTTACCACTGCCAGCACTATCACCAGACCTAAACCCAATAGAGCACATTTGGGACAATTTACAGAGACGACTAAATAACCATCAGCCCCAACCCAGGTACACCGGAGAGCTTGCTAACGTTTTAACATTACTAAGGGAAGAAATTCCGCAAGAAGAAATAGCTGCCGTTATTTTGAGTATGGCAAACCGTTGTTCAGCTGTTCAGAGAGTAAGAGGAGGCTACACCAGGTACTGAAAAACTATTAATTGGATTAACAAAATAGAAATTGTGGAAAAACCAGTGGAGATGTTTTCCACAATTTGTTAGGCGACACTCACGGCTATTGTTAAGTCCTGTATTATCTTTGTTTTTAAAAATTTTATAAAGTGAAAGATAATGTGATATTAAAAGACAAATGAAGCAACTTTTATTTTAAAAAAAATGTAACTCTTTCTGTCTTTTTTTGATCTTTTTATTGCAATTCCTTAGCAACTTTTGAGTAGTTTATAAAAAAAAAAAAGCAAAACAAAAATCTTTTGATCGATGGTATCGACCTCTAAATATTAATCGATTTTGCTCTACTGCGGTCGAAACATTTTGTTTTTAAAGGAACTTTGATTTTCCGCCCGGCGCTCTTTAAAATTTAAAAGTCATCATTTTTTGAAACACCGTATTGCCCATCTTATTTTTTGTTTTTAACTGGAGGGAATTTTCACTATTTTCAGCGTTAAAATTAATGTAGAGCGTTAAATAAAATTTTGTAGCTTTATTAATCATAAATATATGCTTTTGCGTAAACAGTAAATTGAATTATTACTTCCCAAGTAATGTACTGGATAATAGTAAATAAACGAAGAGAAAAAACTTTTTTAACCTGACCTATGTAACAGTAAGTGAAGGGACAACAAACTGTAATTGTGTTTCTGACTTTATACTTAATGCCAAGGACTTAATTCCTAGACACCGTTCACTCGTTATGTTTTATTGATGTACTAACAACTATAACATCTTTATTCTTATTATTTTTTTTAATGTAATAATAAATAAACTGTAAGGAGGCAATAATTTTTAATTAGATGTTAAATAGGAAGTTGAATGTAGCGTTTTAGGTTAGGTTTGCTACCGCTATCTTATTGAGGCAATGAGGTTGGTAATTAGACATGAAAGTATGGTCTGATTTTAAAAGAAGAGCATTGTTATTGCACGAATTGCTATGAAAAAAAAAAGCGTAAGTCATTTTTATACTTCTTATTTGGCTCTTCATCCCAAGATGGACTTAGCAACTCTGACTGAGCGCCAATATGACCGAAGTACTGGTTGTCACAGACCTGTTGGATTTTATGAGGTGATAGCGGTGTAGGAACTACGCAATGAGTTAAATATGTTGTTAAATGATGATAAATAATATGAACCAGAAAAGGGCCAAATGTTCTAGCTTGGTTCAACTCTCCTAGTATCTTTATCTTGAGCTTTTCGTCATCACTTGGACATTACAATTTTAAAGACAGCTCATTTTTCTAAGTCTTTACTCCAACATTTCTTCAAGCGTCCTCTTTTTCTCTTTCCGGGAGAAACTGTTGTTATTCTCTTGACCGCCCTCTCATCGGTAGTCTTTTTACATGTCTAAGCTAGCTTATTATTTTGGATTTAATGAAACGTACAATGTCCGAACATACAGTTCTCATTATTCTCTAAAAGAATCACAATTCAATTGTAGTGGCAGGTCAAAAATAAAATAAAATTTAGGCAATGTGAAGTATGTCATTGTGAAAAATTTGATCACACCCATGACTATGTGAAAATTTACAATTTGTTAAGTAACCACAAAAATTTAAAAGATAAAAGTGGTTCCAAGTCTGTGTGGATGGTTAGATTTAAAACATAAAATGGAGCCGTTAACGATAGTGCGGAGAATTTTAGACTGAAGAGATTGAATTCGTTGAAGATTTGGAGCGTTTCGTTGAACCCCACAGTTCAATACCAGTACATCCAGGCGGGTTTTAGTATAGAATTGTAAATCAGTCGTTTGTTATTAAATGAAAGTTTTGAACGTTGCTCTAGTAGTCTTTTAAGCAGTCGATAACGTCTGTTAAGTTCAGTTCGTTTTAAGTCGTGTGTGAGGGACATACGAGGGTCGTTTGAAAAGTCCGTGCAAAGTCAGAGAGATAGCACTCCTGGCGCTTATCGAGGTTATGTTTAGTTAGTAGCATCTCTTGAAAGAACACACACCAAGTTTCAGCCAGATCGGTCTTTTCTTTGTGTTTGGCATTCGTTTGAATCGAGGAAGTCGAGTGATTTTCAAAAAATGGACGAAAAAGAATTTCGTGTGTTGATTAAACACTACTTTATGAAAGGCAAAACGCCTCAGGAGACTAAAGAGAAGCTTGATAAACATTATGGTGACTCTGCACCGTCGATTAGAACAGTTTATTAGTGGTTTCAAAATTTTCGGAGTGGCCATATGGGCACAAGTGACGCTGAACGTTCTGGACGCCCTTTGAGGTTACTACTCCAGAAATCATTGATAAAATCCATGATATGGTGATGGATGACAGAAGAGTGAAGGTGCGTGAGATTGCTAGTGCTGTGGGCATCTCGAATGAACGGGTACATAATATTTTGCATCAACATTTGGACATGAAAAAGCTATCCGCAAGATGGGTGCCGCGATTGCTCACGCTTGACACGAAAACGAAATCGTGTGGAGTGTTGCAAGGACGGTTTGCAGCTGTTCCAGAAGAATCCGCAGGACTTTAAGCGTCGTTTCGTCACTATGGATGAAACATGGATACATCACTACACTCTTGAGACCAAAAAACCAATCTAAACAATGGGTTACCAAGGGGGAATCTGCGCCAAAAAAGGCGAAGACCGTTCCTTCGGCCGGAAAGATTATGGCGACTGTCTTTTGGGATTCGCAAGGAATAATCCTCATCGACTATTTGGAAAAGGGTAAAACTATTACAGGTGCATATTATTCATCGTTATTGGACCGTTTGAAAACCGAGCTGCAAGAAAAACGCCCACGATTGGCCCACAAAAAAGTCCTTTTCCATCACGACAACGCACCAGCTCACACCTCAGCAGTTGTGGTCGCAAAATTAATGGAAATAGGGTTCCAACTCGTTTCACATCCCCCCAGACTTGGCTCCCTCGGACTACTATTTGTTCCCCAATATGAAGAAATAGCTGGCGGGAAAGATTTTATTCAAACGAGGAGGTGATTGCAGAAACGAATGGCTATTTTTCAGACTTGGACAAATCCTATTATTCGGAAGGGATCAACAAACTAGAGCAGCGTTGGACGAAGTGTATAAGCCTAAAAGGAGACTATGTTGAAAAATAAAAAAGGTTTACCCCCAAAAATTAAGTAGTTTTTATTTTTGCACGGACTTTTCAAACGACCCTCGTACTAATGTTAAATAGAAAGACAATGACGTAGTGGTTAGTTTAGACATAGATTCGTGTGGTTTGGCGAAAAATAAGGAACCATCATCTATTTTTCGGGAATACCACTCTCGTAAACGTTTTTTGACCAAACCAGGGTACGAGTGCGGAACCTCTTTAAAAAAAACCGTTTTGAATTGATATTTTTCATTTTTAAAGATGTTTTATTACAATTTACTGCAGCATTATTTGTTAAGGTTTTTATTTTCGTTAAACGTTGGTTTTTTCCCCTTCGTATTTTCTTTTAAACTGCAATATTTTAATAGAAATCACTTTTTTCAGCTGTATTACATGGTTAGTGTTTATCTAGTTTTCTTTTTCTCTACATTTTTACATACCAGATTCTTGGAGATTGGAAAAAAAAAGAAGGAATAAATACTAGAATGAGGGAGTACATAGAAGAGACAGCTGCTAGTGGACTGCATTATAGGATACATAGAATGTACATGAGACATGCATACAAGCGAAAGACAAGAAGTGTAGAAGTTCGAAACATGGAGACGGAAGGGAAGGCGCCCAGTTTGTGGAATGTCTGATTGACCAGTGGGATGCAGTTAGACAAGAGTGGGAGGCCAGATATTCAACTTTATGGTTGGACGAAGAGTGGCGGGGAGCAACGGCCTTGAACGACCTTCTGCGGCCTCCAATGTACTGGCGTCGACCGAACACTGTTCGTTCTTAACACACAGTTAAACCACTAGAATGGCACGCCAGCTGTAGGTACGCATACTAACGCGCTACTGGTGGTCATGTGTAGAGCCTTATGTCTATTCCAGTGGGAAAGTAAAGTATTCATGGTTACTTTCTATTAATAATTTTTGCTCGCAGATTCATCCCACTTTCTCTTACAGCTTCCAGGAGTAAATAGCTACTGGGTTACCGTAAACCATTCAAATCAAATTTTGGCTAACCATATTCGCTTTCAACAAGAAGGTTTTTGACTAACATTACACAATAATTGTTAAATATTTTTCATCATTTTTGGTGTCTGATTCATTAATCCAAAATGAAGAAAAGAATAATGCCAATTTCAGTCATGATTTCTTTATTCTTTGCCAAGCTTTCCAACCTAGGGACTAGATCATCTTCAGAGCTTTATGCTCATTAGAGTACATAAACAAACATTATCAATGGCGTAAGCCCCGAAGATGACCTAGTCCTAGAAAGCTTTAGCAAAAATTGGATCCAGAGTGAACTTCATCCTGTACTCGAAAATGTCATTAATAGATACTGGATTAAACTGCGCCCTCTTCTTGATCTTGAGTTAATTCCTTTTCACTTAACTGACATGGTACGTAGCAGAGTTGGGCACTGATTAAAAAAAAATTAAATTCTAAATTTAATTGATTAAATTTTTTAATTGATTACATTTTTTAATTGATTAAATTTATTTTTAATTTTAATCAGAATTTAATCGGCGAATTTAATCGTAATTTTAATCAAATGACAATTATTTAATCAATTAAATTTCAGATTTAATCGTTAATCAAACTTAAAAAAATTATGATTAAATCTGAGAATTAAATTGAACTTTAATTTTAATCACCGAATTAGTTCAATTTCAATCGTTAATCAATCTAATTTAATCATCCACTTTTATGGCTTTTCAACCAATGGTTCGAACCACGTTTTGGCGAGGCCCTTTTCCTAAGCGTCTTCAATAAATACTTTTCGGTTAATTTTTGTAGACCTGGACTTCTTCACGAGTCTCTAGACCAGCGGTTCTTAACCGGTGTTCCGCGAATATGGTCCAAGTGTTCCGCGAAATTTCAATTTTAAATGTATTGAAATTTAGAAACTTAGGAAAGTTACAAAAACAAAAAATTGTTCCTTTTTTTTAAATTGAATTTAATTTTAAGTTCTTGCTAAATACCGAATTTCAAATTATTTAATGTTAGTGTTCCGCGATAAAAATATATACATATATAATTGTGTTCCGCGTCTATGAAAAGGTTAAGAACGACTGATATAAAGGGTTGAAAATTTTTTGGGTCATGAAATTCTGTAAAATTATGGCCTTTTTATATCTCCCACTGTGAACCACCTTTTCGTATGAAATTTTGTTCTCTTATACAATTTGTTTTTCTCAATTATAATCTATAGTTATTTTGTACACAGATCTAAAAAGGTAGAAGATATAAAGGGTTGAAAATTTTTTAGGTCATGAAATTCTGTAAAATTATGGCCGTTCTATATCTCCCACTGTGAATCACGTATTGATATGGAATTTTGTTCTCTTATATGCGTTGTTTTTCTGAATTATAAACTATAGTTATTTGGTGCACAGATCTATAAATGTAGAAGATATAAAGGGATGAAAATTTTTTGGGTCATGAAATTCTGTAAAATTATGGCCACTCTATATCTCCCACTGTGAATCACGTACTGATATGGAATTTTGTTCTCTTCTACACTTTGTTTTTCTCAATTATAAACTATAGTTATTTGGTGCACAGATCTATAAATGTAGAAGATTTAAAGGGTTGAAAATTTTTTGGGTCATAAAATTCTGTAAAATTATGGCCTTTCTATATCACCCACTGTGAACCACGTATTGTTATGGAATTTTGTTCTCTTGTACACTTTGTTTTTCTCAATTATAAACTATAGTTATTTGGTGCACAGATCTACAAATGTAGAAGATATAAAGGGTTGAAAATTTTTTGGGTCATGAAATTCTGTAAAATTATGGCCGTTCTATATCTCCCACTGTGAACCACGTATTCGTATGGAATTTTGTTCTCTTATATACTTTGTTTTTCTCAATTATAATCTATAGTTATTTTGTACACAGATCTAAAAAGGTAGAAGATATAAAGGGTTGAAAATTTTTTGGGTCATGAAATTCTGTAAAATTATGGCCTTTCTATATAACACTGTGAACCACGTATTGTTATGGAATTTTGTTCTCTTGTACACTTTGTTTTTCTCAATTATAAACTATAGTTATTTGGTGCACAGATCTACAAATGTAGAAGATATAAAGGGTTGAAAATTTTTTGGGTCATGAAATTCTGTAAAATTATGGCCGTTCTATATCTCCCACTGTGAACCACGTATTCGTATGGAATTTTGTTCTCTTATATACTTTGTTTTTCTCAATTATAATCTATAGTTATTTTGTACACAGATCTAAAAAGGTAGAAGATATAAAGGGTTGAAAAATTTTTTGGGTCTTGAAATTCTGTAAAATTATGGCCGTTCTATATCTCCCACTGTGAATCACGTATTCATATGGAATTTTGTTCTCTTATACAATTTGTTTTTCTCAATTATAATCTAAAGTTATTTTGTACACAGATCTAAAAAGGTAGAAGATATAAAGGGTTGAAAATTTTTTGGGTCATGAAATTCTGTAAAATTATGGCCGTTCTATATCTCCCACTGTGAATCACGTATTGATATGGAATTTTGTTCTCTTATATGCTTTGTTTTTCTCAATTATAAACTATAGTTATTTGGTGCACAGATCTATAAATGTAGAAGATATAAAGGGTTGAAATTTTTTTGGGTCATGAAATTCTGTAAAATTATGGCCGTTCTATATCTCCCACTGTGAACCACGTATTCGTATGGAATTTTGTTCTCTTATATACTTTGTTTTTCTCAATTATAAACTATAGTTATTTGGTACACAGATCTATAAATATAGAAGATTTAAAGGGTTGAAAATTTTTTGGGTCATGAAATTCTGTAAAATTATTGCCGTTCTATATCTCCCACTGTGAAACACGTATTGTTTTCGAATTTTGTTCTCTTGTACACTTTGTTTTTCTCAATTATAAACTATAGTTATTTTGTGCACACATCTAAAAAGGTAGAAGATATAAAGGGTTGAAAATTTTTTGGGTCATGAAATTCTGTAAAATTATAGCCGTTCTATATCTCCCACTGTGAACCACGTATTCGTATGGAATTTTTTTCTCTTGTACACTTTGTTTTTCACAATTATAAACTATAGTTATTTTGTGCACATATCTAAAAAGGTAGGAGATATAATGGGTTGAAATTTTTTTGGGTCATGAAATTCTGTAAAATTATGGCCGTTCTATATCTCCCACTGTGAACCACGTATTGTTTTGGAATTTTGTTCTCTTGTACACTTTGTTTTTCTCAATTATAAACTATAGTGATTTTGTGCACAGATCTAAAAAGGTAGGAGATATAAAGGGTTGAAATTTTTTTGGGTCATGAAATTCTGTAACATTATGGCCGTTCTATATCTCCCACTGTGAACCACGTATTCGTATGGAATTTTGTTCACTTATATACTTTGTTTTTCTCAATTATAAACTATAGTTATTTCGTGCACAGATCTATAAATGTAGAAGATATAAAGGGTTGAAAATTTTTTGGGTCATGAAATTCTGTAAAATTATGGCCGTTCTATATCTCCCACTGTGAACCACGTATTCGTATGGAATTTTGTTCTCTTATATACTTTGTTTTTCTCAATTATAAACTATAGTTATTTGGTGCACAGATCTATAAATGTAGAAGATATAAAGGGTTGAAAATTTTTTGGGTCATGAAATTCTGTAAAATTATTGCCGTTCTATATCTCCCACTGTGAAACACGTATTGTTTTCGAATTTTGTTCTCTTGTACACTTTGTTTTTCTCAATTATAAACTATAGTTATTTTGTGCACAGATCTAAAAAGGTAGAAGATATAAAGGGTTGAAAATTTTTTGGGTCATGAAATTCTGTAAAATTATGGCCGTTCTATATCTCCTACTGTGAACCACGTATTCGTATGAAATTTTGTTCTCTTGTACACTTTGTTTTTCTCAATTATAAACTATAGTTATTTGGTGCACAAATCTATAAATGTAGAAGATATAAAGGGTTGAAAATCTTGTGGGTCATGAAATTCTGTAAAATTATGGCCGTTCTATATCTCCCACTGTGAACCACGTATTGTTTTGGAATTTTGTTTTCTTGTACACTTTGTTTTTCTCAATTATAAACTATAGTTATTTTGTGCACAGATCTAAAAAGGTAGGAGATATAAAGGGTTGAAATTTTTTTGGGTCATGCAATTCTGTAACATTATGGCCGTTCTATATCTCCCACTGTGAACCACGTATTCGTATGGAATTTTGTTCACTTATATACTTTGTTTTTCTCAATTATAAACTATAGTTATTTTGTGCACAGATCTAAAAAGGTAGGACATATAAAGGGTTGAAATTTTTTTGGGTCATGCAATTCTGTAACATTATGGCCGTTCTATATCTCCCACTGTGAATCACGTATTCGTATGGAATTTTGTTCACTTATATACTTTGTTTTTCTCAATTATAAACTATAGTTATTTCGTGCACAGATCTATAAATGTAGAAGATATAAAGGGTTGAAAATTTTTTGGGTCATGAAATTCTGTAAAATTATGGCCGTTCTATATCTCCCACTGTGAACCACGTATTCGTATGGAATTTTGTTCTCTTATATACTTTGTTTTTCTCAATTATAAACTATAGTAATTTGGTGCACAGATCTATAAATGTAGAAGATATAAAGGGTTGAAAATTTTTTGGGTCATGAAATTCTGTAAAATTATGGCCGTTCTATATCTCCCACTGTGAACCACGTATTCGTATGAAATTTTGTTCTCTTGTACACTTTGTTTTTCTCAATTATAAACTATAGTTATTTGGTGCACAAATCTATAAATGTAGAAGATATAAAGGGTTGAAAATCTTGTGGGTCATGAAATTCTGTAAAATTATGGGGTCATGAAATTCTGTAAAATTATGGCCGTTCTATATCTCCCACTGTGAACCACGTATTCGTATGGAATTTTGTTCTCTTGTACACTTTGTTTTTCACAATTATAAACTAAAGTTATTTTGTGCACATATCTAAAAAGGTAGGAGATATAAAGGGTTGAAATTTTTTTCGGTCATGAAATTCTGTAAAATTATGGCCGTTCTATATCTCCCACTGTGAACCACGTATTGTTTTGGAATTTTGTTCTCTTGTACACTTTGTTTTTCTCAATTATAAACTATAGTTATTTTGTGCACAGATCTAAAAAGGTAGGAGATATAAAGGGTTGAAATTTTTTTGGGTCATGAAATTCTGTAAAATTATGGCCGTTCTATATCTCCCACTGTGAATCACGTATTGATATGGAATTTTGTTCTCTTATATGCGTTGTTTTTCTGAATTATAAACTATAGTTATTTGGTGCACAGATCTATAAATGTAGAAGATATAAAGGGATGAAAATTTTTTGGGTCATGAAATTCTGTAAAATTATGACCACTCTATATCTCCCACTGTGAATCACGTACTGATATGGAATTTTGTTCTCTTGTACACTTTGTTTTTCTCAATTATAAACTATAGTTATTTGGTGCACAGATCTATAAATGTAGAAGATTTAAAGGGTTGAAAATTTTTTGGGTCATAAAATTCTGTAAAATTATGGCCTTTCTATATCACCCACTGTGAACCACGTATTGTTATGGAATTTTGTTCTCTTGTACACTTTGTTTTTCTCAATTATAAAATATAGTTATTTGGTGCACAGATCTAAAAAGGTAGAAGATATAAAGGGTTGAAAGTTTTTTGGGTCATGAAATTCTGTAAAATTATGGCCTTTCTATATAACACTGTGAACCACGTATTGTTATGGAATTTTGTTCTCTTGTACACTTTGTTTTTCTCAATTATAAACTATAGTTATTTGGTGCACAGATCTACAAATGTAGAAGATATAAAGGGTTGAAAATTTTTTGGGTCATGAAATTCTGTAAAATTATGGCCGTTCTATATCTCCCACTGTGAACCACGTATTCCTATGGAATTTTGTTCTCTTATATACTTTGTTTTTCTCAATTATAATCTATAGTTATTTTGCACACAGATCTAAAAAGGTAGAAGATATAAAGGGTTGAAAAATTTTTTGGGTCATGAAATTCTGTAAAATTATGGCCGTTCTATATCTCCCACTGTGAATCACGTATTGATATGGAATTTTGTTCTCTTATACAATTTGTTTTTCTCAATTATAATCTAAAGTTATTTTGTACACAGATCTAAAAAGGTAGAAGATATAAAGGGATGAAAATTTTTTGGGTCATGAAATTCTGTAAAATTATGGCCACTCTATATCTCCCACTGTGAATCACGTACTGATATGGAATTTTGTTCTCTTGTACACTTTGTTTTTCTCAATTATAAACTATAGTTATTTGGTGCACAGATCTATAAATGTAGAAGATTTAAAGGGTTGAAAATTTTTTGGGTCATAAAATTCTGTAAAATTATGGCCTTTCTATATCACCCACTGTGAACCACGTATTGTTATGGAATTTTGTTCTCTTGTACACTTTGTTTTTCTCAATTATAAAATATAGTTATTTGGTGCACAGATCTACAAATGTAGAAGATATAAAGGGTTGAAAATTTTTTGGGTCATGAAATTCTGTAAAATTATGGCCGTTCTATATCTCCCACTGTGAACCACGTATTCGTATGGAATTTTGTTCTCTTATATACTTTGTTTTTCTCAATTATAATCTATAGTTATTTTGTACACAGATCTAAAAAGGTAGAAGATATAAAGGGTTGAAAGTTTTTTGGGTCATGAAATTCTGTAAAATTATGGCCTTTCTATATAACACTGTGAACCACGTATTGTTATGGAATTTTGTTCTCTTGTACACTTTGTTTTTCTCAATTATAAACTATAGTTATTTGGTGCACAGATCTACAAATGTAGAAGATATAAAGGGTTGAAAATTTTTTGGGTCATGAAATTCTGTAAAATTATGGCCGTTCTATATCTCCCACTGTGAACCACGTATTCGTATGGAATTTTGTTCTCTTATATACTTTGTTTTTCTCAATTATAATCTATAGTTATTTTGTACACAGATCTAAAAAGGTAGAAGATATAAAGGGTTGAAAAATTTTTTGGGTCATGAAATTCTGTAAAATTATGGCCGTTCTATATCTTCCACTGTGAATCACGTATTGATATGGAATTTTGTTCTCTTATACAATTTGTTTTTCTCAATTATAATCTAAAGTTATTTTGTACACAGATCTAAAAAGGTAGAAGATATAAAGGGTTGAAAATTTTTTGGGTCATGAAATTCTGTAAAATTATGGCCGTTCTATATCTCCCACTGTGAATCACGTATTGATATGGAATTTTGTTCTCTTATATGCTTTGTTTTTCTCAATTATAAACTATAGTTATTTGGTGCACAGATCTATAAATGTAGAAGATATAAAGGGTTGAAATTTTTTTGGGTCATGAAATTCTGTAAAATTATGGCCGTTCTATATCTCCCACTGTGAACCACGTATTCGTATGGAATTTTGTTCTCTTATATACTTTGTTTTTCTCAATTATAAACTATAGTTATTTTGTGCACACATCTAAAAAGGTAGAAGATATAAAGGGTTGAAAATTTTTTGGGTCATGAAATTCTGTAAAATTATGGCCGTTCTATATCTCCCACTGTGAACCACGTATTCGTATGAAATTTTGTTCTCTTGTACACTTTGTTTTTCTCAATTATAAACTACAGTTATTTGGTGCACAAATCTATAAATGTAGAAGATATAAAGGGTTGAAAATCTTGTGGGTCATGAAATTCTGTAAAATTATGGGGTCATGAAATTCTGTAAAATTATGGCCGTTCTATATCTCCCACTGTGAACCACGTATTGTTTTGGAATTTTGTTCTCTTGTACACTTTGTTTTTCTCAATTATAAACTATAGTTATTTTGTGCACAGATCTAAAAAGGTAGGAGATATAAAGGGTTGAAATTTTTTTGGGTCATGAAATTCTGTAACATTATGGCCGTTCTATATCTCCCACTGTGAACCACGTATTCGTATGGAATTTTGTTCACTTATATACTTTGTTTTTCTCAATTATAAACTATAGTTATTTCGTGCACAGATCTATAAATGTAGAAGATATAAAGGGTTGAAAATTTTTTGGGTCATGAAATTCTGTAAAATTATGGCCGTTCTATATCTCCCACTGTGAACCACGTATTCGTATGGAATTTTGTTCTCTTATATACTTTGTTTTTCTCAATTATAAACTATAGTTATTTGGTTTACAGATCTATAAATGTAGAAGATATAAAGGGTTGAAAATTTTTTGGGTTGTGAAATTCTGTAAAATTATTGCCGTTCTATATCTCCCACTGTGAAACACGTATTGTTTTCGAATTTTGTTCTCTTGTACACTTTGTTTTTCTCAATTATAAACTATAGTTATTTTGTGCAAAGATCTAAAAAGGTAGAAGATATAAAGGGTTGAAAATTTTTTGGGTCATGAAATTCTGTAAAATTATGGCCGTTCTATATCTCCCACTGTGAACCACGTATTCGTATGAAATTTTGTTCTCTTGTACACTTTGTTTTTCTCAATTATAAACTATAGTTATTTGGTGCACAAATCTATAAATGTAGAAGATATAAAGGGTTGAAAATCTTGTGGGTCATGAAATTCTGTAAAATTATGGCCGTTCTATATCTCCCACTGTGAACCACGTATTGTTTTGGAATTTTGTTCTCTTGTACACTTTGTTTTTCTCAATTATAAACTATAGTTATTTTGTGCACAGATCTAAAAAGGTAGGAGATATAAAGGGTTGAAATTTTTTTGGGTCATGCAATTCTGTAACATTATGGCCGTTCTATATCTCCCACTGTGAACCACGTATTCGTATGGAATTTTGTTCACTTATATACTTTGTTTTTCTCAATTATAAACTATAGTTATTTCGTGCACAGATCTATAAATGTAGAAGATATAAAGGGTTGAAAATTTTTTGGGTCATGAAATTCTGTAAAATTATGGCCGTTCTATATCTCCCACTGTGAACCACGTATTCGTATGGAATTTTGTTCTCTTATATAAATTGTTTTTCTCAATTATAAACTATAGTTATTTGGTGCACAGATCTATAAATGTAGAAGATATAAAGGGTTGAAAATTTTTTGGGTCATGAAATTCTGTAAAATTATTGCCGTTCTATATCTCCCACTGTGAAACACGTATTATTTTCGAATTTTGTTCTCTTGTACACTTTGTTTTTCTCAATTATAAACTATAGTTATTTTGTGCACAGATCTAAAAAGGTAGAAGATATAAAGGGTTGAAAATTTTTTGGGTCATGAAATTCTGTAAAATTATGGCCGTTCTATATCTCCCACTGTGAACCACGTATTCGTATGAAATTTTGTTCTCTTGTACACTTTGTTTTTCTCAATTATAAACTATAGTTATTTGGTGCACAAATCTATAAATGTAGAAGATATAAAGGGTTGAAAATCTTGTGGGTCATGAAATTCTGTAAAATTATGGGGTCATGAAATTCTGTAAAATTATGGCCGTTCTATATCTCCCACTGTGAACCACGTATTCGTATGGAATTTTGTTCTCTTGTACATTTTGTTTTTCACAATTATAAACTATAGTTATTTTGTGCACATATCTAAAAAGGTAGGAGATATAAAGGGTTGAAATTTTTTTGGGTCATGAAATTCTGTAAAATTATGGCCGTTCTATATCTCCCACTGTGAACCACGTATTGTTTTGGAATTTTGTTCTCTTGTACACTTTGTTTTTCTCAATTATAAACTATAGTTATTTTGTGCACAGATCTAAAAAGGTAGGAGATATAAAGGGTTGAAATTTTTTTGGGTCATGAAATTCTGTAACATTATGGCCGTTCTATATCTCCCACTGTGAACCACGTATTCGTATGGAATTTTGTTCACTTATATACTTTGTTTTTCTCAATTATAAACTATAGTTATTTGGTGCACAGATCTATAAATGTAGAAGATATAAAGGGTTGAAAATTTTTTGGGTCATGAAATTCTGTAAAATTATGGCCGTTCTATATCTCCCACTGTGAACCACGTATTGTTTTGGAATTTTGTTCTCTTGTACACTTTGTTTTTCTCAATTATAAACTATAGTTATTTTGTGCACAGATCTAAAAAGGTAGGAGATATAAAGGGTTGAAATTTTTTTGGGTCATGCAATTCTGTAACATTATGGCCGTTCTATATCTCCCACTGTGAATCACGTATTCGTATGGAATTTTGTTCACTTATATACTTTGTTTTTCTCAATTATAAACTATAGTTATTTCGTGCACAGATCTATAAATGTAGAAGATATAAAGGGTTGAAAATTTTTTGGGTCATGAAATTCTGTAAAATTATGGCCGTTCTATATCTCCCACTGTGAACCACGTATTCGTATGGAATTTTGTTCTCTTATATACTTTGTTTTTCTCAATTATAAACTATAGTTATTTGGTGCACAGATCTATAAATGTAGAAGATATAAAGGGTTGAAAATTTTTTGGGTCATGAAATTCTGTAAAATTATTGCCGTTCTATATCTCCCACTGTGAAACACGTATTGTTTTCGAATTTTGTTCTCTTGTACACTTTGTTTTTCTCAATTATAAACTATAGTTATTTTGTGCACAGATCTAAAAAGGTAGAAGATATAAAGGGTTGAAAATTTTTTGGGTCATGAAATTCTGTAAAATTATGGCCGTTCTATATCTCCCACTGTGAACCACGTATTCGTATGAAATTTTGTTCTCTTGTACACTTTGTTTTTCTCAATTATAAACTATAGTTATTTGGTGCACAAATCTATAAATGTAGAAGATATAAAGGGTTGAAAATCTTGTGGGTCATGAAATTCTGTAAAATTATGGGGTCATGAAATTCTGTAAAATTATGGCCGTTCTATATCTCCCACTGTGAACCACGTATTCGTATGGAATTTTGTTCTCTTGTACATTTTGTTTTTCACAATTATAAACTATAGTTATTTTGTGCACATATCTAAAAAGGTAGGAGATATAAAGGGTTGAAATTTTTTTGGGTCATGAAATTCTGTAAAATTATGGCCGTTCTATATCTCCCACTGTGAACCACGTATTGTTTTGGAATTTTGTTCTCTTGTACACTTTGTTTTTCTCAATTATAAACTATAGTTATTTTGTGCACAGATCTAAAAAGGTAGGAGATATAAAGGGTTGAAATTTTTTTGGGTCATGAAATTCTGTAACATTATGGCCGTTCTATATCTCCCACTGTGAACCACGTATTCGTATGGAATTTTGTTCACTTATATACTTTGTTTTTCTCAATTATAAACTATAGTTATTTGGTGCACAGATCTATAAATGTAGAAGATATAAAGGGTTGAAAATTTTTTGGGTCATGAAATTCTGTAAAATTATGGCCGTTCTATATCTCCCACTGTGAACCACGTATTCGTATGGAATTTTGTTCTCTTATATACTTTGTTTTTCTCAATTATAAACTATAGTTATTTGGTGCACAGATCTATAAATGTAGAAGATATAAAGGGTTGAAAATTTTTTGGGTCATGAAATTCTGTAAAATTATGGCCGTTCTATATCTCCCACTGTGAACCACGTATTCGTATGGAATTTTGTTCTCTTATATACTTTGTTTTTCTCAATTATAAACTATAGTTATTTGGTGCATAGATCTATAAATGTAGAAGATATAAAGGATTGAAAATTTTTTGGGTCATGAAATTCTGTAAAATTATGGCCGTTCTATATCTCCCACTGTAAACCACGTATTGTTATGGAATTTTGTTCTCTTGTACACTTTGTTTTTCTCAATTATAAACTATAGTTATTTTGTCCACAGATCTAAAAAGGTAGAAGATATAATGGGTTGAAAATCTTTTGGGTCATGAAATTCTGTAAAATTATGGCCGTTCTATATCTCCCACTGTGAACCACGTATTCGTATGGAATTTTTTTCTCTTATATACTTTGTTTTTCTCAATTATAAACTATAGTTATTTTGGTGCACAGATCTAAAAAAGTTGAAGATATAAAGGGTTGAAAATTTTTTGGGTCATGAAATTCGGTAAAATTGTGGCCGTTCTATATCTCCCACTGTGAACCACGTATTCGTATGAAATTTTGTTCTCTTGTACACTTTGTTTTTCTCATTTATAAACTATAGTTATTTTGTGCACAGATCTATAAGGTAGAAGATATAAAGGGTTGAAAATTTTTTGGGTCATGAAATTCTGTAAAATTATGGCCGTTCTATATCTCCCACTGTGATCCACGTATTGTTATGGAATTTTGTTCTCTTGTACACTTTGTTTTTCTCAATTATAAACTATAGTTATTTTGTGCACAGATCTAAAAAGGTAGAAGATATAAAGGGTTGAAAATCTTTTGGGTCATGAAATTCTGTAAAATTATGGCCGTTCTATATCTCCCACTGTGAACCACGTATTCGTATGAAATTTTGTTTACTTGTACACTTTGTTTTTCTCATTTATAAACTATAGTTATTTTGTTCACAGATCTAAAAAGGTAGAAGATATAAAGGGTTGAAAATCTTTTGGGTCATGAAATTCTGTAAAATTATGGCCGTTCTATATCTCCCACTGTGAACCACGTATTCGTATGAAATTTTGTTTACTTGTACACTTTGTTTTTCTCATTTATAAACTATAGTTATTTTGTGCACAGATCTAAAAAGGTAGAAGATATAAAGGGTTGAAAATCTTTTGGGTCATGAAATTCTGTAAAATTATGGCCGTTCTTTATCTCCCACTGTGATCCACGTATTGTTATGGAATTTTGTTCTCTTGTACACTTTGTTTTTCTCAATTATAAACTATAGTTATTTTGTGCACAGATCTAAAAAGGTAGAAGATATAAAGGGTTGAAAATCTTTTGGGTCATGAAATTCTGTAAAATTATGGCCGTTCTATATCTCCCACTGTGAACCACGTATTCGTATGAAATTTTGTTTACTTGTACACTTTTTTTTTCTCATTTATAAACTATAGTTATTTTGTGCACAGATCTAAAAAGGTAGAAGATATAAAGGGTTGAAAATCTTTTGGGTCATGAAATTCTGTAAAATTATGGCCGTTCTATATCTCCCACTGTGAACCACGTATTCGTATGAAATTTTGTTTACTTGTACACTTTTTTTTTCTCATTTATAAACTATAGTTATTTTGTGCACAGATCTAAAAAGGTAGAAGATATAAAGGGTTGAAAATCTTTTGGGTCATGAAATTCTGTAAAATTATGGCCGTTCTATATCTCCCACTGTGAACCACGTATTCGTATGAAATTTTGTTTACTTGTACACTTTGTTTTTCTCAATTATAAACTATAGTTATTTTGTGCACAGATCTAAAAAGGTAGAAGATATAAAGGGTTGAAAATCTTTTGGGTCATGAAATTCTGTAAAATTATGGCCGTTCTATATCTCCCACTGTGATCCACGTATTGTTATGGAATTTTGTTCTCTTGTACACTTTGTTTTTCTCAATTATAAACTATAGTTATTTTGTGCACAGATCTAAAAAGGTAGAAGATATAAAGGGTTGAAAATCTTTTGGGTCATGAAATTCTGTAAAATTATGGCCGTTCTATATCTCCCACTGTGAACCACGTATTCGTATGAAATTTTGTTTACTCGTACACTTTGTTTTTTTCAATTATAAACTATAGTTATTTTGTGCACAGATCTATAAATGTAGAACATATAAAGGGTTGAAAATTTTTTGGGTCATGAAATTCTGTAAAATTATGGCCGTTCTATATCTCCCACTGTGAACCACGTATTCGTATGAAATTTTGTTCTCTTATACACTTTGTTTTTCTCAATTACAAACTACAGTTATTTTGTGCACAGATCTATAATTTTAGAAGATATAAAGTCTAGTGAGTGGTAAACATGGTTAAATGTGAGTGTAAGTTGGTCCTATATAAGTCTTGAGAGTCACCAACATAGTACAGGTGAGACACCAGACTTGTAGAATGAAGGTGCCAAGTTTGGGAAAGGTGATAATATTGATAGACAAGAGGCACCAGCTAGGCGGAATAAAGATGCATTGGTCCGATTCTGGTTTAACCATTGGCAATGTTTGGTTTTATAAATTTAATCTCTCAAATTTTGATTAAATTAAAAAATTTAATCGTCCAAAGTGATTAAAACTAAATTTGGAATTTAATTTAATCAATTAAAATTCTGATTATTTAATCTTAATTTTTAGTTATGATTAAAAATTTTAATTGATTAAATTCCGATTAAATTAAAAGTGAATTTAATTTTAATCAACTAATTTTGGCCGATTAAATTTTTTAATTTTAATCATGATTAAAATTAAATTTCGGTTTAATTCAATTGTTTTTTAATTGATTAAATTTTTGCCCAACTCTGGTACGTAGCTCTAAAAATGTAACAACGTTTTTCGGTTCGAAAGCTAGCGCCGCATTTGGTATGTATCGTAAATGTAAACAACTAGCCTTCAAATGCCTGGAATGCGTTTATTAACTATCTAAAACCAGGGTAGTAAACCTTTTTATGGCTACCGCTCGCATTTTTTAAAAATCTTTTTTTGATAATAAAAAAAATTTCACCGCCTATTAAATCTACAGTAGCTTAATTTAGCGCAGTTGTAAGTAAAGTATTCGTAATTTTGGAAAAGAAGTGTAAAAAAAAATAAGAAATTAGTTTTATTTATTATACTTTACACTTTGTTTGCATAGAAAATTCAAATTTATGATGCATTTCCATGAAAACAGCGGAAGCTGATTAAATTGTAAGAAAAAAGAAAATCCCCTATTTTATTCAATTAATAATGAAACCCTTGATGCTGATGCTGCAAAACTGAATACAAAAACCCCATCCTCCAATAACAGAAGGCATAACAAAGATTTTCATCAATTTATGGAAACAAATTTACCAATTAGAATACTAATAATTATTAAAAAAATAAATAAACTATTTTAAATAGAGTTAATGCTTACTTTTAAACAGTTAAAAAAACTAGATTAAAGTTCATTCATGTCTTTTATCTAAACCACTACACTCGACTGAGTCGTTCCCCTCAGTTACGCTGAACTTGCCGCTAATTAACGGTATTTTAATGGAGCCTCTATCAGCCAGAAATCTTGCTACATAAATCAAAATTTTCAATTAAGATATTCCATTCAAAAAAAATTTAATAATCTTATAGCAATGATTAAGAATCAATTTGGTATTGGTCTGTGCACAATAAAATTTTCGCTATTCTTAAGTTTAATTTATTACTAATGCACTAGTTTTTGTTTATTCATTTTGTAATTATATTTTAATTGCAATTGTAAAAAATAAAACCCTGTAATAGAAGTTTCAGTTTGGATTCAAGCAAGTTTATTATACTCTATTGTTTAACAACTTCATCCAAAGACATTTGACTTTGGATTCCAACCGAAAAACAAAGGATCCTACCTCCAAACCCTTTTCTTCATTCTAAACCATATCTAAGGTACCACTTTTTATTATATAATAAAATATTTCTTTTCTACCTACCTTACTTTGAAACCAGAAGTTCTTCAGGATCCTATTCTACATAGCTGATCTTTATTTACATTCTGTAAACAGTAACTTTGACCTTCACTAATGATAATGTTTTTACTCTTTTCCTATCCCTATCTCGGCTTTCAGACATCTTCAACAAACATCTGATCTTAAAAAAAAAAAAGTTGAAGATGAAAGTGTATGAACAGAAATTTATTCAAATCACTATTACAAACTTCAACCTTCCAGAAGGTTATAAACGATCTAAACTTACATTACAAAACCTATTCACTATCGATTAGTGTGATTTATTTGGTAAAACTGTATCTAACTAATCGACATTTCAATTGTAACAAATAATTTTTAATGCATTCCTTAATGTGAAAGAAGTCTAGAGAATCAGGCTTTTATATGTATTTTATATAATTGATTTTCTCAAATAAATGGACTAAAATTGGATCGAATTATTGTTTGTTCTTTCTCCAGTTAAGTTTGATAAAAATATTTAGAAATTTTTGAATTTTATTTTAAAAAGCTTTAAAATTTCTATATTATAAATCAGTATTAAATTTTTATAGAGTGAATAACAATAAAAAATGAATAAAAGTGTAAGAATATGTCAGTTTAACTTTCTCTTATAAATAAATATGCAAAATTTTTCATTAATTTTAGAATAAAATATGTATGTCAAGAATTTTTTAAGGTGTGGTGCAATGTTGCAATTTGTTTGTTATTTTTATATTCACTTACTATGTGATTTGTGACCTGGAATTTAATTGGCATTGACACTACTATTGCTAAAAAAGAAAAAAAGCTGTGTACTCGTATTTGGCAGAGAGAAAAACATAAATATTTGAGAATAGCTCCAGAAATAATGTATGTTTCAATTTTCTTCTCATCCAGAAATCAACCAAAAATTTTTGGTTGATTAAATTGGTTACACAAGACAGCCTAGCGTGAAATTAAGGAGGAATTGCTTTCTTAAACGAATTAAATGGGAATTAAATTAGAAAAGCAGTGTCAATTTTGTGGAGCAATCTGAAAATTTGTCAATTAGAATTCAATTTCATTTTGTAGAAGAGAAGGGCGATTATAAAAGTTTAAATAAATTTTTGAAATAATGTGTTTTTTACTTACTATTATTTTTTTAGTGAAAGATTATTGCGATTTTATCAATTTTTCCCAAGTTGGTTTTGCAAGTTTTAGATAAGTATACAGACGAGCCTTTTAACAACGGACACTGGCGAGGGAAAGCAAAGTGGCCGCTGTTTGGAGGTGGCCGTTAGAAGGAGGTAGGCAAGTTTCATAACGAAAAAATATGGGTTTTTTTTCCGAACATCTATTTAAAAATTGTTTATTATTAATAGATTTAAAAACGTATGCATCAAATTTTTCTTAATTATCCGAAAAATTTATCAAAAAACTACATATTATTGACTTATTTAATAATTTTTATAATAATCATCACATTTATTCATAACAATAATAATTTATGGTGAAATTATCATCATACTATCATCTATTATTAGAAAAATAGAACAAACCTTTCGGCAAGTTGACGATGGCTCGATTTGGTTTTTGCAAAATCTTCCAACATATTTATTTTCTCTTCTAGAATTAAACCACTTTCGTTTGAGAGACATATTGGACAAAAATAATATTGTTCTTCCGAAGTTATATTGAAAAATGATTAAAATGGTACAAGATGTTTGTGAGCTTATATAGGAAACTTTAGGAAAAACCAGTAAAAAAAAATAATAAAAACTTGAGAGGGGATAATTATTTTGACCACCGCGTCAAAACGAACTTTTAATAATAAGGTGGTCGTTGGTGGGAGGTGAAACATTTAATTCGTTCCCCCAAAATCAATGTCCGCGGCCGCTATGTAGAGTGTTCGTTAGACGCGGAGGTTCTTTTATATAGAAAGTGTATAGGGGTAAAACGGGGAAATCCAAAAACTGGCCCGTAAATAGAGGTGGTCGCTAGTGAGAGTGTCCTTTATTTGAGGCTCGACTGTACATAAAATGGGGTGTTTGAAAGTAAAGAAACAATTATAAGACCGAAAATTGCTGGTAGCTGACTATGGTTCTACCAAAAGACCCGACAGTATCTTAGTGATAGAAATCTATTTACCTCTTTACAGAATATATTATTATTTATTTATTTTTTAAAGTTTGTACATTCATTTTACACATATTGTTGAGCAAATGAAAATTCATTTCTTTCACTTGATGAATTCATTCGCCAAAAAAGATAAACAATACGATTCGTAATACTGCATTAGAAAAGGTGGCCAATAGAAAAGTGGAAGTAGATAAATAAACTTCTTTAATTCGTTTCAGTCTCCCTATTACAGTAAGGGGAGGCTTTTTTTTGCATTATCTCAAGTGACGTTTAACTATCCTCACTTCTTATTCATCTTTTACAAGATCACCAATATATCCAAATAGAAAACTCTTCTGATTCACCTTCACAGTTTAGCAACACACGATCCTCCCCATCTTGCTTGAAATAGAAAAGTTTTTTTCTCCACAAGAATAGCACAGAACCAATTTAATTCACTTCTGTTGCCGTAATCAAAGGAAAAGGTATCCAGTCGTCTGCGGTAAGATTATCATTCTTTAGTAATTTGGTTACATTAGCATGTAATGAATTGATAATACGTTCAGGAAGAGTGTATAGTGGAATTTACTACCGGGAAGAGATGCAATTGGTGGATGCGAGCAGTGGAGACTCAATAATAATTATTAATACTTATCTTTTGAGATTACATAAAAGTCTGTTCACTTATACATATCCATATTTGAAAGATTCTCTTCTTTTTATTAAAAGAATAGTGGTTATAGAAAATTTCATGCATATTCTTTGGTAATGCTTACCTTTTAATTTTTATTTTTGGTTTACAATATACACCAATCATATAATCTAAAGAGTTTACGTAACTATAATTTTAGTTTTACATGTACAAATGTTTAGGTAGCAGAGTCTAGGTTTATCAAACAAAAATTAATACTATTTTAATAAACATTATTACAGTTAAAAGTTAATGTAGAGAAAACCAAGGTGGTCGTATTTCATAGAGGTAAATTGGCCAGGTCTAATATATCATATAAATATGGAGGATCCATAATAGATCAATGTAAACAGTATTGTTATTTAGGTGTCGTGTTTAGTAATTCTGGCTTATTCAAGCGGGCAGTAGAATCCTCTATAAGTAAAACTAATACAGGTTTTGGTGCACTAATTAAATTATTAGGTCATATGAAATGTAACTCTTGGGAAGTTCGAAAGAAACTGTTCCAATCGCTTACTTTAAACTCGTTGTTATATGGTACTCAAGTTATTGCATTGAATTATCTGCATGTACTAGAGCCAGCTTTTACACGATTTTATAAGAGAATTCTTTCTTTACCGGTGAGCACTCCGCATCATGTGGTAAGAATGGAAGCAGGGATACTCCCTGTTTCACATTCTGTCCTGAAAATGTCTTTAAAGTGGCTACTAAAAATCCTGAAAATGGAATCGCATAGATACCCTTTAATCTGTTTCCATAAACTGTTTGAGTTGGACAGTAAACCAAACAATATTTTGAAATATAACTGGTGGTCCCAGCTCAAGCAGTTGATGCAATATGGCAGTTTTGATGCAAATCGTGGTAATTTAAATTTCGGAACATTAAAGAAAGAATTTTCGTCAATTTTGGCCAAGTACGAGACATTTTTATTGGATAATGACATACAACGTGTACAACAAAGTACCTTCTGTTATATTTACAAACTACTAAATATCGAATATCAATATAGTAAGCCGCAATTATATTTAACACTTCCACTACCCCATAATGTCACAACAGTAATAGCTCAATTGAGAACTTGTAATGCATTAAATTTAAAATTATATTTTAAACATAATATATACGCGATAAATCCGTCAGAAATTTGTCAAATTTGTAATATGATGGAAACTGAAGATCTTTATCACCTATTGGTAATTTGTCCTCTGTACACGCCACTAAGAGAAATACTGTTTACAAATTTAGGTATTAAAAATAAATTAAATGCAAGCAACTACTTTGAAGTATTAAACATCGACACAAAAAACAAAGCCGTATGGATTTATAATTATTTTTATAACATATGTAGATTACGTTCTTTTTGTTTGGGTCAATGACCCATTTACTATTTGCTATTGTACCCTGAATATACAAGAAAAGTATGCTCTTGTTTTAACGTGTTGATGTAACTTGGATAAGTTTAAAATTAGTGTTGACAAATTATAAAATGTACTTGTGTTTGTGTGTGTAAATGAGAAATAGTATTCAGTCTGTTAATGTACAAAGGCTAAATGTATGTTTTTCACTTGAAGGAAATTGTTATTATTATTTTTTTCTTCTTTTTTTTTGTTTACTAGTTATTAACTATTAAGTTTGTTCATAATTGTGTAAGTTTGTTTGTTAATTATGTACTGTGAGCTCTGTCCAACAAGATTTTGTATCTTTAGATGGATAAATAAATAAATAAAATAAAATAAACATTATTATGTATGAATGTAAGTTATCTAAATGTTAGTCTAGTAAAGCTGTTCACCATCTTATGGCAAGTTTTAGAGTAGTTAGAAATTCAAATGTGCGCCATAATAGCCAAGCTGTTAAAGGCAAGGTCCGAAAGCTAAATTGAGGTAGTATTTTGATTCATTTCCGATCTAGAGCTTGATTTTTATGAAATGGTTATCTGAGAAATCAATAGTAAATTACGTTAGCTAGCCTCCTCCGTAGCAGTCGTTCATACGAGATGTGGCTATTAAATGACGAGACTATTGCTGTAAAACATTTTATTTTATATTTATACATATTTAGTTATTATCATCTTCAATATACACCCCTCCCCTATCCCTACAACGCTCCATGCGAATTTACCATTGTTCGAAACCGTGCTGGAAGTCTTTTTCTGTGAGCTCCTGCATGACGCTTGCCGCTTTTTCTTTCACAGCTTCAACGGAGACTGAAATCGTGTTCCTTTTTAATGCAGATTTGACTTTGGGGAACCAGATAAAAGTCACATGGGGGCCAGGTCAGGCCGAATAAGGGCGGATGGCCTAAAACCTGGGGGATGTTGTACTTGGCTAGAAACGTCTTGAGACAATGTAGTGTGAGCCGGCGCGTTTGTCTTGATGGAGAACCCATGACTCGGTTCTTCCGCAAATCGGGTCGATTTTTTCTTTACTCTTTCACGGAGTTGAGCAAGCACATCACGGTAGTAATGTTGATTAATTATAATCGATATTTTCATCAGTTTTGGACGTGGAAGGGCGTCCCGGGCGGTCATCATCTCCGACGTCTTCTCGGCCATCTTGGAAACGCTTGAACCACTCAAAAACTCGTGCACGTGATTAACATTCATCGCCATAAACTTCTTTTGATGAAAGATAAGTTTCAGTAGTGGTTTTACCAAGTTTCATGTGAAATTTCACGACAATTTGTTGCTCTAATACATGTGTAGTATCATGTTTTCGACAAAACGAAACTAACACTTCTTACACAAACAACGGTTCCGGTCAGACAGATTTCTCTACAAGCATGTGAGACGCTGCTATCGAAAGAGAAGGCTTTACGCTGCACAGCTGTCGGTTGTTGGGATTTGGCGCATGCATAGTTCTTTTGTAGCAGCATCAGTCTCGTTATTTAATAGCCACACCTCGT
Source organism: Rhodnius prolixus (assembly GCF_049639745.1). Classification (NCBI taxonomy): domain Eukaryota; kingdom Metazoa; phylum Arthropoda; class Insecta; order Hemiptera; family Reduviidae; genus Rhodnius; species Rhodnius prolixus. The sequence continues at coordinate 15,594,181 of NW_027411582.1, read as the reverse complement.
ATAATTCTTTATCATTTACAATCATCATTCCATCTTCTAGCAGTTTACTCGCCACTTTTTTTGTTTGAATAGTAATAAATACCACTGGAACTTTTCTGTTAACTTATTTATTCATGTACATTCAGCTTGGTAAGCGCCATGAACATCCGTTGCTTTGTATTCTTGATTACCATCTAGGGATTCTCTTTTCCTTTATTTAAATTGTTAATGATTATTTTAAGTAAGTATGTACAAAGCGTGAAGTGTTCCTTTTGTATAGAATTTAAGTGAAATTAGTAAGTCAATTTCTACTTCATTAGAACCGATAATTAGTTTCTTCTGTCTTCTCTTTCGCCATTGAAATGTTGCATTTCATTAACATTTTTTCTAAATTACTCTAATGTTATTTGTAATCAAGCGTATTGTAATGTATTTAACTTGTTGGTTGTATTTAACATAAGTTTCTAGGTTTTTGTTCTAAAATTAGTAATTTTAGTAACTGTTTTGGTCGTCTTTCTTTAACGCATTATTTATTATGATTATTTTTATTTTTAGAGAGAGATATTTGATGCGTGTATGAACCAAAAAGCCAGAAAAGTCTATTGTGACTCTTTTGCGTCATCTCTTTTGAGTTAACGTAGAATATAATAATTGTAAACATTTGCAGGTCCTTCGGTGTGGTTTGTACAAATACGTATTGTTTGCACTAATAATTATAGCAGTACAGGAATTAGGACACATGGACGATCTTATTTTCAAGTATTAATGCAGAAGGCACTGGAAAAAGTTGAAATCTCCAGCTAGGTTGATGAAAAAGTCGTAACCTTAAACTCTAATATCCACATTCTAGAGCAGTGCTAGATGTAAGAATCATTTTTCGATCTTATTTTCAAGTATTAATGCAGAAGGCACTGGAAAAAGTTGAAATCTCCAGCTAGGTTGATGAAAAAGACGTAACCTTAAACTCTAATATCCACATTCTAAAGTAGTGCTAGATGTAAGAATCATTGCCGATCTTATTTTCAAGTATTAATGCAGAAGGCACTGGAAAAAGTTGAAATCTCCAGCTAGGTTGATGAAAAAGTCGTAACTTTAAACTCTAATATCCACATTCTAGAGCTGTGCTAGATGTAAGAATCATTTTTCGATCTTATTTTCAAGTATTAATGCAGAAGGCACTGGAAAAAGTTGAAAATCCTAGGTAGGTTGATGAAAAAGACGTAACCTTAAACTCTAATATCCACTTTTTAGAGCAGTGCTGGATGTAAGAATCATTGTCGATCTTATTTTCAAGTATTAATGCAGAAGGCACTGGAAAAAGTTGAAATCTCCAGCTAGGTTGATGAAAAAGTCGTAACTTTAAACTCTAATATCCACATTCTAGAGCAGTGCTAGATGGAAGAATTATTTTTCTATCTTATTTTCAAGTATTAATGCAGAAGGCACTGAAAAAAGTAGAAATCTCCAGCTAGGTTGATGAAAAAGACGTAACCTTAAACTCTAATATCCACATTCTAAAGTAGTGCTAGATGTAAGAATCATTGCCGATCTTATTTTCAAGTATTAATGCAGAAGGCACTGGAAAAAGTTGAAATCTCCAGCTAGGTTGATGAAAAAGTCGTAACTTTAAACTCTAATATCCACATTCTAGAGCTGTGCTAGATGTAAGAATCATTTTTCGATCTTATTTTCAAGTATTAATGCAGAAGGCACTGGAAAAAGTTGAAAATCCTAGGTAGGTTGATGAAAAAGACGTAACCTTAAACTCTAATATCCACTTTTTAGAGCAGTGCTGGATGTAAGAATCATTGTCGATCTTATTTTCAAGTATTAATGCAGAAGGCACTGGAAAAAGTTGAAATCTCCAGCTAGGTTGATGAAAAAGTCGTAACTTTAAACTCTAATATCCACATTCTAGAGCAGTGCTAGATGGAAGAATTATTTTTCTATCTTATTTTCAAGTATTAATGCAGAAGGCACTGAAAAAAGTAGAAATCTCCAGCTAGGTTGATGAAAAAGTCATAACTTTAAACTCTAATATCCACATTCTAAAGTAGTGCTAGATGTAAGAATCATTGCCGATCTTATTTTCAAGTATTAATGCAGAAGGCACTGGAAAAAGTTGAAAATTCTAGCTAGGTTGATGAAAAAGACGTAAATTTAAACTCTAATATCCACTTTTTAGAGCAGTGCTGGATGTAAGAATCATTGTCGATCTTATTTTCAAGTATTAATGCAGAAGAGACTGGAAAATTTTATTTTATTTTATTACCAAGAAAAATCCAAAGGAACATGATTAAAAATAAATAAATTTATGCAGAAAATATAGTCTTATCTGATTTGCCAATTTTAGAAAAGTTAATCTCTTTAGTAATATCGTACTTTACTTTGAGGTCAGCATCTATGATCATTGATAATGGAGTTCCACTTCTCGCTTTGATTTTTTTCGGATTACATTCACTGAATTTTATAGAGCATTCTCCATCAGCTGACAATCACCTGTCCATCTTCTGTCATAATTACCTGTGACTGACTGGCAGAGGATGATTTGAATCCAATATGGCTGTTATCTCTGCATCCATTCTTGAATTTTTATAGCCGAACTAAATGCCATAACAAAGGTGCCAGCCCTGTCTTTTCGGTAGTACAAACAGTCATAATTCTTTCTTGTAGCAAAAAGTGTGCTTAGCAAAATTAAGATACCCTGGTATTAAAGGTGACTTTATTCAAACAGTTGTACGGATGATAATGGATTAAAGGTTCTCGAAAAGGCACTGGAGGTAAGGAGCCTATAGGGTATTTTGAGAAGTGAAAACACTCAGATCTAGGGACTACCAAGACAATGGCTCGTAGAATATAAAAAATAAACTAGTTTCAACAGTAAATTATACACTCCTGCCAATCTCAATACAATTCTCACAAAACTAACCGAGTATATAATTTAAATCAAAAGTAAAATCAATCATTGAAATAAATTAAAAATAAATAAAATATTATTTTTTTAAATCTTTTATTGGAATCTACCACTGCAACGATTGTTGCAACAAGCAAATATGGTACCTGATAAAAAAATGCGTGAAAATCACGAGTGAAGAAGGCACCCAGTGGTGTCACTCCAGTAACGTGCTCTTGCTATACTGTTCTCACGATAAGAGTAGGTCACGGGGCCATCTTACGAGGATTACCTGGTAATGTGGAGGAAGATAGGTGTTCTATGAGAGGGTTAGGATGAGCTGCTTTAGAGGAATGGTGAATTTGAGAAAACGAGTGTTAGCAAGATCTGTAATGAAAGGGTCATTTTGAGATCAATATGGATAGTGAGGTTAGATACATACTCGTAGAACGGAGCGTTAAGTAGTTTTCGAAGTATTTTTGGACTGTAATGCCTGGAGGCGTGGTGAGTTGGAACGCTTAGTCGATCCCCCATACTTCGATGCCGTATGACCAAATAGGTCGCAGTAACAGTACATATAAGAGTCTTTTGTTATGTACGAGGTTAAGTTTCGAACGTTAGTCAAGTAGTCTGGCGAGAAGTTTTGTAGCGTTGGTTAGTTTCTTGGTTTTTTCAGTCTAGTATGGGGATTCCATGTTTTGCTTCTAGGTACAGTCCAAGGTAGCGTACTTTGTCTACAGTTGGTTCAAGATGATAGGAGGTGATATTTTCCGTCTGAGAGTAAATTCTATAAACTTTGACTTCGTAACGTTGGTTTTGATTCTCCATTTGAAAAGCCAGTCCTGTAAAGTGGTAGAATGTGTGTTTGTAGAGTTCGTGTAGCGATAAGAGGATCGGAATGAGGAGATACGATTACAGTATCGTCAGCAAAGGTAGAAAGATTACTTATAAGATGGATATTTCAGAGTCAACTGTGGAGCAGCAGACTCTGATATCCGTCTAGCTCGAGCTGGTGTTCCTCAGGTTCTCTTCTTTACTCCTTATATACAGCAGACATACCTCAACATCCAAATAATAAAATTAAATAAAAAAAATTATCCATATAAAAATTAATATAATAAATAAATATAAAATTAAACTGTAGTAGTACCTTAAAGGTAACGTAAAGAGAATCTTTAAAAATTTGCACTGACTATAAACCATAATTTATACCAACTCCTTAATCTCAATAATATCCAGCACAGTGTCATTAAGCTCAAAGAAGAAAAAAATAACCTGCTCCTAAATAATTATCATTAAATGATGGGACATCAACATTATAATTATTAGCGCCGTTACCTTACCAGTTTCAAACTTCCAAAAATGTTGTTGCATATTTTGGTTCTCATTTACTTTCTTTTCAACTTAAAACTCCCGATATTATAATAAAAGTTGAGCGCAAAAGTCGTCAATAAAGGCGTAGTGATTTATTCCAGTTTTTAGTACCATTTTCTACCACGTGCAGCGCTAGCTTGTCTTTGGCTTAGATCTAAATGTGAATATTTGTTCTATACTTTCTGGATTAAATCTATATTTATCGTAATATCTAGAACGTTCTCATTATAAGTTCGGAAAGTTGTAGGCGGTGAAAGAATTTACTCGATTGAACTAGTTCCTCCTTCTGTCAACTTGTATAACAACTACCGAAGTAGAAACTTAAGTTTATAATAAATTATATTATAACCTTATAAGACAGTTTTTTATCCGGTAATAATGGATTGCATACTTTTTAAACAGATTTATATTAAACTGTAACCCGGATACTTTTTTGTATTGAACACAGAATAAAAAGAAAAAAAATTCTTCCTTACAACCTACTGGATAAGAAGTCTACTTGATAATTTAAAATTCTCCAGGGCATGAAATTGGGTTAACTTTTTAAAGGTTGTCTCTGAGTATAGCTCTTTAACGGAACAAACTTCATAAGTTCATGTTTTCTTTTCATATACTCCAACCTAAATACCCATAAACTTATTTTGTTCTAATTCTAACAAATCTTCCTGATATTAACTTCGACTGGCTAGCAAAGATATTGCTCCCCATATCACATTGGTTTAGAAAATGGTGAAACCGTCTTCATCGTAATGGCAAGAGGTTTTAATTTTTTCAGATGTCTTTTCACTTGCACCTAGGGTTGCCAACTCTATAAAGTTCCAAAAAAAAAGGACACCCTAAAAAAGTTAAGTACATTCAGGGCCGTCAACAGGATTTTGGGGCCCAGGAATATACAGGGTGTTCAGCATAAGACTACCGTTACTTCGGGTGGCCGATTCTGGGCATCATTTGCAACAAAAAATTCTATATAAACTGTGGCTCGATTCGGCTCTGTTTTATAGATATTTTTAATTTTATGTTTTTTCCAAGGTAACACTACTTTTTAGCAAACAGTTGTCTATATTTCTCAAACTATTAAAGCTACAGCAATTTCGATAAGCTCATTACAAAGAAGGTTAAATTTCCTTTTAAATAAGCTAATTTATATTCCAAAAAATTAATATCAAGTATTTCACTTTGTGGCCCAAACATAAGAAATAGCAAGTCTCTAATTTTTTCCCAAAAACTTTGACTTCATTTTTCTCAAAAATATTATATAAGTTTAAAACGTGCACTATTCATGAAAAACATCTACATACAAATACCTTTCGAAAGATATACAATGCATTTTTTAAAATAAATGATGCAGAAATCTGTGATTAATTGCAAAAAAGTAGGCCTCAAAACAGCGTCGGCATTATGAAAGGAATGCACCTACCATAAGAATATAATTAATCAGAATCATCAAATCCAGTACCACTTTTTGCATTTTGTTCATCGTTACATCAATAACCTGTTGACCTATTCAGTTCAGTTAGAACAGAAAAACAACACGCCAAATGAAGAAGTCTCGGAATTCAGAACTTAAATCGAAAATACAATAAAATAAATTAGATTTGTGTGAATAATATCTGAAAAAAGGGCAAAAGGCGTCCTTTCCTAATTTAAGAAAGGACAACGACAACCAGGTGTTAAAAAAGGGCAGTTGGCAACCCTACTTGCACCGAAGAATCAAGTACAGAGTTCAGGAAAACGTTCTTGTCAAAATTTTGTAATCAAGTTCTCACTTTAATTTCAGCGCTGAGATTTCTGAGTTAACTTCAAGTAGAACAACCTACCTTTAATGAAACTGTAATGGTGAATCAGTTGCATTGAATAGTTTTTTATATTATCATTACTATTATTAAGATTTTCGAGAACTTCCTTATTACGCATGCAGACTCAATATCGAAGAAGAAACAACAATTAAATACTAGTATATATTTAGTCACGGTATGACAAATAGTGTCACTACTATCTTGAGACAATGGACAATCCGGAATTCCCATTTGTTTTTGTTTTCAATAGTGAAAACTTTAATTAGTAAAATGTATTTAGATTGATGACTTATTTCCGGTTTGGGAACTTTCCCATCGATGGTCTTTCCTAAGTAGTTTTTATCGTCATACATTACTTAACAATATCAATAAGTTGATAGACAATATGGTTGTAGTTATTGTCGTCATGTTGAGAAGGTCCTACATAAACCTAATTCTGGTACAAAACATTTCATTCTTTGTTGTTACGCATTGTTTGAGTGAGAGTTATCAATGTATTTAGTATGTATAATTCGCATGATAAGGAACTTCCTTTTACTTCTGTTGTAGATTCCAGTAGGTAGGTTATATTAGACAGGTTAGTAAATGATAGACTGGTGCTAATTAGAGATAATTTCGAAAATTCTCTTGTGTAATTCAGAACATTTTGTAACATCTGAGTCTACTCTAACAACGATATTCTTAAAAAAAGTTTCGAATCATTGCAAAAAAGAAGAATTTGAATATTATTGTGTTATTTGATTCTTGAGTATTATCAATAGAATGCTTAATTAAAATTCTGTTTACATAGAAAATATAACCAATCGATATATATTCAGTGGTCAAAAAAAGTATTCATATACCAAGTTTTCTTACTTTATCTACTGAACTTTTGTTTCTAGGATGACTACCTGTTCAGCACTGAAATTGAAGATAGTAACAATGAATTTAATGCTCTCATTTTCTTTTATAAACATAAAGAATTTCATAAAGAATTTGGGAAGAATTAAAAAGCTGTTTATTGGCAAACTTTCAAGTGAAATCCAGTCTCTTCATCCCATTGATTTCACTAATAAATGGTTTCTTCCTTGCTGTTCTACCTTTGTAGCTCGCTGCATACAGGCGATTTCGGATGGTCTGTGGCGTAACAAAGGTCCCTGAAGTTGGTACAGACTGTGCTTGCAGAAAAAGCCACAAACAAAATCCTCTTTGGACTTCCATAGACATTTATTAGAATTAAACGTTGAAATCTCCCACTTATATTTTACAATAGTAATAATAATAGTTAAGAAAAATGAAAACTGTTATATTATAGGAAGTTTACTGCTTTGGAGCAATATGCGAGAATATATTTGACTTTATAACCTTGCGTGAAACATTTTACCAACATCTATGTAAATGGTGTTATCTTCTTATATTCTTGATAGTTTTGTAAATAAACATTAACCTAAAGCATATTAATTCTGCTTTCTAATGTTAGTGTATTCGCTTACATACTGCAGATTTAAAGTACCCATCAGTTTCTATGTTTTTATTCCTTTACTTCTTCGTTATTTCGATAGTTTAAACAAAAAAGTTAATGTCTGTTGTACGTTTAAAGCAAAACTAATCGCCTACATTTTCAGCTGGAGCTTAACGTCGTTCTTCCATATTAAACGTCGTTGACCCCCAGTAGAAGCACTTATTTTACTATTTTTCAGATAAATAGAAAGTAACTCCTCGCGGGACTCGAAATGGGAATCTTCCACTTAGCAGCCATTTCACGTAACCTCCACAACAAACCCGTTCCCTGCTCTCATTTTCTTTTATAAACTTAAAGAATTGATTAATAAGCAGAAAAATAAAACCCTATTGAAAATTCATAGTTTTGTTTGGAGCGAAAAATTCGAAAATTGAAATGTTCTTCCAGAAAAGAGCTCATAACAAATTTAAAGAAATCATGGGCAGAAATCACATCTCAAGAGACACTAAACCTGGTGGAATCTATGCCAAGGAGGATTCAGGCAATAATAAATGCAAAGGGATTGCTTACAAAATATTAGGTCTTTAGTTTTGCTTTAATTATAACATTCAGACTGAGTGTTTGAATACTTATTTTGCATACAATAAATTATTTTGCTGCTATTTAATCAATTCTTTATGTTTATAAAAGAAAATGAGAGCATTAAATTCATTGTTACTATCTTCGATTTCAGTGCTGAAGAAATAGTCATCATAGAAACAAAAGTTCAGTAGATAAAGCAAGAAAACTTAGTGTATGAATACTTTTTTTGACCACTGTATATATCGATAAAATATAGGCAAGTCGTGAGAGTAATTTACAAACCATATTTTTATCTAAACATAACTTAAACATTTAGGTAAATTTATTGTAGTAAAATATTCTAAAAAGATAAACAAGAAAAGTTGATTCAATGTTGTTATTTAATATTACATAAATAATATTATTAAATACTTGTAAGAGTATTATAATAAACTTAATTATGTAAGAATTTTTCCCCTTCACTAACTCAGTGAATATTTCCATAACTGTTAACTATTTACTTAAATCTCAATAGAAGCTAGTCCAAAGCACATATGGCTCGTGCCAAGCAGTGTGAAGGACACAGTGCCATAGCTAATGGAGTTTTATTCTAGATACAAAATAAAGAAAAAATTATTAATAAAATTCAAAAAGCCGTGGGTGTAATTCAGAGAAAATGGGAGGGGGAATCGTAAATATTTATACAATCCCGTTTGGCGAGTTAAAAATTTTAATATGCTTCTACAATTTTACAATCTACTTAATCAAGAAAGTACACGTGACCAACTTGATCACGTAGCTGTTTTTAGTTAGTACACTTTACTAAGTGGACAGATTGAAGTTTTTGTAAGAGAAAAAAAAAGAAAAGATAACTGACTGTCTATTTTATAAAATTTATCCCTTACAATATGCAAAACTGAATTACCTTGAACCTACGGGTCAATTTGTTTACTTTTTGCTTTTTATAAATCAACTTTCATGCTTCCTTAATTGATTGTTATTTTCTTTTTATTTTAACATATTTCTTTGCTTTGTTTCCTTGTTTCAAATTAGATTCTAAACTTATTTATTATTTGTTTCAATCAATTGAAAAATACCCTTTTATCTTATCTTCTTTATAATTGAATTCCCTTTGCAAACTATATTTCATTAGTTTTTGTATTCCCATAGAGATATAAGTTTATTGGGTCTTAATGAGAAATATATTTATTTATTATACTTGCGCTTTAGACAAACTCAGATTGGTCAGCCAGATTCGAGTATCGAGTTTCCAAGGCATTGAGAATCAGATCTAGAAATGGTTATTACCACATGGAACACCAACTCAATCTGCACAATGTGCAATCTAAAGAAGAATTAAAAACCTGGAGCACTTTCTCTTTGTCTTTGTCCACTTTATTCACCACTGAGAGGACACTATCTGGGAAAGTTTCTTCAAAAAGAGTGCCCATTTATAAATGTTCTAAAAGTAAACTCATATGATCACCTAAATAAGATCTACCAATATGTTATACGTAGAATCTTTAGAGCTAAGATCATTTATAAGAAACGATTAAAGAAATAGAATCTAGCTAAAATGTTTAAGTTATGTTTAATTAACAATCAATATGATTATATCTTTTGTTTACTCAGAAATGTTTAATTTTGTTTAATTTATTTTATTATTTATATTTAAATGTTTAATTTTGTTTAATTTATTTTATTATTTATATTTAAATGTTTAATTTTGTTTAATTTATTTTATTATTTATATTTAAATGTTTAATTTTGTTTAATTTATTTTATTATTTATATTTAAATGTTTAATTTTGTTTAATTTATTTTATTATTTATATTTAAATGTTTAATTTTGTTTTATTTATTTTATTATTTATATTTAAATGTTTAATTTTGTTTAATTTATTTTATTATTTATATTTAAATGTTTAATTTTGTTTTATTTATTTTATTATTTATATTTAAATGTTTAATTTTGTTTTATTTATTTTATTATTTATTTAAAGTATACTAGTAGTTATTTAAAATTATTGTACACTTCAGAACCCCTGTAATATGTAAATTTACATCAAATACAGAAATTTATCTATCTATCTAGTTTTATATTCCCTACAGAATGTGTATCTACTTGCCCAATATTAATTGAATTGTACTATTCGATAGTACAACTAGTGATATTATACAGGTTGATGGGAAAATCAAACAGAAAATTTATAAATTTTGTAAGTTTTCAAAAAAATTTACTCATACAATTTTCTTTATTTTTGGAATGTCCTACGTATCACATGCTGTTAAGGTTCTTAGTAACCACCTTTCTTTGCCTGATATGTTTATGGGATTCTCTCTGTAAAGCATTCTATATCTTAATGGAAGTATTTTTAGATGCGTATACATTATTCATTAATAAAATGAAGAATTGTGGGTTATGGTTGTACCCGTGTTTAATATCAGGTCAAATAAAATCCAATTTTGGTATTTTGCCATCCTTACTTTCTACACCAAGCATCATTCCTACATTAAGGACGATTCTTCCAAAGTAATCCCAGTGGCCGTCTTCTTATACCTGTTTAAAACTCCGTTTCTCTGCGCGGGATTCTAGAAACCTAACATAGATCTTACGATGAAAATGCCAAGAGTGGAAAATTCTCTTCCTATTTACTAGCACGGCTAACTCTCTCTTTTTGCTCCAAGGAAATATCCAATCTCTTTGGAAACGTTCCAGCAGGATCGTAGTACATATAAAAAGAACCTTATGATCCAGCTAGCTGTTGATGTAAACATTATGAAAGCGTAGTTTTGTTTCTTTAAGTTTTTATTTTTGTTTCAAGTTGAAGCACGTCTGAAATTGAAATAAAGAGCCCTCAGCAAAAATTCAGTGAAAGATTGCCTGCCAATCAAGACAGCAGAAAGACTGAGTAGAATCTTTTGCAACTAATAATAAATGATTAGTCTGAGATAGAATATGAACTGTTTCTCCTTCTAACCTTAACAGAAGCTATGGAATAACGCGCATGCGTTCTTCTCAGCGTTGGGCAATATTTTGATTTAATGAAGAGGCCTACAACTGTTACCTTTTTCTGTCTTTTTTTTTTCAAGTTCTTCCCATTTCTTCTGCTGTTCGGCCTCTAGTCCACCTTTTAAAAGCATCTACTATATAATTTAAAATCTTGAAATAGCTGCCGCTTATTTTGTACATGTATAAATTTCAACTTTGCATTTTCGTGATCTATGCAATTATTATTATACAACAGGCTTCTATCAAGTTACTATTTCACTGTTAAATCTATACAATCTTACTTCATCAAAAGAATCATGTACAGCGCACCCTATATTTAAGTAGTAATCTTAAAGGCAATTAATTATTTGAAAATATTGAATCTAATAATTTGATTTAATGAATCAAACCTTTTTTTAAAATTAAATTACATTTTATTATAACTAATACCAATCATCAAGGGAAGGGATTAGCTATGAGGTTAGCATACTGGACTCCCACGCGGAGGTCCCGGGTTCGAATCCAGCAGCTGACCCTTAGATTTTCTCTTCCTAGGAGCTTCTTACAGCTCACTGTCCGGTGATGGACAGTGTTGTCTGTAACGAGAGAACACTGTCCGGAGGCCGGCAGTGCACTGGAAAAAGCTCCGGGCGCTAATGACCTCAGCTGTTGATGCGCCAAAAAAAAAAAAAATAATAATAATACCAATCATGCATTTCCCAAGTGTTATTCATCTTCACAAGTTTAGTTACTACATCCAACCGTCCATCTTTCAAGTTTCAATAGATTCCAAATTATTTTGGCAATAACAGAATATAAGAACCGAATTACTGGAGTAAATGGGTAATAATAGCTAATAAAGGCCAGTTTCTGAAATTGCAGGCTGTTAGTTGCATAATATTAGTAACTGTTATCCCTTAAATACTCTGCAATCAATAAGTACTTCAGGACTATCTAAACAATTTATGGTGTTTTCTATAACGAATTTTGTGGTAAGTAACTTTTTGCTATGCTAACATTTACTATGTATTACTTAGTAAACTGTAAAGTCCAAAATTTTAACTCTTACTGCCAATGTTGAAACTATCTGCTAAATATAATTGCTAATTTTTCATTCTACTATCTTGATTAGATTGTGTACGATTAATTTGATTCTTCGTACCACTGTTCATGATATTTTAAAGCTTATAATTTAGCTATAAAGTGGAGAGTAAAGTGTGTTACAGTAAATGCAAATGAAAGGTCGCGTTGAGCAAGTTCACCTTGATTTAAAACTTTCAAGTAGCCATTTACGTACATTACCGACCCCAGAGGAGGGCCCACGAGCTCATTTTTCAAGATTTATTTTTTTTTTTTTTACCATTAAATGTTTTTCTTAACGACTCTATAACTACCTAATTGTATAAGTGTTTTTGTAATAAATCTTTTGAATAAGTTTTTATACTTTTAAGGTTTTTATTATTTCTATTTTAATTATAAAGTTAAGCTTGCAAAGAGGTAATTAATCTGAACGCTGTGAAATAGTTCATTGAAAGAAATTTCCTTTATGAAATCTTAAAGTAACGTTTTTATTATTGTTCATTATTTTTGGTGACTGAATCATAGTTTCAATAGGATGAAATATTATTGCCAGTTTCAGTCATTATAAACTTTATTATGCCGAGCTTTCGACCTAGGGACTTTTCTCCCAACTTTTTCTTGACTTACTGTGGGTATCAAGAAGAGATAACAGAAAATAAAATTTTGAATTTATGCATACCAAGATTAAGTTAAAATAATTGAATGTTAATGGTTTCTTTGAATTTTTAATTACATTGAGATAAATTCAATTTAGGATTGATATTAGTTGAGCCACGGCAATTTGGCACCCTTCCTATTATACAGGGTGTTCATTTTAAGACGGCTCAAATGCATTTCATGCTTAAACGGTTAATCTGAGCAAAAAATGGTAGAGGAAAAATTTGTTGCCCGTCATCTCTAGTTTCAGAATATGTGACTTGATTTTAGATTGCTGCCCGCATACGCGGCTGACGCGCGACCAAAAGTGGAGTGAAGAGTGAGGCACCTTTGAAGGCACAGTACATGCTTCACAAGTTGAGTAAAGTGCATTATTTGATAAATTAAGGAATAAGTTTGATTCTTTACATGAAAGATATTTGATCACTTAAATATGTGGCAGGAGGTTTCCAATTTTTTTTGGTAATTAAACGCAACTCTTCCAAAATTACCAAATAATTATTAAACCTTCTTGTTTGTAACAGATGTAAAATTAATTTTTAGCCATTTTGAGTACGCTTGAGAACATTTAAAGCTCTTAACATTTGATTTTCCTTAGAAAAATCACTCGGAAAACTACTTATTTCCCGATATTAAGAAAAATACTAGCTTTACTGCCTTGGCAATATTTTTAGTAGAAAGGGGATGCAAAAATGACCTATCGCGTGCTCTTCTTTCTCTTTGATAACAAGTTAAAAAATTGAAATATAATTAATAAATACCAGATTTTGAAATGGCCTAGCACCTTTAATTTTGAAGATATCGAATTGCGGTTTCCGGTTTCTTTCATAACTTTTTATACTCTTTAAAACTGTATATATGAAAATGGGGGTCAACTGCGAACCCTAACTTTTGGACGCGCGGCTGCCGCGTATGCGGGCAGAAATCTAAAATCAAGTGTCACATATTCTGATACTAGAGGTGACGGGCAACAAATTTTTCCTCTGCCATTTTTTGCTCAGATCAACCGTTTAAGCATGAAATGCATTTGAGCCGTTTTAAAATGAAAACCCTGTATAAAGCCTTGAATTAGGGCTAGATAGCCTCAAGAAAATATTTTCTTTAGAGCGGGTCTAAGTCCAGCATCTGTGTAGGACTGGGATTCGCAAAATTCGTAGGCGATCTTTTAAGTTGTATGTCTTAAGCTGTCTGAATGGCTTGCAACCTCTTGGCGTGTTATGAGAACTGAATCAACGATTTCGTATTCATATTCTTTGTTGTTGTGGGCGTAGCCCTTGTTTGTTACATGAGAAATATTAAAAGTGTAGAAGAATTGGAACTGGAATTCACCAGTAACATCACAAAGTCCAAGTAGTACATCAAGTATCTCAGCAGGGCCTGACTTTAGAGTCTGAGTGATAAAAAAGGTCAGTGGTTGTGTCTTAAAGATCAATTTAGCAATCAATTAAATCACAACCAGTTTTTGGCCAAAAAGCCTATTATTTTATTTATAGAAATTCAACCACTGCATGATTATAGTAATTAGGTAGATTTAGATTTCACGGCGGGACGGGACCCATGCCCCACGGCACCGCAGCCACCAAGAGGCTTATTGTGCCTTCCCCTTTAAGTCTAGTAGATGAAACCTCCCCTTCTAAGAAGGTTGAGGGCTTTCTTTCCCAGTTCCTTCTGCGCTACAATCTCCTCTGGTCTCAAGGTACCAAAGATTGTAAGGATTGCAAAGCAATCGAATAACAGGTGAGAGGTCGTTTCTTCCTCTTCCTGACACAATCTGCACACCGTTTCCGATCTAATAAGCCCCACCTTGCGCAGATGCTTTCTGAACCTACCGTGCCCAGTGAATAGGCCTGTAGACAGAGTGATCTGATTCCTGCCCAAGCCTAGAGTCACTTTGGTTCTTTGTTTGCACAACAAGGGCATAAACCTCTTGCTGTGTTTAGACCCCAGGAAGCATCACCCAGTACTTTTCATGTTCTCTCCAGATCCAGTCTCTGAGAGCCTCACGAACTGCACCCGTGGTGTCCCCAGAACCGGCTCCGGGCCAATGAAGGGAGTATTAGCTCCATTCCTGACCAACTGATCAGCTATTTCATTCCCCTTAATCCCCACATGGCCCGGCACCCATTCCAATCGGACCTTATTGTGCCGCGCCAGTAGTTCTAGGGCCTTTCTGCATTCCCAAACCAGGGAAGAGGTAGTTCTGAAGGAAACAAGAGCCTTCAGTGCCGCTTGACTGTCCGAAAAAATGCAAATCTCCCTATTTCTAAGATCTATTCGCAGATTTTCCCCAGCGTAAGCTTTAATGGCAAAAACCTCGGCCTGAAAGACGGTGGCGTATCTCCCAAGAGCTCTCTCAATGAGTACCTCAGGTTCAGCCCCATACACTCCAGCTCCGGTCCCGCAGGCCATCTTGGAGCCATCCGTAAACCACATGGCTCCCTTCTGGCACTGTTCTGTCCACTTTACCCTCCATTCAGTCCTCGATCTGAGGATCATCTGAAACGGAGTCTCGAAACTGTCAGTAATTAGGTAATGGCTGGTATAGTTGGATTCTCTTTACAGACTTACAGTCGACATTGAGCGAGTAGACTTCTGGTAAAATAATGCAAATATAAGATGTAAGATGTTGCTTAAATAGACTATACAGTATAATTTATTTTTTACCAAGTTTTGGTAACTAGAATTATTATAAAAAAAATACCCCATTATTTAGAAATAGTATTCTTTTCAATATTTTTAAAGTTCAATGACTTCTAACAGCTTCTCTATCCTTTATTTATTCTCTTATAAAAACTTGAGCATTCATTGTTAAGAAAGGAGATACATACATTTGAAATTTCAAATGCAAAACTCTAAAATTTCAACTGCTTATAACTCATTTACTATTCAATCTGGAATGCTGATACTTCGTACCCTTTTTAGATTTCACTTTTTTTTGAATCGATTCGACCAGTTGTTGCTTAATTTATGCTTTCTAGCCCGCATACTCGTGTTTTCAAATAAAATGTATGTTTGTTGTAACATCCAACGTATTTAGAGTGGATATTGCCAACGTCATGCTTCATGACAGCTATATCTTTTTGTTTACTCTGAATACGTTATTCAGATCAAAGAATTTATTGATAAAATTGGCTATAATTACAGTTTAACTGAGACTACTATCTAGTTTTCTTAATGATCTTAAATGTCACGCTGATATTAATGAGTAATTGTTGCACACTTATTAGATGTAATTCTATAAGAAGCATTGTTGTGAAATTTGCAAGATCAATATGACACTAAATTGAGGTCATATTATGTGCATTCCTATGTAAATTATCAACTTACAGCTAAATAGTTTTTTATGTCATATATACGCCTTAATGCAATCGTCACTTTTACTTTCCATTGCAAAAGTTGTTATAAATAGCCTTGAATTTTGTTTAAAAGAATTTGACTTTGCACTTAATAAGAATTTTTGTTCAGTTTTATTATCTATTTCTCTCAATTTGGTACTAGTATCAAGTGATACATTACAATAAATATTATTTTGAATAAAGTATTGCATTTTTCAGGTTGTCTACTACACCGAATTAGGTTAGGAGACGTGGTCGAAGGTGTCTAGAATAAGTACTTTGCAATGAATTTTTTTTAGTAACCATTAAGTGAAATCCAAGACCTAGACCGGTGAATCGAACCCAGCACTATTTTTTTCAGATCTCAGAGCATTCGCATCTCACACAAATTATTGTGCACTTCTCACTTACCTTCTGAGGATCTCTATACAGGGTGTCCCAAGCTATATGGATAACGACTTTTTCTCGGAAACTAAGGTAGCTAGAAAAAAAAAAGCTAAAAAATACGTGTTCCCTTAGTTTTTTTTTGTTAGAAATCCAAATTTAATTTGTAAATTTTTTTCGGGGCTTCCAGAAGCGAGATACGGGCACCAACTTCATTTTTTCAAATGGGGAGGTGTGGTTTTTATTTAAGAAATAGATTCCTCTATTTTTTTTAAGAAAAATTTACTTGAACGGTTTTTTTCTGTGAGCGATATTTTAGAAGTTATGAATGAAAACATGATTCTTATAAGGAATGTCAAAATGATATTATAACGGTTTTTTGATGGAATAAGAAGAAAAGTACTATTTTATTATAAATTTTACTCCTCATTAATATTACAGATCATGCTCGAAATGGCCTCCACCATTAGAGATGCATAGACAAGCTCTGTCCAGCCAATTGTCCCTTAATGCCAAAGAAATAGATTCGGCTTTAACCGAGTTACAGGCATCTATTATTCTCTGCTTTAGTTCATCTACAGATGCAATTCCGGCTTGATTCTGATGCACCTAGATCTAGAAATGCTTTTAGATAAGCAGAAATAAGAAAAGAAAGAAAAAAGTTATGAATAATCACCTTGTTTTTCAGGTATCCCTAGGGTATCCAAAGAGAATCTCTGGTTTTTAAGGACGTAAAACATCTTTAAAATCAGGAAATAATTTTTCTTTTACTTCTCCTGAGCAGTGTTTTGCCAGGAAGTTTATTTACAAGCTTAAAGCTAGAAATCCTTGTAAAAACTACATGAAGAACACCTTATTTCGTTTGCGAGGAAATACAAAGGAAGACCAAGAAATATATATATATACATGGCTATAATTTATGCAAAACACCCAGCCTGTGTATAGCCACAACTTCCTTGATGTTGTCATAGATGTTGACCCGTACTGTATAGAATGGCGCCAGGTCACCCAAACGGACCAGTTGTACCAACTTGGGGGCTGTTATTTTCTGAAGAAAGTTCCACTAAATATTTCCTGATTAGTATTACGTACATTATTATAGAATAATGAAGAAAGTCTAGCGTAATATCTTTTTGTTTTGAATAAAATTGGTTTATGCCGTAATGATGCTTTATGGCTATCAAAGCTTCAGTTACTTTGAACGATTTTACGAGGGACACTGAGTCAGTTTTACCCAACAATCTAATGCACAAATTGTTGCTTGCTAGCTAGAGATTGTAAAAAGTTGGACGCTTGCTTCCTCCAAGAAAGTTTCGTAACTTATAGAATTTAATCTTTTGCAACCTTTACAACGTCCTTTTTATTTATACCATTTTTACATAAAATGACCCAGAATAATATGAATAGTTGATTGTTTTCTAAAAATTCTATGGATTTCCACTTTTTCTAAAAGTAAGAGAAAGTGTTGCGATTGAAAAGCTTTTTTTCGATTTTGGGATCTCATTGCAAATATCCGTTTAAAGGTCCCCAGGATGTGGAAAAGTAGCTTTCCAAAAATTGGTATAAATGAGTGCAATATCTTTTGTGTAGATCTATAATAAATTATTAGAGTGGAAGGTTAAGGTATTCACTCAAAAATCAAAATGTTATTTAAGTATAGTTAGCGGCATTGCCACCTGAATAAACAGTATTAACAGAATTAAGCTGGTAATAAGATTTCAAATTGTAAGATAATCTATTGAGCGAAAATGGCACTGAACTAAATAAATTTTGTGTTTTTTAACGATTTTTTTTGCACATTTAAAATTTATTACGTTTAAATTGCGATTATGAAATACATTTCAGTGTTTAGAGATTTACATGTAATTGTTTTGTTTTGAAGTGAATAAGTCTTTTTTGCTATCATATGGAGGCAATCCAAAAAACTTAATAATAATAAAATCTGGGGATACAGTTTGGCATTATAGTTTCCAATCTATCGTCTACATCCAAAATTAAATTAGACCACTGGGTAGCTAAAGGATCAAAGAATTCATTACGATAAGCGAGGACTGTGACGCATCGCGCGCGGTGGAGAGGAAAGCACCGCCATTTTGAGATCATTTTGCTGCGAATCGAGATTTGCAATTAGTATAACTTTTGACTCGGAGAAGCTACGATGTTCGTTTAAGTTTTAATCGTCAGCTGTCGTCACAATCTATCGATTGTATATAAAACATTAGTGTAAAATAGTGACAGTGAATATAATAAGGTGTTAGAATCAAAAAAATATTATCAAAAATATATAATGTCGGCCTTTACGCGTCGAAAAGCTAAAACCAAATACAGAGATCGTATACGGTTGGAAAGGGCTTCTCAAGAACAATCGAATGGTAATAATAAAACACCATCAGACCGAGTCAAGCTGTGCCGGAAATGTAAAAGAATGAATACGGCCGAGCGGATCAACGATGGTGTCCAGTACATCTGCAGCTGGGGCGGTTGAAATTATGCAAGTGGATGATGAAATCGCTTCTACATCGACAACGGACTGTATAGGCTATAGATTGTGTTCGATCGTCGATTTGTTTCCTTGATTTCATCCTAAATACATAAATAAAAATATTTTATATAAAAAATATAATCCGTTACGTAAACGTATTCATGTAAACACACGGCCTTGTCCATGACTCAGCCACACGTTAATTTTAATTAGGAACAGTTTGGATGAATTAAAACAATGAAAGATGGCTAATAAAGATTAGTATCTCATAACTTTTTAGATACTAAAATATTTCAGAAACTTGAAAAAACGAAATAACGATTTAAAAATGAGCCCTTAAAAATGCAAACTGTTGATTAGGTCACATGGACGATCGTAAATGTCTTGACAAAATTCTATCTATAATCTATAAATCTATAATTATAAAAAAATTATAAATTAAAGAATTACCTTTAAAAATGTAGAAAATAAATGGAATCATATTTCTACACAGATGCAAATGATTTAAACCGTATATAATATATATTTAAGCCTTTTATGTGGCAATGTTCAAAAAGAGGATTTGTACCATATATTCATGGTTTGCCCTGCATATTTTAGCATCCGAGAAAAGTACAAGGAAAGAGCTTCTTTCAGTTTACCTTTTGTGCTAACTAAATGCAGTTTTTTTTATTTATTTATTTATTTGCAACTGTACAAAAATTAATACATCTAGCAAATGTGCTACAAAGAAACATTCGATTGTGCCTTAGAGCTGGCTCAGTGCCACAACCAGGATGACGGGATGAGAGAAACCAGCCAGCGCTGGAACTCTCTAGGAACTTATTGGGGTTTAGGAAACAATGATGTCAAGTGGCCAACGTCGTTTTAAGCGACGTGGAGGATTGTCAGGATGGGACGATGTGGATAGTGATTGAGCCAGAGGATTTGGGTGATCACAGAGAGTTTGCTGTGGAAATTTAGGAATCGGGTGTGGATTAATTTATTTACGTAGGGAATATTGAGATCATGATGGAGGGTGCGGTTGGAGAACATAGAATGGTGCGTTAACGATTCTGCGGAGGTCTTTAGACTGGAAAGATTGGATAGGTTGGATGTTGGATGGTTTGGCGGAGCCCCAAAATTCTGGTCCATACATCCATATTGGTCCGTAATAGTGTTTTGTAAAGTGTAAGTTTGTTTTGTACGTTCATGGAGGATTTCGGTCCAAGGAGTCTCCTTAGTAGAGCGTAACGTCTGTTCAGTTCTTGTCTTTTAAGTCTTGTGTGACGGGTTCCAGGTTAAACGGCTGTCTAGGTAGAGCCCTAGATAACGAACCTGTGTGGAAATCGGTAGGTCAGTATTGTTAATAGTTAGTGGAGGGCAGGTCTGTCTTCGTAATGTGAATGTCACCTGTATACATTTGGTAGTGGTTGGGTTTATTCCTCCATGTTCGGCACCAAGGTTCTATGAGCTCAAGATGTTCTTGGGCAATGTTAGTGACTTGAAGAGGATCAGGATGGGAAGATATTATGGCGGTGTCATCGGCGTAGGTTGTGATTAGGGTTTGGGGTTGGGTAGGGATGTCAGCAGTATAGATGGTGTATAGGATCGGTCCAAGTATGCTGCCCTGTGGCACGCCGGCGTGTCAAAGATCAGAGACCTCTCCACCGCATCTCGCTCTAAAACAGCGATCTACTCAGTGCAGAAGAGCTGTAATGAAAACTGTATTCTGTTATCTGTGTGAATGTTTAACTTTAAGAGAGGAGTTAATAAGTTACAAAATTAACTTACGTTTTGTATTTTATTACTTCTTGAATTATTTTGGCGCTTTGTTTATCTTTTTACTTATTTTAAAGGACTTAAAAAATACCATGAACTATTTTCTTTTGAACTTATTTCAATGATATAACTCAAAGTGTTTCTCTCAGTTATTTGTAATAATTTATGCTTTACCCAACTGTATTTGAGACAGGAGGTGGAGTCCTATAAATCAAATAAATAAATTATGAATTAAATATATTTTAGCCTTATTTTGAATACTTTTTTCCCCATATTTTTTAGAGGGGGTCAATCTTTAAACCTACCTGCAGAGGAGAAAATACAGTGCCTAGAAGATCAATGCGTCATTTTGTAATGAAAACATCTCCACTGTCAAGGCTTGTGCAGAAACAAAGACTTTGTTTTATTATAGATGTAATGGAAACAAAGTAATAACAAACAAAACTAAAAATAGAAAAACCATGCAGACCAAATATAGCTTGGAATTTTAATTCAAGTATAAAATCCATGCCATTAATCGTACTAGCATACTAACATAGAGATGTTTTTAAAAAGAGTTATGGGTTTAAAGTCTATTTATTCCATTTTTATTAGCATTGCATTTAAGGTAAATGGAGTTTTATTTATGTATTATACGGAAGCTAGTGTTGTCCACATTTGGTCAGCTATGGAGTTAAGGTTATGTTTTGTATTTTTTATATTTTGTTGTAAATAGAAAATTTATTACCAGAGAGAGAATCTAATACTTTTTAAACAAACTAATTATATAGTAATAAATAATATTATTTTTTGGTATTTTTCTATTACTTGTTATTTTTTTCGATTTTTACCCGGTGAAATTAGGTTTTGAATTTTTGTTTAAAGTAGGTCTGTAGGGCCAATAACATCCGTTTCTGTGAAGATACTTATTTCTTTCAGCCAAATGGAAGATATACGTATATACCACATTCACTCAGTTGTGGGATAGCCTGCGGCCGGGAAAGCTTCCCTCTCTCCTCATCACTATCTGTGAGCCTCGCCTTTTGCGTTCTTCAAAGTTTTAGAGCTTTATATATATAAATAGTAGATGTCTTCTAAGAGGTGTACAAGATGACTGACGATCCTTGTTTACAAAAAAAAACAGTTTTTGCTTCACACGATTCTTCTTTCTTTCTATTCGTCTTCTTGTACAGCCAAACTAGAAGTAAAGTTTTGCTCCAGTCACGAGCTTAAAAAAAGAAAAAAGAACATATTGTACTTACCCGTAGCTGATCGCCGATTAGCAGATAGAACTTTCTCTCTCCATGAATTGTTTACTTCCGTCCGCTCTAAGAAAAGAGTTTAGGAATTTCGACTTCGTGATTTATTTCCGCTTTACTTCTATTATTGTTTTCTCTATCTTTTCCTCTTGGATTATCTATAAATCTTAATCGAAATAATTTTGTATTCTTCAGATAACCATGGCAGAGCAAAACACACTGCCTTTCTAGAAAATATTTTTGCCTCATTACGGTTTAGCCAGTTAAGATCACTCTACAAAAATGTTATCTAAGAACGATTCAAGGGAGATTCTATTCTCCGCAAATACCTGGTAAATTCCCAGCCACCTAAATCATTTTTTCAAAGCTGGACGGCCAGTTTAGAAATTAAATTGACCGCAATACCGTCTACCGTTGAATTTACCATCTGCTTTCACGTACTCTTTGAGTCGGACTATCCACGTAAAGAAATCAATCAGCATGCGAAGCTTTTATTTTGATCTGGACAAGCATCTAACTCCTCTGGTTTTAATTGTCTAGACCAGCGTTTCCCAAACTGTGGTACGCGAGTTGCTGGTTGATGATACGCGAAAAATAATCAATAATGGCGGACATAAAAATATAAAAAAATTAAATCTTAAAAATATCGTTTAGATAAGTTTTTTCCTATAATTCTTATAAATTATTTTAATTAATAATATTATACAGTAAAGTTGTTAATATGTACAATAATCAGTCTCAAGATATATAAGAAAATATAAAAGCACATTTAACAGGATTCAAAATTGTCGGACTATTTTCCAAAAACCAATAACACAAATGATAATTGGATTTCAAACCCCTTCTATAAAGAAAATTTAGGAAAAGCTACAATGATGTCGATAAAAGATAAAGAAAATTTAATAGAATTATCATGTGACAGAACTTGAATGATAACTCAGTAAAGATCTGCTTAAAGAGACTGATTGTAATGACTAATGAGTAAGCATCATTAAATTTAATTGGTACTTACAGGCAGTTGAATGCTTAAAAGATACAGTTTAGAAGATTTGGGCACAAATATAATAATCCTAAAGAAGAACTTTGTAAAATAATTAATATTTTTGAAAAGAAAAATATGTAAGCAATTTTTAATTATTTAAAAGTTTTAAAACTAAGATCTTACACTTTACAAAGTTTATAAAGTGAACATGAACTTGAACTTTGAAAAATCTAAGGTGGTCGTTTTTCGTCGTGGTGGTAGACTTGGGGTTAGGGAGCGTTGGACATACAAGGCTCGGGAAATTGAAGTGGTAGATCGATACATGTATCTAGGCGTTTTACTCACCTCTCGGTTGTCCTTGAGACCGCACTTTTTAGAGAAGTCTTCGGCAGCTAAATTTGCAATAAACTTTGTCTGGAGAAGAGCGATAATGCAACCACATATTCCACTTAAGTCGAAACTTCATATATTTAATGCCGTGTCGCGAGCCATTCTCTGCTATGCAGCGCAAGTGTGGGGGTCAGAGTATTTTTATGCAGTAGAAAAAGTTCTTTGGTTTTTCATTAGAAAGTTATTCGCCCTGCCAAATTTCACCCCAACTTACATTCTTCACTTAGAGACTGGTCTAGAGCCTATTTTCCATTATACCTTAGCGTTAAATAGTCGCTATTTAGTGAAGGTATTAAATATGGACCATTCAAGATTTCCCCGAGTAATCGCGGAAGAAGTTCTAAGGCTGGGAGTATCTTGGGCTGGGGATTGGATCACTTTAGCTGCACAGACTGGAGTTGCCCTTAGTTTTGATAGGTCTGAAAGAGAAGTTCTTAATTTAAAACTCCAATCTATCGTGGCTCGCCTAAAAGAGAATTTTAATCTTAAGCAAATTGAAAGGGCGCAGGCTTCACATCGGTACACTACTTACAAGCTGTTAAATCATGAAGTTAGGTGCGCGGATTTGAGCGATAGTGGTGAGGTGTGCAGTAGTATTGAAGTGGTGCGATGGGTGATCAGGCTGAGGGGAGAACTGCTGAATCTCAACTATAAACCTTATAACCCTGATGGTCAGGGAGAATGTTCCCTCTGTAATTATAGGGTTCAGGAGGATACTTTCCACTTTGTAGCGGTCTGTCCTATCCTCGCCTCTTATCGTCTAGAGGTCTTTGGCGAAAGATTTCTCTCTTTTGACTTTTTTATAACTCTCTTGAATGGCCCAAACTGGAATAATCTGATTAAATATGTGGTTGGTGCATGGAAGTACAGGAGGATGCTCAATAGTGAATACGGCTGCTGTTGATATAAAATGATGGTCTGATCTTTGAAAACCTCAGTTTCATAATTTCTAATTATTTATAATTTCTGATTTTATTTTTGATGTTCAATTTAATTTTTTTTCCAATTTCCCAGTAAAGTCAGCATTATTTTAGAGAGTATTGTGTATTGCTTTCTAAACTATTTATTTATAAGTTAGGATATTGAATTCTGAATGACCTGCTGATTTGTTGATTATTTATTATTATTATTATTAGGTATTATTTGGCTATTCATTCATTTAAAAAAAAAAATTTTTTTCTCACTAGTTTAAAGAAAAAAGAAAAGAAAAGAAAGAGGTCTGTTTATTTCATATTCACAACAACACAAAATTGTTTACAATTACAATTATTAAAAATGTATAATTTAAGTTTATTTGTACTTACGTATATAATTTTATTTATATTCAAAACCAAACCCCGGCAGACGGATTTCCATGCCGTAATAAGTTTTTTTTTATTTTTATAAATTAAAATGTATTATGTATTTTGAGTTTTTCAATAAAACTTTATTATTATTATTATTATTATTATTATTATTATTATGAACTTGAACTCCTTTGCAACAGATACATTGTATCTCTATACAAATAAAGATAATAAAATAACATACTCGGGAATAACAAATTTCACGAAATACCATCATTTTTACGAAGTGGTACAAATTAGCATGATGTACTACCAAGTGGTACGCGAGCCAAAAAAAGGTTGGGAAACGCTGGCCTAGACATATCTTGCTTGTCTCAGTCCTGGAGCAGTGGTGATTCTTCTTCAGACTTCCTTTTCCTTCAAAAAGAATTCAGAGGGGATTTCGCGCTATGAGTTTGACATAGCTAAGGCCAATTTATTTTCTTCCACGCCAACATGCCCCAACATCCTTGTTAGGGCGTCATTGATTTCTTTGCCCATCTTTTTTAGTTTCCGAGACGATTCAGAGACTTACTGTGAGAGTAGCTCCCATTGTTACTCTTTCAAGTACAGTGGTACCTCGGTTTTCGAACGACTTGACTTTCGAACAAATCATTATTCAACCAAGAAATTCGAGAAAATATTGTCCTGAAATCCGAACAAACATTTGGAACTCGAACACTCGAGATGAGCCGAGTTGTTTTTACGAGGGTCGTTTGAAAAGTCCGTGCAAAGTCAGAGAGATAGCACCACTGGCGCGTATCGAGGTTATGTTTAGTTAGTAGCATCTCTTGAAAGAACACACACCAAGTTTCAGCCAGATCGGTCTATTTCTTTGTGTTTGGCATTCGTTTGAATCGAGGAAGTCGAGTGATTTTCAAAAAATGGACGAAAAAGAATTTCGTGTGTTGATTAAACACTACTTTATGAAAGGCAAAACGCCTCAGGAGACTAAAGAGAAGCTTGATAAACATTATGGTGACTCTGCACCTTCGATTAGAACAGTTTATAAGTGGTTTCAAAATTTTCGGAGTGGCCATATGGGCACAAGTGACGCTGAACGTTCTGGACGCCCTGTTGAGGTTACTACTCCAGAAATCATTGATAAAATCCATGATATGGTGACGGATGACAGAAGAGTGAAGGTGCGTGAGATTGCTAGTGCTGTGGGCATCTCGAATGAACGGGTACATAATATTTTGCATCAACGTTTGGACATGACAAAGCTATCCGCAAGATGGGTGCCGCGATTGCTCACGCTTGACAATGCACCAGCTCACACCTCAGCAGTTGTGGTCGCAAAATTAATGGAAATAGGGTTCCAACTCGTTTCACATCCCCCCTATTCTCCAGATTTGGCTCCCTCGGACTACTATTTGTTCCCCAATATGAAGAAATGGCTGGCGGGAAAAAGATTTTATTCAAACGAGGAGGTGTTTGCAGAAACGAATGGCAATTTTTCAGACTTGGACAAATCCTATTATTCGGAAGGGATCAACAAACTAGAGCAGCGTTGGACGAAGTGTATAAGCCTAAAAGGAGACTATGTTGAAAAATAAAAAAGGTTTACCCCAAAAAATTAAGTAGTTTTTATTTTTGCACGGACTTTTCAAACGACCCTCGTATATTTACACTTTTAGATCTTATTTCTTGTTTAGATACATAAAATATAAAAAATTAGGCCAGTAAAACGGTATATTTCTGGAGCTTAGAAACGAAATAAACTGACATAGTTTACATTATTTCTTATGGGATAAATTGTTTCGGTTCTCGACCGCATTTCCGGAACGAATTGTGGTCGAGAACCGAGGTACCACTGTACAAGTAAATGGAAGTATCAGGTCATTCAGATGATCTTAGAAAGTAATCCGTCAAAAACCTCTTAAGAAACCATAATATCTGAGGTAAATGCTCGAGATCACTAGGGGGAATTAACCGTGTGAAATTTCGAAATTCAATGGCGAATTTCAAGGCTACTTTATCAGAGAGATAATTACCGAATGCTGAATTTCTCTGATTAAAAAATGTTGATGCCCATAAACGACTTCTTTTTCGGTTTTTAGTTTAAAAAATAATATTGTAATAATCGAAGCGACTATTAACCAAAAGGCAGTAATGTCTCTCGCAAGTCACGAAGAGTGTTCCGATAATGACTCTTAGTTATTTGTACAGTTTTTTTGCAACAATATTCTTGATTGTACCACGATTACGGCCAGATTTATTTCTCGTCTGGAATTGGAAGACTCTTTGCTAGAATACCACTATTTGTCTACTATAAATACATTTGCCGAAGACGATACATTACTCAATAATATGTAACAGTTCCATAAGTTACAAATAATTTCACTGCCACACAATAAAATATAGAACCTATTATTCTAAACCAACGCTTAAAATTCCCATTGTATCCAAACCACAAATCATTCATTGTGAATATGGGAACCACTCTGTTTGTTTTGTTTTATTTAAATCCAACTTACAGACGAACCTCATTATTAATCTCCTCATGTAAACTATGTTTGGTAGCCACAAAAGGTAATGGAGTTTCGTCAGAGATGCTTTTTTAAAACGGTATTATGTTGGCTTTGATTCAAAATAGATGTTTTATAGTCTTGAATACATAAAATGAATACTTTTAGAAGACAAAATGAGAATAAAAAGTCGATGCAAATTTTGTGGCACCTATTTTCATGTCTAGTTTACTCAGTACGTTTATTTACTTGAAAACAATTTCATATTTTATGTTATTTTATGTTCATATCTTATGAAATAGGCATTGTTTTTTGAAACCTTTTTTTGGTTGCTCATTCATGATTATCGTTGAAATAGTAACTTTTTTTTTTACGTACGTTGGGAGAATAACAAAACTCATAAGTTACGTAGGTAGCTTGGACAAAAACTATTTAAAAAACTTTGCCTGACCCACAATTTGATATAAACAAATTTCATTGTTTCCTCAACTTCCAAAAATTTGGCACTATCTCAGTAATTCCTCTCGATTAAGTTGCGAAAATTCTTAAAAAATCTAGTTAGTAGATTGTACTTACCATGGTAATTTGTAAAATCATTACAATGTAGAGAGTTTTTACAATCTTTATAAGGACAGTGCTTCCCAATCTTTTTCTGGTCCATGGCAGATTAGTCAGATACCAAACAGTAAACGGCACACTGGAACTGAAATGCTCCCATTTCATTTTGAAAATGACGTATTATGCTCAACTAGTGCTGTAATAACAACACTATTACAATCCTACAAAAATACAAGTTTTCGTGGCAGCCTGTAACATTAATAACAAACCAAATCATTCACCTGACTAGTGCTGCACGAGACCGAGACGAGGCGAGACTTTATGCAGTCTCGATCTCGGTCTCGGTCTCGGTCGCTCAAGTCTCGGTCTCGGTCTCGTCGAGATATCTCGGTCTCGGTTTTTTGAATTTTTGTTTAAGTATTAAAAGCGGTTTGCTATTAATAATCTTTTCAAAAAATGTTATTATTTTCTAATAATTATTTTAATTTATATATTGGTAATGAAAGTGTGTGTAAAAGAAGACAACTACTTACACTTCAATGCATCATATGTTACTATTACTGTTATATATCTTTATATAATTTCAAAAAGATGTTAAAAACGCGCCAAATGAAAGACCCAAATAACATATCTGCCTGCTATAACAAGTCGATTCGTGAAATAAAAAATACACCTCCCAACAAACTTCCCGCTCCATTAGTTATGGCTGTTGGTGAAGATAAAGAATCTGATGATTCACCTTTTGACGACGACGACGACTGCATCAATATTTTTGCACCATTTGCTCAAAAATCAGCAAATATCACCGAAGCATGGAAGACAAAAATAATTAATTATACCAAATTAGACCAAGCACCAGTAGACGTTGACATTTTAGAATGGTGGAAAACACTTGAGAATTCCTTCAAAAATTTGTCTAGAATGGCAAAAGATATTTTTAGTATCTGTGCAACTTCAGTGCCATCGGAAAGATTATAATGACCAATAGAAGATCTTCTCTAACTTCTGATTCAGTAAAAGCTCTTTTATGTATCAATGCTTGGGCAAAGTGTATCTTAAAAACGAAAATTTGTGGCAATATTTTTTAGGTGATAGTCTTTTTTTTCAAATTCACTAATTCCAAAATTCTAAAATATAATTCAAATAATATCTAAGTTCAAAGTATTAGATTATTAATAGTGAAATTTATGAAATGGAATGAATGAATGATATGAATAGTGAATTTAGTGAATTTGTGTAAAAATTATGTAATTCGAAGGGGGCCGCCACGGTAGCCGAGCGGTGCGAGACCTGCGAAGCTAATGTGTATTGTGGTACTGGGTTCGATTCCCGGTCTTAAGCCTTGGATTTTATTTAATGGTTAATATGAGCAATTTACAGTAAAGTATGTTTGCTAGTCGCCTCCGTCCGCGTCACCTAATTGGTAGTTGGACGTAAAGCTTCGCCTGAAAAAATAGGCGATTACTTTACTTTGCTTACTTTACTTATGTAATTCGAAGTCAAATAGATGTAGTAATATTGAACATATATAATAAAATTGTATCTTTAAATAATTAATTCAATACCTGTAATGATTATTTATTAATAAAGAACACAATTTTATAATTTTGTAGCTAAAAATTAATATTTGAAAAACCGAGACGAGACCGAGATTTCTCGACGAGATATATATCATGTCTCGATCTCGGTCTCGGTCTCGGTTGCCCAAGTCTCGTCTCGGTCTCGGTCTCGGTACCGAGACCGAGACCGAGACCGAGACCGAGATTTGTCTCGTTTCTCGTGCAGCACTACACCTGACTATACCGTTCTCTGTCAATACAATTAACTATACATGTTATTATATAGTAGCAATGAATCTTATGACAAAGAAATTCTTTATTTTAATGCCCCATTATTGATGTCAAGAAGTGCCGGTAATTCATGCAAAAATTGTAAAATCCGTAACTAAAATAAAGTGACTAAAAGCCCCTCTAAATGAGATTAAAGTTACCAAAAACTAAACAGTCAATAAAGAAGAACGAAAGCTGTGACATATTTTACTAATTCTCTGTCTTGAATCCTCTTGAAGCAAGTTAACTCCAATCTTCCAGGGGTCAAGCTAGATAATGACAAAACTGCATTGCTTTAATTTTTATATTTGATTAGCCTATTTTTGTGTTAATATTGTGTTACGTTGTTAATTTTATATTTATCAGAGCAAATGGAAATTAGGGATAGTACTTAATGTGTGTTAAAGAAATATAGTTTTGTTATTAACTGGGAAAGCTAACTTTTAATGTGTATATTTTAGTAAATTGCGTGAAATTTGTACTAATGCATTGGGTAAGTGCAGAAACTGGAATCAGTGAACGAGTTGGAATCGATTCCAACCCTGGAACTGATTCAAATCCAACGACTCCAAAGGTGGACTCGTTCTGCCCATCACTATTGAAATTGTTATGGAGGGCCACCACCGAGCAGAACTGATGGAGTGAGGTTTGTTTTGTTTAGAAACTAATGGTATTTCCGCATCATTTTATGTTTTATTTCATTATAGGAATATGAGGTTATACTATTTTAACTTATAATTAATTGTAATGCAACGCCATTATCATTTTTAGTATTTTTTGCCACGGCACACTTCTACCATAGGTTGGGAAGCACTGCCTTAGAAGTTTCTAAATGGTCTGGGACAAATCTTTCTTTTTTTTTACTTACAATTTACTAGAAAAGATTAGAGTGATTGTAGCTGTTATTTGCGCACACAGATACAAGAAACAGACTGACGAGGGTTCTGTTGTTTTCCTTATAAGTTCATCTTCTTCTTTTTTTGGCTTGTAATGTTACCGTTTTGATAATCCGGCCAGAGAATCTTCTAGTTAGTATGATGAAGAAGTTGTAGCACAAAAAAAAAAAAATAACCAAAGTTCTAGACGAGGTCTTCGTCCTCATAAACACGATCTTCCTGCACGTTCCAAGCTTCCTTTCTTGTAGATTTAACTGATAGTAAATTGTATTCTCCAAGTTCACGGAGATTTGGAAGGAGATACGCTTTAAAAGTACAAGGCCATTGGTAATCTTGTTTTTGTTTTATTTTTAATTCTGTGTTTTCTTTTTTACTTTTCAAAGAAGATTCGCCCATTTTTTGTTTTTGTTCTCTGTAGGATAGATAGATAGATAGATTCTAGCTGGGCAGCCTTAATGGCCTACGCCACCGCGACCCCAAAGGATCTATTGTGGTTCCCAAATCTTAATACTGTAGGTAAAGCTCTCAGGCCTTGGTTTTTCCTCCCCGAGAAGTAACATCCTTAGCTAGACAAGCCCATAAACACGTACAGTGCCATTTCCTCCTCCTCCTCATCCTGACAGAACCTAACAAAGGCTTAACATCCGCCAAGCCTATGCAATGCATGTGGTTTCTGAGCCTGCAGTGGCGAGCAGTAAGAAGATAAGATTCTATTAGGGCGGCCTCAAGGTCTGCGCCACTGCGACCCCTTTGGATCTACTGTGGCTCCCCCCCCCCACTCTAGAGCTCGCCCACCAGACCCGTCCGTTTAAAGCTCTCAGGCCTTATAGATTTTCCTCCCAGAGAAGTAACATCTTTAGCCAGGACAAGCCCCTCACACTGACACAACTCAAGCACTGCTATTTCCTCCTCTTCCTCCTAACAGAACCTAACAAAGGCTTAACATCCGCCAAGCCTATGCAATGCATGTGCTTTCTGAGCCTGCAGTGGTGAGCAGTAAGAAGATAAGATTCTATTAGGGCGGCCTCAAGGCCTGCGCCACTGCGACCCCTTTGGATCTATTGTGGCTCTCCAACTCTAGAGCTTGCCCACCAGACACGTCCGTTTAAAGCTCCTCAGGCCTTAGTTTTTCCTCCCAGAGAAGTAACATCCTTAGCCAGACCAGCCCCTCACACTGACACAACTTAAGCACTGCCATTTCCTTCTTTTCCTCCTCCTGACAGAACCTAACAAAGGCTTAACATCCGCCAAGCCTATGCAATGCATGTGCTTTCTAAGCCTGCAGTGGCCCGGTCAATTATCCTGGATAGCCGCACGGCCTTGACAGATTAAATCTGCAGTCAGCTTTGGCGAATACCTCTCTCAAATCAATGTCGTCGCCTGTCTCTGCCCAATAGTGGCCAAAAGTGGAAAAAGTTATTTATTGTTGAAATCCGTGCATGGCAAGCCACCAAAATTGACCAATAATATTTAAAGATATTAGTGGCCAAACAATAAGAAAAGCATCATGAATAATTGCATTATACAATTGAGCTTGACATTAAGTCCACCTAGCTATTATCCACAAATCGTGGCCTTTTTTCCCACTTCATTTTTTCAAAAAATAACATAATTCTTTTCTTATGACATAATATCTAAAATACCATCCTGTCTAATGAATTAAAAATAGTGACCTAGATATATTGGAGAAGACGGATCACGACATGAAATAAAATATCTCTTTAGATTAGCCTAAGATGTTACAGATGACCTACTTACTTAGTTCTTTAATTGGTGCAAATTTTTCTTATTAGAACCAATAATTGATTATTAAAAACTTCTTTGTCAACTTATTTTTGTCTTATTCTTACTTTTAATTACGTAAAGATTGTTTTAAGTAAGTACGATACTGTGTAATCATGACTTTTGTTAATACAAACGACCTTATTTATGTTTTAGGAGAAATTCACTTGTAATGATAATGTCTCTGTTTTGCTAACAATTGAAAGGTTGAAGGTCAGCCAATCAAACTATACAGATCATCCATCTGCTACAAAAATAAATTGAGGCCAAACGTTGGTGGCCAAAGATTGGAAGAATATGTACAGTGTTGACGCAAGGTAAAAACTTAAAAAAATTGCTCACGTAATTTTATTTTTAACGAAAGTTTCATTTATATTTTCATAATTTATGAATTGTCAGAGTGATTTGAGTCTGCTTGGTACCTAAAATAAAAACCAATAAGTTAAACAAATGAAAAAGGGAAAAAAACATTATGGGTCTTTGCTTAATTCTTACCATCTGTTTTTACACTTTAAAGCAAACATCCAGTAAAATACAGGCTATTCTATAAAATTGTAATAGATGAAGATACCCAATTAGTATTGTAACAATTAAATAAAAGAAAATCATATTTTTGTAATTTTAGGTTCTGGTTTTAAATAGGTTCAACTATTTTTAACAATATTTTTGTTTGTTGCATTATTTTGGACAATGTACCATTTCAGTACTTCACTTGTATTATACAGGGTGATCCATTTAAAACGCACCAATCGCTAATAACGTTTTTGGAAAGCAGAATTTCGAAAAAACCCACGAAATAAACTATATGTATTTTTTAGTCTAGTTTTCAAATTTTCTACCCCCGATGATGTATCTTCATTTTTGGCAGTCTTACGGCCAAAAACCCGATTGGGGTTTCATAAGGACCACTAGTTTTGACAATGATTGTGAAAACTACATAAAAAATTGTGAAAAATGACGTTAACCCCGTTTCGATATCCCTAATATTTGTCGAGATATTTAAGATCAAATTTACTATTTTATCGGTTTTCAATATTAATTTTCCAACAGAAAATTGAGGTCCTCTGACTACAAAAAATGTTATTTGTAACGCAAAGAACAAAAATAATAATAATTGAAGATTTTAAAATATGAAGTGTAATGTAATGGTTGTGAGTGAATCAGGATAAACTTGCTTTATCATCAAATAAAAGCAACCATCACATCATTTTAATGTACCCCGTATGCAAGACTTCTTTAAATGTGATTACGGTAAGAATATCTTGCTAGGGTGTTGGTCTAATGATCAAGAACGTGGCTTTGTAAGTGAGAGATCACCAGTTCGAATCTCAGTTATTCATAATACTTAATACATTATAATACTTTTTTAAATAAAATGTAGGCATTCGCAGAATTCGAACTGGGGATCTTCCACTTACAAAACCATGCTCATGATCACTAGACCAACACCCGCCCTTCCCTGGCAAGATATTCTTACCGCAATCATTGGTCAAGAAGTCTTGCATACGGGGAACATTAAAATGATGTGTTGGTTGCTTTTATTTGATGATAAAACAAATTTATCCTGACTCACCCATAACCATTACATTGCACTACATTTTTTAAAATCTTCAATTATTATTATTTGTTGTTCTTTGCGTCACAAATAACATTTTTTGTAGTCAGAGGACCTCCCAAAACTGATGTATTTCTGGTGGAAAATTAATATTGAAAACCGTTCACGAGTTGATAAAATAGTAACTTTGATCTTAAATATCTCGACAAATATTAGGGATATCGAAACGGGGTCAACGTCATTTTTCACAATTTTTTATGTAGTTTTCACAATCATTGTCAAAACCAGTGGTCCTTATGAAACCTCAATCGGGTTTTTGGCCGTAACTCCGCCAAAAATGAAGATACAGCATCGGGGGTAGAAAATTTGAAAACTAGACCAAAAAAAACATATAGTTTACTTCGTGGGTTTTTTCGAAATTCCGCTTTCCTAAAAAGTTATTTGCGATTGGTGCGTTTTAAATGGATTACCCTGTATAATATAGATTTTATAAGGATTAGTTTTAGAATAATAGCCAATACTGAATAGATGCTTTAATTATAAAATATTTCAATGCCAAAACTACGCTTGAGGCATAATGATAATAGGCGTTAAGTGCCTTTGAAAGGAATAAAATTAAAATAAATTAACAAGTGTTTTATAAGATACAAATCAAAACAGCGTTTTTAATTTTTGTAAAGCATTAATTTAGAAATTTTATTATTTGTCAATAAATCATACAGCTCCCTAGAAGTTAATCATTTTTTTGGGGGAACAAGTTAGGAGAATGTAAATATTTGTATAAGACGACATTGGCTGCATATATAAATTGATTTTGGATGTAATTATTGTTTACACCCGCATTCCATTAACGGTTCCACTATTTTATAACATGTTTGCAAAGTAATAATTATTTTATTAATGCTTCTACAATATATAACTGCTGCTTTTTTTGTTTTTTATGTAATAAATTATGAAGATCTTGAACCCAAGGATGGGTGTTGTCACATAGTTTTGCTTTTTTGGGATACTGAACCGAGGGTCGTTTGAAAAGTCCGTGCAAAAATAAAAACGACTTAATTTTTTGGGGTAAACCTTTTTTATTTTTCAACATAGTCTCCTTTTAGGCTTATACACTTCGTCCAACGCTGCTCTAGTTTGTTGATCCCTCCCGAATAATAGGATTTGTCCAAGTCTGAAAAATAGGCATTCGTTTCTGCAATCACCTCCTCGTTTGAATAAAATCTTTTTCCCGCCAGCCATTTCTTCATATTGGGAAACAAATAGTAGTCCGAGGGAGCCAAGTCTGGAGAATAGGAGGGATGTGAAACGAGTTGGAACCCTATTTCCATTAATTTTGCGACCACAACTGCTGAGGTGTGAGCTGGTGCGTTGTCGTGATGGAAAAGGACTTTTTTGTGGGCCAATCGTGGGCGTTTTTCTTGCAGTTGGTTTTCAAACGGTCCAATAACGATGAATAATATGCACCTGTAATAGTTTTACCCTATTCCAAATAGTCGATGAGGATTATTCCTTGCGAATCCCAAAAGACAGTCGCCATAATCTTTCCGGCCGAAGGAACGGTCTTCGCCTTTTTTGGCGCAGATTCCCCCTTGGTAACCCATTGTTTAGATTGACTGAGAGAAGAGACTCACTGAGAGCGAAAAGTAGTCTGCTTGAAAGACCAGAATGTGTGAACACAAGCCTGTCAATGTATAGCCTCTTTATTAGGTTATTAGCCAACTGAATGGACAGTACGGTTGGCAGAATACACTCTTGAAGTTTGGCGTTATCGAGCCTTTCTAATAGAACAATTTAATTATGATTCTTTATTAGTCATTTTTCTGAACAATCCTAATATTGAATGGGAAAGGAGTTAGCCCCACATAAGTTAGGCCCCCTCCAAAATTATAAATTGGTAATAATTCTCTAAATCTCAGCTCGATTTGGATAAAATTTGGCAGGTATAATAAAGCATTTACCTATTATTATTACATTATTATTTTTTTTTTTTAATGATTTAAGGCGCGTCAACATCTAAGGTTATTGGCGTTCGGTGATGGACAGTGAGCTGTAAGAAGCTCCTAGGAAGAGAAAATCTAAGGGTCAACAGCTGGATTCGAAACCGGGACCTCCGCGTGGGAGTCCAGTATGCTAACCTCCAGTATGTTAACGCTTCGGCGTTAAAAAGTCGTTCTCTTAAAACTTTATCCAGGAACCTCTCTCTCTGCTGACTCGTACGTCTAATTAAACAGACGGCACTGGAGAGACGCTCCTTGTTGAGGGTACACATTAAACTTCAAGGAATGAATCACTCTACTTTTAGAATGCAGGCAACCAATGGATTCGTATTTCTGTACACGTGTAAGAGAGCTAAGACATTTAAGACATATATCTTAAAACTAAGTTAGTTATATTTACGATTTTTCTGGCACATTTCTCTTCCTAAAATTTTGGGAAAGGATTTCTTGTCTCTCACTTTGTACCAACCATTTCATTTCCACTTTAGATTCTTGCTAAAACATACATTTGTAGTTTTAGAACAATGTATTTTTGGTTCATGAACGTGGAAACAAAATAAAAAACAATTAAATCTAGTGAACTTTATGATTTGCACATTTTGCGTCATATTATGGACAAGTTTCTTCAAACAATTTCCTCCATTTTAAAATAATGGAGTAATGTTTTATGCTTTTCCTACATATCTAATTCATAACCTTAAATTACACACTAATTACAAAAGTAAAGCAACGGGTAAAAGACAAAATAAAGCGAAATTCAAGCCTTGAAATATTGAATAATTAACAAAATAAAGAAATAAAAGTTCATTCCCCAAAAAAATCAAGGTTACTTTAAAAATAAATAAAGAAAACCCATAATATTTTTTTAACGACTCCAAAATTATTTTATTTAATTAACACTCGATACCCTGTAGGCATGAACGCCATCAACTGTCATTTAACTTTTTTTTTTATTATTCATTTCACTGTTACATTTATCTTAATCTGAACAGTTTTCATACAAAATGGCAGTGTGTATATAAAAAAAAAAATAAAAAGATTATAGTTGACCTTTGGTAATGGCAAGATCGTGACTATGGTAGCGATAACAAAGCGACAGGGATTTTTAGTCCAGCATGACTAGCGAGCGGGGAGATTGATATGTTTGATGTCTGGGTGTGTTCTTTCAAATTTACATTTCTCCTAGAATTTAGTCCTTATTATTTGCATTTAGTCTAGTATGATTTTCGTTTAGTTTAATTTAAATAGTAAAATAAAATTGATCTAATATTCAGTAAAGTACACGTATTTTTCGGTTAAATAAATTAAATTTTAAATCAGTTCCTGTCTTGTAGATGTACGCAAATTTTGTAATAAGTTACGTTAAAGCGTCTTTAACAAGATTGACATGATTTTTTTAAACCTTCTACCTAACACAAGTAGGACTCCTTACAAGAATAACAACTTAAAAAAAACAGTGGCTGTGTCATGGACACGGCCGTGTATTGTACCTTGAATGCGTTTACGTAACGGGTTATATTTTGTATATAAAATATTTTTTATTTATGTATTTAGGATGAAATCAAGGAAACAAATCAACGATCGAACATAATCTATGCCTATGCAGTCCGTTGTCGATGTAGAAGCGATTTCATCATCCACTTGCATAATTTCAATCGCCCCAGCTGCAGATGTACTGGACACCGACGTTGATCCGCTCGGCCGCATTCATTCTTTTATGTTCCCGGCACAGCTTGACTCGGTCATATGGTGTTTTATTAATACCATTCAATTGTTCTTGAGAAGCCCTTTCCAATCGTACACGATTTCTGTATCTGGTTTTGGCTTTTCGACGCGTATAGGCCGACATTATATATTTTTGATAATATTTTTTTATTCTAACACCTTATTATATTTACTGTCACTATTTTACACTAAGTTTTATATACAATCGATAGATTGTGACGACAGCTGACGATTAAAACTTAAACGAACATTGTAGCTTCTCCGAGTCAAAAGTTATACTAATTGCAAATCTCGATTCGCAGCAAAATGACATCTCAAAATGGCGGCGCTTTCCTCTACACCGCGCGCGATGCGTCACAGTCCTCGCTTATCGTAATGAACTCTTTGATCGTTTAGCTATGCAGTGGTCTAATTTAATTTTGGATGTAGACGGTAGATTCGAAACTATAACGCCAAACTGTATCCCCCGATTTTGTTATCATTAGGTTTTTTGGATTGCCTCCATATGATAGCAAATTTAAAGACGTATTCCACGTCAAAAAAAAACTCCTTATGCCATCTAACTTCTATGCTTAAACCGTTTAGCACATTACTCTAGGCTAGACTTCAAAGAATCCTCAAATAATGGGGGGACCGGAAAGTAATGTTTCTGCGCATGTCGAAATTTGGTTGTCATTTGTCAGCTCATTGTGTATCTCGAAGGAGCGCCAAAGTCAATTTAAGGTTATTGTGACTTGTTCACTTCTAAATAATTCAGTATTAAACTCCTTATTTTTTTTGCAGTTAGGGGTGAAATGGCTAGCCAAATACCAGAAGAGCATATAAGGCATTGTACGCTTTTTGAGTTTCGCAAGGGTAGTAACGCAACGATTGCGACCAAAAACATTTGCGATGTTTATCCAAGTGCATTAGAAGTTCTTAAATGCCAAAGATGGTTTTCCAAGTTCAGATCGGGTAATTTTGATCTCTCTGACTCCTATCGATCAGGAAGACCAACAACATTAGACAACGACATGCTAAGGGCAGAAGTGGAAGCAAATCCATGTCAAACAAATCGAGGAACTGTCAAACCAACCTTAACCAACCTTGCCGACCGTCCAAGAACATTTAAAGTCTTTGTGTTTGGGTCCCCCATAATCTGTCCGA
Organism: Rhodnius prolixus; assembly: GCF_049639745.1. Lineage (NCBI taxonomy): Eukaryota > Metazoa > Arthropoda > Insecta > Hemiptera > Reduviidae > Rhodnius > Rhodnius prolixus. The sequence goes on along the minus strand of NW_027411582.1, from coordinate 15,555,549 downwards.
AGAGAACAAAGCCAACCAATCCATCACTTGCAACGTATTGCTTCAACGGCACCATACAGAACCGTTTTATTGATCGTTTGTCCACTGGAGACGAAAAATGGGTCCTATATGATTATCCAAAACGCAAAAGGCAGTGACTCTCTCCAAATGAATCACCACGAAGTACTGCAAAGCCGTGTTTACATCCCCCAAAAAAAGGCGCTTCTGTGTTTTTGGTGGAGTATTCGCGGAATTGTTCACTTTGAAGTGCTGCAACCTGGACAAAACTGTTAATGTAGACCTTTATTGTGAACAATTGGATCGAGTGAACCAATCTCTTTAATCTGGAAAAGTATCCGGCGATTGTCAATAGAAAGGGCGTCATTCTGCGCCACGACAATGCAAGACCGCACTGTGCAAGGCGAACCCTGGAAAAAATTAATGAATTGAGGTTGGAGGTACTGCCTCACCCACCATACTCGCCCGATATCGCACCCTCGGATTTTCATTTATTCCGATTCCTACAACATTTTCTTAGTGGCTTTTGAATTTGAAAATTTGGATGATATCCAAAATGCCATCTCGAGAGATTTTACTCAAAAACCAATCGATTTTTATCGGTCTGGGATTGAAAATTTGTACACTAGATGGCAAAAGGTTGTTGATAACGAGGGTGATTATATTATTGATTAAAAATAAAGACTTATTAAACATTTATTCGTTCGAATTTAATGTAAGAAAGCGACATTACTTTCCGGATACCCTAGCGTTCAAAATGTGCCATCCCGTCCGAGATACACGCCTTCTTCAGTTGAAAACTACATTCCTAATTTAACAGCTGTCCTCATTATCCAGTAGAAAAACACCCGTTACCAAGTGTGTAGATAACTTTTCATCTTTATTTCTATTTGTAATTCTAAAATTAAACCATTTTGTTACAGGTTTTGATCACCAACTGATGAGTCTACAAAATTGATTCAAAGAGAAATTAAGATAGCATAACAAAATCTACAAAACACTTAGCATGCTATTTCAGAAGGGTAGAGTTCCTTCTTATAGTTTGATTTTATAATTGAAAGCCTCAATCATTACTTTTTTTAAAGTTGGTTTTCTATAGCATATTGCTTCAATCAATTGCATCAATAGAGAATGAAATCTCACCCTACTATAAAGGGTACACAAAAGAATTGGTAACACACTGCCAAGTTGATCTCACCTCTGCAAGTGTTACACTTTCTAATGCAGGAAGTTATAGACACACATCTTTCTGTAGCAATACACACGATGATGTAGATATTTTCACCAGCATTTAACTGTTAGTCATCACTTATTGGTTTGCGTAATTGTTATGTTCTACAACTTTTTATTTATTTATTTATTTTTGTTTCATAATTTCTTTACTTAATTTTTTACAGTGCAGTACACTGGTGCAATAAGTGATAGGTGATACCATGTTACATGAAATGCATCATCCTGTAGTAGCAATTCCAAAGAAGAGCATTACACTGCACTCACTGTGTACATACAGGTAATTCACAAAGGAGATTAGATGACCATTAACGCTTTAACTATCTTGGAGGATTTACAAACGCAAGTTGCCGCAAAGTTTGGATAACTGAGACATGAAATTAGGCACAGCGGTATCTTGAACTTGAAGAGAACAAGAACTCGTTGCTAGCTAGGAATCAGTAGTTGTAGTAGTGAAGGAGTATTTTTAGTTGAAAGCATTGAACCATATCCTAACACTGCATTGCCAATGCCAATTATTGCCAATGTGGAGTCATATTGACTCCATAATTTATTTTTATCTTTTTATTTTATATTGATTTCAATTTTAATAATAAAATTTGCATTAAAGGATGAGAAAGAATAGCAATTAAGAACGGAAAAACAAAATTTTGTCCACACAAATCGGCTTTAACATTTCGCGCTGAAGGAATTAACTACAACTTAGGATCGCAGTAATTTCAGTATTTTCTAGAACTCTGAACGTTCAATACTGCAATGTGTACTTTTGCAATTTTCTCCCTCCTGTGCAGTTTTTGAGCCATCTTTCACTTGGTTTATCTTTCAAGAGAAGTACGGCCATGTTTAAATTCAGCCCCGTTCATTTCTTCTGCACTGCTGAATAATTAAGCAACAAACTCGTTATAAAACTTTTGCTATCTTTAGATTAATCTCCAGTAGGCGATAAACCAGTACTAAATGATCTTAAGACGACAAGACACACGAGTTTATCTATTTCAACGAATTTCATTGACCAGCTAAAACATGGAGCTTTGTCAAAGGAGACGCCTGATTAATTGTAAAAGGGCTAAAAATTACGCGAATTCACTATATAATTTGCACAAATTAATGATAACCAGCAAGAAAGGGGGGACCTCTAGGAAAAAGAAGGATACTTTAAAGTTGAACGCCTAAGTTGTAATATATATCTTTATCTTGTGACTCCATTTCACAAAGATTATTTCATTACTAATGTTAAAATGGAGAATTAGGAACTCGAAAGATATTTCTTTCATGATTGTTCCTCTAAGTTCTTAATGGTGACATCAATGAGTGCTATTTTCGTTCGTTTAATAAATAATTTAGGGATTTTAATACCCAGGATTGATAAAGAGGATTAAAATGGCGATATCATCATTATTTATTTATTTTTTAAAAGTAGGTATAACGTATATGCTATTCATTAAAAAAATTTATACTTCAAGATTTTTTTCCCCAAGCATTCAGTATAAATTAAGTATAATTATTTAGGAATTCAAAGAATACGTGCCACTTTAGTCTTCGAGAAAAATCATCAAAATAAAGAAAATGGAATTCGACTCAGTAAAATGAATTAATTCTTATTTAGATCGACTGTGGGACTAGGTCTGGAGGACTGGGGTTAAACCCGAGGTACTAATTGAGAGACCTCTTGGGAGATACGCCACCGTCTTTCAGGTCGAAGTCTTTGCTATTAAAACCTGTGCTGAGGAAAACCTGCGGATGGAACCTAGAAATAGGGAGATTCGTATCTTTTCGGACAGCCAGGCTGCACTGAAGGCACTTGTATCCTCCAGAATGACCTCTTCCCTGGTCTAGGAATGCAGGAAGGCCCTAGAACTACTGGCTCGGTACTATAAAGTTCGGCTGGAATGGGTGCCGGGTAATGTAGGGATTAAAGGGAACGAGAAAGCTGATCATCTGGCCAGGAATGGAGCTAATACTCCTTTCATCGGCCCGGGGCCTGTCCTGGGGATCACCAGGGGTTCGGTTCGTGCGGCTCTCAGAGATTGGCTCTGGAGAGAGCACGAGAAGAACTGGGTTTTGTGTCCTGGGGTTAAACACAGCAAGACCATGATGCCTTGGCTGTGCAAGCAAAGAACTAAAGAGACCCTGTGTTTGGGCAGAAATCAGATTACTCTGATTACAGGCCTATTCACGGGGCACGGTAGGTTCAGGAAGTATCTGCGCAAGGTGGGGGCTTATTAGCTCGGAACCATTGCGCAGATTATGTCAGGAAGAGGAGGAAACCGCCTTTCATCTGCTGTTCGATTGCGTTGCAATCGAGCGTTTGCACTGTGAAACCTTTGGAACGTTGAGCCCAAAGAAGATAGTAGCGCAAAAAGAACTAGTAGGGAAGGTCCTCAACCTCTTTAGGAGGGGAGGGTTCGCTTACTAGAACTAAGAAGGGGCTGGCACAATAAGTCTTTTGTGGCTGCGGTGCCGTGGGGCGTAGGTCCCGTCCCATCTATTATCTAATCTAATCTAAGTCTTATTAAAATTCGTATTCCTGATTAAACTTAAACGGAGCATCTGCAAAGCTTCCTGCAATTTTTCGCCATTGAATTATACTCTGATCTCACATAAATCTACTTGAACGAATTATATCCTTCAAGTAATGTGTATAAAGTCTATATTAGTCTTATTACTTAGCTTACTTCTCACGTAAAACTACCAGCTTACTTGATGAATGTCAATTTTTTTATTATTTATTGTGTGGGGTCCGGATGAAGATATTAATGGAGATATAAAACGATTTGTCTTGTCATAATTGACAGGTTGGATTTACATATTGTTGCGGATTGTTTTCATTACAGTTCATTTTTAAAAAAAAATCAAAACACCCACCTCTAGACTTGTTTAAACTAAACTACCTTGAAGGATTCAAAAATAAAGATCTTACTTTTCTAAGCTGTACATTGTCCTCTACGTATTATCATTTTTTATGTCATTATCTATAATTTCTGTCTAACATTATATTTCATTATTGTCTCATTCAATTTTATATAGTAATTACAGTTTTCTGAAGGTGGCATCTAACAAATCATAATGATAAAAGCGTTAATTTTTTACGGCTCCATTTCTGGAATTTTCGTGGGTTCAGGTGTCAATGGTTTGTCCTAGGCTTATAACTTATTACCTGTGCTGTTGATAGATGAGTAATCTTTTGACATTTAGAATGTTTGAAAATGGTTACTATTTTTTTAAACTCGTTTTTTGATTTCTCGTAAGTGTGAACAAAAAAAGAAAACTCTGGTAACTATTCTCGGGTAACACTGAGTTACTCACAAGAAGGTTTCACTAACCTTACACCTCATAAAACAGCATTGTTTCTTGTCAAATCGGGTTTTGAGAAAAGAAATTATTTGCAGGATCTAACTTACTTTTTAATTAAATATTGCGATTATATAATATATTCGAAATTGAATAGTCCTCGTAAATAACTGTGCTGAAACCTCCTGAGTCTATAATAGATATTTGTATAAAGTGGTCTTTCACTCACTGAGTTTGTGATTTAAGATATTTGTAGATGTTGCAGTCCTACTCAGAAATTGAAAGTCGCTGAATTTTCAGATTAATTCGATTAGGGTTAAGGTGTAGCTATCGAAAACCACCGACACTTACTCAGCTTTTTGCTTAAAATCGAACAAATTGTGCCACTTTACACATTAGATTTTGCCATTTTTCTCAAAGGATGTACCGATGCTTTACTCTGAAATTACATGCTAACTTCCTATTTGTTTTCGTTACAATCGCTAGTTTTTGCGATATGATTCTTTCGCCACTTTGGGACAAGGAGAGGTTGTATTAAAAAATTATTGGTGAGAAAAATAACCTTGGACTTTTGGAAAATGAGAGAATTTTTCTTCTACTTACCTGTAAATAGTTCGCACAACAATCACCATTCAGCAGCAATGCTTGTGTAATTCATCCCAATTCAAGTTTTAATTTAATCTAATCGAATTTATGACAGAGCAGTACTTCTAATGAAGTTGTACTTCTGATTTAAAAAAATTTCCACAAATAATTAACTAAAAAAAAGGTGTATTCTTTATTGTTTCAGTATTGGAGGCGGAACTGTTTTTAAAATAAGCAAAAAATCAAGAAGAGAACCAATTACACATGAAATTAGTGCTGCTAGACAATAAGCTGAAGTTTATAAACAAAGCGTTTCTACTTGTGTTCAGGTTATGTTACTCTTTTAACCCTGTAATGGCAATCATAATTGACTTAACGGTTCTTTTGAGAACTTAGCAATCTAATGTTCTACTTTCACTAGTTATACTATATGAATAATACTTATTTCTACATGATTGATTACTTCAGTTATATACCATCTAATTATCCTTGATTGCGTAGATTTATATTCATTTAGAGAGCATAATAATCGATCAGATGCCTAGCAGTTGTTGATAAAATAAATTACGAGTGCCATTTTACGGAACATTTTAACGCAGTAATTTAGTAATATTTCGTTCTCCTCAAATTAATAAATTATATTATTAATTATTTTTAAATGTTATAAATATAACGAACAACCAGCTGCTGTTCTTGTACGAGGGACTTAGGCTGGAAACATAGTGGAGCGGCGAGCAAAGCGGCGAAATCAAACACAGGTAAACATATGGGACCGCGCATAGTGGCGAGCAAAGCAAAGATAGAGCAACGCTATCTATAAAGAGTAGAGCGAAGCGTTATGACATGTTTGATTTCTTCGCTCTCATCGCGCCCAATTTGTAAAGGTTATTTTTCAAAGGTTATGGATATTGATACATTATTTGTTGTTTGTTTAAAGAAACCTCTGTGGGGCCATAGTATTTGTGAAGCTACAATAGTTTTTAATAATTAATAGTTTAAATTAATTAACAATTAGTAGTTAATGGAGAATTCAGGTAATTTTTGCTACATTTAATTTGGTTCTCAATCCCTTAATGCTAACTTTCATCTAAATACTAGGCAAAATTAAATTACATTTTCACGTCCTACTACTTCTGATCAGGACGAATTCTCCAATCCTTCTTCTGTAGCGTCGTACTACTCCAGTTTTTCAGATGAACAACATTAATTTATGACAAATCATGGTGTAGTGATTTAATAAAATTATTGTGTTTTTTTAATTGACTAATTTCTTTTTATCTGTATATATTTCTATTTTATTTTTATTTTATTTCTATTTTATTTATTTTAACGGCGTGAAATTTCGAAAAAATAAAAAACACGTATTTAATCATTTTTAGTCTAGTTTATTTTCAGTGATTGACCCATTTTTTTAAACCCTTGTATCTCGAGATACAGCATCCAACTTTTGTTTTTCAAATGGAACGCTATATTTTTTGTTGCATATTTTTGTAGTATTTGAGCTCCTAAAAACAACAAAAAATTTTTTTTTGAAATCGGTTAGGTTTTTCAAAAGTTATGGTAATTTAAAATATGAAAAACAAATTTCAGTTTACTGTCAAAATTACGTTATTTTTTTTAAAGAATCAGTTCAAACTGGGCACAATCAACGGATAGGCAAGCCAAAACTCTGGACTCCCACGCTCTGCTTGTAGCAGCACTTATGTTAGAGAAGTCAATATCTAGGCAGGCTTGAGTTATTCGACGTTTCAGATCATCGACTAAAGCCACGGGATTAAGGATACTTTACACTTTATTTTTTTAGGTATCCCCACAAAAAAATAGTCCATTTGGGTTAAGTCCGGAGATCGAGGTGGCCATTGGATGGGACAATGAGTCCCTAAGCACTTTTCATGGAAATTTCTGTCCAGATAACCTCGAACCACTCTCGCATTATGTGCCGGGCAACCATTTTGTTGAAAATACATATCTAGCCGACGTTGTAGCGGAACATCTTCAAGCAGAACTGGCAAAATGTCTCTGAAAAAAAAGTTAGATACCTTGCACCAGTTAAGTTCTCTCTGTAGAAGTATGGGCCGATTAGTTGATTTCCTAAAACTTCACACCAAACGTTTGTAGAAAAAACAACCTGAACGTCGAATAACTCTAGCCTGCCTAGATCATGACTTCGACACCATAAGTGCTGCTACAAGCAAAGCGTGGGAGTCCAGAGTTTTGGCTTGCCTAACCGTTTATTGTGCCCAGTTTGATCAGATTTTTTAAAAAAATAAGTAATTTTGACAGTAAACTGAAATTTGTTTTTCATATTTTAAATTACCATAACTTTTGAAAAACCTAACCGATTTCAAAAATTTTTTTTTTTGTTTTTTTTAGGAGCTCAAATACTATAAAAATGTGCAACAAAAAATATAACGTTCCATTTGAAAAACAAAAGTTGGATGCTGTATCTCGAGATACAGGGGTTTAAAAAAATGGTTCAATCACTGAAAATAAACTAGACTAAAAATTATAAAATACGTGTTTTTTATTTTTTCGAAATTTCACGCCGTTAAAAAAAAAAGTGGGTGGAGCGTATAACTCTGGTCACCCTGTGTACTTATATATTTTTAATTTATTTTGTAATTTACGATCTGTATACATTGTATTCAATCAGTAAATATGGAGAGAGTGATGAACTGGTGCGGGAGGAGAGAAACTACCCAGCGGTAGCACTCTCTACAGGAGAAGGATGACGTTTAGGTCTTCAGCCTACAAGGAAGTCGCGGGGCCACTGGCGATTCAGTCGGCGAGGAGTATTAGGGATGTCAGTGGAAGCGAGAGACAGTACAAGGGTATTAGAGCTAGTCGAGAGAGTAGTATGGAATTTTTGGTATTCAGTCTTGGCGAGTTGGTCTATGAAGGGAATGTTGAGGTCGGTGTGAAGGGTGAGGTTAGTCACCGTAGAAAGGAGCGTCAGCTATCTGTCGAAGTAGTTTTGACTGAAATGTTTTGTACTGTCCGTATGTTTGTAGGTTTGGCTGAACCCCACAGCTCTAGTCCCGTAAGTCCACATAGGTTTGAGAATAATGTTGTATATTAAGCGTTTAAGTTCAATGGGTAATTTGGAGCGTCGTCCAAGTAGTCTGTAAAGCAGTTTCGCACGTTTTGTCATTGCCTTTGTCTTTTAAGTCTAGTGTGTGGGTTCAACGTGAGTCTTTTTTCTATGTAGAACCTAAGGTAGCGCTCCAGATCTGTGTACAAGGAAGAGGATTGCTGTTGAAGAGGACAGGTGGACAGGAGCCCTGCCGGTGTTGTAATAGATATAAAATGCAGACTTATTAGAGAGTGATATTAGTCAAAATGATACACATGACTCCCCTCAGCCCTCTATAGTTTTTTACTTTCAGCGTCATTGAATTACATAACAGTTTTACTAAATTTGATCTATGAAAGTATTTCCATTTTTTCACGGAACACAAGAGGCGAATGTGCCATTAATTATCAAAATGAACAGCAATGTTACACGCAACCCATTTCGAAAAACACTGGCTTAGAACAATAGTAGAGCCTCTAACTAAATCAAATACAAAAAAAAATGTTGGGTCAATTAATTGGAGAATTCAGAAAGATTAGAGGACGTCTTTTTCTCAAGGCAAGGATAGAAAAAAGAAGTGGGTATTCAGGAGGTTGGTAATAAGTAGAATCTGATTTAAGAAGCACATTAGATGCAGAAGGCTCATTTAGATAATAGGGCAAGGAAGTAAAAGATTACCCCGGCAATTGAAACCCATTCTAAGAGGCTCCCTTCAGGTATTGAACTTTCTCTGCACTTCTAGTAAAATAGAAATTGTGCTAACATCATTAGGAATATAGAAAGATGAAAACCATATAATGAAGGCATAAATTGGATTCAACAGTGACATAACAAACAATAATAAGGTCTTTGATTAAAAAGTAACTCTACAAGTTGTGATTAAAATTCCTTCTTACTTCTACAAATAAACCCACAGACCAATTAATTCAAATAAGGTACGTAAAAATTTGAAATAAGAAAGTTTATAAACAAGTTAATCATTTTTACATAGCTGCAATCAATGTTGAAGTTATTTTAAATATTACTGAAATAGTTAATTACGTACTGCTTGAATATCAAGTTAAAAACATTAAAATTACAAACGTGATCTGAATTGTATTTATATGTACAAACTGTAAACACTTTCACTTGGCGATTGCTTCATTTAAACCATCTTAAGGAATACGAAAAGGTTGAGATAAACAATAAAAAAAAAAAAAGTAAAGAAAAAATAGTTCACAATAGAATATAACGAACTGATACATCCCATTTAGATGTCGTCATTCTCTTACACAGCCTTCTTTATCTTAAAAATAAGCACGCATTTAAGTGAGTGGTGGAAATGGTTTATTTAAAAAATCTTTTCTACATTACAAGAAATACGTATTCATGTGATTTAATTTTTTGCTTTTATCCAGTTCTTACTTTCTAAGTGATCAGGTACATCAGATGCATTTTAGAAAAGTAAGGGCTGTTTGGTCATAAAAAAAAATATACAGGGTGTATGCGGAGGAGTGGTCGAAACTTCGGGAGGTGATTCAGCAGCTCAAATGCAACAAAAAATATTCTCTTCTCTTTGGCCCGATTCTCAATAGTGTCCAAGATATTTGCATTTTTATCTTTTCCGACCATACTCGCGTTTTTCTCCATAAAAACGGCCCTAACTTTTCTATCCTTTGTCCTATAAAAAAATCTGCTTATTCCAAACGAAAGAGCATTAAATTTCCTATAAATTTGCTCATACCAAGCCTCAAAACGATTCTTATAACAATTACATTTTTACTTTAATATCTAAAAATTTCGTTCTCTATGATTTTTGTTAAAGTTTTCAACTGCATTCTTTCAATGATTAATGAATCAAGGAGACACATAATTTCAGAAAAAGTTGCGCATTTATTGAGCTTCAAGACCATATGGATTTTTTTGGTTTTTAATAAAACCCTACCCCGAACAGAGGGGTGTAAATGCAGAAAACTGGGATTTTGCGAACTGATTTTTCATTACTAATTTACTCAAATCTCAATTTTTACCATTTTAGTAACCATTTTAGTTTAGAACAATTATTATTTTATAAAACGGAAGTAAAAAATAAAGTAGCAATAAAACACAGAAGTGAAAAAGTACTATAGGCAGATGCCTAGTTAAAATTGCTACAAAAATCGTTCGAACTATTCAAACAAGGAAGTGGGAAAGAATTGTGGCAAATTTTTAGTTTCTTGACTACAATTATTTGTGCAACATATTTTAACGACAAAATGGAGGGTTTTTTTTCATCAAAGTTAATTAATATTAATTCAAAACCAATCAATTTTTGGAGAACGAACAAAAAGAAAATAACCATTTTATTTTTGAATTATTATTAATTAATTTTGATGAAAAAAAACCTCCATTATGTCATTAAAATAAGTTGCATAAACAATTATAGTCAACTACTGCGTTTTATTGCTACTTTATTTTTTACTTCCGTTTTATTAAATAATAATTGTTAAAAACTAAAATGGTTACTTTGCTTTTCGTTCCTTCTCCAAAAATTGACATTTGAGTAAATTTGTAGTGAAAAGTCGGTTACGTAAAATCCCACTTTTCTGCATTTACACCCCTCTGTTCGGGGTAGGGTTTTATTAAAAACCAAAAAAATCCATATGGTCTTGAAGCTCAATAAATGCGCCACTTTTTCTGAAATTATGTGTCTCCTTGATTCATTAATCATTGAAAGAATGCAGTTGAAAACTTTAACAAAAATCATCGAGAACGAATTTTTTAGACATTAAAGTAAAAATTTCATTGTTATAAGAAACGTTATGAGGGTCTATATTGAGCAGATTTATAGGAAATTTAATGCTCTTTCGTTTGGAATAAGCAGATTTGTTGTAGGATAAAGGATAGAAAAGTTACGGCCGTTTTTATGGTGAAAAACGCGAGTATGGTTGGAAAAGTTAAAAATGCAAATATCTTGGACACTATTGAGAATCGGGCCAAAGTGAAGAGAATATTTTTTGTTGCATTTGAGCTGCTGAATCACCCCCCGAAGTTTCGACCACTCCTCCGTATACACCCTGTATATACAGAATGAAACAGTAAATAATGTCCACAGGCCTACTGTGTGTAGTACATCTAAAGTGGAGTGATGTATTGGCCAACTTCATATTTTACACTGTTCTTGAGTGACGTCACTTTTAATTTTTTTTTTCTAAAATCATTACTTTTTTTCAATAAAAATGTTATTACTCAGAAAGTTTTAGTGCGAATTTGATTCTGATGACACGGTTAGAAAGACAGATAAATTTTCTAAAAATTTGTCACCATTTTGAAGCATAAGTTATTCTCCAAACAGCCTCAATCTTCCTCCTGGATACTAAAAAAATAAAAGTAATCGAAATTTTTAAAGAAAACTCATTAGGCCCTTATGTGATCATTATCAGACCTAGGTGCTGGCACTTTTTATAAAAGTTTCCTTGTTTAATGGGCTTTCTAACGGTATATCATTTTCCAGGATTCCTTTTATCTTCGTATGAGAAATTACGTTTGTTTTACAAGAAAACGTGTTCACGAGCTAGATAAAGATAAAGTTTTATTTTTTAAAAAAAAATCTTCCATTAATTTTTTATTTTGTTTCACCAACATTTATAAATAATTTTTACTTTTGAGGGCATAAAAATTATTAGCTCATAAAAAAAGAAATGGAAACGGGCTTCTTTATTTGGCAGTTAAAAAGTTACTGACACTTTCTGATTTTTCTTGTCTCTATCTCACGAAACTTTCTTGGGTAACTAAATATTTAGTAGAATTAGAAATCAGAAAAAGTTTGCCAACTAAATTCACGGTTTAGAATTCCAAAACTGTTGAAACAGTGAGAAAAACTAAAATAGATCAGGCGTGGGCATAATTATTTAAAGAAGTCTATTCAAGCCTTCACAATTTTTTATGACAAGAACTTAATCCAAATTGTTAGCCCAGGTTTGACTTTTATAGCAGTTTCTAAACCGGATAGTCTAGTCTACTATAGTTTTAGAAGTATGTAGTCCTTTTGAAGCTAGGCTAAGATCTTTGTTAGATAAAATTGATGGAGTTCAATGATTTGTAGAATAGAAAAATATATTCTACTTTTTTTGAAAATGCATTGTTTTAAATGTGCGATTATTGACATGATTTCTTTTTAATGAATTCTTCTACACCATGAAATGTATTCTTTAAATAATTTAATAAACTACATTAAGGGTTTTTAATAATTACAGCAAAGATTAGTCAAATAACTAATGAAACTAAGCCCATTTTTAAATCTTATGAACTAGTGTTTTAGGTTAGAGGCATTTCCAAAATTGTACAAAGCGTATTCGAAAAGTAAGGGCTGTTTGTTAATTTATTTAAATATTGGTGCGTCAAAACACAGTTTATTATTATTATTATTTATTTTGTAATTTACAATCTGTATATACGAGGGTCGTTTGAAAAGTCCTTGCAAAGTCAGAGAGATAGCACCACTGGCGCGTATCGAGGTTATGTTTAGTTAGTAGCATCTCTTGGAAGAACACATACCAAGTTTCAGCCAGATCGGTCTATTTCTTTGTGTTTGGCATTCGTTTGAATCGAGGAAGTCGAGTGATTTTCAAAAAATGGACGAAAAAGAATTTCGTGTGTTGATTAAACACTACTTTATGAAAGGCAAAACGCCTCAGGAGACTAAAGAGAAGCTTGATAAACATTATGGTGACTCTGCACCTTCGATTAGAACAGTTTATAAGTGGTTTCAAAATTTTCGGAGTGGCCATATAGGCACAAGTGACGCTAAACGTTCTGGACGCCCTATTAAGGTTACTACTCCAGAAATCATTGATAAAATCCGTGATGGATGACAGAAGAGTGAAGGTGCGTGAGATTGCTAGTGCTGTGGGCATCTCGAATAAACGGGTACATAATATTTTGCATCAACATTTGGACATGACAAAGCTATCCGCAAGATGGGTGCCGCGATTGCTCACGCTTGACCAAAAACGAAATCGTGTGAAGTGTTGCAAGGACGGTTTGCAGCTGTTCCAGAAGAATCCGCAGGACTTTAAGCGTCGTTTCGTCACTGTGGATGAAACATGGATACATCACTACACTCCTGAGACCAAAGAACAATCTAAACAATGGGTTACCAAGGGGGAATCTGCGCCAAAAAAGGCGAAGACCGTTCCTTCGGCCGGAAAGATTATGGCGACTGTCTTTTGGGATTCGCAAGGAATAATCCTCATCGACTATCTGGAAAAGGGTAAAACTATTACAGGTGCATATTATTCATCGTTATTGGACCGTTTGAAAACCGAGCTGCTAGAAAAACGCCCACGATTGGCCCACAAAAAAGTCCTTTTCCATCACGACAACGCACCAGCTCACACCTCAGCAGTTGTGGTCGCAAAATTAATGGAAATAGGGTTCCAACTCGTTTCACATCCCCCCTATTCTTCAGACTTGGCTCCCTCGGACTACTATTTGTTCCCCAATATGAAGAAATGGCTGGCAGGAAAAAGATTTTATTCAAACGAGGAGGTGATTGCAGAAACGAATGGCTATTTTTCAGACTTGGACAAATCCTATTATTCGGAAGGGATCAACAAACTAGAGCAGCGTTGGACGAAGTGTATAAGCCTAAAAGGAGACTATGTTGAAAAATAAAAAAGGAATACCCCAAAAAATTAAGTAGTTTTTATTTTTGCACGGACTTTCCAAACGACCCTCGTACAATAAGTAAATAGGAGGTAGATAAGATGAACTGGTGCGGGAGGAGAACAGGAGGAGAGAAACTACCCAACGGTAGCACTCTCTACGGAGAGAGGAGAGATAGGAGAATAATGATTTAGGTCTTCAGCCTACAAGGAAGTCGCGGAGCCACTGGCGATTCAGTCGGCGAGGAGTATTAGTGATGTCAGAGGAAGCGAGAGACAGTACAAGAGGATTAGAGCTAGTCGAGATAGTAGTATGGACTTTTTGGTATTTTGTCTCGGCGAGTTGGTGTACGAATGGGATATTGAGGTCGTTCTGAAGTGTGAGGTTAGTCACCGTAGAAAGGAGCGTCAGCATCAGTAGTTTTGATTGAAATGTCTTGTACAGTCCGTATGTTTGTACATAGGTTTGGCTGAACCCCACAGCTCTAGTCCCCGTAAGTCCACATAGGTTAGAGGATAGTGTTGCATATTAAGCGTTTGAGTTCTATGGACAATTTGGAGCGTCGTCCAAGAAGCCTGTAAAGCAGTTTCGCACGTTTTGTTATTGCCTTTGTCTTTTAAGACCTATAAATCTAAAATTTTTGTTCCCTTTTCTTCGTTTTAATTAAACTTAGATTTAGAGCCTTAATTAAATCATTATAATTGCTCCATTTAGTACAGAGCCTGATTTATATGTCAAGGATATTTAAATCAAGATATGTAATTTAAAAATTTGTACATAAATAAGTCGAGAAAGAAGTTAGGAGGTAATTGCAAGGGGACGTTTATTGCACAGATGACCGTGGACGTACACCCACAACTTTGTGTTTTAAATATTTTCTAAGTTAATTTATTGCTAAAAGTTTTTACTTATTATACTCTCTAGCCCAGAACTACTATCTATGGTGAGCAATGCCGTTTTGATTTTTATGTTTGTATTTATTAAAACATTCGTAGATCAGATAATATTGTTTCTTTTACACTTTATCTTTGAAGCTGACATTATCTTTTATAATTTAACAATTGTTCCTCTAGTTTTCTCTTTAAATTTGTTTAAAACCAACTCTGCAAGAAAGTAGTTAGATTTTTATTTTATTATTTTTTTATCTTTTATTGAAATTTGCAACTGTAAAGATTATTGCAACGAGCAAATGTGATAAAGTGTAACAATGTCTTGAATGAAGATTGGAGAAGGCGACCCAGTGGCGACACTCCATTAACGTGAATAGATGCACTATACTGCTCTCATGAGGAGAGTAGATCGCGGGGCCATCTTCTCTTCAATCTCCTTGGAGGATTACCTGGTATTGCGGAAGAAGATAGTTTTTCGATTATGGGGTTAGGATGAGCAGCTGTAGAGGAATGAAATTTAAGAAAACGAGTGCTAGCTAGATCTTTAATGAAAGAGATTTTGAGGTCATTATGGATAGTTGAGGTTAGATACATAGAACGGAGCGTTAAGTAGTTTTCGAAGTATTTTTGGACTGTAATGTCTGGAGGCGTCATGAGTTGTGTAACGCTTAGTCGATCCCCATAATTCGATGCCGAATGACCAAATAGGGTCGCAGTAACAGTAGGTATAAGAGTCTTGTTATTTAGGTTAAGTTTCGAACGTTTGTCAAGTAGTCTGGCGAGAAGTTTTGTAGCGTTGGTTAGTTTCTTGTCTTTTCAGTCTAGTCTGGGGATTGTTAGATTTAAATTTTACTGCCACACCTGCCAGTGAACTCCTTTACAATAAATGTTTATATTTGTGGGGGGAATCAGAGTACTTATTTAACTTAATTAGAGTTTAAATTCACTCCGTGCTCGAGAACTAACTTATTTATTTATTTACGGAGCAGCCAAAAAAAAAGTTGCTTATTTGCGTTGATTTTGCAAATATT
Source organism: Rhodnius prolixus (assembly GCF_049639745.1). Classification (NCBI taxonomy): domain Eukaryota; kingdom Metazoa; phylum Arthropoda; class Insecta; order Hemiptera; family Reduviidae; genus Rhodnius; species Rhodnius prolixus. The sequence goes on along the minus strand of NW_027411582.1, from coordinate 15,539,827 downwards.
TAAGAAATGGCTGCCGCAGCATACCGCTCCTCCATATCTTCCCCAAACCTCTTCTGGCCGACATCAGTCGCTGTTGTAAAGAGAAGTTATAGTATTGGAGGAGTTAAGATTTGAAGCTAGCAATTTTAGAGGCCCAAACAGTCTTTAGCAGATGATATCGACCGTATAGGTCATTCTTTCAGAAACTGTTGTCCCCTTTTTCGTGATTTGTGCGAATTTTTTAGTTTATGCAAGACCACATTCACCAAAGTATTGTCTAAAAGAAAATATTTGCAATTCTATTTTTAGAGTGACCAGCATGTAGCCTAGATCTAAATTTTCCATTGGACATCTTGTAGGAAAAGACGTCCGGAAGAAATAAATAATCTTCTAGCTTTACTACATAGAAGCTCTCCGAAAATTAAGGTTTGCTCTGTATGAGAATTATGAAAGTATGCCTCAGGAATATGTTTAAAACCTTATCAGATTCATGTCACATTGTAAACAAGCAGTAATGAACAGGGAGGATAAAATTGGTAGAAAGTCCTACATTTAATAATAATTTAAGGTATTTAAAATATCATAATTTATTTTGATCTTAATCTCATAACAAGTCTTCTAATTTTAATTGGGTTAGAGTTTCGAATCTCCTAGTAGTTCAATGATTGGGTTACTCATTTTGAACTCCAAGATTTTTGAATTTAAAAAAACCCTCTTTAGCCACAAGAAAGAAGTACAGCTGTCAATTTTACTTCAATTAACTGTTGCTACGTTAAATGATGATCGCTGTAAAACTTAACTCTACTCCAAAGTATTTCAGTTGCGAAATAATACTTCAGAGCGTTGAACTTAAATGAAAAATGTATGAAATGTATTTTTTACTTTAAAAACTATTATTACATATAATTTTCGTAGATCTGAAACTGCTATTAGATGGTTGATAAAATTACTTAAATAATAATTTACTGAAGTAATTTACTCCACTTTGGCCCATCAAAAGTGATAATACATTATATTATATATACTAAATTATCTCTCAAACATGCCGACAATATATTAAATCTTGAATTAATGATCGACTTTTTGCTATAATTGCATTATGATTTTTAAAAAAAATCTGAAACTTTATGAAGTAAAAGTAAATTCCAATTCCCATCTACTGAAACTTTAGAAGTGAAATGAAAAATTAATCAAGTCAAGTTTGATGACCAGTATATTCAGGCGGATCCACTTCGGGTAATTTCTCTCTAAACATGTTGAAGATACGATAATTATTCTTAAATGAAACCGATTTGATGGGATCTCTTCTTGGAGGTCGTGATTCAGCTAACTGAGATTGAAGAGTCAAAAGAAATAGAAGAGTTCATAATGTTTCTCATTCATTAAATCGGACCATTGTTCGATAAATCTTATTATGGAAGTCAGTTATACACATTTTTAGTTACATAGGTTTAAAAGTAATGGAAGAACTTGTCTTCCATTTCGTTCTTGGACGAACACATCAGACAAAGTAATCACAGAAAGCTAACAGTCTAAATCCTCATCTATAGACTACAAACAAAATAATGTTGAACTATCTACTGATCGCTTTCCAAGTCTATTTTAAACAGTTTACGAGGGTCGTTTGAAAAGCCCGTGCAAAGTCAGGGAGATAGCACTACTGGCGCGTATCGAGGTTATGTTTAGTTAGTAGCATCTCTTGGAAGAACACACACCAAGTTTCAGCCAGATCGGTCTATTTCTTTGTGTTTGGCATTCGTTTGAATCGAGGAAGTCGAGTGATTTTCAAAAAATGGACGAAAAAGAATTTCGTGTGTTGATTAAACACTACTTTATGAAAGGCAAAACGCCTCAGGAGACTAAAGAGAAGCTTGATAAACATTATGGTGACTCTGCACCTTCGATTAGAACAGTTTATAAGTGGTTTCAAAATTTTCAGAGTGGCCATATATGGGCACAAGTGACGCTGAACGTTCTGGACGCCCTGTTGAGGTTACTACTCCAGAAATCATTGATAAAATCCATGATATAGTGATGGATGACAGAAGAGTGAAGGTGCGTGAGATTGCTAGTGCTGTGGGCATCTCGAATGAACGGGTACATAATAATTTACATCAACATTTGGACATGACAAAGCTATTCGCAAGATGAGTGCCGCGATTGCTCACGCTTGACCAAAAACGAAATCGTGTGAAGTGTTGCAAGGACGGTTTGCAGCTGTTCCAAAAGAATCCGCAGGACTTTAAGCGTCGTTTCGTCACTGTGGATGAAACATGGATACATCACTACACTCCTGAGACCAAAGAACAATCTAAACAATGGGTTACCAAGGGGGAATCTGCGCCAAAAAAGGCGAAGACCGTTCCTTCGGCCGGAAAGATTATGGCGACTGTCTTTTGGGATTCGCAAGGAATAATCGTCATCGACTATCTGGAAAAGGGTAAAACCATTACAGGTGCATATTATTCATCGTTATTGGACCGTTTGAAAACCGAGCTGCAAGAAAAACGCCCACGATTGGCCCACAAAAAAGTCCTTTTCCATCACGACAACGCACCAGCTCACACCTCAGCAGTTGTGGTCGCAAAATTAATGGAAATAGGGTTCCAACTCGTTTCACACCCCCCCCCTATTCTCCAGACTTGGCTCCCTCGGACTACTATTTGTTCCCCAATATGAAGAAATGGCTGGCGGGAAAAAGATTTTATTCAAACGAGGAGGTGATTGCAGAAACGAATGGCTATTTTTTCAGACTTGGAGAAATCCTATTATTCGGAAGGGATCAACCAACTAGAGCAGCGTTGGACGAAGTGTATAAGCCTAAAAGGAGACTATGTTGAAAAATAAAAAAGGTTTACCCCAAAAAATTAAGTAGTTTTTATTTTTGCACGGACTTTTCAAACGACCCTCGTAATTTCCCGATCGCTAACAAATAAAAACTACAAAAAATATAGTCTAGACTGTTTGCATTCTAGAAAATATCTTTAAGCAACACTTTACAATCATTTATAGCTATTATTTTACTTTATTAACATTCTCTAAAATTTTCTTCAAGAAGTTGCTACTTCATCAATTTACTACCATCAGGAAATTGGTAATATAATTGATTTGATTTAAAGGTTTATTTAAAAATAATAATAATAATAATAATAACAGAATAGTCTCAAATTCTAGCTTTTGGCTGACATCCCTCATCAAACCTAGAATGTTTTTGCTTTGTCTTAATAATAAAAACAGGTTTCGAGTACCATGAAAAATAGAAAACAAATTACAAATATTACAGAAACATGTTCTGTATCATAAACTGTAATAATATGATTACGATTGATGAAGGCTGTCTAAAAGCCGAAACGTTGCATGTTTTAATAAAGAAAGAATGGGAATATTCTGATTTTAATTAGTTAAATGAATTTTTAAATCAAGAGAATTCAAAAAAGATGGAATAAAAGTAATATAATTACGTTTTATATTAAAAAGGATCGCTTGATTGTTGCTAAAGTTTTTAAATACATTCATGTTAAAGATTTTTAAAGATATTCTCAACAACGATTTGTGATTGGGTGCCAAAAAATGACAGATCAAGTACAAAGGCAATTCCTTAATGTACGAGGACTATGGGAAAGCTTAATACGAGACTTAATATTTTTAAATTTAAATTTGACCGAAATTAGAAACCCAAATTCTTTAAGTACATTAAAAAAAGAAAATATGAAGAGAGAAAGGAAATAGGATATGGCAAGATTTAAGACAAACAGGAAGAAATTATAACAGAAATAATTGAAAACTGTGTCATACTCATAAAAATATATTAAAAGCACCCATAAAAGTCTTAAGAAGAGACAAAAGTTCCGACAGAAGCATTTGAAACGAGGTATTGAGACTATGTCACCAAAATGAGGACAAAAGATTTTTTTCTTTTTTGGTATAAATAAATGATTTTGTTTATTATCGAATATTTCTTCCTGAATAATTTCATCATCTCTTTAATTCTATAATAATTAATGACAAGAACAGTTAATACAGTTTGTGTAAGCCATCAAACATTTTTATAAACTTTCAAAAGATTTATTAAATCTAGTAATATCTTGCTAAAAGGACAGAATAGAAAGGATTGAAACACAATACGGCTAACTTGTTACGACATTTTTAGAGAGCAGAAGTTCACTTGGCTTACAGTTCGTGAGCAATCCTTTGGAAATAAATCGTTACCATTTAATATCACTTGCTTTGTTTGCCCTATAAGTTCCACTGTATAACTACGATTCCATCATAGTCTTTATGCAGTTCAAACTATTAAAATATTAAAATTTACATTTGAATTTTACTTCAGTAAAAAGCCTCACCAAGGAGTCTTCATTTTAACTTGTAGGAGTCAATTTATATTGCATATAATTTTAAAATTTAGATACAAGTTTGAGCACTACATTGGATTAAGAGACATCCAATTTCGAATAGTTCATTATAGTTTTCCTTTGAAGAAATAAAATATCTTCAAATCCCATCCACGTATTAGTTACTAGTTCAAAAAAAAAAGCTTGCATTTTTTAGGTTTTAATAGAATTATTAAATGATAATTAATTGATAATCCGTTAAATGATACGTTTGGCTGAACTTGATTTTCAATTACTTGCATCAGACTACGAGGAGTGGCTATTAAATAACGAAATTGAAGCTGCTACAGAAGAACTATGGATGCGCCAAATCCTAACGACCGATAGCTGTGCAGTGTAAAGCCTTCTCTTTCGATTGCAGCTCCTCACGTGTTTGTAGAGAAATCTGTCTGACCGGAACCGTCGTTTGTGTAAGAGGTGTTAGTTTCGTTTTGCCCGAAAACATGATACTACACATGTAGTAGAGCAACGAATTGTCGTGAAATTTCACATCAAAACTTGGTAAAACCGCTACTGAAACTTATCTTTTATTAAAAGAAGTTTATGGCGATGAATGTTAAACACGTGCGCGAGTTTTTGAGTGGTTCAAGCGTTTCCAAGATGGCCGAGAAGACGCCCTTCCACGTCCAAAACGGATGAAAATATCGATTATAATTAATCAACATTACTACCAACGAGGTGCTTGCTCAACTCAGTGAAAGAGTTAGGTAAAATTGACCCGATTTGTGGAAGAACAAGTCATGGGTTCTCCATTAAGACAACGCGCCGGCTGACACTGTCTGTCAAGACGTTTCTAGCCAAGTACAACATCCCAGTTTTAGGCCAACCGCCTTATTCGCCTGACCTGGCCCCATGTGACTTTTATCTGGTTCCCCAAAGTCAAATCTGCAATAAAAGGAACACGATTTCAGTCTGTTGAAGCTGTGAAAGAAAAAGCGGCACTCGTCATGCAGGAGCTCACAGTAAAAGACTTCCAGCACTGTTTCGAACAATGGTAAATTCACATGGAGCGTTGTAGGGATAGGGGAGGGGTGTATATTGAAGGTGATAATAACTAAATATGTATAAATTTAAAATAAAATGTTTTACAGCAATAGTCTCGTTATTTAATAGCTACACCTCGTATTTATCCTCTACTATTTTCAATTGTGTTATATTGTCAGTAAATATAGACATCCCAGCTGTGTTTAAAGAAAAGTAGAGTTGTATATCCGATAAACATGTTAATTAAAACTTCTGTTCGAGGGAACGTTTTCAAACTGTGGTCATTGTTAGATGAATCAAGAACAGGATACGAATCAATTCTGTCCAAAACTTGATCAAATGAAAACAATAGACAAAGAAGCATGCAATGCATACTGATTATTCTCTTATTATTTATGAGCTCATTACAAAATGTTTGTATAAAGTGTAATTTTAATTTTTTTTTTAAATTAAATGAAGCACTCAATTTGTGTTTTTTTGCTACATAATCCTTATGAGTTTTGTTCAGTATCGCTATGACTTAATTTTAAGCTGGGCTAAATCAAAGGCCCTCTACACGTAGAAGAAGGAACCAGTTCTGTCCACTTCAATCTCTCTCTTCAACGCTGCTGTGAAACCTGACACCTACTGAGACGATGTTAAAGGGACTACAAAAACAAAAAACAATATCTGATAGTGAAGAAAAAAGAAATCCGGGTTGTTAGGACAGACAACTTCCTAACCTAATTTTTCAAAATTGCAAGAGTTGATTGCGTAGTAGGCTGGCACTATAATTCTGCGCATTGTTTTCTTACTGTCAAGCCTGACACGCAGCATTTGGTTTTAACAATCTAATCTATGTAGATCTCTCTAGATTGGTTATTCAATTTCATAAAATCATATTAACTTGGGCCTTTCAAATTTATATATAAAAAGCAAATTGCGTTGAGTTATATCTGTCGTTTTACTTTTGTCTTTTCTTTTTGTTTGATACCAACTTTGAGGAAGAGGTTTTCCATGATGCCATCTTCTTACATAGTTTTAATTAGGTATTTGGTGCTAAATTTCAGATTTATCTGCTCCCCGTAACGCCAAGATAGTTCTTGTTCGTATTTTATTGGTAGTAGAAGTACCATTACATACTTGAATTTATCGTTTGTTTACAAAATTTACAATGCTATTTATTGTAAACCTATAAATTTCTAATGTAATCGTATTTTGCTTAATTTCAGGTACTGCTGAGGTTTAACTGGTTCTTTATGGCTTCCATTACTATAAGGACTGGTTTCAGCGAAATCGATTCGTTTTTGGTTAAATGAGATGAAAAACATTCTTCTAGCTTGGATTAGAGCGGCCTCAAGGCCTACGCCACTGCGACTCCTTTGGATATATTGTGGCTCCCCTCACTCTAAAGCTCACCCTCCAGACCCGTCCTCTTGATCAGACTCTTAATTCTGGAGAGCGACTCTTTGGGTAAAGCTCACCGGCCTTGGTTTTTCCTCCCCGAGAAGTAATATCCTTAGCCATACAAGCCCCTCACACTGACATAACACGTGCAATGCCGTTTCTTCCTCTTCCTGACAGAACCTACAGAGGCTATAATCTGCCAGGCCCACGCGATGCATGTGTTTTCTGAGCCTGCAGTGGCCGATCAATAGGCCTACAATTATCTTTATAGCCCCACGGCCTTGACAGATTAATTCTGCAGTCAGCCTCGGCGAATAGCCTCTAATGAACTCCTTCGCCTGTCTCTGCCCAGTGGTGGCGAGCCACCACTTTTCTTCTGGCTTACCCTACGGCAGGGGTTGGCAACCTATTTAAAGTAGAGAGCTATTTCTCCTTAAATAATTTTAATAAATCTTACCAAGAGCCGCACGGATGATAGTGTAAAAACCTCTGAAGATCATTTGTATTTTCACAAATTATGATTTTATGATATTCAATAACATTTAAATGTTTTATATATTAATTTTACATATTGCAAAGTAAAAAAACAAATAAATAATAACTAAACCTGTTTTAGAATAAAAAGGCGGTAGTCTTATATAATTACGTACTTTATTTATTTTAATATAATTCCAATCTCCAAAGAATTCAATCTCTTCAATCTAAAATACTTCGAACTATTGTTCACGCTCCATTTTATGTCTCCAACCTGACCTTCGCAAAACGTCACCTTCACTCTTCGTCGCATTACGCTTCCTCCAGTAGTGAACGTTGCCTGCTACCTTGGGCTTTACTTAGACCGAAAACTTTCTTGGTACCCCCACACTAGACTTAAAAGAACAGAACTAAACAGAAGCTGTCGACTACTTAAAAGACTCTTAGACGACAGATCAAAACTCTCTCTGGGTAACAAAAGACTGATTTATACCTCTATTTTGAAACCTATCTGGGCGTATGGAATAGAGCTGTAGGGTTCAACCAAACGCTCCAATCTCCAAAGGATTCAATCTCTTCAAACTAAAATACTTCGAACTATCAGTAAACGCTCCATTTTAAGTCTCCAACCTGGACTATACACACTGACCTTAACATTCCTTTTGCCACACAAGTTGCTAAAACACCATACAGAAAACTTCACTTCAGCCTGCAATCTCATATAAATCCTCTTGCTCAAAATCTTTCTTCTAGAACTCTTCCTGCCAACCCGGACAAGACGTCTTAAAAGACAGTGGCCTCGTGATCTCCTCCTCCAGTGAAGAGAGTGACTAACCATCTAATATTTGGGAGTGTTACTACTCGTTACTTATCATTTGTTACTCGGTTATCACTGTTACTTATAGCGCTAACGCGCTGATTGTAGCATCAATAAACGCAATAATAATAATAATAATAATAATAATCAATTTCTAACCTATCACATTGCAAATTATTTTTGAAAAAATATCTTTAATACATGAAATTTTCATTTTCTTCAATAAAATCAAAATATACCATATACGAGGTGTGTTCAAAAAGTAACGGGAATTTTCGTTTTTTGAAAAAAATATTTATTTATTCATCTACATTAATATTGTCGCCTTCAAAGTAGTCCCCTTCGCATACAATACACTTGTGCCAGCGCTTTTTCCAATCCTCGAAACACTTCTGAAACTCGATCTTTGTGATAGCTTTCAGCGATTCGCTTTTAATGTCATCTATGCTTGTAAAACGACGGCCTTTTAATGTTCTCTTTATGTTTGGAAATAGAAAAAAGTCACATGGAGCCATGTCTGGCGAATATGGAGGCTGGGGCATCGTTAAAGTTTTGTTTTTGGCCAAAAATTCACGAACAAGCAATGAAGTGTGAGCAGGTGCATTATAGTGGTGCAAAATCCATGAATTGTTTTGCCACAAATCCGGGCGTTTTTTTCGGATTGCTTCACGCAAACGGCGTTGAACTTGTAGGTAGTACTCCTTATTGATTGTTTGACCTTGTGGCAAGAATTCATGATGCACTATGCCATTAAAATCGAAGAACACAGTGAGCATAACCTTCACATTCGACCGCACTTGTCGAGCCTTTTTCGGTCTTGGCGATCCAGAATGCCTCCACTGGGACGATTGAGCCTTAGTTTCGACATCATATCCGTAAACCCATGTTTCGTCACCTGTTATAACACGTTTCAGTAGATCCGCATCGTTGTCGACTTCATTGAGTGACTCTTGAGCAACTTCCATTCTCCGCTGTTTTTGTTCGAAATTCAACAATTTTGGAACAAATTTTGCTGCCACACGTTTCATACCCAAAACATCCGAAAAAATTGCATGGCATGAGCCAATTGATATGGCAACATCATCAGCGACTTCTCTGATTGTGATTCGGCGATCGTTCATAACCATTTCTTTCACTTTTTTCACGTTTTCATCGGTTGTTGATGTGCTTGGACGTCCAGGTCGTTCGTCATCTTCAACGTTTTCGCGGCCATCTTGGAAACGCTTATACCACTCGTAAATCCTTGTTTTACTCATAGCAGACTCACCATATGCCTTTATTAACCTTTCACACACTTTATTTCATTTTTTACGCAAAATTTAATACAAATTCTTTGATCCATTTTTTTTAACAAACAAAAATCGCCAAGCTCGAAAAACACGTCTAACCTTAACGGCTGCCACTTAAGAAGTAAACAATGAATATTACTGAAAATTTTATCGTACTTCAGGGGCATGTGTACCAACATAATAAAAAAAAAAAATTTACAATCAGACTCTCCAAACCCGCGAAATTTAAAAATTCCCGTTACTTTTGAACACACCTCGTATTTTGGGCAGGCTGAAGAGCCAAACAATTTGGATAAAAGAGCCGCACTTTTTGGTTAAACAGCTTAAAAAAAAATTCAATAACTTTCGTCCACAAAATATTAGTCATCATTTACAAAATTAGTGTATATAATGTTGGGCCCATTAAATAAGTTGTAAAAAACATAAATATGGTCTATGTAACTGTACATAATAAAACAAACTACCTTCATGAACTAGAATGAACCTTGAACTTTGGCTTTCTTCCTAATTTTGCCGGGTAAAAATGTATATATACTATACGAGTATATTTATGTGATAGATTACAGTAGGTATCAATCTTTTGCGGTGTATAGCTACAGAGGGCCAGTTTGTTGACCTCTGCCATACTTGACGCACTCTTCCAAACTAGCTTAATATTGATTTGTTACATCCGCTACAAAGAAAACGTTAACAGGGTGGCCAATGTTTATAGTTTTGCTGTTTTTTCCTTGAGAAATATTACAGTTAGAAAAATTGTTTTACTGAAAATGTTCCTTTGTATTTTTTGTTGCCTAGAATCTATTTATTCTCGCTGATACCTTTTTTTGCTCTCACTGTTTTGTTTTCTGCAAGAGTTCGCCTACCAGAGCTGTTATTTTGTGAATTATACCGATTTTATAAAATGGTAACTTGTCCTCTTGCGCTCTTTAATGCGCTACTGTTATTTTTGAAGCAACCTTTCTTGAATTGAATCAGGTTTTGGATTCAATCTCTTTTTTATTTTGTTTCTTTAACTAAACTTACCGTATTGTAGATTGTATTAAAAGGGCGGTTCCACCAAAAAGGGGAAGAAACGTAGGCAATCCAAAATGTCCATTGTTCCCCGCTCACTCCTCATCTCATGAGAGATACCGGGGCTTGAAGACAACAAATCCGGCTAAAAGTTGCCAGATGCTAATATAATAAACTATTAAAGTAGCAACAGGACACTAGGGAGCATGGTGACTCAATCGCCCAGTGCATTGGAATAAACCTAGAGATTTCTGGTAAAGATTACCGCATGCCACAATCTCCGGTAGGGAGACATTTGGCCTCCCGAAGACGAGAAATCTAGTTTTAGAATAAACGGGACACACCTCAACAAAGTGCCGCACAGTTTCATTGGACTCACCACAACCAGCGCAAATTGGCGACTGGGTAAGGCCGCATTTAAAAAGATGGTACGCTAAATGAGCATGTCCACTCAACACCTGAACCAACTGGCGGATGCGGGACCTGCTAAAATCAACCATAGCCGTTCTTGACAGGCCAAGGATTTCCTTAGCCTGGCGGCAGTCAGCTCGGGATCTCCACCGTTTCCGATGTTCTTTCAAAAATCCACAGCTCCACCTCTGTTCTACAACAGGTCGATAGGATACAGGGATAATGGACTGAGGAGTCATTGTTATCATCGCAGCTCCTTCCTTTCCTGTTTTGATCAGCAAGTTCGTTACCCAGAGTGACCAGGGGACCAAACAACCGAAACAGTATTCAAAGCTCCCAACAAATTGAGAGCAACATGACAAGAATTGACCGAGATTTGGTTCTTACTAGGAGAGGTCAGAGCTTTAATTGCAGCCTGGCTATCCGTGAAGAACCTAATATCACTACCGGCAAATCCCTTCCAGCGGAGTAAGGTAGCTGCCATCTCAATGGCAGCCAACACCGCCTGAAAAACAGATGCATAATTACAAAGGTCAAGGCAGGTGCGTTCCCATCTGACCCCAAACTGGGGTGCCCAGATGCAGAGGCCAGCACCTGTCCTATCCATCAATGAACCATCCGTAAAAACAGAGATGGCGTTTATTGGCAACTCAACAGTCGAGGCACAAGCCTCCTCTCTTGCTAGTATCTGAACCCTATAATTCCTACGGAAATCCAGAGTCGCAGGGAGGACGTCCCCCTTCTTACTATATACTTATATCTTCTATACATACAGTATAGAACGAAGAATTCTAATTATTCCGCCCCAGATTTCCATTTGATCTGTATTTCTTTTAACTTTTTTCAATTTTTTTAAATGTTCTAATTTAATTAAAAAAGTCTTTTTTTCGTGTTGACTACCTGATCGACTTTATGAACCGTTGATGAAGGAGGATTCTCTGTGGAAGGGGTGTTTTCCCATCAGTAAAAGGTTATTCTTGGGGCTTCCTTAGAGTGGAAACCAGGATTTGAATTAGCATCCTTCCAGTTTCTTTTAATTTTTCCCAGCAGGATAAGTCATAATTCCTTCAAAGCCTTTGCTAAAGAGCAAGTTTGTCTATGTCAAAGCTAAGGGCAGGTCTTCAGCCAAAGAAAAGAGTAAATACTCCAATCCAGGCCAGAAGATCAGTGACCCTTAAAACAGGGTACCCTCTCAAACTCTGCATTATTGCAGCTGGAAAGCTGTCTAAATAGTCCTAAACGAGGTGGGATTTTGTTTCTCAAAATGCTAGTTTAACGCAGCTTGGTTTAATTTTTGATCTTCTTATCTTTAAGACTCCTTATCAGCCAAGTCTTAATTACAAAAATTTTACCCTGCCATGAGAACTATTAATAAATGCCTCTGGTTTCAACTCGAAAGTACTCGACCTATACAAACCATCATGCTGCTATGTTTAAAACAAATGAATCCTTTTCTTCTGTGAACACTCCATCTCTAACCCACTCATCCTTGGTTTATTTGGTGACCTTCAAAAGGCTGTTGAGGGATGAAAATATCGATTATAATTAATCAAACATTACTACCGCGAGGTGCTTGCTCAACTCCGTGAAAGAGTAAGGAAAAAAAACGGACCCGATTTGTGAAAGAACAAGTCACGGGGTTCTCCATCAAGACAACGCGCCGGCTCACACTGCATAGTCTGTCGCAAGACGTTTCTAGCCAAGTACAACATCCCAGTTTTAGGCCATCCGCCTTATTTGCCCTGACCTGGCCCCATGTGACTTTTATCTGGTTCCTTAAAGTCAAATCTGCATTACAAAGGAACACGATTTCAGTCCGTTGAAGCTGTGCGAAAGAAAAAGCGGCACGCGTCATGCAGGAGCTGTCACAGAAAAAGACTTCCAGTACTGTTTCGAACAATGGTAAATTCGCATGGAGCGTTGTAGGGATAGGGGAGTGGTATATATTGAAGGTGATAATAACTAAATATGTATAAATTTAAAATAAAATCTTTTACAGCAATAGTCTCGTTATTTAATAGCCATACCTACCAGTCATGCTAGAAGCAAAGCTTAGTTCTATCTTCGAAAAGATTGAAGAATACTTTCCTAACACTGCAAATATGATGTGACAATGAAAATGATCGTTCACTACTAAAGGAGTATTAGTGAATAATAGCAGAGCAAACAACTTATATTGAGCAATACGCTTCATTGAAACTTCAGACCGTTACGTTGAAAAAATAGAATAAAACACAAGAACTGATTGTAAACTAACAAGGAAGTTATTGCTGCACAGAGCAACAAGAGAGCTCTATTCAATATTGTGAAGTGATAACCGATCTTAAATGTTGGCACATGTTCTCTATTGGAGGTGTGATCCATTCAGATAAGATTCCTGCTGCTTGTCACGATTTTTTAGTATACCTTTGTGTTTCCGTCAGCTAGCTCTGGAGATTTATTTTATTATTATTTTTACTTCTTATACTGCCCTAATTTCGAAATTTGCTATAAGTTGTCTATTACAAATCTTTTAATGGCATTTAAAAAATACTTGAGGTTATTTAAAGTTCAAAAAGTACATTCGATGTAAAAAAGAACGATTATTATATTGTTTTTGTTTTTTCAGGTTGTGAACTACCAGTTGGTACACGAGGCCACCGGCTCCTTAGTCATCTTGTTTGATTAGCTGCGACTGTTGCCGTTCAAAGATTTGCTGCAGCAAAATTTGGTTGTGAAGACAGGCTTTTTTATTTTTTGGAACATGATAAAGCCAGAATTAAAAAGATCAAAAACATAAGAAGTGATGTGGTATTTACGAGGTGTGGCTATTAAATAACGAGACTGATGCTGTAATGCGAATTTACCATTGTTCGAAACAGTGCTGGAAGTCTTTTTCTGTCAGCTCCTGCTTGACACGTGCCGCTTTTCCTTTCACAGCTTCAACAGACTGAAATCGTGTTCCTTTTAATGCAGATTTGACTTTGGGGAACCAGATAAAAGTCACATGGGGCCAGGTCAGGCGAATAAGGGCGGATGGCCTAAAACTGGGATGTTGTACTTGGCTAGAAACGTCTTGACAGACACAATGCAGTGTGAGCCGGCGCGTTGTCTTGATGGAGAACCCCGTGACTTATTCTTTCACAAATCGGGTCGTTTTTTCCTTACTCTTTCACGGAGTTGAGCAAGTACCTCACCGGTAGTAATGTTGATTAATTATAATCGGTATTTTCATCCGTTTTGGACGTGGAAGGGTGACGACCCGGGCGGTCATCATCTCCGACGTCTTCTCGGCCATCTTGGAAACGCTTGAACCACTTAAAAACTCGCGCACGTGATTTACATTCATTGCCATAAACTTCTTTTAATAAAAGATAAGTTTCAGTAGCGGTTTTACCAAGTTTTGATGTGAAATTTCACGACAATTCGTTGCTCTACTACATGTGTAGTATCATGTTTTCGGCAAAACGAAACTAACACCTCTTACACAAACGACGGTTCCGGTCAGACAGATTTCTCTACAAACACGTGAGACGCTGCAATCGGAAGAGAAGATCTTTCGCTGCACAGCTGTCGGTCGTTAGGATTTGGCGCATGCATAGTTCTTCTGTACCAGCATCAGTCTCGTTATTTAATAAACCACACCTCGTATAGTAAACGTTCCTTTCTACGTCACCAATCAAACCATTCACACAGACTTAAACATTCCTTTCGATACAGGAAATTCCATCTTAACATTCAATCTCATCACAATCCACTGGTACATCTATCTTCCAGAACATTTCCAGACAACACTTCTAGACGTCTTAAAAGACAGTGGCATCCTCTATGAAGAAGAGAGTCAGTAGAATGTAGAATGTTATTGGAGTGTAACCGCTGGGTAACTTCTCCACTCTTATATGTGTGATACGTTGCTTATTGTTACCCTTGATGCTAATAATGCAATGCGTTGGTTGTAACTAAATAAATGATTTTTAAAAAAATAAAAATTTATTTGATACTATTCTTTATGATACGTATTTCTTTTGTTATAATTTAAACCATCAATCTTAATTAAAAATTCTGTAATTGTTCGTTTCGTTAGCCTCAGTTTAATTGTATATTCCTAGGCTATTTGAATATCAATACGCTTTAAGTTTAATAGTTCAACAGTGATAGTAATTTAATCGATTCTTGTTATAATTCTTACTGTACAAATCCAGGAGCACCTTTTATCTCTAAAATTTAACGTAGATTTAAGAGATTCTGACCCACTCACGCAATAATTGGGGACCTCATGAAACACCAGTAACAATTTAGGGAAAAGGTTCACGCTCTTAGAGCGAACTGTATGTAATTTTTCTGTAATATTTCTAAAATTAGGCATCTAATTACTAAGATTATAGAAAAGGCTAAAACAATAGACAAAAATTAAAAAATAAAAAGCAATGCATTATCATTCTTTTTTTGTCAAACTATAATTTATTTACAGTTCTATTTATTACTTTCTATTTATTAGCTATTAAACTTAAAATTTAAACATTTTTATTAAAACAATTATTAATCAAAAATACATTAGTATTTATTCAAATACGAGAATTGACTCGGATGGAACATAATTGACATAAGGAAATCTTTAAATAAACATTACAAATTAAAACTGTCCGGTAGGACAGTTGTATAAGGGTTGACCATCAAAAACTGCACGAAAAAGCGTAACGTTGAAAAACACCCAACTTTGACAATTTTTTTCTCTTTTTCTATAAAAGATAAAATTCCCAAATTTTCTTTAAAATAAAGGGCAAATCCTCCTTTATGACTGTAATTTTTTGCAACAACCCAGATCTAATAGGTTTTGAGAAAAAAGTTGCTGAAAATGAGCAAAAACGGCTTTTTCAAAAATTGTTGTTGTTCTTGTTCTTGTTGTTCTTCTTCTTCTTCTTGTTGTTGTTACCTTTTTTGTAAACAACGTAGCGCCTAAACGCGTGAACCGATTTTCATGAATGAGGTGTCATTCGATTCGGAATTTTATGTAGATGTGCCTTTTGGGGGTCTCGGCCCTGTACATTGAATGGGAGAGGAGTTAGCCCCCTTTATGTAAGGCCCCCTCCAAAATTATTATTACTAATTACTCTGTAAATCTTGGCCCGATTTTGATAAAATTTGGTAGGATGATAGGGTTAGGGCTCCCCTACCTAACAATAAAGCGACGATCTGCTCTTACACTTGTTAAGGGGAAGTATAGCAATCGTTTCAAATTATCGACACGTGAACCGATTTTCATGAATGAAGTGTCATTCGAATCGAAATTTTGTACAGATTTGTACTTTAAAAGTCTCGACGCTATGCCTCATAAGGAGGGGAGTTCGCCCCACCCAAATAAGGCCCTTTCTGAAACTATTATTACCAATATTTCTACAAAGCTTAGTCCGATTTTGATAAAATTTAGCACGAAGAAGTGATTAAAGCTCCTCTATGTGGCTGTGAAGTGCCATCATGCTCTTACACCTACTAAGAGGAAGTACTGCAATCGTTAAAATTATCAATGAGTGAACCGATTTACATCAATGAATTGTCGTTCGATTCAAAATCTTTGCCTTTTAGGGAGAAGTACTGTAATCGCAGTTTATTTTTCTTGCTCCTCTTAAAAGGAAGTACTGAAATCGCAGTTTAATTTTGCTATTTACGTACAAATACCTTCCTATTTTATTCAAAACGCTTTCTCAAAAAAATGGTTATTGAGGATGGTTTGGGGACCGTAACTATAATCATTCTTTAAAAAGATCTCTCCAGTGGTAGTTACGGTTCCGATTTAACACCTTATCAGGTTATAATGATAGAATACCTTATTCCAAATTTTAAAAAATCTGTAAAGCAGACGTAACTTTGCAAATAGACAAAAAGGAAAATCTATCCAAAAGGTACAAAAATCTCCTTAACAAAAACTTACAGTTTTAAAAGTTAAGTATAAGGGTTGATTAAACGCCAAAAGGTACACAAATCAGCAGTTCCCAACATTTCATTAATACTTCATTGATATAATTTAAGTAATTTTACTGCATTAACTTTTCCTTCACATTTTTTAGAATTTATTAGATGTCACAGACCCTTATGCTGGCCAGTTCATTCATAATATTTTTTTATTATAATTATGATAAAATGAGTGATGAATTATTCTGAGTAGTCACATATACATGCATGTTAAAGTAGAAAAAAACAAAGTTAGAGTCGGCCACTTTTTAAATTTCAATCACGGAGGATTCAAAACAATATTTCAGTCTTAAATTCGTCTTACCGAAATATTCGTGAGCACAAATAACATACATTTAATAACAAGTAGATTATTCAACAATATTTACTCATTTCTCAATTGTAATTTAATTTAGTCCCCCTAATTTTACTTATGGTAAAATACTGGAATAATTAGCTGTCCTAAAAATATGCATATCTTTATTTTCTTTATTTTATATTACATATATATAACATTGTGGGAAGAACACCTAGATTGAGAATGTAATTGAAGAAAACTATATTATTTGCGATAAAGCCAGATTATTTATTACTTATTATTACAAACGTTTGACTACAACATAAAATAACAATTACTTTAATCGAAGAATGAACTTAAACCAATGATTTTTATTTAAAAATAAAAATAAATGCATAAAATTATTGATGTAAAAAAAGTTTATGAATTTTTTAGCCTCTTATTTTTTTTATATTTTTTATAACGTTTTCTTTTTCACCTGTGATTAATAGTTTGATTATTATAGATAAATAGATATTACAGTCAATCTAAGTTAAATGGTGTGCTACTTGAGTAAATATTTTGTAGACGAAAATGGCCAGCATAAGGGTCTGTGACATCTAATAAATTCTAAAAAATGTGAAGGAAAAGTTAATGCAGTAAAATTACTTAAATTATATCAATGAAGTATTAATGAAATGTTGGGAACTGCTGATTTGTGTACCTTTTGGCGTTTAATCAACCCTTATACTTAACTTTTAAAACTGTAAGTTTTTGTTAAGGATAATAGATAAGTAACAAATAGAAAGTTTCGGATGGGATAAATTCATATGTCATGGAGAAATTAACAACTTGATATTGATTGATAAAAATATAGTCATTATCATTTTAAAATTATTGTCTTGTTTACATATTTATAAAAATTATTAAAATCAAATTGTAGAGTGCTGATACAATAAACAAAAAGGTAAACATTTAGATAGGTTAAATGACAAAGAATTCTTAGTTAATAATGCACTCCGTTCAAATAGTTATGCAATAGAGAAGCATGTAAAATATATATACAGACAGGGGGTTCATTTATAGAATGTTGCAGAGCGCGCGAGCGTAGGTTGCATTTTAAAGTAGATCACTTTCCCATTTGTGAGATTCTCCTTTCATAGAGAAGTTAGGGGATCAACATTCCACAAATAGAACGGGGAACTAGTTCTAGTACAGTAGCATTAACACTTAAGTGGGAAATGAATGTTATGCTGTTGACACTCTTTATTGACAAACACACATTTTCGACATATGTCAATTACCAAGTTAGTTGTTATAGTTTTCTTTAGAAATTGTGTAAAGTACTAGTTCCATTCTTTAGATCATTATTTGTCTTTTCTTTTCTTTTTTTAAAGCAATTAAAAATTGTTTATTTTATTTTGTGTAATTACTTTTAAATAAACTGCGTGAGAAATAAGTAAGATATTGTTTTGTCAGTTTCTTACTCAATTCTTCGTCAAGCAGTGATTTGTTATAGGGTCCTTTCACGCGAGTCTACTTCGTGACAATTCTCGAGAACACAATGGAGACAAATAACCAAGATCTGGGTTCAATACTTCCGGCAGTTGATATCGTAATATCGGAAATTGGAAAACGGTACTTTGATGTGTCCGCCATTCAGAACAATTCCTTAAAAGATGTTTACTGTATAACAGTGGAAAACTCGTACATTGAGTTTTGCATCCCGAAAAGCCCTAGCGACCCCCCCCAAAAAAACAGACCACTTATGCACACAATTGTGTAGTACTCTATTCGGAACCCGATCCCGAGATGGAAAGATGGTTCGAACATTAGACTGGACGAAAGTAAATTATGAGCGCCTTATCATTAGCGTTAGAAGAATTACTTCCAGCCTCCTTAGATGGTGCATCAAAATCTTCTTCCTGTCTCTGATTTCGTCCGCAACTACTTTGGGATGTTCAAAGACTAAAGACCTAATGCAAAGTTCGCCTTTAAGGCAGAAAATTAAAAAATCGGTACTACTAAAAAGTGCCCTGTAATTGTGCTGGCAAGCTGCAGAACTTCTTTCAAGTTAAGACATCTGGGAAAGATCAAAATTTGGTACTGTTCTAAGAAGAGTATATCCATCTCTAACACCAGGTACTAATTTGTTCTGTGAACAACTCCTCCGCAAACTGTTTAGAGGTGAATTCAATATTCCTCCAATCTCCCTAGAATCTGCAGGTGTTTCGTGTTGAAGGTCTTAGATTTTTCAGTTACGCATTGAGTATATCTCATACAATAGGAACAGAACTCTGCTCTAAATATCAATTAAGTATAATTTAGTAAAACCGCATTCGTGTGGCTTTCGTTAAGGAATCCTAAATGCTTAAGCAGACTTATTTTTTTACTTACGCCTACTCAGATCTTTTCCAGTTATACTTGCCCAGGATGCAGGTCTTCGCCTGTCTCAGTCTGTGAGCTTCCTCTCTGTTGTTTACCTCATCTTTCTTGTAATCCTCGTAGAAGAGCATGTCACTGATCCCACAGACGGTATAAGGACCCCAGGAAGAATGATGAAGTACTCTGCCTATCGAGGAGCTAATACTCTCCAGATAAATTGGTTCTGTGTTTAGTTCTGTAATGTGAAACCGAATGGTATAATGTTAATTCAAAAGGGAAATAGCGATTCAGCAAGATCAGCACAAATAGTAGTCACCGAGAAGGTGAATGCAAAAGGAGTATAGTTTCCACAAAAAGTCTAGAATGATGGCCTTCATTGTGATGCTACTTTTAAAACAATTATTTTGTACTTAAAAAGATTATTAGAAAGATCGATATGGAAGCGATAGAGCAAAATATCGATTCAACTAAACACCATTAATCGTCTTATATCATTAAATTATCACCCAAAGTACGTACACATCATTCTGATTTAATAATATATTAATTGTATAACTATACCTACGGTAAAGTTGAAATAATAAAATCAATTCAGTGCAGTTTAGTTTAATCGCATTCGTAGTACGTATTAATGTAACTGTTAAAATGAATTAAAGATTTTAATATTTCAGAAGTTTTATGGGAGAACAATAAACATATTCTTTCTAATTTTACGAAAAAATGAGGGTTTCTTGGTGCATTGTTCTCTATTTGCGTTTCGTAGCCAGGAGTAATGCACTGCTGCGGCCAACAATAAAATGAACTAAGGTCACCAACTAGTATGGCCGTCTAGGCACAAATCAGTCAACAGTCTCACAACGTTTTATGTTGTTAGTGTCTGTCTGCAACAGCAACATTTTTTTCCCCTATTTTTGAATCCAGTATAGTGCAAAATAGAAATAGTTTAAATTTTTACTAGCCTTATAAGTTGGTCAGTTTATTAAAAGATTCTTTTGTGGAAAGTAGCAGGAAACATCTACATTATGTGTTATAAAGAAAGATAACCTTGGTTATAAGAATTTCAGAACACTAATGGATGTCACGTACAATGGTAAATGTTTGATTACCATCAAATAGTTTTTTTTTTTTTTAAATTACGAAATATAAGATCGTGCGATGCATTTTTAATTATATCGCGATTATATTACGTATTTGGTGAATGTAAAAGTTTGGACACTTTTGAAAATTTAATTAACCTTTTTACTTTGTATTGTTCTTTACTCTTTCTCTTTTAGTTAGTTGAAGGATTGGATTCTTTTGAGTGTGAAAAAGTTTTAACGCCTATTTTGAAGACTATTTTATTGAATATAGTTGAGTTCTTTTTCTATGTCCAGAAATGTCAGCAAGACTGTGGACTGTTTTCAACAGAAAGGAATTTGTTTCTGATAACCTGATTCTGTTTTTTTTTTTTTCAAGTTTAAGAATCAGGGTTTCTGCGACAGTTTTATTAAAATGGTTTTAAACATACTTTAAAAGATCCTCAGCAGCAAGGTGTCGTTATTACGTGATAAGTTCACTTCTTGACTCACTATCAGTGCGGGAGTTCTCCAGGGATCCGTTCTAGAACCTTTAATGTTGTCAATATACATCAGTGACAATGGTAAGACCATCAAACAATACAAGCACATGTCATTTACCAATGAACTGAGATTTATCATGATTGTTACATATCATGAACAAATGATTGTACTTTTAAGATTAAAGAAGATATCGACGTGAGATACATCTATGTATCCCTGGGCGGAGATAAAGATGAACGTATCAAAAATTAAGATTTTGGAGATAAAAAATTTCAGATTATGGAATACTTAAAAAAAAATTATAACGAAAATTTCAAACAGAATTCTCTAATCATTATACCAGTGAAAATACAATAAGCAATACTCTCTACAGATCTCTGCAAGATATTTATCTCTTCACTGTTACTTCCTCATTTTCACTTCCGCCAGCAGTACAACAATCTTACTGGCCTACAGAATACTAAACAAAGATCTGTAAATACTAGCAAGCAAATTATTTTTCACCTGAAGAAAGATTCACCTATAGAGCACAGGTCAAAGCTTAGATCAATAATCAGATGTCGTCATCATAGGAATGAAAGTCTGTTCCAGGTTTAGTAGAAATAGTGAAGGAGATATGTTAGAAAGAAACGGGGACCAATGATGCACACGATTCGCGTATGTTGGAGGAAATTACGAGGATTTAGACGAATCAAAGAGGACTCAGAAGAACTGTTCATAAGTGATTTTATGTTCAAATAGTAAGTTAATGGAAGGACCTCTGTGCGTTTTCATGAGATGCCCGGGTAAATAATTGAAAATTTAATATTGAGGAAGAGATCTAGGTTTTCGTTTTGATGATATGTCTATATTGGTGCTGCAACTGTATATTCTGTAAATATTAACCGATTGGAATGTACAAGTATGCGAGGTCTGTAAATTAAGTAAAGAGACTGATTTTTTTATTCAAAAAGAATTACAATTCTATATTGTCACCTTCAAAATAACTTCTTTCTGAAGCCACACAGCGCTGGAGACGTTTCTTCCACTCCTCATAGCAATGCTCGAACTCCGATACTGGAATAGCCTTCAGCTGGTCGGTTACAGCCGTTTGAATGTTTTCAACTGTTCCAAAATAAGTTCCCTTGAGGTGATTTTTCAACTTCGGGAAGAGAAAAAAGTCACAAGGACTCAAGTCAGGTGGGTTTGAGTACGACCCAGAAACCAAGCGCCAGAGCATGGAGTGGGCACACTTCAACCTCTCCAAGGCCCAAAAAAAAGCAAGGATGGCGAAGTCGAAGATCAAATGCATGCTGATTTGTTTTTTCTGATATCCACGGAATCGTCCACAAAGA
The DNA here is from genome assembly GCF_049639745.1 of Rhodnius prolixus. Lineage (NCBI taxonomy): Eukaryota > Metazoa > Arthropoda > Insecta > Hemiptera > Reduviidae > Rhodnius > Rhodnius prolixus. The sequence continues at coordinate 15,517,602 of NW_027411582.1, read as the reverse complement.
GTTTATACCTCAAGGTCAAACGGTCAATCAACACTTTTACCCGAAGTTGAAAAATCACCTCAAGGGAACTCATTTTGGGACAATCGAAAACATTCAAACGGCTGTAACCGACCAGCTGAAGGCTATTCCAGTATCAGAGTTCGAGCACTGCTATGAGGAGTGGAAGAAACGTCTCCAGCGCTGTGTGACTTCAGAAGGAAGTTATTTTGAAGGTGACAATTTAGAATAGTAATTCTTTTTGAATAAAAAAATTTAAAAAAATCAGTCTCATTACTTAATTTACAGACCTCGTATATATTTGGCCCACATTTCTGAATGATCTATGCCAGGCTCTCGTTAAAGACCAATGCGGTGTTACATATAAGAATTAAATCTGTTTGAGACCGTATATGGTCTTATCTCTTAAAAAATGGCTAGATAAATGCCTCCATTTTGCTAATAATTATTAAAAAAAAAAAAAACACATAATTTAACGTATTAATATTGCCATCAATCTGGCCTGTTTAAGGAACCCTCAATGTTTGGTTATCTAAGGGTAACCTTCTGACCTCTGAGCTCTTGTCTAATGATGCGCTTCTGTTACTGATGTCAGAAGTACATTCTCCTCACAGAGGTATGCCACCGTTTTTGCTTTATTCATTTTTATAATTTTTCTATTCGGTTGTATGATGTAGATTGCTTTATTCCATATATGTTTTAACATTTTGTGTTTTTACGTCCATCAACCTCTTCAACTGTTTATTACCACGTTACGGTTGATACAAAATAATAATAATAAAATAAAATGACTGGGCAAGCCACATTAGTAAACATTTATTGCTCCCTGTTCTATATTTATATATGTATGTATATTGTTCGTTCTACTTTTGAGAGAATGGTTTTAGATGATTCCTTTACTTCAAACTCTTTCTCCTTTTAGTCAGTTTATTGTTTGGCCCAAATTTATGATTCGATATCCTGTTTTGTATTGTGCCGTGTTTCCGGCTCTTAATAAGGTGACGTTTAAATTTTGTACAGTCTTTCTCAATTCTCTTCTTCTGTGGACAATTTTTTTTAAATTATGTTTAGAATATAGAATGACTTGAAATTTATTTTTCAGGTGGCAAAAGAAATTTATTTAGTAGCAGGAGATTCGAAAAAAGATGTGACCGATCTAATAAATCTAAATAAACAGGTAAAAGTTTGAAGGAGATCTACCAATAATTGTAAATATCTGTCGCAAACACAAACTAAAAATACTTCTCCTACATACGAGGTCTGTTCAAAAAGTGGGTCATTCCATGTCAAATCAACACAAAAAAAGACCATTTTTGACCTCACCATCTCGGATTTTCTTGAAATTTGGCACATGTGTACTATTGGTATAGACTTGGAAAAATATGAAATTTTACTGTGATATGTCAACTGGTTTATGAGTCACAGGGCTGTAAAGTTGCCAAAAATAGGCTGAAAAACAGGGAACCCTGTGTTTTTGAATTACTGTAGAAGCTTTCCTAATTGAGCTACAGACTTGGGATTGGTGTCGTTTTATAGCATATATAATGCCCTTTCCTGTGATATGCGACACCATATGGGTTAGGATAAATAAAGTTTGTTAAATTTAAATTTTAAATTTTTTAAAAAGTACATATTTTAAAATTTTAAAATTAATTCTATAAATAGCTAGTAGTGTTATGAATCACTGGGCAAAATATTAATTTGGGACGACAATGGCTTCATTGTTAAAAAAAATTAAGACTAAAGCTCCTTTTCATGGAAAATATATTTTAATAAAATTAAAGTGATAAATAAATTGAAAATAGTAATAATGAATCAGTGAATCATAATTAATAATTATTAAGATTTAAAATATTTATTTTGAAATCATTTTTAGAAATAATAATTATGATTACAGTAATTATTCATATTAATTATAATATATTATTTTAATGAAATTATGCAGTTAATCAAATTATACAAAAATAATTCAATTCAATATCTTTGTTCAAGAACAGTCTTCTTTGGCTGAGATAACAGCCTCTTTAAGTTGGTTTAAGTCGGCAAAGGGCCTTGTGATGGCGTAGGGGGTTCGGTAAAGAGACTGGCAGCTCGTGCCAGTTTGCAACGACCCTATGGAAATCAAATCCAAACTTCACTACAACTTTTTGAGTGGGCAGTAGAAAACTAGACTAGAACATAGACTTTGCATATTCAACCCAGGAAGACTATGTTGAATCTGAGTGTTTTTTAAAAAATCGGTTTGCTCAAGCATTGGCTATTAAAGGAACACAGCAATACCATGCTTTCATTCCCAGAAGTAAATCCAAAATATTGGTTAAAAACTTTTCTATGAACTCAGAAGCTTGCGAAATGGAAGTTTCAAAATTCCCTGATAATCTAAAATTAGCCGCCATATCAGGTTGTATATCAGTGTAGTCTATAAAGAAACTGGTGGCTTGGCATGGATATGTTTTAGAGAAAAATGAAGAACTTGATGAAGTAAAAGTAACTTTTCTTCATCCAGCTGGACCCTCTAAATCATCTCGCATCCAAGAAATTCCGATATTCTTTGGGTCTCAGTAGTGGATGTTTTGATAAAAATTGATCCTGTGACTCTGACTGGAAGAACTTACATATGTCCTACTAGAAAGTGATGCATGACAAACAAATGACGCCTTTTCAAGCCTAAAATATTAAAGAGATCCTATTACTTAACAGTATGATTTACTTTGGACTTATTAGTGGAATCATTATTAGCATTATTGTATTAACATGAATTCAGAGTTGAATTAATCGGATTGGAGCTTTAGTCTTAAATTTTTTTAACAATGAAGCCATTGTCGTCCCAAATTAATATTTTTCCCAGTGATTCATAACACTACTAGCTATTCGTGGAATTAATTTTAACATTTTAAAATATGTACTTTTTAAAAAATTTAAATTTTAAATTTAACAAACTTTATTTATCCTAACCCATATGGTGTCGCATATCACAGGAAAGGGCATTATATATGCTATAAAATGACACCAATCCCAAGTCTGTAGCTCAATTAGGAAAGCTTCTACAGTAATTCAAAAACACGGGGTTCCCTGTTTTTCAGCCCATTTTTGGCAACTTTACAGCCCTGAAACTCATAAACCAGTTGACATATCATAGTAAAATTTCATATTTTTCCAAGTCTATACCAATAGTAAACATGTGCCAAATTTCAAGAAAATCCGAGATGGTGAGGTTCAGACCCCGTGTTAATTTGACATGGAATGACCCAAGTATCACGAATTTTGTGTTTTTTTCAAAAATTATTTATTTATTCATGAATATTATCAGATATTATACACTTGTGCCAACGTTTTTTCCAATCCTCGAAACACTTCGAAAAATCATTTTTTGTGATCTTGTTCAGCTCCTCCTTCGATGCCGTCTTTATCTCCTCAATCGTAGCGTAGCGTCGTCCTTTCATGGGCCTCTTCAGTTTCGGGAACGAGAAAAAGTCACATGGGGCCAAAAATTCGCGTCGAAATTGAGCGATTTTGGTACGAATTTCGCGGCGAGACCCGTCTCATGCCCCAATCATTGGTAAAAATCGAATGGCACGAGCCAATCGATATGTTTAGGTCCTCAGCAACTTCTCTAACGGTGATACGACTATTTTCTTCACTTCATCTAATGTTTTCGTCTGTTGTTGACGTGCTCGGGCGTCCGACATGCTCTTCGTCGTTTAAATCTTCTCGGCCTTCTGAGAACAATTTTGTACCACCGATAAACGTTGCTTCGGTCCAAGGTAGATTCACCATATGTTACAGTCAACATTCGGAATGCGTCCGCGCACTTAATTTTGTTTTTCACACAAAATTTGTTACAGATTCTTTGATCCATTTTTTGGAATAGGCAAAAATCGAAGAAGAGTCAAAACACACTGCAAGCAAAGCAGCTGTCAAAAATTAACTGAACATTCAAAATGGCCGAACTTGTCGCCATAAGTAAGAGACATGAGTAGCAACATAATGCCACAAAAAAAAAATAGAAAATCGAATATACGTAACCCGCGAAAATCCAAAATACGCGATACTTTTTGAACAGACCTCGTATGATTATTACAAAAATAAATTTTCACATGTCAAGCATAACTAAAATGTCCTTGAAAATTTAGTTATTATCTGCTTAGAAGTGTTGCAACAAGATTTGATTATCAAGAAAATAGTGAGAAAACTGTTCAAGATTACTTGCTTTTGGAATTATCACTTTTCTATTTACTTACTACTCATATTAGCTTGAAAAATAAAACAAACACTACTTTGTTTTTAGCTGGATTGGCAATAACTGCAATTGATTAATTATAAAAGACTGATATTCTTACTTAAATATGTAGAAAGGTACAAAATGCTTACTCTCTAAAGTAACTAACTAAAGCTTACATTTATGTGCATTACGCATACATTCTTGAGCATAACTAAGTCTTCAGCCACAGATTAAGGATGAAGGGCTGTTTTAAAGGATCTTTTTAAGTAATAAATTCTTAGTTATTTATTATCTTATTTTTATGAAATATAGCCACTTTCTCTTTCAAGGATAAAATAATCAAGAGAAAGTTGTTAATCCCACCAATAATGAGTCCTTCTTGATGATGAAGATTATTTCTTTGGAAGCCATGTTTTCGTATTAAGGCTAGTCTGGAATGTACTTAGTGTATTCTAAGTTCCGGATTGATGTAACTAAATAAGATTCTGTAGTTGAAATAAATATCTTATTATTTTTTTTTAATTAGTAATTGGCAAATAGCAAGTTAGAAACTGAAGACGGTACCCAACCCGTACCTTTAAACTTAATGTTGGTCAATTTTTACAAGAGGATAATAGTCTTTACTGGCAACAGACAAAATCATGATTTTTTACTGATCTATTGTAAGAATAAGTACATTATGAATCATGATTCTATTCTAGGCCGTTTGAGATTTTGTACAATTTTAAAATTAGACTCCCACTGTGATCTTGAAAGCGACAGTCACAGAGACTTAACTATAAAAGTGTGATACTTCGAGAAAAATATGTTGGATTCTGTACTGCTATTGCAGTCTGCATTGTTGCTGTATTTCTTATTTCTGTTTTATTAGATAATAATTGTTAAAAACTAAAATGGTCACTTTTTGTTCCTTCTCCAAAAGTTGACATTTGAGTAAATTAGTAGTGAAAAGTCGGTTATGCTAAATCCCCCAGTTTTTTGCATTTACACCCGCTCTGTTCGGGGTAGGGTTTTATTAAAAACCAAAAAAATCCATATGGTCTTGAAGCTCAATAAATGCACAACTTTTTCTGTAATTATGTAAATCCTTGATTCATTAACCATTGAAAAAAATGCAGTTGAAAATTTTAACAAAAAACATCGAGAACGAATTTTTTAGACATTAAAGTAAAAATTACATTGTTATAAGAAAAGTTTTGAGGCTCTGTATTAAGCAATTTTATAGGAAATTTAATGCTCTTTCGTTTGGAATAAGCATATTTGTTGTAGGATAAAGGATAGAAAAGTTACGGCCATTTTTATGGTGAAAAACGTGAATATCGACGGAAAAGTTAAAAATGCAAATATCTTGTATACAAAACATCGGGACAAACTGAGTAGAATATTTGTTGTTGCATTTAAGCTGCTGATTCACCTCCCGAAGTTTCGACCACTCCTCCCTGTATATTTAAAATGCCCACCACCATCAAGGCTTCAACAAGTTCATTCAAAAAGCATGTTCATTAACAAATTTTGTTTTTTTTGTAAATTTAAATATTAACAAAATGTTTCTACTTCAAAAATATTAAGTAAAAGGAAGGAATCACATGTGACACATTCCTGGTTACTTGAATTCCAGTTTTATTAAAATATCTATATATGTCCTTTATTTAAATGCGTTCTTAATACATCAAATTTAATTGCGCAAAGTCACACATCCACATACCAGATACCTTTTTTTTATTCATAAATGTATATAAAAAACAAAAAAGTAGAACATTTAATCTGATATAAATTGTGTGTATTTATGTGTAGAGTTTTAGAGCAGCCGTATGTGGAAAAAAGAGAAGCGTTGTTGCATGATCCTCTAGAGAGGTAAAAGCATCGTGACGGTCGGCCAGTTATATCTGTGCCATTATCTTTAGAAGACAGATAGAGGGCTGGCGGATATTGAAGAAATCTTGCCGTACCTCTAACCGGGTCATTGCATCTGTTCCAGCTTCAAATAACTCTCAACGTGTGACTTATTTCTAGAATAAACATTTCTGCCACAATAATAACCTTACCCTTTAATCAAGTATTTTAATAAACAAATATATTTATTAGCTATCTGAAGGAATTGAATAAAAAATGACAATTATTATTAATTATGAACTGATTTTATTTTTTTACAAAAGGAAGAAAGAATATTGTCAATTTCAGTCATAATTTTGTTTATTTTTTGCCAGAATTAAGGACCCAAGAACTACATCATCTTCAGAGGTTATGGTATTAACAAAAGACTCACCAACCTTAGATGTAACAATTTAAAATATAAGGGTGTTCATTTTAAGACGGCTCAAATGCATATCATGCTTAAACGGTTGATCTGAGCAAAAAAATGGTAAAGGTAAAATTTGTTGCCCGTCACCTCTAGTTTCAGAGTATGTGACTTGATTTTAGATTCCTGATCGCGTACGCGGTTGACGCGCCTCCAAATGTTAGGGTTTGCAGTTGATCCCCATTTTCATATAATACAGTTTCAAAGAGTATAAAAAGTTATGAAAGTAACCGGAAACCGCAATTCGATATCTTTAAAATTAAAGGTGCTAGGCCATTTCAAAATCTAATATTTATTAATCATATTTCAATTTTAACTTGTTATCAGACCCCAGTCTTTGCAATCTAAAATTCTTCGCTCTATAGTAAACGCTCCTTTCTACGTCACCAATCAAAGCATTCACACAGATTTGAACATTCCTTTCGTGCAACACAAGTTGCTGAAAACACGATACAGAAAATTCCATCTTAACATTCAAACACATCATAATCCACTTGTACAACATCTATCTTCCAGAACATTTCCAGACAACACTTCTAGACAGTCTTAAATGACAGTGGCCTCGCGATCTCCTCTCTGATGAAGAGAGTCAGTAGATTTAGAGTGTTTTTTTTGAGTGTTACCGCTGGGTAACTTCTCCACACTGATAAGTATGTATGAATGTTGCTTATTGTTATTGTTGCTTATAACGCGTTGATTGTAACTAAATAAATGATTTAAAAAAAAAAAAAAAAAAACTTGTTATCAAAGAGAAAGAAGTGCACACGATGGGTCAATTTTATGTATTTTTTCATCCCCTTTCTACTAAAAATATTGCCAAGGCAGTAAAGCTAGTATTTTTCTTAATATCGGGAAATAAGTCGTTTTCCGAGTGATTTTTCTAAGAAAAATCAAATGTTAAAAGCTTTAGATGTTCTCATACAAACACAAAATGGCTAAAAATTAATTTTACATTAAAATTTAATTTCTTCTTTTGCTTCAGAATTCTGTTTCGTTAACCCATATATGTACTTCGATTTTATCGGTTTGTTTCACAAGTTTGATACTTTTTACTGCTGTTCCTAAATTTGAAAAGACTCAATTCCATCGCATTGTTTACCTACAAAATCATGAGGGATAATGATAACCTTGAACTAATCTGTTAAAAATGTTAGGAAAAGTTTTAATATAGTTCCAAAACAAAAAATAGAAGATTTCTCAATCATAGGCATTTTAAGCAGTTTCATAATATTCTCTAGGCAAGTCATTCTTATACAATAGACTAATTTTCAGCCATTCACCCAATCGAAATAATGGTCATGTTATACTGTCAACACTAAACGTTTACCTTATTTCAATTATATTTTACATAACTCTTTCTTATTAATGATAATCACATTTAAACTGTTACAAATTTATAGGAAGAGAAAGCTTTTTATTTATCATTACTTTGACCTTTACCTAATAGTTGACAAGTCATCGTACTTTTAATAAGACTAACCTAGGTGGTGTCAGAAGTTGAAGAGGAAAGACATTGCATTTTTTTTTATTGATTATTTCAATGAACATAACATAAAACTGAATTGGGTTGGTTGATGTTACTGGCGGTTGTACGAAACAAGTTTTAATTTACATTGTTTTAGAGCGTTAAAGTTCCAATCCTTTCATCATCTTGTTTGCAATTTGTTTTAACATTTCCTTTTAAGTTTTATTGTGGAGACTAATTGGAAGAACCCAATTGGGTTATCTGTTCATTACAGAATTTTGTTTTATATCAAAATGTTGATTCATCCATCTTTTTTACTCTTACATTTAAGTAGAAAAAAGTATTGCAGTCTTGTTAAATTAAATTTTAAAATTCAAATTAGTTGAATCTCAACAAACTGAAACCTCAGAGCCCTATTTTGAGATTGTTTTTAACTTAACCTTTATTTTTTTTTCAGTACCATTGCAAAATTTTGGTGAGAGCACTTCGGACACATTTGTTCCAATCGTTTACAAACTAATGTAGTGTAAAAGGAGCTGTTTGATTTGAGGTGGCAGTACAGGATTTGACGCCTAATTATGAAGAGCAACTGAGAGTCATAAATAGTCCAATAACGATACAATTTTTTATAAAATTATTCATCTATTTTACTGAAAGATAGCCACGAATGTGTCGCAGGAGATTATTTATTCTCCTTCGTTTTAGTTCCAGTTTTAAAATGAAATATGCTAATAACTCTTTAAGACACTATTTACTAACATTAAAAGGATTTAGCAAAATCAAGTACAAATTTTAAAGGTGAATGTAGTCATAAATGTAAATAATATGAAAGCTTCTCATTATTAAGATGGTAAATATGTAAAAATTATTAATGAGCCACCTAACTGAAGGCGATTTGATTTAGTTGATAGAATCAATGTTGTTTGACCAATATCACGAAGTATGTAGTGTATCTAGTAAGGCCTTATGTTAATATAACTGTAACACTTTATACTTTATTTGCATATATATGAGTAGTAATGATAGTGTAACGTACTATCTCTAGATACAGTACGTTAGAGAGTAGACAGCAGTCAGATTTGCCTCCGGCTGCTGGAACTTCCTTTTTCTTCCCAGCTAACTTGCCTCTCGGTAGTTGTGTCTACTTTTTTTTTTAATTTTTAATTTTAGACTTCATTCTTCATCCTTTCTCTTGTCTTACATTTGATCGAAGTAACCATCTAATTTAAATAAAAATGCTATCTTTATTTTTATTTTTTTTAAGGAATGTTTGTACCAGGAAAGTGGGAGATATCTTGAATTTTATTCGCTGAACCTTTTTTAAGACTACCATATGTCTCCTGAGAGAGAGTAGGCGTTTGTTCCGGAAGAAAAGAATATAATATTTGTTTTTATACTTTGAGCAAAATAATAGGTTATTTAAGTTTGGACTAATTTAATTTAATAAGTTTCTATTTAACGATTTATTTTGTTTGGAATCTACGGACTTAATCATTTTATTATTTATTTGCTCTGTCCAGCCGTTAGGCTTACAGAGGGAGTTGGCAATACAAGTTAAGAAGATATAGAAACATTTATAAAAATTGCACAAAAAATTAAAAAAATAAAATAAAAATCTTCTCAATAGATAAATCAAAAAATATAAATGTACTAATAAGAAAGAAAAACAAAATACCAATATGTTCATTACTAAAATAAATTTAAATTAAGTGAAATGAATTTGTATTAAAAGTTTTCTAATTTTAAAAGCACTAATACAATAAAAATTAAAACTGTCGGGTAGGACAGTTGTTTAAGGGTTGATCGTCAAAAACTGCACGAAAAAGCGTAACATTGAAAAACGCCTAACATTGACAATTTTTGACTCTTTTACTATAAAAGATAAAAATCCCAAATTTACTTTAAAATATAAGGCAGATCCCTTCTTTATAAATGTAATTATTTGCAACAACCCAGATCAAGTAGATTTTGAGAAAAAAGTTGCCGAAAATGAGCAAAAACATTGAAATCTGATAAATGGGAAAAGAGATATAAAGATTCGAAATTGGAACCTATTTGAAATCCTACAAAATTTAACCTCTCGTAACTCGTTAACTAGTATAACCAGAACATTACTATTTGTGCTCGTTATACAGCTATCTTTTCTCTACAATTTGGTAAAGAAATCATCAAAATCTGATAAGTACGAAAAGAGATATAAACGTTTGAAATTTGAGCGAATTGGAATCAGAGTTGAAAACTTGCAAAAATTTAATCTTGAATATCTCACAAACTATTATCACTAAAACATTGCCATTTATAGCACATATACAGCTAACTTTTCTCTACATTTCGGTATAGAAATCATTGAAATCTGATAAATCGGAAAAGAGATATTAAGATTCGATATTTGAACTTATTTGGAAACCTACAAAATTTAACTTCCTCGTAACACGTAACAAACCAGATGTACATTACAAGATAAGGTAAAAAGATTTACAGTAAATCAACTCAGTAAGTTTTAACAAAGAATTAGTGGTGTTTGACCATAATTAAGGAATTATTTACAAATGAATAAATCATAATTTTTAATACTCTGCTGATCTAATTCAGTTTAATTTACTTATTCAACTTTGTAATTTACAACTTTCTGGAAGTGGTGATGTGGTTCGGTAGGATGAAAGTGAGAGATAGTTGATTGCCTGAATATGGAGGTTACCTTATACCTCGTAGAACGACTCGTCAGTTCAGCATAGTGCCCAATATTTTCTGTTTAGACCGTCCTGCGGTCTCCCCATGTAGCTTTACTATCTTGTGAAGCTCTAGGATTATAGTTAGCCTGTAGCTGGCCAGAACAGATCTAGTAGAGATTGCTATTTCTAAAAGATAATCTCGCTATAAAGTTATTTATTTTGCGAAATTGTAAGCTTTGTTGTCTTCTTTACAGTTTATACTGTAAAAGGTTCTCTTTTAGAATGCTATTTTTTTATAAACAAAGCCATGACCAACAATTTAGTTAATAAACATTTAAGATTAAATTCATTAGAATGCGTGAAAACTTTATATGTTTATATATTATAACCTTTTTTTATAATTTGTGTATATTTTTATTTCAATATCCTTCAGTTCTCTAAGTGTACCACTTTAATTATATTCATTATTAACTGAAGAAATGTTGAAAAGGTTGTTTGAAGCACGATTTAAATTAATTGGTGTCCTATATTAGAGTTTAATTACTTTAAACAGTGTTTGATTGAATCCTTGCTTGCTTGTATAATACACCTTTTGATATAAACAATTTAAGTTGTAATTTTATTAGAAAATTCAAACCTCCTCTTTCTATCATTTTTGTTAGTACAAAATATATTATGTTGCTTTCTTACTCCTACAATGAGAAGATATTGATATCTATGAATAAATTAACATAAGTCCTTGATTTTTTAAAATTGTGCACGTGTAAAAAAAATGCATAAATATTATTTTAGTCATTATTACTATTTTATTTTTAGAATTTTCAACTCTAATAAGAAAGGCAAATGGTGGCGGTATGAATTTCCTTTTTTCGCTCTCTAATACAAGGAAAAAGAGAGGTTGGAGGACCGCAAAGATAAGTATTTTTAGATAGAATTGGGTTCAATTCACCATTGATCTTCTTTTTTTAATAATTAAGGAGAAATTTACATCAAAGTATGTTGTTAGCTGTTCGCCTCCGACTAACGATACCTGACAAGTTGATGAATGTAAAGCCCGCATGAAAAATAGGCATTATTTTGTTTCTTTCTTCTTTACTTTAATGTTTTTAGAAAGGAGTTAACTCCAAAAATTTATATTTTGAGCTCCTCTGTTTACGGAAGAAATATTGTTAGTTTAGCGAATAGTCAATGTAATAGACTCTTAAGAAAAATCAGAGGTACACTATATGTACTCATTATGGAGTCATAGCTCTCAAATAACTAGGTTTGAGCCCAAATATATCAGTTGAAATAAATTGGACTGATTTATTTTTGTCGGTTTTTCAGGATATTCTAGAAAATGTTTCGTAACTAATTCCTTTAAACTTGAAGGACTAATTGCATGTATAATGCAGGATCCGCCAGAAACTGGAATATATTTGTATTAGGTGCATTATGAGTTATAATCACATGAAATATGAGATTCACAAAAGGAAACTTATAATGAAATCTTTTTTTTTGTTTGTTTTTTAATCGCCTCTCGTTTGTTATCAATTTTTAGGAGAACAGAAAAATCAGAACAAAGTGCTGTTATGAACATCTGTTTTTTGTGGTGATACACTACTGTAGAATTAATGCTCTTACTAAGAAGCTACAACAGAAGTTTACATGTGTTTTTTACTTAAAACAAGAATGGTAAACTGTCCATTTGTGAGAATAGTGTCACTTAAAAATAATCTCCACCTCTCAAACTAATTTTCTGAAAATGATCTACACAGTTGCTGCGCAGTAGATTATCATGTTGTTATGTTCAACAGTTTCAGTAAACACATTTTGACCTAAGCTTTACTGACTAGAAAATTTGAGCAAAATGTCTGCCTTCAGCTAAAAAAATCCTACGATCCGGCTTATCCATCTGTTTACTAGAATAGATGCTGCTAAATTATAAACTCACTGCTAGAAGCGCAGTGATAAATATAAATGAAAGATCAACACCAACTTATGTTTTTATTATTAGTAATTTTAAGAGTATTATTCAATATTTTTTTGGTTTAACGAAAATCATTAACTTATTTATCCTATCATTTTCGGTTACTACCAAGAACACATAATATTGTGATATTTTAATATCAGTGGTGGGCACTGATTAAAAATAAAATTTAGTCATAAATTTAATTGAATTTTAATAAGAATTTTTTTAAAAATCTTTTATTGAAATACGCAACTGCAACAACTGTTGCAACGAGCAAGTGCGATATAAGATAAAAAAATCATGAATATGATTGGAGAAGGCACTCGATTAACGGTGAATATACTATAGTGCCCTTATGATGAGGGGCAATCTCTTCAATCTCCTTGGAGGTAATGTGGAAGGAGATGGTATCAGAATTTATTCGGCGAAATTAATCGAACTTTTAATCATATGATAATTAATGAGTGAACTAAATTTCAAATTCAATCGATAAATTATTATTACTCTTACATTTGTTATTAACGTGTGTAATTTGCGCTTTCGTATTTGGCTAATACTTTCATTTTTCAAAAATAGTAGAAAGTAGAAAAATGAAAAATAAAGATCTTCCATTTTATTACGTGGCCAAAGAGAGCGTGTGATGAGGCAAACATGGGTGGGGTAGGCGTGGATTAATAAACAGTTCTCGCTTCTGATTGGCTCTTCAACCAACCTACTTTTCACACTTCTATTTTTCACTGTGATTGGCCAATTCTTTATGACTCATTATTTCTACGAAAAATAAGTTGTTTTTTTTTCACTAATTTTTCCTCCGTAGGTATTTAATGAAGTATCAAATTATGCAATAAAAAAATTTCTCAATAAAACACAAAAACTCGAAAGGTTTTTCTTGCTTAGTGTCTTGTTTTCTATACTAATAATGTAAGAGTACAAAAAAAGTTATGATTAAATCTGAATTAACGAATAATCTTTATACTGCCTATATTATATTTATATATACCTATAATTTAATAAAGAAAAATTAACCCTTTATAAGGAACAGGATTGTTCGCTATGAAATCCTTCACCACCTGACTGAATGATTCTTCTACTCACTAGTAAGAAGTAAGTGACATCTTCTGTGAAGTTAGGTTGGTAAATTAAGAATATATTACAAATTTAGAACGCTAAATAAAACAAAGTAAAGTAATGCCTATTTTTTTCAGGCGGTCTTTACATCCAACTACCGATTAGGATTCATTGACGGAGGAGACTAGCTAATATACTTTACTATAAATATCTCATATTAACGATTAAATAAAAAATCCAAGGCGTCTAGACCGGGAATCGAACCCAGTACCACAATACAATTTAGCTTTATGGGCCTCGCCTTTAACCGCTCGGCTACCGTGGCGCCTCATATAGCACCAAGGTTAATTTAGTAAAATAATGAATAGATAATTTAGAGGTGCAAGTACTGATACTTAATTTAAAAAAAAAATAGTTAATAGAGAAAGTATTTACTTTATCTATCTCATTAAAATGAAATAAATAACGGGGAATGGATTACCTTGAATTGTGTCACATTATAAAGTAATTAATAATGTTACATTGCTTGACGGAAGGGCACTATTGTATTCTGATTGATGAGATGAAAATAAAGTTACATTTATCAGTAACAATGCATTTACTATTAATAATTTCTAGCTGCCCAGGTGAAATATATGATAATTGCAAAACAGGAATATTGTTGTTCCATGCCTAGTTTCCTATTTTAATATTTTATCATGATTAAGACGCAAAACAATGCTTATATTAAAAAAAATATTTATTTTTTTCAGGTGGGATTTTTTTCACATTCATTTATTGGACAAGAGTCGTGGTCGAAGGAGACAACACAATGTTTCCTACCATGTTGTAACGTTCGCAATTCAAGAAAAGGTGGTACATTTTTCTTACTTACGTATTTCTAATTTATTTTTTCTGAGTACATTTTTAATGCTTTGCATTTTAATCTGTGAACTTTAACGAATATTTAAAAGTAAGTAGTTGTCTTACTTGAAAGTATAGTCCATTGCTGTTGATTACTTCAATCCAGTTCACTTCTACTTTTTGACCTTTAAGGGATTTCGTAAAAGCGCTGCCTGGTGGCGATGCTTCTAAACTAACCAGAACGTTTACAATCAATTATTTTCTTGTTATCAAGGGCATATGGTACCAATATTTAAGATGAGTAATTCAGAACGGTAGAACGCAAATGTCAAGAGCTGTTTCGGAACAAGAAAAGGGATTCATATTTTGAGTCACGAGAAAAATTAGAAAGCTAAACGGGAAATGCAGAAATTTCTGCGAATAAAAATAAAATTTGTCCTCACTTAAAATCCAAAAACCAGATCAGGGCAAGAATGCAAGAATGTACACCGACAGTCATACATATTTGAAGGTGAAACTGCAAATAATAGGTGAAAAAAATGGAAATTCAAACCTAGTTTGTATGATTGAATGAGAACTAATACTTCAAAGCCCAAACCCAGAACTGCATTCAAATGTGTACACAGTGTCACAAGTATTAGAAGGTAAAATTGGAAATTCAGGTCATGTTATTGCTTAAAAAATATAATTTCTGTCACTTAATACCCAAAACGAGACCAGTGTTGGAATGCAGAAAGATATTAAACCTTTTTTGACGATAAAGTTGCGAAAACAAGTGGAATTTGTAATATAGAATGTGTGATTAGAGAGTAACATCCGTCACTTAAAAGTCCCAAAACCAGACCAGTGTTAAAAATGTACGGACACAGTCAGTCACACTTATTTCAGGTTATGAGTGCAAATAATCGGGAAAATTGAGATTAGTACATAAAAAACAGTGAGTACTTAGTGCAAACTAGATGCTTTTTGATTTGGAACTATCTCATTTGTGCTCAAAGATATAGTGGGAACAATCTATTACTTATTAGACTAGGACAGCACGTGGGTTACCGTGGGAACCCTGCTTGGCGTAAGAAATGGTAAGCCTTATTCTCTTGATTGCCTAATTAAGTTATCTTTTATAAAGTGGACGCTTAGTAATTTTGCTCTAAGACCCTGAGAACTAGAAATGCGGAAAGGAATAAATGAAATGATTTGCCGCTTGCCTGGAATATGGACAGCTGTTCATCATTGAACAAATTAACTACGTTAGTAATAGCATAATGACACATTATGATACACGTATTAAAACTATAATTTATAAAAATAAGTAAAATGAGTAGAATAAATAGTTTAATAGAAAGAAATAAGATTGCTATTCTGAATGAGTTACAGCCTACTTCAGTAGTCCAAGGACGTTATAGATTCTCGTTCAAGTAGAATATTTCATAAAAAATGTGTAGGCCGTATAGAAAGGAGTTTGTTTTTAAACAAGAAGTAGGAGATAAATTTCCATGCAGTTGGGTGCGATGTTATAAATCGGCAACCTCTTTATGTTATGTTCTTGTTACCCGCACCAGCGGGTGGTTGCCAGTTATTTTTATGTTTTTGTCCCTTACTTCAACATTGTCTTGAATTTTTACTAAAACATAAAGAAGATAAAAATAATTCTATGTTATGTTCATTTGACGTTATTTATTTACTTTCAAGTTTTAAAAAGTGATTTTAATTTTCAAATAGAAAAAATTATATTTTTACTTTCACTTAGGTTTGTTTGAAAGAAGTATAAATAGAGTCGTAATTAAAGAAGTTACGTAAAATAATATACCTTTTCTCCGGATGGTTTTCATTGAATTACTATTATTTATCGTTCATGGTACTGGATAGCCAACAAACATCAATAAAAATTTCATATTGCCATAAAATATTGGAGAAAGAACGCTAATCAAACTTAGTAATCGAACTTCTTACTTGGCGTTGATTTTCATGTGGTGCTAGAAGAATATAGGGAGTATTTATAAAGCCAAATCTAGGGCGATTCAAAAGATTCGTTCGGCTTCCTTAAATGTAATAAGTTATTTAATTAGAGCTCTCCATATTTGAGATTACCAGTTCCTATTTTTATTATTATATTATTGGGAAGTCCGTAGACGATATTCAAAGTCCTTAAGAGCTCTAAGCATCCAGAAAAAGTGGTTACCTATAGGGTGATGTCAGCCAGTTTTTCATAGAATGTAGGCCACGTACACTTTGAAAATGCAAATTACTTTGCAAATTTGTAAAAAGTATATATTAGCTATAATTTACCAGTCGACTGTCTCTAAATTGAAGAAGGTTGACACATCAATACCTTTGCAAGCTTTATGCTCATTTTGTTGGAAAATATCTTGTACCCTTTTCTCTGACAGTACTTTCCAATTCGTTTATTTCCCAACTATTTTTCAAGTGTTCACGCATCTTCAAAATTTCTGTGTGTGATAGAATGACCTGGACAAAAGTGTTAATTGTCTGGATGTCTCATGCAAATTTATCAATGATAAAATGGTGCTACACTATCTCCAGGTTAAGAATCGTCTCTATTCGCAGTGCTATCTTGTGGCAATCAATTGAACTTAAATACCAGAATTATTGAATCTTTTTCTTTTCAAATATATTTTAAATATCTATTGAAATGAATTTAAATTGTATTGGAACGATTCAGTTTAAAGCGAATGTTTTTTTTTTGTGATAAACTGTGGCCATGGATTATCCAACTTAATTGTTGACATATGTAAATTTTTATTCCGAAATATAAATTCTTATTACTGGTATTATTTACAGACAAGATCCTCAGGAATTCAACATCATTTTTAATTGCAAAAACAAACGAAAAAAAATATCTAGTTATATGTGGAATATCTAGTTGCAACCCGTATATTTGTTTGTTTGCAGGAACATTTTTATTGCTATTTCAAACAAATAATAATCATAAAAAAAAAAAGAAGTTCATTTCTTGTTGTAACTCGTTTGGGCGAATAAAACTGATTCCAGAAGTACTTTGGAGTGGACCCTAACTTTCACCAGGAGAATGTGGACCTCTTGCATTAAACTCAAGGTCATTTAAGTCCGGTTTTATTATAACTAGTTATAGGCATCTTCTCTTTCTATCTGAAGTGAACGTTTTGCATGATCAGAGAATGGGGTAGAAAGAGAAAAACAAAAATAAGTATGATACTTTTTATTTTAAATTTCTAAAATGATTTACAATTAATTTGTGAGTTACTTATTTACAGTATTTAAATTCCAAGGTGCTTCAGTTTCTAAACTTATTGTTTTACTTTTTTGGGGGGGCTCACCAAATTTAGTGGTCACCAGAAAATTAAGTATTTTACTATCCAGTACAATAGACAGAACTAAATAATATTAAAGAAAAGTTCAAAATATTTTAAGAATTCAAAAAAATACATAATAGAAATGGTTAACTGGATAGCTATGGGGTTCGAAGTCACCCAACGGAGGTCATGAGTAGGAGAGTGGTTTCACTTCAGACATTCAAGAGTAGACACTAGATAGTATGAACCCATTTAAAACTTAGACAAAACCCAAGTCGAGAATAAAACAAAGTTTGAAGACAGATTGTTTTTTTATTTTTTAATAAGTATGTCTTCAACTCTTCAAACGCACATCAACCACTTACAGGACTGGCTTATCAAATGGCGAATCAAAACTAACGAAATCAAAATATATAGTATTTACTCTAAGACGAAAAATCTTACCTCCCATCATCTTGAACCAAACTCCTATACCAACTGTGGACAAAGTACGCTACCTTGGACTGTACCTAGAACAAACGGTTGACATGGAATCCCTAGCCATACTAGACTGAAAAGACAAGAAACTAACCAACGCTACAAAACTTCTCGCCAGACTACTTGACAAACGATCTAAACTCAACTTACAAAACAAAAGATTCTCTTATACCTGTTGTTACTGCGACCTATTTGGTCATACGGCATTGAAGTATGGGGATCGACTAAACGTTCCAATTCTTTACGCATTCAGACTTTACAATCAAAAGTACTACGAAAACTTCTTAACGCTCCATTCTATATTTCTAACCTCACCATTCATAATGACTTCAACGACCTTACTAAAACTCGTTTCTTAAAATTTTATTCCTTTACAGCAGCTCATCCTTATCCTTTAATTGAACACTTATCTTCTTCCACAGTACCAGGCAATCCTCCAAGGAGATTGAAGAGAAGATGACCCCGCGACCTACTCTCCTCATAACAGTATAGTGATCTGATCACGTTAATGGAGTGTCGCCACTGGGTGCCTTCTCCAATCTTCAATCAAGACACTATATTACATCACATTTGCTTGTTGCAACAACCGTTGCAGACGCAAATTTCAATAAAAGATTTAAAAAAAAAAAAAAGTATGTCAAATATTTCAAACCAGATATTTAAATTCACCTTTACATTGTGAAATGTCACAATGATAGACAATACTTTGGCAAACTCTCACCATCATAAACACACTTTTATCTATAGACTCGTAACTTACAGACTTTTTCATTCCCAAAATGAGAACTGCTACAGGTTATGTGGTGAAATCGCCAAGGGTTTGGCTTGAAACCTTTCCCCATAATTATTAAACTGATCTACACTAATTGGCTATTAAAAGTTCTATTCACTTCCGAAAATCAATGTGGAGTACAGATAAGATAGAAGAGGTTAATTGTACAACTAAAATTATAGTTTTTTATATTATTTTGATTAAAGTTATTTACTTTGATTACTGATCTTGAAACAGTAAACCGAATATCCGGTTCAGCTGCGTAGTTTTATGTTTCATGTGTAATAATTAAAACGTACAAAATTAAACTGGAATGAATGAATTAAAAATCTTTCTTCTAAAAACTATAATGCACTAATCTAGTTTGGCCTTGATGGAAATTTCAAAGTTTAACTATACTGGTTTTTTCTCCTACTTACTGGAACCAATGAATTCCTTTAATTTTGCTAATTATAATAATTATCTTGCTCTTTTTTACAGTATTTATTCAATTTTATAATTATGTTCAGGAGGTCAGTCAGCTAACTAGTATTCTCTCAGGAGGCACATTACACAGCAAGTAGGTTGAACAGATGATACTATAGGCTTTTTTCAACCATGTTTTACCTTAGTTAACATTCTAATCCTGAAAATTAAAACAGGGCAAACATATTATCAAATATGGTTAAGATATGGTTAAGAAGTTTAAAGTTGCTTTTGTAGTCATAAATAGACCCTCCTAAATTTACAAAGTGTAAATGTTCAAACACGTAATAATTTCTTCGTTTAAATAAAAATTAATCACTATATTTAAAGAACGTTGTAGTAAAGTGAGATAAACTGAAAAGGCCTCAGTAAAGTCAAATTTCCATTTGTTTGATTTTCGATGGAAACCATCAATTGGAAACGACAATAATCCGAAACGCAAATACAATGTTTCAGATTCCTGGAGTTGTTTTTTCAGTTTTTCGCTTTATTTTACTTTTCATTTTCCAAAAGAAGGCTACCCATTGTGTTTGTTTTAACTTAGGTCTTAAAACTAGATAACAGAGACAAAACAAGTAGAAATCTAGACGAACTGGAACCCAATTCGGTATTTTTCCTTTGTATTTTACCTTACATTTTCTTAAAGAAGGCTGCACTTTATGTATATTTCAGCTTGGGCCTTAAAACTAGATCACATTGACAAAACAAGTAGAAATCTAGACGAACTGGAACCCAATTCGGTATTTTCCCTTTGTATTTTACCTTAAATTTTCTAAAAGAAGGCTACCCTTGATGTTTATTTCAGCTTGGGCCTTAAAACTAGATAACAGTGACAAAACAAGTAGAAATCTAGACGAACTGTAACCCAATTCGGTATTTTTCCGTTGTATTTTATATGTATGCTTTCAAAGAAAATATTTTAAAACTTTTTAAATTTTATTTATTATTACAGAAATAGTTATTATTAGTTTCTTCATCCTGTGGTAGGATTTTGTTTTCATTTTATCTCCAGATGTTGAAGAAGAGGATAAACAGACCGCAAGTAAATGTAATATATTCATGGTACAGACTGTGCTTGCAGAAAAAGCCACAAACTACATCCTCTTTGGACTTCCATAGACATTTATTAGAATTAAACGTTGAAATCTCCCACTTATATTTTACAATAGTAATAATAATAGTTAAGAAAAATGAAAACTGTTATATTATAGGAAGTTTACTGCTTTGGAGCAATATGCGAGAATATATTTGACTTTATAACCTTGCGTGAAACATTTTAACAACATCTATGTAAATGGTGTTATCTTCTTATATTCTTGATAGTTTTGTAAATAAATATTAACCTAAAGCATATTAATTCTACTTTCTAATGTTAATGTATTCGCTTACATACTGCAGATTTAAAGTACCCATCAGTTTCTATGTTTTTATTCCTTTACTTCTTCGTTATTTCAATAGTTTAAACAAAAAAGTTAATATCTGTTGTACGTTTAAAGCAAAACTAATCGCCTATATTTTCAGCTGGAGCTTAACGTCGTTCTTCCATATTAAACGTCGTTGACCCCCAGTAGAAGCACTTATTTTACTATTTTTCAGATAAATAGAAAGTAACTCCTCGCGGGACTCGAAATGGGAATCTTCCACTTAGCAGCCATTTCTCGTAACCTCCACAACAAACCTGTTCCCTGCTCTCATTTTCTTTTATAAACATAAAGAATTGATTAAAAAGCAGACAAATAAAACCCTATTGAAAATTCATGGTCTTGTTTGGAGCGAAAAATTCGAAAATTGAAATGTTCTTCCAGAAAAGAGCTCATAACCAATTTAAAGAAATCATGGGCTGAAATCACATCTCAAGAGACACTAAACCTGGTGGAATCTATGCCAAGGAGGCTTCAGGCAATAACAAATGCAAAGGGATTGCTTACAAAATATTAGGTCTTTAGTTTTGCGTTAATTATAACATTCATACTGAGTGTTTGAATACTTATTTTGCATACTATTAAATTATTTTTCTACTTTTTAATCAATTCTTTATGTTTATAAAAGAAAATGAGAGCATTAAATTCATTGTTACTATCTTCGATTTCAGTGCTGAAGAAATAATCATCTTAGAAACAATAGTTCAGTAGATAAAGTAAGAAAACTTAGTGTATGAATACTTTTTTTGACCACTGTGTTGTCTCCTTCTTTCTGGGAACAAAAGGAAAACGCAAGAAAGTTCGAATGACAACCTTTATTATACACACAGTAAAATCAAAACACAAAAAAATACACAATATATAATATCTTTTTAACATTCTCCGCCATATTACACACAGTAAGTCACTCGTACACACTCTCTCAAACAGTGTTGCCACAACTGTATATATTTACATTTCAAAATTAGAAGAGGATTTCTTATGGACATGGTATTTACTGCATGGACCTTAGTAAAACTTGAGTTGTTGAATTTTTCACCCTATAAAATTGGGAGATTTTACGGAAGGTAATATTTTTTGCATGATCCAATTGTTTGGTTTTAATTTTATTGTTGTTTCTTTTACAGGTTCTAGAACTACTGAAATACTGTGGTATACTATTACTTTTTAACATTGTGGATCTAATGTCAGACAAAGCTCGCCAATATCTAGCAGCTACGTCATCTAATTAAGAAACGGTATTTAAGAGCGTAATCTGTTTCCTTTTACTTTTGTTATTTGAGCGTTTTAGAAATAATTTCTTGATTTACCTGGCAGATCGTTTCAAGAAACCTTTTTTATCTTGAAGAAAGTGTAATCATTTATTAGCGCGCAACGCGCACATGTTGTAACATGTATGTTAGATGAAACGACCTTGCCGGCAGTATAACCATTGTTCTAAAAGACCTTGCTTCTTACATTCCTAAACACATGGCCTGTTCTCTTTACAATTAGTGCGCCTGTTGTTCTCCGCTTACAGCGTCATTATTTTCTCACAATACTAAGAACTTTCTTCTCTTTCTCTCATCCTGAGTTCTCTGGTAACTTCTTTTTTCATAAAGGCCTTTCACTTTGCACAATTCATTGTTCTTCTTAAACAAGTATGTTAAATAGAATTTCCACATAGCGGAAATACTCCACTTTTAAGAGTGCTTATTAACATGGAATTCTGAGTTTTATTTGAATATTAGTGCATTATTTTTTACTTTATACTATCAAAGGAATTTCCACACTAACAAAAATACATAAAACTTTTATTAGCTGTGGTAAGAAATAGATTGTTAATTGACATCGCTGGGAACAGAATTTTTTTTTGTTCTGTGTTAGCCAGGCTTCAAACGTTTATTCTTTGTACGTATCAAATAATGCACTTTATGCAACTTGTGCAGCATGTACTGTGCCTTCAAAGGCGCCTCAAGCTGCGTAAAGTGCATTATTTGATAAATTAAGGAATAAGTTTGATTCTTTACATGAAAGATATTTGATCACTTAAATATGTGGCAGGAGGTTTCCAATTTTTTTTGGTAATTAAACACAACTCTTCCAAAATTACCAAATAATTATTAAATCTTCTTGTTTGTAACTGATGTAAAATTATTTTTTAGCCATTTTGTGTATGTTTGAGAACATCTAAAGCTCTTAACATTTGATTTTTCTAAGAAAAATCACTCGGAAAACGACTTATTTCCCGATAATAAGAAAAATACTAGCTTTACTGCCTTGGCAATATTTTTAGTACAAAGGGGATGAAAAAATACATCAAAATGACCTATCATGTGCTCTTCTTTCTCTTTGATAACAAGTTAAAAAATTGAAATATGATTAATAAATACCAGATTTTGAAATGGCCTAGCACCTTTAATTTTGAAGATATCGAATTGCGGTTTCCGGTTTCTTTCATAACTTTTTATACTCTTTAAAACTGTATTTATGAAAATGGGGGTCAACTGCAAACCCTTGCTTTTAGACGCGCGTCAGCCGCGTATGCGGGCAGAAATCTAAAATCAAGTCACATATTCTGAGACTAGAGGTGAAGGGCAACAAATGTTTCCTCTACCATTTTTTGCTTAGATTAACCGTTTAAGCATGAAATGCATTTGAGCCGTCTTAAAATGAACACCCTGCATTTATTCCCTTAATATTGCTGCATAATCTGAATTTTATGGAATTTTATTCATTTATTTCAGTGATTTTTATCAGAATTTCAAGGATGTCTTCATCATCAGAGCCCTCTTCAGGGCACATATTCTGCATTTTAGATTGCCAAAGAGATGAATGCAGAGATGAGATTTTTTTGGAACCCATGTAGGGTCTAGACAAAAATAAAAGGAAGAGAGGTGACTTATTTATCTACTTCCTCTCTTCGTAGAATTTCCTGGAGTACACCGTAGGCGAACAGTCTTGCCGAAGACATTTCTTCAAGGCTTCTAGTCCACCCAGTAAGTAATTTGGAGGTAAAGACAAATGTAGGTTTCCTAGGAATGTAAATGTCATGAGAACGAATAGTAGTTAACCGCATTTCAAAATATTTTATGCGTAATGCTTAAAAATAATTGCTAAGAAATAAATTGAATATAAGATTGTTCCACTTTTACTGTAGTAATACAAGCAAAGTACTACAAAACAATGGAATGTTCCCAAGAATCGCTAGTGACTACTTGTTGCTACAGTTTAAGAATTAGTAACTGTTCTAGTTACTGTTATGATAAAGGTTATCCAACTTATATGATTGACTATTATAGTCTAAACACCAAGGTTACTTTTTATTTTTTGGATAACATGAAAAATGGTTAAATTCACACTACATTCACTTATCGTTATTGTAGCCCAAAATTTTGGAAAGTATGCAGTAAAGTAAATGACTATTTTTTTCAGGTGGTCTTTACGTCAAATACCAATTAGGCGTCGTAGACGGAGGCGACTAGCAAACATACTTTACTGTTAATTTCTTTTATTCCTTCCTTCCTCTTCGGCGCTACAGTCCTGAAAGGACCAGTGCCTCCTCAATCAAGGCTCTCCACTGAGCTCTATCAAGAGCCTTTAGTCTTCGTACACCTTCGTACACCCATTTTCTTCAAACTCCCTCGACGTCATCAAGCCATCTTCTTATGCTGAGCCTCCAGGCCTTCCATACAAAAGGCGTTTAGGGATTCGGTTATCTCCACCATACTTTCCACATGTCCTAACCAACTTAATCTTCCTTTTTTTAATGCACGCAAAGATGTCTGCTTCTCCACTGAGAGTTTGCAGTTCCAAGTTGGTGCGGATTCTCCATCCTTCTCCCTCGTTTAACATGACCATGTTATCTTCCTCAATACTTTCCTTTCCCAAACTATTAAGGCTGTCTTGCTCTTTTGGATCAGAACCCAGCATTCGCTTCCATAAAGCACTACCGGTCTTATCAGGGTCTTATAACATATATACATAGAAAGGGATCTGAAACATATTTTCTTTAATGCGAACAGGTACCTGCTCCCTGCCGCTTTTATGTCCACAAATGTTTCATTCCTTTCTGTGACCAAAGACTCGCACGACATAAATTCGCGTTCCCAAGTCGGGAACAATTTCGGGTCTTGTTACTTGTTGCCGCGAGCTTCTCATCTTGTCTTATCATCTTGTCTGTCATCTTGTCTTATCAGCATTTATCCTGAGACCTATCTTTGCGGCTGTTTCTTCAAATTCTTGAAGCGCTCCTTCATTTATTAACCTTTAAATAAAATCTAAGGCGAAAGATCAGGAATCGAACCCAGAACCACAATGTACGATATATTAGCTTTACAGGGCTCGCCTCTTAACCGCTCGGCTATCGTGATGCCTAAAGTATGCAGTATATATTGCACATATTTTGGAGTTACAGTCAAAATTAAATAAAAAATACCCTTCTACCTTAAAAAGATGTTTGTTTGTTTTTCATAAAATATATCAATGCCAAAGAAAGTTTAATATGAATTTAGATGGCATTAGTTTAAAGGAACTCTTTCAAGAATCTAGAAAGTAATTAGCAGAAGTCGTGCTTTTGGTTGTCTTCTTGTCAAGAATATTAAATAATATTAAATATTAATATCTATTGCATTTCAATTTTAAGTGTTGATTTACCATGAATTACTCTGAAGTAGCATATAAGTAAGGTGACCAATCGTCCTCCTTTAGGAAGGACAGTCCTCCTTTTGTAGGTTCTGTCCTCCCTCGAAAAATGTCCTCCTACCTGTCCTCCTTTTCGATATTTGTCCACCTTTTTGATATGTTAATCTCTGTATTCAGAAATTGTGTTGAGTTTTTATCGAAAGAACTGCCTGATATTAAAATCGATGACAATTGTCTGTTTGAAGAAATTAGAAGACTGAATATATGTATATGTAAAAGTATCATCAGAGGGGGCTGACGCGACACAACCTGAATGTGAGGTTACAACCTAAGAAGGTTCAGCGTCATTTGAGTGTTTACGTAGTTTACATAGTGTTTAAAGACGGTTACTTATAAACTTAGTAATTTAATTATTCTTTTCAGGTATTTTATTTGTTTTAATTATTTATTTATGTACGATTAATGTTTTGTGTTAATGTTTATTTATAAAATATAATTCTTTTCAGAATAATAAAATCTGTTTTCAAAACCGTCTTACATATATTTAAATTCTGATAAATTAGAACAATGGGAAAATCGACATGTTGAAATTGATAAAAGATGGGTGGAAATATTTAACCATTTCAAAAATGAACACATTCCCTATGAAAATTTAGTAATTCCTGTTGAATTTACGTTGTGCTGCCCTGGGAACAAATGCAGCAGTTGAAAGAGTTTTTTCAATGGGTAATGATTTTTGGCTAAGTGAGAAATCAAGATTGAATGTTGATACTCTAGCTGCAGCACTTACAGTAAAGTTCAATATGAAGGATATTTCTTGCTCCGGAATTTCCAATATACTGTTAAAAAATGATATATTGACAAAAAATATCCATTCAATGGAAAAATACTCGTTTAATTAAATAATTATAGTAAGCATAATTTGTAAATTATTGAATTAATAAAATGTTTCACTTATTTACGTTGTACTTTTTTCTTAAATTTTTTTGTCCTCCTTTTCATTGTAAAAAAAATTGGTCACCTTAGTATAATGTACTAAATTTTAATTTAAATTACCTTAAATTTAACTCACAAATTTCAAGCTTTGATTTTCATCGTTTCCAACTGTAAATACTGGGAAAAAAGAAATGAAAGCAAAGTTCTGTGTGCATAACCGTAAAGAGAATGAAGTTATTTTCAAAGATAATACAGACGTTTCTTAATCAACTATTTATACTGAGTTTAATTTGATCGTAAATTGATTTTTACAGACTTTAACGAACTTGCATTCACGGTTTTAAAGATATCCTTATTATTTAAACGTTATATTAAAATTTAATTCGTGACTTTAGGTTTGGCTAAACGAATTCTGGCATTTAAGGTTAAAAAGTGATCATGAAATTGAAAGAAGTTTCTCCCTATTTTGTTTACGTTATTAAAACACTGTTAATTATGAACAAAACGAACAGTGTTTCATCCGACTAGTACATGACCTTTCTTCCTAACGGGATGTTATTACCTTCAATGGTAAGTACACGATCACTGCGGAGTTGTAATTAGGAAAAAAGTCGTGTAAATATCGGACATCAATCCCGGTATAGTTGACCATATTTTAATATTTTTCTTAACATCAAAGGGTTTTCATTTTATGATTTCTGTTCGTTTTTTTTATTTTACTTTTTTCAATAAAGAATTTGAACTCACTTTATGCAATCAACCAATTTTGTAATATTTAATCATTTTGATTGCAAACATTCAAAATGAGCCAAAATGTCGTTTTTCTTAGCCAATCAAATGAATGCGTGATGGCATCTCTTTTTTTGATATATCCATCAAGTATGAATCATACAACTTCATTATTATTCTGTTAAAGCCAGTGTTCACTGCTCGTTGGCATTAGTATAGTTTTACCCGCTTGCGACAGTAGCACTCCCCTTTGCTAATGGCTCCTACTGGAATTTTTTGATTTTTTTCTTTCTTTCTTTCTTTCTATTATTATGAAACTTGTTTGGTTTCATCGTAAATTAAAATAAATTACGTTTCCATGTATTTCTTTTAAGATTTAATCGCAACATACATATACTACCATTTCGTTCTGCGTGTTTATAAAAGTATCATTTGTAAGATCAACGGTAGCTGGGAAAAGATGAACATTTAGACGTGACTTATTTTCTTTTACGTGAAAGAATTTCAATTTATTTATTTATTTTATTTATTTATTTATTTACAAGACGGGCAATCACCCAGTTACAAAGAAATATAATTTAAAATAACATTTAATAATAACTCAATATGTAATAATTATAGAATATACATACAAAATTCAAGGAGTTTCTGCAGATTTTCGAATATACATATATATATCTTTATATATACACTGAAAATGATTGTATCTATCAACTTAAGACAATCTTAGAGATTTAAAATGATATGAATATATAAAACTGCCCATTTACTAACCTTAAAATGTAATGGGCTATCAGTTTTTATCCCTAAAATTGTATACATGTAATAAGGAATACTGTTCAATATTTACAGTTATTGTAAAAGGCCGACAATTTCTAATTTCACTCACCAAATGGATCGTTGATATGAAGGTATCGCAACATTATAGAATTTTCATCGCCATGTAGTAAACAAAAAAACGTCATCCCTCCTCAACCGCCTCATTTTTGAGAGGAAACTTGGTTTAAAAAAACAGTCTGTAACTATGGGATGATGCGGGCTCCGCTTTAGAAGATTTGGAAGCACATTTCAGACAGCAAAGCAATAACAAATGTGGCTAGTGTAACAATTTCAGTATACACAAAGTTTATTGATTGAAAATCTAAATTGTTATTGTAATTATTATTGTCATTAAGTCTAATCTATAGTACAATTTTTTTTAATTATTCTTTTATTGAAATTTACACCTGTACCTACAGGGTGCAATAAGTAAATGCGATAAGTGTATAAATAAATAGCGTGGCAGACGTGAATGACGGTCATCCAGTGATGGCTGCCATTAGTCACCCAGTTGGTCACGGGGCCAACGGCGTCTTCGAGGATTGGAGGGTAGCGTAATTGAAGATAAGTTTACAGCTAAAGAATTTGGGATGAAGTGAGAGTTTTTGATGAAAATTTTTATATCGGATTTTGGCAAGTTCGGTGATGAATGGAATTTGGAAACCTGTATGTATTGTGTGGTTGCTAACATAGAATGGAGCGTCTACTATGTGGCGGAGTATTTTGGATTGGAGTGTTTGCAGTCTATTGATGTTTGATTTTTTTTAGCTGTTCCGTAAAGTTCGAGTCCGTAAAGTCCATATTGGTGGTGAGAAGAGCTGTATAGAGTTGTCGTTTGTTCTGTAGTGAGAGTTTTGAGCGTTTGTCAAGTAGTCTGGCTAGAAGTCTGAACTTAGAAAAATTAAAGAAGAGAGAAATACCATTCACTTTGTGAGTTGTCCATTACTATCGCCTATTCAATTACTGTTAATGAAAATTATGTCAAATTACCTAAATATATATTGAATATTTTCCAGAAATAAACAATTTGAAGTCCTCTAATAACGGAGATATTGTTTTTTAGAAAATGAACTGTCTACGTATGTGACGGACTTCACTCAATGATTACCTGAGTGTGAATAACACAAAAACGTGAAATTGCAGAAAGAAAATGCATTGAGAGAACATCATGCGAGTGATTTTTATTTTAATAATCTCAGTTTATTACTTTTATCATAAATAAATAGAATAATATTAAAGTTGTTTAAATAAATGAACTCTTAACAACCATCTGGAGGCAACTTATTCTATGTTGTGGCGTGTAAAGTTGATAAAGAAAACACTAAGGACTTGTAGTTTATGTTGATCAGTTAAAAGAGTTTGTACAAAAAGGACAATAGGCTTCTTATTTCTTTTAACATTCCATTACAGACACAACACAAAAACTATTACCAATAAGTTTTGTCGTGTTAATTAAAGAAATAAAGGTGGTAACTGTTGATTCATTAAAAATAAATAAAATGAAGTACAAAAAGTTAGTTTTAATAGTGAAGTGAACTAACTTGGTGATGATCCTCTAGCTAATAAGGAATCTTTTATTTTTAGAGTTTTTTTGTTTCACTAAGTTAGTAGGAGTTGGTTTGAATTCTTAAGATCTTATAAGGTGATTAAATGTGTCCATTATTCCGTTCCCTTTGAGGCCAGCTTAATAAGGATCATGTTGCTTTAAAAAGAACAACAAACAACAAAATGGAGAAGAACACTTTCACGCTAGCTACTCACGATAAAAACCAATCGTCTATTGAAATGTACCCACTAAGAAGTCGTAAAGAACCATACAGCGTGTATTTAGTTTTTAGAAATCTTGTAAATCTGAACTATTGTGTGAATATTCTTACAACTTTCTCTTAAAACAATTCTGTTGATGATTCTATCAATAAATTCTCTTAACTATACTAAAAGTTAAATTTATATTGGTATAAAGGGTGGTTTAAAACCAAATCCACAGCGTATCCTTTAAGAGACAGTTTTATAATTAGAATGTAGGTGCTTTGAAAGTAGGTAACGAACAGAATAGAATAGAAAAATTCATTACAGAGCTTCTGTGCTAATAATATTTAAATAATTTTTGAAGTTAATAAAAATAAATACGAGGGTCGTTTGAAAAGTCGGTGCAAAAATAAAAACTACTTAATTTTTTGGGGTAAACCTTTTTTATTTTTCAACATAGTCTCCTTTTAGGCTTATACACTTCGTACAACGCTGCTCTAGTTTGTTGATCTCTTCCGAATAATAGGATTTGTCCAAGTCTGAAAAATAGCCATTCGTTTCTGCAATCACCTCCTCGTTTGAATAAAATCTTTTTCCCGCCAGCCATTTCTTCATATTGGGGAACAAATAGTAGTCCGAGGGAGCCAAGTCTGGAGATTAGGGGGGATGTGAAACGAGTTGGAACCCTATTTCCATTAATTTTGCGACCACAACTGCTGAGGTGTGAGCTGGTGCGTTGTCGTGATGGAAAAGGACTTTTTTGTGGGCCAATCGTGGGCGTTTTTCTTGCAGCTAGGTTTTCAAACGGTCCAATAACGATGAATAATATGCACCTGTAATAGTTTTACCCTTTTCCAGATAGTCAATGGGGATTATTCCTTGCGAATCCCAAAAGACAGTCGCCATAATCTTTCCGGCCGAAGGAACGGTCTTCGCCTTTTTTTGGCGCAGATTCCCCCTTGGTAACCCATTGTTTAGATTGTTCTTTGGTCTCAGGAGTGTAGTGATGTATCCATGTTTCATCCACAGTGACGAAACGACGCTTAAAGTCCTGCGGATACTTCTGGAACAGCTGCAAACCGTCCTTGCAACACTTCACACGATTTCGTTTTTGGTCAAGCGTGAGCAATCGCGGCACCCATCTTGCGGATAGCTTTGTCATGTCCAAATGTTGATGCAAAATATTATGTACCCGTTCATTCGAGATGCCCACAGAACTAGCAATCTCACGCACCTTAACTCTTCTGTCATCCATCACCATATCATGGATTTTATCAATGATTTCTGGAGTAGTAACCTCAACAGGGCGTCCAGAACGTTCAGCGTCACTTGTGCCCATATGGCCACTCCGAAAATTTTGAAACCACTTATAAACTGTTCTAATCGAAGGTGCAGAGTCACCATAATGTTTATCAAGCTTCTCTTTAGTCTCCTGAGGCGTTTTGCCTTTCATAAAGTAGTGTTTAATCAACACACGAAATTCTTTTTCGTCCATTTTTTGAAAATCACTCGACTTCCTCGATTCAAACGAATGCCAAACACAAAGAAATAGACCGATCTGGCTGAATCTTGGTGTGTGTTCTTCCAAGAGATGCTACTAACTAAACATAACCTCGATACGCGCCAGTAGTTGCTATCTCTCTGACTTTGCACGGACTTTTCAAACGACCCTCATACATAAACTCAACTAAATTTTCAGCTGACATAATAACCAAAATATCAGTACTGATTCCAATATCAAAGACAGATAAATAATAAATAGAGCATAATAATATTATTAAAACAGGCACGAAAATAGTAATAATAAGAAATAACAGGGAAGGGATTAGCTATGAGGTTAGCATACTGGACTCCCACGCGGAGGTCCCGGGTTCGAATCCAGCAGCTGACCCTTAGATATTCTCTTCCTAGGAGCTTCTTACAGCTCACTGTCCGGTGATGGACAGTGTTGTCTGTAACGAGAGAACACTGTCCGGAGGCCGGCTTTGCACTGGAAAAAGCTCCGGGCGCTAATAACCTCAGCTGTTGATGCGCCAAAAAATAAGAAATAACCAAATCGTGTTTTCTAATAACAAAGAAACGATGATAAATAATTAAATAAACTGAAAACTTTTCTTTTATTAATCATTATTCAATTTAAATTAATTGTTATTTCATTTCTTCCATTTAATCTTTGTTTTTAATTATTATTTCTTTATGAAAATAGATCGACTTTAACCAGTGTATACACGTCAAACCTAATCTCTATTACGGTGCGTTCGACGTGTATACTTGTGAAAAATATAAAATTAACATTAACGATAAAAACTCAAAATTTTAATAAAATACAATAAGAATATTATTTGGTGAGATGTTTCCTTTATCTTACCAATAGAACTGCCGAGTATTTTATACGGAGAGCGGTGGAGGGAGCCAGCCAAATGATAAGTGGTTGGTACATGTTTGGTCTCCGCATTAGAGATAGGGAATTACGCACACAAAGAGAAGCTCTCAACTCTTGTGCAATGCCCGTTTTTACCTCTTAGATAGAGGTTCAGACCTCAGTACGAGCATGATTTCATTTTGCACAGAATTCAAAGCTCTTTTCTTCCTTGTTCAAAGCTCTTGCGTCCCCTAGTTAACTAGAGCAATGCATACGTGAAGCGGTGCAAGATTTTGAATGAGCACAGAATGCTCTGTAATCTCAAGCGCCTAGAGATTGCAGAAAAAAAGCTTGCAGTGACTATTATGACATTGTAAACTTTTGGTTGTTTTGCCCAGCGTTTGACGTGTATACTACGTCATTGTCTGATTTTAATTCCGCACGCTGTGGGTAGGTTTTTAGAACTAAATTCCACTCTTAACTGGTTAAGAGAGCAAAAACAAAACATGATGTAGAGCTACTATTCATTGAGAATAAACGATCTTATTTTAAATGGTCAAGAGAATCAATTATTAATTATTTTTTGTATAAATTCATTTCATTTTTATTGTACATTACTTGCGCTAAATAATGTTTCTTGATTGGATAAGGCACTGGATCCAAGAAATGTTCCATATTTTCTGATTTATTCAGGTTACACAATGAACAGGAGTCGGTATTTATTGTATGGTATCCACCTTTTTTAATTACTCGACACTGGTGCTTTAAAAGTATAAGACAGTGAGTGAGAAGTAACACGCTAGAGTTTAGAATCACTTAACCTAAATAGTTGCAGACATCAAATGCCTCTTGCATGGTTGTAAGAGGGTCATTGCAATTACATTGATTGGCTGGGATAACTTCAGGGTTGCCAAGTTCTCTGAAGAAGTGGCTAGTCCCACTTGCTCTTTGAGAGTGTAAGCCAAACGGCCAACAGTCAACGCGAACTAAAGAGATCTGGTTAATTGAAGCTAAGTAGTAGGTGAAAAATATTCAAAAGGAAGGGGGGTGGATAGAGAAGCAATTCAAATTAAGGCTGGAATAGTGGGGGACGCCACCAGTCTTCAAAACACTTTTTACATAGATACAATTCAATACTTTATTAATAATCCATAAACTCTGAGAACAATAAAATAGTCAGATGTACAAGGCAATATACACGTGAGGATAAACAATTTATATAATGACAAAAGGGAAAAATAATTACAATAATTAATAGTTCAATACAATATGTAACTGGGGAAATGACCTTGTACTTAACAACGTGCTTGACGCGCACTAAATACAATAAAATAATTACGCTAATTACATACGAATATATATATATATATGTTGTCCAACAGATTAACGATTTGTCCATAAAACTTGTGAACAAAAAACCAGGTTTTATATCATCAAACTTTTCACAATGTAAAAGCAAGAAAAAGGACGCTAACATGGCCGACATTACTTCACACACTGACGCTTGACCTCACGTCCTACCAGCGCCTCCCCTCTCTCCTCGTGCTCACCCAATTCCGCCAACTGACTCAGGGAAAAAACAAGTCTGGGGGGCCGCCACTCTTGGGGAACCAAACATCCTCCCCCGCAGTGGACTCGCAGAGATCCACTTACTGAGTTGGCAGGGGGCAAAGCTTCCGGACAGGCCGGCTAATCAGTCCTGAAGTTGTCTTGACCTCGGCCACCCTGGCCACGTCGTCTCGGCCATGGTGAAGCTTGACGATTCGGCCTATGGACCACTGCAGGGGAGGAAGGTTGTCGTCCATGATCATGACTATTTGTCCCACTGCCGCGGGGAAGGAAGGCGAATGCCATTTGAGCATGGCTTGCTGCTCGAGGAGGTACTCCTTGTGCCATCTTTTCCAAAACTGTCCAACAGTGAGCTGTGCCATTGCCCATTTCGATTTGAGCGCAGTGCGAGGAGTTAAGGAGCTATCGGGAGGTAGCGCAGTCATAGGTCGCATAATCAGAAAGTGACCTGGCGTCAGGACTTGCAGGTCATCTGGCGAGGACGAGACAGCGGTAAGAGGTCTGGAATTTAATATGGCTTCAATTTGACAAATGATTGTGAGGAAACACTCCATGGTGGGCTCTTGAGTGCCTAACATGACCTTCAGTAGTCTTTTGGTAGATTTAACGGCTGCTTCCCAGAGACCTCCGAAGTGTGGTGCTCGAGGGGGGATGAAATGCCACTCGATGCTTCTTTTGTTGGATTCTCTTAGAATGGCCTCCTGAGACTTGGCGTCATTTAGTAGTGCAGATACCTCCTTGAGTCTTCTTTTGGCTCCGACGAAGTTAGTGCCGTTATCCGACCAAATGTGACTCGGCACACCCCTCCTGGCAACAAAGCGGTTCAGGGCAGCTAAAAATGCCTGTGTTGTAAGGTCTGTGACTAGTTCCAGGTGTATGGCCTTGGTGGAAAAACAGACGAAAATGGCGAGGTAAGACTGGAGGACTTTGGCTGAACGCAGGGAAGCAATTTTCACGTTGAAGGGGCCCGCGTAGTCTATGCCAGTGGTGGCGAAGGGTGATGAAGCGCTGACTCTTCCTTCGGGCAGTTGACCCATGAGTGGGTTGAAGGGTGTTGGCTTGACACTGAAACACTTGTTACAGGCTCCCAATTGTCGGCGGACAACATTCTTACCATTAACAATCCAATATCGACTTCTCAAAAACGCATGAGTGGCAGTGGGGCCTACGTGGAGGTTGGATATGTGGGCATCTTGTATGACCAGGGCCGTGAGGGGGTGTTGCGAAGGCAACAAGGCAGGGTGCTTTTGATATTCGGGGACATCGGCCAGTCTGAGTCTCCCTCCGACTCGCAACACTCCATCAGTGTGCAGAAATAGGCCTAACGTTTTAACGAGGCGTAGTCTAGGCCGAGGGGACTGAGCATCCTCAATTTCTTCGGAAAGCGAGTGCTGTTGGGCTCGGACTATTAGAACTCGCAGGGCTTCGCTACGTTCCTTTACATTCAATGGACCTGACATACGATGTACTGGATTTTTAGTATTGTGGGCGAATCGCAGGCACCAGGCCACTACATTTTGCAGAGTGTACAGACTGGAAAATTTAGACTCTAATTCCTCAGGGCAGGGCATTACACTTGACACGTTAAGGGCCTGGGAGCGAATTTCTGCTCCTACGACAGGGTCAGACAAATCGGCATTTACTGGCCCAAGGGGCCATGACTCGTGGTTTGATTTCAACCAAGGGGGACCTTCCCACCATAACTGGTGACTCACTAATTCTTGAGGACGTACTCCACGTGAGGCACAGTCAGCGGGGTTTTGTGAGGAGGAGATGTGGAACCATTGCGAGGCGGGAACCTTTTCCAAGATAGCCGCTACTCTATTACCCACGAACACCTTCCAATGCGGAGGTGGTGTTGCTGTGATCCAGGCAAGGGCAATGGTAGAATCAGAAAAGGCTAGGATATTTTGGGTGGTTATCTGAGGGAACAGCAGACTGACTTTGTGAATTGTAAGGGCAAGTAGGTGGGCCGCACAGAGCTCCAGACGAGGGAGCGTGACCGGTTTCATGGGGGCCATTCTGGCTTTAGACATGACCAGGCTAATGGTAGTGTTCTCAGACTGGGACACAAGGTAGACCACTGCCGCATAGGCTCGCTCAGACGCGTCAGCGAAACCCACTAAATAGCACTTAGGATTGGGTAATGACAAAAATCTAGGTATGCGTATTTTGGACAGATCAGGCAAGGAAACAGCAAACTGAGACCATTCCTGGGCAATTGATGAGGGCAGGGGGTCATCCCAATCAAACGAGGCTTGACAAACTATTCTAAATATTGCACGGGCAAAAACTGTTATGGGAATTAGCCATCCCAAGGGGTCAAAGACTTTGGCAATCTGGCTGGCTAATTGTCTTTTAGTTTGAACATTAGGCACGGAACGGATTAGAAAGTGGAAGTAATCTTGAGCAGGGTTCCAACAAAGTCCGAGGATTTTCAATTGTGACTCCTCATCGTTTTCTAAACAGACTGAGGACATGGCTGGAAGTAGATATTCAGAGGGTATTTTATTTAATAATTGCGGTTGATTTGAGGCCCACTTTCTGAGTTCAATTTGAGCCTGACTCAATAATTGGATTAACTGATCTCTGGATTGCAATGCCACTTCTAGAGTAGGGCCTCCTCCAGAAATGTCATCCACATAGGTACGGTCGCGGAGTATCTCAGAGGCCAGGGGAAAGGAAGCCTGAGAGGTCAGAGCTAATTCTTGAAGGACGCGACATGCCAAGTAGGGGGCTGACGTGGTTCCATAGGTCACAGTGCACAAACGGTACTCCTGCACTGGTTGGCTCGTGTCAAATCGCCACAGTATGCGTAACAAATCCCTGTCTTCCGGGGGGTGTTGTATCTGTCTAAACATTTGGCGAATGTCGGCCGTAAAGACCCATTTGTCCACTCTAAATCTGGTAACCACCTTCCAGATATCGAGCTGTAAACGGGGTCCAGGGAGCAAGAGCTCATTGAGGGAGATGCCTGAAGAGGACTTCTGGGAAGCGTTAAATACTACACGAATCTTCTCCGGGGGATCGTCTGGACGGTGTACCGCATGATGGGGAATATAATAGACAATTTGGCCTGACTTGAGAGGAGGGGCCAGTTCCATATGATTCGAATCTAAGTAGTCTTGCATAAACTCCACATAGGGAGCACGGAGATGTGGGGACTTGGCATGACGGGATTCAGTTTGTAGGAGACGCCTTAAAGCAATCTTTCTGGATTCACCGAGGCAACACGGACTGGTTTTAAATGGCAGTGCTACTGAAAACCGACCATCAGGAAGTCGGAAATGTGACTTCGAGAAGCACTCTTCAGCCTTCAATTCGTCCGGGGTGAGAGGCGAAACCTCCGACACTTCCTCCAAGGCAAACATTCTTTCCATCAGGCGTGACAAGACTAGGTCAGGGGGGTGTGATATAGATTGGGGGATTTTACCCGAGCCGAGTCGGAGTACCGTGGGTTGGGCAGGAATTGCCGGCATATGAGTGACTAGAGAGGGACCAACAGGTGAATCAGAACCTTCGGAGAGAGCAACCCCGGCAGAAGTTGTGGTGGGGGGCAGCGTTTCAGGAAGGAAGGTATTACAAGTTTGCAGCGGCCGCCGCGTTCTAATCAGACGTTGAGGTTTCGGGGTTGGAAGTTGGATAGCCAAAGTTGGAGGAATGGGCTGCTGAGTGATGACTTCCTCTTGGGGAGTAGACCTGGCTTGGGCGGAGGACACAGACAAACTAGGGGGGCCTGATTGTCCGGACTGCGCGGGGAGTTCAGGGTTATTGCAAGCAAGCTGTTCCGACTCGGACCGGTACAAGAGGGTTTCGGCCGAAGGCTTGTTTTCTGGGCTAGACTGGTTAGCAGGTGCCTTAGGAGCTGGTAGTTGACCATATTTATGCTTGAACAAAATTCTATAATAGGTCCGATATAACTTGGAGTTGGACCTGCTGTCCTTGACAGAAGCGTGAAAACAAACCCGCCTCGAGGGGAAGCTTCTCAAGGGGCCAGACATAATCCAGCCAAGAGTTGTTAGTCGGGCGTTGGGGGAACCATTTTGTGCCCGGATTATTTGACTAAGGTCGATGGCGTCAAAAACCGAGGCTGAAAATACTACGTCTATAGGACTCGGTTCGTTAAAGTTTGGGTCGGCTAACTGTTTATCCGCCAAATGCTGCCAATCCTTAACAGGGAAATAAGAGGACGGTGCATCTGGGACAGTCTTGGTGACTATGCGGAAGGGGACTTTGATTTGGGAAAATGGGGGACATTGCCTTACATTGGTAGAAACTTGACCTACGACTTGGGTGGCGATGTTGCCTCCTATCCCTCGAATCCCACCTGACATAGGGTTATAGTTCAATTTACTTTCTTTGGCGAATTTCTTGGACATCAAATTTATCTCACTGCCTGAATCCAGCAGGGCACGAGCGCGATACCACTGGCCATCTCCTCCAAGGAGGTAAACCAGGGCAGTGGGGGATACCGACAAATCGGAAGGGAAAGACTTCAAAATAGCTTTGCTTTGTGGATTAGGTCTATGACACAAGTGACAGTTTCGGCGAAAACTCGACAAAACATGGCAGGACTGGGGAATGGTATCGCGCGGGCCGAATCCCTAAAAGGTAGCTTTTGGTGAATCACTACCAAAGTAGATAGTTGGGAGTGAAGAAAGGGTGCTGCTACCAGACGAAGTCGAAGGATAAGAAACGTCATCTCGAAGGTGGGGAACTGCCCTTCTGGGAGAAGGGTCAGGAAGTTTCTTAGTCAGCTTAGGGCTTAAAGACATTAACGGGGGAATGACAACATCGGGTAAAGTCCTTTGACTTAGACTAGAAGAGGGGGGAGGAGGGTGAAGGGTGGTGTGATGAGCACCAGCGCACTCCAAACACCCAGCACTTCGAGGGCATTGAGCCACTGAGTGAGATTTGGAGAAACAGTTAACACATAAGTGGTTCTCAGTGATGAAACTCCATCTATTACTCACTGGCAGTCGCAGGTATTCGTTACAATTAGATATCAGATGCCACTCGTCACAAAAGTAACAGCGTAAGGAGTGGACTGGAGGGGAAGGAGCTCTCGATGTGGAGGGGGGTGTCCGTCGGGCAGGAATAGGAGAAGAGGATTTCTTGGGTGAAGGGGGCGGAGACTTAGCTGATTTGGGTGTGTGGGTCTTGGAGGGCTTCAAGGTGGAGACAGCCCTAGGCTTAAAGAATGTTCTAGGAAGGGAAGGGGTTTCAGATTGTTGGGAGGAGGGGCCTTCAGGGAGACGACTAGAGGGAGCTGTCACGTCTTGGGGCGAAGAGGTGGATTTCCTTAATGTTATTTTAGGGGCGAACTTGTCTTCTTGATTTTTCAAGAATTCCAGCACTTGTGCACTTTGGGGCAGTTCATCAAAGGATCTTAAATACTTCTTCCTAAACTCCTCTTGGAGGTTAGCAGACAAGGCCGACAGAATTACATGACACAAAAGGAAATCCAACGGCTGGGGAATATCGTGTTGATCTAGTAGCATTTGCCTCCTTGAAATCCAAGCGATACATTCATCAATGGTGGGGTTCCCTTCCGGGACCTGAAGGAAGGTTTCGAACAACGCACTGGCGGTACGCAACTTGCCTTCATAGCGAGCATCCAAGGTCTCCCAGGCAGAGCTGTAACCTTCCTCTGTAGGCGTGGAATTCTGAATAATAGACAGAGGGGGGCCTTTCAAGCAGGACTTAAGAGCTTGGAGACGCCTATGAGGAGGCAGGGACAATTTATTGATCTCAAACTGGAAGGTGCGCTTGAACTCCTGGTAAGCGAGAACATCCCCTTCGAATGGGGTGATCTTTGGAATCACCAATTCCTGTAATTGTCTCCTCGCGAGTTCGACCACCGACTCGTCCGAGACCAAGACTTGAGAAACTGGGCCAGGAGGGGCAGACGCGCAAAACGAAATAGACGAATCTAGAATAGGTGCAATCCTTGACAAATGGACTAGCTCAGCTTGGGCAAAGCTTTTTGTCAAGGCTCTGGCAAGCGGACCTCG
Organism: Rhodnius prolixus; assembly: GCF_049639745.1. Lineage (NCBI taxonomy): Eukaryota > Metazoa > Arthropoda > Insecta > Hemiptera > Reduviidae > Rhodnius > Rhodnius prolixus. The sequence goes on along the minus strand of NW_027411582.1, from coordinate 15,477,859 downwards.
TTCCTCCGGAACCAGTGCTCGGAGCCATTCCCACACTTCCCCGTCCACAGTCTGGGACAACGCCAAAAACCCGGAGGAAAGCCGCTGGCACGTAGTTACAATTTCGGGAACATCTGTGTCCAAGGTTTTTGCATTCTGTGTCCATCGATCAAGCCTGTCAATGAGGTATCGGCACTTGATGGCTTTAAGATCTGCATCACCCCCTGACAGCATGGACATTGAGGGAGTATCCTCCATTGACGGAGTGGTTGGGCTTGCAGGGGAGGGGGGAGGAGTGTCGTTGCCGGAAGTAAATGAATTACCCATAATTAACCACGGCTGGAGGGACTTACAATACGAAAATTATACACAAGTTACAATACAATAGACAAGAATAATAACAGTACAAAAAATAGACAAAATAACTAACATAGACTAAGTAACTTGGTAGCTAATAAGCAACGTGTGCTAACTTAACTACATTTACTAATGATACAATAAAGCAGCAAACAATGTTATATAAACTAAACACAACTGAACATAACAAAAAAGGAAAAACCCGACAGTTGTCAAATCAAAACTGTCAATATTCAAACTGAAATAAAACTAAGGTATAAACAAATTATTTTAAGAAAAGACGAGATTACTTACAAGGTAAAAAGAAAAAAGAAAAAACAATTGAATAGTGTTCTGAAGACTGTTTCCCGGGTTTCGGCACCATGAAAAATATTCAAAAGGAAGGGGGGTGGATAGAGAAGCAATTCAAATTAAGGCTGGAATAGTGGGGGACGCCACCAGTCTTCAAAACACTTTTTACATAGATACAATTCAATACTTTATTAATAATCCATAAACTCTGAGAACAATAAAATAGTCAGATGTACAAGGCAATATACACGTGAGGATAAACAATTTATATAATGACAAAAGGGAAAAATAATTACAATAATTAATAGTTCAATACAATATGTAACTGGGGAAATGACCTTGTACTTAACAACGTGCTTGACGCGCACTAAATACAATAAAATAATTACGCTAATTACATACGAATATATATATATATATGTTGTCCAACAGATTAACGATTTGTCCATAAAACTTGTGAACAAAAAACCAGGTTTTATATCATCAAACTTTTCACAATGTAAAAGCAAGAAAAAGGACGCTAACATGGCCGACATTACTTCACACACTGACGCTTGACCTCACGTCCTACCAGCGCCTCCCCTCTCTCCTCGTGCTCACCCAATTCCGCCAACTGACTCAGGGAAAAAACAAGTCTGGGGGGCCGCCACTCTTGGGGAACCAAACATCAGGTGTGCAACTCATGCGCTAAGCCCAATGCTCGAGAGAAGTCTCCGCATAGCTCAACGCCTTGGGCATTTCACAACCCAAAATGTTGATTCTTTTGCTTCAGCCGCACCCTTAGAATGGTAAAGGGCATAGGGTGATGTCCCTTTTTCAGTCAATCAACATCTATAATGACCACTGTCGGCCAGATCCATGCTGGTTTAGAGTCTCCTGAGTCTCCAATGTCCCCGTTCAGCGTGTCCACCAAGTTTCATAGCTGAATGCTATCAGTGAGAAATGTAGGGTAGAACAGTTAAAAAAATCCTATAATTGAAAAGCCCAATGTTATGATAATTTACAGAAGATTAATACTTAACTGAGTTTTTTTTTTTTTTTTTTTTTTAACGCACTTACTAACAGAATACATAAATGTTTGGACCTCAGCAAGCTAGTGGAACATTATGTGATCTTTGCATTTTCACATCAGTGAAAGAATGTTGCTCTTAAAGAAGATTTGTCTTTCAAATAAATTCGTCGATGGTCAATGCCAAAAAGAAAATATTAACAAACAAAACTGTAATTTTTGGATTTGATTAATTATGAATAATTTATAGGAAGGATGATATTCAGAGTCTTCCATCATTCTTCTGCATCAATCTTACCAATACTTCAATCACAAAAACGATTTCCTCGCTAATGGAACTTGTCGGCTAGTCTTTTGTAAAGGTGTGCAACTTAAATTTTAGATTTGATGTAGTCACTCAAAAAGCATTGACTTTTTTGATATATTATTTCTTCTATTTACACTTTCCAACTTGAAGACGCAAAAATTGCATAATTATTTATCGCTTTGAAGCTAAAATCACTGTTTCTATTCTTAAAAAACAATGAACAGCGCATCTGGTGCTTGCTTGGAGACATGCAATAAAGAAATACTATGTACTGTATGGTCTATCATCGACTCTGTCATAAACATACTATGTATCTAAGATGGTTGTTCGCTCATCTCCATTTTGCTCTAGAAATTTAATAAATAATTATTCATAAGTTCGTAGTAAAAGTAAACGTGAACATATGAGCTGAATTTCAGTCTATAAAAGCCAATTAATTCTATCTGACCTAAATGATCCTCTATGGCTACCATGTAGGAACCTCTATGTTTGGTACCTGATACGTTTTAGAGCACAACAGTTGAAAAGGTTAAAGGACAAAGTTCTGCACAGTATATAAAGTAATTTGAGATGAATGTACTGTAACTGGTGCTGAATATTATTAAAGTGATCTCTCATTGGTTAAATTAGGTTTATACCAGTAATTGTATAATTAACGATCTTGTTATAACTTCCCATAAGAACTAGAACCAATCTTGTTTTATCTCACGTTTTAATATTCTTACTTTTTATAATCTCCTCTTTAGAAACGAGGACGTGTAAAGTGGTTGGTGTAATATACTTCAGTTTCAATAATATCGTAAACAAATAAAAGCGAATATACATGAGTGTAAACAAAATATATAAAAGAATGACATCCTGGTGATAATTGGACCTTTTCACGGTTTGTAACGGTTATTTAAAAAAATCCATCTCAAGCAAATTTAATCTTTTGCCACTTTATTATAGGTATTTACCTTGACTTATTAAAAGATCCTATTGGTATTTTAATTCTATAGCAATCACAACTTGGACATATTGAAATTAAATGTTTGGCAGATATTTGTCTTGGACATTTTAAAATCTTTTTTTTTTAATAAATAAGTGCTTTGATTTTTATATTTTCAAACTTCAGCAACTCTTGAGATTTTATTAATTAATCTAGCTAAAGTTGTTTCTAAACTGGAAATTTTCAGAATGCTGAAATTAGAGCAGAAAATACCAATATTTTTCATCCAATTGGGACGAGAAAACTTTTTGGTTTAAAATTTTTGGTGGTCCACTTAGAAAACCAGAGTCAACGGAGTCAAGTTTCTGGAAATCAACTTTGAGTGGATAGTTGGAACTAGAAAGAGGTTATTATATTTTTAATTTTGAAAATGATTTTAGATTCTTTAATATGTATATCTTAAACAGATCTTTCATTATTTACATCTGATATGCTACGCGAGAGGTTTATTGAGAACAATTTGATGCCAGTCCAAATTTAATTGTCTGTACCACTTGTAGACATTCACTTTAGAACAACACATTACCTTTTTGTTTTCTAGCATCTAATTATTGCCTATTATTGCGCAGATAAACAATTTCTTGAATCTTTTCTGCTCAGCATTTTTTAGATTGAAACCTAAAACCTGTAAGTTATTAATTAAGTCAAAGTCAATAACGTAGTTATCCAGCGGTTTACCAGTGTTGCTCAGCGTTTTCGTTTCGTTGAGAGAGCATATAAACTTTTAAAACTATGTACATTAAAGAGTTATTAGCAGAACCTGCTTTCGAAAAAAATTTACAAAGATCCAAGAAATACCTACTTCCTCACACATTAAATTTTAAGCAAAGAACTTATGGACGAATTTGAAAGTATTGAATTGCAATTTAAGTTTCAGCATGAGTAAAAACATTTTTATCATCCTCCAGACTTACACGGACAAATATAATACCTGGAGGAATAAATACTATTTTTATGTCAGGTGGTTTAAAGTTTTACTTCAAGGAAGAGTAAATCTTTTAATTTGCCAGTTTCTAATCGCCGCTAGATTCTTTCCAATGAGACCAACCAATAAAACTTCTGGTTTTATTTCTATTTATTTCATAGCTGGCCTACAATGTAACCTTTAAAGTTTTAATTACAAGAAGTTATGAAATCTTAAAAAAATGAAAGTTTTTATGTAAGTTTGAAATTAAGAGGTCACTATTGGATATCGCATGATTCCAAGCAGATTACAGACTGAAATATACATATAGTGTTGTTCTTAACTGCAGATTATTATATCATTTTACTTCTCTAGTAGTTTATTCAGTCAAAATTAGGATATAGTTTCTTATTTTTGTATAATATTTAATTGGTGTCAAAAGAGAATCTTATAGTAACTTTTTACAGCATGATACAAAATTATACATTCAAGTAGTTTTTAATTATTACTATTAGTATTAAGATGGTATTAAACAAAAATGTTTAAAACGTAGAACAGATGGTTGTAATTCAGTGAAAATAAATAGAATATATTCACGTCAATAAAGGCGCCTGGTTAGCCGAGCGGTTAGAGGCGAGGCCCGCAAAGCTACCCCGGAGGTACACAACACTACGTCACATTTTTAATTTTTTACAGGAAAGCAAATGAAAGAGTTTTTTCGCGGTTTTTTCTTACTTATAAGCCCACGGGAGTTATTTTGCTTAAATCTTTGGTCAATAATAAGTAACATAGTTGCACCATAAGCGATGGTTGGGTAATAAAAAAAGAAATTTTGGGTTAGAATTTTTACAAAAACAAATTTTGAATAAATGGACTTGATTAGTGTACCTCCGGGGTACTGATATGTATTGGGATTTTGTGTTCGGTTCTCGAGCTAGGCTTTGAATTTTATCTAATGGCTAACAAAAGAAATTTACAGTAAAGTACGAGGGTCGTTTGAAAAGTCCGTGCAAAAATAAAAACTACTTAATTTTTTGGGGTAAACCTTTTTTATTTTTCAACATAGTCTCCTTTTAGGCTTATACACTTCGTCCAACGCTGCTCTAGTTTGTTGACCCCTTCCGAATACTAGGATTGTCCAAGTCTGAAAAATAGCCATTCGTTTCTGCAATCACCTCCTCGTTTGAATAAAATCTTTTTCCCGCCAGCCATTTCTTCATATTGGGGAACAAATAGTAGTCCGAGGGAGCCAAGTCTGGAGAATAGGGGGGATGTGAAACGAGTTGGAACCCTATTTCCATTAATTTTGCGACCACAACTGCTAAGGTGTGAGCTGGTGCGTTGTCGTGATGGAAAAGGACTTTTTGAGGGCCAATCGTGGGCGTTTTTCTTGCAGCTCGGTTTTCAAACGGTCCAATAACGATGAATAATATGCACCTGTAATAGTTTTACCCTTTTCCAGATAGTCGATGAGGATTATTCCTTGCGAATCCCAAAAGACAGTCGCCATAATCTTTCCGGCCGAAGGAACGGTCTTCGCCTTTTTTGGCGCAGATTCCCCCTTGGTAACCCATTGTTTAGATTGTTCTTTGGTCTCAGGAGTGTAGTGATGTATCCATGTTTCATCCACAGTGACGAAACGACGCTTAAAGTCCTGCGGATTCTTCTGGAACAGCTGCAAACCGTCCTTGCAACACATCACACGATTTCGTTTTTGGTCAAGCGTGAGCAATCGCGGCACCCATCTTGCGGATAGCTTTGTCATGTCCAAATGTTGATGCAAAATATTATGTACCCGTTCATTCGAGATGCCCACAGCACTAGCAATCTCATGCACCTTCACTCTTCTGTCATCCATCACCATATCATGGATTTTATCAATGATTTGTGGAGTAGTAACCTCAACAGGGCGTCCAGAACGTTCAGCGTCACTTGTGCCCATATGGCCACTCCGAAAATTTTGAAACCACTTATAAACTGTTCTAATCGAAGGTGCAGAGTCACCATAATGTTTATCAAGCTTCTCTTTAGTCTCCTGAGGCGTTTTGCCTTTCATAAAGTAGTCTTTAATCAACACACGAAATTCTTTTTCGTCCATTTTTTGAAAATCACTCGACTTCCTCGATTCAAACGAATGCCAAACACAAAGAAATAGACCGATCTGGCTGAAACTTGGTGTGTGTTCTTCCTAGAGATGCTACTAACTAAACATAACCTCGATACGCGCCAGTGGTGCTATCTCTCTGACTTTGCACGGACTTTTCAAACGACCCTCGTATGATCTCCTCCGTCCACGACACCTAAATCGGTAGTTAGACGTAAAGCCCGCCTGTAAAAATAGGCAATACTTTACTTTTAAATTGAAAATAACTAAAAATGAGGTTTAAATTGAGTGTTATCTTTCAGAAATATTATCTCTAACGGCCGAGATCTGAGAGAAAAGTAAAGTAATACCACACTCGCGTTTATTTATTTTCCTTTTTATAAATTGACTAAAGAACGAAAAAAAAAATTGTTAATAAATTCTAAACACGTAAAGATGTTTAGAAAAAAAAAAGGGAGAACGAAATATAAATGCACAGGAGCTGTGGTACCACACATGTCACTATCTACTAATGAAGACATACGGTCTTGTATTGAGCTCCTACCATCGATTTAATCTCCTGATCTTATTATTACAATTTATAGAAAAATAAAACCCATTTTATTAATTATATATGAGTTTTATTGTTTTTAATCGATTTGGATGTTTACATTTAGCTTTCAAAAAATTTATCTTACATCCGGTAATATTCGAAAATATGGACAAATTTTCAAGATGTGATTTTCAAGGACAGAAAAGTGAAATTTTTCAAGCAAAATAACTAAGCAAATTTCCCTAGTTTTCAGAGCACATCACAAAGGGTACAGAGAATGATTTACGAAGAAGGAACTAACTTTGTAGTCTGCAGGGTTACGGCATGAATTGTCACAAGACACGATATCTTAATTACATTTATGGATTGGGACAATAAGACCTGACAATAAGCTTTCGATCAATCATTAACCTTAAAGAGCCAATTTATTGACAGGTTTATGAGTTTCCCCTGTTTGTGAAAACTGTACCATCATTTACTACCATTTTGATCAGCCATCGCGTTGTATGAAACCCCTTCGGAAGAAGTGGAACAGCCTGCCTGCCACGCTCAACACTGACCCCATTTACAATACACCTGCGGCCTTGACAGGTGGTATTTTATGTAGAGAATTATTTTTGGGTTTAAGTACTCACAGGCAAACTACAGCTGATGTGGCTACACATTATGACAAAAGTTGTCAATTAACAGAACCACAGTAGATCTTCTTGGACGCAGAGGAATTGTTTCACTAGGAACATATATGTAGAAAAAACAGTAAACCAGAATGCAGTAAAAAATGATTGGTATACCCAAAAGAATGCAAGTGTAATTTTTCATCACAGCTTCACCAGTTCATATAAGCGTATAATAACATAGCAACGCAGAATATAAAATATAGATTCAGCCTCGCTGAACTACATAAAATAATTTTTGTAAGGCAATTGGTTTCTATATATTTGTAAGATTATTTGTCACGAATTCATTTACTCGTTTGAAGTAAATAAACAATCTCATCAGAACAATTATGAAAGAAGGCAGGCTGGGATGCTTCTCTGAAGTACAGAATCAGATGTTTTATATAAAATTAGTTTCGACGATCTAAGACTTAACAATTAAAATAAGTAAGAGAAACTTTTTAAACTTAAATAAAGTGCAAGTATACAAAAATAAACATTATTTTTCATTTTACTGAAAGCTTTACATTTTCGTTAGATTAAATTATATTCTATAGTTTATATACCCATGGTTGCACCAAAATCTTCTAAGTTTTCAAAGCCACTAATTGTTTTAATTCACCCAAAATCTTGGGAAAACTAAACAACTTTGTTGACTTTGTTGGCTCTACAGTGCAAAAAGCAGCTTTACTTTCAACAAGAAAACTGGTTGAAAAAAAATAATACAACTGTAACATAGGTTCTTATTTTTAGTAGTTCTCCCTGAATAAATACAAAACATTTTTTTCTCCTTCCAACTTTGAATGCTAATTGAAATTTTCTAATTGTAATCATTTTATTTTGATTTGGTTTTTAGGTGCTTTCGTGACAATCTGATGGATTGAAGATTGCTGTACTTTTACAGCTGTGCTTTTACTCCTGCCTTCATTTACCGCACATCACATTTATGGCTCAGTTGTCTACTTAGTACAAGCCAAAAATACTCCTGTCATTGTTATCATGTATGTATATTGATAGAATAACTTATTATTGATGAGAATTTTGAAGTATTTTTTGGAGTATCCTGAAAAGACTTACAATCATTGTAACCTCACTTCGTTTCACGAACTCTCTTTTTACCTCATCCTGTAGGATCCATTTTTTTGTTCCAGCCATAATATGTTTCCCAGGACCATTCTAACAAATAGATTGAGAAGTCACACTCCTCTTGCATAAGTCCTTGTTATCATCTAATTGGTCTCTAATTTATAACCTAACAACTTGGTTAGCACGGGCCAGTAGAACTTAATTTCCATCGCGATACAGCTTTAATCTCTTCAGTAATTCCTTTCCTAAGAACAGCAACAAGTACGCGAAGATTTTTACTTCGTCAGACTTCTGGTTTTCTAGAAGTATCCAGTCATTTTAGTTGCTCCTATACTAAACTTTTTATTTAACATCTTTTTTTGTCAGAATTTTTTCATCAACATTATTTTTTACCCATCTCATTTAAGATTAAAAACTTGACAAGTTCAATTTTTTTCACGCTTTTTTATAAACACGTTTAAAAAAAAAATAATCCTTTGTCGCTAAACGTGCTAAGTACATAATATTATATTAAAAAGCACACGACTCTTATAAACGTGTGTATACATATATATGTATCTAAACACACCGTTATATTAGATGGTAAATATTTTTCTTTAACTTTGTATATGAAAATGATCGTAGAAGAGAACCTCCGTCACACTGTTACTTTTCTTATTTTGTTTTATTTATCCCTACCACTTTTTTAAAAGTTATGTTTAAATACATATACAAAGAAAAATACCATGTTGTATGCGAAACACAACTATTACTAGCTGCACACAAACACTCATACGTACTACGGACGTCTTTGTACGCCAAGCTAAGGGGTCAGACGATGTCAACAACCCTTGACTCTAAGAGGTTCAAGCGATATGTTTTTCTCCTTCACACTTACATACGTATATGGCCGTGTTGTTGTTAGTTCTCCTTTACGTTGTTTCTCTTTATCATATACTTTGCTTTACATCTTTTGAAGAGAATGTACCCATTGTTAAGATAACTTCAAGAGATACCGCCTTAGGTCCAGATGTTTATTTTTTATTTTATTTTTTAGAATTACTCATATGTAATGAAAGTTGTATTTGCTAATACCTGTAAATAAACTTCAAAAGATCAAATGGTACATTGTTTGAAAAGATAGATGAGTTTGTTATTACATGAGCGTTCTTTAATTTGTCTTGATCAGTTTTCAGGATCAAGTTGAACAGAATATAGAATTGGTAATGCTTTGTAAATATATCTGAACTGGTTTAAAGCAGGTCTATCTTTATAGACAATTGGAGAGCTTAATTGCAAAGGAAGAAAAATATTTAATATCTAAGAGTTCCTTTTGAAATAAGCACCAATTGTAATCATACTCAAATAAGTATTAGCCAATCCTTGGTGAACAGAAATAGGCGAAGAAAACTTGGAGCTGATCTCCAAATAACCTAAAAAGAATTTTTGGCGACACCTATGAAAATTGCCTAGTGTTGCCAGTTGTGTGTGGAACACCAGTCACTTTACAGGTAACTTTTAAAAGCGTTGAACGTTTTTCCTGCACGACGGTAGCAATACGTAAGGAGTTGTCCTATTGAAAAAAAGGAATTTTCCAAACTTGTGTAAGGTGGGATAAGGTAGCCATTTAAAGAATATCCATGGAACGATAAGAATGGACAAACAATTTTTTGTATATTTCATTGAAATATTACAAGAAAAATTTCTGCATCTTATTTTCAAAAAATTCCAAGTCAATTGAAGACAATATTTGGATGGATTTATAAAGCAAAGTAACTAAAAAGTTTGTTCACATACCTTATTCCAAATTTATGTCCCAGTACTTCAATACTGAATAAACGTAATTTAACTTTATTTATTTAAAACCTGTCTTTCAAAAATAAACAAAAGTTGAAAACATTTTTATTACACTATGTCTTTAAAATTGAATTAGTATTATAGATAATTGAGATATAGAAGGACATTGGTGTTACATAGATTTGACTTGAAAGTCTTTACAGATTGCTTGATTGTTTCCGTATCACGCAATTACACTTTGTTACACGCATGTACATAATGCTTGCACTCACAAATTACTTATGGTTTTGGTTTGTATTACTATAGTTTAGGGGCCAGTAAATGAAAGTCGTGTGTCAATGCTAGTTAAGTTCCTACTATTTCAAACACAAGCAACAAATACCCACTTCAACTAGTGTTAGATGATTATATTCCTGATGTACAAAAATAAATCATTTATTTTACATTAAATTATTATGTACGTAACATTATATATTTCACATTATTATCATTATGTGTTTGTTCTACTTTTGACTACTATATAATCAAAAATTGGTATTTTGTAAATGTCAAAAGTATTAACAAAAAAAAAAAATCTAATTATAATTAGACGTGATTAATGTTGTTGATTTTGATTTTACTTTAGATTGTGCTGAAATAATTTTACTTTAATCCATTCATTGTGAATAGCGTTTTTGGCTGATCAGAAAGTTGAAGGGCGTTAAGTAAACATGAATTAGAGTTGTTCATAATAATAAACAACTCATCAGCACTCAATCCAAACTATTCATTTGAGTTTAGTAACTCAAATAGAAAGCTGCCCTTGCCTTGTTGTGATTCCTTATAAAAAGATTCTTAAAAACCTTTTACTTGTATTAAATAATTAAATATTTAAGGCACCTTGGAGTATTGTTGGAATTTTTCAAATATAAGGGAACATGTTTAGCGTATAGAACATGTGCTTTTTGCTTGTAGATTTCTATAGTATCATGTACATCCTTAATTGTCTTTAATTTCATGAGTTAAGGACATGTGTAATCATCAAAATAACTGCGAGAGAAGAAGGTAAGTAGTTCTCATAAAAATATTTCATAAAACATTTGCTCAATTAAAGAAAAGTATAGTCAATCGTTACTCAAGGTTCATTTTTACAGTGGAACAAATCTTTTATAAATGTTTTCGCGGTTAAATTAACGGTAATTATAGCTGAACTCATCCAATAACAATTCTTAGTTGCGTAACAAAGATTTAATTAAAAATAAACCAATCTAAAGGCATATGGTACGATTGCTGGCTAAGCTGTTTCAAGGAAGTCGAACAGCATTCTTTTCTTCCTAATTAGTTATATTAAATGATTGGCAGTTGAAAAGTTACAATAAAAGTGTTACTAAAAGAAATGAAAGGTTATGGAAGTAATTCAAATTAATCTTAATAATTATTCATAAAGTCTAGTAATAAATGATTGCCTTATTATTGAACTTAATTTATTACTCTCTTCCTTTCCTTGGCAGTTGATACATTCTAATTTCCTTTATTATTTACTAATTGATGGTCAACTTGTTTATTAATGAATTTATAATTTGTTTTTGTTTTGTTATTGATTAATTATAAGGACATTTAATTTCTTAACATTCTTAGAAAACTGAATTCACATATCAATCTTTACGATTTTAGATTTTGAACTTTGGTTCTCTAATTAATGTAAGAATATAGTCCTTCGAAGAAGACAATAATAATAGAAAACTAACCTGAAAATTGTTGTTAATTTTGTGATTATCCAACGGTCTACTGTGATGTCTTTGTAAATGTAAGTATCCACCTGGGGATTGAAGAATACTCCAAAAAAAGCCAAGCAGTGGTTGGCTAAAAAGGGGCTAACTTCTATTTGATTGGAGTGTTTTATCTGGATGAATCAGTCTGGGAAATTAATGCATTTCTTAACAATCCAATGTAGTTATACATTTTTAAACGTGAAAGTGCTTATTTTTGAGCGACACTTGAGGGAGTCACGCTAAGTGTATTAGTCACGAAGAATTCAGTAAAAAATAAATTCTATATTTAGCTGCCAAATATTAGACATAACTGTTTCATTAGAAATAATGCCTTGACTTCACTAAGATGATTTTTTTTTTTCAACAAATGGTCTACGTTTACTTAAAGAACAATTCATTACAAAAGGGGAGGAGTTAAGGAATCACATGTTATTCCTTTTCGTTGTAAATCGCTGTTGATAATGAGTTCTCGCCAAAATCCGTCAATCGTAAGTCCACAAGATAAGTAATATCAAGCTTCCAGGTCTGTAAATTAAGTAATGAGACTGATTTTTTAAAAAAAATTTATTCAAAAAGAATTACAATTCTATATTGTCACCTTCAAAATAACTTCCTTCTGAAGCCATACAGCGTTACTTCCACTCCTCATATCAGTGCTCGAACTCCGATACTGGAATAGCTGGTCGGTTTCAGCCGTTTGAATGTTTTCGACTGTCCCAAAATGAGTTCCCTTGAGGTGATTTTTCAACTTCGGGAAGAGAAAAAAGTCACAAGGACTCAAGTCAGGCGAATAAGGAGGCTGAGGAGCCACAGGAATGTTTTTACTGGCCAAAAACTCGTTTATTGAAATTGCTGTGTGACAAGGAGCATGCTGATTTGTTTTTTCGATATGCACGGAATCGTCCACAAAGAGTTTCTACCTCAAGGTCAAACGGTCAATCAACACTTTTACCGAGGAGGTTCTTGAAAAACTTCGAAAAAGGGTCATTCGTGTGAGACCAAACATCAAGAACAAGTGGGTGTTGCATCATGATAATGCTCCTTGTCACACAGCAATTTCAATAAACGAGTTTTTGGCCAGTAAAAACATTCCTGAGGCTCCTCAGCCTCCTTATTCGCCTGACTTGAGTCCTTGTGACTTTTTTTTTCTTCCCGAAGTTGAAAAATCACCTCAAGGGAACTCATTTTGGGCAGTCGAAAATCGACCAGCTGAAGGCTATTCCAGTATCGGAGTTCGAGCACTGCTATGAGGAGTGGAAGAAACGTCTCCAGCGCTGTGTGGCTTCAGAAGGAAGTTATTTTGAAGGTGACAATATAGAATTGTAATTCTTTTTGAATAAAAAAAATTTAGATAAACAGTCTCATTTCTTAATTTACAGACCTCGTACAACACCACAAAATCAATACAAACATAATACAATATATCTTGCAGTCCACGACGTAAAGCGCTCAGATAATGGGCGCTGAAAGAGAAATAGTTTTCATTCTTTTTTTTAATGAATAGATATTAAAAGGATTCCCAAAGGTGCAGATTTTAGGACTAGCAGTAAGATTAAACCCTTGTTCAAGAGCCTTTCATGATAACGATGCTTGAAGAAAGTATGGGATCAATTAAAAATTCAATAATCTAGAACGATTGGTACAGCGTATACCTGTCAATTAGTAATGTAGGCAGCCGTGATAGCTTTTTTTGCCCAAAAACTGAGTTTTTTTACAGCTGAAGAAGCTAAAGTTTTTGTCTATTTGGCTTGTACAGCGGAAACATCTGTCCCTTACAAAGCCCTTCTTTAAACAAGGGGCTCTTTTATTTCTATTTTTGGACTTATAACGTCCTTCTTCATCCTTAGGTGTAATATTTAATACTACTAGATTAGCTCATGTACAAAAATATGTGCATTTTCTATTATAAAAGTGTTATAGATTGTATAGCACACAGATGTTTGTACTGATTTTTTTTTCCTTCAATGTTCTTTAATAATACCTTCTAGCGGCCATATGAGACACTATTTTCCTTTATATATATTGTACTATCTCCCCTTACCGGGCTAGAATATAATGAGTAGGTTTAAAAGGATAGAATGGTAGTTTTGGTACGTGCCCTAGGATGGTTATAGGCACATGTTTGAAACATCTGCTCAATGGTTGACCTAGACAGCTGCTATAGTTAACATGTTTACTGAAATGTGTGCACTGTACTATCTTTCTAAGAAGCCATGATTTTTCTTTACAAAACTGAAGTATCAAAATTAAATATTTTTCTAAATGAATTGATATTTAGTAGATTGCACTATTTACAAAGTAAGGCTTGGTTCCACATTTGCATTCTTTGAAGTATTTTCATGATTGAAGAAACATTTAAAGAAATAGATTTCTTTCTTGAATTTTCTTTACAAGCTACTGAACATTCAACAAAATAAATACTTCAGGTAAATATAAATTAAATTAAGTCCTTAATACGAGGGTCGTTTGAAAAGTCCGTGCAAAAATAAAAACTACTTAATTTTTTGGGGTAAACCTTTTTTATTTTTCAACATAGTCTCCTTTTAGGCTTATACAAGGGTCGTTTGAAAAGTCCGTGCAAAGTCAGAGAGATAGCACCACTGGCGCGTATCGAGGTTATGTTTAGTTAGTAGCATCTCTTGGAAGAGCACACACCAAGTTTCAGCCAGATCGGTCTATTTCTTTGTGTTTGGCATTCGTTTGAATCGAGGAAGTCGAGTGATTTTCAAAAAATGGACGAAAAAGAATTTCGTGTGTTGATTAAACACTACTTTATGAAAGGCAAAACGCCTCAGGAGACTAAAGAGAAGCTTGATAAACATTATTGTAACTCTGCACCTTCGATTAGAACAGTTTATAAGTGGTTTTAAAATTTTCGGAGTGGCCATATGGGCACAAGTGACGCTGAACGTTCTGGACGCCCTGTTGAGGTTACTACTCCAGAAATCATTGATAAAATCCATGATATGGTGATGGATGACAGAAGAGTGAAGGTGCGTGAGATTGCTAGTGCTGTGGGCATCTCGAATGAACGGGTACATAATATTTTGCATCAACATTTGGACATGACAAAGCTATCCGCAAGATGGGTGCCGCGATTGCTCACGCTTGACCAAAAACGAAATCGTGTGAAGTGTTGCAAGGACGGTTTGCAGCTGTTCCAGAAGAATCCGCAGGACTTTAAGCGTCGTTTCGTCACTGTGGACGAAACATGGATACATCACTACACTCCTGAGACCAAAGAACAATCTAAACAATGGGTTACCAAGGGGGAATCTGCGCCAAAAATAGGCGAAGACCGTTCCTTCGGCCGGAAAGATTATGGCGACTGTCTTTTGGGATTCGCAAGGAATAATCCTCATCGACTATCTGGAAAAGGGTAAAACTATTACAGGTGCATATTATTCATCGTTATTGGACCGTTTGAAAACCGAGCTGCAAGAGAAACGCCCACGATTGGCCCACAAAAAAGTCCTTTTCCATCACGACAACGCACCAGCTCACACCTCAGCAGTTGTGGTCGCAAAATTAATGGAAATAGGGTTCCAACTCGTTTCACATCCCCCCTATTCTCCAGACTTGGCTCCCTCGGACTACTATTTGTTCTCCAATATGAAGAAATGGCTGGCGGGAAAAAGATTTTATTCAAACGAGGAGGTGATTGCAGAAACGAATGGCTATTTTTCAGACTTGGACAAATCCTATTATTCGGAAGAGATCAACAAACTAGAGCATCGTTGGACGAAGTGTACGAGGGTCGTTTGAAAAGTCCGTGCAAAGTCAGAGAGATAGCAGTACTGGCGCGTATCGAGGTTATGTTTAGTTATTAGCATCTCTTGGAAGAACACACACCAAGTATCAGCCAGATCGGTCTATTTCTTTGTGTTTGGCATTCGTTTGAATCGAGGAAGTCGAGTGATTTTCAAAAAATGGACGAAAAAGAATTTCGTGTATTGATTAAACACTACTTTATGAAAGGCAAAACGCCTCAGGAGACTAAAGAGAAGCTTGATAAACATTATGGTGACTCTGCACCTTCGATTAGAACAGTTTATAAGTGGTTTCAAAATTTTCGGAGTGGCCATATGGGCACAAGTGACGCTGAACGTTCTGGACGCCCTGTTTAGGTTACTACTCCAGAAATCATTGATAAAATCCATGATATGGTGACGGATGACAGAAGAGTGAAGGTGCGTGAGATTGCTAGTGCTGTGGGCATCTCGAATGAACGGGTACATAATATTTTGCATCAACATTTGGACATGACAAAGCTATCCGCAAGATGGGTGCCGCGATTTGCTCACGCTTGACCAAAAACGAAAACGTGTGAAGTGTTGCAAGGACGGTTTGCAGCTGTACCAGAAGAATCCGCAGGACTTTAAGCGTCGTTTCGTCACTGTGGACGAAACATGAAACATGGACCCTCGTAGCATAGTTCTCACGATGCAATTGTTTTTACAAACAAAATTGGTTGCTATTACGCACTCAACTTATCTCGTTCAACTAATCACCGAAAATTGTTGACGACCTACTACCATAAGACAGATCGTGCTCGTGACCTGAACTTAGGTAAACCTTGCATTAAACTATTGGGTTATACGTTAAGTACTAAGCATGAGTAACTAGGAAAGTGTATCTCATGTGGATTATAAGTGTATTCTCTCATGATAATTTTTTTAAAAAAATCTCCGTAATAAACTAGCTAATTTTTTTTAAAAAAGAAAACTCTACGCTGAATTTCAAATAATGTTGCTTTAGTATTGTTGTAGCTAGTCCAAGTTAGAAGTACAGTTATAGTTAATAGATAACTTATTGACTAAGTTACTTTTTAAGTTTAATCTAAATTGTAAATTAAAGAACCTAAACAATGCCTTTTTAAAAAGTGAGACTTTGTTGTCCATTTCCTACAAACGTTTAACTAACCACTATGGTCTCGTTATTTAATAGCCACATCTCGTAAACCTAGGCTAAAAAACATGTGATGAACAATTTGAAAATGTTAAAAAAAAATAAGGTAGTTTGAATTAACTCGAACAATTTATGCAATGCAGATTCTTATTTGGAAGAAATGTCAATTGTAATTACAAAATATGGGTTATTGAAAAAAATTACACCTTATTAACAATGTATGTTCTTTATTTTAAAGAAAATTTAAGAATTTTATCTTTTACAGGTAAAGAAGAAAAAAATTGTCAAGGTTAGATATTTTCCCAAATTCTTTCTTTTTTCTGACAGTTTTTGATAAAGAACCCTCATAAAAACAATGCTGCCGGACACATTTTATTGTACTAGGTCACGAATTTATGTTGTTATTTTTTAAACAATATCAGATGTAAATTTAATTTTGTTTTTAGACCTAATGCGAAATATATGTACGGTCAATTAGAATGACAACCATTAATTAGTGAGAAATTGTAGCTTACATTGTAAATATCATATCATCCATTTCCGAACTCACCAATCCATTAGTTCCCGTCCATTTTCCCCATTAAACCCATATATCCCAACTGCTGAGGTTACACTGGTCACGCGATCTTATAAGTATAGTAATATCCTCATAAAACAGTAACAAGGATGCTATCCTTGCCAGTGTATTAGTAGTGCTTTTGCTTGTTTGTCTTTTTTTATTAGAGTGATATGTTTGGTTTTCTTTTAAAAACATCGAACATTAAGCAATAATTTTTTATATTTTCTCTTCCTGATGTAAGATAAAGCTTTTTTTTCTCTTCAGATATGGAAATGGGTTTGTAACACAATGTAACAGTGTTGAGGCTACAGTTGTTTTCTATAATCCTGGCGGTGATAAGTGGCACTAGATTTTGCTTTAAACAAAAAAAATCGATTGCGATTAATCAAAGCTGGATGACGTTGAATCATTATTTGTTTTGTTTTTGTTAGCACATTCGCGTTATTATAAACGTCTGAAACTTAACAGAAATACATTTTAAAAAATAAGGAATATAGTAGAATAAAAAGATTACTTTGTGTAGAGCCTGTATATATGAATAAATTATCATTTTGAAGATGACAAAAATTGTTTTCAAAAGAGCAAAACTGTACTTATGTATATTGGTTGAATAGAGAAACAAATTTCAAATTTATGTATCTACATTTAACGGCTTGTTGAACTGTTATAAATTATTTACCAACTCTCAGCAACAAATTGATTTTTAAATGTTTTTCTTTTTTTTCTACAGTATTAATATTAATTGTTTATTATTGTTTTGAAGAGCCCAAAGGTGTTGTATTAAATGGTTTTTTCTCCCACAAAGGTCTTGTGACCTTATACGTTGTCCCATCAATACAATAAATAGTTGCTATTTTGTTGAAATGTTTATGGTTAGAGAATGCGATTGGCCTCCTTGAGATATAAGTTAATAGTATTATCTCCTTTTTTTATAGATTTCACACCTAGTCTTCCTATTTTTTACTATTTCCCCTGTCAATAAGGTTAATAGCATTTTTGTCTTACTTTATTCTTCCCATATCCACTGTAATCATTTATTCTTGTACAAAGTTTAGTGTGAGAAAATATTGTACTCTTTGTAATTGAGGTTCCTCTAGAAATTTACTCGAGGCTATTTGAGGAAGAAAATTTGTACAGATAGTTTTATATGAGTATTACGTCTTATTTTTTTTTTCTTTTTTGCCAGTTTCAAACTTGCATCCATCTTTCACGTTAACTTCACCAGTTGGTGTTCAGAAATTGTCACCCATTTACAAAATTGTTTTCTCATTTATCTTCTCTTTACTTTTAATACTCTAATGTTACTGATTTTAACTGTTCTTTCGGATTTTCAGAGTATTTTTTTTTGTTTTTATAATATTCTTTACAAGAACTGATACGTTAAATCAATCAAATTTAAAGACAAAAACTAATGCTGTTGTAAATTAAATCTATGAGGCAGTGGTAATCGATGAAATAAGAGATCGTCTGCGCAAAAAGAAAATATATTATGTTCTTTCTATTAAATGTTACTGCTCGACACCCTTCGAAGATAGTCCTCACTAGTATCGAGTATAGTCCGTTGTAGTGTATAGAATTATCATGTTATTAATAAATATAATCACGTGTAATTGATGATTAAAAAATTTGATACATGAAAGGATTAGTGGCTTAACAGACTGTTACATGTATACTGATGTTGCCACATACATAATCACCTTTAGAACCTTTCTAAAAAAGAAAAAGATAGATACTTATTCCTGTATTATTTCCTACAGGTCTGTACCCTGGACTGGAAATATATCACAGTCACGATTATCTGATTAGCAATCAATATTGTGATAGAAACAGCTTCATACAGTTGAAACGAAAGCTGTAAAACACTGTTATATGATGTAAAAGACTCATTTGGAACAGCAAGGAAAGACACAATTATCAACAAGAAGTACAAAATGTAGAAATTCCAATTTATCTCATAATTACTTACTTTTTCTTTTTTTGTAACTATTACATCGATTGGGAGTTCACCAAAATACTTCATGTCCTTTGAAATACATATTTTTAACTATAAATAATATCTTTAAATGAATGATTAAAAATTAACCCTTAACTGGTAGTCCTCAAAATCTCAACTTCAACTGGTATCGTCCGGGTCAGCTTTGACCCGGAACTTTAAATGCACATTACTTTTAAAAGGTCATTGATATAATTAAAGTCCATTTAGTTTTTGTTAGAAAATTTATTTAGCAAACGAAAATGATGAATATTTTGTTAAATTTGTTTCATAAGATTAAAAAAAAAAAAAGTTAAAAAATGCAAAAGTTGCCATTTTTTTTAAGTTACAAAAAAAGAATAACAAAAAATAATATTTACTGAAAAACGTTATTTTCTTAAAGTTAGATATTCATAACAAAAAAATATTTTTTTCCATAATTCTGCAAGTACTGAATTATCATGATGCGAGTATAACCTACTTGTTCTGTTTTGGTACAAAAAACCAACGTTTTGTTGCCAGTAAAAACAAACAATGAAGTTCCGACGGTAGTTTTTTTTTATTTTGGAATTATATAAGAGGGGTTTTCTTTTTTATTTTTTTCGTAATGTCCCCGAGTAAGACAAATTTTGCTTTCCTAGTTCATGGACCAGCTTAACTGAGCAGAACCAGTTATCAGCAATAATATTAAATAGGTATTGTGTAATATTTACCATATAATATTTAATATTATAGAATAATATTAAAAAATAGAACAGAAAATAAAACTCCAAAACATAAAAATAAATAATTATTAAGAAAAAATTTATTACGTAAATGGTATTGTCGGGTCAAATTTGACCCAAAAGCTATATTTTATTTACTTGCCCTGCTCAAGAATGATTGATTTGTCTGGTCGATTGTTGGTGAGGATGAAAAAGGAGAATTCAGAGAAGGGGAGATGTTTATAGTTAATACCTACAAAATGCCACACAAAAGAAAAATGCGCGGGTCAAATTTTTACCCGACGATACCAGTTGAAGGTTAATATATTTTTTTTCTCATTGTTTATAATACAATTACTAATTAAATTTGTTTACTCGTTGCAAGGGAACCAACTTTTTGACAGTAGCAAAACTAGAAAAAATTAACAGTAAACTTTCTGTTTCAGAAATATCATTAAACTGGTGTATCTATGTACGAATATTAATATACTTCAATGTAGTGTCACTATGAGTGGTCGAGAAGTGAATACGTCATTAAATGTTTAGTAAACCAGCAAAAAAAGGGAAGATTGAGGGGCGGAGATTATTGTACAGTGCTGGAAGGTAACGAAAACAATCACCTGGCAATGACGAGGGTGCAATTGTCATTTGAGTGTAAGTGACGGACACCTGGGAGAAGACAACAAGGAAACGCCCTCCTATACTCAAAAGAGATCATCGCTCTTGTGCTACAGAAAATTACAGGAACAGTTATCAAGTAAATAAGTTTTTCATTATTATGATTATCGACCAATTTTGGTAAACGATGGCTTTTAAAATGAATATATATTTTTTTAAAAATAGATAAGTATTATTAATTTTGGTCGAACCGCTTCACAATTAAAGAAAAACTTTAACATTACCAAAAGAAAAAAGTTGATAAAACATTGGATGGACAAACAAAGATTTCGTATCATATAAGTATCTTGTCCGTGCTTGGAATTATTTGTGAGAGTATCAGTATTATGATTAATCATGCATATATGCGACCCAAGCAGAAATACGTTATTATTTGTTGTAGTCAACGTGCTAGATCGTTCTATTCACACAAAATAATACATACTTTTTTCTTTGTAATAATATCAATATTATTTCTCAATATCTCGCATATACATACATACATCAGAAATCTACAGAATGATGAAGAGGCGTGGTCAATACATTTGATGGATAATACTGACCCACACTACAGGGGTCAGCGAGGTCACCGTTTTGCCGCACGATTTGAAGGGACATAAACCGTCATTATTTTCACTTGCAATCCGTTAGCAAAAAGAGTATTTTTTCTGATTGAAACACTGTGGTTTGGAGAAGAGGTTGATCCTTTTAGGTTATTGTTTTTAGTGCTTACTCTTAACTATTGGCTGTTCACAAAAACAAATCATGGAAATGTTTTGTTTTTAGAAGGAATTCATAACTGTAAAATAATTTGCACTGACTCGCCAGCGTCAATAATAGTACTAGAATGATGGGACAAAATTATCTCGTAAGATCATTAAATGTTAAATTCAGTTGAATTTTATTTAATTTTTAAATTTATAAATTTCAATTTATGTGCCTAAATGAGAAGTAAGGTTATAACCTTATTTTACGACATTTTGATTAAGAGTGAGTAACAGCAATTCTTATTATAATCTTTTAAACAGCTTAGTCCAATTTCAGTTCTCTGGTCTCCGTCTAAAAGGCTTTCATCAAAGTTTATATGATGGGGGAGGCATCGCTGGAATAGTTGATGTTCTTCTTATTATGATAATTGTTGCAGAAAAGCTGGAAATATTTCGATGGATAAACCACTATAGAATGGAAAAGAAAGAAGCACCACTGAAAGCATTTGAGGGTCACCCGAACGGCAAAGACTAAAAAACAGGATGCCTCGTCCGCGTTGGTTGCAGCATACGAAATACGATCTCCATTTGGTACTTATTGGTCCTTCTTAAGAATTTCAGTAGTGGAATACTTTCTTTTAGATTTTTGAATACTATTATATTTATTTTAAATAGATACAGATGCAAATGAGTGAACAGGGGATTGCTGTGGACCCTTGAAATAATTTGAAGCTACTCTAGCTTCCAAGATATTTATTAGTCACCTATAAAATATGAGAAAATGAACATTGTGAGAAACAAAAGGTAAGCTAGAGTTAGCTAGAACATTCATGCTAATAAATTCCAAGCGATTGTATAAAGCGACCACCAACCATCCGTTTATGAACTGCAGAAGTTTTCATGACCTCAAAAGGTGAAAAGGGAAGGAACGTAAACAGCCTTAAAGAAGTGGCTGATGCCAAAGAAAGTTTCTAAGTATTCTAATTTAAGTAAAGCAGCTAGCAAGAACTTGCAGTAAAATAAAGATTTATTTAATTTTGTTAAGCATTTCTTTGTTTTCCGTCATTGAAGTGAATAAATAGTCCACTAAATTTAGTCACTTTAAGGAGGCTTTGTTAGTGTTATTTTTCCTTTAATTAGAAATATGTTAATCATGCACAAGAAAAACGTTAACTGAATTGAAGTAAGTGACCTGCTTTAGATTCTCTTCTTTATTTTTATTTTTTTACTCTAAGCCAAGCCGGAACTGTAAAAGTATATACAAATACCAGTTAAGAACAGCTGGATGCTTCGAATTGGAACTTTAAAAGAAAGAAAGAAAGAAAAAACGAGAGCCCGTCATAAAATTCATCTAGTGGAGTTTGCTTTGGGGCCAACTTAGTTATTGAGCGCGTGGGCTGATAAAAATGGCTGATAGAAAATAAGTTATTGTCAAATCAAAACTCCTCTTATTTGTTAACTTTCATTTCTAATACAGTATATAGGCCATTTTTGGTATTACTGTAAGATTAAAACTATACTAATCAAGGTGCTAAATCAAGGACAGCTTGGTTCATTCTTATTTCAGAACAGAAATAGGACAGTTACCCCAATTTCATTAATGTATACAATAAAAAGATGTCAGCTTAGAGGAATAAAAACAACTTTAATTTAAAACTTGTTTTATGCTTCAGCAACTATGAGATTTAATAATTAGTTCTATCATTTTATATTGATCGAACTCGAGGCTGTTGCCACTAGAATTGATTATCATTCCCTTACTATCTTTGCAGCATAAATGTATTATAACTAGCAATGTATGATAGACTAGCTAGTTATTTTTTTAGGTTTAAAGACATGACACCTCTGCTTAGCGCCATACATCCTGGCTCCTATATCTTTTATATCTTGTACCTCACAGAGTAGTAATAAAATTACTTTATTATTATTATTATTATTATTATTTTGTAGCTAAAGAGATTGCATAAATTATTTTGTTTACATTTTCTCAGAAGCAAGCTCATTAAGTGCCCCATTGTGTTGTATTCCTCATAAATGATTAGTTTATACATACATATAAAAGTAATGCATTTCCCTTCCGTCAATGCTAGAAGAGCCATTGATTATAAGATAATAATATTTTAAGTGCGATTGTACTATGTAAAAGATTTTTTTAAAAATTTATTTGTTAAGTTACACCAGCGCTACATACACTAATAGTAACAATGAAAATAACTGACACCACTACAAACTCACTAATTGAGGGGAGAAGTTACCCAGTGATAACACTCCCTAAGTCGTCTCCAGGATTAGCTACTCTCTTCAGAAGAGAGAAAATCGTGAGGCCACTAGCTGATTTTAATCGTCTGGTAGGATGATCTGGATGGTGATGAGATGATAAATGACGGACTAAAGGATTGGAATGAGAGTACAAGTTCTGATGAAAACTTTTATAGCGAGTTCGTGCAACCTGGACCTACAAAGGGTAATTTCCAGGTCTTTGTGGATGGTTAGATTTGAAACGTAAAATAGTGGCGTTAACGATAGTGCGGAGAATTTTAGACTGAAGCGATTGAATTCGTTGAAGATTTGGAGCGTTTCGTTGAACTCCACAGTTCAATACCGTACGTTCAGGCGGGTTTTAGTATAGAATTGTAGATCAGTCGTTTGTTATTAAGAGAAAGTTTTGAACGTTGGTATAGTAGTCTTTTGAGTAGTCTATGTAAAAGATGACCTCAAAAATTT
This sequence comes from Rhodnius prolixus, assembly GCF_049639745.1. Classification (NCBI taxonomy): domain Eukaryota; kingdom Metazoa; phylum Arthropoda; class Insecta; order Hemiptera; family Reduviidae; genus Rhodnius; species Rhodnius prolixus. The sequence continues at coordinate 15,453,888 of NW_027411582.1, read as the reverse complement.
CTTTGAAATTCAAAGAAAGCTTGAGAATCACCAGTTTGTAGTAATTAGTAAAAGAATTTAGAAGTAGATGGAAAGAGAGTAAGGTAATTAAAGGCTAATATTATTAAACACCTCGTTACACCAAAATTTAATTAAATGAAAGAAGTACAGTTGAGATTGTACCTGATAAGATGATAAAGATTTTTGTAACCTCTGAAATGGAGGAACGGAAGAAAAGGATAATTGAGATAGCCCTGGAATTCTGAATCATTGCGAAAAAAAGGCAGTTATGGAGACTGTGATGCAATAATATAGACGAGAAATAGTGATGTTAACCGATTCCAAAAACTAAAAATAAAAACAAATAACTCGTACAGATCGAACGGAAATCTATGAGATTTAAAACTGTAAAGAGATAGTATCGATAAAGATAGATTTGATTATTATATAGTTTAAGCGTTGGTTTATTATATAGTTTATAATTCTCCAGCCACTACAAGATTATAATATACAGGATTAAAGAGTAAAGAAGATGATGAATGTTTGTAAAGAAACAAAAATAAATAAATAAAAGAGAAAACATGATCGTACAAGTCAGAAAAATAAAGCCGAGTTGGAAATGGGTTCTGAGGGGATGTAGAAAAAAAAAAGACAGTCCAAGGTTGCAGAGGAGGAAATGGTTGGTAGAAAACTGCGAGTTAGCAACTGGAGAAATGGAAAGAATGCAGAACCCTTTCTTCTAGAATCAACTCTTAAAGGAAGGAAGTCGAAAGTATGTGTACTTTCCCCAAGACAAATGTATAGCGTTATTGAAATGTCTACTAGGTTCCTGACTAGTGTTTTAAAAATAAGATCTCCCAACCATTAGTTCTCTTCAGTATATTTCTCTATAGAATCCCCTTCAGGAATCCTGTGATGTCTTTTCATTAACTCTTCAACTGACATTCCTAGCACAATTTACAAAGGACTCAACATAGTTGCTTGATGTGTACAATCATTGGGCCTACAACTAAATCCATCACTCATTCATGCTACTATTTTAAACACTGATGATGGTAAACTTGGAACTGATTCAGTCACCGAATGGAGATACTCACTAGATCATTAAGTCACAGTTGATTTGGGTTCGTAGATTAGCGCAAAAACTCTTCTATCTGTTTTGTGGTTCTTATTATACGTATAGCTCGCTTAAGAGCTTTCTTAGTATAAGTTTTAAATCAGAACTTGTTGAACAAAAGATTTTTTTGTTTTTAAAGTGATCTACTTTAATGCTTACAGGACATTAGTCCATTTTAATGCAAATTTGTGTGAAAAGCTGCTTTACTTCAGTAAGTATTTAGACAGCCATTTGATTACCTAATTAAAGTGTTTAATAAATACATATAAATATAATAAATTATACCGACAAATCTGATAACATCTAAATTCAGATAGCTGTCCAGTTGTGGCGGGCAGTTGGATTAGTTTTTATGGAATTTAACAAGAGCAGCACGAGTCCGATTAGCTACCGAACTAGTTTTATTTTTATGGGGCAGCTGATATAAATGCCAAATCTTGTTTCACCACTATTCTTTTTAACATCTAAAAAAGAAACCTTGTTAATAGACAAAATTCATCTTATTTTTAATAAAATGTTTTTAGAAAATTTTAATCATTGTCATTTTGGAAACTCCATTAAAGGGACAAGAGACTCTTGTAAAATAATAACAAATAAACAAAAATTCATAGTTGCTGAATAAGAAATTATAAGAAATAATTTAATGACTTGTATTTGGGCCCATAATGTATCGCATTGTTTTTTTTAAAAAAAAAATAATAAGCTGATAAAACTAGTTGGTAAAGTTCATAAAATGAACAAGATCTACTGAGGAACATATTCTGTAGAATGTAAAAACAACGTCTAGAAATTTATTTTTATTTAATTTATAATGGAGCTTAATTTTTAAATATGTACCGATATTAAAATAAGAAAATATAAGATGTTTGCATTGTAGATTCTTTAAATTCTTTTCTAAGTTTCATTTGTTTTTTAGGTATTTTTAATTAATTAAGTATAAAATATAATCAGTAAGATTCATTTTTATTTTTTTTACGTTTTATCAACTACTTTGGATGTATGATTTGGAGATAAGTAATTTTTTTAGAAAGACTTTAAAAAATTCTTTTACTAAATTTATATCTTTTTTTTCCTCATTTGTAGTAAAATTGCAATTTAGTAAATTTTTATTATATTATTTTATCCCTAAAAGATACCGTCAAAGCAAATCTAATTATGTTAATAATTTGGTATTTTGCATTTTGGAAGTTCTTAAGTCAGATACAATCTTAGACAAGACCACCAGGTTTGTGCATCCTTTTACGATAGAGGATTGGCCTTTTAACAATGTTGGTGTTTGTAATAACTCTACAGATACAAGTAAACCTTAAAACTTACAGAGAACTTTTTAGATCTTCCTTGCCTTTAGATTTGTTTTTAATTTCTGAAAATATATTATAAATCGGCTCCCACATATTTTCCAGTTTGCCTTTACTGATATCTTTACCTAGGGAGCCTCTTGGAGATGTAGTCTGTAGCGAGAGAACTACACTGTAAAACAGTGGTTTCCAACCTTTTTGTACCTGCGCCCTCCTTTAAAAAAAATTGTTGCGCCCCCTTAATTTTTCTAACAATCTAATTTCATAAATACTCAACTGATATTATAATTTATTTAATGGGCTACAAAATAATATACAATATTATGTAAAAATATACATAAAAAAATAATTATTTATTATAAAAAATAATAATTTTAAATGTAATAAAAACAAATCTTACAAAAATACAAAAAAAAAGAATGTATAATTAATACAACATTATAAAAATTTAATGCGACGGTTGGTCTTGTTTTTCAGCACAAATCGCGGTTCTCAGTTCCTTTTCAATCACTAAGCGAGATCGATACTTTGTTTTTAAGACAGCTACTGTAGAAAAACCAGTTTTACATAGGTAAGATGTTACAAATGGCAATAAAATTTCTAAAGCTTTATTTGTCAAAGTAGGAAAATCGTCCTTTACTTGTAGCCAAAACGTAACAATATTATTTTCATCTTGAAACATCTGCTTTAATGTGCTATCACTAGATAAGTCAATTATCATTTCCTGCTCTGCTGTCGTAAGGCCAAAATCATCATATTTTTCAATCACAAACGGGTTTCTAATCGCCCCGCCGGCGCTCGGCTCCAAACGCGAAAGCGAGATGTTTTCGTTCCAGCAAGAGTATGGATGGATGTTCTAGCATTTGTACCCGAAAAATTCGCGGCGAGGATTGTGGATTACGTATACCTATTTTGCTGATTCATTTTTTTTTTTGACACCTATTCGACTTTTTTGGTTTGTATTCGAAAATGATATTTTGGAAACAGCTGCATGCTCCCCTTGCAACAGTCTCGCGCCCCACAGGTTGGAAACCACTGCTGTAAAAGGTGCTAAAGACCTTAGATGTTAAGGCGCCTTAAATAGAACATAAAAATTGTAGTACTTCTGTTTTTGCTTCCAAAGAATAATTGTCCTTTTCAAGTCGAATTATACTTTTTTAAAAGAAAGAATACTACATAACATTACATTAATTCTAAATTTATCCTTTCTGCAAATCAAAGGATTATTTGGTAATACTCATTTCCCATCTTTTTTATCTTTTCAGGCGCTGCTATGCTCGCACAGATAAGAAAATTCATACGAAGTGCATCACTGCACTTTGCCAGTGTTCTCTTGCAACACTGTTCTTATGATTCGGCGTGAAATAAAGCCTATCGCATTCTTGGGAACAGTGTATTTATGAAGTTTAACCTTCGTTGTCCTTCCCCAAGGTAATGTGGCATTAGTACTATACCTGACATAATCAGCTCCTCTACCTATGCCTATGTGATACCCCTCTCCACGAAAACATGATCTATATTTTTAGATAATTTATTGTTATAGTCACGTTTCACGCTTGCTACGTCTAGTTTACCTGGATCTAGTATTTACAATCATGAAGTCAGTCCAAGACAAGACGATATTAAATACTTTCCGTAAATAATAAAAATAAGTATGAAAGTAAACACCGACACAAAATTCTAGAAAGTTGTCTTTTTATCTCCTCCACGTACTCAATAATAATAAAAAATCAGTTTCTTCTACAAATAAAAGAAGGTGACTAAAAAATGCTGCGACCTTGCAAGGACGAAGTCTTTATAGCTAGGTTCTCCCACCCAGCTTTATATTTCTCTTATAAATATCATGTTATATCCATTCTATAAATAACTTTTACTCCTTTTAGCTTCTCTCTTTGAAATCATTCGACTATAACATTGAAAATAAAATAAAAAACGGAAATAATTTAACGTTGGTTAGAAAGAATGAGTATAGTATTTATATTCGCTTTTCCACAGAATTATTGAACATTGGCAGTTTTGTGACAAACGTAAAAGGGCTAAGACAAAAGGTAATTTTCAAGTTGAGTTACTGATCTTAACCAACTGGTGGAATCCTAAATGGTTTGAACATAATTTGTTTTGTTTTCATCTCTTGTTATTTCTATAGCATTTAGGTTTATAATTCTCCAGCCACTACAAGATTCGAATTAGAGAGTGAAGAAGATGATGAATGTTTGTAAAGAAACAAAAATAAATAAATAAAAGCGAAAACATGATCGTACAAATCAGAAAAATAAAGCCGAGTTGGAAATGGGTTCTGAGTGAATGTAGTAATGTGTATAATAATTACAATTAGTATAAGTATAGATAAATTCGCTTATCCGCTGTATTTTCTACACTATTTTTAGGCACTGTCAGTCTAGGGTGTAACAAAAGTCTTTGAGTTTATAGTTATGATCAAACCATTTTTGCTGAATAGTGTTCAAATTTGATACCACAATTCACAAGGAACTTACATGGAATGCTCCTCTACGTCAAAGTTCCATTACTAAATAAAGAAAAACACGTGAATCTCTCGTTGTAAACAAATTTTTGTAATGCTTGTTTGCTCGGGTTGTAGAATTACAAAAAAAATAGTAATACTAGTTCTGTGAAACAATTAGTGTCTGTGCTTCAATTAAATAAATTTATAAACTTTTCTTTTGATTACGAACTGTTAATTCAACACTGATAGTTTATGATGAAACGTACAATCAGGTGTATCACACTTTCTATCAGTATATTTATGGAAAGAAACTCCCTGTTTAAGTAATTTCCATAGATGACAATACTGACATTGGTTAGAGAATTATTTACATACAGTTCTCCCTTATTGTACTAATATGATCTTGTATGATTGGAGGTCAAAACCATGATGTCATACAAGGTGGTGATTTCACCGGTTTATTTATTTATTTTTTTTTAATTTTACTTAAATAAAAAAAAAAAAATTAAAATTAGCATTATTAGTCATTTGTATTTCTACCAGAAGATTTACTAGAGACTAATATGATGTTTGCAAGTTTATTTCTAATTACATTGCTGTCCTCCCTCCATCAAGATGAATTACTGTTGGTTCTTATCGTGACATGTATTTCTGTTGTTGTTTCAACTACAACAAACAAAAAAATCAATCACTTGTAACATATTTACGTGACTTTAATGCAAACTTTTATAATTCTATGTGATAAGTATTATAACGTATAATGGGACTACTAAACAAGGTAAATGAAAATTACAGAAGACTTTGGGGTTGTAGGTTTTGTGTTAAAAAGTTTTTAAAAGATATTGAAACAAGGAAGATTGCTTCTCCATTGACTTTCATTTAATGAAGTATACACAGCTCGGAAGAAAGCCTCCATGATACGTAAAGAACTTTAAAAATTAAACTGTGGATATAACAAGATTGGAGGGAAAGCATTAATGGTGAATCGAATAATCCTATGGGAATCTGAAGAAAAATCTTCTTCCTTGGTAAGGGATTCGGCAGTGTGTTAGACCCCAGTCGGTGATGCAAGTATATTTACGGCACCTAATAGAAGGCCTCAAGAAGCAGGATTATAGAGGTTGAACTATAAGTGTTTATTCATCAATAATGATGGTGTAATGTGTAAAATGTATTTGTGTGAGTTTAAGGAGTGAACAGGAGTTTGCTTGAGGTTGGCACACATTACCTATCTCTGCGCCCTTGTGTGTGTATTAACATTGTCAGATGAATATTAAGTGCTGTTAGGATGGGATATCCGCAGGGACGCCAAGATCCATAAAAGAGTTACATGTAATTTACATAAAGGGACCCCTGAAAGAAGGTAACAAGTTGGTTAAATGTATTTGTTAAGTGGTTCTATTTGGTTTTAGAGAGGAACAAGTACTTTTAGGTATAAAAGTAAAAAAAAAAAATCAGGGAATCAGTAGAATTAGGTTGCTCTTATAATTATTTATATATTTTGTAATTCATAGAAGTAAGATTTGTTTTTGAATCAAATTAAATAAAAATGCAAATGACACGTAGTGTTTAAATAATATGGATTTTATAGTCTGAAAATTGACTAAGTTCAGGTTTTGTGGAGCAAGTTGTGACGATGAATATACATTTATATCCTTAAGAAAGTACTTGTAGTTTTCAACTTGAGTATTTATTGTATAAAGTGCAGAAGATTATTGAACGAGTGCTGGTTCCTTCTCTTCTAATAGTCATCGTTTTACTTTATAGCCATTCCTCTTAGATTAAAATATAATAATTACACTTACTTTATTTGCAATGTAAAAGAAGTTCTTCCATACTTCTGACATAATGTGTAATTAATGTACTTATAAATAAAAATGAAATGTTCAGTAAAGCATGCTCATTTTGTAATCACGATTCGATTATATTAGGAATGTGCAAAATAAGCATCCGTAATAATTTAAAAACGCAAGTGGTAGTTAATAAATAGTGATTAAATCTATATGAATTGAAGTTACTATTAATGGTTGAATTCATTTTACCATCGCTCGCTACTGCTCAGTATAAGTAAAAATATCAATTTTATAATTATTTATATTTTCTAATGCGTGGTAACTAGCAGTTACGTCCCTTTGATTATGAAATTTTATTTTATTGTTTTTAAACGTGCTACTCGCTTTGAAGAAGCTGGTAGATTTGCTGTTTTATCTGACATTCAAACCTTTTATTTGATTAAAGGGGATAAAGTTGGTTAATGAATGCCGAAAGGAAATGCAGTCTTTAGCTGACCGCAATATTCTGGGGCTAGGTTAAAGCCAGCCAACACAAGACTTATAAAATGAAGAGACGAGGGCCAATGAGCAGAAATTTCTTCAGTTATGCTCTCCGACCCTAAATATGTTTACTTCATGGTTATAGAAAAATCGATTTTATTCTTATTGTGAAATACCTTGGCGTGAAAGTGTAAACAGTATATTGTGGTATTCCGAAATTTCCTTGGAGAGTACATAACGTTTCAAATAAGTCAAAAATGTGGCTCAGAAGGGTCACTGACGCGGTCTTAAAGCTTACTGAAACACGAAAACGAACTTGTACCTTCATATTTTTCTTTTCTCGTACAGCGAGTTCCGTCAATTTCTGTACTATGATTGCTACAATTTGGTTGCAGTCAGACCTGTCAAATATCGCTCACCTTAATTGTATCGTTCTTCCATGATTTTTAGAAAGATGTGCGTTGCATCGGAGCATACTAGTTACCATTTTCTTATCGAGTATCCTAGCCTACATGTGATTAGAAATTTTGTCCTCGACCCTCTCTCACATCTTCCTCGCTTAGTAAAAGTATTTTGAGCGATTCTCGTAAGAATTTTTATATTATAAAAAGATTTGGGAAAGGTTTTATGTTAATGAGGAATATTAAAATGAAAAGCCGGGCGTTACTTAACCTCTACTTACATAAGTAATGTTATGCAAATTAATTACATTCCATCAATACTAATTTGCTAGCTTAAACTACTAAGTAATTTAAGTTTGTTTTTTTATATTCTTTGCTTCAAAGTTATGCAATTTTTAAGCATTAAACAGTAAATAACATTGGTAAATGATTTGCCTAATATTTTATAGAAACCCCATTTTGGTCATCCAAATATGTAGAATAAAAATTAGGATGGTTTCATTTTCTATTATTTTCTTCTAACTTTTTACTTTATAAAACAATGTATGGTCGCAACATATTGCCAAATGTTTACTGAAGACTCTATTGTTAAACCTCTTTCTAGGTTCAAGAGTAAAACTTCTTCAGAATAGAAGTAATTTAAAAAATAAGTAAATAAATAATAGGAATGCAAATTAGTTTGTCTCTTCCTGATGCATTCTGGGTAATGCGACTTCATACTATTTCTGAGAGATAAAACCCTAAGGAACTAGAGTTGGGATTTAACAATTCACACCTTGATACCTTTGTCGAAAGTGGCGCATGTCACCACAGTGTGCCACATTTAGACTGAGTGGAACAGTGCTATAGGATCTTAAGCAACTGACAGTATTGTGCATTTTTAAAGTTCCGATTACAAATACCAGAACATAGATTTCACAAAGGAAAGAACATTTTATTAGAGCATGCATTTTATTAAAATGAATTAAATAAATGCATTTTTAAAATACAAAAAATAAAATCAACCGTAATTTATGACATGATATGCATTCTTCAGTCCCAAAAAAATGAGCGAGATTTTCTGTTTAGATCTTCTAGATTTGATTTAGACTCTCCCTAAATAATCTAGCGTAGCATATCATGATTTTCTATTACAAGTTTCTGTATAGGATTTACAGACTAGCTTGAAGGTGTCGAATATCTTGAGCCGCTCCTTGCAAATATCTCTCCTCACGACCTGGTAAACAGTAACTTTTTTTTATTATTATTATTTTTCTTTAATATATAATAAAGAGAACCATGCCCTTGACCACCAATAGATAGGCTCCAGCCAGATTATCCTGACGTTAATAGACTATGCCGCTCCTACCTCGTGATCTTGATGTCCTTGCATCCCAGCCTTGTCTTTGTATAAACGTTTCCAATTGCACTTAAAATATCTTTATCGATTTTACCTTCTTCACTCATTTCACAATGATATTGATTGAAATAAATCGTGTATCGTCACCAATAAATAGTGTTTTCTTTATCTAGAGAATCATTATGGTAGGAAGAATTCTAGATACAATTATCATTCTTTAAGTGAAGCTACATTGTTGAAAACATTCGTTTATATTGATTTTTCTGGCAGGTTTACCTTTAAGTTTCGCTTAACTATAATTAAAATTTAACTTATTAACGTCCAGTGTAACAATTAAAGAAGTAATCCTGATACATAATTAAACTAAATTATTTAAATAAATATATTTATTAAAATGTTTTTTTAATAGAGGTTATTTTTTGATGTATTAATTAATAAATAAGTTCAGTTGGTTGCAAAATCAATTATGAAAGTTTACAAACATTTTTCTCACTACTTTTGCCATCTAGATCTGATGAAGTTGTAGTAGAAGTACTTTCCTTCCCATTATAGAATTTACAGAATTTTCAAAACCTACCTAAAATAAAATTTTCTGGCAAAATTTTTGTCATGAAAGTTATCAGCATTGATAGGTAATGGGTAAGTACAATAGTTACTTTCTTTTTTTGCCCAAATTTGTCTGTGATGGTGTCAAAAAGAGATTTCCGGGATTGGGTTTTTACTAGAATATATAACAATATTCCATGTGTTTTCTATTACTTTCAACACACTTGCAACACACCTTCTCTTGCTACGAGTATAGACATTAAAAATCAGGAGATAAAGCTGCTCTATATTCAGCTTAGAGGGTTCGTAAGTTGTCTAGAATTTGTATCGACTAGAATGAAAGACAGTTTTCGAAGTCCTAGCAAGAGACGACTTATTTAGCCACAGAGAACAGGAGGAGATTCACTTAAAGAAATAAGGAATGGTTATGGAGTAGGATTGGTGCAGGGTAAAAAGTGGTGAATTCTAGAAGTGACTTCACTGAAACTAGTTATTAGTGAAGTTAGATTATGAAGAAGTAATTTTACAATTACCTAATTGCATTAATATATACTTTCTTTTTCATACATTTCCGTATATAGCTGAACACATTCAAAGTTAATCAAAGGAAAGTGAATAAATTATAGAACTGTTAATGCTATCTAGCGGAGTAAAAGTGAATTTAAGCGATAGATGTCTCCATTTCTTGATTAGGTAATCATTTCTGCAATTAGATTTTTTTTTTTTTTAATTGCGACTAAAAATATTTTTCATAAATCTTATCAAAATCCTACAAAACTGAAACCGTTCGGAGATACGATAAATATGCGTGCTACCACGGTTAAAATCAAAGAAAGTAAGTATAAAGAACGCCTTTGTAGGAAGTTAATAGAAAATAATTTTTGCTTAAGAAGGCTAGAACAAACTATTCCAATCCTCACAACTTATCTATACTGCAATAAAGATAAGCTAAACTTTTAAGTATGTTTCAGTTATAATTGTAACAATGCCGTAAGGCAGGGGTCGGAAACCTATTTTAAGTCGAGAGCCATTTCTTCTTAAATAATTTTAATAAATGTTACCAAGAGCCGCAAGGATGATAATGTAAAAAACTCTTTGGATCATTTGTATTCGCAAATTATTATTTTACGATATTCAATAACTTTTAAATGTTTAATACATTTATTTTCACATATTGCAAAGTAAATAAACAAATAAATAGTAATTTAACGAATAAAAAGGCGGCAGTCTTGCAATATAATCAAGTACTTTATTTTGATATTGTATAATTCTATTCAATTTCGAACCTATCGCATTTAAAATTATTTTTGAAAAAATACCTTTAATAAATGGAATTTTCATTCGTTTCAATAAAATTAAAATATACGATATATTTTGGGCAGGCTGAAGAGCCACACAATTGGGATAAAAGAGCCGCATGCGGCTTGGGTGCCGCAGGTTGCCGACCCCTGCCGTAAGAGAAAGGAGTTTGTATTTTTTCTGAGCACTTAAATAATTGAATTTCAAATTAAAAAATAGTACTCCTGGAAAAAATTGAATTTCTACATTTTAGTACCACAAGAGTAAGAGTATTTAATTCTTTTTACAGCTGTAAGTGAAAGTTAACAGGAATGTAAATATTTCTAATTAAATAAACAAAGCCTTAGTTTAAAATTTGTAGCGTGATGTATAACAGACAAAATGTAGAAGGAATGTTATTGGGTCAAGGATACTCTACTTAACGACTAAAACAAAGATATGAAACATTTCGCCCTTCCTTCTACTCCTCATGATTACTAAAAAAAAAAAAAAAATCTTTTAAAGTGAAAGCATTAAGATAATTCTTCCTGTCCGTTTGACTATCTGACGCAGATGTTTCTCCACCATATTACAAGAGAACACATATACAGACCCTCTTCCTATAGCCTAAAACAAGATTGAGGTCAGACTACTCGTTTGCTCTCATTCGAAAGTTATCTTCTTTAATCTTTGTAGACTAGTTATGCAGATCTTTATTTAAGAACCAATTTTGTGTTACTATTACCTCTCTCTCAAATAAAGATCATATCCTTGTATTTTTCAAAACCATTATTTCGGTAATAAATCTGAATCAAAGCGAAATTTAGAACGTTTTTGTTTGTTTTTTTAATGGCTTTTACCAAACGAAAGAGGAAGTTTTCCCATCTTGCGTTTTCACTACAAATACACGATTAAGGGTCTTCCAAAAAAAATAGTTTTTACAATTTTTACTATCGCTTTCTTTCCCCTAGAAGAGCTTAACGAACGTTTAAATAACAATTTAGTGCCGGTAACTCAGGAAACTTATACTTTACTATTGACGTTATACCAATGATTTAAAAAAATGCTACATGCTGCGCCTAAAGAAGTCAGTTATTTCTTTATTAATGAGTGATGAGTGATTTTGAGTCGCTCTTATTTCATCTATATTTTAATATTTTTCTATATTTAAATTAACTTAAATTTCTTTATCGCTTTCTTGAACTAAGCGACTTCAATGCAGCTAATTATCAAGGATTGGAACGCATAATACAATTGTTATGAAGTCCCACAACAAGGGTTAATAAATTAACCAGGACGCTCCTCCTATGGATTATTACTTCTATGTGTACTTAAAATTTACCATTCTTGATTGTCACTATCTATATTACTAAAAATATTATAAAACTTGGAAGCCTTTGCTACTTAGAGGCGCTTGTTAGAAATAGTGAATTATAGTTCTAAAAGTCGTCGCTAGATAGCAGGAAAATACACTTTTTTGTATTTTTTAATCTTGTTTAGAGTACCTAAATTAAAAATTTTGTTAAATAAAGTTCTATTACTCCTGAGGAACCTAATATTTTTAAAACTAAAATACTAATCACTCTTGAAAAAAAATCAAAACTTGGCTAAATACTTTAGTTATAGTATTTTTGATAATACTTTAAGATCATAACAGTTTTTTTTTTTCGTTGAAAGAGAAAAGTTTTGTAACTATATATAGCTTTTATTTAAATTTTTTTCCAAAAAACTAACTTAGTTTATTAATTTATTCTTATTTAAAAAAATCTTCTACTTTCAGATGGAAAGACTGATTCAGATTCTGCTTTAAATTTGGAATAATCTGGCCTTGTGTATGTTAAAATACTTAATTACTCATACTTAATTTACTAAATAAAGAAATCTTTTTTAATTGGACAGTGAAACTTTTTTATAATCCACAATTTTGTGTTTTATTTGACCTAAAAAACAAAATGATTCTATTAAGTAGGTTGTTTTAAGAAGAGAAAATTAAGATTTTGAATAAAAGATAAGTAACTTAAATAAATTTATGAACAGAACAAAATTTTTTCTCCAAGCACAGAGACAAGGAAGTTGTAATACAGTAATAAGGTACATTTGAGAAATATATATGGATTTAGAATGTTATTTAAATATGATTTGTAAATTAAAATCCCTCATTCTTTTTACTTCATCTTTTTTATCTGAAGTGAATCAAATTTTATTTGAGTGCTAATTTATCTTTATTTCCAAAGAGCATTTTAAATTTTTATAAACCTATTTAAAAAAAATTGAGTTTGATATCAAGCCTTATTTTTTTTATTTTTTTTGCAACTTACCTTTAAGATCTAATTATTCTCACTACTTATCTCTAATTTTTCTTAGTTCATTCTTTACTTTTTTGTTTTTTATTTAAATTTATTATATTTTTTAGCAATTTAGTTACATTTATTTATGTTGACAGACTCACTAGTTCATGGAAATTATGCTCTTTAGCAATAAATAATAAAATAATTTTTAAGAAATCTTTATTAAACATATTGGTTTTACTCGAATAGATTAAGAAATCTAAAAGTAATTAAACTTGAAGCATAATAAAGTAAAATATTTGAAGCATAATGTCTCTTAATTACATTCATTTTCACATATCTGTTTAATTTTAGTAAAACAAATGTTTATCAGATAATTTCTAGGTAAATTTGATCACTAAATCATTAATTAATTTTTGCAATTAATTATAGAATGACGGGACAGGCATAGTTCTGCGTTAATTCAAAAACGCTGTTGTGACATATTACAAAAAAATTCATGCTATTTAAATTTAAAAATGAGGTCAACACTAATGGCATAGTTTCCAAAGTAAAATAAAAAATAGATAAATCTCTATTTTAGAGGAACTTTTTGTATCGAAATTATATGAAATACTATGTTGTATTGTAAAGAGAGGTGGTAAGTTCGAAGCTTTTAGGGTTGTGTCACACGATGAAGTCCTAAATGGGAAGTCCCAAATTTATTTGTTATTATTCTTTATTTATTTTATTTTTTTGTACAATTAACACATTACAAAAATATCCTCGGGAGATGTGTTGACTTTATAGCTTAGTCTATCATTTTAAAAATTATAAAATGATATAATTCTCTAATATCATATTCTGGAAAAGCTATCTTAATGAACAATATTTATTGAAGGTATTAAATTTCTAATTTTTTTTTCAAAATATCTCTTTAGTAAAAAAAAAAACATTAATTACTAAAATATATTTATGGAAGACCTGACCATTCCTTTGTGCTCAGATGTATGGCACAATATGTACTTAAGTTCTAATGATTTTTTTTTTAAATTATCTTTTGTAAAGAAAAACAAAATATTACAATACAAGAGAAGGCACGTAGGTAACAAAACTATCACAATTTCTGTGCTGTATGAATTCAAATCCAAAAATCTATGCCGTGAAGGTAAATTCCTTCCAAATTGAAATTGAATTAAATTTTTTTTAGTAAATAATAATTTTTGTTTTTAAGTTACTTAATATTAATTTTGTTCCTATTTGCTTGCAAATTAAAATACTCTGTTTTATTAAAAATTTAAAAAAACTATACAAAAAAATTAATTATTAAAAAGTAAGTGCGAATTTTCCAGTTTGACAATTTGATATAAAATAAAAGTAAATAAGAATATTTCTATTTGTTCGTATAAATGTTCGCTTTACTACTTTAATTTGATTGTTTATCGTATGTTGTTGTTCGATCAATCAGAGAAATGTCAGTTATATAACCAATGTGTAAACTTTTTAATCTTAATGAGCGATTCACCATTTTTAACTGCTAAAACAAAACTTATCCTTTTGCTATACTTCTTTTTCAATAGCTGCATTATCTCTGGCAGTATTTAATGATTTAACCACTTTTTGAGCAGCTTCTTCAAGATTAGTGGCGTAGGTGATGGGCAAACCAGAGCTTTTAAGCAATTTTCTCGCAGCTTCCACATTAGTACCTTCTAATCTAACTACTAAAGGAACCTGAAACAAATGATATTTTATTAAGGCTTTACCATTACTAATTTTGAAAATTTAATTTTTTCCTATATGTTCTATAAACATAATTAAAAACTTGCTGTAAAGCTTTTTTATTCAAAATATGGGACCATTGAACTCAGAATTGCCTCTGATCAGAGTTCTCTTTCTCCTATAGCCATCATCGCTGTACATCACTGAAGAGTAAAAAAAACTCCTAGGAGAGGCTCTTGATTTATTTTTTTTTTTCGTTTAATATGAACACGAAAACTTAAGTGATTCAAAGATATTATTGAAAAAAAGGTTCAGATATATTATTTTTTAATGGTCGATGTGGAGACTCGAAGGATCTATGAAACATTACATGAACTAGGGGTGCGTTCCACTTGGCGACCACAACGACCAAAACATACTTTCAGGCGTTCCACTTGGCGACCGCGGTCGTTGTTGTCGTGGCGAAAACGTCACTAATGACGTCATTATTTTCGCCCACACAACGACCACCTTAAAAGCTGGGTCGAAGTGGGCGCAATTTTTAAAACAAAATATGGCGACCGAAAAAATTATCTCATGTAAATGAAAGTATTATTTCATGTAAATAATAGAATGTGTTTCTCGAAAGTCGACAAAAAATAAATAAATAAATAATTACTTATCCCTTTACATACTAAATCACTGAATAACACAAAATCATTTACCTGAAATAACTTTTAAATTCTTCATTTGAATAAAGATCAATTATTCTGATAGCTAATAATACGTGGCCTAAGTTTTCGCTTTTTATCATTGCGATTTTGTAAAATTGCATTCCACTCTTCATCGGAACTAGATAAAGAACTTTCTAAAGCATTATTAATAAATATCCAACTGTTGCCACAAAAGACACTTTAATTTTATTTAAACGTAAATTTTATAAATACTCCAAAATGCAATATAAAAAATTGAATTATATATATTCTTTTAATATAAGTCAACTTTACCAATAATTAATAAAGTTTATTATAACTGCTTATAAATGGGGTTTAAATTAATAAATAACCTCTTCAAGCTTCTAACTTATTTTCGAAGCCGCCATATGTAATGTTTACATGAACGGTTAAAACGCCCACAGTCCGTTCCACTTGGGTTTTCGATCGCAACGCCCACAAGCAAGTGGAACGGCCAAAATCGCGGTCGTGGTCGTGGTCGTTGTGGTCGCCAAGTGGAACGCACCCTAGGTCTATCATAACCTTCTTAGAAAGTAAAAAACTATAAGGTACTAAATGTAATTTTCGGTGAGAGTCGGAGAAGGAATAGTTTCATCGGTTTTCTCAATACCTCAACAATATACATATATATACAATATAATATATATATTATAAAATTTATAATATTGTGAGGAAAAATAGCTTAAGTGAATGAGAGAAATATAGTTAAAAAAAAAAAAAGCCATCTGTAATACGATTTTAACGTACATAACAATGTATAATCGAGTTGGAAGAAATGTTTTTTTAAAGGCAGTATGAGAAAATATGGCGAGAATATTTTATCCACATTTTTGTACAACTTTTTTCTTTTAACTGAAAAAAGAACTTTAATATTTAAAAATATTTACTTTCAAACTTAAAGCTTTTGTTGCATTAATGATTCCACTAGCTATTGTTGCACAGTTTACAATACCTCCAAACACATTTACTAGGATTGATTTAACGTTAGGATCTGAAGTGAGAATTTGAAACGCTCTATGGACCTGAAATAAATTAGAAGATTCATTGTAAATATATTTTATTTTTCTTTCATTACCAAAGAATATTCAAAACTAATTACCTGACTTTCATTTACACCTCCACCTACATCTAGAAAATTAGCTGGCTCTCCTCCATGGAGCTTGATAATATCCATAGTGGCCATAGCAAGCCCTGCACCATTTACCATACAACCAATATTACCATCAAGCCGGATGTAATTAAGATTGTGTTTAGCAGCTTCCACTTCTTGAGGATCTGATTCACTTTTATCATCCAATTGGAAAATAGCTTTTTGTCTAAACTGGGCGTTGTCATCAAAATTAATCTTAGCATCAACAGATATTACTTGTCCGTCTGATGTTTCGGCTAAAGGATTAATTTCTACTTGAGTAGCATCTACATTTATAAACAAATCATACAGTCTTTTAATTTCTGTTACCGCTTTCTCATTAGTAGTATTGTCAAATTTTAGGAACTGTGCTACTTCTTTTGCAATATCATTTGTTATTCCCTTAAAGATATCTACAGGAAATGTTTTTATCAAATGAGGTGTACTCTTAGCCACGTTTTCAATGTCAGTTCCTCCTGAAGGTGATGCAATTATAACAGGACCACCAAAAATCCTATCCATAACTATGCTAAAATAGGTTTCCCGTTTTATATTAACTGATTCTGCAATCATTACTTTTTTAACTTGTATTCCTTCTTTGGAAGTTTGTTTAGTTATCAACCTGTGACCGACCATTTTTTCAACAATGGGTAGAACTTTCGAGGGATCTTTAGTTAGATGTACACCTCCCTTGAATCCATTATCAAAATAACCCAATCCTCTGCCTCCAGCCAAAACTTGAGCTTTAATAACATATTCATCAACTTTGAATTTGGTCTGAAGATCTTTCGTTTCCAAAGGGTTTTCAATTATAATAAACTTCTGAACATTAACTCCATAATTTTGCAACAAGACTTTACTATGACACTCTAAAAGATTCAAATGTCTTATTTGAGTTGTTAAAACTTGGTTATTCTGATATAGCTGGCAAAATCTTCCAATAGATCTGAGAGTGTTGGACATTTTAATAAATTTATACTATAAATTTTGATTGTCTTTACGAAAAAAATAATGATATTTTTGTGTACTTACGAAGCAGATCACGATTTAACTGACATAAACTGCGGAAGTCATTAATCACTAACCATGTTACACATTGCAAAGCAGCGTACATAACCTGCTAATTCGTAAACTTCACTTACATGCCTGACCTCTTATCAGGTTTAGTGATAACATCACATTTTTTTGGAGGCCGAGTTCAACAAACGTCACTTTCAAAATATACCTTTTATCATTGTAAATTTAGCATGCAAGATTGAAATATGATTTCTTAAGATGTTCTGGCATTACATAGTTGTATTAGCGTTAAGTTAGTTCTCAATATATATACATATGTAGTTTAAACATCAAGTTAAAAGCTTGAGAATTAAAAATATGACAGTGAAACTTGCTAAAAGTGGCTAATTGAAAAAAAAGAAAAAATAGTTTTATAAATATACATCATTAGATTGTGACTTATTTCCAATTAATTTGGCTTACAAATATTTTTGTTGGATTACAGTTAGGTACTTCTTTTAGACTTATAAAGCTGGAGCATAAGTTATAATTTTTGAACCATACTTACTAAAGACATTCAGCGTGGAAGGTCCAACTTTATTATGCATTATTTTCGAACCCAATACAAAAGTATGCAAATGTTGAAAGAACTCATTTTCTTTACTCCTTCATAAACATTAGTTTTTAAGTTGGAAAATAGTTCATTATTATGGCGGTCAACTTCATTGAAAAGCAACGTTGTCAACAATTGGTTCAACCACCGTTAATTTAAACTAGATAAGCTTTAAGACATCACAGTAATAGAATAATGTTGAAAGTTTGGAAAGGAAACTCATTATTATTATTTTAATTTAAAGATAAGAGCACAGATTTTTTTCAGGTCATTGCCGGCCTCCGTCACTGTTCTCTCATCACAGAAAACACCGACCAGTGAGCTGTAAGAAGAGAAAATCCAATGGCCGATAGCAGGGATTCGAACCTGGGTCTTCTTTTAAGAAATGAGAAAATTTTAGCAGATGCCTTTAAGCATGAGGTGACCATCAGCAAAATATGTGATTTTTTAGTATTCAAACTCTTGATGTAGTTTCTTGCAGCAGCTCCAGATTGCAGCATGTGAAGAAAACGCGTTTCCATGACAAGTTCATATAGCAAATGTATCACTCTCAAAATAGCCGGTTTGCTTTTTTTTTAGCAGTTCCCCTCCATCACTGTTTTTTTGCGCCCTCTTCCCAAACCCTGAATTAAAGATAGTTTTATCATCTAACCAATTTCCTAAGATGTATAAAAATTTTGAAGAGGGGCCTTCTATGACAAACTCATTGAATTGAACAGTCTTCGCAGAAATATATTATTTACAAATAATATTTACAGCTATAAGATTTGTTTAAATATCTAGTTCTCTATACATGGCGTTAACAAACGTTAAGTAACAGCAGCTTTTGCAAAAGGTGCAGACTTGATGAATGAGCATCGGTAATTTAAGCGACACGAACTTCTTCACTTTGCAAAACTTTGAAGTAGTAAAAACTCTCAGGTATACATGTTTTATGATTTTTTTTACAGTTTGAAATACATACAAAAGGATCCAACATAAGCCTTCTTATTAAGTAGGGATTATTTTCGAGAGTGATTAGCAAAAAAATAACATTAATACCGTTAGTTCAAAAAAAAATTAACAGTAAATCTAATGTAATAATAAAACATGATTAAAAGACTCTACTTTCATTAGTTTTAATAAATTATTATCCTCATTATGTGTTACTCAAGGCAAGACCGGCAACCGAATATAGAGTCCAAAATATGCAGATGCTCGCCTCTTACCGTCGAACCAGATTTAGTCATTACTTTAAAGTAAATTTTGGCCGATTGCTAAAAATGTAAATGGATAGAAACAATAATTTTGAAATTATAGTCCATCAATTTTTGATTTCTTAATTGTGATAAAAATCAAATAAAGGTATCAATTACAGCCCACAGAAATTCTATATATTTATTGAATATTCCCATTCATAAATTAGTTAAAACTATAAATAAACTGAATTATCTTTTAAAATAATCGAAATTTTAACTTCTTTATTAAAATGACCTTTACATGTTTTTATACATTATTTACTTTGAATAGCAATATGATTAAATTTATATTGTGATATAATTGTTTTTTGTTTTTTTTTTAATATTTTGGTGCATTGAATGTAAAAACTACTTAATGAATGTGCTGGAAGCTTATATAGAGAATTTCATTTAACAATAAAAGTTTCAAACATTCAGAATTACTTTTTTATGAGCAAATATCTACATCAACTTATTAATTTATTTTTAGAAATTATGAGATTTGAATTAAATATAAATTCAAATTAAATTAAAAGTAAATTTCATGCCAAAAAAATGGCAAGAAGATATCTAAAAAGATGAACGGCAGTGAATAATGTCTGTGCCATTTTTTAAATTTTTTCAAAAAGAAAATCCTGGGATAATATCTACGAATAACCACCTTGTTTTTATTTTATAAAGCTTATTTTTCTTAATCTGTTTTTCTATTTCCTTTTTTTTTACACAAACAGAAACACAATTATAGAATCTGCAAAACTTACACTTGTTATATGGAAGAACTGAACTCAATAACATCCAATGTACTTTGTGGAAAGATGATTTTTTTTTTCTTTTAAATTTTTATATCTCAACACTCAATAAAGTGAATACAGTTTCACTAGGGCTAAATAATATTTAGTCTTATACTATTCACAATGCAGTACTAGCATATATATTTTTTTAATATTATGTATTTTTTGCTATATATTACACACTTATTTTTTTAATTTCACTTATTCATTTCTATACATATTAGCAGCGACAATATCCTTAGGTGCATTCTTTGACTTAAATTAATATTTAATAATGTGCTTATATTTGTATTACTTTTATGGACACTTAAAAGTTATTTTATAGGTTTTAATTAGTTATTTCTATTTTTCAGAGTATTTTGAGTTAATTGGTATCATCAATTTTTTTAATCGCATTCCTTACAGTAAAGTACTTAATTATCAAGGGCATCCAATAACTGCAGAAAATTCGCATTTAATCTTTTCGAGGCCCATCTCTGGAGAAGATACAGAAAAATCTCTGTAAGCATTGTTAATAATAAGAGATGTTCAAAAAGTTTTATAGAAATTATACGTTTTAAGATTTTGTGCGAAACTAATAATAGAACCAATTATTTGTGTGATGATTGAAAATTATGATTGGTTTGACTTATTTCAAGCCAATATTATAAGCATGCGAGACTAGTCATCATTTCAGGTGCAAATGTTTCTTTACATGAAAAGAATAGCTATATTTCAAGTATCAGTGACTATTGTTAAGGAAGTTCTAGGTAATTATATTGTTGAGAAGGACATTTAGGTCATATAAGGATCTAAAATCTGCCGAGTGTAAGTTACCACCAGTATCAGTTAACTTTAAGTTAACCTTTCGACAAGGTTTGGTGAAGAAGCTTCAGGTCCTAAGCACTGCCTTTGTTCATAATATAGACACGCTATCATTTGACCTGGAGTAAAAGAATTTTATTTTTTAAATTGATCCAATTTAATAAATATCACTTTTTCGAGAAAAAATTATCCTCAATAATTGAAATAATAAACGAATGCTTGGCATTTAAAGTAATAAATGAGACGATTTGATATATTCATTTATGCTTTCCCTACTGCAGTATTGATATACCACAAGATTATCCTTAAAATTAATATTCCGAACATTTTAAAAACAGGAAATCTTAAACTACAAATCACTTAACACCCACTTTAATATATTAATTTTCTCAAAATGTTTTTATAAATCTTAATATTGCACTAAAAATTTAATCATATGTTTAATATCACACATGAACTATAAGCTTATTCTTTAAAATAGATAATCCTATTTTATTTTTTTAAAATAAAATGTCTATTTCTTTACACTTAATTAACAGTTACTTAATTTATATGTATATACATATCAATTATATCCTATATTTTAATTCTAATTTGTCATTTCTGCAGGTTTTAACACTATAATTTATTTATTTATTTTTACATATTCAAAGCTAATTATTCTAACGAACTACTGTCTACATTTTCAATACCTTATTTTTTAAATTTTAGACTCAATTTCATTCAAACGTCACCACACAAACATACAATTTCATTCATACTTTATATTTTAAATACATCTTACATATTTTTTCTTTTTAATTATTAAGGCTGTAGCTTATTGTCACATGTTACATCAATGTACAATTGAAATTTTTCATTTTATCTATTCATAACTTACAAATAAAAGAAATTGAAGCATTTTTTTTTGTTATTGTTTAATTTCTAATCTAATTAACAAATAATATTTACATTTTTTTAAAAAAAATAAGCTAACAGAGATCTCTGTTGGTAAAAATTGTGCTACTTATTAATAAATTTGTTTAATAAAATTTAGAAAATTAAAAGATTTTCCAACGAGATCTGCATTAGCTTTGGACAATACTATTAAAAATGTTGGTTTACAGTTTAATAAGAATGACTTTTTTATTTTTATTTGTTTGTACTTTTTACTGTAGAGCAAAGTAAAAAATAAATATTACTGAAAGAATTTGAAAATTAAGCTTAAAGTACATTACTGATGTAGAGAATGTTGTAAGTGGAAATGAGAGGATGGTCTTTTTTTTGGTATAAGGAGTCAAAAAAGAAGTTTCTTCAGTCAGAAGAGAAATCGAGAAATGGGATAGAATAGCAAGTGACTCAGAATTTAAAAGAGACAACAATCTTACCAATATTATGAAAACTAAACTTGCAAGATCATTATAGCAAAACTGCTAAACGATTTTGGCAAGAAGTGCTAGGGGCAATTAATTGTGGCCTGACATATAAACAAAAGATAATAAAATAAAATGTCAATAAAACTTTAATGACAGTGAACTAACTCGGTAATTAGCGCATCCTAAAGGGTGGAAGACTAGGTAATGGAAGAAACATAACTCAGAGTCAAACATTTTCCTTAGAACTGAAATAGGAAGAGTGGCAAAAATATTAGTTTTTAAATTTTAAAATTTGAAACACCCAATAATAAAAATGATACCTAAATATTTTTGGAGTCAGCAAACTATTTCATTTAATGATATTAAAAACATATACATATTTGGTAATATGTATTTGGTTCAGATTTTTGTCACAGGGTTTTGCCTTTTGTTGAAAGAAAATTTTAATTTCTTTGGTGAAAAAAGGTATAAATTAAAGAAATAGAAGCTTGTTTCTTAAATTATGCATCAACAGAATTCAAGACAAGAAAGAAATTCGATTCCAATCTAATTACTATTAACAAATTTGATTCGTTGGAGACTCAAAAGACAAAAAAGTGAGATTTGAAATATCTAGTAGAAAATGGTGTACAGGTTGGAAAAGTTGTGACATCACACAGATTAAAAGGATCTTGGAAAGTCTAAAATCTGAATATTTGCTATAGGTAACAATAATAATTATTTTTAAGATTCTCGAAGGCCATTTAAGGATGAGGATGGAGCTCAAAATAATTGACATTATTAGTTTAGTAGTTAAAAAAGGTTTTCAATTTTAAAAGTTATGGCAAATAAGTTAGTGATATAATATTCGTACTTTACTATTTTGCAATAAAATTGGATTTATGATTTGTATATGTTTTAAAAAATTATTAAGTGACATTTGGAACTCATATAATGTGGTTAATAAACGTTTTAACGATTGCTCTACATTAATTTACTTTTTTTATTATTCTATATATTTGCTTCTGGATAGAATTTATGAAAAACTGCAATGTACGTTTGTTTAATTTATTCTACATTACTTAAATTTAGCTCTGGCCAAATATTAAGGTTATTTTTTCGCGTTTGTGTGTATTTAATCGTTGTTCTTAGGTTTGTTGCTTCATTTAAATAGGACTAGATAAGCAGAATAGAAAGACAAGTCATTTATTTTAATGAAAGTAAATACTGTGGCAATCAACAATTGATCATTTAAATTGTGGAAATTTTAAGCTTCCCTTTCAATCCCAAATTTTTGCTTATTCCAAATATAATACAAATAATATTCACGATCAGTGACCTTTCAATAACCTGTTAACAGAGGACGCAATTTACTCTTCAACTGCGAAAGACTTTCATTCAGTTGCAGAAATATTATATTACAGCTGTCATCTTTTTTTAAAAATCACATTATAACATTTCTTATAAATCGTTAATTTAACCTAGTTTCTTTAGACACTAGACAAATATCCGAATATATAGTTTTTAATAATCTTTGGATTTTCACAATTGTTTTTTAATGAACTATTTTATACAGGCCCACCAAAATCAAGAACAATTACAGGATGCTGTCTAGCAGGCTTCAGAGGGCAGGTTACTGTTTGTTACTTTGTAACATTTTAGAGATCTATGTACTAACCAATATTTCCCTCGAGGGTTAGCTTAAGAGAATTCTTCAGATCCAATGTATTATGTATTATTCAGATCCTATGTAATCTATTTTCCAGCTCGAAGAAAGGCGAAACCTTCTTGCAAAGGTAGGACTGTGAGACCACAAATAAATCTGCCTTTAGGATTAATAGATGGATTTGTAAAGTACTAGAGTAAAGCTGATCACAACCACAACGGAGTTGCCGTTGCCTGATTGTGCTATAGAGTAGAACCTCTCAATCCGAGATTGTTTTATGGAGGATTAGTAACATTTCGGTTTACTTATGAAATTTTAGTCTGTTCTTTAACTGAAAAGGAGTTACCATAAAACCTTTGGAGCAAAAATGAGGTATACAGCCAGACCTTGATTAATGATTTATATTGAAGATAAATTCGAAACAAAATCAGTTAATTAAATTTTGAAATGTGTTTCTATGCACACGGAATAATTTGATCCAATTGCTCCAATTAAAAGGTTAAATTTAACATCATGAACATTACTATTACTTTACTAAATACAAGGAGTACAAATCCATTCTCGAGCAAATGTACACGTATTATTACTTTTTTAATTAAGACAAATGTGCAAAATATTTCTGAAATACGGTTTGTGCGTACATATTTCTGTAATACGATTTTTTTTTTAATTCCACTTTTAATTGTACCAATACACTTTTTACTATCATTAAAGATTAATACTGGAAGAATTCAGTGTTATGTCCAAACCGATGTTAAGCAACTGCATTTACTTTTTTATGCACTTTGATAAAATTAATTCTTACTTTTTTCGATAAATATCTTTTCTATAAGGAAGTGGTAGGAATTAGTTCAACTTTTCAGATGCTGCAGAAGGATTATCACATTAGTATATCGGGTCATACACAGGCAATGAACATCTAACAAAAAGGATAGCTTGATACTTTTTTTAAAAAATCTAAGATTTTAATATACAAGGAAGGAAAAGAGAAGGGAAATTCATATGAATATTGTCAATAAGAAAAATTTTCAGGAAGATAAGAGATATACTTTGACATGTATTTAAAACCTATATAGGTTATGATTTTTGTTCGTTTGTTTTTTTCTTTTAAAGGCTCTTAATAATCTGTAGGACATTCAGGAGGATTCATATCACCGAACACATTTAGTTCGTATAATGAAGCAAAACAGATGAAGAAGACGTACCAACACATTAGTATCATGCCATACCTTTTGTCCATCTTCCATCCGTTCATGTGCGTTACTCCGACGAGAAAAACAACTGTAGATAACAGTGTCAAAGTGGAATATGTCAGCCCTGCAGGAGTATAAAATAATAATTATTATTATTACACATAAAGTAGTTAGTATTACTTATTACATTACTAAGTATTTAGTACGTGTCTAAATTAAATTAAAATAAAATAAAATTATAGAAATCATTATACAAGGTTGTTCTCATTTATCCTCTAAAATTTTAGTATTACATATAAAGATAATAAAGATAAATTATGTAAATACCATACTAAATTATATTTACCTTTACTGAAAACTCTGACTACAGAACCTGGTTTGATAATGCTTGTTTTTATAAACCAAGGTAATCCTAAACATATGAGTATGTCAAATACGTTACTTCCAACTGCATTCGATACAGCCATATCACCATATCCTGGAATTATCAGATTGATCGAAATATTTTAATACATAATATCGAAATATAAAAATTATAAAGGGAAAAGAAATTTCTAGCAAATTTTAGTTTCATAGTACGCTTGCTTTCCATATTTTTTGACAGGTTTTGGAATTTTTATCCTATATCAGCGGTTGATCCAACATCAGTTTGATGTAGAAAATTTGAATTTCACTTATGTTCTCAGTAATTGAAGAGGGTTTGACAGAAACATAAAATAAGTGTAAATTAGATTCTCTACGCCAAACTTAAGATTCAACTCTAATAAAAAGATGAAAATCTCAAACCTCATTTCTCAACCAGCTTTGCGTATCCAACCACATTTTTTAAACTTCTAGTACTCTTAATAGTTGACACTTAAAGAAGTGTTTATAAACATGCGTTCAATAAGTCATCATTGAATCATTTATTCAATTCTTTTCCTTAAAAGTTGAATTTTAAATTAAATGCCGCACAACTTATTGTTAAATAAAGAAAACTCTATTGTAGTTTTTGAATTTATTCGCCTTAAAGCAAAACCCCCAATTTAAATGTATTATTTCTCTCACCTTCCCTAACCACAGCCAAACTGGAAAGAGCATCAGGTACACTGACACCAGCAGCTACAAATGTTAAGCCCATTACAGTGTCCGGGATTCCCAAAGTGCTTCCTATACAAAATTTACAATTAATAATCAGAAATAACCTTTTCATGCTAAGTAGCGCCCTTTTACTGCCATTAGGATTCTAATAATTATAATGTAATGCTTTTTCTTTACTGGTTGTAGAAAAATAAAATCTATATTTCAGTAAAAATAATAAAAAATAAAGAAAGAAATACTAAGAAAATATGCCGAGAAACTGAAACTAACCTAGGCAAGTTATTGGTTGTGGTTATAAAAATAATTTCTAGTTTTGACCGTTTAATAGTGAACACATCAGCTGATAATGAATGGAATAAAATAAAAATAAATTTTCATTAAAAAAAGTTGAATTCAGATGAGTAAATACCCTTCCAAATTTTATTTAATTGGTTATAAGCAGATTTTTTTTAAAAAAAAATCCAGTATAACCAGTTATAAATGAAACTTTAAGAATGGCATTTGTTAAATTTTATTCGGTTTACTTGAATAAATAAAAATCGCAAGTAACTCACCAATGATGGTAATCATCCAAACCATGATATACGAATAAAATGATATCCACAACATTGATACTAAAAACGTGAATGAGTACCAATTCTGGTATTTCTCTGTCTTACAATCTGGCATCGTTTTCTGAGCAGCATAATGTATTGGATAACAGATTCGCCACAGCATTAAAGCCATCTTATCTTCTGTTTCGGGCCTCACCAATGGTGATAACTGCAGAACGATGCAAAAAGAATCAGATGACAGTTTTAATTGAGTGCTAAAATTTTATTATGGTATTGTAGATGCGGAATGAGATTTTTTACATTTTTTTTTAATAACTGCTTGATGAAACGTACGCTTATAATATAATAACTTTGCATTCCTCTTTGATGGAAGGACGTTTTAAATTAAAACATTCCATAAATTTGTTTCGGCTTCAGTTTTTGATTCCCCTTCCCAAAATAGGCGTACTTCAATAAACTTTGCTTGCTTATTAGTTTTGCGACAATGTAATATTTATAATAAATAGTTTGAAGCAAGGCTGATTGTGTTTCCCAGTCACAGGAATCAACAAAAGGCTGTGCCACAGAAAAAATATTCTCTTGTTTGATAAAAACGGCTTAATGGGGAATTTATATGGAAACAATATTTTCACGATAAAACTACTTAAGTATAGCAAGTTGGTAGTAGCAATGCGTGAGACCTAGATAAGGCAGAGAGTGCTTTTAATTTTCTTAGCCCAAGAGCTTTCCCAGTTGACTTTTCAGAGGCCACAAGAAAAAGCAATAGGCGCCAATGTTTACAGATTTAGGCAACCCATGATTTAAATGTTTTAAATATTTATTTCAACCTCCTTATCTATTTTTCAAGACAAAGATTTGATTTTTCCTTAAAAATGAGTTTCTTATACCTGAACAGTTGTTGGTTCTTTCGCTTTGTAGTATTCTGGTTTTGGCGGAGGCGGAACTGGAGGAGGTTGGCCTTGCGTAGTTGGCACTTCGACTAATGTGGCTTGGCCTTCACCACCGTTTGGCATGCGACCGGCAGATTGATCTACACCTTTTTCAAATATTTTATATAATTAGTACTTTCCAAAATTGCTTAAAAAAATAAACATTTCTAAATTCAATAAGCTTCTAGTATTTTGAACACTTGATACTTAAAAAACTGTTTATAAATATGCGTTCAATAAATCATTGGTATTTTATTTGCAGCATAAATAATCTCAAACAAATTGTAGATGATCTTCAATCTCCGAGGAACAATTTTATAAAAGTACTGTAACTTGTGTGCCAGCGCAATTTGATTTCCCTTTTTCATTTTAAACTCATTATGGAAAATGAGTTTTATTTATATCATTAAACGTACAGTATTTGTAATAAATTTAAAGCATATTTTTGTCTCTTCATTTTATTTCTTCATTTACTATATTTAACAAATTTCGGAATTCATTAAAAATATTGAACGAATTTCGGTAACAGACTACACGTGTACAAGAAAGCTGCAAAAGCAGTATTATAAAATAACCAATTAATGAACAATAAAATATTTTTTCAAGAGTTAGTGATACCTCTTTCAATAACATGTTGGTTATTGGCTGCAGTAGAAGTGGCACTGTAACCTTCTTTTTCTTCCAACGTTTTATATGAGACTAAATGTTGGCCTTCAGCCTCTTGATGTACATTTTTGCAAGGAACTGGCCATGTCTGTGCCCATTTTTCGAACTCAGCATTATAGGTCAATACAACACAGTAACAACCGTACATTAACAACAGCATTGAGCTTTCCATCCTGAAAATAATTATACTTAAATTGAATACTCTCTTAAAGTTGGTTAAACCTTCCTTTTTTGAAAATATTTACTCTTTTATGAATGTGGAATGTAAGCCCGTTAGCAACTGTATCTGACCTCCAATTATGTGTAATATATATTTATGTATGATAAAAAATATGTACTCAAACAATTACAATTGCTGTAAATTTCATCTTTAATTAGTTTAATTAAAGATCTTAGTTTAATGGCTAGCATTGAACTGTGGTATAAGTAATTCATCAGGGTTCGATATCAGCAAGATTAAAAACGATGATGACAGTCATCATAATAAATAAAAATTGGTGTTATAGGAACAAGAGAATCTGAACAAACGGTACGTTACTTTAATTGGTACTGCGCTTAGTGTGATAGGTCCAGGTATATAAATTTGTAATGCTTAAAATTTTCATTAAATGTAAAAGTAATATTCAACTTAAAATACTACTTACCACGTTATCTGTGAATCGTAAATGACAACAAGCATAGCTAAGATAGATATCAAATAGAAGAAAGAATCTCTGCATAGAGGCCACCAATTTAGATAAGAAACTGTACCACCAAATATCGCACAGATAGCTATTACAAACATTATGTTAAATACGGCCGAACCAATAACACCGGATACACCGATATCATCCTTAGCCAAGAACACGGCTATGACTACTGTAGCAAGTTCGGGCGCTGAACTTCCAGCCGCCATGAAGGTTGCACCAGCAACATCTGGCGAAAGTTTTAGCACTAAAAAGGAATAACAACTTATTATTAAACTATTTTTTTACGTAAAGTTACTAAATAAAAAAAAAAGTTTCTGTTTATATACTTACCCTCACATATTCTGTCTAAGGAGGTGACGAAATAGTCGTCGCAAACTATTGCCAACCCTATGAATGAGTATATGCATAACAGTAAATGAATAATTAATGCACCATGTTTTCTGGCTGAAGGTCCGATCAACGGCCTTGGGAATTGTTGTATGGCTGGCGGAGTGCAATTCTTTTCTGTTTCTGAAAATGATAAAATATATGATTTTTGTGTTTGTGTGTGTAACGATCTAAAGTTAAAAGAAAATCAATTTCCTTAAACTTTTATCAAACTTCAAAATGCAGTCATAGATTTTATTAAGTCACAATGTTTACTTCTTTAAGATTGCTAGCTTGCCAACAAACCATGTTACTGCATAACCGAATTTTTAATAATAAATTAAATAAATGGCAATAATGACTTATTAAAACTTAAATGTTAGCAACTGTTATAAACTGGTGAAGAATTATGAATAAACAGAATCAGATGCGAGACCAAGAATACATCAAAATGTATTAGAGAATTTAGAAAAAAAAAAGGATTAAGGCAGATCTAACGATGGATAAAGTTCTGGTTTAATTTTGGATGAATTTATTACAGCGAGATTTAGTAACTACTAATATCAATGGCGGTCAAAAGCTTACTAAAACGGATCATAACTAATTTTGGGCGAATTATTTAATTTAACTTTAATATTAATTGAATTAATTGAATTTAAAATATTAATTGATTCAATTTAAATTCCTTACGGTGCAGATTACTGCAAGGAGTAGGCCCAATAATTTCTTTTTATTAGTCTAGCGCAGAGTTAAGTTCAGCATTTTGTGGGAATTATTCAAAATAACAATATGGTCAGTTATAACTCAGTTTTAAACACTATACAGAAAAGCAAATGCAATACATGTAAGGTAAATGTCTTTGAAATTATTCGTCCATTTTGAGGCACTCATGAAACTAAACCAGTGATGGAGAGGTTATTCTAAAAGAATGCAATTACAGGATCAGAATCTGTAAATCATTAGTTATAAATCCGTATAAATGCGAGGTTCGTGATCTGTAAATTTAGACAATGTTGAAGAAAAGAGAAAACAAAAAAAAATACTGGTGAGAATGAATAGAATTTAAATGCCAGAAAGTATTTGAATTAGAACATTCGATCTTTCTTGACATTGACAGGACGGCAGGAACAGAACTTAATTGACACTAGAGAAGGAAACGATAATGCTGTGGACATTCTACGAATATCCGATAGGTTATTTAGAGTGAAGTAATTTCCTTGCTAATGATGATGTATACATTGATAAATTATTTCTGTTGATAAAATACATATAAAATTAGCACGAATACAAATATTTAGAAATGCGAAATTAACAACTAATTAATCCATGATTAAACTAGTAGGTTGGATTCTGGAACTTAGTAGCAGAATAATCTGCAATGTGAAGAGTTCTCATCAAATAATTTCTCACATTTTGTATTCTTCTACTAACGTTGTAAAGATGGAAGAAATAAAATAACAAAAGACCTAACGGGCATTCAGATAATTCTTCGTACACATGTTTATAACCAATAAACTAAATAAGATAGTTTTCATTTGAAAATAATTGACTTGGTTTACCTTGTTGCCCACTAGTAGGAGTGGGCGACTCAGTCGTAATACTCCATTCAAAAGGTTCTTCTTCAGTTGTTGTCAGAAATATATCTTCTTCTGCCTGCATCAAACAAGTTATCATTATTCAATTTTTTTTCCTTACTGTTTTATAAATAAAATAGGCCCGTAAAAAATGAATCTTTCTAATAGACATGTCTGCGTTAATGAGGCCTCAAATTATACTTATACTTTTATCCCAGAGGAGGCTTAGGTTCATCAGGGTAGTATTATTGGTCCAATTATCCACAATTTATACACTTCAGACTACTCACATCGTCGTAACACCATGATCTACACTAACGCAGATGATATATAGCCTTTCTTGCAACAACACTTGCATTTCCAGAACAAGGTTTTTGATGGAAATCAAATTGAATAAACAAATATGCCAGAATATAACGTTCTTTCTCAGATTTACTAATCCGATTATTGAAATCAGGGAGGTCACTAAATAAAGGAATAAATCAGGAATATAAACTGGGTGATAACTCCTCTTTCTCCTCGTATTTTCAACCTAGACATTTATTTTTGAAGAAGCTTTACTACTCTGCGGGTGTAAACTTCAAATACAATAATAGTAATAATAATAATAATAGTAATAATAATAATACAGGGAAGGGATTAGGTATGAGGTTAGCATACTGGACTCCCACGCGGAGGTCCCGGGTTCGAATTCAGCAGCTGACCCTTAGATTTTCTCTTCCTAGGAGCTTCTTACAGCTCACTGTCCGGTGATGGACAGTGTTGTCTATAACGAGAGAACACTGTCCGGAGGCCGGCAGTGCACTGAAAAAAGCTCCGGGCGCTAATAACCTCAGCTGTTGATGCGCCAAAAAAAAAATAATAATAATAATAATAATAGTAATAATAATAGTAATAAATACCTGGAACCAGGAAGTATAAATTAATACTTCACTACTAAATAACTTTTTTAAAAAATATATGAAGAAAAAGATATGTAAATAATATCTATTCAATAGCTGGCATGTTCACTAATTAAATTTCTCAAATTACGAACATAATACTTTTTCCTATCCTCCTTTTCATTATTAAAAAAGATGGTCCGTTTCAATCAATTTTATTCACTTAGGAACTTTTCTGGGAATAAAAATGTCCAAGTTAATCAATATTATGTGGTATTTGGGTTCCACTAAGCAGAATTCTTTCCTAAAGATCTAATAATGAACAAAGGTATCATGGAAGACGAATAGATAAAAGTCATCCGTGGGAGAAAGTAATAATTTGAGAGAATTAGACTGCACCGTTTATTTTGAGCAGGTAACCTAATGATCGCGATAATATCTTAATTCTACTGCATCTAGAGATAGCACGAATACTCCATTAGTATTGTTATGAAACAATTTAGAATCAGCTGTGATAAAATAACTTTGAAACAGCAATGTGCAGCACTCCAACGTTTTGGGGTATTCTGTTTAAAAATAAAAAGTTTTTAATTTTGTTTTTGTTTATTACTACTGTGGTGAATTTGGAATTAATGATAGTATTTTCAGACAGCTTATATATTTTCATTTCTCAATAAACAGTTAATGTGCAAACAAAATTTAAACAAAAAAACTAGAGCTTAACGATTAGAATGAAAATTAGCGATGTATTTTTTTTTTTTTTTTTTTGAACGTGCAATGTTTAAGTAATTCCAGTAAATTTCTTCACTTTGCTTCGATTAATTATTAAAAAAACTAAACGAGTTGGCACATGAGCTCAAAAATTTATTTATTATTTATAAATATATATTATGTCTATATTTACTTACAGATGTAGGTGTTGGTGTAATGGATGTCTGTTCTGTATGAACCAAACCGTATATTAGTACACAGAGACCCCAAGCAAGGGTGTACCGCAGTCTTCTTCGGGCACCCACCATCTAAAAGGATAAAACATAATTGTTGTTGTTGTTTGAATTCAAATCAGTTATAAATTTATATTAAATACAATTAACAAATTGAATAATAAAGTTCAGATTTCCTAGTGAACATTTGATAAATATATTATTTCTTATCTAACCGCAAGATAAAAAAAATAGTTGTTTAATCTTTAGAAAAAGGCTGATTTTAATAAAAAGAAGAACATATGTATATTTTATTTAAAATAATGATAGAAATTGATAAGAGATATTGCTAGAAATGACTTTAATGGCATTGAATAATTTAATGGCTTTTAGATTCGTAAAATGACAAGTCAAGCAGTCAATTACCCAGGATTTCATATCGAAAATTACAAATACTACTAGCACAACATTTCCCAATTAATATAATGTTTCAGCTAATGTTTCAGGCTTGGTTAGTTAAACGACTTAATGTAATCTTTATTTAGTTTTTAACGTTAGCCATGTATGTTAGTTGAATAATTTTCTAAAACTAAACGTTTTGCTAGTCTGCCTTTGCAATAAATATTTTTGTTGGCTAAAAGAGGTTATTATTCCATACAATGGAGATGGGCTTGTAGAATGGCTAGTTCTTTGTAAGCTTAAAGAATGCACTGCCCATTTTAGGAAGGCTTTCAACAAGCAATTGTTTCCGTTCAGTTGGATGCATGTTCTCTACCATTTCGTTACTTTAGTATACTTTCAAGTGTGGCATGCTAAAGATCATTATACCTGAGTTATTGTTACTTCTTTCTTTGACAATCTGATAATTTCCTTAATTGAATCCCACGTCATATGCCGAACATAAGGTACTTCAACCCTAGTATACTCTTATTTGGTGCAGATTTTGAAAAAAAAAAAAACAAAAGTTTTTAGCTAATACCCAAAGATACGTCATGGGACCTGTACTCTCATCAATAGCTTCGCTATGTATAAGTATAGATGTTATAATCTATTGCAGAATGAAGAAGTAGTCACCTGGACTTGAACCTGGCAACTCTGGCTTGCAATTTCACCTGCTAAAATCAGTGTTCATCCCTTCTAAATATTATTATTAATGTTTTAAACTCAGTTACGTTGTGTATAAGAAGATCGCAAGGATATTAGCGTTATAATCGTCTAAGAGGATGATCTGGAATGTGACGAGATGATAAATGGCGGTACAAGAGGATTGGAATAAGACTGTAAGTTTTCATGAAATAATTTCTAAGCCTGTTTGGCTTTAAATTTGAACTCCCTACGATTTAAAGAGAGAAAAACCATTTTGTAAAACCACTTTTTCGAGTTCAGGTGGACCTCAACCTGATTTTTTAAAAATTTGAAATCTAAAAAATCGAAAATCTGAACGATTACAATACCTTCTCTTAATAGTAGAGCAAGAGAATGTAAAAACAGTCACGCTGAATGCTTAATTCAAGAAATATTTTTATCTATTATGAGATAATTCATTATAACCAGGTCTAAAGTACGATACTATAAGTCTTCTACCAGAAATGGAATGGATATGGTCAGTAATTGGTTAGTTGACCATGACCTTAAAAGGTTGACACGGATTTGGATTACCCTTATTTCACCCGGTTCTTTGTGATAATGTTCTGTATTGATGATTTCATTCAGATGATTTATCAGCTATTTAAAATGTGAAAGAAAATTCATTTTCAGCTAAGTCTTTGTACGCATTTATTTTAAAAAATAAAAGATAAGATTATAAGCTTAAATGTTTTCTTTTTTTTATTTTTTTTTCTAGTGTGTTAAGAAATAATTAGGCTGTAGGCAATCTCTTAAATTGATTGGTTAGTGGGTAATCCAGGTAAACTAGTAAAAATCTTAATCTTGGAGAGGCTTCTTCGTCATTAAGGTTAGCGTTAATAAATGGGGTTGAGGAAATGAAAGAAGCTGAGGGGCAAGCTTGTCTGATAGTGTGTAGATCAATATGAGTTTGTGATGGCACGCATCATAGAACCTCCCAAACACCAATACCTTCATAACCCAAACAATCCCTTCTTCTCCTTCCATTCAAAACTCGTCCTCCAATAATAACTCTATTTAAACCAAATTGTTTCCTTCCAATCCAACTTCTGTTTATCGCTATCATTCCTTTTCATACTTTTAACATAACAATTTATCTCTTATCTGCTAATTTTCTACTATTAAACTGCTTTCAAAACTTGTTATCACAAACTTAATAATATTTATTTAATGATATAAAATTAGAATTTTATTAGCTTATTATTATCAATCATTTGTTCCGTTCTACTGGTCATATCTTTTTCAATATTTTGTTCTAATATTTCGCTCTATTTTATTAGTTTTAAAAGATTCCATTGGAAGTGAATTCCCAAGAGCTAATGTTCACTAATGTGACCTAAAAGATGTATTTTGGAATCCACTAAATAGAGCTTTCAATCTTTTCGGTTTGAGATTAGAGTTAAGAGTCTGTGGAAGGGCTCTTGAAGCATGTTTTTTTCCCCCTTGAAGAGCTAAACTCTAAATCTTCGCACATCGCACTAACCCAAAGCCTTTCACCTTGACAAACCGCTATTTGAGTTTACTTAGTCAGCAGTGATCCATCATCCGAAGGCTGTCCGGTTTTCTTGAAGTAAGTGCAGTGATTTTATACGAGTAACTACAGGATGGGGCAAAAGGTATAATAAACAGGTTTTAAAGGAATGTAAAACAAAAACAATTCAACTTACAGAAATTATGTTTATATTGTTTAATTCAATACAGAATCTAGTTTTTTACATTAAGTTTGAAAGATGATATCACGTAGGTGGCGGCCGTCAGCCACGATGCACTCTTGAAGGCGAATTCTGAAGTTTTCAACCGCTCTTCTGCACATTTCGTTGGGTATTGAAAACCCAAGAGAAATTCACCAGAGGCCACTTCACTTCCCTAAAGTGACTGTATGGTGTGCAGTATCCTAATTTGGGATTATTGGTCCTTACTTTTTCGAGGATAATGGGCGAACCGTCACTGTCACCGCTGAGCGCTATGTGACAATGTTGGAAGAGTTTTTTTGAACCTGAGC
The DNA here is from genome assembly GCF_049639745.1 of Rhodnius prolixus. NCBI lineage: Eukaryota > Metazoa > Arthropoda > Insecta > Hemiptera > Reduviidae > Rhodnius > Rhodnius prolixus. Next base: position 15,417,962 of record NW_027411582.1, on the reverse strand, counting down.
TGGAAGAATTGAGTGAAGCAACTAATCTGGGAGAGTATCTGGTTCCAACAGGACGGGGCTACATCCCACACTGCTAGGATTTCAATGGCGAGATTGAGGCAAGTGTTCCCCCAGCGCCTCGTCTCTTTGAGGGGTGACGTGGAGTGGCCTGCGCGCTCACCAGATTTGAGCATTTGTGATTTTTTTCTTTGGGGTACATAAAGGAAAAAGTTTTTAAACATCGTCCACGTACCCAGGAAGAACTTAAGGACAGAATCAGAGAGGAAGTTACGGCAATACCCATCGAAATGGACACATTCTGCACATTTTGTTTTTAAAAAATCTGAAGAAAATGATTTGCTGAGTTTAAATCCTCTCCTAAATAGCATCACCAAAGCATTTATTACAAGGATCTCTTAAATCTAATAAACAGTAAAATAAATTACAAAGGTTAGAACTTAAAATGTTGGAGTAAAGAGTTTTATTTATAGCTAGTTACCAATCTAATGTAAAGAGTGAATATAGAGGACTTAGCGTTGGCAGTATGTAACAATCATGATATTGAAACATGCTCGCCTAGAGATACTCATTTAACAGATACAGATAGTTCTATTAACATTGCAACCCTTTAATGTTCTTAGCATCTATAAAAGAGCTACTGTAATCAAAAAGCCTTTGTGCAAGATTATATAGGAGTTTTCTTTGGGTGTTATCTGGTGCGGAAAATCGCTGGAAAATATGTAAAATATGTGTGTCAAACAGCATGTAACTAGTCTTTACTTTACTATTGAACAATTTAATTTATTTCATTGAAATGGAATAGTTCAACTTAATAATCCTAAAGATCTGAGAGTTTCATAATAATAATAATCTAAATTGATTAATTTCTGCCAAGTAATATTTCTTTTTGCAACTGTTTCAAACTATTATGAAACTAAATATAATTTTTGGCACACAAAAACAACAACAACAACAATTCTAAAAGATCTGATGTCCTCTCACTACCTCAAGTCTTGTGTTTATCAATTTACACAGAGAAAACAAACATAACAGCACTCCAAAACACCACCAGCTGGTATACAAACAAGAATCTTTAATACTACGAAAGTATCAGACGTCAATGTTTTCAACGAAAGAGCAAATAGATTTCAAAATATCCATTTTAAAAATAAATAAGAAATGCCATAAATTTCTGATTAGATGTAGAAAATATTTTCATTTACACCTTACATTATATCTCTTTAACCGATCGGCTCTCTACCAACTACTGTTATCTACTAACATTCCTTTGTTTTCTTTCAGATTTATAGAATAACTGTTTCTATACCTATCTCTAAATTTTTATCCCAACTAATATTTGTCCCAGTCAACTTTGTTAAATCTTCTTAATCAACCTGCGTAGATCACTTTCTATATCGTATTACTCTTTCATAGACGAAGTGTTCCCTTTATGCCCTGCGCTCCTAGTTAATCGTAATGCATTTACGTTTAGAATGTCTGATGACCTATAACCTCTCCAGAAAACAGTACCATAACCCTACTTATTTAACTTAGGATTGCCATAACTGGCTTCCCAGATTATAAATAACTAAGATCTAATAACTTTCTTCGTCTCTATCACAGCTACTTCATAGAGAGGACCGTTAATATTGTGTAAAACCTTTCTTTCTCAGACATATATGATTGATTTTTCCACCATTATTAAGATCCATGATTCATGCTAGTTTGACATTTGCTGGTTTAATATGACATATATTTTGGATTGTGTTGAAAGAATTGCAAGCATTAAAGTTCAGTGAAAACGTACATTTCATCAGGCTTTGAAATTGTAACTACTTAAATATTAATTAACACATTGTAATGACACAGAATTTTAAATTTTAAAACTGAGTAGAATATTTAATTGATTCATGCATGTTTTTTTTTTAAGACCATACTGATAAAATTTCATGTAAGTTTTAAAATGGCATCCATAAATATAAGTACCTAATTTAAGTTTACTTACTGTAATTATTATTATTGTGTTTTAGACTAAATGTGAAGTTGATTTTTCGAAAAATACATTGTAAACACAAGGTCCGGGACTAACTGAAGTGGGCGGCTTTAAAAATAAATTTTCTTTCGTGCTTCAATTACTTTCCACTTTCTTGGTTTACTGAAAAATATGAAATTTAAATATAATTTTTTTTCTATTTATAGTTGAAAAGAAATTTTATCTTGTTGCAGATGTAAATAACAAAATTAATATAAGAAAATACTCAGTGGTAAACCTCTAAAGTGCACCCAATTCCCAATAACCATTAATTGTCGATAATGGTTAACTCACTATTTCTTTCACTTCATCATAAGATAATCTTTTGATATCCAAAGAGAATTTACTGTCATTGTTAAATAGCAAAAAATTATTTAATTAAATATTTAGAAAGGAGGAGTGACTAACTAATACTTTATCAATTTTATTTTTTAGAGTGGGCTAATTTTCCTTAATTAGGGATATCCTTGTGCAATTAGCAATGTTAGGTGTGGAGAGATGAAATGAATAACAATAGCTTCAACGAATCTGTATGTTATTATTTTTTATAAAGGCACATCAACTTCAAAGCCTTGTTTTTTTTAAATGCACTGTAGGCCTCTTTACAGTGTTTACTTGTCACAAATATCTGTCACAGATACGCTATGAATGTAAGAGGCTTTCTGGAAAGAGAAAAATCTAAGAGCAGACAACTTAACTAGAATCCGCTGATTCCGCAAGGGAATTCCGTGCACATTAAACCATGTGCTAAACCTTCCAAATATTATGATTAAAAATTGAGGATGCAAAATACCAACAACTTACATTGCTTAAAAGGTGATACCTAGAACACAACCTATGCTTCTGTTTTCACAGTAAAATAAGCTGAAGTAAGAACTTTAAATTATACATTCTTTTAATTAAAAACTAAAGCTTATAAAGTTATTAAGAGTTAAATTTTCCGTATTATAATTGACATATAAAATCCAGATTATAAGTTACAAATAAATATTAATTAAAAACCAACTCAACCAAAATGCTATGATTAATATGATTTATGGATGAATTCATTATTTAACCTCAACTCTAAATAGCTATTAATAAATATACTGTGCACAAAATGACATCTAGATTTAAGAATTCCAAGCACGCCGATAAAAGACTTAACTTCCTTAAGTGGTAATTCTATTTTAGTTCTTTTTCTATTTCTTTCAGTGAAATAATTCCTACAGTCCAGTAAACAGGGTTAAGCTTTTGAAAATTGAATTGCTGTCAAAAATGTTATAGCAGAATAGAATATTTTTGTAGCGAAGTAAAATAAAATATTAAATTAAATTTAGAGTCGTTCATTCAATAAGTTTAATGCTCCAGGAAAAAAAGAATAATATTGCATTTTTAATGGAAAGAAAACAATGTCACGTTTATTTAAATTAGTTCGACTTCTTAAAACAAAATTCGTTTTAAATAACTGTTTAAATAAAATTTGTAATTTCGTTGGTTTATAACGATTTTTTATTTAACCTAAAAAAAAAATGTATCTCCTAATTGGATATTTATTTTTAATACTATAAGAAAAGAAAAATTCAATGTTTTAATTCAGAGTTTTCATGAATATTTATTTGCAAAATTTCTAACATGTGGGGTAATACACATTACTCATTAGGTGGTAATGCATTTTAGAAGTTTGCGTGACGGGTCACTTCCCTATAATTCTGTAGAAATCAATTTTCTTCTTTAAAAGGAAAAAGTCACGATCAAAATTGGTAGCTTTTATAGCAGCAATATGTTAATAAAACAAAATTTTGCAAGAGTAGTTAACGAGAAAATTGCAGTAAACAGAAAAGCATTAATAACTACTTCGGAAAAGCAATTATTTAAATTTTAAATAAAGATATGTAGAAATCTCACTCATACTTTTGTATTAACTGATTCAGAGGTAATAATAACTTTTGCAATTTCTGATGAATCCCAGAAGAACTAATAGAAATGACAGACATTTTTTTTTTAGAAAGTTAGCGCACAATGTTAAAGAGGATTGCGAAAAACTTAATAATAATTTAAGTTGTGGATTTTGATCTGAAATAGCGTGGAGAATTATCCCAGCAATCAGATGCTTTTATGGACTTTTGTAACACCAACTTAAGAATAGATCTATAAAGTTTTAAGGTCTATAAATGTAGATAATTCTATTTAAATACGGCACAAAATATTGAAGTTTTAGAAAGACAAATAAGCTCACATCTTTGTTTTTATGGTAAGGTGGTCTTCAGAGGGTAATATAAGGAGTTCTAAGTAGAGTAAGTTAAGATAGTAAAGATAAACAGTTAGCCAATAGTCCTTCAATTAATCCGTAGTATGTTTGGACAGGTGATTCAGTAAGGAAGACCTTCTAAGATGCTCGAAGTGTACTTGATGAATCTGTGCACTAAACACTTGAGCAAAGAAAAACCAAAGGCTACGTTGATAAAATCGAATGTGTCAGAATGCCTGAAGTCTGCTATATCTGCATTTTTTTTTCGTAAATAGATGACCGTAGAAACATTTCGACAATGGTCCAATATTTCTGTACTTATCGCAAAAAGAAAACAGTAAAAATGTCCATCCATGACGATTAGGTTTCTGTAATCCTTGAGCTAAGTTAAACTTCTAAGAATATTTTCTATCAGATAAATGATTCGAATTTAAGAAGAGGAGGTAATAAAGTAAATAAATAAAATCAAGAATAAAAATGAAAATAAATTCAATAAAAACTGATTGGATGAAAGCTGAAAATGCTTGTATATTGAAGTGGCTATCTTGAGGGGGAAATTACTATCTGAAGAGGATTTGACACCTTCTCTATATAAGCAAAAGACTCTTTACATCAAGTCTATTTCATTTCTAAAGAGGTATTCAATTCAAAATACACTTGCAGGAAGTAATAAATCTTGATATACCATTCATTCTCTCTTCCTTCTTCTGTTTCTTTCTTTGATCGAATTCTTCCAATAATGATTTATTAATTGGTTCATTTTTTTTTTTTTTAAATTTATTATAGCGGTTAAATAAGTCACGAATATGCTCGCAAACATTACACGAATGTTATGTACAGTAATGCCAATTATTATTGTTATTATTGTAGGTGGGCTTTACATTCAAAAAAACTGATCAGATCAAACTTACTTTACTATAAATTTATTTCATAAATAATTTTTAAAAAATCCGAGGTCTACAGCGGGAATCCATCCCAGTTTCAATGGAAAGGACAACTTAAAATCTTCCTTTAGTTCTTGCCGCAGCAACCTTTCAACAGAATATTATATCGAAATTACCGGAATTATCGTTTTACTTAATATATCACGGTTCGCCTAGAACGATTTTAATTGAAAAGTTCACCAACATGAAAAATTTTTCTTTCTCCTTATTATTTGGGTCAAAACTAACCAAAATCCACTGAAAACCAAATCGGTTTACATTGCGGATTTTTTTTTTTTAATTTTTCAGGTCAAAAAACGGCTTTTTTTTTTGCATGGTTAAGCCTAATAAATGGAAAAACAATACAGTTTTTTTGCAAAACCAATGCATGCATTTTGAAGCTGAGGGAATTGACGACAGATTGATGTATTTTATAAATGATAAAAATGAAATTTCGACATTCAAAATCAATAAAAAAGACATTTTTGAGCAAAATAAGGGAAAAACAAGGGTTTCTCGCATTTCAAAGCTTACTTAACAAATAAATCAACGTTTTTTTGTGGAAGGGAATGGGACTTTTCCTGCAAAATACAATATTTATACACAGGAAAAAGTGAAATAAGCCCTGCAATGCGATAAAAAATTATTTGGGCTCTTTTAATCCAAAAAGTTTCCTTAAATGAATTTGAATTGGAAAATTTCCCTTTTCCCAGTGTATAAATATTGTATTTTGCAGGAATTTTTCTCATTTTTGAAAAGTCCCATTCCCTTCCACGAAAAAAAAACGATGATTTATTTGTTAAGTAAGCTTTGAAATGCGAGAAACCCTTGTTTTTCCCGTATTTTGCTCAAAAATGTCTTTTTTATTGTTTTATTGATTTTGAATGTCGAAATTTCATTTTTATCATTTATAAAAGACATCAATCTGTCGGCAATTCCTTCAGCTTCAAAATGCAAGCATTGGTTTTGCAAAAAACTGTATTGTTTTTCCATTTATTAGGCTTAACAATGCAAAAAAAGCCGTTTTTTGACCTGAAAAATTTAAAAAAAAAAATCCGCAACGTAAACCGATTTGGTTTTTAGTGGATTTTGGTTAGTTTTGACCCAAATAATAAGGAGAAAGAAAAATTTTTCATGTTGCTAAACTTTTCAATTAAAATCGTTCTAGGCGAACCGTGATATGTATATATATTTATTTTATCTATTTTTAGTTACTTACTCAAAACATCCACGATTGTCTTTAAGCTTTGACTGCACTACAATAAAAGTAGGTTTTTTTTTTCTCTTGTTCCAATTACTGAGCGATTCAATCCGTGCTTTGGCCGGTTTTTGTATTTTGAGAGTTCCTAAAAACGAATATACGCTATGAAAAACATAAAAATATTTATACTGCTACTCTTATTTTACATAAAAAAAAGTTTATCAAATTGTAATCCTCAATTTTTTAGGAATAGAATAAAAATATATTCATAAATGTGATTCCATTGGTTCAAATAAAAGAAATGACCAAAATTGAATCTAACACTCGGAAAGTTGAGTGTTTTCAGTAAACTGCACTGGGATTGGAGATTATTGACAAAAATCTGGCTTGTCTTCCATTCTTTTTGTAATTCTTGATAGAATGAGTTAGTAAGACCATGGTAGTTATCAAGTTCAATCAAGTTTATTTGAACCTTTCCATTATTTTGGTACTACGGAGGCCCTGGCTTCTAGGTTTAAAGATATGCCTGCCTCTACAGGGTACTGGATGTAAAAACAGGATAATTTTATAACTCAACCAAAGCAATTACTTACTTTTATTCATTAAAGAAAACGAGAAAAACTAGATAATTTCAAAAATTAAAAAAAGTAATAATAATCAGAGGATGGTGTAAAATAAAAAAAAAATCTTTAATGGAATGGTTTTAAGCAATAACAACAGACGTAAGTGATTTAAAGAATGATTACGAAACAATTTCATTTTCTTAATGTACCCCTAAAGATATTGTTCATCTAGTGAATTGTTACTTTTGAAAACAATTCTCTCCTTTAACATTCTGTTGACAGAAATAATGGTAACATAATCATAACATAACTGCTTAACGATGATACTATTTTAATCAACTTTTTTTCAGATTAATTTCTGAATATTTTGGGACTTTGCATTTCATTTTGTCTCCATTCACAAATGACATGATAATGGATTTCTATTTTTAGCGTTTAAAACATTCGTTTTAATGTTTTCCAACTAATTTTTAATATTTAATTCTGTCTTAGTTTGAATTCGTTTAATGTTTAAATGTAATGCGCTCAGCGCCATGATTTACTTCACATTTCTCTTGTGTTAATTTGGTGTAATTTGCATTTAATTAAATAAGTAATCAACCTAACTTTACAAGTTTTTTAATTCACATTAAATTTTTCTATTATTCTAATTGTCATCTTATCTTCTTCTAGTGATAATTAATATTTCGTTAAATTGTAAAGCTCATTGTAATTGTTGAAAGTAATAAATGTTTTGACAAATATATATTATGTACTTACATTAATTTTGATGGTGGAACCATATCATTTTTAGCCCCAGTCAACTTTTGCACCTTATACTGCAAAATAAGATCCTATTTATTCAAGTTTTTCTTTTTGAAAATGCTATAATTTGGCCCAATGAGTTTACCTTTGACCGAAATGATCTATTTGGCATCACTTTCTCTGTCATCCTAATACTACGTTCATTCTCTATTTTATTTTCATTTTTTTGAATAAATGGTTTTACTTATCCAATCGGAGAAGGCACTGGCCTCCACCATTAACAGTCTTGTTCGGTCTCTAAGTTTCACTTTCATTCACCACTTCAAGCAGTACTTTCCAGGTTTTGTCCATCTGGTCCAAACATGTACTTTAAATCTTCCCAGTCGGTGTCTTCTTTTAGGTCTTTAATGAAGTGTTCTTTTGGAAAGATACCTCTGTTATCCTTATAATATGCTCAGGGCGGGTGTTGGTCTTGTGGTCAAGAGCGTGGCTTTGTAAGTGGGCGGTCCCCAGTTCGAATTCCGTGTATGGCTACTTTTTATTTGTTATACAAAATTGTTTACAGTAAAGTATGAGCTCCCATCCCTGTTCACGACACCTAATTGGTAGTTGGACTTTACACTGAAAAGTCCCACCTGAAAAAATAGGCGATTACTTTACTTCTATAATATGCTCTATCCAGCTTTTAATCTCTACTTTTTATAAATTTCGGTTCATTTTTCGCAACATTTTCCTTTTATTTTCATATGTTTCTTATTAATGTTTTTATTTTTATTTTGTATAACTTCATTTTGGTCAACTTTTCGCTAATCTCAACTTCAAACGTCTAAGCTTCTATCTGATGCACACATGCTGGTCCATTTCTTTTCTTTGTTTAGAGTTGGAGTCGATTACGGAGTATAGATATCTTAATCATCTTCTCTAAGAGGTATTATATTGTTGTTAATATACACAGTTCTCGTTGCTCTTTCAATAGCTTGAAAAGAAAACCCATGTTTCACGTTCCTATTCTACCAAAAACAACATTATCAGAAAAGGTTAATAATTGGAAGGCATTTAAAAGAATTGCCCTTTGCTATTTATTCCTTTCTAAGTACAATTTTAAATAACAACTATAACAAATATAACTATAACTAAATAAGAACTATAGCCCAAGTCTATTACCTATTTTAAGAGCCACTTAATTTAGAGTACACCCTCATTCAGTCTTTAGCTTCTTTTAATATCAAAAAATTGGTTTAAAGGATGGATTTTTTTCCCCTGAAAGATCAGACATTCATCTCCAAATCCTTTTCAGAAGAAACGAATGGTTCCATCATAAATGAGTAGTAATATTTTTTTCAGATTTTTTCTCTTTTTCATTTTTAAATATGACAGAAATAAAAAATTGATTATAAATCATGAAAGAAAATACCGTGTAAAATATATCCTTTCACACGACCGCTTCCTTTTTCTGACCAAGGTAAGCACGATTTATAGTCTTACAAGGGGAGATTTGTAGAAAAGAAGGGCAGCGAGCTGAGAATAGCAAGAAACCTACAAGCTATCCTTCTGTGAGGCTTTTTTAGCCTAGAAACTTTATTTATTTTTTCTTATTTTCATTTATTATTTTTAATAAATTAAATTAAAAATGTTGAGCCACACAAACACTGAGTACAATTTGGCCACAAAATTTAGATTAGTTATTATTAGTAATAAAAATAATGAAACATGAATTGCGATCATTTTCTTTGCAAAGGGAAATCAAAATAACTTAAAAATTAAAAGGAGTCAGCAAGCGAGAAAAATGTTCATGGAAATATCAGACAAGATAGAAAAGGGCGAGTAAAAATTAAAAGAGTGGAGTCTAAGGCATCTTCTGTGTACGTTTAAAGATAAGAGTAGAAGATAGAGTAAAAGAATAAATTTCTGATTATTGGTACTCTAAAATATTATTAAATGTAATTTGATCGTAGGATATTGTGACAGAAAGAAGAATGAAATCTATTCAAGTTGTTTGCATGCTCATTTACACAAAATTAAGTAGAGGATCTTCTGGCTGAAAGACCTTCCAAAAAAAGGGATGTACTACTTAAACTGATCTAAAAAAATCACCTCTAATAATAGTAAAATCTCTCTAATAAGAGCAGATAATTTCAATATCAACTAGAAGTTCGTACACTTGCGCACGCATTTCTAGAAAATGATTTTGTGATCCATTCTGTTAAACTTGTTTAGTTAATAATAATTGTGAACTTATTCAATATCAAAATGCCGTTGCCAAATACCATTATTTTATTAGTACCATTACTAATTATTGATTATTTATTTATTCAGATTAACGTCATACGATACTAAATTTGCATTAAACTAACACAATAGTGTATATATAAAACTTATTGTTTTAGAGTAACGTTAGCGAACTATGCTTCAGAAATTTTAGAACAAAGATTTGTCAAGAGAAGTCTATTGTTGTATTTGTCATCTCAAGTGTTAAATCTTTATATTAGTTAATAAAATGAGACCTAGGCAGATCCTAAACTGTGTACTTTAAATTCCATTCTTCTATTTATTTACTTAAACGTGCTTATATCTGAATTTAATCCATTAAAAGCCTTTTAAAGTTAACAAAGTTTAAAGTTAAAGCCTTTTAAAATTCTTGTAAAACTGAACTGGAAAGCGAACGAGACCGTTCTTCTAATAGAACAATAATTAAAGCAATAACATTTCACTGACATATTTTACATTTAAAATAATTCAAATTTTCAGCGAAAAATCTCTCTTATAAGTTTATTTCTTTTTAACAAAAAATAATAATGGCTTTAATGAACTGTAACAGCATTGCTGTCTCAATGGGTCAGCATTTGCTTCTCCTATAATTACCTATTACACAAAAACAAAAAATTTAAAAAAAAATGTTCAATTTGTATAATAAAGTGACCAGCACTTAGATCCTGCCCACTTGAACAACTCAAGTCGTTAGTCAACAAAAACCACATGTAAGCTCACCTGTAGAAAACAGTCCAAAATATTTACCCTCTTCATGATCCTGCATGCATTAACCTACATTAAATACACTCTTTTTGTAACCTCCTGCACTAACTACGGTAGACTTAAAGAATTAATTGCAAGTGATTAACCATAAGACGGTGAACTTTTCACCAAAATGTGGACCACATTCTTACTTGCACGCAAGTAGCATTGAATAGAGGGAACAGCTTGCCTTTCCACGAAGTAAGTGAAATATTAATCAGCTTAACTTTTTTCTGGATGTTAACAGAAGCATTTGTCGGAACCGACCAGTATGAATTCCAAGATTGTTCAGCTGAAGGATGCCAAGGTTGATGGAGGATGTGTCTGACAACAATGCAATTGATTATACGAACTAAGAGTGTTGAAGCAACCAACAATGCTAGAAGTGGGTGTACCCCCTATGATTTGGACTTATTCCGATGGTTTGGCACTTTAAAATCCAACTTAGCTTCAGTTAATTCAACTTAATTTAGTAAGCGATAACTACCATTCCTTTAGCGAGTTCAATTGGTGGATCAACTATGTTTGCCAAAGATTCGTAAGTGCTTCATTAATACATTCTCAAATGCCTAGGCTTTGATGGCTAAATTTTATGAGGAAAATAAAGTATTGAATTCAAAGAGATTTCTTATGCAGGTGCGCAAATGATCGGGCACAAAAAAAATAAATGTTACCATGTCTTCTTAAGCAATCCGGGAAAATGTATTTCAATAAATATGTATTAAAAGACCAACGTACCTTCATTTTCACAGAAAAAGAATAATCTTATTAAAAGTATTGCACATAATTATGAATAAGATTGAAAAAGAGATTAGAGATATCCAAAAACAATGGAGATTGGTAACATTCAGGTTATAAGGTTTCCTTTGGATGCTAACTATAAAGCGGAATTCTCTTCTTTTTTTTTATTAGAGAATAACCTTTACAATGGTTGAATAGACACAAAGGCTCCTAATTAATTCGCTTCCACCCAATCAGTTTCAAATTACTGTGTGAACAGAACAGGGAGATTCAATTATCTTAACGCCTACAATCATCCCGGAGATGAATGAAACTGTATCCCATTTAAGGTAATAAGTTATATCGGATATTTTCAAAATTATATTCTCGGAATAATAAATCCCCAGTCATTAAAGGCATTTTTTTTGGAAGACAGTAGGGTATTATATGATAAAACGAAATAGAAGAAAACCCTTTGAATAAATCTAAAGAACCACTTTTGATCTTTTAATTTCAGAGTTTTCCTCTTTGTATTCTCTTTCTCTTTTGAAATTAATTATTTTGTGATTGAGAAGGAAGGAAAGCAAATTGAGAAATCTTTTCAATGTCATCAAAACAAAATAAAAAATAAATAAGGGCTCAAGAATGCCCAAATTGTACCAACCAGATTTTGGAAGATTCACTCTTCCACCAGGATAAAGTGGAATGATCTTTTCTTCACGATTCTAGCGGTTTCTGCGTGTATCCTAGCTTAAAAATATTTACACATTGACGTTGGAAATCTTACTTTAACCGTAACTACATGGGTTTAGGTTATTGTCATAGGCAAACTAAAGAAAAAAGGTAGCTCATCATTTCACTCGCACATTACATGTAGTATACTTAAAAGACCTCTGTTCAGTGTATTGAACAGAGAGAATGGAGCAGCAATGTATCATTTTTAGTCGCCATGGAATAATTAAGTTGAGGAGCGAAATCTGTCCATATGTGGCGTAGAGAAAACACGGACTTAGCTCATACCGTAAGAGGCCCTAAAGAGGGAACAATAGCCACCAATCAGCATCTTAAACCTTTCCGTTAATTTTATTACTTCCTCGCCAACTAATCCTTCAATTCCTTTTTTTCTCTAAAATACCTTCCCTGCAAACACATACTGCGTGCGCAGAATTCTTGAGGAAGCAGCCTTTCTATCGTGCAGTCTATCTTCTATTCAGTGATCAGAATATTCAAATTAAATGTTTACAATTATTAAACGTAACAGTAAAGATTGAACACGATTGATTTCAAGCTCTTTAAGAAGGAACCGCCATACGAGGTCTGTAAATGAAGTAATGAGACTGATTTTTTAAATTTTTTTATTCAAAAAGAACAATTCTATATTGTCGCCTTCAAAATAACTTCCTTCTGAAGCCACCCAGCGCTGGAGACGTTTCTTCCACTCCTCATAGCGGTGCTCGAACTCAACTCCGATACTGGAATAGCCTTCAGATGGTCGGTTACAGACGTTTGAATGTTTTCGACTGTCCCAAAATTTCTCACGAATGTTTTTCGAAGTTTTTCAAGAACCTCTCGGTAAAAGTGTCTTCGAAACTTCGAAAAAGGGTCATTCATGTGAGACCAAACATCAAGAACAAGTGGGTGTTGCATCACGATAATGCTCCTTGTCACACAGCAACTTCAATAAACGAGTTTTTGGCCAGTAAAAACATTCCTGTGGCTCCTCAGCCTCCTTATTCACCTGACTTGAGTCCTTGTGACTTTTTTCTCTTCCTGAAGTTGAAAAATCACCTCAAGGGAACTCATTTTGGGACAGTCGAAAACATTCAAACTGCTGTAACCGACCAGCTGAAGGCTATTCCAGTATCGGAGTTCGAGCACTGCTATGAGGAGTGGAAGAAACGTCTCCAGCGCTGTGTGACTTCAGAAGGAAGTTATTTTGAAGGTGACAATATAGAACTTCGGTTTGGCCATTTATCACTTTAAGGACAGGTAATCAGGGCCAGCTAATTTGGGGTATTTATTAGAAATAAATACCATGTACGTAAAAAAATTGTTCAAGAAAATTAATTTCACTGCTTGATTGAAGCCCAATTATCTTCCCACAAAAAAGTGAACATTGTTATTTTGAAGAACTATACTATTTGTAGATTGTACAAAATTATTTGCAAAAAAAAGGAATCACTCAAGTTTGTAAAAAATATTGTCTTGAAGTTTTTGTTTCATGCTTTTAAAAAAAACAGTCGCCATTCTGCTTTAAGAGTGCTATTAAAGATTTTGGCGTTCAGTGTATTGAAATAAGAGCCATGAAATATGATAGTATTAAACTTAGAGAAAAACTTTTAGAATTTTAATTATAATCCATCTTATCATATTGTTAAGTTTCGATTTATCTGTCAAGTCAAGACATTTTAATAACTAGTTAGTTTATATACTCTTGAAAACTCAACTAAAACTTTAGTAATAAATTTTAAGATGCAATACTAGTGACAACCTTGATTGTCTGTGGAGAAAAAGTGTTCCATATACTATAAAGTATTGCTAAGAAACATGAAAAGTACTTATTGAAGGTCTCAGGAAACTGGAGAAAATTATATAAAAGGCCAGAGTGGGATTAGAGAAGAAAAGCCGTTAGGCTCCATCATCGTCAACGCCTCCACAATAACATTAAATATCAATTTTCATTTTTTCTTTTTTATTTTTTAAATGTACGTAAGTTGAGTGAAAAAATCTTTTTCCTCATTATTAAATAACAAAGTTTAAAAAACATCTTGACATTTTCCAAAATATTGCAGAACAAGTGCATTATTTACAGTTTCATTAAAAACAAAATCACTTTGATTATACTTTTTAAAATATTATAATATTTTAGATAAACAATAGATTAGCACTCAGCGTAGCTATAAATAATACTTAAGTAACTAATACATTATAATAAAACGCTACCGTCAAAGATTACATATTATTATCTCCTAGTTATGATACTAAGAACGCAACACACTGACCTAATGAGGGTTTTATTAGTGTGCAAATAGGCTATTAGTGTCTTAGAAATGTGACAGAAATAGACAGGTTGTATAACTTCACTCTTCGATGAGCCACTTGCTCTCCAGTGTAAGCTACTTGGGTCTCTATATGGACAAAAGACTCACTTGAAATCTACATACTAAACTAAGAAGAACGGAACTAAACTGGCGATACAAACTGCTGTCACGTTTACTCCATAAATATTCCCTTGTTAATCTAGATAATGAAGTTCTTATCTAGAAGATTGAACTGAATGGACTTACGGGAAAGAAGTGGGCGGCTCTAATAAGTGCTCTATCACCGACTAGAAACTCTCCTATTCAAAATTACTTAGCAGAATAACCAATACTCCAATTTACGTTACCAACCATTAAACCCATTAATCCAAGAATTTTTCCCATTTTATTCCTGTAAATTTTTGCTCAAATTTCTAAAATCAATTTAGTTTGGTGCCTACTGAATTAAATAAATGTTTTTAGCGCGTTGTATTTGGGAAACAGAAATTTAAAAAATCGCTAAAATTTCAAAGTTTACTATTCTGCTTTCAAAGTTTGATTTCAAATACATTTTTCAGTTGTCCAGATTTTTTTTACCAAAAATGGCTCCAATGATATTCAACAATTTTTTTTTTTCTTCAAAATTAATTAATCGATTTAAACCAAAACTTAACTCTTATACATTTAATAAAAGTTTAATTTAAATAAAACATTTGTAATAAAAATATGTTTGCAAAGAAGGATCTAATAACAGAAGATTAAACATGCGGGTTTACACCCACATATCTTTGTGAATAAAACCCACGCAAATATTACAGGTATTTACAGTGAGAGTAAATACTAATGTACAGTTGTTTCTTCTTTTGCTGACAGAAGATTTACAAACATTTATAAGTAGATAAACTGTAGTTAATTCATTAAATAAGTTTATTCTTATATACCGCAATTCTAATTGTCAAAAGATATAATAATTTAAACATGCATAATTTCGAAATTAATAAATAAAATCTTTTTAAATTCATTATTTCAAGTTAGTCTAATAATTTTTATATCAAGTTAAAGGTAGGTTACTAAAAAGTACAGGAGCTTTAATACTTTTATTGACTAAATTCGCAGAAGTGGAAGCTCGTTAAAAGGTTTCTATGCCCTTTCTTTTTTCCTCTATCTACAGCAAAAGATAATTTCCTTTTTCTTCTTTTTTGTATCCCAGTCCTTTTAATCTGATAAAGACTCGAGATATTTTTTTTAGGTAAGCGTTGTTTACACAAATGTTTCACAATTTAATGAAAGAAAACTTTTTAATTTAGCAAAGTAACGTTTTAAAATTTGAACAATATTCTCATGTTTCAATGGATTTGTCCAAAAATATTAATTCAAAAACTTCTGATTTGAATCTTCAGATATTAAGTACGACTTTCTCTCTTTTTTAATGGAAACTTTTTTCTCCCCAACATTGAATTTTACTGAAATTATTATAGCCCTCAGTGAATAAATGAAATAGGTGTGGATCAGCTACTTTAAAATAATGAAATTACTTTTATGTTATAAGCGGTTTGAATGACCCTAAGTAAATGAGAAAGTGGCTGAATAAAATTTAAAGCGAGCTTCTATCATAACCAAACATGAGGTTTCAATTTTAAAGCTAAATGTAGGTCTTCTAGTGCCTTAGAAAATAACTTTTACAATATATTACGGTACATTGTACTAAATGGAATTTTAGAGATCTTGTGGTGAAAATTTGATAGGAAGCAGCTACTCATGCTCAAGCTTCTTCTTTTACTTCAATGACTATCAAGATAAAGATATCAAAGACTAGTTTTTAAAGATAAAGTTCTGGACTTGGGTATCTGCTACCTAATTTGAAGCCGAAGTAAAAGCTCTTAAGCAGTTGCTGGTCATTCCGTGCTCTAACTAAAACCGGTGGCTAAGAAGCGATGGCTGTTCTGGGAGTTAGCACAGTATGCCCTTCTCTACCCTTCCCGAATCTAGGGCGATTGGAGGTTTTTTCGCTAGAGTTACTTTCTTCGGGCGACATATAAGTCCATCCTGACTTGACATACACCCTCCAGTTCTCGCCAATAAATGACCGAAAGTTTTCACCCAGACACATTACCCTTGCCTCTAGCCTTATACTTTTTTGAATACTACGATTCACTCTACAAGATGGTACAATTTTTAAAGTCTCTTTAAAGAAAGGGAGAGACAGTGAAATCTACCTCTTCTATTGCCTGAATTCTTTACCATCGATGGTTTTAATAAGACAGTTTTTAGTACCTTGGAACTGGAGATGATGTTTCCTGGAGAAAACTCCCGCATTTTGCAAAACGAAAAGGTTTTACTTGACACACCAACAAAGGGTCATAATAAACTTCTTTTTACTGCTAACAGAACCTACCCCAAGTTTAATGTAATCTATAACCTCTATTCCTCAAAATCACAAAATATGTTTCAAATAAAATAAAAAAAACATTATGTGGCTAATTAAATAATAATCAGAAGAGTAAAACGTTTAAATCATAATTATTGCAAAAATAAGTTTAACAACACCTAGTTAGCCTCACCCACAGGTAACCTCAAGATGTGGTAGGATTTGGGTGGTACCCTATTCCTAGAAATAAATTGTAGTACATGTAGAAAGGGGTCGCAAAGAAGAAGTAGCTAGATACAGTCGCATTCATCAAATGCTATTCATTTTATATCATAGACAAGTAGTATTCGTGCAACAATATTCGCTTATTTTTCAACCAAACTTCTCATGATCTTATCGTCACTTTAAATATTGATAAACATAATTAATGAATTGGAGAGTTGTATTATCTCCATTTCAACTCTTATTTATGTAAACCCAACGCAATTTAAATCTTCCTAAACTTCTGCTAGGTGAACATAAAGAAAATCGACACTATTTTCAAGTATTTGAATAAAACATTTGCATTGCTAGTGTTCCTTATCTTGTTAAGTGAAGCGATGATATAGAATCATAACGATATCAGTAATGTTGTGGGGATAGTATTTTAAAACATTCTGTAATGTGAGAAAATTTGAAAATAATAATTATATAAACAAAAAAATTCAATAAAGTGGGTTTTTTTTTTCTGGTACCAATTTCGGTCAAAAACTTTTCGCTTCTGAGCAATTTGATAATAAACTTAAGGAAACACGATAGTACAATCAAAATCTGTAAATATGGTACATTAGAAAGCAATACCTCTTTCCAGAAAGCGACTCTCCATTTTTCGAATTTTTACTTGTGTACAAGAGAAAGTAAATTCTTTATTTTTTTAGTTTTTATATTTATATACATTTGGTATAGATTAGATTTTTAATAACTTATAATTTTGATTTGTAACTTTTATCGAGTCATCAGATTTCTGATGTACTGAAGCTCCTGAAACTTACGCTTTTAACAAAAAATGTAAATCAGTTAAATTTTGAAGCAAGTAGAAAAAAAAATAATTAAGGAACATTTAAATAAGAGAAAGGTGTGTTTAAGTAATTTATAACCATTTGTTTTTTTATAATAAAGAATAGAAATACATAAGAGGATACAAAAATAATAAGAATAAATAATAAACAAAAAAAGCTTCTTAAAGTAAATTAAGAATAATCTACTAATAACAATTTTTTATTATTTTTCTTGCTGTGATAGGTATGTATTTGTATGGAAAGAGATGTTGTAAAGGATTGTTGAAGTAGCAAACAGAGATTACAGAAGACGGCAATGAGTGCCCTTGCCTGGTGAAGAACCTCAAGAGGGTGTCAACTGCAGAACCTCAAGGAATATAATAACCCGTTAGATGGGGCATCCGAAGAAATTTTACCGGCCGTTTATTTTATTTTATTTTTTCATGTATTTATTTTCATGTTTTATCTTTAATTATTACCGTAATTTGAATTAAATATAATCTATATTAAATGCGTAAAATTCTTACCTTTTTCATTATTATTTTTTTGGAAGGTTTAGTTCAAGTCCATGGGGCCTTTTCTTGTAGGTTTTTCTTTAAAGAAAAAAAAATCAACAGTTTTTTTTTCAGAAGGGAAAAAATTTGGGATGGAAAGACTGAAATATCCCGTTGCAGAAGACTGTTGCGTAGGCAGCTAGATACTAACATTGTTCAATGCCAGTCGAGTCTGCGCTATGGCCGATTTTGCACCTCCTTACACCCTCAGAAACTTTACGGGGGTTAGTGGCCAACCCCTTTCTGCTCTTTTCCTTCTATAGTATGAAGCAATGTAGTAAGGTTAAATCAATTGGAAATTGAACCCTAACCCATTCTTACATAATCCTAAAAGGACGGACATCCACTGCTCTCTAGCCACAATCACGTGACTTAACTTTCATGCGCTTTCATAAGTAGCCATTCTTGAATGAGAACAAGCAAATAGGGGCCATCCTGTAAACAGCAGCAACTACTCAATGATATCGACATTGAGACGCTGAATACACTCAATAAATAACCGAACATTGATAGTTACTCAACGAAAGAGTAACAGGAACATTTTATCATATTATTTTGTTCAAGCTCAACTGATTACTGGTTGGCTAAGGTCGAAAACGAGAAGAATTCTCCTACCTACGTTGAAACTTCCTCCTCTTTTGTTAATAAGAAAATTACTGCTACTTGTCAAATTTTCTTGAAAAGAGCTTTTCACCGAATCTTCTTTAAGCGTCGTAGACGAACTCTTTAGCAATTTAACTTGCAATATTTCCCAAGATAATAGTTTTTCTTGGAGGGGTGGAATCTAAAGAAATTAGTTCACTTTCCACCCACACATCACAACATTGGCTAGGTAAATAACTTCAATTGCCTATTTTTTTAGACGGGGCTTAATGTGTTTATAAACAAACTAATTTTCCGTTCATGAGGTGGAAGCTCATACTTTACTGTTAACAATTCTTTCAAAAATAAAAATTAGTTAAACATGAGATTCGAACTAAGGATCTTTCACCTAAATTCCACTCTTATAATATAATCACTGCACCAGATCCAATAGGAAAAAAGGAATTTACTGAACAATTTTTCAGTTGCTATGACTTAAACTATTTCATATAAATTTAACATTTACTTACTCAATGAATTTACGATGTTTTTTAAAAACATTCTCAACCAAAATTTATTATTTTTGTAATGGGTTTCTTATGAAATTAGAACGTTAAAGTTTTCCTCTAAATAAGCAACCATTTCATCTATTACAAACATTAAATAAACTATTTTAAAAACATGGCAAACCTTAAACATTTGTAAAATTAACCTACAGTATACCGTTTCTTAGTTATAAATAATGTCGATAGAGAGATTGATGTAGTTTGTTGAGCTTTTCATACAATTTTATGCAACCTACCTTCCTGGCTATTTTGTGTTTTCTTTAACTTTAGGGAAATAAATCATTCACTGTACTCAGTAGTCTTGGATGTGTTCAGCTGACCCTGAAAGTAGACTTGAGACGAATAAAGAAGGCTGGATTATGGTTCTCTAGTGGATCCTAAGTCATTGGAGGTACTGTTGATAATAAAAAGAGTCGACCGTATGACCGATAAAGCCTGTAAGCCTCTGATTTAAAAGTTATTAGCTGGACAAGGCAAACTCTGCAATATACTGAACTGCAAAAAGAATGATGGCTGAAGAAGCCTTCAGTGAGATGTATTTGTAGTTGTACAATAACAAATATTAATAATTTAATTAATTAAGATTTTGTGAAAAAGGCCTACTTTTTAATTTTTCTTTGAATTTGATAATCTAAAGAATCCTCTAGAAATACTTTCTTAAAGATTTTGCCCTTCCTGAATTTGCAATAAAGATTTTATTAAGGAACGTGGGATGTTTATGGTGTTATGTTCTAGCGTGGTTACTTATACTTTGATAAATAACCGGATTAATAGCATAGGATCAGCGAAAAAAGAAATTGTCGACTACTAAAACGCCGTAAAATGTCCTAAGAGGAAAACTTGCCAGTGCATTGATACAAAGCAGTGCTCATCAATTCTAGCCACTTTATACTCAAATGTTTAGAAATTAAATTCCAATCCATTTTATGTCTTCAAAGTTTAAAGATGTGATTAAGTTCATTGTTTTTATATGAAGAAATGAAATTTATTTACCAAATGCACTTGACACTTTCTTTTTGTTGAATCCAAAGCAATTCAGCTTTTCATCATTGGTATACTTCTTTGCCATCGTCAAATCCCTTTGGAAAGGATTGCTGTTGTCTACTTTCATGAACTTTTAATAATATTTTTATTTTCTGCCATTTTAACAGTTGATTGGAAAAATATCAGTTCAGTAATATAGGATTCAGTCAAAAACATTCGTAAATTCTGATAAAATTAAAAATTATGTTTACCCAATCAGCTTATTAAAATGATACTATCTCTAGTTAAGAAGAATAATAATTCCAGATAAAAATTGTCATTAGGAACTTCAATAAAAAAAAAAATTACATGACGCACTGTAAATCAGGCCAGGCAGTTCAACATTCAGACATAGCGGCGCCTCCAGAACACCAAATAAAACAAGTTCTAACGACATCAATATCTGTTGTTCAGTCAGCCTTTACAAGTAAATAAATGACTTTAATAATAAATAGATCAAGTCATTTAGAATTATTTGGAAGGTCATTAATGTATATAATGTGTGCTTAATTTTTTTGATATTTAAAATTAATGAAGCATGGACTCAACTATGTACTCCTGACTGTGAGGAGATTCGGCTTTTAATACGATTGAATATTTTTCCACTTCAAGTAATCCATAGAAACAAAACAAAAATATGGTGAGACGAACTTTATCTACTTTTACTACACGATTGACGATTTTTTTTAAATTTTACAGCTAAGAGGGTTTCTTGCAAACGTATCAAATTTTTTAAATTGAGTTTTACCCAAGTATAAATTTATATGATGTCCTTTTAGTTTTTCGTTGTTTTATTGATATTTGCTTCAACCACTTTATTTGAACTTGATGTATTATCAATATAAAGTCAAATTACTTTTATTTGTAATGTTCCATAATTTGTAATAAACTGAAAGGTTAAACATCTCAGTTAGCACTTATAGATTAAAGTACAACAGGAACGGCGTTTCTGGCTGGGAGCCAAAAACCCTTGCTTTATTGTGTTATTGCCTAATATCGAAGTCTTGACCTTGAGAGTGTTAACTTTAGTTAAGACAAAAACTGCCCTGATAGATGAAGACGTCTCAACCTTTGATAATATTATCTAATTCAAGGTTACTTGTAAGAAGAGGACAGTTGCTCTTCAGTCAGTTCATCTGACACCTATTCAGGCAGGGACGTTGTTTTTTTGGAGTCCCTGAGCCAATGTAAACGACGAATAAAAATTCAATGCTAAACAAGTTATAAGCCCTGGTCATAGATCAGGGTTGAAGGTGGGTTTAAATGGTTTGAGCCCACTTTATTATTTTCAGTGATTTTTTTCTACATAAACGGTTTGAAGCAAACCAAAGTTTTCATGCTAATAATGGTTGAAGGAGAGATTTTACAATGAAATGAAGCGTTGATCTTGTTGCGACTCCGATTTATTATATGCGAATGCTTTATAATAATAATGCATCCAGGAGCGGAGCGCGGACATTATTTGTGAGTTCAATTTAGCCCCGATAGATAGCAGGAGCCTCCTACTTTGGCACCCGCAGTAAATCTTATTGCAAAGCAATTAGAACCATTAAACTAGAACAAGTGATTTAACTAGGATAAGGATCTTTTATTGACAGCAAAAAGTAGTTAAATATGTAACCACAAATAATGCCTGGTTTAACCAGGTTTTAAAAAAAAATTAAATATTAATTATGATAGTTCTTCTTAAACTATCTACGTTAGCGTTGACCTCAGTGACATACTGGTTTGATAAAGATAGTGAAATATTAAAAATGTTAAGAAATCAACAATTTATTTGTACTAAAATAAAATTATTAATAATCAAAACGTTTTCTACAATAAATTATATAATCAAAAGTATCTCTTATTGATTTAAGCTATACTTTTTCTGTTTAAAGGAACGCTTTTGCAAACAGATCCTTAAAAAACAACTTTTAAATTTAAAAGATTTAAACAAAGAAAACAATTTAACAATATTCCGATTATTTCAAACAAAACTCAGATGTGTTTAATCACAGAAATCACTTCTTAAGTTCTGAATTCGCTGCATTTTTTCTTGCTTTTATAATAGAACTAATGAAAAATTCTCCTGCCTTATAGGAACTCCTTACTAATGGGCCACTTGCTGTGTACAAAAAGCCCATTTCGTTTCCAACTTTTTCCCAGTATTTATACTTCTCGGGATGAACATATTCAACTACTTTCAGATGTCTTCTAGTTGGCTGCATATATTGACCCAAAGTTACACAATCAACATTATGTTCTTTTAAATCTTTTAATGTCTGTTCTATTTCCTTATCAGATTCACCTAAACCTAGCATAATAGAAGATTTTGTGATAAGTTCTTGATTTATCTCTTTTGCTAATTTCAATACTGTTAAAGTCTGACGATACTTAGCTCGTGGATCTCGAACATATGGTGTTAATGCTTCAACTGTTTCTATATTATGGGCGTACACATCTAGTCCGCAGTTGGCTACTGTAGCTATAGCATTTCGATCTCCTCTAAAATCTGAGACCAGACATTCAACTAACATTGTATCTTTCATTCGTTTAATTTCTTTTACAGTAGTAGCAAAATGAGTTGATCCGCCATCAGGAAGGTCGTCTCTATCTACTGAAGTCAATACCACGTAATCTAACCCCCAGGATACTACGGCTTTGGCCGTATTTATAGGTTCTTGTGGGTCCGGAGGAGGAGGGGTTCTTGAAGTTTTAACAGAGCAAAATCTACAACCTCTTGTGCACGTATCCCCTAGTAGCATAACTGTTGCCGTGGCAGTCCCATGTTCACCACCACCCCAACATTCACCAATATTAGGACACCTAGCTTCCTCGCAGACAGTGAATAAATTCAAACCTCTTAGCTGTTCCTTTATTCTTGAATAATGTGGGCCCATTGGAATTTCTCGTTTCAACCATGGAGGAAGGCGTAATCTCTCAGTATCTCCTTTCTCTCTCTTTAATTTACCTTTATAATCATTCCAATTCTTCTCGGTTACATTTTCTGCAAGAAAATCTTGCAGATCTGGTCCTTCATTGAATTTATTTTGTAGTTTCTCCGGAATAAAATGTTTAAATCTCACTAAATTACGCACTGGATCTGTTAAACGATTCACGAACATTTTTATACACTATTATCTAAAAAAAATTAACCTTCTCAACTGTTACCTGTAACATATTCCTGACATTTGATCGATTAATCCGATAGCATGACACTATAACCTTAGTTTAGACAGAAGGGAAAGTGATGGTTTGCTACTAATGGTAGGTTGTAATTTAAAGAACGAAGTACTTCTTTGCAGACGGTATTTAATATTTGAAACCTATAAATTTGTGTGAGTAGTTTTTTGAAGTTTCTAAAAATAACAGTAAATTCTTAAGTAATTAGATAGTATGGAAACAGTAGATACAAAATCAGAAAATGGTATTCCTACAAATGAGGAAATAGTTGATTCTTTAGTGAAATCTTTGGAAAGTTCTTGTCAAGTTGAGCGAGAGAAAATTGATGTCAAAGATAATGAAAATATGAAAGAATCACTTTCAGAGAGTTCTGTCCCGTTAGAAAGAGATGAAAATCTCAATGGTCAAGAAAATGATAAACAGAAAAGCGAAGAAGATGATTTCATTGATGAGGAGTTTCTAAAAGAGCAAGAGAAGTCTTTAAGCGAAGAAGATAGAGTTGTAAGTAATCATTTGTGTAAATAACAATCTATTTTCAAAATTACGACTCTTCCTTTTTGTCTTTAGCGCACCGTCACTACTTATTGTATTATTTATGACAAAAAAAAATTGGTTATTCCTCCCTTGCATTGTTACATTTTCCATCTTTTTTAAGATATCAAATTGAATTCAAATATTTGTAAACGTTTTCGTTAACAAAAAACGTATTTGATTTGATAAATTCCATTTAGAGAGCTTCCTTAAGCTCAACTTTTCAACCATGTGTTTTAATTGTTTCCAACACTACTTTTTTAGTAGAACGAATAATTTGTAAAAGAAAAATTAATTAACTGGTTTGTGTCTGTGTATTTAAGGCTGTTGTATAGGTAAAATCTACGGGAATGCTAAATCCAAGTAGGTTCCTGCACCAACTGCTTCTGCAAGGCCTATATTATTGTATGAATGTTAGGATTGCCTGCGTTTTTGACTTTAGGCTGAAACACCTACAGAGTCTTGAAAATATCTGATTAAATTAATCAATTTAAAGATTTAATATTGTTTTACTCTTTAGAGATTAAATTCAGAGGCAGCTGAACTGAAGAAAACCGGCAATGAACAGTACAAAAACTGCCAGTTTCAAGAAGCTGTAACTACATACACTTTAGCACTCCGTACATGTCCACTCTGCTATAACAAAGATCGGGCCATGTTATATGCCAACAGAGGAGCAGCCAAATTAAGTATTGTGAGTATTTACTTAAGGTAGTCGTTAACAGAACATACTGGCAGAATATTTCCATCCATCTATTTTTCTTTTTATTTTATTTTTTTAAGAATCTCACCGAATCGGCTATTGATGATTGCAGTAAAGCAATTGAACTAGATCCAGATTATGTGAAAGCGTTAATGAGGCGCGCTCAGTTATATGAAAAAACTGACAAGCTGGATGAAGCTCTTGCTGATTATAAAAGAATTTTAGAATTGGATTCAACGCATAAGGAAGCTGTAATGGCAAATATGGTTAGTAAGTTGTATTGATTTATTATTTATCTTTTAGTGTTATTATTTTCTGACTATAGAGGTTTATTTTGTACAAAATGTAGACTCCGAAACCTGGATGGACGAGAAACTGAAACTAATGGTTTCGTGATAAAACTTAAACTTGTTTTTAAAACTAGTGCTTCAAAAGCAAACTTGAAATAGGAAATACAAATTTTTGTGAGAATTTAAATTCAAATATTAATTTTCTTACATCTAAATGTTCTAATTTCCGTTATTTGATTTCGTTTTAGAGATTACCACCTCTCATTAATGAAAGGAATGAAAAACTAAAAACTGAAATGCTAGGTGAGTTGGAAGCTAGCAGTAATTAAAATCTTTTTTGTTTGCATATTTTGTTCTGCATAATATTTAATGTTTTTTTTTTTGTCATGTAGGGAAGCTTAAAGATTTGGGCAACATGGTTCTTAAACCTTTCGGTCTATCTACAAACAACTTTCAGATGGTACCAAATGAATCTGGCGGATATTCCATAAGTTTCAAACAATAAAAATTAAACTTTTTAAATTTTAAAAACGTTCCTTTGTAAATATTATATAAATTAAACCAAAATATTTTCAGTACATTTATTTTTTACATTTTGTAAAAAAAAAAGTTTCATATTTTGTCAGCTGTCTTTTTTAATCATTATTTTGGAAAGCAAATTGAAAATTTATGTTTAATAATAACTAAACAAAAAATGAGAAAAATGACCAAAATGCCTGAACGTCGTTTAGACTTTTTGTTAGTAGAAGGTGCTAAGGTTGACAGGTACAACTCTTTTCATTATATTTTTTTAAATCTCGGAGCATAATTTGTCTTTCATTATAAATTTCATTAAATGCAACCTTCTGAATTATAAGTAAACTTAGAATTTACTACAATTGATATTACTTATGGAGTATTCAATCATTAAAAATTGGATCGCAGTTATTCCACGGTTTACAAATTTGACGACTTAATTTTCATCACCTTATGCATGGATTTGTTATACGTAATTATTTTGTTATAAGTACATATATAACCTAAGAGTGTAACTTTACTCTAATAATCGACTATTCATATTTAATAAAATTGATGTGAACTAATATTTATAGACTCAATTTTTCGTCTTTTTATTTTCATTAATAAAAAGTTGTGACATTCCTTTGGTAATGTATTTTAAGTACATAACTTAATCATCCACCAATTCTAACAATTGTAGATGGTAACATTCGAAATTATTTTTGCCATAATATTTATTACATTGAATTCTGTGCAACTGTTTCCATTATTGCAAATATGATTTACTCACACCTGTCTCTTTAATTTAAAAATATTTAATCAGTTAAGTGTGTCAGTAAAAAAATATATTCTTCCTAAAGTATCATTTCAGTATAATGTACTGTTAACTCACCCATTGTGATCTAAAGTACTGATTTACTGTTTTTAATTTGTGTAAAGGTTATGTTAATTAAATTTGTTTCTTTGATTTAAAGTTTGAAGAAAGTGAATGGGCTTTCATCCATTGTCAGAGTTTAATTCATCACGTTCATGTAGCGAATTTAATATTTACATAAAAGATATACACTAAA
The DNA here is from genome assembly GCF_049639745.1 of Rhodnius prolixus. Classification (NCBI taxonomy): domain Eukaryota; kingdom Metazoa; phylum Arthropoda; class Insecta; order Hemiptera; family Reduviidae; genus Rhodnius; species Rhodnius prolixus. Next base: position 15,391,151 of record NW_027411582.1, on the reverse strand, counting down.
CTAAAGAGGGTAGAATTCAACAAAATAGGCAAACTGTGGGGGATTAAAGAATCAATATGAATCAGCATCACATGTACAATCAATTTTTCTGTTAATTTTAGATGTCGTACAGAAAATACATCAGCTCTAATAGATAGAGTATGGATGCTTTCAAGGCCGCCCATGTTTAATGCCAAACCTACAGTATGTACTTCAATTGTTTCAATTTACTAGCGAAAAAGTCTTCTTTTTTTTTATATCCTGGTATTTTTATTATAACTATTTTCAGATAAAACTAATATTTCGTGAATTTAGGGAATTGTGCAATCCTATTTAGTGTTACACGTAAAAATCAACGACCAGAGCTTTTAGATAATAAAGAGAGTGGCTGTAGGCCTCGCCCATTGTGATCGAAAGATTTATTGTAGCTCCTTAATGAATCCGTTTTTTTTTGTTTTTTTTTTTGCCAAGATCCCTGAAGAAGTGAGTAGTCTATTGTGGAACGAACGGAGCTTAATACTTTTTTAAAAATTGAACTGAAATATTTTAAGTAGTTCGTATCATTCAAGAAATTCTGTATATGTGAAAACGATTTTTTGGTTTGTTAAATAAACTTGTTCATCTATTAGTTTTATTTGATCTTGGAAAAAGGTTTGACCAACGTACCTACAAAAAAAAAAAACTGCATTACGACCCGAGTCTAGGACAGTAATCCAGATAAGGTCTTGGGCCATTCTTAAATTTCTCCGCTAAGGAAATTATTTTTCTGAAAAAATTAACAATTTCTTGATAGAAAAGTTAAAAGTTCTTCCTATTCTTCGGACCAAAGATCCCGAAACTAATCTCTTGCAAAATGGCCATTTCAAACACATTATCAGCCCCGTCTGGATTGCCACTCTGCAATTTAGTTAGCAAATAACCCAGCGTACTCGAACACCAAGTTTTGATGGTAATCTGTAAACAAGTTAATTTCGTTTATAGCTCAAACTTACTTGATAAACAAGTTTGTAACGAATCCTTTTTGTGGAAAAGGATAATATGTCTTGAAAATGTTTTGACATACAACTGAAAAAAACTAGTAACCATTACAAGTCATGAACGATCTCTTCTGACATCTTATGTTTTGTCAAAAACAATAGGAATTTCAAAATTCTTAGTTCATTATTTTATAATATGGAGTTTATTAAAATGCTAAACCATTTTTAACTGCACGAATCTTAAGGTAACGTCGCGTTTAAGCTTAAACAAAATTCAGTAAGGTACTTTTAATGTGAAGAAATTTTAAAAAATATGTAGAGATGTCAGCAATCGTGCAAGCAGTAATGTCTTTCTCTTTTCCAACACATGGCCAAAGAATATAAATTCGTTTATTGTTAGATATTAAAAGGATGTTTCTTTATAAAAATTATTTCAACAATTTTAAACGTTTATATAAAAAAATAACACTCATTTCACAAATTATTTTACTGGGCACAATAGATCTTTTTGATTTTTAAAACACACTCACAACAAGTTTTTTAATTCTCTAGGCAGTAAACTAATTTATAGAATTTGAGAGCACGACAATAAAATAATAACTTTCAAAAACAGGTGTCTGCAATGCGACAAGAAGTGATGCGACAGACACTTAAGGGTACATTTAACAAATGTGAAAAAGACCAGTTAAGTAGTGGTGCCACTTCATAGATTGTTATTTATTGATAATATGAACCACTTCAAAAAAAATTAAATAGTATTTCACTAAAAAATATTTAATAAAATATAATACAGATTTTAAGTCACAAAATTAAAAGCCATTTTATTTACAATTGCTTATTTTTTAATTAATGTGGGTTAATTTTTTTTTATCTACGTTCCTTTATGTTTTTTCTTTTTTGCTTTATTAGGAAGTGGTCCTGGAGTTTTGAACAGGGCACTGGAAAAGAAAAAAAAAGTTGATTCACTAATTTTATTAAGTGTTTAAGAAATATTAAGTGCATAAGTGATATGATTTACTTACTGACACGTCGTGCAAATGGGGCTGAATTTACAAAACACTGGAATAAAAACAAATAATTTTTAAGCAAGTTGAAATAATTAAAAAAATAATTATTGTGCCACAACTGAATAATCAAGAATTTTTCCTTTATAAATGAAATACCTGATAAGCACACGGAACAAACATATCCCACATCAATCAGAGTTCTATGGCAGAAGCAAGCAGCTCTATAATCAACTTTAACCGGTGGTGGAAGTACAAGCTTCTTTCTTAAAGGAGGTTCCGGCAAGAATACCCACTAAAAGGATAGAAACAAATTATCCAAATTTAAGCATAAATACTTATTAATTCAAATCAATTATTATAAATTTCCATAGTAACAAAAATACAAAAAAATAATTTTGTAGACACAAAACATTCAAAGCTACAGCGTTAAAATTGCTAATGTGAATGTTAAGTGAGAATGCTAGATTGTAACGAATATATCCTTCCCACTTCTTAAAAGGAAGTAATTGTACAAAGATATATTAGTTTTTGTGCTTATAATATGGTAAAAATAAGTAATACCAATAAATATTGCAATAAACCATGAATTTGTGGTATTTTCAAGTATAATCCTCCAGTAATGTCACATCCTTGTTGAAGTAGTCCAAGATCATGTTCCATGCTTAGGACATCCACAATTATATTCTGAACAAAACACAATAATAAGTATAAAACAAATTGAGGAATAGTTACTTCAATAAACTTGCTTGAGCTTCGAGCAATAGTCATAAAGTGACTCTAAGTTTGGAGACTATGTTTATATATTTATTATGGTTATAATTATTACTTTGGTTGATCTTAACGGTTGAGATGAAATATTTCAATAGTCTATTTTGTACTTTCTCCAAAAATACATTTTAATTAGGGAGATTTATTTTTTATGATTCAAGAGAGAAATATTTATTTAAAAAATAGTGGAGACTGTCACATAAAATTGAATTTACCTCTTTGTGAGCTGTGAAGAAAACGTTCATATAATTCATATACTGAGATACACTTTCTCCACTTCCTGTAATAACTAGTATTCTTGAGTTCATCTTCATTGTAGGTGACTTTTCTCGAATCATTCTACAAATTAGTTACTTCTATTAATCTAGAGAAACAAAATCATAAATGAACTGCGAATACCAAAAATGAGAGTACTTCAAAAAATAAGTGCACCCCTATGTCAGAAAGTAAGGACTTAAGACCCCTTATGGGTCAGTGGAAGCAGTAAAGTACCTAGTTTTGTTCGCTTCATTTGTGAATTTTCATGAAATGACTTGGTTATTATCCAAAAAATAAAATTAAGTGTCAACATATAATGTATCATGCACATTATCAAAATTATGAACTTCATGAACTAACAACATAATTACAGTGTTCATTTCACTAATACTTGTAAAGAAGTAAAGCTAAAAAAGTTCTAATTACATTTCAAAATAAATTTAGCTTACAAGATTGATCTGATACCAAAGATTTATTTTATTTAAATCATTAATACAAAACTCGTACCTATGAATATAACACAATGCCATGGCGCAAGAACCGGCTAGGAGAGAATCACCTACTGTTGGCTCCGTCTTAAGTATAAAATTTTTAAGATTTGCTCTGACTGAACGTTCAACATGAGCCAGCAATTCGTATTGACCATCATTCTGACCCGTTGGCAAAACTTCATTATCTTTATCCGAAAATATGAACTCACTAAAGATAAAGAGAAAAAATATTCCAATTATCATTTTTAAAACAAAATTAGATTAAAAAGTGTTAATTAATAACTAAATTTACAGGAAGTATTACCTGGACCCAGAATGGCAAGCAATCAGTGCTAAATGATTGTCCGGCTTGAGAACAAGATGAGCATTACAAAAAGCAATAATAGATTCTAATATGTGTCTGTAGCCTTTGGTATCTGCATATATTGCTCGCTGGCTAGGATTTACATCTAACACTATCACAATAATGCTGCTTTCATCTTCTTCCGCTAATCATAGATACAATTTTTAAGCAGTTGATTACAAATAAAAATAAAAATTTAAATTTGCATATAGAAAAGTCCTTACAGGGCATTTTTTGTACTAATACTTCCATTTAGTACCACCACAAAACTAAATTTTCAAAGATTTCTATCACTCTTTGTAATAATTAGAGCAAAATAATAGAGCTTTACCTCCTAAAAATGAAGTCATCATTCTGGAACAATAAAATCTAGTATTTAAATGCTTGTTTACACATAAAAACTACCACCAACAAAAACATTTGAAATTCATGGTTAACCGCAATCACAGTCGCAAGCGGTAGTGTCCTTGACGTTTACATTTTACAACATAGGCTTTAAATTTGAACCTTCCTGGTTAAATCTTGTTAAGACCTTAATGGTGATCGATTATATTTTCCAATATTTCTAATTAGAACTTGGAAAATGCAATACCCAGAAAATTGAAGCTTTACTGTATTAAAAATAATGTAAAACCAAAATGTGGAATGAAATATTGGACCCATTAATTCAATCATTCATATGTTGTAAATACACAATAAATGTGAACTATGTACGTAAAAGTGAAGGTATTGTATCTGTATTGAAACATAAAATACTTTAATTTGATAAATTCATATTCAGAAGTAATGAAAAATTGGGAAATATATCTAGCTTTTAAATTTTCGATATATTGATTTCGAAAGATTATCGATGATGCTGAAATGTTTTCTCAACTAACCTCAAATATATAATGTTTTGTATCGTGCAAATGCAGTATCCGTAGTTTATGTTGTGATTGTATTTAATGCAAGTGGAAAATTTTGGGCAATCTGAAGTGTGTGTATTAATTGAGCTATGGTAAGTTTCAGCGTTTCTTTACTTGAATTATGTTTTAATGTGTAAAAATTTAAAGTAAAGCCGGAATCTAACGCCTTTGCCACGTGATTGCAGCCGCCTCTATTTGTGCTATTCGAGCATGCTGCTGGATATGGCCTTTTTAAAGTCAAAGAATTTGAAGAAGTTGGAATGCTCTTACCACAAGTTGAAAGTTCTGTACCTGACCTGAAGAGGTTCAATCAAGTTGTTGAAATAAAAGCATTTAATCCTTTTAAGACAGCGGCATCAGCTTTGGAGAATATAAATAACATATCCGAAGGTTCATTTTTTTTTTTGTAAAGTAAGAAAAAAAATATATACAAATATTTCATTATACTCATTGGGAAAAGTTTAGGTTTAATGACTGAAGAGTTGCAACTCTTTCTGGAAAAAAATGTACCGAAGGGTGGTAAAGGAAAATTAGGAGTTGGGGATCAGAAACTTGCTGCAACTATTTCGGATAGTTTAGGCTACAACTGCACATGGACTGGGGTGGTACCAGAAATAATTCGAGGTATTTGAAGATTAATTTGCATTATTATTTTAATGATGTTTGTAGTTTTTTTTTTTTTTTCAGCTAATAATTCAGCTTAGTTCGGAGTGAAATCTTTGTTGTAACCTCTTAGAATATCTATTATTTTTATTTCGAGAATATGAAATGTACCTAATCAAAAGTTATTTTTAACAAAAATAACAATAGTACTCATAACACATCCCATTAAATAATACATTAGTACATCCCTGACTAATCTGCACAAACAGGAAGCCAACAAACAAAAAAAAAAAAAGTTATTTTTTGTTTTTGTTTTTTTAGGTATAAGGCTTCACTTCTCAAAGTTAGTGAAAGGTCTGAGTAGTAAGTCATCATCAGTTGCTCAGCTTGGTTTGGGACATAGCTACTCACGAGCTAAAGTGAAGTTTAATGTAAACAGAGTGGATAACATGATTATCCAAAGTATAGCGCTTCTGGATCAACTGGAAAAAGATATTAATACTTTTTCTATGAGAATACGGTAATTTAATAGTTGACAGCTATAATTATAGTAGTCGTGGAAGCAGAATTTTTATATTTCGATTTTCTTGAACATCTTTTACTTTAAACTTATTAACAAATACTTCCATTTTTAGAGAATGGTACTCCTATCATTTTCCAGAATTATTTAAAATAATTCCAGAAAATTACTTATATGCCAAATGTGCTGCTTTCATTAAGAATAGAAAGGAATTCACTGAAGATAAAGTTGACGAATTAGAGCAATTAGTCATGGATAGAGGAAAAGCTGAAGCAATATATGAAGCATCTAAATCATCAATGGGTAAATGTTTTTATACAATCATTTAGAAAGAGATTTCTTTCAAGTTGAGACAAAATATCAGTACATACCTTACTTTCTAGAAAATAACTTAATTCGAAGATTCCACTGAAAAACACTTTTATTTAAAAACAAAAATTATTGTCACAGAATTCATTGATAAAAAGTGTTTCTCAAGTTGAACTTTTTTTTTGTAAGTTTTGGAAATTTATATTCTGAAACGACTAGATGCTAAAAAGAATCTAATTCTTCAAGAACGCTCTATGATTTTTCAAAATATATCATGATACATATAAATTAGAAGCAGGTTATTTTACTCTTCTTGACTGAAAAACTCAATATTATCCTAACGATACTTACTGTTATTTACTAATGACCGTTATGCTTCCTTCTTCTTTCATATTTTTAATTTCAGGAATGGAAATTGCTCTAGTTGATTTGATAAATATAGAAATGTTTGCCAAACGGGTGATTAGTTTGACTGAATATAAAACAGAACTGGCCGTTTATTTGCATAGTAAAATGGAAGGTAAGATTTTTAGTAAATAAAAATTCTCAATTATTACTTAAGAATTCATTGTCATTATTAAATTTCAATCTTGAAAATTTAGCCGTAGCTCCAAGTTTGGCAGTTTTGATTGGTGATCTAGTTGGTGCAAGACTTATTTCTCAGGCGGGATCTTTAACTAATTTAGCTAAATTTCCAGCATCCACTGTTCAAATTCTTGGCGCAGAGAAAGCATTATTCAGGTAAAGATAATCTTTATAATAGACAAGTAGAACAAATTATTGTTCCAAGTGAATAAAACTCATAGAATTTTTCTAATTACATTAATATAACCAAGTGAACCTCGGGGTTGGTCTAGTGGTCAAGAGTGTGGCTTGGTGTGCAGGAGATCGCCAGTTCGAATCCCGCTTATGGACAACTTTTTATTTGTTAGAAAAAAATTGTTTATAGTAAAGTATGAGCTTCCGCTCCCGTCCTTGACCCTAATTGGTAACTGGACGTTAAGCCCCGCCTGAAAAAAATAGGCGATTACTTTACCAAATGAACCATTTTTATTTATTTATTCTAGATTATAACATTTTCACAACTCGTAAAAAGAATTTTTCCAATAATTTAAAAATTCTTAATTTTCAAAATAGGTTAGTCGTATTGAAAGATTTCTCAGAGCCGCTTCCTAGGTTACTTTCTAGGCGCAAAAGAGGGTGCAGTAAAATGAGATTTCCTTAAAAGTGGCAGTCACATAATAAATACATGGCGTGCGATGTTGGATTTAGCCAACCCCTGACAAACTCTTCCTCGTCACTTACATATAGGCCACACATTTACAAGTACATCTTATAGATCCCTTATTCTGTAAGCTAGCAAATAAAATTAAGAGAACCACCGAATAGGTAATCAAGAACGTTAGCGTACCAATGGTAACACACCCCCAACATTTTGCAGGTAAACGAAGGACGTCCCAAAAATTGTGCTTAACTGTATTGGTTTTAGCGAACCTGCAGGCAAACTTTTTTTTCATTAACATCTATACACTCACGCACACAAACATTGTACAGTTTGATGACGTCATGAATAAACAGTGACATTAAATGAAGGCTAGATCTTTTAGCTAGATCAAGAAAAAAGATATTAATTTAAAGTTTATTACAGGGCTCTCAAGAAGAAAAGTACTAGTACACCAAAATATGGATTGTTATTCAACTCTTCCTATATTGCTAAAGCAGATGCCAGTAATAAGGGAAGAATTTCAAGATTTTTGGCTAATAAATGTTCATTAGCTTCAAGGATTGATTGTTTTTCAGGTAAGAAGGTAATTTCCTGAAAACTGGACAGGTTTTGTATGGTATTATGAGTGTATACTTGAACAGATGGGTCTTAGTTGGAGATCCTTCTAATAACTCGAATAAATTCACATTTGGTCACATTATTATAATACGCATATGCAACTAGTATACTGATTCTATAGAACGTCGTAGTATTTATTTTTGAGAAAATTCTAAAATTTATTGCTTACATCGTTACCTTCGGTTTACCTATTTCGACCCAAAACTTTTATATGGCAACTTTTGAAATGTGAACTATCAGCAATTTTTATTTTTTGAAATAAGATGAATAACATATACGCATCCACGGACCAATTTATTTACAAAAAAAGAGTTAAAATTTATTTGGGACATACATAAGTCTGGTCATAATATATTAGTACAAAATTTTGTATCAATTGTTAAAAAATGTCAATTGAAAATACGCTTTTTCGAACGTTTCTATAAAACTGAAATTACGAACTGTGATATGAATGAAATGTTGGGTGCTAGCTGATTTGTGTAGCTTTTGCCATTTAATCTATCCTTATACTTAACTTTTTAAACTGTAAACTGTTAAAGAGATTATTTAGGGCAGCCATCTTAGATGTTTGTGTTGGAATGAGGGTAGTTGGTTTTCCCTTTAAACTGCCTCTTTAGCGACATTTAATATAATCAGCGTACTGGTTATTATTCTACTAATAACATTAATTCACTTCCAGAATACCCATCAAGCATTTTTGGTGAGAAATTACGTCAGCAAGTGGATGACAGATTAAAATATTTAAAGACTGGTGAACTTCCGCCTAAAAATGTTGATGTTATGAAAGAAGCTGTAGTTGAATTCCAGGTAAATTAAATAATCAACCAATGATAGCATAATGCTTAATTAAATCAATATGGCTGTTAATTACTTGCTTACTGTGTTTATATAGACTCATATGAAGAAGGTAAACAAGAAAAAGAAGAAGAAGGATAAGAAAAGAAAATCTGAAAATGGTATTTATTTCTTTCATTGTAATCAAATTTAAAATTTAAATCTTTCGGTTAAATTAACTTACATTAAGTACTATCTTGGGTTATCGCGTGATTACGTGGAGATATTTGGCTCTCTGCAGCCAGAGATCATTCACAATCAAGAATATTGGGTAAGATTCTCTTCGTTACAGACAACACTTTCCATCACCGGACAATGCACTGTATGAAGCTTAAACAATTTCTAGACTTATTTTTTATTCTTTTTTTAGGTGACGTAACTGTTGATGGAAATGAAACTATCAATTTAGATGAAACGATTCAGGAAAACGGTGAACCGCCCCTTAAAAAGAAGAAAAATAAAAAGAAAAAATCAAAAGATATTACTGTGTTAGAAGAATAATTTTTTATTTTTGTAAATAATTTATATTTCTTAATTATTTGAGCATTAATGGTCATTAATGCAACGAGCAGTTTTTATATCTTACCTCATTGATAATTTAAATATGTAAAAGAAGTGTACAGAGATCAACATGGAAAGTTGTATATAAATTATAAACTAATGAAAATAAATAAAAAAAATGCCTAAGGTGCTCTAAAACTTGTTGGACTTTTGTTGATTCTAACCATCATCCCGATTGTTAATTCCTGGCAGCTTTAGCAGTTTTATCTATTTACAGCGATAATTAATCAGCTTAAATTTATTCTGGTTAGTGAAATCTACTTCTATACTAAATACTTGTTGGACTTTTGTTGATTCTAACCATCATCCCGATTGTTAATTCCTGGCAGCTTTATTTATTAACAGCGATGAATAATCAGCTTAAATTTATACTGGAAAGGAAATCTATAATTACCTAAGTATTTCTACATATTTACAGACTTTATTGGTAGATATCACCATGATGTAACTCAGACTATCGAGATGGATTACAGACTTTATTAGTATATATCACCATGGTGTAACTCAGACTATCGAGATGGGTTAATCTTTATCCGTAGCTAGTCGGTTGTTACACCTAAATTTTCACTACAATGAGGTGGGCCGTTCCCGGAGGTACTGCAATACCGGGTCAACCCGCGACAGAGGTGGAGCAAGCCCCTAGCACTCCGTCATTTTCCAAAAATCAGTTTAATCTTCTGGGCCTCCTATGGAAGCCGTACCAGAGATTAAGCTGATAAGAACAGATACTACACTTTGATCTTAGCCAAAAGGCCGAGAAGCGATACTGGCATGCTGTTCATGTGAACTTATCAAGTATGAATGGCTAACCGATCTAACGGGAGGGAAAACCAAAAAAATAATTAAAAATAAAACTGGAGAGGTTAACTACAGATGAAACGCCATTATACATCAAAGATAATATTACTAGGTTGGTAAAAATGGAAAAAATTCTTATAAATAATAAAAATTTAATGAAATACTTGTATTTATAAGCACGCTACTATAGAATTTTGAAAATTATACCTTCATTAAATTGTACTGTTTTCATATCCTCCTAATGAACTGATGTATCTAAGAAGTTTTATAATGCGTAAGATGCTTATTATTCATTGTTTTTAATTAAAAAAAGTATTTTAAAGTAAAAAATTATAGTTTCTTACGTCGCTAATAGATGGCGCTGTTGCACTATTACCGTGTCGAAGACGTGAATAGCGCTACTACCGTTATCATGTATTTTTAGGCTGTTTTATGGACATCGACATCAGTCGGGACACTAACAAGCTGCTAGATAGTTTAGACAATATTGTTATTTTTCTACAAAAGCCATTATTCAAATTATTATTCATTACTCAAAAGGGGTACATTTGTCTTTAGAAGTTAGACAGATTATAAACTAACAACTTACTCTGAATCACTGCATTCTATTGCTTGCATAATCTATTTATGAAGAAATCAGACATTCTATAATTCTTTTCTGAATAGTATAGGTTAAATTTATCATTCGTCGTGGCTTAGCTTATTGGCATCATGATTTCAACAATTACATAAGTTGGTGAAAATCTGGATTGGTCCGCACTGCTGATTATTAAGTTATTCAGCTAGACTCTTTTTCAAAATGACGGACTTAGTAATCAGTCTAAGTGCTGTCTTCTCTCATTGTAAACTTATTCATTTAATTTCCACTTAGGAATAGCTAACACTAATTCTGATGAAAAGGTTTTGAAATCATTTTGATTTTGCATTTTTTTTAGACGAATCTGTCATCTGTCTTCACCGATTACCTTATTTTTTTAGTGAGCGCCTTGTTGCAGTTTTTACTAAAGCTATTACCACAAATCCAAAATACCCCTTTAATGTGAATATTCTTTTCATGGGTTGTATGCTGTTTCGAAAATCACTTCAAATTACTTCTAAATTTGGCTGTAGGCTGGATAGATAGGAACGTGGGACACTCAATGGGTAGATCATATAATGATTTATCCACATCACTACCAAAATCAGTTCTAAATAAGGCAGAAAAAATCTGACTTAAATAAACGATTGACCAATAAATTTATTTAATTCATTTTTTACGATTATTTTAATTCATTCCTAATTTTTAAAAAGTTCGCACTTACCATTTCGCGAAGCTTCTAATTTGGCACATCTCGTTCTTTTATTCGCACTGCCTTTTAAACCTCTTACATTTCTTCAGGCTCCATTCTATTTCACTGTTAATGTTATTCACAATTTCCATCATTAAATCCATTTAATTATATTTTAGTTGGTGAAGAAATGAGGAAAATAAAGACATATGCTCTTTATATAATAAAGAAAAGTACGATTTGATTGCTTGACGACATTCACAATATTGAAGAACCATAAAAAAAAAGTATTATAGAATTAAAAGAATTGCTTTGTCTCGATTTATTAGAGAGCTGGAAGACCAAGAAAAATTTACTCGATTCATTGAAACGTGTCTGATTGGGAACTAAGTGGAAGTAGTAATGCGAGGGGCGACCTCCAGAGTTCAGGATAAACTGAGGCTGGATACAAGAATATGTAAAGCAGAATAATGCAAATAACACAAGATAAGGAAGACTCCTGCATGAGCTGAAAATAACCATTCCAAAGTTGGATGTGGCTGCTAGAGAATTAGGGGTGAAATGAATAGCGAAAAAACCAATTACATGGTTAAATTCCGCCTTTAGAGTACTATTTTAACATGTCAAAGAATTCAAAAAAATAAGTCAATTTTAAGATGATTAAAGAATAGACGAGAAAATTTCAACTGGTAATAGATATCTTTGGGGCAGCTCAGAACTAAATGTTTATCTTAAACAGTAGAGATAAAAATTTACCAAATAACTTGCAGTTAATCGTAACCTATGGTTCGGAAGCGCGGGTATAAACCAAAGTAGAACAATGGTTGGGTAAGTCAGATATATTGTATAAGTGTGAAGACAGGTGTTTGGACCTGTAACCGAGCCAGACGGCTATAAAGTCAGAACTTACCGCGAACTTGTAGAACTGTACCAGATATTGTAACTATAAAAGTATAGAAGTTTGCGATAGTAATGATTAGCTTGGTATTATAGATAATGAATAGGCAAAGGGGTAAGCCTCCAGCTATTAGGGTTAAGGGATATGTACAAAGATTTGGAAATCATTAGTCGGAAGAGATGGAAAATGTTGGTAAGTTTGAGCTACGATTGCATAAGTCACGTGCCCTTAAGTGTCCTTTTCCCGAAAGTGCGCTCATTTGGCGAATGATAAGCTGGAGCCACGGATAAGCTTAAGATTAACAAAAAAAAAACAACATGAAATCAAAGAATAAAGTACAATCTCTACATATTCAATCTTTTGGTTCATCACTAGGTTCGATATTCCAAGAAAGTTTTTAATTGATGTCTCCAAATTATTGAATTATTGCTGAAAATTTAACAGCAAAAAGAGTAAAGTAATCGCCTATTTTTTCAGGCAGGGCTTAACGTCCAACTACCAATTAGGTGTTGTGGACGGAGGCGACTAGCAAACATACTTTACTATAAATTTCTTTTATTAACCATTAAATAAAATCCAAGGCCTAAGACCGGGAATCGAACCCAGTACCACAATACATATTAATGATTTGTAAGAAAAAAGGTGGAAGGTGTGGGGGAAGCTGGGACTTTGATGGTAAAAAGATAGAAATTGTAAACAATTACAAGTACTTGGGGGTTCATCTTACTCCTACTTTATCCCTTAACTATCACTTGAAAGAAAAGCTCTCTTCGGGAAACTCGGGATTAACTGTACTTGGCAGAATGTGTTTTGTAACAGTAAGGTACCTCTTTCCTCCAAGGTGAAGGTATTCAATGCAGTATCGAGGACTGTCATGTGTTATGCTGCTCAAGTTTGGGGGTATAATAGGTACGAACAAGTGGAAAAACTACAAAGATTCTTTTTTAAAAAATTATTTGCGCTTCCAAGCAATGCGCCAAATTACATTTTAAATTTGGAACTGAAGATTTCCAGTATGTACTTGTATACTTTGAAACTTCATTTAAATTATGTAACAAAGGTCTTAAAATTGCCTAATTGCAGACTGCCACGAATTGTTGCGACAGAAGTAATTAAAAGAAATTTATACTGGTGTCAAATTTGGAAAAATTTGTGTAATCAATATAATATTAATACAGAGGCAGATGGTGACACTATAGTGACAGTTTGGGAATCCACTATAGGTGAACTAATTGGTAACATAAACCGGGAAGAAAGAGCTAATGCGGAGGTAAATGCAAGGCAAGGTGTTTCGCATGGATTATACCCCTTGTTAGATTATAATCGTTCTAGTTATATAGATTGTTGGCCATTAAATGAGGTTAAGCTAATATTGAAGGCTCGGTGTGAGCTGTTAAATTTAAATTATAGACCATTTAGGCCAGAAGAATGTCAGCTTTGTTCTCTCTGTAACTGCAGGGAAATAGAAAATGTAAAGCACTTGATCGCTATTTGTCCCATATTGAAGCCATATAGATATAGATATTTTAATAAATATTCCTTATCAGAAAATGAGCTGCTAAACCTTCTGAACGGCCAAAACTGGACTGCCTTAGTCGGATTTTTGAAAGAGGCATTATATTATAGATCTCTATTAGTTAGAGAATTTAATTATAATTAATATTCATCAAAAAACAGAGTTTTTTTTCCTTTAATAAGTGTTTTTTCTTGTTTTTTATTATTATTTTTAATTATTATATTTATATTGATTCTTAAAATGTAACTTCGCATTTGCAACTCTGCTGACGGATAATATCCAAAGCAATAATAATGTTAAATTATTGTATATATACACCTATGTAAAAATATTCCTGTTAATAAACATTAATAAATAAAAAAATAAATACATATTAATTAGCTTTACTGGTCTCGCCTCTAACCGCTCGGCTACCGTGGCGCCTAGCAAAAAACGTTTTAACTTATAAAGGAATATTTATCAACGTTACTATTGCTTGAGTAAAAGCAAAACGTTCTATGGTGGTAAGTATAAACAAAAAAAAGAAGCATTTACAAAATTGTGTTGTTACCTTAATTTCATTATATAATAAACTAATTTTAATTTTTTTTTGGTAATAAAAATGAATTGTTTTTGTTTTATAAATATATAATATGGATTTCATCATTACTTTTTCTGCACGTTTTTTTTTTGAAAAAATATTTAGGGTTTTTTCATCTTACACGATTTTTTTTTTTGCACGGTTTTCTAAGGCTCGTATATGTGTAAAAAAAAAAAGAGTTGGGTATATATTAATGTATATACATATAAATAAATATATATATAAATTATTTTGTGTTCCTTAAGATTCTCATTTGTTGATGCAAATAATTTACACAAAAAAAAAAACATTTTTAAGTAAAAAGAACTTATATTTCATAAGCCATAACTTAGACCCTTAGCCTACAAAACAAGTTGTTTTTAAAGATACAAATTTCGAACAAAACAAAAAAAATAGAAGGAAAAATAAATAATACATACAATCACGCTTCATATACAATTCTCTCACATTCATAATGTACGCTTGTTCAAATAAAAATTTAATACTTCGAAAAATAATTCTAGTACGAATTTATATATATATATATATATATATATTTATATATATATAAATTATATATATTTATATATAAACCTGTATACATATAAATAGATTCATTGTAGACTAAAACCCCTTTTTCTCTTCTCTCTAGCATTTTATCTATGTTAACAAAAAAAAAAAAATAAAGAAAAAGAAAAAAATTAAAACCCAATAACTATAAAAAAAAATCCAAATGAGAAACGATCGTTCTTGAAAATTTGTTTACAAAATTTCTAATTAACTTGTTGGTTACTTATATTTCGTTTCAAACTTTCGTGTATTTAATAACTTCGACCTTCTCTAAAAACGCCATCTTCGTTAGGTCAATTACCTGAAACAAGATTATTATTTTTTTTTTAAATTCAAACTATAAAAAATAATATACCTATTAATAATAACATTAGATAATGATTCATAAGCAAAGAGAAGCATGCACATTTAAGAAACATGCACATAAAGGGAAAACAATATAAAAATGAATTAGAATATAATCTGTGCACTTTCAACACCTCTTCAAGTAAGCGTTCCATTATTTAACAAAACAATGTTGTATCAAGTTTTGCTTGAAATGAAATTTGTCAATCTCATTTTAGTTATTATTTTGTATACCACCCTACAGCTTAGCTTTCAAAGGTGTTTGTTTAATGTCTACTATAATTACTTATAAAAGGTTCGCTTTTATCGGCAGACTTTTTTTTTTTTTAAATTACTTGGCAATACTTTAAATTTATTATTCTTTTAACATAACAATAATAATAATTAAAAGAATTGTGGGGTTTAAAAATAATCATTGGAGGGGGAAAAAAGAATTAGGATAAAAATAAAATAAATGACATCAATATAAAAATAAAATTCTTAGGAGGATTTGTTTGTTTTTATTTGTAATGATTTAAGTTGGGCCTTGCCTTGTGGTCGGACACATAATTAATTTACCACGTGTCTTTCCACGAGCCTTCATGGTAGAGTGGCACCCTAGAGACATCCACCTCGGGCCCATCTGTAAACAATATTCAACCAACCGTTTTCGATATATCACATAATTCATAATTGATATATCGTTATTCAATAACAACAAATTCTCATTAGATAGATATTTAAAAATCTTATAGTTAAAATTTATTATGTTGGTTAAGTTATAACCTAACCTAACCTTTATTTTATGCGGCCACTTTTAATCACTTTTACTCTTTTATACAATACTACCCACTTGAAAAATGTGACAGAACGTAATTTTTTGATAACTACCATGAATTTTAATGATTTTTTTTTTTTTTAGAAACATTATGTAAAGTGACAAGATAAATGTACTAAGTAAACTATTTGGTATTATTTACATAAATATAAATGCTAATACTGTATAGTTCAGGACTTAAGATGAGAACACTTTTTAAAAAATATCTTCTTTGAAAATTTTGATTTATATTTTCTTTTTTCAAAGCTTTAAAATAGATTTATTTTTTTAAATATGAAAACTGAAAAGAAATAAAACTAAAGGTGAACATTTGTATTTAATTTCAAGTTTTAAAATTGGTATGCTGAAGTTGGTGCTACTTATAACCTCCCGCATTGAATATTTTTAGGGTGACTGTTAGATCTGCAGTATTTTTATCGCAGTGATTGATGGGGAAGCGAAAGCTCAATGTTAACTGATAGAATCAAAAATAAATATAAAATATTTATATCCTGCTCTAAGATATCCATTTCTACAAAAGTATAGTTCTATTTCGCCAATAGAACCTAAATTATTATAATCTTTAATTAATCTGATAAAGATAATTTTTTTCCTAAATAATAAGTGATTAAACCATGCCTAGAGTATAAGTAACTTCCTATTATCATTACAATAATCAATTTAATCAGATAAATTTCTACTAAAATCACGATTAAAAACTTATTTCACAAAGTAATATTGATTGGAAAGATAACAGTCTTAACAGTATAGATATTAGTAATAAATTAGTGCTGTTATAATTAAAAAAAAAAAATCAAGAAAAATCATTTACCTGAAAAAGCTTGCGAAGCCGTAGTTGTAGTCTGCCCGGGTACTGAATATTGCGGCCTAAAGTTTGTAAAACTCGCGTTGGAGAAATTGCCACTAAGTTGTCCAGAATTAAAACCAGCAGGAAACTGGCTGCTTATCATGCCTAAAATAAATAAATAGGTAGTACAACTTATTTTTAAGTAATATTTTTCTCCTCAGTACTGTAAACACATGGTCGTAAGTCGCCCGCTAATCCACCTTGAGAACTAAAGAAAATAAATTCAACCAAACTATTTTTTAAAGTACCCAGATAATTTTTGTTGAAATGGGACATTAAAAATGTTGAGAAGCCATTTTATTCAATTTTAACTTTGCATTCAGAGGATCAAAAAACATATTTATGGCCAAGTACAAATTCACAATTTTGAACTGAACACTATACTGCTATTGTGGTTGTAATGAAAAATAAATACCAACCAAAAACTTAAAAAAGTCTCTTTACCTGTTTGATGCGTGGTATTTGCGGCTGGTGCACAAGAAGTTGCAGCTAGCCTAGACAGTATGGATCTTTCTGACATTTGAAGCCTTTGAGCAACTGGTGGTATTCTGGCTAATGTAGCCGGTAAACGAGATACATCAGATTTCATATCTGATAGCAATTCTTCCAATTGGTTTAATACCTTAAAAAAGAAAAGAATGTATCCAAAATTAACTTCAACTGAAAACATTTTTATATAAACTCAAAATGCAGGAAGTAATTAGAACAAATACATTGATTTTGGTAGATGGCAACATAATTTTAATAAACTACGAACTTACTTTATGCAATACCGCATTTGCAGGTTTATTACCAGCCAAACTTTCCTTGGAAAGATGTTGATGTGATTCAGCTAGACATTCAACTTCAGCAAATCTTGCATTTAAAGACATCGCTGGATGATTTGGATCTTGTGTGAGATTCAAATAAGCAGCCCTCCGTAATTGTTCCTCTATCACAAGTGCTTGTTCTAATAACTGCAATATATTTTTTGGGCTACTTTAAAATAAATATTTTACAAATATCTAAAATAATTTCAACAAAATATTATAATAAAATTTTTCAAATAAATGTTTTACTAACCTTAAATCTTCTAGCAAGAAACTTGTTCTTAATTTCTAAGAAGTTCCCTTTACCAACATCCATTTTGAATGGCTCGTTAATAATTGCAAACCTAATATCATTTTGAATGTCCTGCCACCTTCCATAACCATGCGTTACAATTCCACCAAGTAGCCAATAATCGTGCCTGAAATATGACAATTTATTACAGTCATTTGGGATTTTAATGTAGGCGTATGTTTCATATCTTAATTTTCTTATATATCTTATTGCAGTACTCAAAAATGTTTTGCTTGGATCTTCCATGATACAAAGAAATCTATATACTAAAATAATAACAGAAATGTGTGGTAATTTGTTTTGTCAATTTATGTAATGTGTTCAACCTTTGAAAAAAGTTAATGAAAAGATTTTGAAACTAAGAAAGAACATTTTTCGGTACTTCTAATTTGAAATATCTTCACAATTACTTATGGTTTTAATAATGATATCTCAATTACTATTTTACATCACTTAGTTTCATTTAACAAACTAATTTCGGTTTATTACCACTCCGGTCAACAACAGATATCTTCGTTTTCGTCCGAATAATTTAAATTTAAAAAGAACATATTTATTTCATACTTGAAAGATTTTATCGCTTAAGGAGCTTAAAAATAGTGATTATTAGATAATATACTTCAATAGAAGTATCTCCGTCTGAGATACCTTATTTGGTCACAAGGACTTAAAGTAAAGCCGGCCTGAAAAAATAGGCATTACGTTACTTTTCTTGTTGTATTATTGCTATTAAGAAGGCTTAATAGTTAATATTTTTGTAAGTATTTGGTAAATGATATCTTTTTACCATTGATTGAAAACTAAAAAACTTAAAAAAAGTGTTTCTCAGTGAGTTTCAATGAAGACTTCCTAACGTCACTTTTTTTTAAAAAAACGTTTTTCATATAAAATGTGTCAATTCAGAAGAAGCTCGCAGCCACTAATAAAGACGCAATTTGATTACACCAGTTGTAAGTTCTACCATAAAAAACCAGTACACTTACCTCCTATGCCAAATTTCATATTCTCTTCCGGGTACTGCAGCTTTTTCTTCATTTTGCCATAACGTATGAAGTTCAGTAAACCCACCATCAGCAATATTAAACATAAACTTTCTTTTGGTTTTTTCTTCTTCAACTTCTGTAGCACTAACCTTAGATTTATCATCTGATTCTTCCGTTTTCTACAAAACAATAACAATATGTATTTGGAAAATAATGCAAGAAACCTTACATATATTTGCAATGATAAAGCAGGTCTAAGCAAACCAAGTCGGTCGGTCCAAAAAGATAGAAGAAGGTTACATTAAAGTATTATTCAAATTTATAGTAAATAACAGAAAAAGCCTTTCTTAAAAATTGCACATCTGGTAAATTGATTCACTTCCTTCTTGGAAGTTGGGTTAGAAATTAAATAATTAAATACTTATAGGGAGAAAAACCTTAAAATATCTAAATGGAAGTTTAGAAAACCTCGTAAAATGAGAGTATAAGATGGTCCCGTGTAATTGGGATTAAATTCTGATTAAAATAAAAAAAAAAATTAATCATTAAACTGTAATTTTAATCAGTGTCCAACTCTGCAGTTTTTTAATATGGCGGAGGTTATACTTACTTCTTTATCACCTTCTTCTTTTATCTCATCGGGTTCTTTTTCCTCAACTTCTTCTTTAACCTTAGCTTCTTCTTTCTTTGCAGCTGATGTAGTAGAAGAAGTTTCTTCTTTTTCTGCATCAATTTCCATAGGTTCCTGCTTAGGAACTACTGTACCTTCTCCTTCCTTGTCACTAGCCCTATCACCAACTCCATTCTCTTTAGCATTATCTGAAGCAGCACCGCCTTCTTCAGAAGTTTTACTATCAGCAGTAGTTTCGGTTTTCTCACCTTCGGTCTGCAAAAGTATGGTGTTTTAAAATGATATGACTCATGATAATACAAAAATTGTGTATTCTAAAATTTTGACTAGGCTCTAACTGAAATGATGATTTTAGAAGGTCAATACGCTCTCATATGGTTAATTTTTGCAATAAATTAACGTTGATCATCTAAAAATAAATAAAGATGTAGAATGAAGAAAAGTGGCTTTTATGTATTAAAACATTCTCCATATTGTAAAAGAAAACCTCAAATGGTTTCAAGAAGTCTACTTCAAAGTGCTCTTACCTTAATGGATCTTATAAAAACATTATTTTATCCACACTGTGAGAGATACTGTCCCCGAAAAATACGGATTTTATTTATTCAGAAGCAAAAAAAAAAAAATTCAAAATGGCTGTCAAACTGTAGAAGTTATATACAGTGCGGAACAAAAGTCTACAAACACCACAATATTTCGGGAATTTTCAAAATAAAGAATTATTAGAATAAAAAATGTGATTTAAACATTTTTAAACATTTGTAACTATTGTTACTAAATATATATATATAAGAGATGAAGAGACCTCTGCCATCTCCCATTGCATATAAATAAAAAGATCGGAGTTGCCTGAACAAAAGTCCACATACAGAATTGATAAATTCAATATTATAATAATACTTACTAGTTAGGGTAAATCTTAATATTTACAAATTTATTAGTTTTAGTTGAAACGTGAATATAGGCGGACTTAGTTAAGAATTTGTTATTATTTAAAATGGTTCACCAAAGAAAGGAAATTCCAGGGCCAGAACGCAGATTAATAGTTAAATTAAATTATCAAGGATTTTCATATCGTAACATTGCAAACATTATTCAAAGAAGCCACGCGAGATATCCTTTCCGACCGAGATAAAAGACTTTTGTTCGGCACTGTAGATATCTTTGACGGCTACAGAGTACGCCATCTCTTCGCCACATTTATAAAATAAAATAATGCTCTTTTACCTTAGTCTGCTTATCTGATTCTGATGTTTCTGCTTGGCTGGTGTTAGTTTCAGCTTCCTGTTTAACTTCTTCAGCCTGACTTTGGCTTTTAACGCTTAAATCTTCTACTTCTTTATTATCCTTTGAGCTGGCATCTTCTTTTTCAGCTGGCTCTTCGGGCTAAAAAGAAGAAGTTTAAAAAAAAAAATAAAAACAACTTCCAATAAATTACAAATCAATAAAAGTTTATGAAGATTACTTACCTGAGGTTTATCTGCCGGAGTTGGCGCAGGACTAGGAGCAGCCGAAGTGGCAGGAGTACCACTACTACTAGCTCCTTCTCCAACACTACCTGTGCCAGCAGTTGCACTGGGTGCACCCGTTGGTTTTAAGTCTACAAGAGGTTTCTTCAACATTTCTGGCATTGAATAGTAGCCATTGATATGCTCAAATTCTTGAACCTAAAACATTATTTTTGAAGGAAACATAATCAGAATAAATGTTGATAAAAAATATGTTATTTTTACATAATTAAAACAGAACAAACGAGCAATTAAGGATACAATCAATGGCGGCCAAACCACATTTAGAAAAAGAACTAAAAAATATTTGTTTCATTTTAATTCGAATCCTACTCTTTTAATTTACGTTTTAGAAATCCTTTAGGTACTAAAAGAACACTAAATTCCCAAAAGATATTATTTTCCAAAGAAATATGAGGTAAAACAAAATACATTTTAGAAATTAAATGATAGGATAGTGTTTTCAACCTGTCTATATAACCGCTACTAAATCGTTTAAAAACTGTCCATAATAGACGAAGTTTTTAAATGAATTACTACTTTCCGAAATAGTGAAGAAGCAAAATATCTGACCTTTCTCTTACTTATCCTCTTATGAAGATAAGTTTTTTGAAGTCTTTTGCGAACGTATTATCTCGCGATATCTTAAGCATTAAATGTTTTTCATCTTTAAATTATATTGATATGTTTCAATGTTCATTACCATCCTTGTAACTTATAAGCATAAATTCTTTTGAAAAACTACATTTTATCCTAGCAAAGTTATTGTTTTATTAATTGAATATCATCTACTTATTTTACTTCTTCAAATTAAATTCAGCTAAATTTTCAGCTACAATTAAGCTCAGCTAATGTTGAGTACTCACCAAGCGCATATAACAAATTACGTGTGCAAACGTAGGCAAACAAAGTGGAGGTTTGTGAGTCCACATGAATGCTACATTTTTTGTAAGTAGTCATACTACGAATTGAATGTACTGACATTTAACGGAACAAATGTACAAACATTTAGGAATGTGCTTGCGAATGACTATTGTATGGTAGACTTACTATACTCCGCGCACAAATCGTGTGATCGTGTTTGCACACATCGAACACTTTTTTTTTGCGCGCCTAGTGTGTACTCCGCTTAATAAAGTGTATAAATAACATAGAGCATTTTCCTAGCTAAAGAAGTTTCGGTGGCATTAAAAATCTCTTTCACGTACATCTGGTGTAAAAAAATGCGGTGTTACAAGAACCTTCCGATTCTTTTTACCAATGCTGAATAGAAAACATTCTAATGACCTAAGATTATCCAGCTTTGGCGATTTCAACAAGTTATGTTCCAGTAAAAAAATGTTCGGCCACATGGAAAGTTGAATTGATAAAAAAGTTGAACATGATTACAATGATCTACTTAGAGATACAAATAATACGGACTTGGCTTTAACCAACAACTGTATTTTTCGGTGCACTTTCTCGGCACGAGGGAGAAAAATTATTAATTTCGTTGAAGTATGAACTAGAGAGCAAACTTTTTGTTTTATACCAATCTCAAGGGATGATATAGATGGTTCCTACAGCTGGAGGAAACATGATTTACAACAGTTAAACACACAATGGTGTGTTTGAGTGGTCGCAATAGGCTGGCAAAAATTGATACGTAATTCGGCCATAAAAATACTCTTTTTTTAATACAATGCTCTTTTTTTTTATACACTCTATCAGTAATTGTAAACATTAAAAATACTAAATGCTATTAGTAATGCCACAAAACGACTTACTGAGCTCACCTTTTTCCTAATTAATGACATCACACCAATTCTAGTAAGAACATGCTGCCGGCTCAAACCCTCTCTAGGCACACCATCGGCAAATGTTTCAGCATTATCAGCACCAGGCTCACACAAGTGCCTCATGAATAGAGATACGTAAGCTTTAAAATGTTTTTCAGATTTTCCTCTAAGATCTCGAACCAGCCTGCAACACCTCAATAACATTACCCACTTAACATTTTTGTCCGTTTTGCACGGAAAAAATGGTTTTCACTAATTTCTTTCGGATTTTGTCCCTTTGCTTTGTAGTCGAGTTTTTAAAAGCCGTGAGCAATATTATTTAATAATTATAAGAAAATTTTGAATTCAAATAATTCTGTTATCCTAATCAGTCCTTTTATTCAATTAAAATTAATGAACTTTCATTTATACTTCAGTTGAATAACTGAGTAAGTGAGATCAAGTAATAAAAATTCAACTAAAAAAAATAATTAAAATAAAAATATAATTTTATACACATTACGCAATACCCTTTGATGTAATTTAAGAGACTAAGTCTTACTACCAACTTAAAACATACAAAAGCTGAAAAATAAGATGATTAAATTTTAACTAAGAACATATCATTATTTAATATACTGAATATTTAATAAATCAATAATTCTATCATCATCTGAGTTTATCATTTTTTATTTTGTTTTATGCATTTTAAACTAACAAATTTGTAAGTGATATTATATCTTACCATTGAGAATTGAAAGCGTCTTGAGGTGGCATACCATATCTCATTATGGCATTTAGGAATGCTTTTCGTTGCCTGGCATTAAATCCAAGTACCTGTAAAGACAAGTATTTCAGCACAATATTTAAATTTTAAACTCTGAAGGGTCAGATTATTATTGAAATTAAAATAATTTTCCTCCACCGCTCTAGATTTTAATGGTATTACTGTTTGTACAGAAAAGGTAATGCGGAATTAATATAAAACTTTTAAAAGCAAGGGGAGAGTAAGGGGATTAATAAAACAAATACTAATTTTTAATATTATCAGAAACAACACAGCTGTTTTCAATAAACAGAATGAAATTCACTTCCACTTTATTATTGACGAATTGATCCTCAACTAATTTACACCTTTGAATGTGATTCAAAGAACGAATCTGTATATGAGAAAAACACTATTTCACTTCGTAAAAATTAGAAGTTTTTGACAAAAAACAAATAAATAAAATAATAATACTAAAATAGAAATTAATAAATAATTATACCTCAATATTGCCACCAACTCTCGCCAATAATGGTGGCAGTGGTCTGTCCTTTTCATCTCTTCTTTCTGGTCTTCGTTTCTTCTTTGTACCATCTGGAAATGTTATATCCAATTAAAATATTATTGCAATTCGTTAATTTTCTTCAGACATATTTAGAAATTTTTATGCAATTTAAAATTCATCTTTTAAGAAATAGTTGAAAAACTTATTAAAAAGAAATGAGAAAAAACATTATTATTTACAAAAGTGATTTCCGAAGAAATTAGCCTTAAAAATAAACTAACCATCATTCTTCTCATCGAAATCATCGTCTTCCTTGTCATCGTCTGGAAAAAAAATGTGCCACTTTTTAGATGTTTTTTAATTTAATTTTTGTACAGTTTTACTTTTGATGAAATGAAACTCAGAATACAATAACTTGATTAACTAAAAGAATTGCATTCATTAATGGAAATAATTATTCAAGAAAATAATTTCAATACAAAACATTAAAATGAATCGATCAAACTACCAACAAAGAAGAGAAAACAAAAGAAAGTATTTTAAGAAAAGTACCAGACGGTGCGGAGAAGTCAGAATTATAATCGGATAAGTTTTCTTGCCAATTTGAATCGGCATTTTCTCTTGTGTCCATGGCGCTGCCATCGTTGTAGTTCACCTGATTGAAATAATTGATCTGTTTCACTTGATACGTATACATACAAAGAGCCGGCGAGGCTTTGATTGTCAAAATAACAAAAAAAAATACATAAATAAACATGGGAAGTTGGTATAACTGAAGTATAATGAAGAAATTAAATTATTATTTATTTTTAAGCCAAACAAACTGTATATACATTAAAGTTTATAATCTTTTTTCTCGGCTTAAACAAAAACGTGTCTAGGTCATGTTCCCTCGTTGCCTATCCCCCTCTTTCTTTTGTAACGTCTTAACTTTATGTTTTCTGGGGCTTATTATATAATTTTGTTCTCCCTATCAGTTGGTCACTCTTTAACTCTTTGCGGCTAGGTGGGTTAAAAACCGTCCCACCTTTTGCTTAGCCTTTGCTGCACGGCGGGTTATATTTTAACCCACCTCGAAAAGTTGAAGTTATTCATACATACAGCTTAATATGTTATTTAAATTTTTCCACTCAGTTGGCAGTGCTTTGCACCAATGGTAAATGCGTAAATAAGTGAAATAATTTTTATATTTATTATAAACTTGAACGATAGTAAAAAATGGTGGTAAAATAATGGAAATGAATGTTTATTTCCATTTTTTGTATAATAAAAGAAATTCTGTGCAACTAAGGCTTTTATTTTCTTTAAAATCCTGTGCCTCAAAGAGTTAATGCATCTTACTTGTCCGTACCGCAGTTGTCTTGAGGTTTCAATAATGAACATCATCATTTTTTTTTTTTTTTAAACTTTTCGTAAGCTAGAGTGTGGCTTGTGCTGAAGCCTAGTATCCTAGGAGGTTCCCATTTCGGTAGAAGTTGGATTTGTAAATAAAATACCTCACGTACCAACTTCCCACAAAATTTTCATGAAACAGATACCTGTTTTCGGACACGTTTTCCTTTTCCCAAAGTTCTTGATAGATCTTCCTGTTGCTGTTCATAATGATGCCTAAGCAATTTAACCCAATAAGCTGGGTCAGTATTTTCAGCTTCTTGTTTAATAACTTCAGTTCCGACTTCCTCATCCTAAAAAAGAAAAGTAAAATAAACATTCAGTTGTATTTGTATTTATTACAAAATTTTGAAAAAAAAAAAAAATTGTATGGACACTTACTTCATCTTCTTCTTTAGTTACATAAGAAGCAACTTTAAAGGATGATAAATATTCATTCGACCAATTTTCTTTTTGTTCAATGCCCATCTTAGAACGATCTAATAATTCTTCAACTGCTTTGTCGTCATAATGAATGGCTTCATCTTCTTTACCCTAAAAAATGATTTAAAATATATAAATTTTTTTAATCCAACAATAACAAAAGTTTCGGTACAATTTTAATTTTAGTTTTTATCATACCTCTTCTTCTTTAAACAATTCCTCTGTACCAAACCTAAGGATATCATCCAGTTCTTGTTTCGTAAAATTAGCTTGTTTACCACCCATACCCGGTCTCACGACAAGATGGGTTAACATCATTTTTCTTTTAGCTACTTGTGTTACCCTTTCTTCGACTGAAGCTCTGGTTACGAAACGATAAATCATGACCTATAAAAACCATTCAAAAATAATTATTTTTTAAAATTGTGAAGTACCCCTCCATTTCAAAGATTAGTATATTTTGTTTACAATGCACATTTCTGGAAGGTACTTTTTAAGTGTGAAAGGCGCCACGGTAGCCGAGCGGTTAGAGGCGAGACCTGCGAAGCTAATATGTGGTACTGGGTTCGATTCCTGGTCTTAGGCCTTGGATTTTATTTAATGGATAATAAAAGAAATTTACAGTAAAGTATGTTTGCTAGTCGCCTCCGTCCACGACACCTAATTGGTAATTGGACGTTAAGCCCCGCCTGAGATAATAGGCGATTTCTTTACTTTACTTTAATGAACTGATGGACTACCTTGTTCGCTTGGCCAATTCTGTGTGCTCTAGAAAAGGCTTGAATATCATTGTGAGGATTCCAGTCTGAATCATAGATAATAACCGTATCTGCTGTAGCAAGATTAATTCCAAGACCTCCAGCACTAAAAGATAAATAAACATCATTTTAAAACAGTTGTAAGAAGGTGTATGCTATTATTAATAATTTGTTTTTGAATTGAAATTATTTTTGTTTCAGAAATTACAAGTAAAATAAAATTCAGTATGCAAAACTTACCGAGTTGACAGCAGGAAGACAAACTGTGGAGCTCCAGGTGCGTTAAACCGATCAATTGCCTCTTGTCTTAAACTTCCAGTAATTGTACCATCAATTCTTTCATATTTATAACCTTCACCATCAAGATAATCTTCAAGAATATCCAACATTTTTGTCATTTGAGAAAATATTAGTACACGATGGCCTTCTTCTTTTAATTTTCTTAACATTTTCGATAATAATACTAATTTTCCAGAAGCTTTTATTAAACCTTGCACATCGTAAGTACCATTTGGACCTAATGGTGCTTCTTGGGAAGCAGCCGGAAATAAATATGGATGATTGCAACATTTTTTGAGATCCATCATAATATTGAGCAATGATACTTGTTGGCCACCTCCTTTAGGATTTAGCGCTTCAAAATTACGCGTAAGAATGTATTTATAATATTTTTTCTGCATAGGTGATAACTCCACACGAACGATAAACTCAGATTTAGTTGGCATGTTCTGTAAAAAAAAGAAAAGAAAAAAGAAATATTAAAAAATTTATCAGAGAAAGTAATAGTACAACATTTGAGATAGTTACTTGAGACAGTACTCAAACTCACTTTCAAAACATCCGCTTTCAAACGACGCAACATATGTGGTCCAAGCAGTTCGTGCAATCGTTTTACTTGTTCCTCTTTCGAAATGTCGGCGAATTCATTTTGAAAAGTAGCAAGATCGTTGAATTTCTCAGGTGTTAAGAAATTCAGCAGATGGAACAATTCTTCTAAATTATTTTGTAGTGGGGTACCAGTAAGCAAAAGTTTGTAAGCAATGTTATATGAAGCCAAGAGCCGGAAAAACTAAACATAGCGTGATCAGAAAAAAGGAATTAATATTTAAAATAAAATTTAATCTTGTAAATATTGTTGTAAATATACAAATATTACCTACCTTGCTTTGATTGCTTTTAAGCCTGTGAGCTTCATCCACCACAAGTACAGCCCAATCAACTGAGCCAAGGCAGGCCACATCAATAGAAATCAACTCATAAGAGGTTAACAGGACATGGAATTTAACAGAAGAGTTTGATCTCATCTGAAATGTAGCAATACTTAATAAAACAAAAATAACTAAGTTGAAGTTATAAATTTAGAAAATTAAAAAAAAGGATATAAAGAAGGCTCAGTGATTAGCGTTCAAATCCAGGAGCTGGCTCTTAAGATTTCATCTTCCAACGAGCTTCTTACAGCTCACGGTCCAATGATGGACAGCGTTGATTGGAGTAAGAAAACACTGATCGGAAGCCGATAATGCACTGAAAAAAGCTCCGAGTACAAATGAACTCCGCTGTTTACACGCCTGCCTTAATTGTGTTACAATAATAGTAAAAATAATACAAACCTTTGACGCTCGTCCACCAGCTCTTACGGCTCCTTCATCAAATGAAAATTCATTTTCTCTAATCACAGCTCTAGAATCCTTATCCCCAACATATGTTACCACATAGAAATCAGGTGCCCAAGTCTCAAATTCTCTCTCCCAATTTATGATTGTTGACAATGGGACGCTAACCTATATTACATTAAAAAGTAATTTACATAACATTTCTACTTCATTAAATTACAGATTTTATTAAATTTACTTTTTAAGTATGCGGCGTTAAGCACTGAATTATATAAAGATAAAAAGAAAGTGGTAATTAAAAAATAAATTGAGATTAACTGCAAAATTTGTCTTGAAAATGAGTGCTTAAACAATTTTAACAGACTTCTGTGAATTTGATCTTTAGTATACCTCAAGAAAAAAGGATCTCAAACTTATATTCCAATTTTTTCAGTTTCTATTATTGCAACGTAAAACTAAAAATAAGCGTATACTTACCAAGAATGGTCCCTTACAGTGTCCTTCTTTGTACAAAGAGTAAAGGAAGGTAATAGTTTGTATGGTTTTTCCAAGACCCATTTCATCTGCAAGAATTGTATCCGTACCTTGACCCCAAGAATATCTTAACCAATTGAGTCCTTCTAATTGATATCCATGCAAGCACATTCCAGACTGGTCAAGATAGTCCGGCTGTTTATCTAATTTCTTCTTCAAATCCGTAATGGGTTTATCAGGTGGTGGAGTGTAGAGTCTACTGTGGGGGCGAGCAGTACCATCATCACTTCAATGACAAATATGCAGATATTAATGTGAAACGTAACGGCAAGACGAAAAAAATTGTATTCATTTTATTATTATGTATTAATTTATTTCAATAAAAATTTTAACTTAGCAGTTGGTCAATTAATTTTCTCACGATCTTTACGCTATGTTTCACCTAAATAACCCAGATACCTTCACCAAAATAGGAAATACTGTATAATACTAGAAGAAAGTTCTACATATTTAATATTTGGG
The DNA here is from genome assembly GCF_049639745.1 of Rhodnius prolixus. Lineage (NCBI taxonomy): Eukaryota > Metazoa > Arthropoda > Insecta > Hemiptera > Reduviidae > Rhodnius > Rhodnius prolixus. The sequence continues at coordinate 15,361,702 of NW_027411582.1, read as the reverse complement.
GTTTAAGAAATATAAGCGCTAACAACAAAAAATATTTTTAAATGAAGAGGATATTTTACACATCTAAGTTGATGTCGTAACTTTGTTGATTAATACAATTCAAAATTGTCTAACAAAAAAAAAGTACAACTATCTAGGAAGCATGAAACTGTGGCAACTTATTCCATTTATTTTTCTTCCAATACAAAGTAAATAATACATCGCGACTAAAAAAAGTTTTACCGGCAGGGGCCAAAGCCTTTTTAGAGACCAGTTTTAAAATTATATATGTACTTTTTGGGTATCACTGGGGCTATTCACTGGGAGCTACATTTAGGATGGAGAGAAGTGTAGGTTGTAACCTTACGGACTGTTACAACGACATCTCCAGCGGTACCCAACGGAAAAGTAAAAAAAAAAACGTTGGCTACCACAAAATTAATATTTTTAGGCCTATCGATTCACTAACCATCATTACCATTGTATTTACAACATCGAATGTTACTTTGAGTTTATTTAATTACATGAACACAGTTCATGGGGAAGGAGTTTAAAAAACTGCAATGCTATTGACGTACATATCCTTACATTTTTTTTGAACATCTTCCCGAACTTTTCCGTCCAGTTACAAGCATTTTTTTCTAATGAGAGTACAATGTCAATCTTCTCTGCACTTTTATAAATAACAAAGTCAACTTCCGGCTTAACTAACCGACAATAAGTGTCAACAGCAGGGTTAACTAACCTACAATAAGTCAAAACCTAAGCGATTTAGTATTGCAAAATCATTTTTTTCAAGTCCATGGATGATTTTATGAAATTCTGACACTTTCTAACGCCAAGAATTCCTTAGAACCAAGAATTGCTAATATTTGTTTAAAAAAGACTATATTCTCTTTGCGCTTCTATTTTTGAATTAGAATTTTAAAAACTTTGCTTATATTTCTCATCATTTGTAACAGATTTTATTTAATAATTGTAAAATAAAAATGCAAAAATTATACAAACCCTCCACGGCTTTCATCATCCTCTTGTAATTCTCTTGATTTAGATTTTTTGCCTTTCCCTTTCTTTGACTTCTTACCACTTCCTTCGCTAGTGTAATAAGCTCGCATTTCCTATAAATATATTAACACAATATTTTTAATACACATAAATGGTAGATAAAATAAATGTATTCATTCATTAGATAAAAAACTATCTGGTGAGGCCTTTGATGAAACCACATTGTAAAAGAAGTTCCATTCTAAAACACACCAAATTGCTATTCCCAATAGATTTATATAGTTGCACTTAAATCTCAACAGTGACTCTTTTTTTTTAAAAAAATAAAAACTGGGAGGCATGAAGCTTGTTGCCTCATATTTACCATTAGAAAAAAAAAAATAATACAAAATTACACCTAAATTACTCACGTGATAATAGTCAATTGCTCTTCTAAGACCTGGTATATCCTCATTTTCATGTTCCCATGTTGCCTGATCATAAGACAGATCTCTCCATTTTACTAAATAAATATTGGATCCATCCCGTGTAGTTCTATGATTAATGATTCTCTGAAGAATGAGCCATTCTGGTTTAATACCGTACCTGAAAAGAAAAATAATTCAAATTAAGTTTTAAGGTAGCCGTTCACTTGGTTAGCCTTTTTGCAAGTGAAAGAAATATTAAATTAAATTTTTTGTTTTTTTATCAATAGTGTAACGTTATTAAAACTTCCGAGTCCAGTGAAGCTGTGAAATTTTACCTATAGTATTTTTCTTCAAGTTCTTGTTCATTGATGTTTGCTTCTCGGATTCTCTTCATTCTGTTATCCGCCTCATCTAATGGTTCTTCCAGTTTTGGAGGTTCATCCATGTCGAATTTGCGAATATAACTTCGAATCATCTGCGTGTGAAATACATCCATCTAAAAAATAATGAGAGCATCTCTTATTAACAAAAAGTAATAATAATAATAATTGAGGGGAGAGTTTACTATATACTTTTCAGCGTAAACAGGTAGTTTACGTTTATCATCTAAGGTCTAGTTCAAACAAGTCGCACATCTCCCACATCCGGCAAATTGTTAGAACGGCCAAGTCGAAGCGTCAAGATCCGTTCCCTTCTTTTCTATCAACCCACTGTCACAGTGAACGTAAGAAATGCTAGCGTCTTACATAGTTTAATGATGAATGAAAAGAAGTAGGAAAAAGTAGAATGCAATTTGGGTCTATCTAATTAATTTATTAAAAGATAAAAGCTAAGATTGCCTTACAAGGACTGGATCCTTTACTGGTAACTTTTGAGGGTTTTGATTCAAAAGCTGGCTATTCATCTTGTATGATGGGAAAGCTCCAAAATTAATAAATTCAAATAAAGTATAGAGAATCGTATAACTCAAGGGTTTTAGCGAATTCAAAAGAAAAATGATTATAAAAAAAAACTAGCAAGAGTAGAAGGCTGTATTCTCAACGCAAAAATTGTTAACAGCAATTGTCAGGTCGCCAAGAAATGCCATTAAGAAAAATTTCAATTTATGCCAGAAATCTGTCAGGAAACCTGGCCTTGTTTCTCACAAAAATTTTTCTTAATTCCATTAAACGAATTCACTTTCTGAAACGAAGAGTTCTAAAGTTCAGCCCCATCCACATTCTTCCAAACTTAAGTTCTTCAAACACAGTTGGGTACTAACTTACATATCCTACGCTAAGCAAGTAGTCATCAAAATATAGAAAAATCATGAAACTTTTTCTATACCTTGAGGAAAAATCAATTAAGAAAGAATAAATATATATTTAGAGAAATAAATACAAACCTGCAACTCAGACACCCAATCACAATGCCAATATGACATATCTGCCCATTTGACAAAATATTCTCTAGTCCTTTGACGTGGTTTTTTCTTTGGTTGATTATTATCATCATTAATCTCTTCTTTAGAAGGCGGTGGTTCCACCCATCGCCATGTAAGAATTTTAGACACTTTCCCGCGTAATGGTTTGGCCTGCAATATTAATAAAAAATTTCAAACTTAATTATTTAAATTAATATAAAATATTTTTAAAATTAAAAATTTTCATTTAAAATTTACCGAACATCTAGGGCATTTCCAATCACCATCAGGTATGTCTGTAAGTGGAGGATTTAAACAAAAGGTATGATAGGCTGATGGGCAAGAATCACAACAGAGTAGTTCTCCACCATCTTTACATACTCTAAAATCAATTGAAAAACGTCATAAGCTATCTGTTACGTATAAATACTACTATATTTCTTAATATTTATCCTTTTTAAAATATTGTCATTAGAATCAATTATTATTCAATCAAAAATAAAATATTAACCTGCAAAATTCTTGGTGTACATCATCTTCTTTTTCCTGGATACCTTCACCTTCGCAATGAGGACAAGACCATTTCCCTTCAGGAGTATCCTCAAGTTCCGGATCCAGACAAACAAGATGATAGGCTCTAGGGCAAGTGTCGCAAAGTATAATTTCACCACCTTGTTGACACACCTCACAATAATCTTGATGATCAGTCTAGAAATCACATAAAATAAACCCAATTATTTTAGTTAAAAATACGTTCTTGTTGTATCTTTACCCGAAGAATTTGAAATTCATCAAGATAGAAATACTAATCCCAGAAAGATCTGAAAGTAAGTTACTTGCAGTCGAATTTTGGAGAAGTTAAGGGACAGGTGAATCCCTAATTCCGAAAGTAGTAAGAAAGGCAGTATTCGAGTCTATTCTTAACATAGGATAAATCCATGTGATATGAATACCTAAGGCTGGATAGTAAAAATAGAATAAAGAGAACTCGGCAAGAAGGGAGAAGGAGAAAAGGTATCAGAAATCGGAATTATGCCTAATTAGGCTATTAACATCTTAGGAAGATGTGAAGTAGCTTCTTCTTCAGGATAGTTAGTGTCCCTGCTGGTATCCAAATGTTACAGTTCAAACAGCAAATAATACACTTAACAGTTATCAGGGGTAGTTGAAAAGAGCAATAACGGGATTAGTGAAAGAAACCAGGCGAACTCAGAGCTGTTAGCAAACTTACTTTACAACCAATTTCTCACAGTATAAAAACAAGCCCACATTTGGAAACGAAACCTCTTTCATCAACAAATATCCTAAAATTGCTGGAGTGCTAAGTAGAATATTCGTGGCTATTTTAATACGTCAATCCTAAATTAAACTTCTTATGAATAAGGAGAAATTTACGATCAACAGGAAAAGCGCATATTTATAAGTTATAACTAACCAATCAACAGGGGAAGCATTGTTTATAACTAAACTACTCATGATATATAACTAAGGTTAGTAACAAACGTGTAGCGTTGTGTTATACTGGGCTGTTTGCTATAAAAGTTTCAGATTTCATCTAACCTCATAACCTGCCTCACTATCTGGAAATTTATTTGTTGTTCTTGTTTTCTTCTTTTTCTTGGATTTGTTTCCAATTTTCGTTTTTGCCTTTCTCTTGGGTGGAGGTTCAGCGCCAACAACATTTTCACCGCTGCCAGTTGTCTGTTCTTCAGCTTCTTCAGTTGCCTCCTTATTTACCTCTTCTGCTTCGGCTAACATTTGTTCAAATTCAGCATCAGAATCTCTTTCACTAGCAGCTATGCTTCCTTCGCCTTCTTCATCCTATGAATGAAAAAAATTAGTACAATAATTTCATGTTTTTTTTTAAAAGCAGGAACTCCCATTAGTGGGAATATACTATTTATTCCCTTTCTTTTACCGCGCTATATTTTGAAACAAATTCTAAGAAAACTCAAAAAGATAATTTTGAAATAGCATCGAGTTCAGAACTCTTATTCTACAAATTGACATATCACTCTTATTTAAATATTATTTTACCAGAGAACCACGATTACTAATTACCCATAAATGCAGTCATATGCTGCAAGAAACAAAGCTCACCACCCAGAAATAATTTTTAACGTGACTGACTTAACTGACGTAACACAACACTTCTCACATACGCAGATGACACCGCCTTACTGTCCCCTAATCATAATCCTGTCCTAGTAAACAGAAATCTGCAGTCACATTTCTCCTCATTAGAGCAGTGGTTCAAGAAATAGGTCTCTATAAAGATTAATGAAACCAAGTCGCAAAACATCACCTTCACTCTTCGTCGCATTACTCTTCCTCCAGTCTGCTATAAGCTAACACCTCTACCAGTATTGAACGTTGCCCGCTACCTAGGGCTTTACTTAGACCGAAGACTTTCTTGGAACTCCCACACTAGGACTTAAAAGAACAGAACTAAACAGAAGCTATCGACTACTTAAAAGACTCTTAGACGATAGATCAAAACTCTCTCTGGACAACAAAAGACTGATTTATACTTCTATTTTGAAACCCATCTGGGCGTATGGAATAGAGCTGTGGGGTTCAACTAAACGCTCCAATTTCCAAAGGATTCAATCTCTTCAGTCTAAAATACTTCGAACTATTGTAAACGCTCCATTTTATGTCTCCAACCTGACTTATACACAATGACCTTAAACATTCCTTTTATTACCGAAGTTGCTAAAACACGATACAGAAAACTCCACTTCAGCCTGCAATCTCATATAAATTCTCTTGCTCAAAATCTTTCTTCTAGAACTCTTGCTGACAACCCGGAAAAGACGTCTTAAAAGACAGTGGCCTCGTGATCTCCTCCTCCAGTGAAGAGAGTGACTAACCATCTAATATTTGGGAGTGTTACTACTCGTTACTTATCATTTGTTACTCGGTTATCACTGTTACTTATAGCGCTAACGAGCTGATTGTAGCATAAATAAACGCAATAAAAAAAACTGACTGACTATTAGTGAGTTAAACTATATAAATAAAACTAATTTGGCATACGTAAATTATATTATTCTCTGGATGATAATACTGGTTAAACAGAATACCTGATCAGATACCGTAAATTCTACCAAGATGAAATCACGTAAAAGAAGAATGAAATCATCAGTACTTACTGAATTATGTTTTCTTTTTCCAATCTTGATTTTTAAGGTTGGAACTTTTGTTTGGGCAGCTTGTTGACTTGACTTCCTTGTAGAAGATTTTTTCCTACCGCTTCGTTTTCTACGAGTTCTATCTTCAGCGTCGTCATCGTCATCGATGTCGTCATTTTGACTTGACTAATAATAAAACAAACACCAAACTTTATTTTTACAACGCAAAACTCTTGTATCAATAAATAATTTACTAAAGAGAGTACAAATCTCAAATACCTTGGACTGCCTAGCCGATCTACTAGGTTTGCTACTACTAGAACTATATTCTTGTTCTTCCTGTTGCTCTTCTGGTGGTTCAGCGTTTGGATTTGAATTACAGAAATCCCTCCATTTTGCAGCCACTAACATCATCATCTTACCAATAGGCACCTTTGGATTATCTTTAGCCAACAGCGGTCGTACGTGTTGTTGAAATAGTTTGTAAGTAGTTAGATTTTGATAATCATCTTCTGAATATTCGATTTGTACATCAGTCAAACCAAATAAACTGCAAACTTCATCAACTGAAGGTACTCCTACAGAAAAAAAAAAAAAATTCAATTTTAATTTCATTTTGCCCTTTTTTTTTTAAAGCGTAAATACCAACAAGAATTTTGTTGTAACTACGCAAGAAATATGCAATAATATGAAATATGATTTTTTTAATATTTGTTTAATTTTTTGAGAATATCACTTAATTGTGCTCCCAACTTGAACAGCTCCAACGCTTTTTTATTTCATTTAAAAGCGATCCTGGACGGATCCCCCATAAAGGGCTTAAATTAAGTTCGCATAAGATACCCCCAAGTGGTTCAACAGAGTTTCTGTTTCACTTTTTCAGAGAAGATAAACTACCTATAAAACCCCCCAAAAAAAGTTTCACGAATTTTTTAATTAAATAATTTTTAAGTTTTGATTTTACGATTACTTGAACTTGCGCCACTCTGTACAAGATTAGTAGGACTATCTATTTTTGTCAAGGTGTACTCTATTAAATAATTTGGACAAAAAGTGGTTGTAGCAGACTGATAGGGAGATACGTGGTCTGTAAATTAAGTAATTAGACTGATTTTTTTAAATTTTTTTATTCAAAAAGAATTACAATTCTATATTGTCACCTTCAAAATAACTTCCTTCTGATGTCACACAGCGCTGGAAACGTTTCTTCCACTCCTCATAGCAGTGTTCAAACTACGATACTGGGAATAGCTGGTCGGTTACAGCCGTTTGAAAGTTTTCGTCTGTCCCAAAATGAGTACCCTTAAGGTGATTTTTCAACTTCGGGAAAAGAAAAAAAGTCACAAGGACTCAAGTCAGGCGAATAAGGAGGCTGAGGAGCGCACAGGAATGTTTTTTTACTGGCCAAAAACTTGTTTATTGAAATTGCTGTGTGACAAGGAGGATTATCGTGATGCAACACCCACTTGTTCTTGATGTTTGGTCTCACACGAATGACCCTTTTTTGAAGTTTTTCAAGAACCTCTCGGTAAAAGTGTGGATTGACCGTTTGACCTTGAGGTAGAAACTCTGTGGACGATTCCGTTGATATCGAAAAAACAAATCAGCATGCAGCCTGACTTCAAGTCCTTGTGACATTTTTCTTTTCCCGAAGTTGAAAAATCACCTTAAGGGTACTCATTTTGGGACAGACGAAAACTTTCAAACGGCTGTAACCGACCAGCTATACCAGTATCGGAGTTTGAGCACTGCTATGAGGAGTGGAAGAAACGTCTCCAGCGCTGTGTGGCTTCAGAAGGAAGTTATTTTGAAGGTGACAATATGGAATTGTAATTCTTTTTGAATAAAAAAATCAGTCTCATTACTTAATTTACATACCTCGTATACTTTTAAACTTATAAATCGCCGAAAATAAGGATCAAATAAAAAAATCCAAGTTCAAGACGGTAATCGAATCTAGCAAAAATTCTCTTAGTCTGCGAGGCTAACTTGCGTGACTTCTTTTGCGTATTTCAAGTCAAAATAATGGCACCCAGAAGGTTGTGTGATATCAATAATCTAAACACCTATCGAATACAAAACTACTTCTTCTTCTTTTGACATAAAATCCTCACCTCCAGAAGAATCTTGTTGTACAGGTGTAGCAGGTTTCTGTTGACTTGGGACGCCTCTTGATTTTTTAGATCTGCGTCCATAATCTGAATCGTTACCATTTTCATCATCAGCGCCAATATCGCTTTCCTGTAATTTACAATCGTTCAAAAAAAAATTATTTATATTTAATAAATTATTAATAATTTCGTATAAAGTATTTTAAAAATTTGTTTATTTTAAAAAGCATTTATAATTCCTTAATAATCATAGTGTTAAATTAATTAAATAACTGACATCACTATCGTTCTTCTTTCTTTTTTTACGTTTTTTCTCCTTTTTTCCTTCTCCTTTGGCTTTTCTCTTTTTTCCTTTCTTCTTTTTTCTACCATCATCCGGATCGTACTCATCATCTTCCTCCTGTAAAGATGATGTGGAAAGCTGTTTGAAAACCTTTAATGGAATAAGAAGGACTATGTTAAGTGGGGTTTAAAAAATTTCAGATGACGATCTATTCTACTAGTATCCAAATCACAAAAACGCCAAGCAACATGCACCAAATACTGGCCATCACTTCTAGGTGAAACAAAAACTTTTAGGTTAAAAAAATTCAAATAATATCGGGGCAAAAAAAAGAAGAAGAAATCTGAGGATATAAGCAAATATAAATATTTTTAAAAACTTTTAACAGCTAACAATTTTAAACGAAACAATTCTTACAAATGATGCATTAGAATATCCGAAATTTGAATTCTAACGTACTTATTTACATTTCTCAATACATATTTACAATTTGAAGAAATCTGTATCTCTAATTAAATTACGGAATCAACCATAAAAATATGCAACATTAACATTAGGATGGAAAAATAAGCAAAATTCCTGTTCAACCTATCAAAAGTGATTATAAGAAAGAGCTTTAAATTTTTACAAATTAAAGTGTTTCAGATAAGAAAAGTTTTCGAATGTTTTTAGCTAAAAAAAAATTTCTAATAATTGCTCCCCATCCTTTTAAGGGTAGTTATTAGATGTTGGAGGAGCATAAATCCTCTAAAGAGTCTTGTAGGGGTTTCAGAAGGCAGTTATCTCTGAATATTGGTCCTACAAATTTTTCTTTCGAGAGGCTGGTTACTTTCTATTGTTTCCATCCAATTCTTTTTAAGTTATGGAAGCTATCTTCAGAATATATCTAGAGGCCCCGGATAAGTGCACAAGTAAATAGGTTCACTAATTCATCAAGCATGAATTAAAAGTAATTTTTTTTCGGCAATGTCCAAAGGATGTTTTTAAAAACCTTGATGTCTTTAAAAAAAATTAGGTACCTTGGAGGTCTTTGGCCTTTAAAGAACTGTAATACTGAATTTACTTCTTTAAAGAGTTTAGGTAAATCTTTTTACTTCGGCCTTTTTACTTTTTGCAAGCAGTTGATATTAATGATTTAAGCAGTTTTAATGATTTCATAAGCCAGAGCAAAAGTTCGATTTCTTACATAGAAAGGTTTCGATTTTTCATCTATCGTTAGAGTTTGTAACATCAAGTGGGTTACAAGAAATTGCACTTCTACTTAATACAGCTTTTGTTGCAATGGTATTCTCAATTTAAAATGGAGGGAACAATTGAAATTCCACTCCACAAAACTAATGCAGATCTTCCGAAGATAATGAAAAATAGTGAAAAAAAAAAGCTTACTATGGGAGGATGAAATCATTGATAACTGTCCAGAATTGCGAAGCTGAGTCTATGAGTTCAAAGATCAGGATTTCTTTGGTAAAATGATTTTCTTTTATAAATCCTAAACTGTTCTCATACCCCAATTTAAGGAAACCAAAAGGAAAATCAAACAAACATTACCACTAGTTTAAAATCATGTATAATAAATAGTATCAATGCTGAGGGAATAACACTAATAAAAACCACACAAAATGCAGAGAAACTAGAAATGAATGGAAATTAATGATTTGTTCTTACCTCTATGCGACTTCTTTCATCGCTGTCTGGTGAATTATCTTCGGTGCCTTCATGTTGAGCTGGAACACTAACGTCAACGTCCTCATCTGTAATACACAAAATATTTAATGTATGCTGAACACTACAGTTTTCACCATTTTAAGAATGATTGAAATAAAGAAATATAGATCATCTTATCAAATGTGGGTTTTGAAACATGTGCCTCTAATAGTAAAATTAATATTAATTCTTAATTTTATACTAGGATATTCTTAGACAAGAAGTTGGTGAAGGTTACGGTTAAGAGACTTATTTATAAATAAAATATCATGCGGAAACAGCTTTGGCGCATACTTATCTCGTAAAATTGAAATGTACTTATTACAACATCCCCGGCGATTATAGTGAAAAGTGATTTCTACTTACGAAGCATAGCTTCTGTTATGTTCACACCATACAGAGTGTGGTGCTTCTAACATGAAAGAAGCTTGATGAGTAGAGTTCAAATTTATCTACATAAATCTATTTAACCAATGTCTTTTAGGTTGGTTTAAAATTCGAAACTTATCTGAATCAAAGAAAATAAGTATGCTATGGTGTATAAAATCACTGACTAGTATTACCCAGTGATTTTGAACTCATGTGTTTAACAAGCCACTTATCAGGTTTTAACCTTTTTTGAACTTAATATGAATGATTTAAATGGAAGATATGCAATTTTATTCCTATTAACTGTTAGTCCTTAGGGAATTATTATTGCCTTCAAAAAAAGTAAGGTGACACCTAATTTTTATAAATAATAATGAATTATAAGTCTAATTTGTTTTTTAATGAATAAGGGTTGAAGTTTATTTTTATGAAAAAAGGAGTAATTCCTAATAAACTTCATTTTAAACATGAACAAGAAATTAATGAAATATCTCGGAAAGGCTTGAGTTTGAGAAACTGCAAAAATCTTTAGATCCCAAATTAATCCTAGAGTGCTGCCAGGGCTTGATTTACTTACAGTACATCGATTTATAATTAAATGAAGCCCAAAATATATAGGGTGAAACCATTAGTATATAAATTTTAAAAAATGTATCTTAAGAGGGTCAATCTAGGCTATGTAATTTTTCTTGACAAAAGCATGTGACATAAAAGAAAAAATTGCTTAAAATAAGGAAAAAATGACCTATCATTTTAAATATACTCTGAAATAATTAAACAAATGTTTCTAGTTATTATGTTTTTCTTAACCAAAACATGGACCATATTTAATTATAATTATTAACAAATATTAGAGTAAACAACAAGATAGAATTTACTCGTGGGAGCATTTGAAGGAAGGTTATAAAATTCAAAAATAGCCTAAAAACTTGATAAAATTTTTAATATTAAGTTTATATTGAGGTAGTAAATGTTATCTTAAGTTCGCATTCTATATGCCAATTTCTTTGTTTGATGGCCTCCATTTTGTTGGGGTCATGGAATGCCGCTTTACTTGACAAGGAAAAATAATGAGGCTTCCTCATCTAAATTTTACACGCAGGTAATCTCGGTTAGGCTAACAACATATGTCTTCATACACCTCAATTTAAAGATATTGAAATAAAAAAACAGATTTTGATAACATTAACTATCGTAAAGCAAGTGAATTTATGCAAAAATTAAGAAACTATTTGTTGTATGTAAGCGGGTAAACGGTTAGGATATAACCCCTTGTTTATTTACCGGGTAAACAATCTTCAACTTCATCTTCTGATGCCATCCTATTATCTTAAACAACACTTCACTTTAAACACAAGTGTCACAACAATTTTCATGCGAAAAAAAATTAGGATTTATAATTAAAACCTAAATTATAAAACAACGATGAGTTGAAGAGTAGCACAGCGCTATCGACTGAACAGAGCATGCGCAGTACTGCCAACTACTTATAGCGGGCTTATTAGTTGAATTTTTTTTTTTTAGTTACAATTTTTTAATCTGATTAACAAAAAACTATTTTAAAATGAGTTTTTCTGGTTAACTTTGATTTCAACAATCGGCATCATCAAAGAAATGCACAAACTGAATGGTCAAATAAAATAATTACGAATAAATAAGTAAAAACAATGTTAATTTTAAGAGAAAGGAAAATGAAACCATCTACATCAAATGGGTGGGGGGAACATTTTAGCGACACAGGTTCAAGGGTTTCCAGGTCTCTTTCTTGAATGTTTAGCTAAATTTAATTCACTCATAACTGCTTGCAGCTCAACAGAATTAGTTAGAAGTTTCTGAACGAGGCCAACAAAAAATGTTTCAATATTTTTTTTGTTGCCCATGCAAATACTCATACTTATGTTTTGACATTTCTGTTTAGACGGAGGGGTACTTTCAAGTCCGGGTATTGATTAACATGGAGCAGAAGAGAAGGGTGGGAGGATGGGCTTCTAAAAGACTGTGTGTGTGTGTGTTTGTGCATGTATAAGTGTGTGATGGTTACGTTGGACGGTGTGCCGAAGCTGCGCAGGACCGTTTCTCTTACATTTTACTCTCTCCCTTGTGGGGCCACGCACTTTCACGCAGGCTTGACTTTTGCGTAGACTTAATAGCGGAGTATACTAAAAACTTCTCACACGATCTCTGGATGTCCCAGGGTGAGCATGCTCTAACATCAGACCAACTGACATCGACAACAAAAGTAAGTAAATTATAGAATATCTTTTACCCCTTTGACAAGGGATGAAACTACCTATCTTGATAAGCCGTTTATATGAGATATTTTTGTTTATAGCCAACAAGCATGTTTCTTTCTTAATAAATCAGCAGGTACTGAGAAAAAATTAAATAAAAATATTATATATGACAAAAGTCCAAGGTCAGAACTTTTAACATAGATTCAAAAAATTGAATATTCGTACGTTTTCTGAATGCATGAGTAGATGTAGTAGACTTGCGCATAGTAAATTCATCCATACGTACTGTATTTTAAAAATAATTTGTCTCAGTTTAAATATCAACACAGATAATCAAATTGTAATAGTTTTTAAAGAACAAAATATCCACGATTTTAATTCATACATTGTAAGATTTATTTTATATTTGCTTGTTTAGCAAAAGGACACAACTTAAAAGTTCTCCCATAGTGAAATCTATTTCAAATTCAAATTTTTATTATAAGGAAGAATGTTTTTATATTCAGAGACTTTTTAAAGTTGAAATTAAGCTTTAATAAATGAATTACTAAATAAGAACATTGTTTTTGTTTAATACTCCAGAATACAAACGGCAACGACAAGAAAAATTCTCTTTTTTCTACAGTTTCTTTGAAGAATGCCAAATAATATTAATTATATTGTTTTTAATTAACAAATCAAAGGAAGTGTCAATTGAATGAATAGATAATAATAAAAACTGTTTTCAGAATTTCAATTCTTTTTCGCTATATTTAATATGTAGAAAACCAAAATATATTTTTAAAATACTGCTTAAACCTCTTGAAGAAAGAAGATCCTCTTTTATAACGTGCTTTTTTTTGCAACAACCCAGATCTAATAGATTTTGAGAAAAACATTGCCGATGGCAATGTTTAAGATGGGCAAAAAACAACATTTTCAGAAAATATTCTTCTTGTTGTAACCTTTTTGTAAACAACGTAGCGCCTAAACTCACGAACCGATTTTAACGAATGAGGTGTCATTCGATTCGGAATTTTAAGTAGATTTGGGGGTGCTGACGCTGTACATTGAATGGAAGAGGAGTTAGCCCCATGTATGTAAGGCCCCCTCGAAAATTATTATTGCTAATAACTCTGTAAATCTTAGCCCGATATTGATAAAATTTAGCAGGGTGTAAGGGTTAGGGCTCCTCTACGTAACAGTAAAGCGACGTTCTGGTCGTACACCTATTAAGAGGAAGTACGGCAATTGTTTCAAATTATCAACGCGTGTACCGTGAATGAAGTGGCAATCAAATCGAAATTTTGTATACATTTGCATTTTAGAAGTCTTGATGCTGTGCCCTTTAAGAAAGGAACTTGCCCCAAGCAATTAATGCCCTCTTTAAAACTATTATAACGCTTAGTCCGATTTTAATAAAATTTAACACGAAGAAGTGGCTAAATCTTCCCTACGTGACTCTAAAATGACATAATACTCTTGCACCTACTAAAGAGAAGCATTGAAACTGGGCATATTTGAAGTTTAATTTTTTTTACTACCCCTAAAAAGAAGTACTATATCCACAGTTTAATTTTCATATCTACTTACAAATACCTTCCTATTTAATTCGAAAGGTTTTCTTAAGAAAATTGATTTTGAGGATTCTTAGTGGACCATAACTAAAGTAATTCTATAAAAAGATCTCTCCAGTTAAATTTTTAAAATATAAGTTTTTGTTAAGGACATAGTAAATGAGAAAGATGAATATGGAAGATTACAAATTCGTTCAAATTTCAAACGTTTATATCTCGTTTCGTAATGATCGGATTTCAATGAATTCTTTACCGAATTGTAAAGAAAAGTTAGCTCTATAACTGGTACAAATGGCAATGTTCTGGTGATAAATGGTAATGAGATATAGAAGGTTGAATTTTTGGTGTTTCCACATTCGTTCAAATTTCAAACGTTTATATCTCGTTTCATAATGATCGAATTTCAATGAATTCTTTACCGAATTGTTGAGAAATGTTAGCTCTATAACTGGTATAAATGGCAATGTTGTGGTTATAATTGGTAATGAGTTATAAAAGGTTGAATTTTTGGTGTTTTCACATTCGTTCAAATTTCAAACGTTTATATCTCGTTTCGTACTGATCAGATTTCAGTGAATTCTTTACCGAATTGTAGAGAAATATTAGCTGTATAACTGGTACAAATGGCAATGTTCTGGTGATAATTGGTAATGAGATATAGAAGGTTGAATTTTTGGTGTTTTCACATTCGTTCAAATTTCAAACGTTTATATCTCTTATCGTAATGATCAGATTTCAATGAATTCTTTACCGAATTGTACAGAAAAGTTAGCTGCATAACTGGTACAAATGGCAATGTTGTGGTGATAATTGGTAATGAGATATAGAAGGTTGAATTTTTGGTCACATTTGTTCAAATTTGAAACGTTTATATCTCGTTTCATAATGATCGGATTTCAATGAATTCTTTACCGAATTGTTGAGAAATATTAGCTCTATAACTGGTACAAATGGCAATGTTCTGGTGATAATTGGGAATGAGATATAGAAGGTTGAATTTTTGGTGTTTTCACATTCGTTCAAATTTGAAACGTTTATATCTCGTTTCGTACTGATCAGATTTTAATGAATTCTTTACCGAATTGTAGAGAAAAGTTAGCTGTATAACTGGTACAAATGGCAATGTTCTGGTGATAATTGGGAATGAGATATAGAAGGTTGAATTTTCGGTGTTTTCACATTCGTTCAAATTTCAAACGTTTATATCTCGTTTCGTAATGATCAGATTTTAATGAATTCTTTACCGAATTGTAAAGAAAAATTAGCTGTATAACTGCTACAAATGGCAATGTTGTGGTTATAATTGGTAATGAGATATAGAAGGTTGAATTTTTGGTGTTTTCACATTCGTTCAAATTTCAAACGTTTATATCTCGTTTCGTAATGATCAGATTTTAATGAATTCTTTACCGAATTGTAAAGAAAAATTAGCTGTATAACTGCTACAAATGGCAATGTTGTGGTTATAATTGGTAATGAGATATAGAAGGTTGAATTTTTGGTGTTTTCACATTTGTTCAAATTTGAAACGTTTATATCTCGTGTTATAATGATCGGATTTCAATGAATTCTTTACCGAATTGTTGAGAAATATTAGCTCTATAACTGGTACAAATGGCAATGTTCTGGTGATAATTGGGAATGAGATATAGAAGGTTGAATTTTTGGTGTTTTCACATTCGTTCAAATTTGAAACGTTTATATTTCGTTTCGTAATGATCAGATCTCAATGAATTCTTTACCGAATTGTAAAGAAAAGTTAGCTGTATAACTGCTACAAATGGCAATGTTGTGGTTATAATTGGTAATGAGATATAGAAGGTTGAATTTTTGGTGTTTTCACATTTGTTCAAATTTCAAACGTTTATATCTCGTTTCGTAATGATCGGATTTCAATGAATTCTTTACGGAATTGTTGAGAAATATTAGCTCTATAACTGGTACAAATGGCAATGTTCTGGTGATAATTGGGAATGAGATATAGAAGGTTGAATTTTTGGTGTTTTCACATTCGTTCAAATTTGAAACGTTTATATCTCGTTTCGTACTGATCAGATTTTAATGAATTCTTTACCGAATTTGTAGAGAAAAGTTAGCTGTATAACTGGTACAAATGGCAATGTTCTGGTGATAATTGGGAATGAGATATAGAAGGTTGAATTTTTGGTGTTTTCACATTCGTTCAAATTTGAAACGTTTATATTTCGTTTCGTAATGATCAGATCTCAATGAATTCTTTACCGAATTGTAAAGAAAAATTAGCTGTATAACTGCTACAAATGGCAATGTTGTGGTTATAATTGGTAATGAGATATAGAAGGTTGAATTTTTGGTGTTTTCACATTCGTTCAAATTTGAAACGTTTATATCTCGTGTTATAATGATCGGATTTCAATGAATTCTTTACCGAATTGTTGAGAAATATTAGCTCTATAACTGGTACAAATGGCAATGTTCTGGTGATAATTGGGAATGAGATATAGAAGGTTGAATTTTTGGTGTTTTCACATTCGTTCAAATTTGAAACGTTTATATCTCGTTTCGTACTGATCAGATTTTAATGAATTCTTTACCGAATTGTAGAGAAAAGTTAGCTGTATAACTGGTACAAATGGCAATGTTCTGGTGATAATTGGGAATGAGATATAGAAGGTTGAGTTTTTGGTGTTTTCACATTCGTTCAAATTTCAAACTTTATATCTCGTTTCGTAATGATCAGATTTTAATGAATTCTTTACCGAATTGTAGAGAAAAGTTAGCTGTATAACTGGTACAAATGGCAATGTTCTGGTGATAATTGGGAATGAGATATAGAAGGTTGAATTTTCGGTGTTTTCACATTTCTTCAAATTTCAAACTTTATATCTCGTTTCGTAATGATCAGATTTTAATGAATTCTTTACCGAATTGTAGAGAAAAGTTAGCTGTATAACTGGTACAAATGGCAATGTTCTGGTGATAATTGGGAATGAGATATAGAAGGTTGTTTTCACATTTCTTCAAATTTCCAACGTTTATATCTCTTTATTTATATTTTGATTGCCCTAGAATTATTTGTCTTTTCCAGTTACCACTTTTATAAAATTTCCTTGTCAAATACCATATTCAGTGATCTTTATTATCGTTGAAAGTAAGTGTTAAATAATCTTCTTTCACAAACCTTGTTAAAGAGAAAAGATACTAAGATGCTTGTTATATAAAGGTTTTCCCTAATTTTTGTAATGTGTTGCAACGAAAACTATGCTTTTAGAATTCTTTTTCTGGAGCTAATTTTTTCTTGATCATTTGGTGCTATCGTAACAATTACTTTTAGGTAACAATTTTTGGAGAAAGGTTTAAAAAAATATATCAGAATTTGAAATTTACACTGAAGTATCATTTTAGAAATTTGACATCAGTATAATAATAATGGCCTAATTAATAATTTTAATTTTATTCTAGCGGCTGTCTCTTTGCACGTCTTTTCTCGAGATAAAATTTGAATTGTAATGGTAACTGCTTATTCTAGCACTAAGATCTCTTTCTCTTCGTAAGTGCTTCTTACTGTCGGGTGATAGATAATGTTGTCTGAACAACATTCGATAGATCACTGAAAAAAGCTCTTGGTACCATTTGAAGTCAGATTTTTGATGATAAAAGGGACTTCTAATAATAATTTAAAGGTTGGAAAAGTGATGAGTGCACTGGTTTTCTAGTCGTTTTCTAGTCCAGCTTTTCTGCCTGCTTTTAGATTTTTCTTCCTAGACGCCTCTTACAGATCTCTAACTGATAATGGACAATATTGAATAGCTGGCAGTGCATTAAAAAAGCTCCCGGTTATGACCGTGGTTGTTACTTTAATAAAAACAAAAAACTAAACTTTTGACTTCAGAAAGGTTAATTGATCGATGAGAGGTTAGGAAACGTAGCCATTGATTTGGACTGCCCTAAAATCGGTAAATAAGCATCTTACCACATTGAAGGCGGAAATAATAGTGATCCTACGATTAATGGAGATTAGAGATATCACTGAAATATCGGATTCCTATGTCTGCAAGTTGAGGTAGTTCTTCTTGGCTGAAGGAATAAATGAATCCATGAATTCAGGGTTTATTTTTTGGCCTCCAAAGCCAGAATTCTTCCAGTTGGATGTGAGCAGCAATAAGTCCAAAAGACTAGCATGTGGAGTGGATTTGTACACTCTTGGAGACTCAGGACTTCATGAATAGTTAACTGTTATGCTGAGACATACTGTTGCTGGTGGTTTAGCTTTAGAAAATTATTCCTTGAGATTAAAAGGATTTTAATTGCGATCCAAGACTAGGTGAATGCAACCCGTTATTATAAATACTTTAGTATAGGGATTCGAGTATCCTTTAACCTAAAGGCAAGGGTACCATTCGCCGCCAGAGGCGGGCCATTTTCTAACTGCGAATCAGATGTTCAACAAAAGATAATGCCTGGCTAGACAAGACAACATGGCAAGTTGGCAGAAGCACATAGGTTTTTTTTTTTTTGTTTTTATTAGTATATTTCTCGTTCCAGAATTGTCTAGTAATTATATGTCTGCTCAAATGTCAGCTTTAGAATAAATCTCATCGGATCTCTCCAAAGAATCCAATTTTCAGAAAATTCAAAGCAAATTCATTAGTTCGAAATAAGGAATTGTGTTGAGAAAAATCCAGATCATTATTATTATGATTTTTTTATGATTTAAGGCGCTTCAACATCTAAGGATATTGGCGCCCGGAGCTTTTTTTCAGTGCACTGCCGGCCTCCGAACAGTGTTCTCTCGTTACAGCCAACACTGTCCATTACCGGACAGTGAGCTGTAAGAAGAAGCTCCTAGGAAGAGAAAATCTAAGGGTCAGCTGCTGGATTCGAACCCGGGACCTCCGCGTGGGAGTCCAGTATGCTAACCTCAAAGCTAATCCCTTCCCTTCCAGATCATTATTATTATTAATCAAAATATCTATTATTTATTTTTGTTTTGGATCTACCCATTTTTTTTCCTTTCTTTTTTGTCCCAAAATATACTACGTTCCATCTCCATGTGTCCATGGATAAAAGAAAATACGCTAAAAATGTCTACTGACCCTAGGCTATTTCTCACTAACCTCTGTAAGCCAGCTTTTGCAATTTTCTGAGATTTATTGGGGTTGGATAGAATTTATTGCCAGAGTTTTTTTCTTACCATCTCCATTCTGTTCAATCTTTTTTTTTCAGGACAGTTACATTCAGTTTTATCGAATCGGAAGAAATCTGCAAAATGTAATTACTTCCTATCAAATATTTGTTTTTCTTTTAATTGATAATATATTTTTATTTTTATTTTTTTGAAGTTACAAAAACATGAAGTGAAACTTTAAGCATCTCTGCAAAATACCACTTCAGTACAATGTATAGTTTCAAAGAATTTGAATACAATATTATGATGGCTATGAGAAGTAAACAATTCACATAAATAAAATCTATAAAATTGCACACTAACAGAGAACGCAATGCCGTTAAAGGCAGTTTTGTCAATTGCATATGATCGTAACAGATTGGTTATTATTACTTTTAGATAAGATATATGCCTATAGAATCAAAGAACTATAGGCTCTTTTTAGGTATTATTTCTCTTGATCCAAATCATAAGCCTTAAATTTCAAAATCTCTTTTCCCCAAATTTTCTATTAACTTCTTAAACGAGGTGTGGCTATTAATTTAATGACGAGACTGATGCTGTAAAACATTTGATTTTAAATTTATACATATTTAGTTATAATCACCTTCAATATACACCTCTCCCCTAACCCTACAACGCTCCATGCGAATTTACCATTGTTCGAAACAGTGCTGGAAGTCTTTTTCTGTCAGCTCCTGCATGACGCATACCGCTTTTTCTTTCACAGCTTCAACGGACTGAGAAATCGTGTTCCTTTTAATGCAGATTTGACTTTGGGGAATACAGATAGAAAGTCACATGGGGCCCCAGGTCAGGCGAATAAGGCGGATGGCCTAAAACTGGGATGTTGTATTTGGCTAGAAACTGTTCTTGACAGACAATGCACTTGTTCTTCCACAAATCGGGTCGTTTTTTCCTTACTCTTTCACGGAGTTGAGCAAGCACCTCACCGGTAGTAATGTTGATTAATTATAATCGATGTTTTCATACGTTTAGGACGTGGAAGGGCGACCCGGGCGGTCATAATCACCGATATCTTCTCGGCTATCTTGGAAACGCTTGAACCTCTCAAAAACCTGCGCATGTGATAAAAATTCATCGCCATAAACTTCTTTTAATAAAAGATAAGTTTCAGTAGCGGTTTCACCAAGTTTTGATGTGAAATTTCACGACAATTCGTTGCTCTACTACATGTGTAGTATCATGTTTTCGGCAAAACGAAACTAACACCTCTTACACGAAACGACGGTTCCGGTCAGACTGATTTCTCTACAAACACGTGAGAGACGCTGCAATCGAAAGAGAAGGTTTTACGCTGCACAGCTGTCTGTCATAGTTGTTCTGTAGCAGCATCAGTCTCGTTATTTCATAGCCACACCTCGTGTATGTTGCTTTTTCTTCAAGGTGCCCTTGGGGGGAAAAAACAAGCAAAAAATAAAAAACGCGTTTAACCTACAGAAATAGAAATAATATTAATAATTTTGTCTATTATATAGTGAGAGGTAATTGGAATACCAAGGGAAGACAATTGCTTACAAGTGAAAAGTCAACTTTCAAATGATTTGGCACTTAAGGAAAATTGACAGAGGATTTATTCCAAATTAAATTATACATTAGTGTTATTTCATATTCTATTTGACTAGAGTTTATACAGTAACAGAGACAAAGGCTTACTTTGATTATTGTTGAATGCAGTCAAAAGTTCTTAATTGGACTTTGTAACAGCAACAGGTTTGCAGTTAACTATTGATATATTCAAAACCTTCAATCTCCTTAAACAACTGTTTAAGGTTCTCTGATTTTTACTTTTTTTTACTAGTGTATGTAATAATGTTATTTTTGGAGGGTTGTTTTACTTTTTCTTTTTTATTAATAGCAAAATCTTGACTATTCTACTTAAATTAAGTAAATAAACATTTCAACATCTTTCATTTTGTTTATATATTACATGTAATTTATTAGTTTGACAACAGGCATTTGTAAATTAAATGGCGAGAGTTAAAAATAAAATCTGTCTAGTATCCATTGATAATTATCCATAATCTCTTCCAGGCAAATATTCATGCAAATTTCTGCATGTTTGTTAAAATATCCATAAGCTTCCATAATATTACGTCTTCGAGAAATTTATTTTCATGCCTCAACTTTCGTACTAGTCTTTTAATTTCCTTAACATGAATTCTAGATTTATTTCGATCCTGGCCAATCACCACCTAGTAATCAGCAAAATTTAAGGAACTAAAGCACTCATCGCCTATAGGCATACCAAATTTCACCACATCTGGCCAAATCGTGCAAAAGCCTATTTAAGTAAATTTTAAACAATGCAACAACCTTATTTTAACCCTTTTGTGGCTAAAAAAAAAAAAGGTTGAGATAGCCTGTTACCCTGCTTAACTGGTTACAATATTCCCTTGATACAGTATTTTTTTGTACTTGCCTGAATGAGACCCTTTTTCATGTCAGCTTCTTCAAGAACTCTCTACACCAAAGGCCTTGCCACATGATGAACATATGCATTTTCCAAATCTATAAAAGCTAAATTCAACACCTTATTACCTACTTGCTTTGCACTTATCGATTATTTGTCTCATGACAAAAATATTATCGATACAAGAACAGCCTGCGGTAAAACCATTTTGTTCCGTAGAGGTTATATAGTTTAATTCTATTTTATTTTTTAAAATTCTACCAAAAACGCTTGCAATAGAAATGAAAAATAATTTTAAAATTATAAAAATTCAAATTAGTTGATATTTAGCTGTAATTGACAGGCAATTGAGGTCGACAGAAAGGACGTTTTTGTTAGGAATAAATAAATCACTTTCAGAATACAAGAGTAGCACAAAAACCTACCAATGTACATTGAAGAAAATCTTATTTTCAACCATTAACCAAGCTGTTTCTTTCCCCATTTGTTTAATCATTTCTAATTGCTCTATATTTTATATTTGTATTTATTTGTTTTAGCCATTAAATAATTTATTTCCACTGTTTTCTTAAATTTCACATCACAAAGTCCAAACTTAAATTCTAATTCTTAAATAAATTATCTGTTCTTGCAAAACTAAGTAGCCATTCTTAAATACTTCTCGCCAACATATAGTAAAACTAGAAGATCATTTTAGTATATTCTGTAACTGGAAAATTTATATTAAAAGCAGGGAAAAAAACTGTTCAAATAAGGAAAATTTAAACTAAAAATTCAGAAATTTCAGCACATTTTAACAAACAAATCTTCATTAGCTTCAAATTTTCCCTAGATTTGACACATTAGCAGTATTTACATGGTGATAGTGAATGTAACAACAGCGCAGTAAAACATCCTAGATTTATAAACTGATATGAAAACAACAGAAACTGTTTATCAAGACAACTCTAGTAGAATGGACTTCCGAAATTGACTATGGTTACAAAGGTCGCTTCCATTTAACAAGGAAACTTTAAGGTTTCCTCTATAATACGAAGTTCAGTATAATGTAAGACGCCTTATAAAGGAAAGATAAATGTGTTTAATTTCCAAATTAGAAGAAAATTCTACAACCAGAATTTCAATTACACACTAAAAATATTTTCTCACTTTTCCAAGTTTTTAATTTCGAAATAGATTATTTCTAAACTTGTTTAAACATTACACACTTGTAGCTCTACAACGTTTATTCTCGAGAAACTTAGTAAGAAAAATTAGTTTTTGTTCACATCAAATTTAATTATTTTTATTTAGGCTGATCTACTTTAATAAAAGTGACCTCAAACATTCAACCATAAAAGGTACTCATAAAGTCAAGTGGCCAAAAACAATACCTTATCATTAGACTATAAAGAATTTCTGGTAAAAATTACAAAATCAAAAATATGCACAATTTAAATATCTCCTTCTTACAAAATCTAGTTAAAAACCTATTAAGATACCACTGTATTCAATATGGCTACATATTACTTTTATAAATTATGTTTGTAAAATAAAAATGCAATGAAATATTAATAATTTTATAACATTTATGATTACCAAGATAATTTGCTATTCAAATATAATTAAGTAATAAAACATAAACCACTAATCGAAGACTCAAAATATTAACCGTAGTAAATTTTATTTCTCAATTATTCAAGTAACCACTTAATAAAACGACCAATAAATAAACAAAAAACCAATAAAAACGTGTCGACATTTTATTTTTTCCTCGAATGTTTAATTTTTTGATTTCAAAATATTAAGCGTACTGCTGAAATTTGCATTTCTTAAAACTTATCCACTTGTTATTACAAAATAAGTAGATGAAAGAGATACAAACCCTTTACAAAGGAAAAAATAAAATAAAATATACCATTCATACTGATTGAAAATAAAAGCTTGGATATTTTTCTTTCAGTTAATTTATATTATTTCAACTATCTGAATTATTTTGTTTCTTATTTGCAATAAATTGCAAAATCACAGCCCACTTTATTTCTAAAAGTATATTCAAGGATTTTTAAATACAAAAGAAAGCTCACAGTAAGGGCTGGTAATATCAATAAACTTTTAAACTTCTAGTAAACAAGTCTGATGTGCCCACTTACTGGACTTTTTTTTGATGTACTCGTATATGTATATTAAAATATTCTTAAAATTCTGATTTTCCATTTTCTTTTTTTTTTTTCTTTGCAAGTTTCAGAAACATTTGAATCTCTGTTTACATTGTACAGTCTGCTGAAATACCAATTTAAATGGAAATCATTTTCAACCATTAATACTCACCATCCAAAACTTTTTCTCCTGAAAAATTTGATATTTCTTTGAATTTTCAGAAAACTGCCACGTTATGCTTCCTTTTAAAGAGTTCCACTACCACTATATTTATGCGTTGTTCTTTTTATGTTTACATTTATAAATTTCAATTGCATTTTATTAAGAATTCGTGTGAATATTTCACGCTGAATTTTTCGAGGATATGCAGTACATATTGTTTTTATAGGAAAATAAATTTTATGAAATCTACTTCTTACTATAGTTAGAGAAAGTAATCAATAAACTTATCTTCTTTTTTTTAAATAAAAAACAAAACAGAAATTTGATGTACGTAAAGAGCGACCTGACCTCGAGAACTTATTTGCAACTATTGCAATAGTGTTAGAGAGTTCATCTCTTATTTGCTTGATGTTTGCAAATAGAGTGAATATCGTTTATCGATCCAACAGAAATAATAATAGAATAGATACAATTACATTCAGACAAACATTGCATGATACCAAGTGCATTCGAGGAAGGAATATCTATTTAAATCCAGTTTTATCATTGTATAAATCGAAAATCTAAACCGCATTTGTTTTTCTTTTTTATTTATTTTTTCTTGTTGAAAAATAGAAGTAGCCCAGAGGATTCATCGTTTTTTGGTGACTGAATCATTTATCTAACATTGAAATAGCCTAGATTAAAATTTAATTCTTTAAATTCCTACAGTGTACAATAAGTAAATGCGATAAGTGTATAAATAAAAACGTGGCAGACGTGAATGACGGTCATCCAGTGATGGCCGCCATTAGTCACCCAGTTGGTCACGGGGCCAACGGGCGCCTCAGCCGTCTTCGAGGATTGGAGGGTAGCGTAGTTGAAGACAAGTTTGCAGCTAAATGAAATGAGAGTTTTTGATGAAAATTGTTATATCGAATTTTGGCAAGTTCGGAATTGGTAGATCTGTATGTATTGTGTGGTTGCTAACTTAGAATGGAGCGTCTACTATGCCGGCGGAGTATTTTGGATTGGAGTGTTTGCAGTCTATTGATGTTGGATTTTTTAGCTGTTCCGTAAAATTCGAGTCCGTAAGTCCATATTGGTGTGAAAAGAGCTGTATAGAGTCGTCGTTTGTTCTGTAGTGAGAGTTTTGAGCGTTTGTCGAGTAGTCTAGCTAGAAGTTTGTATCGTTTGTATAGTTTTTCTTTTTTTTAATTCCTAAATTTCCTTGGTGAATGTTTAAGATATTTAATTCAAAATTAAGAAAGTAAAAATCAAAATCTGCAGATTACATATGACTGGAATTTTCGTCGGTCAGGAGTTTTTCAGAGAAATAATTCAGTGTAAGGATGGGTTATAATTAATATCAATTAGTCCATTTCATGATTTGGACACCAACAACTCTCTTTATTTGTGACAAATCAGTTTTAGCAAGATTAATCATGAATTTTTTTTAAATTTTAATATCTAATTTAGAGATTGTTTGATTATGTCTAATGGTTGAAGATATAGAATTAAAATTTGATGACTAAGAACTAAATACTGTTTTTTTTTTTTTTTTTTATTTAAGATATATTTACAATTTATATGTTACATACAATAAGAAAAAAAATACAGCATGGTACTCCGTACCGTCTGCCAGAAATACTAAGTTATCGCAGACTTCAGTCAGGTTATGATTGATTTAATCAAAAGAATTGCTCAAGATTAAATTTTTAGCAGCCCTGAATGACTTGAATTTTCAATTTTTATCTTTATTCTATATACATAAGCAGTTAGAACAAAAGACACACCAATCTTACATAAAATAATGTCAAAAAATATAACTAACAATAGTATAAGCCCTGAAGATGACCTAGTCGAAAGCTCTTTAAAAATTAAATAACAATTATTGAAACTGGCAATATTCTTTATTCTTTAAAGGTACAATGTACGAGGTGTGTTCAAAAAGTAACGGGAATTTTTAAATTTCGCGGGTTTGGAGAGTCTGATTGTAAAATTTTTTTTTTTATTATGTTGGTACACATGCCCCTGAAGTACGATAAAATTTTCAGTAATATTCATTGTTTACTTCTTAAGTGGCAGCCGTTAAGGTTAGACGTGTTTTTCGAGCTTGGCGATTTTTGTTTGTTAAAAAAAATGGATCAAAGAATTTGTATTAAATTTTGCGAAAAAAAGGAAATAAAGTGTAATAAAGTGTGTGAAATGTTAATAAAGGCATATGGTGAGTCTGCTATGAGTAAAACAAGGATTTACGACTGGTATAAGCGTTTCCAAGATGGCCGCGAAAACGTTGAATATGACGAACGACCTGGACGTCCAAGCACATCAACAACCGATGAAAACGTGAAAAAAGTGAAAGAAATGGTTATGAACGATCGCCGAATCACAATCAGAGAAGTCGCTGATGATGTTGCCATATCAATTGGCTCATGCCATGAAATTTTTTCGGATGTTTTGGGTATGAAACGTGTGGCAGCAAAATTTGTTCCAAAATTGTTGAATTTCGAACAAAAACAGCGGAGAATGGAAGTTGCTCAAGAGTCACTCAATGAAGTCGACAACGATGCGGATCTACTGAAACGTGTTATAACAGGTGACGAAACATGGGTTTACAGATATGATGTCGAAACTAAGGCTCAATCGTCCCAGTGGAGGCATTCTGGATCGCCAAGACCGAAAAAGGCTCGACAAGTGCGGTCGAATGTGAAGGTTATGCTCACTGTGTTCTTCGATTTTAATGGCATAGTGCATCATGAATTCTTGCCACAAGGTCAAACAATCAATAAGGAGTACTACCTACAAGTTCAACGCCGTTTGCGTGAAGCAATCCGAAAAAAACGCCCGGATTTGTGGCAAAACAATTCATGGATTTTGCACTACGATAATGCACCTGCTCACACTTCATTGCTTGTTCGTGAATTTTTGGCCAAAAACAAAACTTTAACGATGCCCCAGCCTCCATATTCGCCAGACATGGCTCCATGTGACTTTTTTCTATTTCCAAACATAAAGAGAACATTAAAAGGCCGTCGTTTTACAAGCGTAGATGACATTAAAAGCGAATCGCTGAAAGCTATCACAAAGATCGAGTTTCAGAAGTGTTTCGAGGATTGGAAAAAGCGCTGGCACAAGTGTATTGTATGCGAAGGGGACTACTTTGAAGGCGACAATATTAATGTAGATGAATAAATAAATATTTTTTTCAAAAAACGAAAATTCCCGTTACTTTTTGAACACACCTCGTATCTTCTGATCTTTGGATGTATTTAAGAAAATCGTTGATAATGTTGAGTAAAGTTTACTTTAAATTTTCGTGGAACTCAGTATTTCATCCAAGCAAAAAAGTTAACCTTGTTGTTACCCAAAATATGGTAAACTTCTATATCTTTTTTTATATTTAACAACAAGCTCAACGTTGTTCTATTTTTCGAAGAAATAATTCCAAATAAAAAATAAAACTGAAAAGAAGAGAAGTCCCTCTTTCGGTTGACTTATTTTCACCAAAATGGTTGCTTGGATTCCCCTCAGTTATAGAAGAAGAAAACACCCATTCATCACACAACGGATTGTTTGGAGAATGAGCAAATAAAGTTCTGGATGTTTGGGCTGTAATAAGTTGACTACGGATTTGTTCGGCTCACTTGCTAAGGTGCGGGGCACAAGTGAGGTTCTAGATTTATGACTTAGGCTTGGTTTTGTGTGACTATTGTTTTTTTCTCTTTAGACAGCTAAATGGTTCTAGTACTGGGACTTGGAATAGTTTAGCCTTCTCACACTGTCTAACAATTTTCATAGGCCTAAAATCTAAACGAAATACCTTGTTTAAACTTTTAGAGAAATATCCAGGAAGAACAGCAACAAAATCGCTCTAAAAATTCTGTTCTTGCTCAGGGAATCCAAAAATTTATTTCAGATTTAAATCAATTTGATTTTTTTTTTAATTTTTCTTTCTTCAATGAGAAAAAGCGTAATATTAATGGTGAAACAAGTCATTTTCTTGGTAACTTTCTCACTTAACCTTCAATGTTGACTTGAACGTTTGTCGGGAATTCGGTGGGACTTAATGCATCCTATCCTGATGTGAATCTATTCGTGCCTGATATTACAAATCCTAACTTCATGGACCAAATAATGAAACTGGATCTCTTCGTGCCTTTTTTTTTACAATTTTTTCCTAGTTATATCACTTCTGGCATCTTAATCATCGATTTAGGTGTACATTTTAGTGTCCATATCCAATAAAATCCTTTTAAAGAATAAAATTGATAAAGACATTTCAGTTACCTACTTTTTTAGGTAATTCAATTTAATAATATTAAATTTAATGTATTTTTTATGATCATTACTAATAAACCAGCGATGTATATATTAATTAATAATATGTATAATACAAAATCCAGTAATAACCCAGTTCAAATGTTGACCAATACGTAACATTGAGACGAAACAACATCTACTCCTCTTGTATACTCCATTTCGTTGCCTTTCACTAACATGTATTTTATTTTACACATTATGTTTATAACATTTGAATAAGGGTTCCCAACTTGAATTAAAACCCTGTTTTTTAATTAAATCAAAATACAGGTTATGCTAATTAGTTATTCTTATGTTAATAAAGTAGCAGAATTGCTGGAAATAAAATCCATAATAATTAATTGTGACTAAAATATTTAAATTAGTGACTAAAATAGAAATATAATAGACTCATGCTTATTATTAAACTTTATAAATATTTTAAGGTGATAATGTTAGTTTTGAAATAAAAGATTTATGTATATTTTACCTTTTACAATAAAGTTAGTCACAAAACAGTGTCTGAACAAGCGTTGGGTCATTCACTAGGACACAGTTATTACAAAATCTCATGGAAGTAAAATTTATTTACATGTTTGAATTGTAAACCACTGACAATATATTAGCTACCATTGGGCGCCGGACATTGTTGAATTTTTATTTGATTGGAAAAAAAATAGAAGCTGTCCATGTAAATAAAAAGTTGTCTGGCGAACTGCTTTTTTTAAAATAAAACTAAAAATATCTTTTAATTTCAGGCCTGCCAAATTAGTCTTTAGCTAAAGAAAATTTTCAAATTTGTATAATTCTTGCAGTCTGCACATTATGTTTTGTTTTTACAGTTACTGTTTAGAAATGTGTGGGTTTTCAACTATTAAGTTTTCTTCTTTGAAAGCAAAAACTCCAAACGCCTTTTCTTTCACGTTTTCGATACTAATATCGATTAATGAGTCATTTGATAGCCTTCCCTTTTTAAGGAGTACTCTATTTAGTGACATATGGATGAGAATATGTGAATATAAGACTGAGTTTGATGAAAACCAGTTCAAGATGATTAAACGTTAATAAAAAAGTTCTATACTATATAAAAACAATTCCCATTACAAAATGTGAAATCTTTTAAAATACAGTCCTGTGAAAAAGTGTAAACTCACTAGATAAAATTGAAATATTTTTAAATCTGCACAACAATACTATTATTTAAATTGAATTTCATATTAATACTAAGTCAGAAAGCACTCAAAGGTCATTATTCTAGTTGATAATCTAACAATAAGAAAACCGTATCATGTAAACATATCTTATGCACGCTGAAGCTGTGAATAAATATAAACTCAATGTTTTGATCAAGGTTTATTTTTAACTTAAGTTTTTGAAAGAATATCAATTCAGTTCACCTTTTTATATAAAAGAGTAAGTATTCGTGTAGATTTTCTTAATTTAAAATATGCCGGGCGGGATTCAATTATGTGAAACTGAGCAACAAAGAATAATCGTCTTAAAAAGAGTCGGCATACCAAAGGCAAATCGCTAGTGATCTAAACCGCTCTCAAGGTGTGATTCAAAACTTTTTAAAGCTAGGCCAAGAAAATTATGGAAAAAATAAATCAGCTGGAAGGCCTCCAAGATTTTCCGGTTATGTGAAACACGCCGTTTTAAGAGAAATTTCAAAAACTGGTGCTTCTTCTGCTCAAATTGTGAAACGATTTAACCTAGAGTGTGATGCTAGCTTAATACGGAAGTGGATAGCTTAAACCAGGTATTTAAAATATCGTAAAATTACAAGAAAACTGCAGCTCAAATAACATCATTTAAAACGACGCTTGCACTTTGCTGAAAAACTCATCCAGGAAAGCGAAATTTGGTCCAGAGTGATTTTCAGTGACGAAAAAATGTTTAATCTTAATGGCCACGACGGTTTCAACTACTACTGGCACGACATAAGAAAGGAAAAAAAAAATTCTCTCGAAGGTCACATTGGGTTGGTGGAGTGATGGTTTGGGCTGCTTTCAATGAAAATGGCAAGTATCAAATTGCATTCATCACAGGCAAAATGAATGCAGTAAGTTATCAAAAAGTGTTGGAAGAATTGCTTTTGCCTTTTATTACATTACTAGAAGAAGAAGAGATAATTTTCCATCAAGAAAATGCACCGATTCACAAAGCAAGGTCCACAAACAGTTGTTTGAGGATTTCGGGCCCAATATTTTGAATTGGTTGGCTGTTAGTCTAGATCTTAACCCTATTGAAAATTTGTGAGGGCTCATGGCAAGGGATGTCTATGACTTTCAGAAGCCAGAGATCCAAAATGTCAAAGAACTCAAAGAAAGGGTCACACAAGCTTGGGAAAACATCCTAGAGGACTTTTTGATAAAGTTAGTAATACGAGGGTCGTTTGAAAAGTCCGTGCAAAAATAAAAACTACTTAATTTTTTGGGGTAAACCTTTTTTATTTTTCTACATAGTCTCCTTTTAGGCTTATACACTTCGTCCAACGCTGCTCTAGTTTGTTGTTCCTTTCCGAATAATAGGATTTGTCCAAGACTGAAAAATAGCCATTCGTTTCTGCAATCATCTCCTCGTTTGAATAAAATCTTTTTCCCGCCAGCCATTTCTTCATATTGGGGAACAAATAGTAGTCCGAGGGAGCCAAGTCTGGAGAATAAGGGGGATGTGAAACGAGTTGGAACCCTATTTCCATTAATTTTGCGACCACAACTGCTGAGGTGTGAGCTGGTGCGTTGTCGTGATGGAAAAGGACTTTTTTGTGGGCCAATCGTGGGCGTTTTTCTTCCAGCTCGGTTTTCGAACGGTCCAATAACGATGAATAATATGCACCTGTAATAGTTTTACCCTTTTCCAGATAGTCGATGAGGATTATTTCTTGCGAATCCCAAAAGACAGTCGCCATAATCTTTCCGGCCGAAGGAACGGTCTTCGCCTTTTTTGGCGCAGATTCCCCCTTGGTAACCCATTGTTTAGATTGTTCTTTGGTCTCAGTAGTGTAGTGATGTATCCATGTTTCATCCACAGTGACTAAACGACGCTTAAAGTCCTGCGGATTCTTCTGGAACAGCTGCAAACCGTCCTTGCAACACTTCACACGATTTCGTTTTTGGTCAAGCGTGAGCAATCGCGGCACCCATCTTGCGGATAGCTTTGTCATGTCCAAATGTTGATGCAAAATATTATGTACCTGTTCATTCGAGATGCCCACAGCATTAGCAATCTCACGCACCTTCACACTTCTGTCATCCATCACCATATCATGGATTTTATCAATGATTTCTGGAGTAGTAACCTCAACAGGGCGTCCAGAACGTTCAGCGTCACTTGTGCCCATATGGCCACTCCGAAAATTTTGAAACCACTTATAAACTGTTCTAATCGAAGGTGCAGAGTCACCATAATGTTTATCAAGCTTCTCTTTAGTCTCCTGAGGCGTTTTGCCTTTCGTAAAGTAGTGTTTAATCAACACACGAAATTCTTTTTCGTCCATTTTTTGAAAATCACTCGACTTCCTCGATTCAAACGAATGCCAAACACAAAGAAATAGACCGATCTGGCTAAACCAAGGTGTGTGTTCTTCCAAGAGATGCTACTAACTAAACATAACCTCGTTACGCGCCAGTAGTGCTATCTCTCTGACTTTGCACGGACTTTTCAAACGACCCTCGTAAGTGTTCCCAGAAGGCTGTTGGAGGCAATTAAAAAACGTGGAGGAAGATCTAATTATTAAAAGGTATTCTCACTTAAAACATTTTGAGTTTATAATTTTTCACATCTGTTTTTACTATTTTGTTACATTTTCTAGCTAATCCAGGCAATATATTCTGACTAACAATAAAATTGTCGCAAATCATGCAAACTATATTTCAAAGTATTATATTTAGTTAAATACATTCAGAATAAGCTTAAAAACAGTCCGAAAAGCTTTTTTAATCTTGAGTTTATACTTTTTCACAGGACTGTATTCCTTTAAATCAGAACTTAATTCGAAATTGAGGAATTGTTTGTTCATTTAAAAGATTTTTTAGAAAGTCACGAAAACTATTTTATTGCAATGATTTTATCTTTAATAAATGTAAGATCATTCTGTTTGCCCAGTGCTTTTGTTATCTTTCGTTTGTTCATCAATTCAGCAGGTTTCAAAATATGAATAATTTTAAGATATTACTGATAAAAGAGATATTCTGCTGAAGAAGCAACTAGTAAAGTTCTAAAATTACCCCAGAAGTTTGTCTACTGGATCGATGGTCTATTCTGCCTGGTTAAGAAAGAATCATACTCCTATTTGTACACACTAATAATTGTTTCAAATATTTTGTTGTTCATTAATTACTACAGTTTAATGTGCTAATTGTAAACAATATTTGAGAATCCTAAAACCAAGAATTCAAGGTTCTATATTAATCTCTTTTTTCTTTTACATCCAAAAACAAATGGGTGAGACAAATAATCTAAGTATTTCTTATGAACGTATGATACTAAGGGTGCGTTCCACTTGGCGACCACAACGACCACGACCACGACCGCGATTTTGGCCGTTCCACTTGCTTGTGAGCGTTGCGATCGAAAACCCAAGTGGAACGGACTGTGGGCGTTTTAACCATTCATGTAAACATTACATATGGCGGCCTCGAAAATAAGTTAGAAGCTTGAAGAGGTTATTTTTTAATTTAAACCCCATTTATAAGCAAATTTATAATAAACTTTATTAATTATTGGTAAAGCTGACTTATATTAAAAGAATATATATAATTCAATTTTTTATATTACATTTTGGAGTATTTATAAAATTTACGTTTAAATAAAATTAAAGTGTCTTTTGTGGCAACAGTTGGATATTTATTAATAATGCTTTAGAAAGTTCTTTATCTAGTTCCGATTAGAGCGGAATGCAATTTTACAAAATCGCAATGATAAAAAGCGAAAACTTAGGCCACGTATTATTAGCTATCAGAGTAATTGATCTTTATTCAGATGAAGAATTTAAAAGTTATTTCAGGTAAATGATTTTGTGTTATTCAGTGATTTAGTGTGTAAAGGGATAAGTAATTATTTATTTATTTATTTTTTGTAGACTTTCGAGAAACACATTCTATTATTTACATAAAATAATACTTTCATTTACATGAGATAATTTTTTCCGTCGCCATATTTTGTTTTAAAAATTGCGCCAATTCTGAAAGCCCACTTCGACCCAGCTTCTAAGGTGGGGCGTTGTGGTCGTTGTGTGAGCGAAAATAGTGACGTCATTAGTGACGTTTTCGCCACGACCACAACGACCGCGGTCGCCAAGTGGAACGCCTGAAAGTATGTTTTGGTCGTTGTGGTCGCCAAGTGGAACGCACCCTAAGTGAAATGAAATGTCAAAACAAACAAAAAAATTCTATCATCAATTGTAAACAAAGCTGAACTAAATTTTGCTTTTAAATTTAAATTAAATAAAAATGTATATCAATAGATTTTACAAAGGGTTCTAAACGTTAGAGGTTACATTAGTTTCCTAACTTGAGTGACATTTCAGAATATTTAATACTTCCTTACATTTATGTAATACTATCTGGTAGTAATAATTTTGTTTAAAATCATTTTGAAAATCATGATAACAGTAACTGGTCTGAAAGTTGCTCGACAGATATCTTATCAAATTAAGCAAATGAGTGTCCTTTTTTTATACTTATTTTGCTTAGCACGTATTTAAAACTTAACCTGCATACTAAATTAAGTTGCTTATCAAAATGAAATCTCAAAGAAAAAAAGAAAAGGACAAAGTATCTAGGACTTGAAATTAGATTTGTTGGCGAAACATTTCACTTAAGTGTTGGGAATAAAATAATACATTGTGGCCAACTTTAGTTTCGCAAAGCTTTTTTAAGCCAGTTTCAAACAAAAAAGTTTTCTTTTTCTATGTTACAAAAAGAAACAAATAATTAAATCTAAAATCTGTACTCAGTCTTTCTTCTAAGCCAAATGAAAGTGAAATGATATTAGTAGTAACTTTTACGAGTGCATTGGTTTAAGTTTTCAGATTCAGCAAGTGTAATCGGATTCGAATCACTGTTTTTATATTCAGTATTATTATTATTATTATTTTGTTCCCTCTCTTTAAAAATATGTTTTATTTTTTATCAATATTAAGTTGACTCACCTTTTCCGTCATGTTTTGAGAACTGTAAACCTCCGAACAATACTCTCTTTACAGTCAAACTGTAAAAAGCCACTAGAAAGAGAAGCTGTACAAGCAGCAGGATTCGGATCCGGTATTTCGGCGAGGAAATCCAGTATACATAGTAACCTTCAGCTAATCCCTTTTTAAATCAGCTAAATCTTATTATTATTAATATTAACAAGGCACCCGCAGTAGAATAAACATGAAGAATAGTACTTATAGGAATGTTTTATTTAATTTGACGATTTATGATCAGCTTTAAAAAATGAAAATATACAGGGTGTTCATTTTAAGACGGCTCAAATGCATTTCATGCTTAAACGGTCAATCTGAGCAAAAAATAGTAGAGGAAAAATTTGTTGCCCGTCACCTCTAGTTTCAGAATATGTGACTTGATTATTCCTGCCCGCATACGCGGCTGACGCGCGACCAAAAGTGAGGGTTCGCAGTTGACCCCCAATTTTATATACAGTTTTAAAGAGTATAAAAAGTTATGAAAGAAACAGGAAACCGCAATTTGATAGCTTCAAAATTAAAGGCGCTAGGCCATTTCAAAATCCGGTATTTATTAATCATATTTCAATGTTTTAACTTGTTATCAAAGAGAAAGAAGAGCTCGCGATAGGTCATTTTTATGTATTTTTTCATCCCCTTTCTGCTGAAAATATTGCCAAGGCAGTAAAGCTAGTATTTTTCTTAATATCGGGAAATAATTCGTTTTCCGAGTGCTTTTTCTAAGAAAAATCAAATGTTAAGAGCTTTAGATGTTCTCAAGCATACACAAAATGGCTAAAAATTAATTTTACATCTGTTACAAACAAGAAGGTTTAATAATTATTTGGTAATTTTGGGAGAGTTGCGTTTAATTACCAAAAAAAAATTGGAAACTTCCTGCCAAATATTTAAGTGATCAATATCTTTCATGTAAAGGATCAAACTTATTCCTTAATTTATCAAATAATGCACTTTACTCAACTTGTGAAGCATGTACTGTGCCTTCAAAGGTGCCTCCTCAGATACAGAGCAGTTGATAACCTCCTGGCTAACCTGGCTTGCGAGCCAGAGGAGGAGTCAACTTTTTATACTCTTTAAAACTGCGTATATGATGAAAATGGGGGTCAACTGCGAACCCTCACTTTTGGTCGCGCGTCAGCCGCGTATGCGGGCAGGAATCTAAAATCAAGTCACATATTCTGAAACTAGAGGCGAAGAGCAACAAATTTTTCCTCTACCATTTTTTGCTCAGATTAACCGTTTAAGCATAAAATGCATTTGAGCCGTCTTAAAATGAACACCCTGTATAAAATTTAATAATTTAGACAGTCTGGATTAATGTGTTATTTTTAGATTTAACACCTTCTTTCTGCTTCATTAAATAAATCCTTGGAAATAAGTGGACGAACTTTATGCCCTTTGGGACTAACAAATCAACCCGAGTAATAGTAAGGTTATCTTTTCAAGGTCGTACGTAACCTTTAGCATCTAATACATATTTGGCAAATAGAATCATATGAAATAAGATATTTTTATTAGCTTGGAGATGAGTTAGTTGAGAAGGATGAATCACAATCGAGAAACTGTGCTAAATAATTCTTCAGAACAAATAGAAAACAAAATTGAGGTAATACTTTCATGAATAATTGATTCATGTTGATTGATTATACCTTAATAGTGTTTGTCATTACTTATTTTCATAAACTGGGTTAACAGTCCGAGGCAAATGGCAAATAAATGGGAATCACTCATATTTTGGCTTTCTTTATGTTCAACCGCTTTTTTGGGCAGCAGTTGGACATGGTGGGTATATATTCTTAATGGGTTAGAATTTTCTTCTAGGGCCACTAATTCTATGTGCAATCTTGATGCCATATTTTTAGTGCGTAAAGTTAGGGCTGAGAGTAGTGTCTTGCTGAAACCTTGGTGATTTACGAAGCTGTGACACATTCTGGAAAACAGGGTAGTGCAGAGGATTATTTTTCTATCTTGGAGTACTCGATTGTCTAGAACAGAGGTCGGCAACGTTTTTAATGTAAAGAGTGAAATACTAAATAAAAAATTCATGGCGGGCGCCAACTATTTTTTGACCTAACAAATATATAAAAATAATATTCATATTTATAAAACATGTTCATTTATTAATTTTATAATTTATAAATTTAATTACAGAACAAGGTTATTATTAATCTTAAATAAATACAGAAGAATGTTTGTAAGTATATTAAAGATGGTGGCAAGAGCAATGACTTTTTTTTATATAAAATTATTTTAATGGGATAATTGGGTTGCCATATCATCTGCAATTTTTTCATAATCGATCATATACGACGAATTACCCGCTCTAAAAACAGTTATCTAAATTTGCATCCGTAAGCTGTGATCGATATTTAGATTTTAAATTTGTCATATTTGAAAAAAGGGCTTCACAATTATAGGTAGTTCCACAGTATGAAAATATTTTTAGAGCGCATTTTCTCAAAATAGGAAAACTTTCCTCAGTAACTAATTTCCAAATTGATTTATCAACATAAAGTGATTTCAAAACAATATCATTTTACAAATTAATTATTTCCATTTCTAAGTCCTGCATGTTAGTAACATCGAAATAATTTGAAATTTTGGAAATGGATTGACGAAAAATGGAATTACTGATTCTAACGGTAGAAAATCTTGAAATCTCGAGGAAAATTCGATTACGGTTTTTATGTACGATGTAGTTTCAAATTCATCAACACTCAAATTTAAATTAATTTTCAATTATTCGTTTGACATTTTGAAAGTGAGACAAGGAATTTTTCAACAAATGCGCTTTTAACAATTCCAACTTACATTTGAAAGAATTAACTGCGCTAATCATATCAGCAATATGGGAACTCTTTTTTTCACTCGGCATTGAAATAATAAGTACGTTTTCTTTTCGATGAGTCCATAATAGGGATGGCATAAACCTGTGACAAACTCTCTTGATCTATGCTCTCTTGTGTACTGACTACTACTGACATGATTGCTCGGTTCATTTCAGTTCAACGCGTAAGCGCGTCACCGTTGACGTACAGTAGATTCAAGGAATTTTAAAATTTACGTTTTGAATTTCTTGCCTAAATTAACAATAGTTTAAGGGCGCACTAAAATTTATTGAAGGGCGCAGTGGCGCCCGCGGGCGCCGCGTTGCCGACCTCTGGTCTAGAAGTGCTTCAAGTTATTCTACTAATCAGACCGTTAAGGATTCTTGCCAAACTCATTCACAAAACATGGCTATGTACAAATCTTGAGCGTAGTATGTCTACTTTAGATTGTTCTTTTTTTTTTTTCTTCTACTCTTCAATAAGAAGCACAATTTAAGACGCCAATTTCAGCCAGAAAATCCGAAGATGCCTCCTAGTTATACAAATTTCTCTTTGTTCACACCTTTCAGCCTGGTTCCAGATTTAAACAGTTTCCTTACTAATACCAATACATTAACGGCAAACTGAGCAATTAAATTGCTTCTTCATTCTAGATTTGGTACCACTAAGTATTTAGTGGTAATATAAAAATGTATAATTAGCAAGATAATAATGCAATACAATACTAAAGGATGTGTAATAGAATGAGTTTTCCAAATGTTTGTAATTAAGAAGAAAAAAAAAAATAAAGGAACTATACATTTTAAGTTTTGCATAGAACCATTTGTTATTACTACTCATAATCAAAAAGCGAATTCAATATGCTGCATACATGTTTTCTATACCCTGCAAAACACACTGACAGTTGTTGGTTTGCAGGCTTTTATTAGAAATATTGACAACTAGAAGCAAAAAAATACAAAAAATGCTGTAACCTGATTGGATGTGTGTCCGCTCCGATTGGCAAGCTTCTATCATCCGACCATACTGCACAATCGGGTTGGCAAAATGAACTTTAGTTTTATGAAGGGTCGTCGGTGATGAAAAGTTTAGAGTGTAACCTACCGGCCATTCGTGCACATACTAAAATTACAAACAAACATGGTCCATTATAGAGATACAAAAGAATAGAACGGAGAAAAAATTATTTAACAAAATAAAATTTTTCCACTAAAGTATGTACAAAATGCTACAACCATTATTAGTATTAGTAAAAATAATTAAATAATTGAAATTAACTGTTGCAATTCTTTTCTAATTAACTATTGGAAATTATAATTTTCATAATTTTTAATGCTTTAACTTCTTCATTTCATACCTTAAGTGAATAACAGTTATCCACCTCTTCATTATAATATGGAACCAAAACTTGGATACGGTACCAAGCCTGAAAATTTAGGAAAGAAACGTTTTTAGAAGAATATTTGGTCCCAAACTAGAGAAATAGGCTTTAAAACAGAAAACAACAAAGAGATTAGCGAGTAATATGAATTACGTAAGATAATAGACGCTGAAATTAAACGGAAAAGGTTAGATTGGATTGGCCTAGTGTAGAGAATAAGAATTAATTTTTTTTAACCAGAAGGGAAGAGAAAAATGGGAAGGCTAAAAGAGGTGTTAAGCTGGAAGATATAGAGGCCAAGGATGTTAATAGAATTAAGGTGGAGTACAGGAGCTAGGAAAAGAGCAGAATGGATGTGGATTAGGTTTTGAATGGCCATAGTACTTTCCCTCTTCAAAATTCTGATTTAATTCCAGTAATGTCCGTTAATGATTATTTAAGTAGACCAAAATTATGGCGTGGATTTTGCTCTCAAGTGTGAGACCTTGAAATTCTCCGAGCTCGAGATAATTCAGTTTTTTTTTTTGCCTCTAATGTTCCGTCAATTTTCCTATGCAACTTGTTCCGTAGCAAGGAATATATTGTTTCATAAAAGATGTTCTAGATAACGCAGTTTTTTTGTTTTCAACTTACAATCTTAATCTCGTATTTACGAAAATATCAATCAATCATAGGTTATCCAATTTACTCAAGCAACATCTCTAACAACCTACATTATATCCACATTACAAAACCACAAAAACGACCAAGATCATTCATACATGTCTGAACACCATTTCAAATATAAATTATAAATAATATAAATAAATGTTGCTTGTTTTTGTCCATTTTAGAGTATGCATTTCATTACATAATTACCTTTTTCGTAAACCGTGAATCAAGATATCTAATGCTGGTACATTTTTAATGCTTACAATTCAATATGCAGCATTTAATATGCTTGCTATTTTCATTCAAAAATCTCTTTTTTGAAATAGAGTCAAGGAATGTGTCCTAACGTTCAGATACATTCCGATGAAAAAGTTTTCAGATGGCAAATTGATAAGTAATTGAGGTAATAAATAATCCACCTTGCCTCAATCGTTTCATCTATCACATATGTAGAAGGCATCACCAATTGTGTTTTAGTTATTTTACAAAAATAAAATAATAAATAAATAAAATCAGGCTTCTAAATAAATCAATAAATCTTCAGCGTCATATGAGGAGATGTTTCACGTCTATAGCCTTTTGAAAAAAATATTTTTTGTTATATAAATTTCGCATAAAGATGAAGTTTCAGATGTTTTTAGTTTTTTGAGAACCGAATGCGTTATAAGGTTAGTTTATTTCTATTTACCTACCTTGCACTAAAGAACCTCCTTATGAAATATGAAAAATTAATCTAAAATGTAAAGCACATATTTTTTTTTTTTGCAAAACTTTTACTGGAATTTGCAGAAAAATAACACTTCATACTTTTAAGAAATATTAGTTCAAAAAAATTACTGAAAACTACAGTTAGTGATTTAGTTGTAAAATAGTGTTACACCCGCATTTGTTTGTAACAATAAAATTGGTGAGTACCAGACAAGTTTTGTAAAGGATCTATATCAAAAACTGTCAATTGTTTGTTTTCTTACTTTTATTTTATGAATAATCAATTATGATGATCAGTTTGATGAGAGAATTAGTTCATCCAAGTAACATTCATCATCTAAAATTTTCTTTTATAAAATTCACCCTAAATCTTTATTTTTAGAGTTTTAAAATTCAAAATAAGGAGAGAAAACCACAAGAATGAGCCACTTAACAATAGTGAAATCGTAAACCACAAAATTAGTTAGATAAATGATTAACTGTAGGCATATAGTATTACTTAGTTCTACTTTTATTTGAAATATAATTATATTTAGTAAACTAATTAACTAATATTGTTGGTATTATGTACATAAGCTGTTAGTAATATGAGACGATCAATTCAAGAATTATTAAATTCTTTGTTCATTTTAACACTAAAAGTGTCTACAAACGTTAACACTTGTTTGCTTGTTGTATAAGAAGGTATTATTAAGCCACGCGATACATGCACATAAAATAATCAATTAGTTAGGATTACACTGATCGATATTTCTATTAAACTTCTTTTTAATTTTCTAATTCTTCTCTTTAGAAGGAGTAATTGAAAATTTTAGTTGTCAATTAATGCTTGGTATGAGATCCGATGAAAAAGATAATACCTACCCACTTCTAAAGATAGAGTTTAAAAGCGCTATTTATTCTGTTATTATTATTACTTTTTTTAATAAAGTAATAACATTTATTATAAACTTTGTTAGATTTATCAGTAACGTATAACTTAACATTTTTAAGAGCTATTTAACTTTAAATTTTTTAAACGCGACTA
Organism: Rhodnius prolixus; assembly: GCF_049639745.1. Taxonomy (NCBI): domain Eukaryota; kingdom Metazoa; phylum Arthropoda; class Insecta; order Hemiptera; family Reduviidae; genus Rhodnius; species Rhodnius prolixus. The sequence continues at coordinate 15,320,571 of NW_027411582.1, read as the reverse complement.
ATAAGAACTCCAAATTTAAACTGAACCCAAATATGTTTTACTTCGCTGATTATTGTATCCATTGACTAGATTTAATTAAGAAAATATATTCAATAATTTTTATTTGATGTATAATTTATCTTTGCCAGTACTGCTTAACATTTTAAGTACATTTATAGAAAAAAAATTTAACAATTCAAAATTTTTGTTTAGGGTTTCTTAAAATAGCAAAGTATTTTATGGCTGTGTTTTACACCATCCAGATTTGTTAAAATGACAAAATAGTTTTATGGGAAGAGGAATTAGAAAAGTAATAATAAATGATCTTTTCGATAAAAAGGAAGTAAAGGAATTTTCTAATAACCTTTCAGCTAAAAGAAGCACAAAACTCTATTTTTCTAGAAATAGAGAACTATTAGTAGAGCGAAGCAACTGTTGGTCTGGTTTCAGCTGATAACAAGATAACCTTGCGGTTAATATCTGTGAAAGTAGGTTTTTTATATATATATACAGTAAACAGAGGGAACAGAAAATATTTGCTTTATTGAACACAGTAAGGACAATGGACTTGCTGGGCCAACTGATAAGTATGATAAATCGTTGTTGCCGAAGTGATTTTAGTAGACTACAAAGTCAAATCATCCAAACCGTACTGTGTGTAATGTAAATCTAATTTATCATCCACCTACCTGCAGCTAATTCGCTGTAATTCTCTTCAAGCAGTATTCGGATCATTCCTATCAAACAAACCACATTTGCTGTAAACAATTAATTTAATAACCTAGGTTGATTGAAATTCATGCAATAATTCAAAATTATCTCTAGTTGTTTAACAAAAAAAACACACAAATGATTGCTGTTCTATAAGACAAATTATATTCATTCCTGGTTGGTTTAATTACCATTATATTTCACAAGATACAAATATCGAGGGATGAATATTTTAGTTGTGAAATTGCAGGACAAGGGTGCTAATCAGTTAAGTGACACCTTACATTCTGTTTGATTGCGTTGTTATGTTTACTATTTGAGACTAAGGGTCAACAAAATAAGGCACCTTAGGCAGTATAGCCTAGCGAGAGGTTCTGTTTATTCTTCTAATTTATTTTGGTTATTACAATACTAATGAAAATTTATTTATTTTGAGAGTTACACTAGCGCTACCAGCATTATTGGTAGCAATGACAATAATATTGAATATATTATACTAACTCACTAATTAGGAGTGAAGTATATTAGAATATATTACACTCCCTTAGTCATTTCTAGGATTATCTGTAATGTGACGAGATGTTCAATGGTGGACAAGGGGATTGGAATGAGACTGTAAGTTTGGATGAAAATTTGTGGTAACAAAAACGGAATTTGTAGATGGTTAGATTTTAAACATAAAATGGAATGTTAACGATAGTGTGGAGAATTTTCGATTGAAGAGATTGAATTCTTTGAAGACCTCTACAATTCAATACCGTACGTCTAAAATTTAATTTATTTCAATTTAATGAAAATATAATAGTTTGAAAAAATTTGTAAGAAAAATAAGGGACAAATTCTTTTGAATGTTTATAACAATTTTTTACAGTCCAGTAATTCTTTAAATATGTCATATTAACACACATTGCATCTCTCTCAAATTGAAACTCAACTTTACAAGGAATTATTTTTAGTTCACTGTTCGGTAATGAACTACATATAATATAACTAGAAAACAATTATTCTTTGGCTGCTAGAATATTTTTTGTTTAACGACCTCAAATGTTGACGCACCTTAATTACAAAAAAAATAAAAATAATAAAATGATAAGACCAATAAGCAGTGTGGCTAGTATGTAGCCGAGAGAATGAACTTGTTTTAATGTTATGTCAGAATCTGGTTTATGCCTTCTCCCCTCTACAAATATAAGATAAAGCCCCATATTTTCTGCACTCGTAAAACCTACTTTTAAATGACCAATTCATAAATAACACCATTATTCACTGTTATCATTAATAATAATAATAAAAAAAAGAGAATATATAATTTTCATTTTAGTTATAACCTGATAGACATCAACCTTATTGTGTACAATTACCTCAGTCATTTAAATTCATAATACTTATACCTTCAGGTTGTGTTCTAGTTTTTTTTAATATTTTTTAATATAATGTAAATAATTTAATTTGAATTATTTTATCAAAAACACTATGGAAAACTTCATCATATTTATTATCATGTTTTTGTTAATATTCACGGCATAAATGCCATTTAGAAAATACTTAAATCAAAAACTGTGCAATCAAATATTACATCTAAGATTGTTATCGATCACTAAAACAAAGATATTGAATTAAGTATTTTTGATAATGTAATTTTCTTACATATGAAACATTTAGCTAGAATTTTTACTTGTTGGAAGTTCTCTTGAAACCCGAACATCTTTACAAAGTACACTTTTCACTATTTCTTTCATGATATTGAATAGCTACGTAGAGTCTGTATTTGATATAAAGGGTGTACGAGGTGTGTTCAAAAAGTAACGGGAATTTTTAAATTTCGCGGGTTTGGAGAGTCTGATTGTAAATTTTTTTTTTATTATTATGTTGGTACACATGCCCCTGAAGTACGATAAAATTTTCAGTAATATTCATTGTTTACTTCTTAAGTGGCAGCCGTTAAGGTTAGACGTGTTTTTCGAGCTTGGCGATTTTTGTTTGTTAAAAAAAATGGATCAAAGAATTTGTATTAAATTTTGCGTAAAAAATGAAATAAAGTGTGTGAAATGTTCATAAAGGCATATGGTGAGTCTGCTATGAGTAAAACAAGGATTTACGAGTGGTATAAGCGTTTCCAAGATGGCCGCGAAAACGTTGAAGATGACGAACGACCTGGACGTCCAAGCACATCAACAACCGATGAAAACGTGAAAAAAGTGAAAGAAATGGTTATGAACGATCGCCGAATCACAATCAGAGAAGTCGCTGATGATGTTGCCATATCAATTGGCTCATGCCATGAAATTTTTTCGGATGTTTTGGGTATGAAACGTGTGGCAGCAAAATTTGTTCCAAAATTGTTGAATTTCGAACAAAAACAGCGGAGAATGGAAGTTGCTCAAGAGTCACTCAATGAAGTCGACAACGATGCGGATCTACTGAAACGTGTTATAACAGGTGACGAAACATGGGTTTACGGATATGATGTCGAAACTAAGGCTCAATCGTCCCAGTGGAGGCATTCTGGATCGCCAAGACCGAAAAAGGCTCGACAAGTGCGGTCGAATGTGAAAGTTATGCTCACTGTGTTCTTCGATTTTAATGGCATAGTGCATCATGAATTCTTGCCACAAGGTCAAACAATCAATAAGGAGTACTATCTACAAGTTCAACGCCGTTTGCGTGAAGCAATCCGAAAAAAACGCCCGGATTTGTGGCAAAACAATTCATGGATTTTGCACCACGATAATGCACCTGCTCACACTTCATTGCTTGTTCGTGAATTTTTGGCCAAAAACAAAACTTTAACGATGCCCCAGCCTCCATATTCGCCAGGCATGGCTCCATGTGACTTTTTTCTATTTCCAAACATAAAGAGAACATTAAAAGGCCGTCGTTTTACAAGCATAGATGACATTAAAAGCGAATCGCTAAAAGAGCTGAAAGCTATCACAAAGATCGAGTTTCAGAAGTGTTTCGAGGATTGGAAAAAGCGCTGGCACAAGTGTATTGTATGCGAAGGGGACTACTTTGAAGGCGACAATATTAATGTAGATGAATAAATAAATATTTTTTTAAAAAAACGAAAATTCCCGTTACTTTTTGAACACACCTCGTATACGGAGGAGTGGTCGAAACTTCGGGAGGTGATTCAGCAGCTCAAATGCTATAAAAAATATTCTCTTCACTTTGGCCCGTTTCTCAATAGTAGTCCAAGATATTTGCATTTTTAACTTTTCCGTCGATATTCGCGTTTTTTCACCATAAAAACGGCCGTAACTTTTCTATCCTTTATCCTACAACAAACGAAAGAGCATTAAACTTCTTATAAATTTGCTCAATACCGAGCCTCAAAACGTTTCTTATAACAATGAAATTTTTACTTTAATGTCTAAAAAATTCGCTACTTTATTTTTTACTTCCGTTTTATTAAATGATGATTGTTAAAAACTAAAATGGTTACTTTTCTTTTCGTTCCTTCACCAAAAATTGACCTTTGAGTAAATTAGTAGTGAAAAGTAGGTTACGCAAAATCCTAGTTTTCTGCATTTATACCCCTCTGTTCGGGGTAGGATTTTATTAAAAAACAAAAAAAAACATATGGTCTTGAAGCTCAATAAATGCGCAACTTTTTCTGACATTATGTGACTCCTTGATTCATTAATCATTGAAAAAATGCAGTTGAAAATTTTAACAAAAAATCATCGAGAACGAATTTTTTTAGACATTAAAGTAAAAATTTCATTGTTCATAAGAAACGTTTTGAAGCTCTGGGTTAAGCACATTTAAATATAGGAAATTTAATGCTCTTTCGTTTGGAATAAGCAGATTTGTTGTAGGATAAAGGATAGAAAAGTTACGGCCGTTTTAATGGTGAAAAACGCGAATATCGAGGGAAAAGTTAAAAATGCAAATATCTTGGACACTATTGAGAATCAGGCCAAAGTGAAGAGAATATCTTTTGTTGCATTTGAGCTGCTGAATCACCTCCCGAAGTTTCGACCACTCCTCCGTATACACCCTGTATAGTCTAATGGAGGATCCACGGAAGACCCAACTGGAAGAGTACATCATGAAACAACATGAACTCTGGCTAGTAAGATTATTTTGAAAATAATTTATCCAAAATACAGGCAAAGCGAAGAAAATTTACTTAATAACATTAAAAATATTTATAAAGTTGTCGTTCATTTGGTTGCAATAAAAATTACTAGATCTGGTTAATGAACTGGATCAATAGTAATTTGCTTAGAGTTTAGAAAAAGAAGATTTTAAAGATGAATACTGAGCCCCTAAAATGGAGGGCAAAGAGTTTAGAAACAAGGAAACAACATGAAGCTTTCTGAGCTATATGCGTTACCAGATATTAAAGGAAGAAGTCTTCACTGCCTGGAAACATTTGGAGCATACGGATGAGATAACACATAAGTTGTACTGTATTCTTGGAATAAGAAAAGTGGCTAGACCGAGGAAGATGGTAGATTAAGAAAGTGGTAGTACAAAATTGTGAAACTGGGGATGATAGCAAAGATGGAGATACAGTGCTAAAAGCGGAGACGAATGGAGGAAAATTATACTGTGGAAGCCAGGCCTTTAAAAGGGCTTTAGGGCGAAAAATAAAAAATAAGAAGAAAATAAAAAATATTTGTGGCCCTAACGTTCGCATAAGTTTTACTTCTTCTTAGTCTCCTGAACATAACATATATGTGCGTTGTTTGTATAAATATACATATATTACTCTATGTATACCTAAGAAGTAGATAAGTGGATATACCAAGTAAAAGTGAATTAAGATGGTAGAAGATACATTTTGTTACAAATTTAAAACTTTAGAGGAGTCTCTATCAGACCGTTGGATTGTAATAATCACAGAAATGTTCACCGTCAACCATTATAAATGGTGCATATAAGTTCTGTCTGTCTGGCCAATGCAGCTAGATGCATATCGTAACATTTCTATCGCCTACCGTTCTTCAGAATAACAAAATTTACTTTGTGCACTTGGTTAACAAAAATTTCTTATTTTGTGTATATTATTTTGTATACAACTATTTACATAAACTACAGCTAATGGATGGATCAGTACTCTATATTCCTGCCATCCTTACAGCTTAACCGAAATTAAAATCACCGTAATCCTTTTCTAATCATTTTCTTACATTCATTCTAATCGGCTATAACTTTTACATACTTTCATATTTCTTTGCTAGCTCTGCTAAAGATTTAAACACATAGGTGTTGGTGGAGAATATTATGTCTTCGTAGCGAAATGGTGCATCTAAATACCTGTATAAGTCGTCAAACATTCGTTTCCTTTTTACTACTTAACGTGGACATATCATTATTATATGTCCTGAAATCCTCCTCCTCATTACAATCTACGGAAAGAGGAGAGGACCTTTTGTTGATCCTGTGTAGATACGATCCGCACACCGCGTGGTTCGCTCTCAGCCTGCTTATTGTCGTAAACAGCCCATTTATTAGTGACATTTCCCTCATAAACCATGGTTGTCTAGGTAACTGATTTGCCATAGTTTTATAGAATCTCCCTTTATTACCATTACTGTAATCTGTCTGCCATTTTTGTAGTGCTGCTTTTGCAATTATGCACTTGATATCGGTGTGTAATAATTTATAGTTAGCCATTTCCTTCACTATTGGTGGCTTCCTTTGCAAGTTTATCAACAATATCATTTTTCTGCAACCATGTAGGGAAGTTCTCATTACTCAATTAAAATCAGCTGTGTAATGCCCAACTTCCCACACTAGTGGGGGGAAATTCCCATTAGTGTCACTTTCCGCACAAGTGAGTGGAAAAACTTTATTGTGCTTCCTTGATATAAGAAGTTTTGTTATTAACATAAATATTTTCTGTAAAACTCTAATAAGCTTATTTAAATTTATTTTATTTAAATAATTAAAAAACGAATATTAAAAAATAAAATAAAAATTGAAAGGAATATAGAAATAAAAATAATACTTTAATAAATAATTAGATATTTTTAATTATAACAGTTAAAAAGGTTATAGTGTTACCTTATAGAAATTTAAAATGGATTCTAGTGATGCCTGTTTAGAAAACACTCCTCCATCAATAAAAGAAACAGCAGAAAATGTAATAAGTAATGTAAATACGTAAGTATTGTAAATAATTGTAATATAACAATAAATGTTTATAATAAATAAATTACTTTTTGTAGACTGTAAAAATGAAATTTTTAATTTTATTAGTTAATAAATGGTTGCAGAAAAAATATAATATTTAACTCTAGTGTAAAGTATTTTCCTCACACTCGGCAATTTGCACTTGCACTCGCATCGCTTCGCTTGCTCGTACTTTCCACACTTGTTAAATAAATAACTATTTCTTTTTTACCATATTGACCCGTTACTCACAAAAAATTAATGCAGTCCCCCTTCACTTTAAAAATAGCTATACTTTCTACAATCTCTGCGATAATAAACAGTTCTTCTTTTAATTTTAAATTGTAATTATCCTAATTTTAGATTTAAAATTTATTTCTTAATTTATTTTTCCGGTTGTTTTGATTACTTGTTTTGTTTTTTAGTAATTGTTTCAGAACCTTTTATCTTAAAAGAGAAAAGTTTTATTTTAGCTTACTTTTGCCTAGGTTTTCCGTTACAGAACACATCCTCAACAACGTAGAGATCTCCCATCTGAGACATCTTAAGGTATAAGTAATGTAATCGCCTTTTTTTTTTTTACAGGCAGGGCTTAAATTCTACCAATTAGGTAGAAAATAAACTTACGTTTCATTTAAAGTTTCTAATTTGTCGCCATTTTTATAAACATTTACTATTAGGTTTTTCTGAGAACATTCCCTTGTGAACAGTGTCTTAATGTATTAAAACTTAAAATTAATTTCTCAAATTTCCTTTAAAATATAGGGAAAGTACTCCTTTATAACTGTAATTTTTTTGTCTAAACCCAGAAACCCACTTGAAAAACCACTATACCTGTCTTAAGACTATTTTCATTTGTAGCTGGCTAGCACTTTTTGTTCTCGGGTAGCTTCTTCTTCCTCAAGAGCGAATTCGCCCTTAACCACTAATAAAAGGGACATAATTTTGTAAAGTTACATTGAATGTGTACCAGACAAGATAATTTTACCTTAAATGTAATAAATCCCGAAAAAAATTTTAAAAAACAATTTTAGGTCTCACGTATTATTCCCTAAATTAGTTCTTTTGAGAATGCTGAAAAAAATAAGGTCATTTGAGTATTTCTCATCAATTTTAATCACTTGTTTTAATGTGAAAAAAATAAGGTATTTGTATAAAAATTTTCCAGAATAACGTAGGTACTCTAAAAATAAGGTTCGGTTATTTTCTTATTTATTTAATCTAAGAGTGTGACGGAGAAAGAAACATAACCTTCTCTCTCTTGCACTTGACGTAACTAGTAGTTTTTGTAAGTTCAAATTTATTGTATTTTAAAACAATTGAATCTAAATAGAGTATTTTATGCGCATGTTCAGTACAATTTTATACATAATTTATTTTCCTGTTACTGTTTTTAAGATTAATAAATTTGTGTGCTTAAAACTGTTGTTGAGAAGAAAAATGTCTTCTTTTTTTTAACGGTAAGTGCTAAAACAAAAGCTTCTCAAAACGAAAAAAAGAAAGCATCAAGCATTTGTTTACATGGTTTGGAAACATACTTCATGCGTCATAATCAAAATTCAAAGATGGCCAACTTAGTTGTAATCCATTTCTATATTATCAATATTTTTAATCTTCAAAATGTATATTTTGGAGTACCTGCATTAAGCTAGCTAATAATACATCGTGCTGCAAGAAATGTGTTGCCAGTACGCCAAAGAAGTACTGTACAATTTTTCTTATCAGTCCGCGTAAAAAAAATATATTTATTTTTAAAGGAATTCATCAGAGAAATCACACATAATGAAGTTATTAAGATAAGTACAAGTACATCAAACCTGAGTTGTCCAAGAATGTCAGAGTTAAGGCTCGGAAAAAGGGCTTATCCGAACCCATATTCAGCAACGCACTGCAAGTGCTTGGAAATGCTTGTAACATGTAAATAAAACTTATTCATCCAAATAACTTGAAATTGTAAAATCTTCATCCTTATCTTTTTAGCACCATTTTTCTTGTTTACAGGCTGGATCTTTAACAGGATCCATTCAATATTTCTAAGAGGATATTTTCAAAGAAACAGAGATACTCTGTAAAGTGACATGTAAAGAAGAAAGGCAGTACTTGTCTTTTCTGTGTTCAGCTGTAAAATCTTTGCGAACTCAGTTCTTCTGTTGTATATAGTAAAGGCTAAATATCTGTGAGAGAGGATATCTTCTTGCCTATTAGGCTGTTATGAAGAAATGAAAGTGTAGGAAGAATGACTGTAGGTAACAACAAGAATCGTTTGGCAACACTGAACGGAATATAAAGTGTAGAAGATTCTGTATTCAAATATGAGACTGGAAACTAAAATACACAAATCTCTTACTAAAATAATCTAATGAGAAAACTATGAAACTGTAATTAACATTAGTACTCAAATTAAAAATGATATGCAGCTATTCTTTCTTCTACGATAGGGAAAATGGGTCACATTTAGATCAAAATAAGTGCAGGTTAAAAAACAAAAACAACAAACATCTCAATAATTCGCAGTTAAAACTTATCATATAATGCACTAACATTTATTAAACATTAAAGGTTAACTGTAGCTGGCGCTTATGTAAGTATCTAGTTTCAACGGCAAAACTTAGAACCAGCACTTGTCCTCACCTGACGTTATCTACATCTCTACATTTAACTTTTTTTACTTTCTTAAATTATCTTGTCTGGTACACATTCAATGTAACTTTACAAAATTATGTCCCTTTTATTAGTGGTTAAGGGCGAATTCGCTCTTGAGGAAGAAGAAGCTACCCGAGAACAAAAAGTGCTAGCCAGCTACAAATGAAAATAGTCTTAAGACAGGTATAGTGGTTTTTCAAGTGGGTTTCTGGGTTTAGACAAAAAAATTACAGTTATAAAGGAGTACTTTCCCTATATTTTAAAGGAAATTTGAGAAATTAATTTTAAGTTTTAATACATTAAGACACTGTTCACAAGGGAATGTTCTCAGAAAAACCTAATAGTAAATGTTTATAAAAATGGCGACAAATTAGAAACTTTAAATGAAACGTAAGTTTATTTTCTACCTAATTGGTAGAATTTAAGCCCTGCCTGTAAAAAAAAAAAAAGGCGATTACATTACTTATACCTTAAGATGTCTCAGATGGGAGATCTCTACGTTGTTGAGGATGTGTTCTGTAACGGAAAACCTAGGCAAAAGTAAGCTAAAATAAAACTTTTCTCTTTTAAGATAAAAGGTTCTGAAACAATTACTAAAAAACAAAACAAGTAATCAAAACAACCGGAAAAATAAATTAAGAAATAAATTTTAAATCTAAAATTAGGATAATTACAATTTAAAATTAAAAGAAGAACTGTTTATTATCGCAGAGATTGTAGAAAGTATAGCTATTTTTAAAGTGAAGGGGGACTGCATTAATTTTTTGTGAGTAACGGGTCAATATGGTAAAAAAGAAATAGTTATTTATTTAACAAGTGTGGAAAGTACGAGCAAGCGAAGCGATACGAGTGCAAGTGCAAATTGCCGAGTGTGAGGAAAATTTTTTGGTTAACTTAAACGCAACTCTTCCAAAATTACCAAATAATTATTAAACCTTCTTATTTGTAACAGATGTAAAATTATTTTTTAGCCAATATGTGTACGCTTGAGAACATCTAAAGCTCTTAACATTTGATTTTTCTTAGAAAAATCACTCGGAAAACGATTTATTTCCCGATATTAAGAAAAATACTAGCTTTACTGCCTTGGCAATATTTTTAGTAGAAAGGGGATGAAAAAATACATAAAAATGACCTATCGCGTGCTCTTCTTTCTCTTTGATAACAAGTTCAAAAATTGAAATATGATTAATAAATACCAGATTTTGAAAAGGCCTAGCACCTTTAATTTTAAAGATATCGAATTGCGGTTTCCGGTTTCTTTCATAACTTTTTATACTCTTTAAAACTATGTAAATGAAAATGGGAGTCAACTGCAAACCCTCACTTTTGGTCGCGCGTCAGCCGCGTATGCGGGCAGGAATCTAAAATCAAGTCATATATTCTGAAACTAGAGGTGACGGGCAACAAATTTTTCCTTTACCATTTTTTGCTCAGATGAACCGTTTAAGCATGAAATGCATTTGAGCCGTCTTAAAGTGAACACCCTGTATAGTTTTATAAATGAAAATTAAACAGTTATTAAAGAACTTATCCGATGTAGTTTTTAGTTATTGTTATTTCATTACAAGAAATTTTAATTAATAATACAGGAATTATTATTAGATACTAGCTGTTCCCGTTCACACGTTGCTGTGTTTAACAAAAAGGCAGTTTTTATACCTCAAACATAATTTATTAATGACCAAATGTAAACAATACATCGAAATGAAAATTAACAATAAAATTACCCCTACTTCAGAGTACAGTAGTGTCCTTGCAAAGGTAGCAATTCTACATAATGTGAAAAATTCAGTTAATGTTGTTGGAGGTGGTGACATTGCTCTTGCACGTACATTTTCTGATGTAAAATACACACGCTGTCCATTTTCTGCTAAATGAACAACCGTTGGATATCGCTCATGAATGGAAAATGATAAAATACGCCATACAGCCTCATTGCTACTTATGAAGCGTCCCAGTTGATATTGGGTGACTTCATCGTTAGATGCAGTTGTATTTTCCACTCCAAACACTGCCATATCGCTTCCTTTGTTCACATATTTGCAAATATATTTTATAGCTTTCACTGAATTGCAGTACCCAACATTTATGTGTGCGTTATACGTTTTTAGTAGTAATGGAGAATATGGTACTACCCAACGATTATCAACGTCAATAGTATTGTTGAGTACTTTTAGTTTAATGGATTTTCCACCATCTTCGGTATAATTTATTCTCGTATTAATAATTGCAAAAAACTGTTTTTCATGGTTTTCATGGTTACACTTTCAACAAATATTACTAATTAAATGTTATTTTGATATTTTTGGGATATTTGTTCGGGAGCACCTAGAGCCCCAACTCTGATTTTTAAAAAAAATTGCAAAAACCTTCCCGGGGTTTTTATATTTTTCCAAATAATTTCCCAAATTTTCACGGCGATTGGATGTATGGTTTTTGAATCTATCGAGTACAAACAAACAGACAACATTCATTTATATATATGTAGATAGATAAATTAACTCATAAAACAAAAAATATACATCACGAAAAGAAACCAGCTAGTCAAAAAACACAATGACTTAATTAAAACACAATTTTAACTTGCTAAGTTTAATCTAATAGTGCAAAAAATGTAAAGAACATAAGCATTCTCTTGTAAAGGAAAACATAGAAGGCCTTGTTATAACGGTGTAAAAGCCATTACGAGTATTCTAGCCATAAAATGGGTTGAAAACAAAACAAAAATAATACTGTGAAGTTAGGGTAAAAATGACCACGATGTAGTTTTTGGGATGAGATTATTACGTCCACAAGTAATGCTATTTTCACCAACTAGAAATGGTTAAAACCGTGAGCTATCAACATTAACCATGTATGAGTGTTTGGAATAGCTGTAATTTGCCAACTTTATTTCAAGTTCTTATTATTCATTATATGAATGGACTGGATATGAAAAAAACCAGGTGTGGTTTATGGTATCCATTAGGCCTGTCAATTTCACTTCAATGAATATATCAGCATAGTGCCCACATTGTATTATTATTCTTTTTTGTTTTTTTTAGCAAAAAAGCTAACATTACGATCGTTTAATTTGCACAGTTCTATCTTTTACCAATTGAACTCTATTGACACCGATCCAGGCATCTGGCACGTAGCCTCATCCAATTTGTTAGATTTCTGGCGAGAGTTCTTCCACTTCTTCGTTCTTAAATAATTCAATTTATGGAGGCAGGAGTTATTCAAAACAGTCGAAATTCTACTCTACTTTACTTAAATCTCATACTTACCCACTTCATAAATCCTGTTAATCCCATTTTGAAATAAATAACGTATCTTTTAATTTTTTTTTTCTCACGTGCAGTAGTTTCATAAATTTTGTAATTACTTTTACTAAGAACACAAGATCTTTTAAATCATATCTTAATATTAATTACCAAACTAACTTACATGGTTTAAGTTTGCTTTCTATGGTTATTGAAAGGTAACCTTGAGGTTTTTCTTTTTTGGTTGGTACTATGTTGAAGAAGATTGAAATATGCACATGAACGCTTCAGTTCAAAGGTGGAGCAGACACTACGCTACACTGCTTCTTACCAACACAGATTATAAGTTTTTAAAACATGGCTACCTAGTTAACTCTTGACAATAATTGTATTCTTCCAAAAAAAACAAGAAATGGTCAGAAGATAAACAAAAAAATAACAAGACCAAAGGCTGATTTTGCTGCGGCAAAACTTGAAACATAAACAGTTTTTGTGTGCAAACTATATCAGCTGAATATTTTTATGATCACGGTTTTCTTTTCAACAGCTGAAAAAAATGGAACCTTATAATAAGTAAATCGAAAGAATTACTAACAGCATTATTTGTTCATTGGACTAAAATATTCGAAGTTTAAATAAACAATTTGGTGTGAAACCTCACATAACTTGCTCTTAAGTAATTAATATTTTACTAGAATTTTTAAAATTTCTTATAATTTGGAATTATTACCAAATTTGTTATACATTTAAACTAAATAAAAGAGTCAGTTATCATTCTATCAATCAACCGAAAACAGTCTAAACAACCCCAGCAAAAGAAATATGTTACTTAAACCCTATTAAAGTTAGGTTTTGATAGAACCTTTTGTTATATTATGTTATTATTATTAAGGAATTGGGGTATTCACAGAGACGGGCCAAGGTGTGTACACTATCAACTCTGTTTATTAACTGACATGTTACATTAGTAATTAGGGTGGGGATATTAGTTCTAAGTACAAACTATAAACATAACATCTTCCCCATAAATAAAAATTAATTATACATTTTTTATTTAATTAACAAACTTTAATTAAATTGTGGAAAACACAAAAACTAATATCAACTATACTATTTAACAAATTAACTATTATCAATATATTTTTATTATTCAATTATCTTATTTTAATTATTTTTTTACATAATTCAAATAAATTCATAAAATACAAATAACTATTAACAAAATTCTTAACGAAATAATATCCTCTATTTTGGATATTTCTGGGGCTTGATGGTCAGCCTTCCCCTTGAGGATCTGTACTGGACAACGTAGAGACGTTAAGGTTAACAGAGGTTAATACTTGTATCATCCCTAACGCTACAATTGTTCTGATTATTAGTGCTGTCATGACTGTCTGGAGGTTTCCAATTTTTTTTGGTAATTGAACGCAACTCTCTCAAAAATAACTAATAATTATTAAACCTTCTTGTTTGTAACAGATGTAAAATTAATTTTTAGCCATTTTGTGTACGGTTGAGAACATCTAAAGCTCTTAACATTTGATTTTTCTTAGAAAATCACTCGGAAAACTACTTATTTCCCGTTAATAAGAAAAATACTAGCCTTTACTGCCTTGGCAATATTTTTAGTAGAAAGAGGATGAAAAAATTCATAAAAATGACCTATCGCGTGCTCTTCTTTCTCTTTGATAACAAGTTAAAAAATTGAAATATGATTAATAAATATCAGATTTTGAAATAACCTAGCACCTTTAATTTTGAAGATATCGAATAGCGGTTTCCAGTTTCTTTCATAACATTTTATACTCTTTAAAACTATGTATTTGAAAATGGGGGTCAACTGCGAATTCTTACTTTTGGCCGCGCGTCAGCCGCGTATCGGACAGGAATCTAAATTCAAGCCACATATTCTGAAACTAGAGTTGACAGGCAACAAATTTTTCCTCTACCATTTTTTGCTTAGATCAATAGTTTAAGCATGAAATGCATTTGAGCCGTCTTAAAATGAGCACCTTGTATACACAATTATATTGCTTGACCATTGGTTTTACATCTTGAATCTTTCAGGGTGAAATTTATGTATTTCTAGGTGGCGCATTGTACAAATACTTACTGAAAATCAAGTGCCAACATTACTGTAATTTGACTCGAAAAGTAGTGCAACACTATTTATAGTGTTTTGAAGTTTTCTTTTGTTTTGACGTGATTTGGTAGAACCTTTCCTGTCATATTCCGAGTAGATTTCCAAACAGATTTTGTATTCGCTGCAATTTTTCTCTTTTGAGGTATATGTTTTTCAGTGCATATATTTCCTTGTTAGAAAGAATCGAACACACAATCTACTGGGATTACAGTGATCAATAAAAAAAAGATACACTAAGATAGACCAAGCCAATAAAACTGACTGGATTATTGATGTAGCTATCCCTTTTAACGAAAGAGCAGTAACTATCTAAATCCCTTTTTCTGAACTGAAAGAAGTAGAGTGACTGTAGATTATAATAGTCGATAAGAATATCAGTAGATAGATCTGAGCACTTCGTGACTGAGGTTAAGAAATCAGTCTTGCTTGATTGGTCTCGTATAAATTAGATCATATAGCTTTTTTTATGTTATCTTTTTATTACAACATTTCTGCCTTCATTAAAATTGTATCAATATCATTTATTAAAAAAAGATAGTAGATTTTGTATTTCCATGATTTATCTTAGAGTATATACTTACCAATTTTTTTTGAGAAATGCAAATATTGGCGAATAGCTCTTCAAGAAGTTGTAGAATGTTCTATTATTTCTATTAAAGAAAAGAAGTAGAAGCAAAGTGTCTTGAGATAAAATCAGAATCTAGTGAGGAGTAAGAGATCTGATCGTTTGAGAAAATTGACATTCTGATGGTACACGAAGTTTTATGTTTTCCTCATCTTTTTTTTTTGTCCTACCGAAATTATTATGGTTGGCTGAGTCCAATAATATCCTGCTCTAGCTTCCTCTATAACCTCAGCATGGTTTCTTTCTATTTTCTGAGATTTTTCTTCATATCAAATAATATTTGACAAAAACAAAAATTCCCTTCTTTTGTTAATATTGGCTATTAATGTAAATGCTTCTTTAAAGCATTTATTTCATAGCAATTTTAACTATTTATACCAGTAGTTTATAGCAGGAATCTTTTAACTCACTAGTCCCTTTAACAGTAAGGCTGGAAACATAGTGGAGCGGCGAGCAAAGCGGCGCTGATAGCGAAGAGCGAAGCGGCGAAATCAAACACAAGTTAACATATGGGAACGCGCATAGTGGCGAGCAAAGCGAAGATAGAGCAACTCTATCTATTTCTAGTTTTTGTTTTTGCCGCTTCGCTCTTCGCTATCAGCGCCGCTTTGCTCGCCGTTCCACTATGTATCCAGCCTTAGGCTGGAAACATAGTGGAGCGGCGAGCAAAGCGGCGATGATAGCGAAGAGCAAAGCGGCGAAATCAAACACAAGTAAACATATGGGACCGCGCATAGTGGCGAGCAAAGCGAAGATAGAGCAACTCTATCTATTTCTAGTTTTTGTTTTTGCCGCTGTGCTCTTCGCTATCATCGCCGCTTTGCGCGCCGCTCCACTATGTTTCCAGCCTAAGGCTGGAAACATAGTGGAGCGGCGAGCAAAGCGGCGAAATCAAACACAAGTAAACATATGGGACCGCGCATAGTGGCGAGCAAAGCGAAGATAGAGCAACGCTATCTATAGAGAGTAGAGCGAAGCGTTATGACATGTTTGATTTCTTCGCTCTCATCGCGCTCAATTTGTAAAGGTTATTTTTCAAAGGTTATGGATATTGATACATTATTGGTTGTTTGTTTAAAGAAACCTCTGTGGGGCCATAGTATTTGTGAAGCTACAATAGTTTTTAATAATTAATCGTTAAAATTAATTAACAATTAATAGTTAATGGAGAATTCAGGTAATTTTTGCTACATTTAATTTGGTTCTCAATACCTTAATGCTAACTTTCATCTAAATACTAGGCAAAATTAAATTACATTTTCACGTCCTACTACTTCTGATCAGGACGAATTCTCCAATCCTTCTTCTGTAGCGTCGTACTACTCCAGTTTTTCAGATGAACAACATTAATTTATGACAAATCATGGTGTAGTGATTTAATAAAATTATTGTGTTTTTTTAATTGACTAATTTCTTTTTATCTGTATATATTTCTATTTATTTTGATTTTCTTATCTTAAAGTAACTGCTAGGATTAATGGGGTTACACAGATTTGTATTTAGTTAATAACCTATATAGTTAATTTTTCTATATTGTGCCTAACTCATGTTATGAGCTGTATTACTCAAAAACAATAAAATTTGATTTTGATTAATGGTGTTACACTGGGCTAGTATGTAATCAAATGTTGATAAAGACATTCGAAAATACGCATGAAACTTGCCAGGATGCTCCCGAAGTTGTTGGTACAAGTGATGAAATTCACCAAGTTCATTTCTAGACTTATTTATGTCATGTACACTGCAGCTCCTACTACTAAGCTGCTGCAAATACCAAAGTTTCAACGAAGAATTTTCATATAAAAATAGTTCCTCCATCTTGTTTTGTCAAAAGGAGAACGCGACTAAGCTCGTCACTATGTGCATGCGACTGTTTGCTCGCTGCTCGTCGCTCTCTTTGATTTGAATAGCATATTTGAGTTTAATTGAGTTTAGCTTCTCGTGCCAAAAAACAAATCTACATCTTTAGTTGTACTTTCACTATGGTCTGAGATAGGTGTTTCTTTCGGGTTTTGTTGGCTCTATTCGCAAGAACTTTACCATTAAATACCAACTTTCAAAAAAAGCATTGCACCTTGTGAGTCTCATCTTGTTCATTCCTGCAATTTAACCAGTAAAATTAAAGTAGAAATTTTTATTAAAACCAATAAGTAATTTAGGGTTAGGTTATAGTTTGTAAGGTGCACTTTTGTGCTAATAAACTTAAATTTTTATTCCTAATTATGGATTATTTATATTTCAAATAAATAATTTTGTTGCTTAAACTATTTTTTGGCTCACTCTTTACACATTTTATTACCTGATATCTATTTTAGTACGTAGGGTGTTCACTTGAAATCGGTGGACAGATTTTCGAAAGCTGTTTAAATTAATTGTAATTCTTTTTACTTGTTTATTTCTTGTATTCTTTATCTTTTTATTATACTGAAGTATGTAACATTATAGTTTTATTTTAAGGCTATTAATTGGCTTACTTTTCTTAAATAAATAAAATGTTACTCACTTGAAACAATTGATTTTTTGTTTAAAAAAAACTTCGCAATACGTAAGTTTATTTCAAATGTATTCTTTTAAAATATTCCTAAATATAGTTGGCTTCTCTAAAATATATATTATTTCGGTTAATAATTTAATTTTCGTGAAAAGAACTTGATTCTGAACTAATTAAAAAAATCTGTAAATTCTGCAAAGAATTTCGATCCGAACATTAAATTTTTTTTTGTGGGCCTCAAAAAAGTTCGTAATTCAGCTAATAATGGGAATTTTGAAAACATTTTACTACAGATTAAGACGGAATTAAGAAGATGAAATTAAAAATTGAATAACCAGTTGCCTAACATTAAATTAGCCGAGTAATGGAAAACGGCGTGAAGTTAAATGTAAAGAGATTTAGGTATCAATTAACCAAGGTTACTTTCAAAACAACATTAGCTACATTTCATTATACTAATAACTATGCTGTCCAAATAAAATTAATAAATAAACTGGATTACCTTTCAAAGTAGTATGATATTGAAGATTTTGTAGGCAGTGGTTGATATCAACGTATAAATTACAGGAACTTAGTTTTGATTTTACTAGTGATAAAATAGGGAATATCGTGCCACGAAACGTTTTCCACGTTTTAATTGAGTTAAACCTGCAAATTAAGTAAACGTGAGTTTACATCAAGATTTATCTATTTCTCTTCCTTAAACTATTAAGATTTCATCTAGGCATTAGAGCGTTTAATAATGTTACGTTTTAACTAAGGCTAAAAACATGAGACAATTTTACTGGAATATTTTCCTAGGCTCTATATACGAGGGGCACTATTTATATTTTGAGCCTAATAATAAACAAAACTGTAATTTGAAAATGACTTTATTGTTTTTCAAAATACGAGGGTCGTTTGAAAAGTCCGTGCAAAGTCAGAGAGATAGCACCACTGGCGCGTATCGAGGTTATGTTTAGTTAGTAGCATCTCTTGGAAGAACACACACCAAGTTTCAGCCAGATCGGTCTATTTCTTTGTGTTTGGCATTCGTTTGAATCGAGGAAGTCGAGTGATTTTCAAAAAATGGACGAAAAGGAATTTCGTGTGTTGATTAAACACTACTTTATGGAAGGCAAAACGCCTCAGGAGACTAAAGAGAAGCTTGATAAACATTATGGTGACTCTGCACCTTCGATTAGAACAGTTTATAAGTGGTTTCAAAATTTTCGGAGTGGCCATATGGGCACAAGTGACGCTGAACGTTCTGGACGCCCTGGTGAGGTTACTACTCCAGAAATCATTGATAAAATCCATGATATGGTGATGGATGACAGAAGAGTGAAGGTGCGTGAGATTGCTAGTGCTGTGGGCATCTCGAATAACGGGTACATAATATTTTGCATCAACATTTGGACATGACAAAGCTATCCGCAAGATGGGTGCCGCGATTGCTCACGCTTGACCAAAAACGAAATCGTGTGAAGTGTTGCAAGGACGGTTTGCAGCTGTTCCAGAAGAATCCGCAGGACTTTAAGCGTCGTTTCGTCACTGTGGATGAAACATGGATACATCACTACACTCTTGAGACCAAAGAACTATCTAAACAATGGGTTACCAAGGGGGAATCTGCACCAAAAAAGGCGAAGACCGTTCCTTCGGCCGGAAAGATTATGGCGACTGTCTTTTGGGATTCGCAAGGAATAATCCTCATCGACTATCTGGAAAAGGGTAAAACTATAACAGGTGCATATTATTCATCGTTATTGGACCGTTTGAAAACCGAGCTGCAAGAAAAACGCCCACGATTGGCCCACAAAAAAGTCCTTTTCCATCACGACAACGCACCAGCTCACACCTCAGCAGTTGTGGTCGCAAAATTAATGGCAATAAAGTTCCAACTCGTTTCACATCCCCCCTATTCTCCAGACTTGACTCCCTCGGACTACTATTTGTTCCCCAATATGAAGAAATGGCTGGCGGGAAAAAGATTTTATTCAAACGAGGAGGTGATTGCAGAAACGAATGGCTATTTTTCAGACTTGGACAAATCCTAATATTCGGAAGGGATCAACAAACTAGAGCAGCGTTGGACGAAGTGTATAAGCCTAAAAGGAGACTTTGAAAAATAAAAAAGGTTTACCCCAAAAAATTAAGTAGTTTTTATTTTTGCACGGACTTTTCAAACGACCCTCGTATTCTCCTTTATGATCTATACACTTCGGCATGCGTTCGAACCACTTGTCAAAGCATTTTTTTCCATTCCGCTTGAGACACCTCCAAAACATGGTTTTAGAATGCATCAACGGCTTCTTCTGCCGACAGAAAATCGTTGTCCACGTAATTTATTCTTGACGTTCGGAAACAAAAAGAAGTCATTTGGTGCCAAATCAGGACTGTACGGCGGATGAACCATTAATTCGATTTTTTGAGTGCTCAAATAGTCGGTTGTTAGACGAGATGTGTGACAGCTGGCGTTGTCTTGATGAAGAATGATCCGACGGCGCTGGTTTGTTTTCCTTATTTCATCCGAAGACTTCCGGCAAACAAATGGTTCGTCACCTATTACAATCTTATACACGTCTTTTTAAGCACCACCATTGTATTTCTTAAGCATTTGTTTGCACCAATCGACATGAGCATCCTTTTTGAGAGATTTTGTCAGATTATGTGGGGATCCAACGAGAACAAACCTTTTTCACGGCTAAATGATCATGCAATATTTTATATACGCTGGTGGAACTAATGCCTAAGGTTGCCTCAATCTCACAGTATGTCACATGACATATCTTGCATTATTAGTTTTTGTACAGCATCAATGTTTTCTGACACAACAACTGATCTTGGACGACCTTCACGACTTTCGTCGGTGAGCGAACGACGACGACCACGATTTGAATTCGTTATACCAGCATTTTACAGTGGCAAAGGATGGGGGCTTTATCGCCAAAAGTGGAAGTAAGTTGATCGATGCACTATCTTGATAATCCACGTCGAAAGTCGTAATAAATAATTGCACGAAAATTTTCACGAGTTAATTCCATTTTTTTTCGCTGAGACACAATTTTCAAGTGACTGTAAACAACACAAAATGGCGCTCAAATAACAAAACGTTCTGAAGAAGGTTATGGTCAAAAATGTCAAACTTTCAAGTGGAAACGTCAGATAGCACCTCCTGACAACACTCAGTGTTGCCAAGGCTCAAAATATAAGTAGTGCCCCTCGTATTTACTGTTTGGTACTATAATGTGAGGAAGGGATTCAGCTTGCATCAAGTTATTAGCTCCAAGTTTTCGCTAGAAGTATTATAAGTATTATTGGATTTCAATTTCGTCAACGTATCAGTGTAAGCAGGAAAAACAAAATCTACTTTTAAACACATTAAATGCTAGTACAAAATCAATTTTCTAAAGAAGAGAATCAAATCATTTTCCAAACCATTAGTGGCACACTAAAATCTTAGGCGAACCATTGTGGTAATATATTAATAATGGCTTCCAAAACAATATAATCAATCTTGCCAAACTAAAGGGTACGCATTTATGATTATGTTCACACCCATAGGCGGTTTACATTGGGCTGTCACTTCGTTCTTCACATTGTTATCCATCATAGTTAATTCATGGTACGAACAGCTTATCACATTCCATTCCTGAATCACTTGTTACATTTCCTTTATTTCTTGTTAAATTAATATTTCAGTTTTTCACAACCATTATTTTGCTTGGTACAGTTACTCCCCTTTCTATTGCATTAACGACCCTTTTTATTATTAGGTGATAAATTTTATTAAAGTTTTTAGTCTGACCCAGTTAATAAATATGGCATTCTAATGGATTAAGTTATAGATTTTTAATAAAATTTCTATCGAATACTTGAATAAATTTAAGAAATTTAATCTCTTAACTACTTTCAATGCTAATTTGAATGAAGTCATTAAAAAAAACATGAACATACACATCTAATTAGTTAAGTCCAAATTAGTACTCCAGTTATACCACAATCCTTTCGAGAATAAACATTCTCGAGTAAATTCTGAATCATGAAAATCCTTCTAGCCGAATTTGTAATTTAACCCGTTTCACGAACTAACTATCGTTTATTTATCTGTACTAATACAACTAGTTTCTAAAAGTGTAGGAAATGTTAATGCTTCTAGAACAGGGGTCGGCAACCCGCGGCTCGCGAGCCGCATGCGGCTCTTTTATTCAAATTGTGTGGCTCTTCAGCCTGTCCAAAATAAATTGTATAGTTAAATTTTATTGTAACGGATGTAAATTCCGTTTATTAAAGGTATTTTTTCAAAAATAATTTTAAACGTGATAGGTTGGAAATTGAATGGAATTATACAATATCAAAATAAAGTACTTGATTTATACTGTAAGATTGCCGCCTTTTCTTTCGTAATTATTTATTTGTTTATTTACTTCGCAATATGTAAAAATAAATGTATAAAACCATTAAATGATATTGAATATCATAAAATAATAATTTGTGAATACAAATTATCTGCAGAGTTTTCTACACTATCATCCTTGCGGCTCTTTGTAAGATTTATTAAAATTATTTAAGGAGAAATATGTAGCTCTCTACTTGAAATAGGTCGCCGACCCCCTGTTCTTGAAAGTAAAATAATAATTATGAGCGAAGACATCTCAGTGGGATCTGCAACGAGAGAACACTTTCTGTGAGGCTGGCATTGAGATGAAAAAAAGGCTCCGGTGCCACTCGCCTCAAATGATGATGGGCATTAATAATAATAAAAATAAATACAAATCATCGCATTTAATAATTTTATTTTTATTGGTGCAGCAGGCTATCACTAATAATAGTTTTTGTTACTATTATATCGATAAATATCTATGTTTCTACAAACTAACCAACCTTTTTTAGTTGCATTTTAATAGTTTGTGTTAAATTAAATAATTGAGATGGCCTTATGCCCAAAAAATTATACTGCAGTAGCGAAACAGAGGAGAATTTTTAGATTCTCAGTTTCTTCAAACAATATATAAAGAAAATACTTTTTACAAAAAAATAATAGTATGAAAGAAAAATAATAATAATAACAATAATAAAAATAGAAAATAATATTAAAACAATATAAATAATAATAATAATAAGAAATAACCAAATAGCAGTTTTAATTATATCAAAGTTTTACCTTTTGATTGTTGAAAACTTTTTGTTGTAAATATATTAAGGTGGCAGCAGTGACAGAAAGTAAAAAGGCTATTTTTTTTTAATTATTTATTTTACTAACCAACTATTTAAATTATTATTGCATAATAAATATAAAAAATGTTTACCAGTACCAATATTTTAACTTCAAGTCAATATACGAGTATTTAACAGAGAATTATTCTCGTTTGATTTTTGTGAGCAGAAATGTTTGATTCTCACTTTTAGGAACAATTTATTGCTAGCGTAGATGATGGAATACCTTTTCCTTAAGGAAGAGACAGGAGACTGAATAAGAGGTACTAAGGTGAAGATTTCTTCCTTCATATCCGGGGCCACCCTTACCTATAACCGTGTCTCTCTGCCGGAAGGAATTTATTCCACCTGTTTTCGCACCATTAAACTGGAAAGTGACAAATCTACTGCTCTTACAGCATTTCCCAGTAACTGTGAGATAACTTCCAATACTATATTATCTTTAATATTTAATACTTTGGAATAAATTTTAGAATATTGTTATTACTTTTTTAATTAATTATATTTTTTTACTCTCTTCTTATTTATGTATCAAAATATTTAACTTTTTCCAATTAAGAGGAAAAATTGTCTCGATTAAGAACAATGCCATTGTGCGAAACATGTATACAGTCGAACCTCTCAATAACGGACACTGGCGGGGGAAAGCAAAGTCGCCGCTGTTTGGAGGTGGTCGTTAGAAGGAGTGAAGGCAAGTTTCATAATGAAAAAATATGGCTTTTTTTTTCCAAACATCTATTTAAAAATTGTTTATTATTAATAGATTTAAAAACGTACATAATTGCGTAATTATTTAGCTATAAGCTATGCATCAAATTTTTCTTAATTATCCAGAAAATTTATCAAAAAACTAAATATTATTGACTTAATTAATAATCTTTATAATCATCATCACATTTATTCATAACAATAATAATTTATGGTAAAATTATCATCATACTATCATCTATTATTAGAAAAATAGAACAAACCTTTCGGCAAGTTGACGATGGCTCGATTTGTTTATTGCAAAATCTTCCAACACATTTATTTTCTCTTCTAGAATTAAACTTTCGTTTGAGAGACGTTTCGGAAAAAATAATATTGTTCGTCCAAAGTAATATTGAAAAATGATTAAAATGGTACAAGATGTACGAGCTTATATTAGGAAACTTTAGGAAAAACCAGAAAAAAAACAAAAAACTTGAGAGGGGATAATTATTTTGATCACCGCGTCAAACGAACTTTTAATAATAAGGTGGTCTTTGGTAGGAGGTGAAACATTTAATCCGTTCCCCAAAAATCAATGTCCGGGGTCGCTATGTAGTGTCCGTTAGGACGGAGGTTCTTTTATATATAAAGTGTATACGGAGTTAAACGGGGAAATCCAAAAACTGGTCCGTAAATAGAGGTGGTCGCAAGTGAGAGTGTCCTTTATGGGAGGCTCGACTGTAAATGTAACTCGTCCTTGTTAATAATTAATTGAATTACTTCATTTCATAAATTATAAAAAATTATTTAAATTTATCTTAATGAATATTTGTGTTAAATAGAGTTCCATTGTTCGATAGAACACAATATGGCGACAGTGTTTTTCAAAAAAAAAGAAGCAGATGAAGTTGTTATGTTCAATGGAGCGACGCTGAACAGAAAACTAATGCTTACCGAAGACATTCGAAGTTTTTTTTATGTTAAAAAGAGATAAGCTGTCTGATAGGAGATCAAATAATTATCAAAATATTGTGAAATAGTAAAACTTCTAAGAGAGTTAAATGCCACAATGTTGTGTGAAAAGATCAACCTTCAGCTACAAAATGTGTTTTTTGATAGAGAAATACAAATTTTTTTAAAAATTAAAGAAAGGCCTACTTTTTCAGACGGGCTTTACCGTCCAACTACCGATTAGCAAACATATTTTACTGTAAATTTCTTTTGTTAGCCATTTAATAAAATTTAAGGCCTAAAGACCGGGAATCGAACCCAGTACCCACGACACATATTACCTTTATGGGTGACGCCTCTAAACGCTCGGCTTGAAATGAAAATATTTCCATACAGATTTAGGCTGGTTCCAAAAAGAAGAGGATATTTTAAACTTTTTCTTTCTAACGTGCCATTTCTGTAAATAGTGCTGTTTTTACCATCCAATGTGATAAATATTAAGAACTTAATTTGTTGGGGGAAAAAACTCGAAGCTTTGAAGAAAATATATTTTAACTTTAAGAGGGAAAGTTTGTTTATGAATTTCCATCGCTGTATTAGTTTTCTTAAACTTCGGGCTAATCCATCACTTTCGGTAGAAATTATTTTTCATTAAGTTTTAAAAAGATACAAAAGTTTAAAAGATACTCACAAAGGCTGTATTAATTATAGTGAACTTCGATGTCAGTCAATTACATTCGAAGAGAATTTGTTAATAAGAAAGTTAAAAAATTGCAATAGAAGAACTTATTTAGTGTGTACACATCTTGTTTTTACTTTCTATATCCAAACTAATTTTCTACCTCGTTATCTAGGAAGGTTACACTTTCGATAGATCGATTTTTTTTTTCAACAATCTTAGCACAAGTTTTTCCAACTTTATCTTATTGGTTCAACCATCCATTGAGAATCCTATCCTCTTTCACAAACTTCTATCAGATATCCCTTTTTTTATCTTTACCCTCCATTGTCCTATTGAGATGAGGTCATCTTGGCCTAGCTAACATAATCGAGGGATTTTTCTCTACGTTGTGTACCACTCTGATATCTACATCTTCGTTTTTTTTTTTCTCTCATGACCTAAACAACTGAAAGGATCTTTTTTTTTTTTGTATTAAGCACTCTTTATTCTGATACTGCGATATATTTCTTCTTCTACGTACCTTGGATCAAATACTCTTCTTAGGTGCCTCCTCTCGTCTATTCCTCTTTGAACAGTGTCCATGTCTCTGTAACATTTCATTATTCAACTAGTTTTGATGATATTATGTTCTTTGATTTAGAACCAAAACCATTGATGTTGTTAATACTAACAATCTATTGTTAGAAGCTATTCATGCTTTAAAATCTACTTCAATTTTATTTCTATTCAACAATATATGTACATATATTTCTCTCAGTATTTATAATCCCTATTAATACATTTCAATCAATCTATTAGTTGGAAACATTTACTGGATGGGTAGATTGTAAATCCAATTACTTGAAAGCTCAAATCCACTCGAAAGAATGCGTCAAATATCTGGTTTCCGTATGAGTCAGCTTGCATAAAAATGTTACCAACTATAGATTTATGTGGGTGTCTAGGACCGATATGGATTTTGTCTGTGGGTACGCTAAACCCAAATAATAACTATAAGTGCCAAGTGAGCCTGTTGAATAGGTTGTTAAACTGAAAAACCCACAGAAACGTCTAAGATCTCTAAAAGATCTGCTAATCTATATTCATACCTGCCAATTTAGTTACTCGTATAAACATTCAAAGTTTTATGAACATACAGTGTCGAACAAAAGTCTACATTCACCACAATATTTCGGGAATTTTCAAAATAAAGAATTATTAGAGTAAAAAATATGATTTAAACATTTGTAACTATTGTTACTAAATATATATATGAGAGATGAAAAGACCTCTGCCATCTCCCATTGCATACGATATAAATAAAAAGATCGGAGTTCATGCCTGAACAAAAGTCCACATACAGAATTGATAAATTCAATATTATAATAATACAGGGTAAATCTTAATATTTACAAATTTATTAGTTATAGTTGAAACGTGAATATAGGCGGATTTAGTTAAGAATTTATGATTATTTAAAATGGTTCACCAAAGAAAGGAAATTCCAGGGCCAGAACGCAGATTAATAATCAAGGATTTTCATATCGTAACATTGCAAACATTATTCAAAGAAGCCACGCGAGATATCCTTTCCGACCGAGATAATAGACAAATTTTCAGGGTGTATGCAGACTTTTGTTCGGCACTATATTTAATTTGAAATAAAATTATAAATAAAACATGAGATAACAAAATTGTTATCATTAAACAAAATGTCGTGAGCTTTAGAATAAGAGGAAAATCAAATAAATGTTTCACGTCAGATTATTTTCTTTTTATTTAGTTCTGCTTTATTATTAAAATTTGAGAGATAATCTCTAGATAATATAATTTGAACAACAGGCCGTCAATATTAAATAATCTCTTGCTGATTTCCTAAATGCGAAATGGGGAATCATTCAGTTGATCACCTAATGTGTACGGCTCATTTCAAAACATATCCTACTAAATCTCAGTAAATACAGCTGAGACCCTACCAGCGAGGGATTTAATCTTTATTCCCTAATTTACATGTTGCTATAGTAACAGGCATTATTAGTATTTAATTCCCGTATTATGTAAATTAGCTAATGCATCTGGGGCTTAATGTTTACCTGTAATTATATTATGGTTAAATCGCACTTGCTTAGTTGTAACAAACAATAATCATTTTGTTGACATCCTTTGTTTCATCTTTATGCTATTAGTAAAGATAAAAAACAATTAGAAACTGTTGTAAAACTTCAATTTATTGGATTCTCATCAACCAACTTATAAAGATGCTTTAAACCAGAATTTTTAAACATGGAAGCTCATAAAAGTTGTTTGGTTGAAAGAAATAGTAGAAAACAAGAGATTGTGCTACTTGATTAACTTATGGCAGTTCCATAGTGCCACTGTAAGAATGCGCTTGAGTCTCTATTCTATGTTATCAGCGTATGCGAGGTGTGGCTATTAATAACGAGACTGATGTTGCTACAAAAGAACTATGCATGCGCCAAATCCTAACGACCGACATCTGTGCAGCGTAAAGCCTTCTCTTTCGATCGCAGTGTCTCACGTGTTTGTAGAGAAATCTGTCTGACCGGAACCGTCGTTTGTGTAAGAGGTGTTAGTTTCGTTCGTACACATGTAGTAGAGCAACGAATTGTCGTGAAATTTCACATCAAAACTTGATAAAACCGCTATTGAAACTTACATCTTTTACTAAAAGAAGTTTATGGCGATGAATGTTAATCACATGCGCAAGTTTCTGAGTGGTTCAAGCGTTTCCAAGATGGCCGAGAAGACGTTGCAGATGATGACCGCCCAGGGTCGCCCATCCACGTCCAAAACGGATGAAAATATCGATTATAATTAATCAACATTACTACCGTGAGGTTGCTTGCTCAACTCCGTGAAAGAGTAAGGAAAAAAACGACCCGATTTGTGACAGAACTAGCCATGGGTTCTCTCCATCAAGACAACGCGCCGGCTCACACTGCATTGTCTGTCAAGAACAGTTTCTAGCCAAATACAACATCCCAGTTTTAGGCCACCCGCCTTATTCGCCTGACCTGGCCCCATGTGACTATTATCTGTTCCCCAAAGTTAAATCTGCAATAAAAGGGACATGATTTCAGTCCAGATGAAGCTGTGAAAGAAAAAGCGGCACGCGTCATGCAGGAGCTCACAGAAAAAGACTTCCAGCACTGTTTCGAACAATGGTAAATTCGCATGGAGCGTTGTAGGGATAGGTGAGTGGTGTATATTGAAGGTGATAATAACTAAATATGTTTAAATTTAAAATAAAATGTTTTTACAGCAATAGTCTCGTTATTTAATAGCCACACCTCGTACATGAGTACGGATAACTTATTTAGATGAAATGTACTGTGTGTACAACTGATTGCACTTGTCAGCCCATCAAGCATTTAAAGTGGGACTGTTAAAAATTAAGTAAAAATAAAACATTCAATCTAAGCAGCAAAAAAGATTGGAAAATTAGCCTTAGGCCATTTAAAAACCATTGAGGGAAAATGTTTTAATTAAAAATAATAGACCTAGAATGTAGAGTAAAATTTCAAGTACTTTTTCAGAGAACTGTTCGTCAAAATGGTAATCCAGGATAAAACTATATTTAGGTAGAATAAGATACACTTTTAGGCAACCGTTTTTGATCAAATTTGTCGGTTTCTACAAATTTGATTCCATAGAAGATGAATATTTATAATGTAGAGCACAATTTAACCCTTCAAGGTTTTGATCGCTGTATCCACTCCGAAGCTGATACCGAACTGGATCCGAGTGAATAATCGCTCAGTTCTACAGGCCCAACAATCGACCAAAAGGTCGTTCCAAGCAACCGGCTAGATATCTCACCTAAAAACCAGTCCCTGCTAGCTGTTCGTAATATCAGTAACAATAGCAATAATCAAGAGAAGAATGAAGAAACAACTTAATTGAAACAATACCTCCTTCTAGCCAGTTTAAATAGAAATTTCCTGAAAGTGAATGCGAAGTGCATTTTTGTTTTTCTTTAAATGAATCAGCTCAGCTTCAAAACGTTAATTCTATATTTGAATAGATTTTGTCAATCAGAATCAAAGCTAATGTTATCGAAAAAAAAAATCTATAAATATACGAGGGTCGTTTAAAAACATGAAAACTACTTAATTTTTTGGGGTAAACCTTTTTTATTTTTCAACATAGTCTCCTTTTAGGCTTATACACTTCGTCCAACGCTACTCTAGTTTGTTGATCCCTTCCGAATAATAGGATTTGTCCAAGTCTGAAAAATAGCCATTCGTTTCTGCAATCACCTCCTCGTTTGAATAAAATCTTTTTCCAGCCAGCCATTTCTTCATATTGGGGAACAAATAGTAGTCCGAGGGAGCCAAGTCTGGAGAATAGGGGGGATGTGAAACGAGTTGGAACCCTATTTCCATTAATTTTGCGACCACAACTGCTGAGGTGTGAGCTGGTGCGTTGTCGTGATGGAAAAGGACTTTTTTGTGGGCCAATCGTGGGCGTTTTTCTTGCAGCTCGGTTTTCAAACGGTCCAATAACGATGAATAATATGCACCTGTAATAGTTTTACCCTTTTCCAGATAGTCGATGAGGATTATTCCTTGCGAATCCCAAAAGACAGTCGCCATAATCTTTCCGGCCGAAGGAACGATCTTCGCCTTTTTTTGGCGCAGATTCCCCCTTGGTAACCCATTGTTTAGCTTGTTCTTTGGTCTCAGGAGTGTAGTGATGTATCCATGTTTCATCCACAGTGACGAAACGACGCTTAAAGTCCTGCGGATTCTTCTGGAACAGCTGCAAACCGTCCTTGCAACACTTCACACGATTTCGTTTTTGGTCAAGCGTGAGCAATCGCGGCACCCATCTTGCGGATAGCTTTGTCATGTCCAAATGTTGATGCAAAATATTATGTACCCGTTCATTCGAGATGCCCATAGCACTAGCAATCTCACGCACCTTCACTCTTCTGTCATCCATCACCATATCATGGATATTATCAATGATTTCTGGAGTAGTAACCTCAACAGGGCGTCCAGAACGTTCAGCGTCACTTGTGCCCATATGGCCACTCCGAAAATTTTGAAACCACTTATAAACCGTTTTAATCGAAGGTGCAGAGTCACCATAATGTTTATCAAGCTTCTCTTTAGTCTCCTGAGGCGTTTTGCCTTTCATAAAGTAGTGTTTAATCAACACACGAAATTCTTTTTCGTCCATTTTTTGAAAATCACTCGAGTTCCTCGATTCAAACGAATGCCAAACACAAAGAAATAGACCGATCTGGTTGAAACTTGGTGTGTGTTCTTCCAAGAGATGCTACTAACTAAACATAACCTCGATACGCGCCAGTAGTGCTATCTCTCTGACTTTGCACGGACTTTTCAAACGACCCTCGTATATTTTAAGTGAGCTGAATAAGTAACAAAGAATAGGTAGTTAACTTAATTATTTTATGCAACAGAATTTCTTTTATGTTTACTGAATATAAAATGAGATAAACTTTGAACTAACTATAATTTGCTGGCACATTGAAAGAAGAAAATGCTGATAAATTTATTTATTTTGCATAGTACTTTGTTGAAAATGATCAATAAACTCTTTAAAGGAGAAAAAAGACGAGATTTGCGACTTCTTTAGATTTGGAAGAAAGAAAATATACAATGGTCTTAGGGAATATGGTAGGTATATCTCTTTTCTAGGTAGATTACTGCAAAAAGAAAAGAAAAGGAAGATACTTCTTTCTTTACGTGACTATCTTCCCTTCGATGTTCGGTCAGATAGAAATTGCCCATGAATAAGGTACTCACTCCCTAGGGAAGAATTGGATAGACAATCTCGTAAGAATAAACTAGCTCTATCCTCATGTGTTTCTATAGAAAAGAAAATATAGGTGAAAAAAAATTCGTTGTATTTTATTATTTTATGTTGAATAAGGTGAAATAAAGAATTTGATTTTTTTTTAAATTTAAGCTGAAGTAACATTTAAATTTTCAGAAGGGTAACCAGGTTAAGTTTATTACTTGGGAGGGAACCAAACACTTTATCAACAATTATAAAATACATAACCTGTAACTGAAGCTTCGCATAACCTTCCCTAAAATTTATTAGAGAATTATGCTAGCTAAGGTTGTAATGTTTAATCCCTTTTGCTTGCATTGCATTAGTTTTAATTTAAAAAAAGTTCTAATTTATCAGTCCTTAAAACTACTGCTTCTAACTCTTAAATTCAATTTAAATATACCACCAGCCAGGGGTGTCCTGTTAATAATTTTTTTACCGGAACGCTTAGGTGTGTATCGTATGTATAAATATATTGTTAACATATTTAGTTATTATCACCTTCAATGTAAACCCCTCCCCTATCCCTACAACGCTCCATGCGAATTTACTATTGTTCGAAACAGTGCTCGGAAGTCTTTGAGCTCCTGCATTGACGCGTGCCGCTTTTTCTTTCACAGCTTCAACAGACTGGAAATCGTGTTCCTTTTAATGCAGATTTGACTTTGGGGAACCAGATAAAAGTCACAAGGGGCCAGGTCAGACGAATAAGGCGGTTGGCCTAAAACTGGGATGTTGTACTTGGCTAGAAACGTCTTGACAGACAATGCAGTGTGTTGATGAAGAACCCGTGACTTGTTCTTCCACAAATTGAGACGTTTTTTTTCCTTACTCTTTCACGGGGAGTTGAGCAAGCACGTCACGGTAGTAATGTTGATTAATTATAATCGATATTTTCATCTGTTTTGGACGTGGAAGGGCGACCCGGACGGTCATCATCTCCAACGTCTTCTCGGCCATCTTGGAAACGCTTGAACCACTCAAAAACTCGCGCACTTGATTAACATTCATCGCCATAAACTTCTTTTAATAAAAGATAAGTTTCAGTAGCGGTTTCACCAAGTTTTGATGTGAAATTTCACGACAATTCGTTGCTCTACTACATGTGTAGTATCATTTTTTCGGCAAAACGAAACTAACACCTCTTACAAGAAACGATGGTTCCGGTCAGACAGATTTCTCTACAAACACGTGAGACGCTGCAATCGAAAAAGAAGGCTTTACACTGCACAGCTGACGGTCGTTAAGATTTGGCGCATGCATAGTTCGCTTTTTCTTTCACAGCTTCAACGGACTGGAAATCGTGTTCCTTTTATTGCAGATTTGACTTTAGGAAACCACATATCTCCCACTTACAAAACCACGCTCATGACCACTAGACCAACACCCACTCCACCCTGGCAAGATATTCTTACCGTAATCACAGGTCAAGAAGTCTTGCATACGGGGGTGCATTAAAATGATGTGATGGTTGCTTTTATTTGATGATAAAACAAACTTATCCTGATTCACCCACAACCATTACATTACACTAAATGTTTTAAAATCTTCAATTATTATTATTTTTGTTCTTTGCGTCGAAAATAACATTTTTTGCAATCAGAGGAGCTCCCAAAACTTGTATTTCTGGTGGAAAATTAATATTGAAAACCGATCACGAGTTGATAAAATTGTAACTTTGATCTTAAATATCTCAACTAATATTAGGGATATCGAACCGGGATTAACGTCATTTTTCACAGTTTTTTTTTATGGAGTTTTCAAAATCATTGTCAAAACCAGTAGTCC
This sequence comes from Rhodnius prolixus, assembly GCF_049639745.1. Lineage (NCBI taxonomy): Eukaryota > Metazoa > Arthropoda > Insecta > Hemiptera > Reduviidae > Rhodnius > Rhodnius prolixus. The sequence continues at coordinate 15,287,490 of NW_027411582.1, read as the reverse complement.
TTAAGAACCCCCAATCGGTTTTAGGCTGTAACTCCGGCAAAAATGAAGATACAGCATCGGGATTGGAAAATTTGAAAACTAGACCAAAAAAAACAAACATAGTTTACTTCGTGGGTTTTTTCGAAATTCCGCTTTTCTAAAAAGTTATTAGTGATTGGTGCGTTTAAAATGTTCATCCCGTATGTTTAAAGCCTAACAAAAATTATATGAGTAGAATAAAAAGGTACAAACAGTCATTAACTATTGAACATCCCTAAATTTATGACACACTTTTATAGACACCAACCCTTTATAACGTTAAGGTTACCTTACGTTAACTATCTAACCTTAGATGGAAATCTGTTATAAGTTAAGAAAGATTATAAGCATAAGACATTTTATAAAAGTTAATCCTTTATTCAAAAGTCAGAAGATTATGAAAAGATAACCGTGGAAAGGTAACGAGTGAAGAGATAGCTGTTTTCCCTAGCTCTAATTAATGTCTTTTAAACTTTAAGGAAAACCATAACACTATGTTATACATTAATCAAAGTAAATGTAAAATTATACTATCATCTCTAATGTTAGAAAATAGTAATGTGCTGTATTTCTGCGTAGTTAAATTCTATAACAAAACCTACTAAAAACTGGGTTTCCAGCAAGATGGCTACAAAATTTATTAATGTAATTCACATAATGTAGTAGACATTAGCACAAAATTTCTTAGCAAAGAAACAGTTTACCTCTAAGTAATAATATTTTTCTAAAGATTAGGTGGTGTATGTTTTTGTTAGACGGGGGGTTTGAGTTTAGTACATAAAAAAGATAAATGCTATCAGAATTAATTACAATATTCTAGGCACTAAGCTGTAATGAAATTTGCAACAATGGCCCCTTTTTTATTTATAAGAAGAAGCTGTCTTCTTTTATTGAGATAAGGATTCATTAATTCCCCTTTCTTAAACGCTCTGCAGTGAATATAAATTTTCCTTGAGATAACGTCCAACCTGAGAAAGTGGTACGAAAATCACTTACGCCTTATACTCTTCCTTTTAACATGAAAAAAAGGTAGGAAATGTTTTTCTCCGTTAAGAAATTCAATACATTAACCCTTAATTAGGTATTTACATTAATAACACTTCATTAGAGAATAAAATCTACATCTTGAAAACTCTTTTTTGACGTGAATACGTCTTTAAATTTGAATCATATGGTGGCAATCCAAAAAATCTAATGATAACAAAATCGGGGGATACAGTTTGGCATTATAGTTTCGAATCTATCGTCTACATCCAAAATTAAATTAGACCACTGGATAGCTAAAGAATCAAAGAGTTCATTACGATAAGCGAGAACTGTGACGGGGAAGCGTCGCCATTTTGAGATAATTTTGTTGCGTATCGAGATTTGCAATTAGTGTAACTTTTGACTCGGAGAAGCTACGGTGTTCATTTAAGTTTTAATCGTTAGCTGTCGTCTCAATCTATCGATTGTATATAAAACATTAGTGTAAAATAGTGACAGTTAATATAATAAGGTGTTAGAATAAAAAAATATTATCAAAAATATATAATTTCGGCCTATACGCGTCGAAAAGCCAAAACCAAATACAGAGATCGTATACGGTTGGAAAGGGCTTCTCAAGAACAATCGAATGGTAAAAGTCGCAAAGCCGGTGGAGTCGCCATATATCGCAACATCAATAGCTTCACTGATTGTAATAGAGTTAACATTGACATTTCGGAAATTTATTTGGAAATGAAAGACACCAAAAGCTGGTGATGTCTGTCTAGTAAAAGTAAAGGCCAATGGCATCTTCAAATTCGTACTCGGGTGTGAGTATATCCATCCGGGCCCAGCGTTAGCAGAAATTAAACTCTTTATGTTACGATCGTTGTTAAAATATTCCAAAAACATCTCTAAAATTATACCCGATTAAGAACCAGATCTTACTAAACCAATTATGATAGTTGGGGACTTTAATGTTGATGTCTCACAAAACCGCTCATTGTCCGACTTCATGCTCAGCGAGTTCAATTTGTCTTATATTGAAACTTCTCCAGCAACCAGTTAGGTAATACCTATATTGATTTAACGTTTACCAGAAATCTTGATGTATCTTGCATCCATTTGTGTCGTACTTTTCGTATCACAGACCTATAATTAATAAAGTTATATTGTAACACAGTAATTATTTGTTTCCTTGATTTCATCCTAAACAAATACATAAATAAAAATATTTTATATAAAAAATATAACCCGTTAGGTAAACGTATTCACGTACAACACACGGCCGTGTCCATGACACAGCCACAGTAGAGCTTATTTTTAAAACCAATTTTACAAGAAAAATTTGGTAAACACAAACGGTCCAGACTTATGAACAATCTTGTAAATCTTGGACACTCTGGATTCGCTGCTCTACGTTTAAATTGGTAAGATGGTGTTTTTGAAAACAATGCTTTGCCTATTTCATTTCTGTTTCAAACTAAAACAGTTTTCTTCAAGATACTGAAGCGATCAACTTTGTCCTTACATTTTATTTTTTTTTATAAAAAACGAATCAATGTCCAATTTACAGAAATAACAATATTAATAACATAAATACCTAATACAAATTTAGGTTTATACATTTTAGGTTTACAATTAGGCTTTAGCATTTAATTTTACCTTTTAGAGGTTATTATAAAGATTTATACAATACAAATAGTTCAAAGAAATGGTTGACATTTGGCTTTATTTAGAAAACTTTGTACATCTGTGCCAAAGAAATCTCAAGTTAAAATGATGGGCTGTCCGCATCACAAGAAAGATAGGGGAGTAAAAAACGTAATTATGTTTGCAGTACGGTAAATTGAATGGAGAAGAATGTCGTTTAGTATGGGATGAGATATTACAAGAAATTAGAGAAAGAAGGTAAGGACAGTCTATTTGAGAGCGGAGAAGATTGCAGAGGAAAGAGAGATCATAATAAATTCCTTCTGGTGGTAAGTGGAGGAATATTGAGAGTGAGCTGTAGATCGGAATAGATAAGGGTTACTTTAGGGGATTTTCAAACGGCTAGCCAACCACCGCAAGATCTTGTTCTGAACAGCCTCAATAGAAGCCATAATGTACCTTACAAAATGGACTCCAAATTACTGAACCATATTCTAGACGGTGTCTTACAAGGGATTTATATAATGTGATATAAGAACAGCTGTCAGAGAAATTCCTCGTGTTCCTAAAGACAAACCCCAAGCATTTGTAGAAATTTGCTTCTGATCCTATTCATGTGATCCATAAAATTCAATTTGCAGTTGAACGTGATACCCAAATCCTTTACTTACGATACCGTAACCAGCAAAGAGCCGTTCAGCGTATTGGTTCTGGTGGAAGGCACAAGTCTGGAAAGAGATCTTTTAGCATTTTAATGCGACTTGGTGCTTTTAAGTACACTTTTTTAACCGAGGAGATTAAGGAATCTACGTCACTGAACAAAGATCGGACTATTTCTGCTACTCGATGCAAGGCATGAGCAATACACGTCACATGAATTATCTTAGGATAAAATACCTGAATAGATTGCCAGACTTGACCATGTTGGGGGCAGCATCAGAGAGAAACAAAAGAACTTTTTCGTTCAAAACTCCTCTGGGCCATAGGATATGCATTGAGGCATCGAAGAATCGTGAAATGGTGGAATGATTGCATTTTTCGAGAACCTCACTGTTCAAAAGGAATGGCTTTGAATCCACATCAGCATCACTGTCAAGTTTTCCAATAACTGCATTGGCAATATACCTGCCCTCAACGTCAGTGGTTTCATCAATTGACGCCCAAATCGGTCCATCTTTGATATCTTCTCGAATTTTGGTTAGTGTATCTTTATAGATATCTTCCAGGTAGTTTTGCCGCAGAGTGCTCTCGTCAGGCATTTTTTCCCCAATATAGGTCTCTAAGAATCCTTTGAAATGAGGATTTTTAAGTTTGTGGAAAGGGATATCTGCTCTAACCAAAGCCCGACACAGATCTGTACTCAGAGTAGACTTACTTGATGATGGAGATGTAAGGAAGGCTTGATAGGACGTCCTCTCTTTCTTTCTTTTTTTATTCTCTATGTGCGATCCGGTGGCAATATGTTGGGTTACTTGGGAACGTTGAGAGCAAGAACGCGCTTGTCACAAGCTGTGCAGTACAAAATGTCTCCATCACTTCGAAAAAGTTCTGCTGGAAACTCGCGAATATATTTAGCAACCAGTTGTTTGTTTGAGGCCGATGTTCGTGGCATTTCACCCAAAAAAGAATACACTAAGTGACCGAACGAAATGAATTGGACACTTCAACGAACGAGCTGAAAGAACAGACAACGTCAGACAACTTCAAAGAACTAACAAGTGCCCGTCACTGTTTAGCAGCATTCTGTGTAAATTACAATAACCACTGTACCCACTGTGATTCACAGCCCTACAGTCTGTGGTTCACAGTTCCTGTCAACCACCTCCCAATTATGAAAATATGCCCAAAATTTTGGTTAAATATGTAGAAATATTTATTTATTTTAATCAAATATGAATAAATATGCGATAACATCCAAATATGTGGAAATATGTGAAATAAAAGTAGACTCAAACGGCTTAAAAAGTGTCAGTATGAATACTTCTAGTTGAAAAACGTCTGTAAATTGCCTAGAAAAAAATATGTAAATACATACGAATCCGTTCCCTAGTCATAAGACTCGAGGTCACGCTGCCTAGTGAAGGAATTAATTTCTTTATGAATTTCAAGAGTTTTATATCAATGTTTATTTCTAAATATTTAAAATTGACGACTTTTTTTTAGAAAACTACTGGTTTAAACTCAGTCTATTCTTGCTAAGCGAATCTCCGTAGCCTTATTTCATGAAACAGCATGTACATTATTAACATCTCATTAGAAAATACAATCTACATCTTGAAAACTCTTTTTTTAACAACCATTTAACAAGAAGGATTTTTAAGGAGTTACAAATTAGTCGCACTATTCGTGTAAAGGTACATCGACATGATCAGCCAATCCTAAGGGTTTTAGGTGTCATACTTTATTGCCAAACCTTAAATCTATCCATAAAGTTTCATTCGGCAACTTTCGAAGAAATCATTTAGAACAACTTATTAAGGATAAAGACTACATTTTTAGCCGCAAAATTCTGGTGGACTTCATTTGAAAAACGTCATTTTTTTTGTAGTTTTGAATAAAAAGGTTTCAATTTTTAAAAAGAACAGAGGAACGCTGATCTTTTCGATAAAAATACTGTTCCATTTTAGAATTACGGTAATCTAAAATTGAGGGTAAATGTAAAAGTTAATATTAAAAATGTGGTGTTTTCTGCTAGTGAAAATACTCCTATCTTTGAAATGATTATTTATCAAAACAGCCTGAATTTAAAATATAATATTTGAAATATAAAATAATCAGTTAAATTAAATTAGAAGTAGAAATAATTTTGGCCAGTGGAAAACTGTCTGTTTAAATACAAATGTGACAAGATAAACTAAATAGAATGTTTAGACAGTTAATGTTGTACATGCGTGTTGTTTACTACTACGTATAACATGAAAACTATTGTGAAATAGAGACTGATATCACTGGGCGTTTGCTGTCTTTAAACTCTCTGGGCACGATATTTCTCTCTTCCTAAAACCCAAAATGGAAACCATTAACTTTGCTGTAAGCGGAGTTACCATGCTTCCTTCGCCTGTTGTAAGTTTCCATTTCCTTGACAATTCAGGTGTAACCAGTTTTCTATAGATAATCTTATATAAGCTTCGTTTCCATCTTAACGCACAGAACTAACTTCTTAACTTTTCTCTAAGTGGAAATGGAGTGAGTTAATTCATGAAAGTTTTTGCGAACTTTTGACTGCTTACTGAAACTGCTCATCGTCTAACTACTGTCACCATTAAAATACAAATACTGCGTTTCCGTTTTCTTCTTCTTTTATAACTTTTAGTTTAATTTCTTTCCGGTTAAACAATTCCAAAAACATTTGCGTAAATTTCCATTAAATAAAACGTTTTGCCATTTTAAATGCAACCTTTTTGTCTAAATCATTCATTCAACTGTTTGTATGATAATAATTATGCAAAACGTGTGCAATAGCTTGTGATGTTTTAAAAATTTATTTTAAACTAATTATCATAAGAACCAAGCTTTCAGCGAATAAAATCAAATTATCTAATAATAAATTGATGTTAAAAATAAAATCAGAATTTAGAGATAGTCTGATACGGAAAGCAAATAGCGCTAAATACGAGGGTCGTTTGAAAAGTGCGTGCAAAGTCAGAGAGATAGCACCACTGGCGCGTATCGAGGTTATGTTTAGTTAGTAGCATCTCTTGGAAGAACACACACCAAGTTTCAGCCAGATCGGTCTATTTCTTTGTGTTTGGCATTCGTTTGAATCGAGGAACTCGAGTGATTTTCAAAAAATGGACGAAAAAGAATTTCGTGTGTTGATTAAACACTACTTTATGAAATGCAAAACGCCTCAGGAGACTAAAGAGAAGTTTGATAAACATTATGGTGACTCTGCACCTTCGATTAGAACAGTTTATATGTGGTTTCAAAATTTTCGGAGTAGCCATATGGGCACAAGTGACGCTGAACGTTCTGGACGCCCTGTTGAGGTTACTACTCCAGAAATCATTGATAAAATCCATGATATGGTGATGGATGACAGAAGAGTGAAGGTGCGTGAGATTGCTAGTGCTGTGGGCATCTCGAATGAACGGGTACATAATATTTTGCATCAACATTTGGACATGACAAAGCTATCCGCAAGATGGGTGCCGCGATTGCTCACGCTTGACCAAAAACGAAATCGTGTGAAGTGTTGCAAGGACGGTTTGCAGCTGTTCCAGAAGAATCCGCAGGACTTTAAGCGTCGTTTCGTCACTGTGGATGAAACATGGATACATCACTACACTCCTGAGACCAAAGAACAATCTAAACAATGGGTTACCAAGGGGGAATCTGCACCAAAAAAGGCGAAGACCGTTCCTTTGGCCGGAAAGATTATGGCGACTGTCTTTTGGGATTCGCAAGGAATAATCTTCATTGACTATCTGGAAAAGGGTAAAACTATTACAGGTGCATATTATTCATCGTTATTGGACCGTTTGAAAACCGAGTTGCAAGAAAAACGCCCACGATTGGCCCACAAAAATGTCCTTTTCCATCACGACACCGCACCAGCTCACACCTCAGCAGTTGTAGTCGCAAAATTATTGGAAATAGGGTTCCAACTCGTTTCACATCCCCCCTATTCTCCAGACTTGGCTCCCTCGGACTACTATTTGTTCCCCAATATGAAGAAATGGCTGGCGGGAAAAAGATTTTATTCAAACGAGGAGGTGATTGCAGAAACGAATGGCTATTTTTCAGACTTGGACAAACCCTATTATTCGGAAGGGATCAACAAACTAGAGCAGCGTTGGACGAAGTGTATAAGCCTAAAAGGAGACTATGTTGAAAAATAAAAAAGGTTTACCCCAAAAAATTAAGTAGTTTTTATTTTTGCACGTACTTTTCAAACGACCCTCGTAAGTCCATGCTCGAAGTGTGTGTTGTTTTGAAAAAAGAAATGTTAGATTATTTTGCTTATGTTAACTGTTATTATTATTATTATTTTTAATGATTCAAGGCGCGTCAACATCTAAGGTTATTGGCGCCCGGAGCTTTTTTCAGTGCACTGCCGGCCTCCGGACAGTGTTCTCTCTTTACAGACAATTATTTATTACTTTAATTTTATTAAAATATATTTTCCATGAAAAGGAGCTTTAGTCTTAAATTTTTTTAACAATGAAGCCATTGTCGTCCCAAATTAATATTTTGGCCAGTGATTCATAACACTACTAGCTATTCATAGAATTAATTTTAAAATTTTAAAATATGTACTTTTTAAAAAATTTAAATTTAACAAACTTTATTTATCCTAACCCATATGGTGTCGCATATCACAGGAAAGGGCATTATATATGCTATAAAATGACACCAATCTCAAGTCTGTAGCTCAATTAGGAAAGCTTCTACAGTAATTCAAAAACACGGGGTTCCCTGTTTTTCAGCCCATTTTTGGCAACTTTACAGCCCTGTAACTCATAAACCAGTTGACATATCACAGTAAAATTTCATATTTTTCCAAGTCTATACTAATAGTACACATGTGCCAAATTTCAAATAAATCCGAGATGGTGAGGTCAAAAATGGTCTTTTTTTGTGTTGATTTGACATGGAATGACCCCTATTTCTTAAAACTGTGGACAGGAAATCTCGAAACGTTTATATCCTTACGTTGTTCTAAGTTCAAAATAAAAAATTTGCAAAATGGAGCACTTTCTCACGTGAGAAGTATTATTATTATTAATTTATTGGTCTTTAAGGCCTAAGCCTTTTACAAACGGAGTGTCAATAAACAAATTTCATACATAATATAATAATTAAATTAAATGATCAAACTTGATAAAACAAAATAAAATAAGAAACCATATCATTAATTAAATTAAAACAAAACAAACAAAAAAGTACTAAAAATAGTAAGATAATATTTATAACCTTTGTAAAACACAAAAACAAAACTTTAACTACTGAAATTATTCATTTAGTAAAAAAGACCTTAACTTTAATATATTAAACACGTAATTATAAACAACGAGTAATTTTACTTTCTCGCTACTATACATTAATTCTAATAAATCTCTTTGTATATCAGAGGGCATATTACTATTGAAATAATGAATCCTTATTGAGGCATATAGAGGACAAACAATAAACAGATGCTAGAAATCCTCCTCAACGTGCATATCACAAACTGTACACAACAATTTACAATTTATGATATGAATGGATTTCTATAAAGATATTTTGATAAAATATTTATTAGAAGTTCGCATCTGAGCAATCAATCTAGTTACCTTAAAGGGTTGTCTAATATTAATATGCTCTTGAGGTACTCCAGCCAAGAGGGGTAGGCTATTATAAATATCACTAAAACGGTAATATTCAAGAGATTGCCTGTCCAACTGGAGCAAATTAGTTTGAAGTTTTGTCACAATCTCTCCAGCAGAAAGTCTATTGAGATCTGACGCTTCAAAACACAAAAACGAAACTCTCAACTGAAGAAACCAGTTATATTTCACAGGAGCAGTACTCAATTCCAAAAGTCTAAAAAAACAGATACGCGGCAATCTTGTGCTTTCCATAAATAATATATTTTTAATCCAACCGACAGTAATCTTAACCATTTGCAGCAAAACATGAGTTATACCGAATTCAGTTCTAATAATATAATCGGGGGTGTTCCGAGATAATTGGAACAGTCACTTATAAAAGTTCAGAGGCGCCCTCTCCAACAAATCGACGTATCTTCACGCGAGAAGTAAGATAAAATGGAGAGAAAATCTTTTTTTTAAAAAAAAGAAAATGAGAAATTGTGTTAAAGTGAATGTATTTATGTAATATTAAATATACTTAATGTATTCATAAATATTAAATACTTTACTTTTTTTTTTTTATCCTTTGCAGATAATGGAGCCATTACCCAGACAGGAGTTTCGTGGTTGTGTAGCAAATGGCAGGCCGAAGAGGGACATAGTGGAAGTTGTAGAGAATCCATTAGGCAGTGGTTCGACTACAGGTGTTCTGTGGTTAACAAGAGGTGGCAGGCCATCTAGTCCCCATCCGTTGCTCTTAGTATTTATCACTGTGGTCTTCATCCTCGTGATAGGACTTGCAGTTTTGGGAATCCTTTTATCGCAACAAAAATGCTCGGAAGGTGAGTAAGTTCTCCCTTTCTGTCTTCTCTGTACAAAAAAGAAAATTAAATTAAATTTAAAAAAAAAAGGGTAATGGCGTATTGAAAGGAAAGATGGCATCTTCTAATTAAAAAAGTTGGTTGAAAGTAATGGACTATAAAAGACACTGAAAAATTGTGACCATAAAAACATATATTGCCCCCCATAAAATGGTCAGTTAAATTGTGAATCTTTTTTAAAAAACCATTAAAATTTTGCGTTTCAATAGGAAAATATGTCTTAACTACTGAAGCTACAGGTGCTCTGACTGACCTGCCTGGCTAGAGAAGGCTCAAAAAAGTGGTACAACTGGAATCTACCAGCCCTAATCAAAACCATAGTTTCTTCCATTTTTGTTTAGGCCAGCAGATTTGAATAAAAAAACACATACAAAAAGAAGTTGGAAGAAAATAGTTAAAAAAACTACTTGAAAGAAATTGATAGAATTCTTACCGCAATTCACGCTAAGTTCGTTTGCTTCTGTTAGCTATAACCTGCTGCAGAAGTACCTGCTGCAGAAGTGTCATCTTCGTCCGCTATTAATCGAGAGTACATGACTGTATATATCCAAATAAATTAATTTTTTGAAGGAATGCTCATTTCTATTCGACTGCTACAAAAAAAAAATGCTGCAAAAAACTAAATAACTAAAAAACAAGTTTTTTTTTTTCAATTATTAATAAAAATTTTAAAAATATCAATAGGTGAAGGTTGAGAGGATTTAATAACATTTTTCGATATATTTATTTATTTATTTTTGTTGATTAGAAAAATTTTTACCATCAATCATTACCGTCATAAATGTTCTTAAACTTCATCAAATAAAGTGCTAAAGCGTAGGTTGAAAATGGTAGAATATAAGATATATTTATTTTTTTAATCCAGAATATTCAACTATGGTGTACGTATATAACTTTTGACCTTCACCTTCACTTCTTTAATACAATTTTTATTTTTTATTTTATTTTTGGCACTTACCTATTTCATTTTTAAACATTTTTACTTTACAGAAATTTCTTTATTGAAATTGAGATTGAGTGAATAAATTACCAATTTATGATTGCTTAGAACGAAGTATTTTTTTCTTTAACAACTACATCAAGCTACTTAAAAAAGATTGATTGAAACTTAAAAAATGTTTTCTGCTAAAAATGGAGTGAAATTAAGAAAATGAACCTTCAGAAATTGATATAAATTTGTTACTAAAGGCATTGAGTGTGAAAATTGTGAGAATTAATCTGAATATCGTATTAATACAATAATTATTATTGTATTTTTTATTTTTTTATTTTTATTTTAAATGCATAACAGATATTTTTTATAAACAATTTTGTCAATTATTAAACAAAGTAACATTACAATAAGCAAATGTCTGTCTCAGATTATTTGTTTATGTATTTAATTTTTTATATCATAAAAATAAATATTTTTATTTAAACATTTCCCTTATTTTATAAAGTTTTACGCTAAAGTAATTTTAAAGATAATTGAGTTTAGCTAAAGACGTTATTAGAGTAGCTTCAGCTTAGGAGATTGCATAATAATTGAGTGTTAATACAAAAATTAATTTAAAACTTTCGTAGTATTATTAATTTATTTCATTGATTTTTATTTAACAACGAATTATAGTATTTATTTATATAATTTACTAAAGTCAGTTTTAATTTCGAAAGAGATTAGAAGTATACGTTTATTTCAGAAAAACTATCTTTTCCAAATTATCTTTATTACTTTGCTTTAAACATTATTAAAATTTAAAAAATAAAATAAAATTTATTTACAGAACGAGACTCTCCAGGAATATGCCTTACTGAACAATGCGTGCGAACAGGTAATTCAAATTTTGTTTTTAAATTAATTTATGTGATAACAATATTGAACCTTTTAAATTGCAAATTGTTAAGCTCTGCTTTTGAGTTATTTATGTTGAGATTGAAATCTCAATTATATTCAGTAATGGCTATTTTACTTAGTTAAATATTGATTAGTAAAATCTGTTAATACCTTACAGATTATGGTAAATGTATGAGAGACAAGTTTCCATACAGATCCCCTACAACTTAAAGGCTTTATTGTGGTCTCTTAGGGATTTAGAGTTTGTTAGCGGTATAAAATCACCCTAATAAAAGAGTTTTGATGTTCTACGTCAAAGTCTTTTCCAATCCCATTACATTCTCTGATTGCCTTATTTTGTTAGACATCAAAGCTGCTGGAAAGTCTGTTTTATTCTCTGTTTTTTTTTTTTTTTTTATTTTAAATGCATAACAGATATTTTTTATAAACAATTTTGTCAATTATTAAACAAAGTAACATTACAATAAGCAAATGTCTGTCTCAGATTATTTGTTTATGTATTTAATTTTTTATATCATAAAAATAAATATTTTTATTTAAACATTTCCCTTATTTTATAAAGTTTTACGCTGAAGTAATTTTAAAGATAATTGAGTTTAGCTAAAGACGTTATTAGAGTAGCTTCAGCTTAGGAGATTGCATAATAAATTAGCTTCTGGTTAGAAGCCTGGTTTACCGTTGATGGTTTACCATAACCAAGATGTAGAGAGAACGTGGTAGAGTGAAGTTAATCAGATTTCTTACTCCAGATGGTAACAGTTTCACCACTTCTTGCCCTAGAAGATGGAATTTATTATCATACTAGACTAATGTCTCAAATCCATTTGCAAAATAAGAAAAAGTAAAAAAAAATTTTATTATCACCTATAACCTAATTAGTATATAATACTTTATAATTTATTATTTATTACTGTTTTGGAAGCAAGATATTTTCAACAAATTCTGATGTTATTATGATTATTACTTTGATAGTGAGCAAACAAGAATAATAAAATGGGCCGAAGATCCCGGATTGAAACCTCTTGATGCTCTTAAATAAAACTTTTTGTCTTAGCCTGTAAAGTCTTGGTCATTGACAGTGTTGTATATAGCGAGAGAACACTGTCCAGAAACCGGTAGGTATTTTTTAGTGAAAAAGTTCAATGTTTAAGAGCGTTTAAGTTAAAAAAAAAATCTCTGATGCAGTAAGGTAAAAAGCAATGACTATTTTTTTTTTAGGCAGGCTTAAAGACACCTAATTAAGTATCGTGGAAAGGGGCTACTTGCGAATGTTCTTTATTGTAAAGTTCCCATATTAATTATTAATTAAAATTCAAGGCCCCAGAGACCGGGAATCGAACCCAGGAAACAACCACAATTCATCTTAGCTTTTGCGGGCCTCATCTCTAATCGCGCGGCTGTTGTGGTGTCTAAATGAAGCAACACGACTTTGCCTTTCTACTTTAACGCTACGGTTGGTAAAGTCAATGATAACAAATTCTGATGTTATTTTGTATTAGATTATTACTTTGATAGTGAACAAACAAGAATAATAAAATGGGCCGAAGATCCTGGATTGAAACCTCTTGATGCTCTTAAATAAAACTTTTTGTCTAGCCTGTACAGTGTTGGTCATTGACAGTGTTGTATATAGCGAGAGAACACTGTCCAGAAACCGGTAGGTATTTTTTAGTGAAAAAGTTAATGATAAATAAATAATCTCACGAATTTTCTTGCTTAAATTGAAGTGCAAAATCTAACGGAATTGAATATCAGCAATATTGAATTTGAAATATTATTTGTTTTCATGGGAATGAAGAAACATTGTATAAATTATTTACTTACTTTCGTTTCAAAAACCTAATGCAAAACGCTGGATACTTCAGCTAGCTAGTTCTATATATAACAAATTTATAATACATATATATATATATAATAAATAAGGATCTCTAAAGTACCTATACCTTAATTTTTCAGCCGCATCACTGTTATCTGCAATGGACCAGAGTGTTGATCCTTGTGTTGATTTCTTTCAATACGCCTGTGGTACATGGAATAAAATGCATTTAATACCAGAAGATAGAAGTAGTATCAGCGTGTTCGAAGTACTTTCGGACCAGCTACAGGTAATCCTAAAAGGTAACAACGATTAGTTGTGTATTACTCCAGGGTTTTTTTTTGTAATTTTGTTTTGTTTTATTCATTTATCTTTTTCATAAAGTTGTTTTTGATTCATTTGAGCTGATTAAAAAATTACAATTATGTATACCATTTGTATAAGTAACCGCAATGTAAAAGACATTTCTAAATCATCCAATGTGAACATAAACTTAAATCTAACGTTAATAAAGTAGAATGTTTTAAAGGAATTATATGTAAATTGTCATTTAGCTGTTCAGCAAACCATTGTATAAAATGTACCTAAAAGCTTGAAATTAAAACATCCTCAATACAAGCAATTGCCTTTAAAACAAATCTGTAAATAATTGTTGTTCCCTTTAAATAAGTATTAGTTGAAACGAGAAGTAAACAAAAATGAGCATTTTCTTATTAAAATCCCTTTCTTTTTACTACTTTAACAATTTCATTGTTAAATCCTGTACGGTTGACTGTTTAGTATACTAAAGCCTACAGACCACGTTTCTGCCAGCTGCAGGATACTTAGTTGCAACCATTTCTTAAAAAAATAAACTCCAGTATATATTTTCACTTCTGTGAAATGATTACATTTTTTCCAGCAAACAAAATGGTAGAAACAAAAGAATAGGTTCCATTTACGATCTTCGTTTTGGAGTTTAAAGTAAGGAGAAATTGTAATAGCACGACGCAATGTTCACTTAGAAAAATTAATATTACTTTTTTTTCCATTTTTAAATAACATATATACGAATATATATACATTACAGGGGTATTGGAAGAACCGTACAACAGCGAAGATCATTCAGCTACAAAAAAAGCAAAATTGTTCTACAAAACCTGTATGGATATCAGTTAGTATTTTTGTTTATTTACATAGTCTGTTAAATCTCTTGCATCTTTAAAATGTAATAATTATATACAGGGTGACCAAAGTTATATGCTCCACCCACTTCTTTTTTTTAACGGCGGGAAATTTCGAAAAAATAAAAAACACGTATTTAATCATTTTTAGTCTAGTTTATTTTCAGTGATTGACCCATTTTTTTAAACCCCTGTATCTCGAGATACAGCATCCAACTTTTGTTTTTCAAATGGAACGTTATATTTTTTTTTGCATATTTTTTATATTATTTGAGCTCCTAAAATAAACAAAAAAAATTTTTTTGAAATCGGTCAAGTTTTTTAAAAGTTATGGTAATTTAAAATATGAAAAATAAATTTCACTTTATTGTCAAATCTACGTTATTTTTTTTTAAAGAATCTGTTCAAACTGGGCACAATCAACGGACAGGCAAGCCAAAACTCTGGGACTCCCACGCTTTGCTTTTAGCAGCACTTATGGTGGCGAAGTCATGATCCGGGCAGGCTAGAGTTATTCGACGTTCAGGTTGTTTTTTCTACAAACGTTTGGTGTGGAGTTTTAGGAAATTACCTAATCGGCCCAAATACTATAAAAACTCCTTAACAAAAACTTACAGTTTTAAAAGTTAAGTATAAGGGTTGATTAAACGCCAAAAGGTACACAAATCAGCAAGTACCCAACATTTCATTCATGCTTAGTTGATATAATTTAAGTAATTTTGCTGCATTAACTTTTCCTTCACATTTTTTAGAATTTATTAGATGTCACAGACCCTTATGCTGGCCATATTTATCTACAAAATATTTGTTCAAGTAGTACTGTAGATTGACTTTAATATCTATTAATCTATAATAATCAAACTATTAATTACAGGTTAAAAAGAAAACATTATAAAAAAATTATGAGGCTAAAAAATTCAAAAACTTTTTTAAAAAAATGCTTACATCAACATACATCAATGATTTTGTTTATTTTATTTATTTATTTTATTTTATTTATTTTTTTAAATCGTCTGTTTAAGTTCATTCTTCGATTGAAGTAATTGTTATTTTATGTAGTAGCCAAAGGTTTATAATTAAAGGTAATAATTATCTGGCTTTATCGCAAATATGGTTTTCTTCAATTACATTCTCAATCTAGGTGTTCTCTCCACAATATTGTATACATGTAATATAAATTAAATGAGATATGCATACGTTTAGGACATCTAATTATTCCAGTATTTTACTATAAGTAAAATTAGGGGGTCTAAATTAAATTACAATTGAGAAATGAATCATTATTGTTGAATAATCTACTTGTTATTAACTGTGTGTTATTTGTGCTCACGAATATTTCGGTAAAACGAATTCAACACTGAAATATTCTTTTAAATCCGTGATTCAAATTTAAACAGTAGCCGACTCTAACTTTGTCTTTTTCTACTTTTGCATATATATGTGACATCTCAGAATAAAGGGCAAATTAAAGCTAAATCCGAAGAATAATTCGGAATAGAGTTAAAATAAAGTACCTATTTAAAAACGGATATAATATACATTTTATCATAATTATAACAAAATAATATTATGAATGAACTGGCCAGCATAAGGGTCTGTGATATCTAATAAATTCTAAAAAATGTGAAGGAAAAGTTAATGCAGCAAAATTACTTAAATTATATCAACTAAGCATGAATGAAATGTTGGGTACTTGCTGATTTGTGTACCTTTTGGCGTTTAATCAACCCTTATACTTAACTTTTAAAACTGTAAGTTTTTGTTAAGGAGATTTTTGTACCTTTTGGATAGATTTTCATTTTTGTCTATTTTGCAAAGTTACATATCTGCTTTACAGATTTGTTTAAAATTTGGAATAAGCAATTCTATCATTATATCCTGAAAAGGTGTTAAGTCGGAACTGTAACTACCACTGGAGAGATCTTTATAAAGAATGATTATAGTTGCCATCCTAGATAACAATTTTTTTGAGAAAGCGTTTTGAATAAAATAGGAAGGTATTTGTACGTAAAAAGCAAATTTAAACTGCGATTTCAGACCTTCCTTTTAAGAGGAGTAAGAAAAATAAACGGGCGATTACAGTACTTCTCCCTAAAAAGCAAAGAGGCAAAGATTTTGAATCGAACGACAATTCATTAATGTAAATTCACCGATTGATAATTTTAACGATTGCAGTACTTCCTCTTAGTAGGTGTAAGAGCATGATGGCACTTCACAGCCACGTAGAGGAGCTTTAATCACTTCTTCGTGCTAAATTTTATCAAAATCGGACAAAGCGTTATAGAAATATTGGTAATAATAGTTTTAGAAACGGCCTTACTTGGGTGGGGCAAACTCCCCTCCATATGAGGCATAGCGACGAGACTTTTAAAGTGCAAATCTGTACAAAATTTCGATTCGAATGACACTTCATTCATGAAAATCAGTTCACGTGTCGATAATTTGAAACGATTGTTATACTTCCCCTTAACAAGTGTAAGAGCAGATCGTCGCTTTAATGTTACATAGGGGAGCCCTAACCCCATCATCCTACCAAATTTTATCAAAATCGGGCTAAGATTTACAGAGTAATTAGTAATAATAATTTTGAAGGGGGCCTTACATAAAGGGGGCTAACTCCTCTCCCATTCGGTGTACAGCGTCGAGACCCCCAAAAGGCACATCTACATAAAATTCCGAATCGAATGACACCTCATTCATGAAAATCGGTTCACGCGTTTAGGCGCTACGTAGTTTACAAAAAAGGTAACAACAACAACAAGAAGAAGAAGAAGAACAACAACAATTTCTGAAAATGCCGTTTTTGCTCATTTTCGGCAACTTTTTTCTCAAAATCTATTAGGTCTGGGTGGTTTCAAAAAAATTACAGTCATAAAGGAGGATTTGCTCTATATGTGAAGGAAAAGTTAATGCAGCAAAATTACTTAAATTATATCAACTAAGCATGAATGAAATGTTGGGTACTTGCTGATTTGTGTACCTTTTGGCGTTTAATCAACCCTTATACTTAACTTTTAAAACTGTAAGTTTTTGTTAAGGAGATTTTTGTACCTTTTGGATAGATTTTCATTTTTGTCTATTTTGCAAAGTTACATATCTGCTTTACAGATTTGTTTAAAATTTGGAATAAGCAATTCTATCATTATATCCTGAAAAGGTGTTAAGTCGGAACTGTAACTACCACTGGAGAGATCTTTATAAAGAATGATTATAGTTGCCATCCTAGATAACAATTTTTTTGAGAAAGCGTTTTGAATAAAATAGGAAGGTATTTGTACGTAAAAAGCAAATTTAAACTGCGATTTCAGACCTTCCTTTTAAGAGGAGTAAGAAAAATAAACGGGCGATTACAGTACTTCTCCCTAAAAAGCAAAGAGGCAAAGATTTTGAATCGAACGACAATTCATTAATGTAAATTCACCGATTGATAATTTTAACGATTGCAGTACTTCCTCTTAGTAGGTGTAAGAGCATGATGGCACTTCACAGCCACGTAGAGGAGCTTTAATCACTTCTTCGTGCTAAATTTTATCAAAATCGGACAAAGCGTTATAGAAATATTGGTAATAATAGTTTTAGAAACGGCCTTACTTGGGTGGGGCAAACTCCCCTCCATATGAGGCATAGCGACGAGACTTTTAAAGTGCAAATCTGTACAAAATTTCGATTCGAATGACACTTCATTCATGAAAATCAGTTCACGTGTCGATAATTTGAAACGATTGTTATACTTCCCCTTAACAAGTGTAAGAGCAGATCGTCGCTTTAATGTTACATAGGGGAGCCCTAACCCCATCATCCTACCAAATTTTATCAAAATCGGGCTAAGATTTACAGAGTAATTAGTAATAATAATTTTGAAGGGGGCCTTACATAAAGGGGGCTAACTCCTCTCCCATTCGGTGTACAGCGTCGAGACCCCCAAAAGGCACATCTACATAAAATTCCGAATCGAATGACACCTCATTCATGAAAATCGGTTCACGCGTTTAGGCGCTACGTAGTTTACAAAAAAGGTAACAACAACAACAAGAAGAAGAAGAAGAACAACAACAATTTCTGAAAATGCCGTTTTTGCTCATTTTCGGCAACTTTTTTCTCAAAATCTATTAGGTCTGGGTGGTTTCAAAAAAATTACAGTCATAAAGGAGGATTTGCTCTATATTTTAAAGAAAATTTGGGAATTTTATCTTTTATAGAAAAAGAGAAAAAAATTGTCAAAGTTGGGTGTTTTTTAATGTTACGCTTTTTCGTGCACTTTTTGACGATCAACCCTTATACAACTGTCCTACCGGACAGTTTTAATATGCAAAAAAAAATATAACGTTCCATTTGAAAAACAAAAGTTGGATGCTGTATCTCGAGATACAGGGGTTTAAAAAAGTGGGTCAATCACTGAAAATAAACTAGACTAAAAATGATTAAATACGTGTTTTTTATTTTCTACAGAGAGAACTTAGCTGGTGCAAGGTATCTAACTTTTTTTAAGAGACATTTTGCCACTTCTGCTTGAAGATGTTTCGCTACAACGTCGGTTAGATATGTATTTTCAACAAGTTGGTTGCCCGGCACATAATGCGAGAGTTGTTCGAGGTTACCTGGACAGAAATTTCCATGAAAAGTGCTTAGGGACTCATTTTCCCATCAAATGGCCCACATCAAATGTGGGGATACCTAAAAAATAAAGTGTACAGTATCCTTAATCCCGTGGCTTTAGTCGATGTTCTGAAACATCGAATAACTCTAGTCTGCCTAGATCTTGACTTCGCCACCATAAGTGCTGCTACAAGCAAAGCGTAGGAGTCCAGAGTTTTGGCTTGCCTATCCGTTGATTGTGCCCAGTTTGAACAGATTCTTTAAAAAAAATAACGTAATTTTGACAATAAAGTGAAATTTATTTTTCATATTTTAAATTACCATAACTTTTGAAAAACCTAACTGATTTCAAAAAAATTTTTTTTGTTTATTTTAGGAGCTCAAATACTATAAAAATATGCAAAAAAAAAATATAACGTTCCATTTGAAAAACAAAAGTTGGATGCTGTATCTCGAGATACAGGGGTTTAAAAAAATGGGTCAATCACCGAAAATAAACTAGACTAAAAATGATTAAATACGTGTTTTTTATTTTTTCGAAATTTCCCGCAGTTAAAAAAAAAGTGGGTGGAGCTTATAACTTTGGTCACCCTGTATATATATATATATGATTTTAATTCTATTAGGCGTTGCTTCTTTAATTCAATGCTGTTTTGAAAATCTAAAATCGTCAAATTTTGGGAAGCGGATGAAGAAATTTACTTTCATTTTAAAGTTTCTTAAGATTGATCGGGAGATTGCGTGGAAATAGTTTATTATGCTGAATCCATAATTGGTCAGAGGTCAGGGAAAAAGTGTATAATGAAGGGTGAAATATACATGTTATCCAGTACTGATAATTCAACTTTTTATCGACAAAAATTATATTTTTTTAAAAAAACATTATTGTGTGATATTGACTCACAATATTTTAGTGATGGATACTTGAGTTCTAATTTTATGAAAAACAACTAAATTGGATTTTTAGGTCACGTATGCATTCCTACTTGATTACTTTTTTGATGTAGAAGTTTAATTCTAGAATTCTAATAACCATTGAGTATTAAAAATAAGCCATGAACAATTTTCTTTACATTTTTGTTCTTTTTTGGATTTGTTTGGCCAGGACAGATTCGTAAAGTTGGCGATACACCATTAAGAGCTGCACTAAACAAATTAGGCGGTTGGCCGGTAGTTGTTGGACCATCTTGGAGGCCACCAGGTACATCTATAGAACATCTACTTGGCACACTCAGAGGACTTTACAATGAAGGAGTTATTGTTGAACAATGGGTCGGTCCAGACGACAAGAATTCTTCTTCCAACATCGTGCAGGTGGGACAAAGTAAGATTAACATATCTTACAGTTATCCCAATTAAGTGATTGTGATTCCTACTACATTACTATAAAAGATTTAATAATTTGAATATGAATATTATTTTTAATTTTATATAGATATTTAAAAATTGGTTCAAATAGGTTTCCCTTTTTACTTTGTTATACCAGGACAAATTCGTCAAAATGGCGCACTTTTGTAGCTATAAAAAATAACTTAGATAAGTCAAAATAGTTTGATAAAGTAACGGCCCAAAACTTATACTAAATAAATGAGATCACTGACTGCTTTGGTATTTCGTAAGTGTGAATAACACGAAATAAACAATAATGATCTTGTTTTATATTTCAATAATAAAAACAAAATTACAGCTGGATCAGATGAGTCTTGCATTACCATCCAGAGATTATTACCTAAAATCTAGTTCTGAATCAGATTATTTGGCTGCCTACCATAAATATATGACGGAAATATCTGTACTTCTGGGTGCAAACGCAACAACAGCTGCTCCTGAATTACTGGAAGTTATACAATTTGAGAAGAGATTAGCTAATGTAAGTTTTATTTTTGAAGGAAATATATTTGTTTCGAACATGGCCATAGAAAAGTGTTACTTGAAGGTTGATTGGTTAATACTTTACACCAATGTTTTGACTTATACAGGGTGGGGCAAAAGGTATGAACCGGTTTTAAAGGGATGTAAAACAAAAACAATTCAACTTACAGAAATTATGTTTATATTGTTTAATTCAGTACAGAATCTAGTTTTTTTTACATTAAGTTTGAAAGATGATATCACGTAGGTGGCGGCCGTCAGCCACGATGCACTCTTGAAGGCGAATTCTGAAGTTTTCAACCGCTCTTCTGCACATTTCGATTGGGTATTGCCATAACTTCCTCTCTGATTCTGCCCTTAAGTTCTTCCTGGGTATGTGGACGATGTTTAAATCGTTTAAAATCACAAATGCTCAATTCTGGTGAGGCGCACAGGCCACTCCACGTCACCCCTTAAAGAGACGAGGCGCTGGGAGGGGGGGAACACTTGCCTCAATTTCGCCATTGAAATCCTAGCAGTGTGGGATGTAGCCCGGTCCTGTTGGAACCAGATGTCTCTCAGATTAGTTGCTTCACTCAATTCTTCCAGCTCAGGTTCAAAAAAAACTCTTCCAACATTGTCACATAGCGCTCAGCGATGTCAGTGACGGTTCGCCCATTATCCTCGAAAAAAGTAAGGACCAATAATCCCAAATTGGGATACTGCACACCATACAGTCACTTTTTTAACATCGTCCACATACCCAGGAAGAACTTAAGGACAGAATCAGAGAGGAAGTTAGGGCAATACCCATCGAAATGTGCAGAAGAGCGGATGAAAACTTCAGAATTCTCCTTCAAGAGTGCATCGCGGCTGACGGCCGCCACCTACGTGATATCATCTTTCAAACTTAATGTAAAAAACTAGATTCTGAATTAAACAATATAAACATAGTTTCTGTAAGTTGAATTGTTTTTGTTTTACATCCCTTTAAAACCGGTTCATACCTTTTGCCCCACCCTATACTTAGGCATTCAAAGCTTCAAGGTTGAAAAGTTAAACTAGACTACAACAACAAGTCAACCGTTAAAAAGAACTTGTTTTTTTCTACTTGAATAGTAACTCTAAATAATAAGTTAATGAAGAAGTTAATAATTGAAATTTGGAATGTAATTTTGCAGGTGTCGCTCCCTGAGGCTGACAGGCATGACACTAGTGCCATATATAGAAAGATGACGATAAGCCAATTACACAAACAGGTTCCACAGATCAATTGGTTGGAATATCTTAAAACGTTTCTAGATAAAGCCATAGATGAAAATGAACCAGTTGTCACTTATGCAATGCCATATTTTATTCAAATGGGCAGAATATTAGCAGAAACTGATATGAGGTAGTTGTAATAAACAACGTTATAAATTTTGGGTGAAATGAATATTAACTTTTATTAAAAATTTTTCTTTGTTATTTAGAGTTGTATACAATTATGTACTGTGGCGATTAGTAATGTCCGTATCACCTCATATGATAGACGAATATCAAGCTAAACACACTGAATTTAGAAGGATATTACAAGGAATTCAAACTGAAAGAAATAGATGGAGTCAATGTGTAGAATGGACTAACAAGAAAATGGGTATGGCGGTGGGTGCACTTTACATTAAGAAAAACTTCAACCAGAACAGCAAGGTAATTTAGAACAGCATATTCATTGAATTCCTCAAATTAACAATCATCTTATTTCAATATATTAGTGATGATTATACAATTCTATAACTAAATTCTTACAGGATACAGCTTTGGCGATGATTCATACAATTAGAGAAGCATTTAATGAACTATTAGAAGAAAACCACTGGATGGATGATGATACACGTGGAGTGGCTAAAGAAAAAGCAAACGCCATGAATGAAAGAATTGGATATCCAGATCTACTAACAAGTCCTGAAGAACTAAACAAAGAATACACTCTGGTAGGGTTTACTTTTTTTTGGAAATAATTTAAAAGTATGAGAACGCAATAAGGTTATATTCAATGGATTTAAATCAAACAATAATCCGAAAAGAACAGAAATACCGTATTTTAAAACTTCTACATAAGCTAAATGTTCCAAATATTTCATAATCTTTAAAACCGGATTTAAGGTGGACGTAGAGAACTCGGTTAGAGAATGCTTTAGAAGCACTTTCTCCAAGAAATATTCAAGAAAGATCTTTGTAATTTTAGTAATATTTAATTGGAGAATAAAACTGTTTTTAGTGAAAAACATTCAGTAAATTAAGATTTAGCGTTGAAATTTTTAGTCAATTTTTCGCTCATTAAATCAACTCTATCTCTCAATCACGCTCTCCTTTTTTTTCTCTCATCAAAATCAAAATCACTCATCCTCGAAAGATACATATTCGGAAATACATTTCTCAAAAACTCTCTATTGAAAAATGAATTCTTTCCTAGCGAATTAAAAAAATATTCTGCCATTTTTTTTTTTCCAGCTTAACATTACTGAAAACCAGTTCTTAGAGAATGTATTCAATATATTTCGTTATGATGCATTACACAATCTACAAAAGCTGGGACAACCGGTTAATAAAGACAAATGGTCAACAGAGCCAGCAATAGTAAATGCTTTTTACAATCCTAACAAGAATGATATTGGTTAGACCTTTAAATTTTTTTTTTGTTATTGTTTTTTTACAATAAACTTTCGTTTACATTTTAATAAAAAAAAATATTCGTTTTAACAGTTTTTCCAGCAGGTATATTACAACCACTGTTTTATAGCCAGCATTTCCCAAAATCTTTGAATTATGGCGGGATTGGTGTTGTAATTGGTCATGAAATTACTCATGGTTTTGATGATAAAGGTAGGCTTAATAGTTTTCTTAATTTTAAAGAACAATAAAAGCTAAATTGGAATGAATAATCTATTAAAGATTGTTTTATGAATTAGGACGGCAGTTTGATAAAGATGGTAACATGATGCAATGGTGGAATAATGCTACAATAAGAGAATTTCGAGAAAGAGCTCAATGCTTTATTGATCAATACAACAGATATAAGTTAGAACAAGTAGATCAGTTTGTCAATGGAAGAATGACTCAAGGAGAGAATATTGCCGATAATGGAGGCCTCAAACAATCATATCGAGTAATTAGTAATATAATTTCAACACATTTTATGACAAATAAAGATCTAGTTTAACATTTATTTAATAGATAAATATAACAAAAAAAATACTTCATACTCATTTCAAATAAACAATATTTTTTTCAGTTGTAATAACATATAATTTATTTAATAAAATTTCTTATATGTCCAGGCATATAAGAAATGGGTAAGCCGTAACGGTGAGGAACCATTATTGCCAGGAATAAGTCTTAACCACGATCAATTATTTTTCCTTAATTATGCCCAGATTTGGTGCGGTACTATGAGACCTGAAGATGCCCTTACCAAGATCAGGTATAATACGTTTCTTAAATTTCTAAGTTTGAACCTGGAAATTTACAAACTTTTAAATGTTAAAAATATGATTTTCTGGAAATGTATTTATTAAAAATTGGGATGAATAGATTGGTTACATTGTTTATTCTTAATTGTATATTTCTTCATTGAAGCAAAATGAATTAAAAATAATTTGCTAGAAATTGATGTTTAAAGATAACAGGATATTTTAGGTGTACCATTCCGTAAGTCGATTACATACTTATCTATCAACGAAGCTCATTTAAACTGGGCCAATCCTCTATTAACTTACAAAACCGCCCCATAATTCCTGTACTGTTGGTGTAAATACATATCTTAACCGTTGTAAATGTCTCAAGTCAATTTGTAGCTATATACGCAAAAAGTTTTTCTGAAAAGATAAAACAAACTCTTTAACTACATTCAGAAATTACATAAATTCCTTATTTTACTTTGTTCAAAAAGCTTTCAAAATCTCGAGAGTTCAGAAAAACTAGTTTTTCAAAATAGAAATGTTCTTGACTTTTTTATAGCTTGGTTATTTAAATTTTAACAGAACTTGCATTCTTGAAGTAAAACCTATTCGTTCCAAATCATTGAAAAAAGCAGCGTTCATTGAAAAAAAGTTAAATTAAGTTAGTTAATTTACGAAATACTTACCAGTTAGTTATAATAAAATTTGAATGGCTGAAGACTCTGATATAAAACATTTCAATAGTCTTTCTCAAATCTCAACGCTCCGAACTCTTACAAGATAATGCCTCTACATACTTTCAGGTAGAATCTTAAGGTTTTGTATGCCAGGACATACAGTAATTTAACCATCTTTACTCCTCTCTTTAGTTAAATGTGTGACTTTCTATATTTTAAAAACTCTGAAATTTCTTAACGACAAAAAAAGAAAAAGATATAGAAGAAGTCAGTTGCTCACAAAATGAAATTTCAACCATTTTAATTAATTTATTTATTTAATACATTTTGCGAGATTTTCGTTGAGTATAGAATCATTTTAGAGTATGCATTGCCTTCACCTTTTACTGTTTAATGTAAAAGTTGTTTTTCTTATTTTATTGCATTTATTTCTTTTATTTATTTATTACATTCATTTATTTTTTAGATCTGCAGTCCATTCTCCGGGACCTATCAGAGTAATTGGGCCATTGTCAAATTCAGAAGATTTTTCAAGAGCATACAAATGCCAATCAGGATCACCAATGAATCCAACCAGTAAATGCTCTGTATGGTAATGTAATTAAAATTGCCAACTGGCATCAAATTGATTAAAAACTCTTCAGAATAGAGATCAAAATATTGGTGAAGGTTCATGCAATTCAAAAAAAAAAGTGGCCACATCATGGTCGATTAATTAAAAATTGCTATATTCGTTTAGCACTCATTTACGTTTTCATTGTGTACTTACTTTTAAGATCAAATTGGCTGTACACATTAATCAAAAAATGAGATGGACGTGGCAGTTTTTTAATCTTTAACAAAATAAAAATTAAAAAAACCTCACATATCCCAACCTTATGGAGGTATTTACTGCATTAAACTCCTTACTTATATTTAACTATATTTTTTGGGGGGATAATGTGTAAGCGCTAACAACTAAGATCTTTTATAAACAACAAATATTGAATCTCATTTATTACACAAAACTTTTGTATTATTTGCAGATCCTTGGATTTTTTTGCTTGCTTTTATCTTTTCTTTTGTTAGTTCCTAAAAAAAAAAAAGGTGATCTTTAATGTTTAATCTCTGTTAGTCATTTATTTTACTTTTAAGAAATGCAGGCTTAATTGACATCTAAATTTAAAGTCCCCTCTTTAAAAAAAAAAAAATTGAACATAAAATGCGCTCTCTTGCCTTGTAATTAAATCTTTAATTTTAATGTATAAGATATTTTGTTTAACTTTCCATTTATCTGATCTGATTTAAAAGGAACAATTTAAAGAATGATAGTGCCAATAATTCTTTAATTCTGTTATTTAAAAAACTTGGATACTTGAAACAAAGTGAATACTTTTTACTGACTTTTAATAAGCTGAACTTTAGTCTCAAAAACATCCGCTAGATATTATCTGTACTTTTTTACATCATTTCACGAAAACACCTCCTTTAGAGCTGCACTCTTGAATATGACACTCTAGCTTCAAAAAAATGGTGTCGTATTTAAAAATTGTTTTGTTTTAAATCTATCCATGAAGTTGAAAATATTTAAACAATAATGTATTGAGGACTTCTCAAGGTGCAGTTCTTATAGCTGACTTTTTGTTTCAAATGGAAAAGTAGGGAACTATATCCGTGTAAAATTAAGCTAAATTGTGATGGAATTATGAAAATGAAGTAATTATGAAATTATGATAAAATAATGTAACATCTGCTAAAAACTTAAATCACAATGTATTCCCTTTAAAAATATATATACATTTTTTTCCATTTGAAATAAGAAATTTTGCTCTACACTCGCGATTTCACTGAGTTTTGTCTTCACTTTAACAATTAAAATGGTTATCAGTTAAAAAACAAAAAATTAAAATTAACTTTTTCTAGATGAGTGTAATGAATCTAAAAATTCAACTTGCGACATCCTGTATATACATTTTTACACAATTGCAGTTTACCAAGGAGCTTCAAAATATATTTTGCTTTAACAAGTTACTTTACTTAAGCATTGTCTTTTGTTTTTTAAGTTATTTTGTTAATTTTTTTTTTAATTACAAAACCTTTTCTTCCTTTGCTTGATGGCTGTTCTAGTTTATAATTTAATTTGTAGTGTAATAAACTTTTGCCTTGAAGTTCCTTACCATTCTGTCAATGTCCTAAATGTACCTGATGAGACTGTGAAAAAAAAAAAATTAAATAATTGTTATTAACCTTATTGTAACATTAATTTGTAGAAAACGAAAGAAAAGAGAGAAAAAAAATCTTTCAAAAGCTAGTCAATGTTTGTATTTAAAAATTAATATCCCAAGAAATTATTTTGGGTGGATTTTTAAATATTTAAATTCCTTATTAAGCAAAATATCAAATTGTTACATATTAGTTTAGTCAAGGCTAATTGTATTTTTGGTTATTAAATTGAATTTAAAGTGTGATTTTTTGTAAGCATAGTAGAAAATGATGAAAAGGCCATTTGCTTATTTTTATTTTATTTATTTTTCATAAATAATGATAAATTTTGAAAAGAACTTTAATAATTTAATTTATTTAGTTTCCGCTGCGTAAAGCATAAAACTCTAATTCAGTCTTATTTTATTACTGAAATCAGTATATTTTGTCTGCCAAAGTCTAACCTAGAAGAAGAAGACTAAAACTAGAAGATGTTTTTCAGTTTTTTTCCGACAAAAATCTTCTTTTGTTTTTTAAAACAAGTTAAACTTATTATACAAAAATATTTCCAGCAATGAATTATGATTTAATTTTAATTTATATTAATGTCAAAATAATAACAATTACTTAGCTCAGTGGTTTCACGTGCAGAGATCCTGAATTCAAATCCAGCTACTTACACTCAGATTTTTTCCTTTTTTTAAGAGCTTTTTACAATGTTGTGAGGAATGTCCGTAACATGAGGAACACTTTTCGCAGGCCGGCAGTGCACTGAAAAAGCCAGATGTTGACTCTTCTAGAAAATGATTGCTCGTTGGAATCTAAAGCCAATTTATATTTTATTATTATTATTAAGGGCGATGACAGCATCTGAGTTCATTTCACCCGAAGCTTTTTCCAAATTGCCGGCTTCCGAACAGTTTTCCGTCGACACAGATAACGCCAATTCTGAATAGTTAATGGTTTTAATTTACCAGTAACTATCTTAAAGAAATGTTGAAAGATGTGTTTGACACTGATTTTTATTAACCGTGGCCATGTCTTTATCGAAGAACTCAGATTTAAGATATATTTAAAATTAATTGAACAAAATATTAAATTGAAAAGGTTAGCGAAACTTTTAAGATACACAAAATAATCATTGCCTAAGAAATAGTATGACAACTAAATAAGCCAAAATCAGCATAATGTATAAACATAGTTACCGAATTCAGGGAATACTAAACTATATTTTAATATCATTTGGGTTTAAATAATCTCATGTATGTGATAGGTGAGTAAGAAAACCCAGTTTATTGAATTGAAAAATTCCGGTAGGACAGTTGCATAAGAAAGGGTTGTTCTTGAAAACTGCACGAAAAAGAGTACTATTAAATATCAGAGAGCTACTTGTGTAATAATCCGTCTTATGTTGAAATATTAGTGAACTGTTTTATTAACGGCTAGACAATCGTTACTATGGGACACATTAGGCTAACTTTAGATTACTGTCACCCTTATTTTTATAAAACTTCTTGATATGTGAGATATAATTTCTTATTTATTCATTCCTAATCATTTGTGGTTTAATCTTTCCATGTCAAATTAATTACATTTTAAAGTATCCCTACAATTGAAACTGCACACTCAGATGCCTGGAAGTTAAGTCCTTAATTGTATATTTAATACAATAATCTACAGCTTCAGTAGCTCTCTACTGTAAGCTCAAATTTCGTTAAGTTGATTAGGATCAAGTATTATCTACTGTTAGGCGTATTAAAAAATGACCAGCTCTCAGCATCAATCTGGTCTATTCGTGTACCCTAATCCACTGAAGATAATAATTGAATTTTATTTTTTGAAATATGTAATTATTATTATAAATACAAATTTGAAAAAATTTCCTTGGAACACTAATAAATACATGTATGAAGTAAAAGTGCATACAAACAGAGTTAAAAACTTTTTTAAATAAAATAAACTGGTATTTAAACTAAAATATTAAGGCACATATCCATTTTCTTACATATTTTCTACTTTTTTAGTTTTTTAGTCATATTTAAACTATGCAAATAATATGAATATGCACAAAATAATAATCATATTCTATATATACTTCTTGCGTGATTTTTGTTTTAACTATTAAATTGCATTTTTTCTAAAATAATAAATTAAAAAAAGGAGAATGGAATCAAATGAATAGACTAAATGCTATAAATCAGCCTTTTACCTAAAAACTTCATATTTATTTTGCTTTTACTATTATTTTTTGTAACAATTATTTTTGATATTCATAAATTTAGAACATAACTTTTGTATAGTTTACTTCGAACAGTTTGATTGGTAACAACTGAAACTACAGTTTCATAATTCAACTATTTGGTTAACCAAAAAAAAGTAAGAAAAATGAATGAAATCACCTTGTTGATTTTATTGGACATGGCATATGGAATAAGGCTATTACATGTATAACTTGTTTTACAATAATTAAAAACAACCTTAAGAGATTGTGTGTTTTTAAATAGATGCAAGTTAGTAGATTACATCATACTAAATTGGCATCTGAATTTTAAGTTAAAATTCTCTTGCTATTATAAGGAATTTCAAATTAAACGAACTGCTTAACATGTCAGTTGAAGGAATATTTCCTTAATCGTAAATACCCTTGTCGACAATAAGAATCAAAATTATTTCTTTGTTACTAACTAAATAGGATTTAACTTTCCAATAATCTTTTTTTTCAATTTGGGAGAGATGAACAGCCAACTTATCCTTAACTTCTAAAGAGTGTTTAACTTTTTTAAAAAGATAGGCCTAGAGATCTTACGTTGGGGATCTTAAGCCCTTTATGCCACCGAGGTGGCGAAAGACGAGATTAAGGCTCTATCAATAATTTCTTGGTTGGATTTTCAATCAAGACGTTTTAGGTAATATCTAATTTGTAGTTGAGTTACTTCTATGACCAAACTGTTATACAACAAAAGTATTAAACAAGGTTCTTGAATACTTATAATTAGGTATTCAAAATATAATTCAATTCGTTTAAAATTAGAAGAAAATATTTGTCCCAGTCTGTTTTTCGTTGTAATTATGTTCTCCTTTCATTTACAGAAAAAAAAAAAAAAAAATGCAATTTCAAAATTATGTACAAAATAATATCCATTTATGATACCATGTAAATAGAAATTTGAGTAAAAGGATTATTATGTACAATTTAACATTTACTAAAGTATTTTAGTTAGGTAGTTTTAACTAAAATAGGTATGTAAGTGAAATACAAACATGATCTAAAAACTAACATATTCATGTATTGTTTACATTTTAATTTTTTAAATATAGATTACCTTTAAACAAATTAGTTTTGTTTTTCACTTGTTAAATTTAATCAAATGTACCTTTTAAAGATTTCAGGAATGAACAAGTATTATTTTTACCATTTTCTTTCTCTCAATATTTCAAATTATCTTGGACGCGATTAATAATTTTTGAGGAATATATGTCAAGCGTATATATGTATATTTAAAAAATTTGTATATATATTATCAATAGAAATATAAGAATTCAGTAAAAAAAAAAAAAAAAAAAAATAGAAATTGAAGTCGTGAAAAAGGTACGACACATACATAATCATTAATTAAACAAACACACTAATGATATACGTATATGAGAATTTCATTTCCATTCTCTATACTTTATAATTTAAATTTCAAACAAAAAGAAATGCATATTAACCAATAAAAGTGAAATTAGTACTGCAAATTTGAATGATAAAGTGATATGTATTTTTAATGCAGGGTAGTTTATGAGTAATGTTTGTGACAAGCACGGTAATTTAACTACTAGTTAAATATTAAAAAATAAATAATGACTATAATAAAATTAATAATAATGTGGTTTTGTAATATTATTAAGCTTATTTTCATATTGTAATATGTAACTAATAAAAAATTTGAACAATTTAGTTAATGTGTAATAATAGTATTATTTATCCATATAAAAATACTTCATTCCTTTTGACAAATATTCCAAGCGGTGTTTGAATTAATTTTTATTTTTGGGGGGGGTTTCACTTCTTTCTTTTTTTATAATCCATCTTCTTTACTCTTTAGTAAAGAAGTACTCTTTAGTAGCCTTTTGGTGATTATTTAAAAGTACCAAAGTAATTTTATTTTATTTTTATTTTTTGGTTATGCTGCTCTAAACAAGATATAAACCGTGATACCTAAATAAATAGGTACCCCCCAGATTTATAAACAATAATTTCAAATTTTGAAATTCATTGTTTTTTAGAAATAAATTTTTACTAACTCCATATAGTTGTAGTTATTTTTGGTTAATGTTTTTAACATTCTTTGTTGGAGTTCAATCAACTTATGAGATTATTCTAAGAGAAAAAAAGTTATCTTTCTTTTACTCTCTAATTTTGAGACATTACTTAAGAACCACAATTTTTTATTTTTTATTTCAAGTCTTCATACAATATACAATATAAACTAAAACAAATTATCTTAATAACTAAAAAAAATCAGAAGACACAACTGCTTGCAAGCGTCGCCGGAGTGGGGACCACTGCTACTTTCAAATAATTACAAATTAAATTTAATCTTTAAATCCCTTAAAGCAAACGAACCAACTTAAATAATAATAATTATACATAATAATAATATTGATACTGATTAATATGATAATTAATAATACCTAGTATCTCTAGTACCTTAGAGATAATATTAGAAACATCTTAATTTTTACCTAAAGTAGTACTCGTATGACAAAAATAAGTTACTAATTCCTTTGTATTTAACAAATCAATCTATTAATACAGGACATCCAAAATAAATCCAAACTCTCAAACATGATCGAATTCTGCCTGAACAACATTACTAAGCACTAGTAAAAAAAAAAGTAAAGTAAAGTAATCGCCTATTTTTTCAGGCGGGGCTTAACGTCCAACTACCAATTAGGTGTCGTGGACGGAGGCGTCTAGCAAACATACTTTACTATTTCTCATTTTTAAACATTAAATAAAATCCAAGGCCTATGACCGGGAATCGAACCCAGTACCACAATACATTTTAGCTTCGCAGGTCTGAATTCTGCCTGAACAACATTACTAAGCACTATATTTTATTAAACTAATAATTGTATTACGCATTTAACAACTTCGCTCGAAGTTCATAGGCCTCTTTACAATAATTTATCAAGCTGATCCAGTCAGCTCCATTAAGAAGATCTACCATTTCTTCAACTAATACATTGTTTTCCCTGAACCATTTACTTTTAATATCGCTATAACGCGGACATGCAACCAAGAAGTGATGTAGCGACTCTACTTCATTTAGATGACAAAGGGAGCATACATTATTTGTATTTAATTTAAAAGCCGTCTGGTTCAACCTTAGAGTGCCACTCCTAATCTTCATAATAAGCCTTACACTTTCTAAGGGGAGGCTACTATTTAAATAGCTCTTAGTACCCAAATCAAATTGCAGCGCTCCATAATGATCATAAAACTCTAAATTATTTAGATCCAAAACAAGTTTTTTCTTAAACTTATTTTTTAAAATTTTGCGTATTTCCACAAATACAGTTCCCCACTCATGTATATTCTCTATAGATAGCATCTTACCCATATTTAAGTTATTAATCATGATATTAATTTCATTAAACCACGATAGGTTATTTTCAATAATATTTATTGCCAGTTTTTTAGTAAGAACCACAATATATACATTTTATTTTAAATCTTACCATCAATCCAGAGTTCAGAATTTAAATTGTGGTAGTTTCCTCAATTCATTTAAACTTCTTCAAATAAATGTTCACAGGGTGCCTATTTTACTAATATTTTACACTTACCTCTGGTATAATTGTGACAAAAATTAAAAAAAAAAAAATGTTCTAGGGAGAGGCTTCATTTTTATCAATATTTTTGTGGGAATATGGTAGGTATAATGATTTGAAAGAATTAAATGATATGAGAATCAATCGTTCACTTTGTACTTTACGGATTTAATGGTGGCAACCCAAGCAAAATGGCCAAAATTGACGCCAAGCTAGAAAATATTTAAGGAAAATGCAAAGAATTATTCCTTTAAAAGTGTAAATCATACTTAAAATTTAGTAACCACAGTTTTTTTTAAGAGCGCAACTTTGCGTTTGTTCTTTTTTACCTTTAGGTAGTGCAAAAAAAAAAAGAAAAGAAAACATTAAAATCCCAATTCTTTTTGAACTGAAACACATTTTTCGACATCTTCAAGTCTACAATACGGTTTTAGTAGCTTAAAAATTAGAAGAGTGGTTTTTGTCCACTAAATAATTAGAAAAATGGGTAAAAGTAAGCTTGCTGCTGAGAGAAATAACTGAATATTTCCGTCCACCTGGGATCAACGCTCTTGTAGAAAAGAATTCTGCTCCATGAGGTTCAAGAAGAAGATGAAAATATTCGCAAAATGCTTACTACAAGCGAACTCAGAATTAATACAATAAATACGAATAAAATAAAAGATGGTAAACAAAGGATTTGTTAAAAATTATAATCAATAATACAATAAATCACACCATTTATTTAAAACTATGCATTAAAAAAAAGAAAAAAAAGAAAATGGATTACCATTCCTTATTTTTAAGATACAAATTACATACTATTCAACAGTACTGTTATTTATTTCATTTGCTTTAATTTTTTTAGTGTTTTTCATTCAAACTTTTAAAATATTAATTAATTGGATGAAACCATGCATCGCCCCAAAAAATTCAATATTTTTTTGCTGTTATAAGTTTGTTTTTTTTAAATATGTTTTAAGTTTAGCCTAGAATTCATTTCTTAATTTTTAGATAACCAAAAACGTATAAAAATTATCACAACCAGCGCTAGAAATAAAATTAACATTACAAAATATTTATTTAAAAAAAAAATCCATCTTCACATCAACAAATAAGCTTACATTGGAACTCAACAAAAATTTGTGATGCTATTGAGTATGATAATGAAAAAAATGTACAAGAGTGTTCTATTAACAAAGCTGTGCAGATTATTTAGAGATTTTTAAGACTGCAAAATGTAAGTTTTGGTTTCTGCGAATACTAAAATAGATATAATTTGATCCATTATTAAGTAATTACTTCTTTTTAAATGAGCATCATGACGAAGAAGAAAACTAAAGCTAACTATAGAAATATTTCTATTTTATTCTTCGCAATAGATTTTCTTAGTAATCTGAAACAAGGATAAAATAAACTAATAAACTTAACGTGCTAATAAAAAGAAAAAAGTTTCATTTTGTGAATGAAAATGATTTTCAATTTTGATATGTAGCAACAGAAACTAGTCCTCTAGATTCAGGTTTATGTAGAAAATTTGATTTTCACTTAACCACTTTTATTGTTTTATTATTTATTATTGTTTTATTTATTATTTTTTGGATTTAATTGAAACTAAAAGAGGTAGGACATGATTTTTCTTTGACGGTTTCTCCTCTTATTGTAACTAAATAGTTCATAACAGTGATGTAATTTTGCAAAACTGAAGTGTACTGTACATAATTCATATGAGGTAAAATAAAATTCTCCACTCAAACCTGATGAAACTATCTTCTAGAAAAGAAAGAATCCTGTATAAGTAAAAAAAGCAAACTAGCATGCCTTCTCTTTAGAAATCTTGATTAGAATGTAGTCTCGATTAAGTTAGTAAATTTGGCAACGGTTATGTTTTTAAGTAAAATGACTGAGGACGTTTAAAGTGCAAGAACATCCATTTTATTTCAACGGTTACTAAAATTGGTATTACAAGAGATAATGTCTCCTCGTTTCTGACAACTCATTAGAGCCCGTCCAATTAATTTCTCTTACCATTTTACAATAAGTCCTCAACAAATATACAGGAAAAACCGTTGGCTCTCATTGTCAACAAAAGTTTGTACAACAATCTCTACATTGTAACAAGCAATCTAAAGGGCGATGAAGGCTGAAAAAATACTGTTACTTGAAAAAAAAAAACAAACCTTTTTTACAGTAAAAATATGTATTCAGCACCTACTATTATTATTATTATCCAATCAGACATTTAGATGCCTTCCCAAGAATTTAAAAAAAAAAGTCTGCTTTCATGGTTTCTGCTTCTAGAACTATCAATTTTTATAATTTTCTTTTCTTTAGTATAAATGAGTTTTGATTTTTTAGTTGGCACCATATGCTTACAAATCTATAATGATTTTATTTATTAATCGTAACTTTAGTTTCTTTTAATTATTTTATAGAAATATTTTTCTGTACAAGCTCAATGTATTGTTCATCATATTGTCAACGTTAAAAAATTAAATCTAAGTGATTTACTAAGTTGCTTTTTCTTTTCTTTTTTTTAAATACACTTCTAATGGTTTGAATTTCTGTTCTTCCGTCAATGAATGAGAGATTGAAACATTCAACTTAAGTATTAAACAAGAAAATTATTAAATTACTAAATAAATACATTGGTCGATACTTAAAAAAAAAAAAATCGTAGCTTAAAATAGTCCCCAGAAAAATTGAAAAAAATATTGCTTGAAAGATAACATATCAAAAATATAAATTAATTATACTTAAAATGATAAATTAATTATTATTAACAAAAAGAAAATAATTGTATTAATTTATTCCAAATGATATGTAAGAAATAGGTCTTTTTTTATATTCTCTATAAACAGAATGTTCTAATTTTTACAATTAAACTGACTTTAATGAATTTGAAACAATGTCAATGGCTGAGTTTGAACCATTGTTTCATCGAAAATAATAATAATTTAGGAAATATTTTTTTTATTCCGATTTTGGGAAATTTCTTTAATAATAATTTTTCTATATTTTTTATTATATTCTTCAAAGATGGAAGCACACTATATCTTTCACATTGCTTAGAGAGAGAGAAATATCTTCCTCACTTTTTCGTACAGTAGTATTTATTTTATATATTATTAACAATATATAACATTTATTCCTAAAATGAATTACTAAAAACATGCTCATTTCTTTAAAACTAAGTTAAAGAAAATATTTTTCATTTTTTGATTTGGCACTTATTTATTCAAATAAAGAATTTGTTTTCTTAGTTTCTTTGTTTCATAAAATTGAATTTAAAAATTTTACTACCGTTATAAACAAATATTCCAATAATATTGACGATTTAAGAAATCAATTTTGAGGATTGCAATACTTAAAAATTGACTTACATTTTTTTATTTTTATAAATTATGTGTAAAAGGTGAATAAAAAACAAAAGAAAAACACAAAACCTCTGGATTAAGTAGGCCGATTCGAATTATTTTAGTTGACTTGGACATTTTTCTTTCTTAAAGCAAAAACGTTTGGTAGTAAAAAAACTCATGTTAGTGAGGAGTTCAAGAAATAGAAATCGTCTCTTAAGGACTTCATCTAACTCCATTCTTATCTTCGGAGGACCCTGTTAAGTTGACTATCCAAAATGCTAGGTTCTGTTAACCAATTCG
The DNA here is from genome assembly GCF_049639745.1 of Rhodnius prolixus. Lineage (NCBI taxonomy): Eukaryota > Metazoa > Arthropoda > Insecta > Hemiptera > Reduviidae > Rhodnius > Rhodnius prolixus. The sequence continues at coordinate 15,250,663 of NW_027411582.1, read as the reverse complement.
TTCGGAAGTATAGGTAAGTGATAAAAAGATGAATGGGTCCTAATTGTGAGAATAATGGGAAGCAGGATTTTGTATCGTGTACATGGTGGACGAATTCAATAATAGAATGAGTTTACGGCAGGGGTCGGCAACCTATTTTAAGTAGAGAGCCATTTCTCCTTAAATAATTTTAATAAATCTTACCAAGAGCCGCAAGGATGATAGTGTAAAAACCTCTGAAGATCATTTGTATTCACAAATTATTATTTTATGATATTCAATAACATTTAAATGTTTTATATATAGGCATGCAGCCTGAAACCTCCTTTTAAATATATTTGTATAAAACAATTTAAATTGTAAATAAACATTTTCAAATTCAATTCAAATTCAATATATTTATTTTCACATATTGCAAAGTAAATAAACGAATAAATAATAACTAAACCTGTGTTTGAATGAAAATGGCGGCAGTCAGATATATTACGTACTGTATTTTAATATAATTCTATACAATTTCAAATCTATCACATTTAAAATTCTTTTTTAAAAAATATCTTTACTTTAATAAATGAAAGTTTCATTTGTTTCAATAAAATTGAAATATACAATTTATTTTAAACAGGCTGAAGAGTCACAAAATTTGGATAAAAGAGCCGCATGCGGCTCGCGAGCCGCGGGTTGCCGACCCCTGGTCTACGGTATCCAAAAAGTCTTCAGTCAGGAAAAGGAATATAGAACTCTTTAGCCACGGTAAAGGCAAACCTCTAGTAAAAGTGCACTCTTAAGTTAAAAAGTCACTGGTCGGATCTGGAATGATCTTCACCTTTGGCGACCATTTGACAAAACCTCACTTTATATAAAGCTAAAAGTTTCAAGACCCACAATTTAAGAGAAGAAAGTAGATTCAGAGAAAGAGAGAAGACTATTTTGGACTTTAGAATTAATGAAGTAACCGTAATAATAGTGATTTTTAGCTTTTATTATTCTTTTTGATAAAGGTGTAGAGAGAGTTCATGTACATTCTCAAAAAATTCTGAATTAGCATTTATACAATTCGGGTTACCACGTATTGAATTGAATTAGAATATTTTAAAAATGTTTTGCAATCTTTTACATGATCCACTATTTTTTTTTTAATTTTATGAAAAATCTATGGTTAGTGCACAATACAGTTCAGGACAATGTTCTCTCTTTACAGACAACACTGATCATCATCAGACCGTGAGATTATCCGCTATTAATGAACGATGTTAACTTTATTAAACAAAAATTTACGTTTTCACAAAATTTATTGTACTTTATAACCTTCCCTCCTCTGAGAATGGATAAGTCTTTGGCACTATATAACGCATGGGAGTAAAGTTTTTGTTCTCAAAAGGAGAAGTCAAGTAACAGACTGGAATCGAAGAATTGGTATGTTTTGATAGTGTTTAATTTTAATGTGCAAATAATTAGTCACTTTCCGTTCTAATCCCGCACATTTAAGCTGTTCCCAATTTAACATTTCAACTTTGATCTAAGTGAAAACGCCATTTAAAAAAGGCTTTTTTTTAATCAAAAGAGAAACAGAGTGAGGTTGTGAGAAACAAACTGCTGCAGAAAATCGACTTTGATTGGAACCTTTTTTGCTGGAAATACCCTGAAATGTCGAATTAAGATATGTGTTAGAACCAATCAAATCTTTTTTACAAAAAGATTCAAGATCCGACCAGTAATTGATTGGATATTATTTTCAAGGGATCTAAGTTTTGGTCAGTTTAGAAAGTACAACGCCTCCATTTCCTACAATAGTTAGGTTATCGTCAGGGCTAAAAAGAAAATCAAAAAATTGCTCTGAGAATTAGCAATATCGTCATTACTCGGAACATTGTTCACAATTCAACTAATACTTAAATAATATGAAAACTATTTCATAGCTTTGGGTGGCATCTGTAACTAACTAATAACTAATATTAATTCTAGCGGCATATATTGCTACAAATTATAATACGAATTCTAAACTTAAAACTATTGACAATAATATTCATTCCTAATTTTAATTGTGATTTAGAATCACAGTTTCTAAGATTTGGAATTATAATTTAGAATAGTGATTACTACTTTTGCAATAACTTTTACTGTCTTATTAAGCAATTAAATTTATGGCAAGTTTTAAGTAAATAATTTGTAAAACCCAGATCTCTTCCTTATTTTGTTTTGTAGCTTTGACGATAAACTAAATTATAGTTCGAAACGTTGGTTTAAAAAATGTTGTTCTTTTTTAACTCACCGAAACTCAAGATTCCTAAAAAAAAAAAAATAATCTCTCTATTTAGTAGAAGAAATCTCATACACAACTCGCAAGAGTTATGTTCATCGGTCATTATCAATTTGTCACTTATTACATTTGACCACATTAAATTTTAATTACAAATTTGAATGTGGTTTCCAAATGAGTCGATATTTTGAGTTGGAAACACTCTATATGGAATAGATATTTATCATTTTAACTGAGATCTAAAGTACTCTAGTTTTGCCTCAGGAAAAAAAAAAATATATTCACGTTTATCCTATTAAAATTTTTAAAAACGAAATTGAAGCAAAGATCCTTAATCTTTAGCACTAAGTCTCAAGAGACATTTTAAAAAAAACATTCAGCTACCAATGTTTTAAAATTATAATGCTTGATTTAAACTTACAAATTTTTCCTGTATCTGCTTCTTTATTTTTGTTTTTGGGTTTAAGTTATGATGGAATAAAGCTCAACATTAAAGAAACAAAATTTAAAGACGTATTCACGTCAAAATAATAATAGAAAAAAAAAACCTGTCATTATATCAGGCAATTTACAAGCACTTGGTAACAATGACAAAAAAAACTTGTTTCATTATTTTAATTTCAATGTTCTTTTTTTGTTATTAGGATTTTTTTTTTTTATAAAACTAAGTTAAAAATTAATAATGATTACCATCTAATAATATCGAAATATTAAAAAATACGGACCTGTTTTTGTAAAATAAAAATTATTGTACAAAAATCATATTACTAAATAGAACAAATCACAACCATACATAATTTCCACTTTTTCTTTAATAATAGATTTTTTTATAATAATTATTTTTTTATTTCTTTTACTTTAATATAAGAAAATGCATCAATTACACTTTATTTAACAATTTATATCTCAATAAATTTGCTTCTAGTTACAACTTTATTTGCATACAAAGGGTAAAGGAAATGTGCCCATAATTCTTCATCGAAAGAAATAATTGCTTATACTTTATTTTAAATGAAACTTTTTTAAATTACCTTCCAATTTTTAGCTCCAACTGGAGATACATCTCAGTTTTTCAGGATTTCAATTGTTCAATTATTTAAATGTGGAAAGTATGTTTAAAAGATTTTTAAAAAAATATAGCTCCTTAACATAAAAAAATTAATAATTAAAGGTTAAACCAATTAAATAAACGTAGAACTGATTTAAATGTTATAGCGCGCAGGAAGATGCAAATTCAGAATATTGGGCTGTTTCCATATATGCAAGCTTCTACTCCTTTAAACATCAACTGTAGGAGTCTTTCCCACAACCAGCATTATCTTCTGCAAGAATCTTGTAACGCTTACTGAAAACGTAAAACAGAACAAAAATATAAATATTTAAACAAATTCTAATAACAATGCAATTAGATGAATTCTTCAAAGTAAAAGTAAAACTGGCATTAATACAACTTAGTAAGATATGCATACAAAGTAAGAGGTTATCTAATTATTATCCGAAACAAGAAATTATAAAGTAGATCCCACTATTAAATATTTCAAAAATAATGAAAGAATGACTCACAATATGTGAGTAAAAAAACTGCAGTAAAATTTTGTTGGAATAAAAGGAAACGAAAGGGCAGACTACTTATCAACTGCCTGTGAAGGGCGAAACAATGGGAGTAAAGATGCCATTCACGAATGTAGTTATAATAAATATATGGTCCCTCCAGAACAAAGGAAAAAATAGAACACATACAAATCTTTCAGAATCTATGATTAAAAATTGCATGGGTTCAGGCTTGATCGAAGAATCACGTAAAAATGTAACCTACATTTAAAGATTGAACAGGACATGTCTAAAAGATCTTATTGGCGAAACGCATGAACACTTTTAGACTCTAGATTCACTAGGAGTTTAAGTTTGGAACAATATTTAAAAGAAACTATTCACTAAGTAAGAAGAATTAGAAGAAGACCACACAGCACTAACAGTCCGTCAGCTGTAAGAAGCTCGTAGGAAAAGAAAATATAAGGAAAGCTGGATTTGAACCCAGAATCTTCGCTTGTGAATCTAGGACACTAATACTGAGCTAATCCCTTCCTTACTTATGATTGTCAATTTTAAATAATTCATTTGTTAATAGCCGAAAACAATTATTACTGTCAGTTAAGTACTACTCAACTAAAACAAAACAAAAAGTCAAATAGCAAAAAAATAAATAAAACAAAAGAAAAACTACCTTATTACTTGGTCTTACACACATCATGCTTTTTTGCAGGGTTTGAGTTACACCCGCTTAAAAAAAGAAACAAAAAATACAAAAAATAAAATCAACATTAAATAAAGAGTTCAGAAACTAACAAAATTAAATAAATAATAATTGTTAAAAAAAAAATCAATAAAAAAGAAGCAAAAATTTAATAACATTCTAACTACACAAAAATTAAACATTATTTACTCACCAACACAATTCATGAAACATTTAGGCTTATTTTTCCAAGCAATAAAAACTCCGTACACTGGTATACTTGTCAATATCATCAGACATCCAATTCCTATAATAATAATAAATAACAATAAAAAAAAAGAAAGCATTGATAAACAATTAAAAGAGTTTAGGCGTTTAGAAGAAGGCTTAATCGAACACAGGTTGTTGCCAATTGACACATTAGCTAAAACCTGAGAAGTAAAATATTATAGGTTATAGTTTATACAATTGGCTTCTTTTGTTTCAGCAATGGCGCCAATTCGCGAAGAAATGGACATCATAGCTAGGCTCTTCCCTTATTAATGATTTTTAAATAAATAGCTTATTGTATAATAAAAAAGATTTCAAGCACGAGAAATTTATCACTTAGAACGAGGCAATTTTCTGTAATTTATAAAAGTTAAAAAAGAGAATTTAATTATAAAATGGTTGATAAAATGAAATTAGTTAATAATTAGTTTAATAGTTTAACCTTAACTCACCTGTATCAACTGGTTTTCCAATCATAGGAAATATAGTGACAAATACTGTAGCAATAATGTAAAGTATTGGAAATATTAAATTAACTTTAATAGGCCTCGGCAGCTGTGGCTGTAGCCATCTCAGACAAGGAAGGCACAATACCGCTACACCTATACTCAACTAGAATAGAAGTAAAAAATATTGATAAGTAAAACGATAGATAAAAGTATTAAAAATTATTCACTTAATTATTTTTATAAAAATATGAAAATCCTTACCCATGTAGCAAATCCTACGTAGTCTATAAGTGTATAGATATCAGATACAATCAGGTACAACATTGACAAAAGTGACTACAAAAAGTAAAAATATATTAATTTCAATATTGTATGTAATAATTATTGTATTGCTGCTTCAGAATCATAGAATACCAATAAGACGATAGGATGATAGTTAAGTGGCTTTATAGATTTAAGTATCTTTATTATGTTAGTGATTTTTCCTTTAAGTTGGGAAAAATGTGGTTCTAACTATTAAAATTGGTTGCAAGTTATGCAATAGCAACAGCTAGATAAATATTTATGCATGAATAAAGAGAAACAAATTATTTTAGCAGAAAACAACGTAATACTTTTTAAATGTAAAAGAGATTGTACGGAACGTTGAATTGAACCTGTATTAATTTTAAATTTAAATCAGAAATAAACAAATAAACTTTTACTTTGAAGTAGGAAATCTTATTCTATAAATAAATCATACGATCTGTATTAATTATTAAATATTAATTAAATAGTAGTCTATTCAACCAAACTTACAATGCACAATACTGCAGGAGTAGGTGTTAACCTATTGATTTGTATCATTGTTAAAATTTCTGGCATCTGTCCTTCACAAGCACCAGCATAGAATAAACTGTAAATAGAAAAATTGAATTTGAAAAGGACCAAATTTTAAATTAGTTCATTTAATAAAAAAAAAAATTTAAAGTATTTTACCGAGATGATGTTAATAGAATACCATTTACAGCGCCGAATGTTGACAAAGCTACAAAAACAGGAATTGTCCAAGCCATTGCTCCAAACAATCTGTTAGCATAAGTCTGTAAAATTGAAAATTTTGAACAGATTTAAGAGTATATGTCTTAACAATTTTTGAAGTAAAGAATATTTAGGAAAAATTCTTGATTTCCGATGATCTACAAATATGGTGCTACAGTTCTCTAATTTGTTTGTTCAAATAAGGTCCACAGGGGCCACATTTCTGTGAATAATTCTGACGATTCTTCTTGTTAGAATTATAAATAAAAACCGTGCTTTTTTTAAAGCTGTTTATTGTCACTTATAGAATATTTCTTTTCTAATTGAATCGTATTCCCACTGACATCTAATTTCATTCTATTCAAGAAAATGGGACTTATATAGATACTTCTTAATTTACTAAGATATCCTCTGATTAACCCATCGACCTTATCTGAGACTGACAATTATTGTGAGAGCATTTTACAACTATTATAATGTAACTATTGAAATTAATAACACAATTACTTACCACTGCCACAGCTTCTGATTCTAAAACTTCTTCAGGCGAAAGAACTGTATAAAAAGCAACATTTGTCATGGTATAAACAATGGTAACTAGTGTACAAGAAATAGCAATCGCCCTAGGAAGATTTCTGCCAAAATAAACAATAAGAAAATCAAATTAATTGTTTCTTTCGTATTTTTCTTTTCAATTTTTGTACTATAAAATTGAAGAATAGAAAAAAAAAAAACTAAATTACAACAAATTACCTTATGGGATCCTTCAGTTCTTCAATTATAAAATTTAAGTAGTTCCTAAAATTAAAATAAATTGATAAATAATTTAGGAAGAAGATATTTAATTATTTTGGAAATATGTTTAAAGCATTTCTTCTAACCAGCCGTTATAAGCAAATAGTCCAGAATAAAATGAAAGCGCTATAGAAGTAACTTCTGTTTTTGTATTATCGAATGTAAAGTATTTTGTTTTACCTGAAATTGAATAAAATAATATGTTTTAAAAATAAGAATTCAAAAGATTTTAATAAAATACATATATTCCTCGGTCAGCGAAAAATTTTATTGTTCCCACCAAAAAAACCGATTGTAACTTTTATACTATTATTAAAGAACAAAACCATCAAACATTTTCTTCAGTATGAATCCATATGCTGTAACTTATCAGAGAGCGGTCAATTATTTTTATGATACTTTGTGTGAAGTATATGAATGTTCTAATTATTATCATTTATAGAATAATTTATAAACGCACTTGACCTGCTGTACATTTTACGGGCATTTCTTGAAAAAATATTTATTATTATTTTCTACCTAAACAAATTTCGAAGCTTTTTTTTGAAAATGAATTCTGTGGTGCACCTTATAGACCCTTTTAAAATCCGTCTTTGCATAACAGAACGTAAATTTAGTAAGAACAAAAATTAGAACAGTGAAATTTAAATTTAAAACTTCTCTTTACATGATTGCAAAACATAATGCAAAATATCAAGATATTTAGGTATTTTTTTTTATTAGTGATTCAGGTATTCTTAAAAATCTCTATTTTTAGTTTTAGTCCTATTTGAAGTTTCTGAAACTTTCTCACTGAGACTTGCGAGTGGTGTCTTGTTTTTGTTTTGTTGTTATTAATATTGAGCCGATGTATTCTCAAATTTGTGTTCTTCCAGCGTTTACTTGATGTCAACAAATTACTTAATGGGCCCCTTGCTTTCATGATTCCCAAGCATTTTTATACAAAAGTTAGCTGACATTATTTATGTCACGAATATTGTCAGCAAGCATATTTAATTAGGTTTTTTTTTCTGGTTTACTTTTGTACTAGGCGATTTTGATAAAGTACCTATTTAATATTTCACATTTTCTTATATACCTACCAATAATTCTGGCAAATCGAATAACAAAGTTTATGGTTTTGTAATTTAATGTGATTGATTACGCAATATTGAAAGGTAATGTATTTGTTCAGTTTCACTCTGTGATCGGATTAATCCAAGCGTTGTTCACTAACTGCACAAGTGGATTTATTTATATACTGTGGAAATGACAAATAGCATAAGCGTTTCTTACTATTTTAGGAGGATCGAAACATGAGTCAAAGGGACTTTGACTTTAAATAGATTTATCTTAAATTAAATTTAAACTAACAACTTCTTTTTAGGCTTGAAGGTAATGGTTGGTGCAATTTTATGAAAAATGCACAAATTGATCTGATGATGCAAAGTCGAACTTTCAGTTTACAGTTTTTTCTCTCTGTCTCAGTTATAATTTTTAATATCAATAAAGTTTAGAATCGTGTTTGATAATGATCACCATTTTAAAGCAAAAAATGTAAAAGCCATGGAATAAGTAAGAGAAATGGAATTGAAAAGGAATAAAATGACACTTTTAAGAATTTATTAAATAAATATAAACAAAAACAAAATAAAGAAATCTAAAATAAATTTCTTTATAAGTATTATATACCTAATAAATTGCTATTAGCATTCTGAGAACAATTTGAAAATCCTATCAGAGAACCTGGAAATTGTGAACATTCCACTTTTTCAGAACCGAACGATGGTTGATCATAGGATGGTTGCTGATAGTTTGGTATTTGAAAAGATGGATAATGTTGAGCAAATTGTTGCGGTTGTTGCAATCCAGCAATGGGTTGGTAAGGATTTACTCTAGACTGATAAGGATCCGCTGGTCTAAACGCATCAGCAAACTGTTGATGGTGGAAGTAAGAAGGATATGGTTGGTAAACTTGATCAGCCGTTGGTCTTTGCGGTGCTTGTGGTTGTGATTGTTTTTCAGATTTGTCTTTAGGAAATTCTAATTTTATGTCAGCTTTTGCATCGGCCAAACTGATAACATAACCATTTTTAGTTTTTCTTACTTTGACATCATCACCAATAACTCTGACTGTAAACTGATGATCATTTCCTTCTACAGGTGATTGTATTTTAATTGTTACATGTCGTTCTTTTGGTTCAGTTTTAACTCGTTCTACTTGATTGGATTCAGTGAATGTTTCCTCTAGCGATTCTTTATAAGAAGCGTTTCTTTTATCCACAGTTAACAACTTGGTGGCCTGCAGTAAAGCTTTCAGATCAGGATCCGTGGAACCGTTACCTTCAACCTTAATCTTCACCGGAACTTTTACATCTTTCAACACTTCAGTTAAACTATTAACATCTGGTGCGTGTGGAGATTTATGGCTGACCGGTATTATATAGATCATTGGTTTGGGCGCTGGACGAACTCGTTGCTGTGGTATTACCGGATCTGGAGTTGGTGGAGGTACAGTGATTGACACTGGAGTGGTTGTTGTAGATGTGGTTGTACTTGAGGACGCTTGAAATCTTTTCTGGCCTTCTCTTGTTGCAGCATCCACTAAGCCTCTAAAAATGAATCCAAGTGTTCGTTTAGAACGATGATCATCCTGGCCGAACACACCAAAGCACAAAGATAACACCAACACCGTCACGTACACTACACACTTCATGACTGGTGCCGGCCGACCAAGTCTACTATATATTACACGGCAATTACATAAAGCATAAATGGTATATGTACGTATGTGAAAGAGTGTTGTTGTCGCATGGCCGACATTAAGAACTACTATTAGTGATGCAACCTTCTACCGGATATCCAGGATAATTCAAAATTGTTAGGCCCCTCCATTTTTTTTGTATTATTTTTATTTTTTTGCAACACCTCTTCACATAGTTATCCCTTCCGGAGATAACTGTTGCAAGTCTTTATAATAACAGTATAATTTATAATGGAATAAGCTGGTGTAGAATATTTGGTAGTGCAACGCTACCTAAAAATTTTGAAACAATTCCTTGAATCTCTCCGTTAAGTTAATTGTAAACAATTCTAAATTAACAAATCTTTAAATGTGGTAAAGTGTGGATTTTCAAAATAGTGGTCTGGATTGTATCGCTGATATTATCCAACTTAGCACTGAGTGAATAATGAAAATACCGTTGAAATCAGATTCTACACACCAAACTTCAAATGAATTCAAATCAAAATATATACTCTTTCGGATTGGATTCCCCATCTACTTCTTATGCACAGTATTTCAACTTTTACACCATATTCCCTATGTTTTACTTTTCGTGTACTTATGAATGATGTCTCAATATATGTAAAAACAAAATAAATCGTAAAACCAGATAAAATAAATACCCAAAATTATAAATGAAATCTGAAATACACAAAAACTAATTTAACCTGTTTACTAAGATATATTCTTTACCTAGATACAGTTGGTACATTCCCGTTGAAATGATGACAAATAGAGCCGCAAGTTTAGCGTAAGTAAATGCATCTTGAACTTTGGTTGCCCAGCTTACATCCCAACAGTTAACAAAGGTTAGTAACACTGAAAGTAAAAGAATGAAAATATTTTAGATTTTTCTTTTTTTAAAAGAACATTATTCCTTGTATCTCAATTATTATTAATTAAAAGTATTGTGATGATGCAATTAGTAATATCACATTGAATGCTTTATCAGCTCAAGCAACTCTATTTTGATTTTCTTTGTCATTATTTAGGTTTCCATATACGAGGGTCGTTTGAAAAGTCCGTGCAAAGTCAGAGAGATAGCACCACTGGCGCGTATCGAGGTTATGTTTAGTTAATAGCATCTCTTGGAAGAACACACACCAAGTTTCAGCCAGATCGGTCTATTTCTTTGTGTTTGGCATTCGTTTGAATCGAGGAAGTCGAGTGATTTTCAAAAAATGGACGAAAAAGAATTTCGTGTGTTGATTAAACACTACTTTATGAAAGGCAAAACGCCTGAGGAGACTAAAGAGAAGCTTGATAAACATTATGGTGACTCTGGACCTTCGATTAGAACAGTTTATAAGTGGTTTCAAAATTTTCGGAGTGGCCATATGGGCACAAGTGAGTACTCCAGAAATCATTGATAAAATCCATGATATGGTGATGGATGACAGAAGAGTGAAGGTGCGTGAGATTGCTAGTGCTGTGGGCAACTCGAATGAACGGGTACATAATATTTTGCATCAACATTTGGACATGACAAAGCTATCCGCAAGATAGATGGGTGCCGCGATTGCTCACGCTTGACCAAAAACGAAATCGTGTGAAGTGTTGCAAGGACGGTTTGCAGCTGTCCCAGAAGAATCCGCAGGACTTTAAGCGTCGTTTCGTCACTGTGGATGAAACATGGATACATCACTACACTCCTGAGACCAAAGAACAATCTAAACAATGGGTTACCAAGGGGGAATCTGCGCCAAAAAAGGCGAAGACCGTTCCTTCGGCCGGAAAGATTATGGCGACTGTCTTTTGGGATTCGCAAGGAATAATCCTCATCTACTATCTGGAAAAGGGTAAAACTATTACAGGTGCATATTATTCATCGTTATTGGACCGTTTGAAAACCGAGCTGCAAGAAAAACGCCCACGATTGGCCCTCAAAAAAGTCCTTTTCCATCACGACAACGCACCAGCTCACACCTCAGCAGTTGTGGTCGCAAAATTAATGGAAATAGGGTTCCAACTCGTTTCACATCCCCCCTATTCTCCAGACTTGGCTCCCTCGGACTACTATTTGTTCCCCAATATGAAGAAATGGCTGGCGGGAAAAAGATTTTATTCAAACCGGGAGGTGATTGCAGAAACGAATGGCTATTTTTCAGACTTGGACAAATCCTATTATTCGGAAGGGATCAACAAACTAGAGCAACGTTGGACGAAGTGTATAAGCCTAAAAGGAGACTATGTTGAAAAATAAAAAAGGTTTACCCCAAAAAATTAAGTAGTTTTTATTTTTGCACGGACTTTTCAAACGACCCTCGTATTTCACAGTTGTTGTTAATATGTGCAGTAATAAGGTTGGTCTGTCTCAAGGTATATGAGCAAATATAATAACACAGGATTAAAATTGTCTTTCATGGAGTATTTTTCGAAACCCGAAAACACAAATGATAATTGGATTTCAAACTCTTTCTAAAAAGAAAATTTAGGAAAAGCTACATCATTATCAATAAAAGATAAAGAAAATTTAATAGAATTATCATGTGAAATTAATTAAGAAGATTTGAGACAAATATAATAATCCTAAAGAGGAACTTTGTAAATTAATTTAAGAGAAAAATATGTAAGCAATTTTTAATTGTTTAAATAAGTGTTAAAACTAAGATCTTACAGTGAACATGAACTCCTTTGTAGCAGATACATTGTATCTTTATGTATAAAGATAATAATAATAAAATAAGACTCGAAATAACAAATTTCACGAAATACCATCATTTTTACGAAGCGGTACAATTTAGAATGATGTACTACCAAGTGGTACGCGAGCCAAAAAAAGGTTGGGAAACGCTGGATTAGATTATAGACCAATTATACTCTTTAGGAGCGAATTAATTGTTCGGTTTTTCTACGGAGATGCTTAATCTATTAAAATTGAACAAATAGTCACTTCATAACAGAATACAAAGAAAGACAAAAGAATAAACCGAGTACAGTGAGGATTTTTGAAGCTTTGATACCGCTAGGTTTCACATAGGCAATGGTGAAATGGAATTAGGAGAAGGCATACCTCAGCCGAAATTAGCATACTGGAACTAGTGCGAAGGAAGTGTAAATAAATATTTATGGTGAATATAGATTTTAAATTAGAAACATACGAGGATTATTGAAATCAAATCTAACCTTAGCTCTTGTCTCTTAATATTATTATAGTGAATTTGAACGGCTAAATTGTATAAACAAATTAAATAGACACTTTTTGTATGTAAGAGTTTTTAGAAATGATGAACAAAAGTTAGTTAACCAACATTTCTATTAATCAAGTCAAGTTTCACGAAGTACAATAATTATTTAAATGGTAATAGCTACTGGATTTAATCTTAACAATTAAACTAGAAATTTTGCAATGATGGTTGATTAAAATTGTATGAAAAAGAGCTTTTTCTTTTTTTACAGCTGGAAATAAATAAGCTGAGATTTGAGAAATAAATTAAGCTGTCAGTTACAAATGACAACTCAAGATGATTACCTTATTTATAAGAATGTCTCCTTGAGAATGTTCAAATTAATGAAAGCCAAATTTGTCTCCATTTGCTATTTCATTAGGGTAAAAGTTTACCATTTTATTTTAGGGAATATAATTAAAGTTCTAAGACCAACTGGGTCTTTACTAATTATTTTAAGTTAGAAAAGAAAATGGAAAACCAAATCTAGAACATTCAATTAGTTCACCCATTGGGGCCAATTATAAGAGCATTAAACGTTGTACTGAAAGACCATGATTGGAAGTGTGTGACCAAGTTATTACTTCTTGTTATGAAAGGATTCAATTATCAAAAAAAAGCTCTTGGGAGTACGAAAAATAAATTGAATCCGTTTTGACAAGGCTTGTTCTGGAATTGGACTTTCTTATTAACTGTACCTTCTTGAGGTTATTCAAGGTAATTTGACCGTACTGACGCGATTAATACCAGAAAGTAAGAATTCCATTTGAAGAATATTTTAACGTACACGTCTGAAAGGAAGTCTTGAACGTTTTTCACCAACTATCATTACTAAAACACGCAATTTTTTTCCCTGCTAAAATAGTCTTGAAATAAATATAGCACTTGGAAAGTGGGAATACAATTAACAGCAAAAAGATAGCAGAAAACTTTGGGAATAGAGAAGGCTTTGGCAATTGAACGGTGAACTGACAAGCAAGATGAAAATATTCCAATTATTTTGTTGCGACAAAGCCGTGAACGGAAGGAATTTAAATTCAGAGTTGGGAAATCCCTAAGAATGTATACAGCCCAAAAGCTTAATATAATCTATTACAGCCAAAAGCATCCACGCTGTAGAAGTCCGGTGTTTGAACCATCTCAGAGAAACAAGTTCACAAATATTAAGCTTAAAAAAGGTCATCAGGATCAACGAGATGCTGCAGATTATGCCAAAAAAAGACGTAGTCCAGAGAACGCTAGCATAAAATTTCTGTGTTAATTCCAACTATGAAACATGGAGCGAGAATTATGGTCGAAATAAATGCTTAAGCTGCAAACTATTCTTCAGGAAAATAAGAGGATATCTAAGACATAACTAGTTTTAGGAATCCCAGGAAATAATGTTGGCTGGTGTGAATACAGTACACGGTTCTGTAGGGATAGAGACCAATGAAGATCTGCCATCCCTAATGCAGAAAATTTAAAGGACTCGCCTCTTGAAAAATAAATAAAAAAATAAAATTAAAGAAAGGGAACCATTTTGCGTCATAGTATAAGAAGAACTCGGAACTTGACGTCATACGTCAAAAACAGCCATTTTATTATGACGCCACGCTATTAAGAAGTAAGTAATCAATAGAACAGAGATTCATCAGTAACACGTGGTTGCAATTGGCTGATGTCTGAGAGGCGTTATCAGTGAGATTTTTAAAATGGAAATTCAAATTAAGGCACTTTCTATTTTGTCTTAAGACTTATCTTGTGTCATTGCACAACTGAAGATAAAAATGATAGCAAAAAATTGTCCACTGTACTTGCATAATCACCTCTTCACTTAAAAAAAAAAAAGCAATATGAAATTTTATATAACTTTTAATGATTTTACTTTTTTGTTCAGTCTCGCACTCCTGCAATTAGTAATGCTATCATTATCAATGGGTGGGTGGCCCTTTCTTAAGTTTTAATCAATAAACACAATGAATATCAAATCAAATAAATCACATTTTTCAAAAATTAAAAAGCAGAAGGTGATCATTTTTAAGCCGGTATTAACTAACTTAAGGAATCACATAAATCCAGGTCCGTTTCTTGAAAAGCTTCATCAAGTTTTGAAAGAATGGTCTTACAAAGAATGTAGCTAAATACCCCCCCAAAAATAGCTAATGATAAATTTAAAGAAGCGTAGAGCTTAAATCACTTTAAGATTTAGTAACAAATCAAGAACGTTGGAATCCAACGATTCCAGACTAAAAAAGGAATATTATGAGATACAATTCTAGAAGAATGATTAAAAAAAGGCAATCCTAAAGATTGCAGATTTAGGAGAAGTTCTAGGCTAAAGCTGTAAGTGTACACAGATGACAATTTGTTATAAATTTGTCCTAATATTTAAGTTTTAACAAATTAATTGTATCAAGTGAGACTGGCACTTCAGACTAAGAGTTATTCAAAAAGAACTTGTAACCTTCAGCTTCGACAAAAAAAACTTCAAAATCAATTTTCCAGAAGAATGTTCAGTTTATAAAAGTTTAAAGATTACGAGGCTCGTTTGAAAAGTCCGTGCAAAGTCAGAGAGATAGCACCACTGGCGCGTATCGAGGTTATGTTTAGTTAGTAGCATCTCTTGGAAGAACACACACCAAGTTTCAGCCAGATCGGTCTATTTCTTTGTGTTTGGCATTCGTTTGAATCGAGGAAGTCGAGTGATTTTCAAAAAATGGACGAAAAACAATTTCGTGTGTTGATTAAACACTACTTTATGAAAGGCAAAACGCCTCAGGAGACTAAAGAGAAGCTTGATAAACATTATGGTGACTCTGGACCTTCGATTAGAACAGTTTATAAGTGGTTTCAAAATTTTCGGAGTGGCCATATAGGCACAAGTGACGCTGAACGTTCTGGACGCCCTATTGAGGTTACTACTCCAGAAATCATTGATAAAATCCATGATATGGTGATGGATGACAGAAGAGTGAAGGTGCGTGAGATTGATAGTGCTGTGGGCATCTCGAATGAACGGGCACATAATATTTTGCATCAACATTTGGACATGACAAAGCTATCCGCAAGATGGGTGCCGCGATTGCTCACGCTTGACCAAAAACGAAATCGTGTGAAGTGTTGCAAGGACGGTTTGCAGCTGTTCCAGAAGAATCCGCAGGACTTTAAGCGTCGTTTCGTCACTGTGGATGAAACATGGATACATCACTACACTCCTGAGACCAAAGAACAATCTAAACAAAGGGGAATCTGCGCCAAAAAAGGCGAAGACCGTTTCTTCGGCCGGAAAGATTATGGCGACTGTCTTTTGGGATTCGCAAGGAATAATCCTCATCTACTATCTGGAAAAGGGTAAAACTATTACAGGTGCATATTATTCATCGTTATTGGACCGTTTGAAAACCGAGCTGCAAGAAAAATGGCCCACAAAAAAGTCCTTTTCCATCACGACAACGCACCAGCTCACACCTCAGCAGTTGTGGTCGCAAAATTAATAGAAATAGGGTTCCAACTCGTTTCACATCCCCCCCCTATTCTCCAGACTTGGCTCCCTCGGACTACTATTTGTTCCCCAATATGAAGAAATGGCTGGCGGGAAAAAGATTTTATTCAAACGAGGAGGTGATTGCAGAAACGAATGGCTATTTTTCAGACTTGGACAAATCCTATTATTCGGAAGGGATCAACAAACTAGAGCAGAGTTGGACGAAGTGTATAAGCCTAAAAGGAGACTATGTTGAAAAATAAAAAAGGTTTACCCCAAAAAATTAAGTAGTTTTTATTTTTGCACGGACTTTTCAAACGACCCTCTTATGTATGTTAGGGTTAACATTATTGTTGTTCCCGAGTAGACCTTGAAATTAAGAATAAATTTCAGTTGCAGATAAAATATTTTCATTTGTTTTATGATTCATTTAGGAAAAGCTGCCTTTATGTACCAAACAGATTTTTAAATTAAGTGAAATAAATAAAATACAAAACAGTCTATAAATGAAATTGATTTAGTTGTAATAAAACTAAATGAATAAAAAAACAATTTTGAAAGACAATTCATTCGATGTAATATAATTTGTAATTTTATTTTGATCAGTCCTTTATTCTTGTTTATACGTTGTATTACCATCTTAGATACTACTACTAAGGATTGTCAAGATTTTATTAGTCGGCTGCTGAAACTGAACAAAGCTGAGGATATTGACTTTCTTTTTAAGTAATTTCATTTAACTAGATGTTCACAAAATCATATTGGATTTACACATGTTACAATAGATAGCCCAAGCGTACAAGGAAATCAACTGATACGTTCCTGATAAGTTCTGGTGAATTAATAGAATGAAATATACTATTTGTTTTCAATATTAAACCAATTCACTGTTTATATTCGCCTATTTGCTCAAGCAATTACATTTTAATAAGTTGAAATCTTTTAGAGGAATTATACAGATGCTGAATGGACCTCTTTTTTGCTATATTGGATGACCATAAGGTGAGGGAATTTTAGCCACAATACGAATGTATTTCTTAATTTTCAATATTAAAGTTATACACTTTTTTTTTCAGCTTTCTTAAATCGTTTAGAGAATGGCGTTTGGAAATTAATGATAATATTTAGAGATTTTGAGGATCTAGAAAACATTCTTGTTTGTCTGCAACGATTCCATTTCATGATAACCTTGCAATTATTGAAACTATATGTAATTGCCTAGTTTCTGATGTTTTTGTAAGGATAATGTTTTCTTAAATAAATTATTTGCATGAAATGATCAATGTAAACTCATTTACTGTAATATTACTCTTATTTAATCTTTATATTTTGTGGTTGTACAACAGTTTATTAAGTCTAATTGGCTTAGCCTTTGTATTAGTTAATGTAAATACATAAATAAAAATCCGTGACTGGAGAAAATTTGGCCCTTGTAAGTATTTCAGTGTGTAAATGTTCAACCCAAGTTAATATACTTATTAAAAGCACCAATAAATGGTAAAACCTATGCAGTTGTAGTTGAGAAAATTAATGATTTTTAGTTACTGATAGAGCCGTAATGAAATAAGTCTTCACAAAATTTATTAAAGCAGATTTTAACGTTAACTTCAATTGTTTTCATAGGAAAGGAAAAAACAAACTTTTATCAGTAATTGTCTCTCTCAGCGAATAAATCGCCCAATCTTGAAAAAGACTCCACTTTGTAAATTAATATTGTCTAATTAGCTAAAAAAAAAATCATTTGCTATGATAGGTACATACATTACATTCATTCTTTTAAGTGTGTAAATTTCAAAGAGGCATTTGCTCCAATTTTTAAAGTTATCTGGAATTTAGCCTTATGAAAGTTAATCGTCAGTTTCCTACGAATTGTCACACACATACTTGTGCAGTAGTGCATGCCAACTCATATTAGCCTAAATCATGATAATTGCTTAGAAATAGAACAAATGTGTTTGTACATACATGAGATTTTTCTACTATTTTTTTGACAGCATTTATTGTAGAGTTTTTAGTAAGATGAATCTTTAAAATAAAAACAATAAATTCATTCTAAACGTATGGTGGGTAAACCTACGAACAAAAAACAAAAACAAACAAACTACCAACTTGTTTTTACAAATGGGGACAATTCTCACTCACACTTTAAGTTCAGAAAGTGTCTCCTTTACCACACTTACTTTTCCTTGTCATTTTCATCGAACCGTGATAAGTTGGAGAGTGCTAACTTTTATATGAGGTTACCTCTACTCTATTATTTTATTATTTTGTTGAAACTGTACACTTCACTTTCAGACAAAAAATTATTACTATCAGTTTAAAGATTATCTTAAAAATTGATTTAGGTAGAGAATTGGGCTTTATTTATAATATTACTTATAGTCAATCATTTTTCAACTCGTACTTCAACGAATGCGCTTCAAAAAAAGGTCATGAGACATAACGTGGCACTCTATTTCTTGTATTCTCCAAGAGTTAAACGAAATTTTTAAGGATAACTTTATTATTTATTTAATCATCAAATATTCTGCTACCATTGATTCCTCTGGTGATAATGCAGGCTGAAGGAACAGCAAGATGATCAAGATTTTCGAGAATAGTAAAATCTAAACGTAGTAATGCTTACACCAAGATCTCCTCTTGCAAGAACGCGAGTTACTTCTGAGCTATTATAAAATTTAAATTTTGTCTAAGAATGTCAATATTGCAAAGGTTTGATTGAATTCGTATTAGGTTTGATTAACTTTGAAGGAAGGATTTCAATCAAAAATTAAGCAATTATATTGCTATCCTTGAACGAGTTAAGTCTTTTTAAAATTCTACTGGATATTTCTTACAACTAGATGTAAAGAAAGTACTAAAATTATTCTTTGGATGCACACTTAGTACCTGTTAGTAGAGTTGATATAGCAGATTTTGCAGGCCTTTTTGAAGGAAGATACAATTAGATAGTAACTGATTCATGTACGAACTTTACAGAATATTATGCATTTTGAGCAATCAAAGACATTTTTCCAACAGCATAGTGACAGAAATCGAGCCTTGGTTCAATAATAAAAAAAAATTAAAAAAAAAATTCAGAAAAAAAAGAAGTTTTACACACAAACGATCAACACCGTTTTAACCTGGCATAAATTTAATAGCACAAAAAGTAGATCAAATTTATTTACAGACTTTGCAGCCAATCTTTTGAAGATGAGCAGATGTTTTATTCTCATAATGAAACAGTCATCATACAGGAAGGTTTATTTTCAGGACTGTTCTTAGGATGCAGGGACCACGATATATGTAGCTTTTAAAATCAAACGATATAGGTTGTAGCCTATGTGAGATAGCTTATTAAGTTCTATAATACAAAAAAAATAGGTGAAGAATCGAGTACATCGTTCCTAAGGCAAGATGAGATAAAAAACAAAAATAGGATGTGATTGCTTTAAAATAATATTGAACCGTAATAATGATTTTTTTTTTTTAATATATGAGAGCTGTATCACTGTTTTTCAATGAATGCTGCGAAACGATATGATAGATGCTTCTAGTTTTATAGATTTCTAAGTCACATTAGAATAGGGTTACCAACTGCCCTTTTTTGGAAAGGACAGTCCTTTTTTAACACCTGGTTGTTCTTGCCCTTTCTTAAATTTAGGAAAGGACGCCTTTTGTTTTTTTTTCAGATATTATTCGCACAAATCTAATTTATTTTATCGTATTTTTGATTTAAGTTCTGACTTCCGAGACTTCTTCATTTGGCGTGTTGTTTTTCTGTTCTAACTGAACTGAATAGGTCAACAGGTTATTGATGTAACGATGAACAAAATGCAAAAAAATGGTACTGGATTTGGTGATTCTGATTAATTATGTTCTTATGGTAGGTGAATTCCTTTCATAGTGCCGACGCTGTTTTGAGGCCTACTTTTTTGCAATTAATCACAGATTTCTCCATCAATTTTTAAAATAACCCCTATGCATTGTATACCTTTCGAGAGGTGATTGTATCTAGATGTTTTTCATGAATAGTGCACGTTTTAAACTTATATAATATTTTTGAGAAAAATGAAGTCAAAGTTTTTGGAAAAAAATATAAACTTGCTATTTCTTATGTTTGGTCCACAAAGTGAAATACTTAATATTATTATTTTGAAATATAAATTAACTTACTTAGAAGGAAAATTTAACCTTCTTTCTAATGAGATTATTGAAATTGCTATAGCTTTAATAGTTTGAGAAATATAGACAAATGTTTGCTAAAAAGTAGTAATACCTTGAAAAAACATAAAATTAAAAATATCTATAAAACGGAGCCGAAACGAGCCATAGTTTATATGGAATTTTCTGTTGCAAATGATGCCCAGAATCGCCTCTCGAAGTAACGGTAGTCTTATGCTGAACACCCTGTATATTCCCTTGCCCCAAAATCCTATCGACGGCCCTGAATGTACCTAATATTTTTTGGGTGTCCTTTTTTTGGAACTTTATAGAGTTGGCAACCCTACATTAGAATTAATATTCGTCTACAGCGACAGACCATCTCCCAAGGCTATGTATCTACTCCAGAGTTATTTTAGCTAGGTCATATCAAGGACAGAGAAATCTGTTGAAAGAATTGCCAGAAAACCCTGGAAGAGTAATTTGAGAAATGAGAAAAGGGTGCATACTCAATAGACGGTACGAAGGATGTTGAAATGGGAAGTGGTAGAAGAAATACTGAACACGGGAAGCTACTTGGCTAAGGGCGTCTGAGGGGACATTATGATATCCTAGAACAACGCGCTAAGAAAAAAAACAAATCGTTTAACAAGGAAAATTAAATTACCAGCATGGAGTTGCTTTATTTTGAAAGCTAAAAGCTTGTTTTTAAAGTAAACTTAAAAAATAATAAAATAAAGATTAAATATAGTTCAAATAATAATAAAAAAATATACTTACATATACAAGTAACAGCTAACATCCTTTCCGCAGAATCTGGTGGGTCACAATCAGGATAGAAAGGTTTCAGCACGTAAACAGCAAATGTTAAAGCGACAATCGCTTGTGAACATGGTCGAACAATCATACATTCAACCCAGAGTCTAATAAAAGCTAAAAATGGCCCAAACGTTTCCATAATGTAAGCATAATCGGCACCTGATTTTGATATCATACATCCTAATTCTGCATAACAATAAGCACCAACCTGTAAAGAGGGTGGTAAAGAAATGACAAAAAAAATGAAAATAAAAGGTTTGGGATTTTAATGGTAGTCACATTAAGTTATTTATTATTTATTTAAATACTATTTATATGATGAACAATAAAAATATGATCGTATTTCAAGTTTATAAACTATTTGAATAAATACTCTGTAAAAATAATTCAGATTCTAATTGTTCATACTTGTTTCAATTTTAGGTGAAGCTTTTTTGGATAAACAATTAAGATGGTTTGAAGCCAAAGCAAGTACATCTTCATAACGTATGTTAGGAGGATAAGATACGTTCAATATTCTACATGAATTTAATAAATTTACCAAGTTTAGGGGCAATTATAGCAGCAATTTAGACATGGTCTCAAAAAAATGTATAAAATTCACACTGAAAAGTGATATTTCTCGGATGAATTAATTTTGTTTTCCCAAGTTATGGGTAGGTGCCATTTTTTTTTAAAGATATTTTTCTAAAAACCATTTTTTTTGAACTCAGATAAAAATAGATATTTTTAGTGAAATACATTAACTTCGTAAAATTGGACATAAGCTATGTTGTGTTTTGTACAGTATTATCAATTTTCCACCAGAGTGTAGCGAAAACAAATTAGATTAAAAATAACCGAAGCTTAACATAATGTTCACTAGTTATTCATTAAATAAAATTACACTTGACTCGATTTTATTAATAACATTAAATTCTATTACTTAGTTTATAATAGAATTAGTTGCTTATAAATAGATATGACTCAGTAAATCTATCCTTTTAGGAAAATCAATTATATAGATTGATTGCTTATTCATTTGACTGAAAAATAAATCAAGAAATCATAGAATTAATTAATATGAGAATAAAGAAATTATTAATGCTCCTACACGTACCGAATCATTAATTTAGTGTTAATATATTTTATCGAGGCAACGACAAAATAATTGATTTTAAATGTATTAATAAAAAATAAAAATGAATTTACGTAGAATATGTATTTTTACATTGATCAATGGAAAATTGTTTTATTACCTTCCGCATCACATTTTTTCCATTTATCCATTATTATTTTACGTGTAAATTAGAAATCTATGGCCCTAAATTTATGGATAGTGATTCTCATAAACGTTATTAGATCTACCAGCTTCATTTTAGAATTATCCTGTTTGAAGTCCTTAACTACCGAAATTGATGTATGCTTATATGGGAGGACTTACCATAGAAAAAACCCCTGAGGAGAGCCACACAATCAACGCTACATTCACTGAGCCAGTCTCCCTAAGGACACCAGTTGGTGATACGAAAATTCCAGAACCAATTATACTTCCAACAATAACCGTTATACCATTAACTAAGCTCATTTTCGCTTTTAATTTCACTTCACCACCACCATCGACCGCATCTTGGGCCAATGGCAGGCTGGCCTCGTCGCTTTTGTCTCGGCTGGATTTCCTTACTGACATTCTGGAACATAAGTAAAACAAAATACTATAGTAAGTAAAATATTAATTAGTTTCAATGTAGTAAAATAAATATTTCAGGTTTTACGCAAACCTTAAATGAAATAGAATAAGCTCTTTTAAATCTTAAAAAATTTCTTGTTCAGTTCTAACAACTGGCTTAAAGCCCACGTGAAAGACGCCAAAGTATTATTTTCAATTGAATACTTTCTCACTTTAGAATTATACGTTTTTACCCTAAACACGATCCAAAATTTCGGTATTTGGGGACGTTAAGTGAGTAGCTTGAACGCTCATCTTAAATTAACCAGCTGGGCCAATGACCGCTCAGCCTTCTTCAAGGGTTTTAAGCAGATGAAGCTTGATTGTGACAAGATCTGCTGCAATTGGATTGTGATGTAAGAACATTTTTTACTAGGAATTCATTTTGTATCAAGATTTAGTAAGTTCAAATAAACATGGAATTTTGAAATGTGTTCGAACACACAAAAGTGAGTTAAGATGATGAATTTTCAATTGTAGAATCTAAATTCTGTTTATGATGGATCGTTTAGCTGTAAGGCATTGTTAAAGTTTGTAGGTCAATGTCAATGAAAGAAGATTAAACCACGTTTATACTGTTCATACTATAATAAAATAGTTTAGAGCATTTTTTAAAGTAGTTTTTAACAAAGATTATGTTCCTCCAGTTGTGCTGTATGAATATTAGTAATCCATTAGTTCTCTTGCCTGACACTGTGCAAGAAAACGCGCTGAAACCGCCGAAGATTTATTACTATTTAATTCAAGTTAATTTGCCAAATTTGGGAAAAATGAAAGAGAGATTATTGCTGATTTCAGTAATAATTTTTTGTAAAGCTTTGAACCAAGAAACTAGGTCATCTTCAGGGTTTATTAGCAATTATAATATTTTTTTTACATTTTTAACAGCAAAGGTCTGTGTGCCTCTGTCCAAGGTCGAAGGCTTGGGCAAACAAATTATGACTGAAATCGGCAATAACCTTTCTTTTGTTTTAGGATTAATGAATCAGACACCAAAAACTATGAACAACAATGTAAGGGTAAAGATTTATTTGACAGTGTTAATCTTAAAGTTATAAACAAGGAGAATGTAAAGATGCAATTAAATGCAACGGACAAGCTCCAATAAGTGTGCGTAGAATGACTCCTCTGTCAGGGTAGCGACGAATGGAGCCATGTTCTTTTCAGTAGAAAAACGGCACATTTTTAAGTTATATTTCCCAAATACTCTTTGTAGTTAGTAACTACTAGTAGTAATCGCCTATCATTTCAGGCAGGGCTTAACGTCCAACTACCATTTACTAGGTGGCGTGGTCGGAGGCGACTAGCAAACGTACTTTACTAACATATTTCTCATTTAACCATTAAATAAAATCCAAGGCCAAGACCGGGAATCGAACTCAGTACCACAATGAATATTAGCTTTGCAGGTCTTTGTAGTTAGTAACTACAAGTACATTATAACTTTTTATAAGTTATATTATATTATACAAGTACATTATAACTTTTTATAAAAAACATTTTCACAGGAAAAATCTATTTTAAGGCAGTTCTATGAAGGCTTCCCTGGAAAAGGAAATATAAGTTTAATCCATGGATTTATCACTTATACAATATCAAAAAGATTGAAATGAACTGTTAAAATTTCGTGTTAGAATGAAAATGGGAGTAACGGAAAGTGCACATTTCTTGAAGGTTCTTTTTCACAATTTTGCTAAATTATCTCGAAAATAAATTTACTACTTATACTAACAGTTTTAATTGAAAATTTTCCGTAATAATGAAGTTTAGTAGGATTTGTGGGTAATAAAGTATTTGGGCTCCCAGCTAACGTGCTCTGTATTCTACGATTTTACTAGCTACTAATGTTATTAGAAATAATATATACGAGTATATTGCTAAAATTCTGATAAAATATGAAGAAAATTTGTCTCTTACAATTATGAGAAATATAGTACGAGAAAAGGGAAAATTTTGAATGCATCACACAAAATGTTTCTTCAACTTGACCCATCAAGAAAAAGAAATATTAAATAGATGTTATAAGATCAAAAAATAAATACTTGCAATATTTCTTTTTTGTTTACGACAGAAGTAGGATGTCCAAAATATTTGTAGCAAGTTTATAATTACATATTACCCTTCTTTATGATAGTAACGAAACTAGGCGAGTGTAATAATAGATCAACTTTAGATAATCACATCATTAAACCTGAATTTCTCCAATATTTTACACCTGAATTCATTTCTAATGTTTATATGAGTGATTCATGAGGTAAACTGATTTTAAAATTAATAATTGCATTTACAATCAGAGGCTGATGAAATTTTTCCAACATTTACATCAGTACTTACTGTATGCTTTTGTATTTCATTTAACCTTCAATTGAATGGGCAATAGTGTGCAAGCCATCAGTTAGAGTTAGGAGAGACATGATGTTTGTTTAAACATTAAAAATCTGGTGTGGTAAAATTCATGCAATAAAACAATATTAAGTGATGATGAAAAAGAAAATTGCCTGCAACAGAACTTAAAAAAAACAAAACGCAATCATCTTTTCCCCAAAACTGCTCTTAAAATATACAGTGTATTCATTTTAAGACGACTCAAATGCATTTCATGCTTAAACGTTTAATTTGAGCAAAAAATAGTAGAGGAAAAATTTGTTGCCCGTCACATCTAGTTTCAGAATATGCGACTTGATTTTAGATTGCTGCCCGCATACGCGGCTGACGCGCGACCAAAAGTGAGGGTTTGCGGTTGACCCCCCTTTTCATATACACGGTTTTAAA
This sequence comes from Rhodnius prolixus, assembly GCF_049639745.1. Classification (NCBI taxonomy): domain Eukaryota; kingdom Metazoa; phylum Arthropoda; class Insecta; order Hemiptera; family Reduviidae; genus Rhodnius; species Rhodnius prolixus. Next base: position 15,224,815 of record NW_027411582.1, on the reverse strand, counting down.
GAGTATAAAAAGTTATGAAAGAAACCGGAAACCGCAATTCGATATCTTTAAATTAAAGGTGCTAAGCCATTTCAAAATCTGGGTATTTTTAATCATATTTCAATTTTTTTAACTTGTTATCAAAGAGAAAGAAGAGCACGGATAGGTCATTTTTATGTATTTTTTCATCCCCTTTCTGCTAAAAATATTGCCAAGGCAGTAAAGCTAATATTTTTCTTTATATTGGGAAATAAGTCGTTTTCCGAGTGATTTTTCTAAGAAAAATCAAATGTTAAGAGCTTTAGATGTTCTCAAGCATACACAAAATGGCTAAAAATTAATTTTACATCTGTTACAAACAAGAAGGTTTAATAATTATTTGGTAATTTTGGGAGAGTTGCGTTTAATTACCAAAAAAATTGGAAACCTCCTGCCACATATTTAAGTGATCAATATCTTTCATGTAAAGGATCAAACTTATTCCTTAATTTATCAAATAATGAACTTTATGCAGCTTGTGCAGCATGTACGGTGCCTCCACTGGCTCGCAAGCCAGGTTAGCGAGGAGATTATCAACTGCTCTCTGTATCTGAGGAGGCACCTTTGAAGGCACAGTACTTGCTTCACAAGTTGAGTAAAGTGTATTATTTGATAAATACCAATAAATTATTTGAAACTAGAGGCGACGGGCAACAAATTTTTCCTCTACCATTTTTTTGCTCAGATTAACCGTTTAAGCATGAAATGCATTTGAGCCGTCTTAAAATCAACACCCTGTATATACATATATATTTTTTAAATTTAAAGTAGTAGAGTTTTTTGAAGCAATGAGTTGCCAATATCATTTGATCTAAGAAAATCTTTTGAGAATATTTCAGAAGCATCATGAAAAAGTGAGAAAATCCATTAAGTAAAAAGTGGTGTCTCCGTTCCGAGATATTCATTGCTAAGAAAATGTCATATCTCAAGAAGATGCGCCCAAAAACTACAAATTGTAAAGATACCACGTCGGCCAAGCGGATAGAGACCCTCAAAGATGTATTGTAGTACTGAAAATAAAGAGCCAGTCTGTACTTTTTTTGATAGATTAAGAAAAATATATTTTTTAATTCATTTCACAAATAATACGTAAATCTGATATCAAGAAATCATTACAAAAATTGACCACCAATCACTTGTAGTCAACAGTTTACGAACAAAGAAACAAAAAATTTGATCTTCCCAAATTATTTTCTATTATAACAATGTGAAAACTATATATATAAAAAAAAAAGAACAACTAACTTAAGTAATAATGGGACAAGCGTGTAATTATTGGCATTGGCAAAGGTACTGCATCTAGAGTTACTGAACCTCGGACATGTATTTCCTGTTGTCATTACGAAACTGAAATATTTCAACAGTTTTGCTGACTACAACAATATCTTATTAGTTACTAATTTTATTAGGTCATAAACAATAATAAAATAGAAATTATCTATTAAGACATAGAAAATATAATATATATACTTTTTTTTTTTTTAATTATTTTTAATCCATTTGACATAAATTGTAGTAACAAAAGTTATAATCATTTAAATTGCTCTCTTTTAACAGCAAACCTTTCAGCTTCTGAAATAATTTTTATGCTAAATTGAAATGACTAAAACAAGTTTACACAGTAAAGCAATAAAACAAAAACTTAAAAACCCTTGCGGTAAAGATACATTTTCTAGTTAATACAATTCTTTAAAACAATGACATTTCATTTGATTACAGTCATTAATATGCATTTTTCAACTGAATTACAAAGACTCATTTATTTTAATTATTTATTCTTATTTTTGTTTAGGCTTCTAGCCCGTACAAAAAGAGTTGGATATATAATTGAGTACAAAATACATTCATTCAAATAATAGTGAATATAGAAATAAAGAATAATGAAGCACATTTTATGTGTACAAAACAAAACAAAAGCAAGTATAAGAAGAACAGAACAAGACAGCACAGAATGTCAAAATTAAGAATAAGTGAAATTTAGAATTTTAAATTGTATTAATTTGCTAGGTTAACCTAACAAATCAGACAAATTCTCTCTACAAAATACATTCTTACAAGTCTTAATAAATACTTAGGATTAGAGTAATGTATATAAATAAAGAAAAAATCGAGAGCAATGGGGAATAATGTTCTAAATTAAATTAGCTTATCAGTTTCAGATGATGAGTCAATCGAGTTCTCTTCTCAAGTGCGGATACCATAAAGTAATAAAGGTTATACAATTTATTCGCATCATCGGCAGAGCTGTATGATAAGAGCGAGTCAAGATCCTCAGAACTACCGCGCAGATAAGACTGTAAATACTTTGCTCTAAGGTCCTTTGTAAAAAGGAAAAATGAACAATAAAATGTGACAAAATCATCCGAGATATTATCGAAACAAGTTGGGCGCAATAATTTTCCGAGTGCAATTTGTACTTTGCCCCTATTTATATAAAAAGTGGGGGAACTTGCCCACTGGAAAGCCTAAGTTGACAGTACAATCTGTAACAACTTTCATGTCCACACAATTGTTTAAATAATACTCACCTTCACCAAAGTTACCAATATTTCTATATAAAAAAAAAAAAATAAATAAAACGTGAGTTTAATCCACATCCAGACATCGCCAATGGTTATACTATATCTTGCATACCAGACTATTAAAGCTAGCGTTCAAAACATTCGCATCCTGCCTTTTCCAAACGTCTAGTGCACCTACAGTATGAAGACAAATTCTAACGTAGAGACACCCAGTTGAAAGATATATGTTTATACAAAAACTTTCATTAACTTTACAGCTTGCTGCTCGTAATTGGAGATGCAACTACTTCGGTTTAGCAAAGTATATGGTTCCTAAATCTACAACTGTAGATATTATATCTACACTATATCTACAACTCTAAACATTACCTTCTAATTAAAAGAGAAAAAAGAAAAAGGAAAACCTAGAATGGAATTAAAACTTTTACGTTAAGTTTACTGATTGTAAACTTTTACATTGGAAAAAGCCAACTGGATTAATGCAGTCTTCAATCCTAATGATTAATCTTTTGCATAAATTGCATTGGCGATGTAAGAAAACTCAATATTCACTGGACTGTGTCCAAATCGAAGTAGGTTATTGTGATTTAAGGAGTATACAATAAGTAAGTTAAGCATTAATTTTGTTATATTTGTTACTAGCTCTTACTGAAGTCAGAAAAAGTTTTGTTCTTGTGTGAAATTGTTGGTGAATTAGTTTTCACAAGAAAAGCCAAACGTTACCTTCCTTATTTTCCATTTTCACTAACTTTCTTTTCTTATTTCTTTCTCACAAAACGACTTCACTAACACTTTTTCTCTTTTCTGTAAGCGTTTTATGTGAGAGAAAATTAATGTTTGTTTTTACGAGTCAATAAGGTAATAAACAGTTTACATATTTTTACAAATAAGGCAGAAAAAAAAGACACTTACCAATTGAAGGCTAGCACTTATTACCCACATTCATATTGGTGTAATATCATCAGTGTGTATGGGGATATCTAAAACCATGAACTTTAAATTCATTATTCCCGAAAGCCTCTTTAAAATAGTCCTAAGAAGGCCAATACAGTGGCTACGTAATATTTTATCAATTCCAAGACTTCTTTTAGTGCCATCAGTGTGGACAAAGTAAACTTCATTTTAAAAAAAAACTTTCTTCTCTCTTCTTCAACAGAAAATCAATCTTTAACTTCATACTGTTATAAAGCCGGGTGTTCCAGAAGCTAGCTTGTAGATACCTAGCTAGTGGATCTCTGCTATGGACATCTGAATAGCACCAGCAACACCGTTAAGTCCAGCTTAGTTGGCGTTTAGTGTTAGAGCATTTTCCATTCAGAATTTTAAGGGAAAACTTAAAGTAATAGCTTCTTTTACAAGGCGAGGCTTAACGTACAATTACCTATTGATGTCCTACATGAGAGCGAAATTCAAACTTTACTACTTTTATTTGTTTTATTGCTTGTAAGAAATGATACATTTCTATAGCAAGAGTTTGGCCTCTGCTAGTAATAACAATTATAAAAGTATGTAAAAGTATGAAATACAAAATCAAAATCACCCCTCGTTACAATTATTTCTTGAAAAACAAAGAAAAATAATGAAAACTGATATATTTACAAAAAATAACAAATTTGATTCTGATAGGAGTTTAATTATTATTCGGCGGCGGAATCCCTTTACAGCTGTTAAATACAATTCTTACAAATCTATACCTCTCTTCTAAAGTACCAGAAATGAAATGGAACAAACTGTTTAATTTTTCTTTGCTGTCAATATCAAGTAGGTTAGTGTAAACCTCAGTGTTATTGGAGCTTATGTAACCTATTTAACAATCTTTTCCTTAGTGAATTATAGAAAGAACATTCCAGCATGAAGTGATTGATATTGTCTCTTTTTCTTTCAGCACAAGTAAAACTAACCCTTTCATGGTCAAATACATGGTTTATTCCTTTCTGAAAAATCCTAGGATACTTAGTACTGACTACCCTAATCTGAGCTATCAGTCTGATTTTTGAAATATTACACTTGAGATTAACATATGACTTGCCATTGACCATAGGACATATCAATCTATAATTAGTATTAAATGAAGAATTGAGTACATCTCTAACGTCTTTAGATAAACAGTTGTTATAAAATTTAGAGTTGAGATTTTTCAGGTTACAAAATAGAAATTCAACACTCTGTAGCTCCCAGACATTCTCTGTCCCTATAGAGTAAAGCATATCTTTAATGAAACTCACCCAATTTCAAACTTTACTATTAACGTTTTTTTTTTTTTTTCTGTAACAAATACAAAGTAGCTACAGTCTAGATTCGAACGGGGGATCTCCCACTCACGAAGCCACGCCCATAACCACTAGCTTAACATCCTCCCCTGAACACTGTTAAGACTAATGATCGTACTATACGCGAAGTAGCATGCAGAAAGAAACAAAGCAAGAATAAGTCAACTTATTATGTGCACCAAACTGATGAATCACATCTGAATATGGATGGAAATCAAGAACTGGTCCAAATTTAAGAAAGAAATAAAAGATTGCTACGTAGGATAAATCAGCAATTAATAGTTCTAGATTCTCATGAGAATCAGTATTCTCCTCAGAAACATTATCCTGCCTTCAAACACAGAATGTAGTCGCTCTTTTATCCTAAAACGCAACAAATTGTTTTGAATAAGAGATGTCCAAATAACCGCTTACTTGGTTCACAAAATGATATTACGAGGGTCGTTTGAAAAGTCCGTGCAAAGTCAGAGAGATAGCACCACTGGCGCGTATCAAGGTTATATTTAGTTAGTAGCATCTCTTGGAAGAACACACACCAAGTTTCAGCCAGATCGGTCTATTTCTTTGTGTTTGGCATTCGTTTGAATCGAGGAAGTCGAGTGATTTTCAAAAAAATGGACGAAAAAGAATTTCGTGTGTTGATTAAACACTACTTTATGAAAGGCAAAACGCCTCAGGAGACTAAAGAGAAGTTTGATAAACATTATGGTGACTCTGCACCTTCGATTAGAACAGTTTATAAGTGGTTTCAAAATTTTCGGAGTGGCCATATGGGCACAAGTGACGCTTGAACGTTCTGGACGCCCTGTTGAGGTTACTACTCCAGAAATCATTGATAAAATCCATGATATGGTGATGGATGACAGAAGAGTGAAGGTGCGTGAGATTGCTAGTGCTGTGGGCATCTCGAATGAACGGGTACATAATATTTTGCATCAGCATTTTTTCATGACAAAGCTATCCGCAAGATGGGTGCCGCGATTGCTCACGCTTGACCAAAAACGAAATCGTGTGAAGTGTTGCAAGGACGGTTTGCAGCTGTCCCAGAAGAATCCGCAGGACTTTAAGCGTCGTTTCGTCACTGTGGATGAAACATGGATACATCACTACACTCCTGAGACCAAAGAACAATCTAAACAATGGGTTACCAAAGGGGAATCTGCGCCAAAAAAGGCGAAGACCGTTCCTTCGGCCGGAAAGATTATGGCGACTGCCTTTTGGGATTCGCAAGGAATAATCCTCATCGACTATCTGGAAAAGGGTAAAACTATTACAGTGCATATTATTCATCGTTATTGGACTGTTTGAAAACCGAGCTGCAAGAAAAACGCCCACGATTGGCCCACAAAAAAAGTCCTTTTCCATCACGACAACGCACCAGCTCAATCCTCAGCAGTTGTGGTCGCAAAATTAATGGAAATAGGGTTCCAACTCGTTTCACCTCCCCCCTATTCTCCAGAACTTGGCTCTCTCGGACTACTATTTGTTCCCCAATATGAAGAAATGGCTGGCGGGAAAAAGATTTTATTCAAACGAGGAGGTGATTGCAGAAACGAATGGCTATTTTTCAGACTTGGACAAATCCTATTATTCGGAAGGGATCAACAAACTAGAGCAGCGTTGGACGAAGTGTATAAGCCTAAAACGAGACTATGTTGAAAAATAAAAAAGGTTTACCCCAAAAAATTAAGTAGTTTTTATTTTTGCACGGACTTTTCAAACGACCCTCGTACTTACCTTCATTACCGCTGATATATTGTTGTAAAAATATGTGAAGCTGAAATCACGATGAAATTCATTTCACGTCATGTTATCATTTATGGAAGTTTAGCTTGCTAAATATCATCACCGACTATCACTCATTAGAATTAGCAAAAACATAATCAATTTGACCGTTACTTTAACATTGACTCGTTATGATAAAATATCAGCGGTCGTAAAGTACAAGTATTTTATCACCTTTTTTTTGTAATAGCTTGTTGTGAATTTCATAATTGCAATAAAATAATCAAATGTGAGTTATATCTTAACTGTTGCTCCATAAAAGGTAGCTCTTCTCCTCCAAAGATTTTAGTTATTTATAACTAAAATGAAGATTTGCGATAAATTTTGTAATAGAGAATAATTAAAGTACTATTATTCGTAAATTGAATAATTTCTATATCTGAATTCTACTGAGTAGATAATTTGCTAGCGGAGTTTGAAGATATTAAAAGAATCAGCTTCTTTACCAGTTCAAGTAAAGAAGGGCGATAATGAGCCAGTTTATACAATTCTTTAAGCTAACTGGTGAAGTTAAAATATTTATTGTATAATTAATTATACAATTACTTGAAAAGACACGACATTCTATTACTGCTATTGTCAAAGTCAAAACATCTTTCTAAATACTTCTGTCTAATTGAGTAGAATGCTGAACAGATAAACAATATATCTATTAAATCTTCATACACTTTCAAATCATAAAATTAACAGAAAAGTTTTGGATTGATTATATACTTATTGTTACTGATATTTAATGAAATATTGTATTGACCTAACTGCAATCTCAATTATATAGATAATTTAAATATTTACATTATTGGAATATTTCTCTTACCCTGTGTAAGTAATATTTAACAATATTTAAGTATAAGCTATGTATACTTAAGAACACGCGTCTCTAATCTGATCAGCGGCTGTAGCATATAAGCGTCTAGATTACTAGGGTTATAGCCAAAGGGGAGGTTGTTGTCAAGGGAAGAAGATCAGACTGGTGTGGAATTTTCTATATTGATTTGCAACTAGATTGGGAACACTTAGTTCATTAAAGAGGGTGGAGACCTAGTTAGGAAGGATCCATAACTGACCAGGGATTTTAGATTATGTACAAAATAAAATAAGCGAGAGTTTAGAAGTTGTCTGCCTGAATTGTGCTTCTTTTTTTTACTTGCAATAAGTCCTGAGTAGGAATTAAGAAAACAAATATTCTAAAAAATATGTATAAATATTTTCTATGATATTAAGGTGTACAGTCATCTATGCAAAGATTAGTTTGAAGTACCGTTAGTGAAATGCAACGTTGTCAAAATATTTGAAGTTTAAGCCGTTTCCAACATGATAAAGTAATGTCCTAGCATGTTGTTTACTTTTATAACATTAATAAATTTGTCAGCTTTCCAAGGAAAACATAGTCCTTGATTTTATCATCTACTCGGTAAGCTGGCAAAACAATGAAACCGAAACTTTGGTAAAATCTTCAGTAATTGAGTCTTAGTTTCAGCAAAAAAGATAAAACAAACTAAGGGTAGTTTAATTATTCAATTTCAGAAAAAAAAAAAAACTTTTTTGTTGAATCTAAAAACTTCATACCAAGAAAGTAGTTTTAATAAATTTCATGAAGAGCACAATTTTTCCATTGACCTAAGGCGAAGTAACAAGTGGAAAAAACGAGACAGTTTGGGTCAATATTTATTCTACATTTATGGAGATGGTCTGGCATTCTTCATTGTAGCACGTGACTAAAACTTTTTTTTAACGCAAAAAAAGTGAAAAAGATAAAACAGCAATCACCCTTAGTTTCCTTAATGAATTTGCAATCAAAACGCGATAATAAGTGATCCCGGAAATCTCTGCATTATTTTCAACAAACTATAACTCTATTAACAATGTTAATGAGGCCCGATATAAGTTTTTTTATTTTAATATAGAAATTTAAAATTTGATAAAAATATATTTAAAATGAAAGAGAAATACAAACAATAAATTATGCGATTACAGAAATACCTTGCAGTTTTCTCCTACCTTTATTACAATTTTTTTAACCCATATTTACGTGTTTAATTGAAGAAGAAGGAACCCAATGCAATTAATGATACCAATGAAATTTTCTGACCCTGTCAATGCCCTTTATTACTCAACTACACTTTCTAATAGGGCAAAGAGTTACTAATATACCGTAATGAAGTCACATTTGATAAAAACTTTAAGAAAATAGAATTTAAAACTTTCTACTCAAAACTGTAGCACCAATTTCTTAAGATACAATCATCGCGTTAGCGCTATAAGTAACAGTGATAACCGAGTAACAAATGGTAAGGTAACGAGTGGAGAAGTTACCGCAGTGGTAACACTCCCAAATATTAGATGGTTAGTCATTCTCTTCACTGGAGAGGAGATCACGAGGCCACTGTCTTTTAAGACGTCCTGTCCGGGTTATCAGGAAGTGTACTAGAAGAAAGATTTTTGAGCTAGAGGATTTATACTGAGATTGCAGGCTGAAGTGGAGTTTTTTGTATCTTGTTTTCAGCAACTTGTGTGACAAAAGGAATGTTAAGGTCAGTGTGTATAGTCAGGTTGGAGACATAAAATGGAGCGTGTACAATAGTTCGAAGTATTTTAGATTGAAGAGATAGATTGAACCCCACAGCTCTATTCCATACGCCCAGATGGGTTTCAAAATAGAAGTATAAATCAGTCTTTTTGTTGTCTAGAGAGAGTTTTGATCTATCGTCTAAGAGTCTTTTAAGTAGTTGATAGTGTCTGTTTAGTTCTGTGTTCTTTTAAGTCTAGTGTGGGGGGTTCCAAAAAACTGTTCGGTCTAAGTAAAGCCGAGTGGAAAAGTTACCCCAGTGGCAACACTCCAAAACATTAGATGGTTAGTCACTCTCTTCACTTGAGAGGAGATCACGAGGCCACTGTCTCGTAAGGCGTCTTATACGGGTTATCAGGAAGAGTTCTAGAAGAAATATTTTGAGCTAGAAGATTTATATGAGATTGCAGGTTGAAATGGAGTTTTCTGTATCGTGTTTTCAGCAACTTGGATGACAAAAGGAATGTTAAGGTCAGTGTGTATAGTTCAGGTTGGGAGACATAAAATGGATCCTTTACAATAGTTCGAAGTATTTTAGATTGAAGAGATTGAATCCTTTGGAGATTAGAGAGTTTGTTTGAACCCCACAGCTCTATTCCATACACCCAGATGGGTTTCAAAATAGAAGAATAAATCAGTCTTTTTGTTGTCCAGAGAGAGTTTTGATCTATCGTCTAAGAGTCTTTTAAGTAGTGGATAGTGTCTGTTTAGTTCTGTGTTCTTTTAAGTCTAGTGTGGGGGGTTCCAAGAAAGTCTTCGGTCTAAGTAAAGCTCAAGGTAGCCGGCAACGTTCACTACTGGTAGAGGTGTTAGGTTATAGATGACGGGCGGAAGAGTAATGCGACGAAGAGTGGAGGTGATGTTTTGCGACTTAGTTTCATTAAGCTTACTAGCCCATCTCTTGAACTACTGTTCTAATGAAAGATACAATTAAAATCCGAAGATAGAAAGAATTTTTTAAGAACAAAAGATGCAGATAAAATCTTTGTTGATCCAGAATCATTAGGAACCTCAAAAGTGAATTTTGGTTAAAATTAGATATATAAATAAATAAATAATAACAAAAATTGTAGGTGAATCATCAGATCTTTATTTAATTAATCTTTTATTAAAGACTTCTTTCAATTAGTAGTTCTTCACAAAAATCTGTCACATTCTATCATACAAACTTTCTGTGTGTACGGATTAAAAAAATTTAATAGTCAATTCAGTTAATTTTGTTAATAAAATGATATTGACAGAACGTTTTAGATTTTGAAGTAAGACATTACCGTATTGTGTAAGATCAAAATAAAAGCTAAAAATTTAATAATTTTAATTAACTATAATTCTTTTGAATGTGTTGCAATTCGGACGCAGTACTTAAAGCTCCCTAAAATACTGATCAGAATTGAACGTAGACTTTCAATAAATAAACTAATTTCGAAACTAAAAACACGGCCAGAAATAGAAATTAAAAATGAATAGACACTCACCTTATAGTCTATGTGTAGGCTCCCTCAATATATAGAAAACGGACACTTCTCCGTCACATCATCTTATCTGCAAATAATAATAAAATATAAAATATTATCTGCTATCGTAACAATAATAAAAAAGAGCAAAAAAATGAAAAGATTGTAATTGTTAAAAACTATACAAAAAAAATAGGTGACGTATTTCATTACCAAAAAAAAAAAAACCTTTAAAAAATTGGTCAATTTTAGGAGAAAGAAAACTGAAAAAATGAAAAAACATTTTCTGGTAAACAGCAAAATTAAAAGAAAACTTTCACTTCTCCAAAAAAAAGCACTGCACTAAATCAAATCATTTAATAGAAATGGGTAATAATTACTTTTTAAGTCAAATAAAAATCACGCTATAACTGATAACAATAAAAAAAGAAGAAGGTGATTTTGAACTGATAATGAAAATTTCGACATATCGTATAATTTAGCGAAAACATTAGATAAAAAGTAACATCAGATCAGAACAATTAATGTATGGCATAATGTGGATTTCAATTTAAGTACCTTATTTTTTTTTGCTTATAAATACTACAGATTGTTGATCAATTTGATTAAACTGATTGCGAAAGGCAATCTGATTGAAGAAAAGAGGACTATATTTTTATTAATTTTTATTTTTATTTTATGCATTTTTACGGGAATGTAATAAGATTGACTTATCTTTTCAATTATTTCAAGGATTCTCTTAGCAATTATCATTAACTTCCTTCAAGTGGCCAATAATTTTTTTTATTAATATCCATATATTTGGACACTTCAAATCTATTTTCTTAGGATCATTAAAATTTGGTTTTATTGTAAACAGTAACGATGCTAATCCCTTCCCTGATCTGCTACAGTAAATCGAAACTAATTGACAATTTTTTAAAAAATATCAAAAGACTCTACGGCAGTGTTTCCCAACCTTTTTTGTGTCATGCCCCACCTTAACCTTTATAAAATTTTTATGCCCCCCCATGTAACATATATAATTTTTAACGTTAAAAAATTGATTCGTTCACTTAAGAAACATAAATGATAGGTTCTAGGAAGAAATCACTCTGAAATAGTTAACAAAACACAGTAAGTAAAATTTCAAAACATATAATGAAAAACTGAAATTCAAATTTCAAATATTTTAATACAGATTTTTCTATATTAATTTATTATTTTAATTTAGTGAGATCCTTGCGCTTGATGCTTGCTGCACAGAGATTTTATATAAGGTTCCAATTTGGTTAGCTGCAGTCTCAAGTCTCCACGTTGTGTTATATCCAGCCGATTTCTTTTTTTTACCAGTAAATCATTTACAGCACCAAATCCACATTCAGCTAAAAATGAAGATGGAAACGGTAGCAATAGTTTTCTTGCACATTTGGTTGAATTTAGGTATTTGATTTCTGTTTCCTCACAAAGCCATGCCATCGCTCCTTTTATATTAAATAAAGTTTTAACTGACTCATCATTTTGCAATTCTGCGAGTTCTTCTTGATACTGCATATTTGATATGCAGCGATGGGCCAATCAAGTGCCAACAACTGCGCTGTTTAGCGAGTTTTTAAAACGTCCGGAGTTCCCCGCGGCAGACTGCACGCTCCGCGGTGAACCCCGGACGAAGTTTACTTGACGACGCCAATCACCCAGTTGATATTTTGGTCTCGTCAAACGGAATTATACCTAATAATTATTTACCGCAATTATTTAAGAATTTGCTTTTTTTTGTTAAATTTGGCACCGATATCTAGCATTGCATTTAAATGGCCCGGAGCGAAAGGGTTAAAGTCGTGTCGAGTCCATTTTCGAATTGCCCCCCTTAACTATCAAATTGCCCCCCTGGGGGGCGTGGGCCCCACGTTGGGAAACACCGCTCTACGGAGTACATTCATAAAATACATACCAGTACATCTAAACCATATGCTGTAGTTTTAACCAACTACGAATTCTCTTTTCAAATAAAACCTTCTTTGTTTTTTGTTTACCAATAACGAATAATCCATTTTAAAACAATTACATTTTTTTTTCAATCTAACATTTTTGTATAAAATATGGGTGGGTTAACAGTGCATAATAATATTGTTGATTCGTTTAAAACATGGTAACAAGCATGTTTTTTATCAAATTATTTCTGAACGTATTCTAATTTACATCTATCAGAAGTTGATTCGTTTTGAGCTGAGATTTTGTCGTAATGTTTCTGTGATACACTGTAATCGAGGAGATTTATAAAGTCCTAATTAATAGAATAATCATTACGAACTGAGTGATGTAGGTTATACATTCTTAAATAAAAATAAATTTGGTGTTCCGATCGTAATCTATCTCCATGCAACCCTAGCGATCGGTAAAGTTAAGCCGCAACAACATCTTAAAGAAAGTGAAAACTTAAAATGGTGTACAATGGTCACTACAATCTCTCTTTACAAAACGAATAGTAAATATAAGTGAAAACTTATAAAGGGTCTTCTTTCTACAATCTCTCCTTAAATAATAAAAGGAAAAGTAAATATAAGAAATTCTCCTTAAACTTATGAACTGGTAAATAATATTTTAAAAAGGTTCAACAAAAATATTAATAGTTTTAGAGAGAGTTTAACTAAGTGAAGTATGAAGTAAATGCCCTCTGACAAAATCAATAAATTGCAAGCTGTATTGTCATTCCACAACCCTTTTGAATTTGTTAGCGAAAAAAGAAACCGGTTTGAGATGGGTTGGTTTGTTTCGCAACCACTTAAACAATCTAGGGTGACTATGAATGAGAATGATGCTAGCCGTTCATTTGCCAAAAGTAAGTAAACTAAATTTCGCAAACAATCAACAAAAGATTCTGTATTTTTTAAGCACTCTAAATATTTACATCATTTTAATGAAAATTTAACAAAATTTAATTAGTTTAACAACTAAAACTTATAACAAGTTTTAGAAAACTTGCTTTAAAAAAGCCTTTTACCACAAACTGCGCTTTCAAATTGTATCCAACGCAGTAACGAGGCTAAAGATATTTTTGCAGTCTTTTCAGGCTTTAATTCTACTAGAATACAGTGTCTCGATCATAATCCCTTCAGATAGAGGTATGTATTACATTGCTGACAAACCGTCGGTTCCACACCAGTGATAAGGCGTAAAACAATAGAGTTTTCCTCTAATACGAGCAATTAATAGAAGAATAACCCCTACATAGGAATGAACTACTATCTAAGTCAAGCTTTAGTCATCAGGAGAATCAAGTCTAACAATGTACATAGATAACTTTTTTTTCAGTAACTATCGTTTCGTGTCACTGTGGCCATCAGTTACTCAGTTACCATAAACATAGGATGGTAACTTCCTTCCAAACACTTTTTTGGAAACTCGATACAGTTCTGTGACTTGTGTATAGTTTAGTGCCAATGAATAGTACACTTTACTGGTACACTTTTTTTAAAAAATTCTTAAAAATTTTGATTTTCACAAACTAATTAATTTAAATTTTATTGTGGTGTATAAACTTTTTTTTTAGTTTAGTAGTTAATATGTGAATCGTCATACTTATGTTACTTTCTAACAAAATAGAATTTAGTTTATGTTTGAATAGTTTTAAGTTCCCATTCAAAATAAATTAAGGAACGTACTTAATTTGCCAGTTAATCACCTTCCAAATTTTTTTTATAAGTTTAAGAAAGACTAAAGCCTACTTCTTATTTCAAAAAATCTGAATAAAAGGTCATAACTTTTCTAAATTAGTGTATATCAGAATAACTAGTTGAACTTTAAAGTTTTGAAGAGACTCAATACACCAGCAAAATTGATTTAAGGTAGGATTTTAGTGACTGCGCTGTAATGCAGTCATTTGGAAATATTCAATACATTTTTATCATGTATTTCATAATTTATTGAATTTTGTTTATAATTATACAATTCTGATAGAAGACAACAACAAAAATCAGTGTTAGGAATGTTATTTCTTTCGTCTCCATAGCAATCAAAATGATAATAATTGAACAAACAAAAATTAATTCAATGTTTGCTAAAAGACTTAACAAGCATTTCCGTGTGAAGTAATAATTTTCTTCAATGAAGCAAGCAATGATGAAAATTATGATTGAATGAACAGAAAGTGCGACACTTAATTCACCATATAAAGAGTTTATGATTAAAGAATTAAAGCAAAGAAAGAGAATGTTTGAATAATAGTGACGAGAATACTGTATCAGACTTGTTACAAGATTATGCTTTATATTGTTACATTTACTGACGCTGTCAATAGATTTTATTAAATTTTAATTTTCTATTGGTTGTGAACCATGTCGATAGTGTTCTTTTTAGTTAATAAATATACAAATGGTTGTGAACCATGTCGATAGTGTTCTTTTTAGTTAATAAATATACAAATGGTTGTGAACCATGTCGATAGTGTTCTTTTTAGTTAATAAATATACAAATGGTTGTGAACTATGTCGATAGTGTTCTTTTTAGTTAATAAATATACAAATGGTTGTGAACCATATCGATAGTGTTCTTTTTAGTTAATAAATATACAAAAACTCTATGAACTTAATATTAAAGCGACATGTCACAAAAATGCTGACAGATTGTCTACAAACTACATTATTATTATTAATTTTTAAATAGAATAACAAATTCACAGCAGTTGGGACACAAACCAATTGACAGATTCTCTTGCCATAAAATATGGTTATTAGGTTTACAAGGCCAAGATTTTACCAGAATAATAAAATTAATAATAAGATTATTTAATTTACTTCCATAAGACGAAAGAAAATACATTTACAAGACATGGGCAGAAGTCCTTCTGCCAAAAGTTAGTGTACCTACCATACCAGGACAACGCGACTTCACACTTCTTATTAAACTTTTTACTGCTTCAAATAAAAGTGAATTGCATCCATCGTGCAGTTAATAATTTCTATTTTTGGAAAAATTCCAAAGAAATCATGAACTTATTCTATAAATTAGGATTTCTGATTAACTCATTATTCTCAAAGAAAATTTTAACATATTCTTATAGCATTTTTAAGATTCCGTAGATTGAAGATTAAGAGGTACTCTACAATATCAGTGCGAGCTGATGGTACCTTACAAATATCAAACAGTTTCCTGCAGTATTACAATTCGTTTAACCTTCATTTAAACAATCACCTCATTCAGAAAACTTAGCAATTCGGAAACCTCAAAATAACCTTAATCCAAATTCAATTTAAGCGGCCAAGGAAAAAGCAAAAATTTATCTTTTAACCAAAACACAGATAAAGTTTCAATTGTAAAACGTAAAACTAAACACAGAAATAATATGCTCTGCATATTAACTGCATCTTTATATTTTAATTTAGAGTAATTGAGTTAATATATTGTCTGAAGGTAATTGATTAGTATATTGTTCATTATAATTGTAAAAATTATTCTCTCTTAATCTCTAGGATTTCATTTTTATTTTCCTACTTAGTTATTTACTGAATAATTTGTTTTAACAGTGTGCATTTTTTTTTAAATGTATAAAATGGGCACTGACCGTAAATAAGTTGGTTAACCACAATTGTCCCAAAAGAATTCGTCAAAAAAACAAAGAAGTATTGACCAAACAAATAGAAGACACTTCTAGAGAAGTGAAGTTGAGAGATCTGTAATTATAGTCAATCTCTGCAGAATCACTAAGATGTTTACATTAATTATTTTCTAACAGCAAACTCTCTAAGAAAATGTTAAGTTCTTCAGTTTTCACAGTCAAACATTCTCCAAGATTTGAAAAAGTTGACGATTCTAGATCATGTTCCAAGGAACGGAGTTCCTGCCAAAAAAAGCTGAGCCTAGTTTGGGAAATCTTTCATTACCGATGGTTTGTGGAGCTTTTATTTGTATATATAAAAAAAAAAATGTGGACTCCCCAATTAGAGGGGAAAGAAAATTTCCTCCATGGAGGCAGAAAAGGCTACTCCAAAAGCCTTTTGTTAGTTCAAGAGATCACAAAAACCTTTATGCAATCTCAATATTCTTTGTAGTACCAAAAAATCACAGAAGCATTTTATTTAGACTAAATTGAATCAAATTACATCCAAATATTGTCGATACATATTACTCGAAAAATAGTTAAGAAGTAACTTTTTTTAAACTTTATTTATTTATTTAAAACAAAATCAATGTAAGGGCGATCTGAGGCTTACATTCAGTTTATCAGATTATTTTAAGCAAAAACATTTTTTTTTCTACTAATGATCCAAAAATATTTAAACTCTATGTGAGAATAAGAAATAGTGCACAGTTCTCAGGAAGTGAACAATCAGACCTGCATTGTATTTGCATCTCACTTTATGTTTTGAATACAACTCTAGGTCTCCGACCTTACTTCTATTTACTTTTCTTCTATTTATTTATTTATTTATTTTTAATTGAATAATTTGTTATCTAGAGAGCTGTTCATTGACGGTGCTTATATTAAATAAAATGTGTGATTGGAAACCAAAAATAAGTTAAAAGTTCTCTGACAAATTGTGTGACTTATTGCAACAGCAACGTTCCACTTTATTTTTTTTTAAGTTAAATTATTTCAAAAATTTACTGTTTAATTATTTTTTTTTACTAATTTTAGTGGAAAAAAAAACACTTAATCTGTTTCTACTTTATTCTATTTAAATACAAAATTTATTTTATTCTGGTGATGTTTCAAAATGTTGAAGATGAAGTAAACGTCTGTATATTTTTTTCCGGAATATATTTCTGTTTTCAATAGATCTAAAGTTAATTATACCCACACAAAATAGTTTAAATAGATATGATAAAATTGTTAGGCAACAGACGGAAAAATTACTTTTAGTTCATTTTTCACCACTCATTCACTTTGAATGTTTATCTTTAAACACGAAAATTTTATTCCATTATACTTCACTTGTATATTACGAGGGTCGTTTGAAAAGTCCGTGCAAAGTCAGAGAGATAGCACCACTGGCGCGTATCGAGGTTATGTTTAGTTAGTAGCATCTCTTGGAAGGACACCCACCAAGTTTCAGCCAGATCGGTCTATTTCTTTGTGTTTGGCATTCGTTTGAATCGAGGAAGTCGAGTGATTTTCAAAAAATGGACGAAAAAGAATTTCGTGTGTTGATTAAACACTACTTTATGAAAGGCAAAACGCCTCAGGAGACTAAAGAGAAGCTTGATAAACATTATGGTGACTCTGCACCTTCGATTAGAACAGTTTATAAGTGGTTTCAAAATTTTCGGAGTGGCCATATGGGCACAAGTGACGCTGAACGTTCTGGACGCCCTGTTGAGGTTACTACTCCAGAAATCATTGATAAAATCCATGATATGGTGATGGATGACAGAAGAGTGAAGGTGCGTGAGATTGCTAGTGCTGTGGGCATCTCGAATGAACGGGTACATAATATTTTGCATCAACATTTGGAAATGACAAAGCAATCCGCAAGATGGGTGCCGCGATTGCTCACGCTTGACCAAAAACGAAATCGTGTGAAGTGTTGCAAGGACGGTTTGCAGCTGTTCCAGAAGAATCCGCAGGACTTTAAGCGTCGTTTCGTCACTGTGGATGAAACATGGATATATTACTACACTCCTGAGACCAAAGAACAATCTAAACAATGGGTTACCAAGGGGGAATCTGCGCCAAAAAAGGCGAAGACCGTTCCTTCGGCCGGAAAGATTATGGCGACTGTCTTTTGGGATTCGTAAGGAATAATCCTCATCGACTATCTGGAAAAGGGTAAAACTATTACAGGTGCATATTATTCATCGTTATTGGACCGTTTGAAAACCGAGCTGCAAGAAAAACGCCCACGATTGGCCCACAAAAAAGTCCTTTTCCATCACGATAACGCACCAGCTCACACCTCAGCAGTTGTGGTCGCAAAATTAATGGAAATAGGGTTCCAACTCGTTTCACATCCCCCCTATTCTCCAGACTTGGCTCCCTCGGACTACTATTTGTTCCCCAATATGAAAAAATGGCTGGCGGGAAAAAGATTTTATTCAAACGAGGAGGTGATTGCAGAAACGAATGGCTATTTTTCAGACTTGGACAAATCCTATTATTCGGAAGGGATCAACAAACTAGAGCAGCGTTGGACGAAGTGTATAAGCCTAAAAGGAGACTATGTTGAAAAATAAAAAAGGTTTACCCCAAAAAATTAAGTAGTTTTTATTTTTGCACGGACTTTTCAAACGACCCTCGTATGTGTATAAATAAACCCTTCATATCAAAAAATTTGCAGTAATAATTCCTAAAATTTGCAGTAAGAGAAAGAGATGTGCTTATTTTTATTATATTTAATTTACTTGAAGCATACGTTTAATAAAAAAAAAAACTTATTTATATCCAAGAATTATGAGATCAAAGCGTCTGCTTCGCATGAACCATTTTTTTTATAATTTCCCCCCTTGAAGGAGCACACTTGAATAAGCATTATTTTAAAGCTTAAGCTTAGCTAGACTGGAAGGTTTTTTGGCTAAAGTAATCATTCATTTCGTGTATCCTTTGTACTTCAACATGGCTGATTATCAACCACGTGTTTTAGTACCTTATTGACAAATTAAAGCTGAAATATTTGAAATTAAAAAATTAATTGCATTTTATTTCATTTCATCTCTATTAAAGAATTGTAATGGATTTTCAGTAAAATTTAATGAATTTTTTTTTTATTGTTAAATTTTATTACAGAAATATTTTTCTTCATGTTAAATTTATTGAGAGATGACTAGCTTTCTCTGCCAGGAAGAAAAGCTAATTCTATGCAGGTTTTATTCTTTTTCATTAACCCTTAGCGCACATCCGTTTGGGCTATTTGTTTTGTCGTTTCAGAGGCAAATCAATCATCGGCAGTAATGTAAGCGTAGAATCACTCATTTTTTTAAAAAATAAAATGTGTGTAAGATTTTTTGACAACATCTTCGCTTTTTGGTATTTCTCGATGGGGTTTAAAAGTGTTTTAAAGTTGTTTTAAAAATGAACGGAATGAATAGTATGAATGAATAGTACGGAATGAAAAGAAAATAAATTTTGTCTAAGGAATGAAGAAGTTTATTTAAATTCAATTTGTATCAGTAACCGAATGGCTGCAATAAGTGAGTATTTACGCTGATTTGAATAAACTATTTTTTCTTTTATTATTATTTCCGAGATTTTTTAGAATACTTGTAAGTATTAACAATTTATTACTTGTCATGTTTGTGACCAGCGGTTCTCAACCTGTGGGTCGAACGACCAAAACACAGGGGGTCGCCTAAAGCCTACAAGTTATGAATGAAAACATGATTCTTATAAAAAATTTCAAAATGATAATATTCTAACGGTTTTTTGGATTGAATAAGAAGAAAAGTACTATTTTATTATAAATTTTACTCCTCATTAATATTACAGATCATGCTCGAAATGGCCTCCACCATTAGAGATGCATAGACATACTCTTTCCTGCCAATTGTCCCTTACTGCCGAAGAAATAGATTCGGCTTTAACCGAGTTACAGGCATCTATTATTCTCTGCTTTAGTTCATCTACAGATGCAATTCCGGCTTGATTCTGACACACCTAGATTTAGAAATGCTTTTAGGTAAGCAGAAATAAGGAAAGAAAGAAAAAAGTTATGAATAATCACCTTGTTTTTCAGGTATCTCCAAAGGAAATAGTCCTTAGGTGTCAAGTCCTGTGAGAGAGGTGGCCACTGAATCGTAACCCTGTGTCGATACATACCATCAGGCATGTAAAGAGATATCTCGATAGGCAATTTGATGGGCGTGTTGCATGTGATGGGACCTTGGGACACCTTGTATAATTAAATATTGTTTTTGCGATTAATCACTATGTTTAAATTATGTTTGATTTGTAGCAATGAGAATACATAATGCATATCAGGTATTTACATTCCGAATCATAACTTTAGCAAAATTACAGTTATGAAGTAGCTACCAAAATTATTTTTTGATTTGGAGTCACCGCAACATGAGGAACTGTATTGCGGGGTCACGGCATTTGAAAGGTTGAGAACCACTACTGTTTGAGACAAATTCTTTGATAGTATGTCACCGAATTAGAAAATTTGTGGGAGATAGTATAGCAAAGTACCTAGAACTTTTAAATTTTGGAGCAGAAGTTTCTGCAAAAAAAAGGGGCATAGGTGTCTCGCAAGTGATGTCAATGAGTAATGAAAGAAATTTTCTTATTTGAAATACATCAAAACAACCACCACTCTGCTAAGAATTTGGAAAAAAAACAGGCATCTCCTGGCCAGATCATGCAACCGAATCTCCCCAAATAAAAGTGCAATAAATTCTTTTGTGGTCCACCATACAACTTTAAAACTCTTCTTTAACTTATATTACAGAAACATGGAGCAGTCAACTGTCATCAGAAGGTGGATATGGTAGAAACCAAACAGCTACTCATCAAAAAAATATACCTTAACTGATCAGTGGATTGTTTTTTAATGCTTTTTTGTAGTCAAAGATTTGTACAGAAGTTTTTTTTTAATCCAAACGAAAAAATTCATAGTGAAGGAGGTTAAGAAGTATGTCAACATCTGTTTGTTTGTTTTTTTCTGAGTGCTGCCAAACTCCGGAGGGGATTCTCTATTCAGACTATTTTTACTGATAATAGTCAGTGTGCTGTAAGGGGATCTTAGGAAAGGAAATCTAAAGGTAGGCACGACTAAAACCTAGGATCTCCTGCACTGGAGTTCGCTGCTTCCTCAAGTATTTAATGAAATTAATTAGTGCAAAAAAACTAGCCAATTTAGATCTTTGTCATCTAATAATTAGAATTAGATTCTAATTCAGTATTAGGTCTTGAATTTACCGCCGTTTTTAGTTATGCCGTTTGAGATACAACTTCACTTAATTCTCTTAATCTACTATCGTAAGAAAAAGTATAATAATGTGCAGAATTTTGATTTTGAAAATTTGTGAGTTAGAACCTTGAGAATGAAGTAAAAGAAAGTCACCAGATTTTTTTGGGTTGTTTTTCCCCCTCGTGAATGATTTTACAAAAAAGGAAAATCGAATTACTAAACGTAAATAAGTTCCTACTTAATTAAAATCATTTTTTCTAGAAGTACATATTTAAATGCTTGAAACATCTTGGATACTTCTAGAACACTTTGTACAACCAGTAAATTGCGAAGATTGTCCTATTAGAAGAGACTAACTTAATATTAGAACTAAAAGCATCAATTTTCATCCATAACAATGTAATTAAAAAAATAGATAAAATGTCTACGCCTTAAGAAGATGGTTGCAAGAATAAAACCTGATTGGGAAAATTTATTTTTCAAATATATTTCCTCATCAAAAATCAAAGAATTGTAATATTTTAAATCAAAGAGTGTTTCTTAAAATGAAATTAAAATAAAAATAAACCATTTGTATAATAGCGTGGGTACTTAACTTTGATTTATAAAACATTCAGGTACACGCCCACGTACTACTTACAACAAATTAAAAAAAATGGTTGAATTTTCAAACAAACAAAAAAATCAGTGCTAAAGTAATTGTTTTTTAATCTGTTAAACAAAAAAAAAAAAACAATAAAATAAATAGTTTAACGTAATATATAAAATGGAATAGGGTGAGATTATTAATATGATGCTCACCGCTTGATGTTGTCCTAACGCTGGGTATTGTGCGAACTGGCCGCAGAACACAAGAGTTCAGGATTATTAAAGGGAGTGAAGGCTCTGAGATGGTTGCCATGGTGACCAGCATGGAGAAGGGAGCTAACTGATCCATATTTCCACACAGTGCCAGAGAATGCCAAAGGAGTACCTCTCTCCCATCTAGTCCTAGAATTGGACCAGGAAAATTTGTGGGCTTTTTTTTTTATTTTCCTTTAATTTTTCATTCATACAATGAGTTCATCTACTTCAAAACCACTTCAAAGAAAATGAAAAATAATGATAGCAATTGAATTTGAATAGTGGATGGTTTGGGCTAAATTGATTGGTGACCTCTAAATAAAAAACCAAACTATGACGGTTTTTGTAAGTAATTGGTTTGAAATAATAATTTCAATTTTTTTTTTTTTTAAATAATGAAATATGGCCCACACAGTTTCTTTGGATTCTAATTATTCTTAATGGAAGTTTTCTATATTTATAAATTGTTCATAATATGGTCCTTTAATGACCAGTGTTAATTTAATTTTATTTAAAACTCAATTGAAATCTAATAATTAGAACCTAATTAGATTTCCTAGAGGATATGGAATAGGTAAAGAGAACATGCAATATACATATCTCTCATTGTAATTAGTTTGACGTCTGTACTGCTCTAATTATTGGTCTTAACTACAAATATTGTGGTACACGCATGAATTTCTTGTAGCGCAATCATTGCAACATAATGATGGGGATTCAGATCAAAATTTCTGATTAAGATATATTGGTCTAGTATCTTCTAACTTCCTTTCCTTGAACATGAATCAAACTTATATAAATATGATAGATTTATCATACGGAATCAGTTCTGCACTTTAAGTGAAAAGCGATGAAATTATTTTCCACATTTTTTTAACGGAGAAAAACTGCATTGTGACCAAAATAGTACAATTAAGGCCCTTTCTGATGCCGAGTATGACCATGATTAGACTACTCACCCAGCTTCTCTACTGGAGGGGTGATGATCAAAGAAGAGTGGGGCGCAGGCAGACAGGGATAACCACTTCAAATTGCTAACAAACATAACCTCCCACAAGTGATGGAAACCACGGCTCTCTAGTACAAGTTCTAGGAAGAGAATAACCGGCAATTCCATCACACACACACATAATCACACCCATCCCCACAAACGCCGTTCTCGGATATTTCAAAGATGATACTCCAAATTTGGGAGACTTCTGGGGGAAAATGGCAAATATGTTGTTGTATATGTAGGTTTTTAGAAATAGTAAAGTATGTATTATTCGGCGCTCTGCAGCTACGCCAGAGAAATAGTAACATATTTGAGGCGGAAAACTAGGTAATATTGTTTTTTATTGTTAAATAAATCAGTTACATAACAATTGTCCTTCAAACCTTTTATTCTACAACATGGATGCTAAGTAAAAGTTCTTGTGATAGCGGTATACTGAACTATATTTTCTTATTTTCAATCAATCATTGTCCATGCACTGGTTGCCTTCCACATAGAACAGAAGGACAAACAAAATAAATTCTCACAAATATAACAAAACAAATGTGAGAATGTCATTAGAGCCTTATTAGGGATAATTTGTGGTACCAATTCATGAAAATAGGCAAAATTATTTTCAATTTAAAAGTATATGGTAGAACTACAAGAGGTATGTTTCAATATAGAAATAAAAAAATTAAAAATTATTACAATGAATCAAAGCGGAAATTCAGAAACGTTATACTACGAAAAGAGAATAGTAAACATAGGTAAAAGAGAATAAAAAAGATGGTGACCTACTAATTGTTTATTACTAACCGTTTTAATAATTCTATAGGAATTCCCTAAATGATAAAAAGTAAAAAAAAAGAATATCGCCGTTTTGACCTTGCGAAGAATCTAACTTGAATAACTAAAATAAAATAATGAATAAATATAATAAGATCGCTCACACAAATTTATTTTACTGTAATCCTCACGATTCTCTTCAATCTTTGCATTAATACTGTATGTTGTTAGATGACTTCGTAAAAAAAGTTCAGTATAATAAAAGGACTTTTGAATTTCAGGCTGACGATTCGAAAATGCTAAAAAGGAGTCGTTCAATAGATTCATACGTCTGGAATTTTAGCAACATAATCCATTCATTTATCCTACATAGTTCAGTGACACCGTACCATTCAATAAAGGTGGCCCACTCTCTCCAAATGTTTGCCTTAAAGAAAATTTCATGGAAAAATTTTCCAAAGTTATGGCTACAGTTATAGAAGGTTATAAGAGTAGTTAATATATGTAATTGTTACAATACAAAACAAAAATAACAACTGTAGTGCTTTTCAAGAAAACTAAGTATATGTTGAGCTGGAGAAGAATGCTAGAAGTGTTACGAGGATGGATTTGCTAGTCAGTAACAATTCGAGGGCAATCAGCTGAGATTGTAAAACTTTTCTTTTAAGCTCAAAAATCAATTTTTTTTTTTTTGTAGTTCTCTTTTCGTTCAATACAACTTACTGAACATTTTTCAAATGAGTGAATTTCATCTCTGAGGGACTATTTTGGAAGGAATAATTTTCAACAACGGCTGCTATAGTCTCAACATTTGGTGCAAAGATGACACTTCCCCTTAATTTCTTTAGTTTTGGGAATAATCTGAAGTCAGTGGCTAATCTAGTGAAGTTCTTACTTAAAATCCCTCAGCTTCCGTTTACCTAAACACCTATGTGGGCATATGAATTGGTCCACAAGTATTTTTTAAAATTTTACAACGATTTAGGTCGAAACATTTTTGAGGATTATTCTATAAAAAAAATTTTTAGAAATAAAATTATATTCTTCAAGGAATTTGCACATTACAAAATTTATAAATTACAATTTTTGTACGTAACATTTTTGTTACATAAATAATGTTTAATTAATTTTTTTAGGCACATAATACAGACTTAAAAATTCTCATATCACATTTCTTTATAATCGAATTTCATAAAATAATTACATTGATTGTGATTATTTCAATTACTACCAAAAGTAACTACATAAACATTATAATGGCTAACTAAAAATCTTATAAAACAAATAATAGGTTCAAAGAAATTAATTAATAATAAATATATTCACAAGCAACTAAATTACTTATGAAGTTTTATACAAAGGTAAAATTAACTAGTTCAAATGTGAATTAAAAAACTTTGAAAAAATTTCTTCAGCTTATCATAAAACTATGAAAAATCAAGAAAACTAAAAGAGAAAAATCCATTAAATAATTCTAATTTTTTAAACTATCAATTCATGTATTGTACAATCCTTACATAATGATTGAAATGTGCATTTATAATATATACACATCTATAAATGTATAGATATTTATAAATGTATCTTTACATAAATATATCTTATTATGTATTTGGACACGCACGAGGTCTGTTCAAAAAGTATCACGAATTTTGAATTTCCGCGGGTTACGAATATTCGATTTTCTATTTTTTATGGCGTTATGTTGCTACTCATGTCTCTCACTTATGCCGACAAGTTCGGCCATTTTTAATTTCAGTTAATTTTTGACAGCTGCTTTGCTTGCGCGTGTTTTGGCTCGTCTTCAATTTTTGCCTATTCCAAAAAATGGATCAAAGAATCTGTATCAAATTTTGTGTGAAAAACAAAATTAAGTGATATATGGTGAATCTACCTTGGACCGAAGCAACGTTTATCGGTAGTACAAAATGTTCTCGGAGGGACGCTCGAGCACGTCAACAACAGACGAAAACATTGATGAAGTGAAGTAAATAGTATTGGCCAATCGTCGAATCATCGTTAGAGAAGTTGCTGAGGACCTAAACATATCGATTGGCTTGTGCCATTCGATTTTTACCAATGATTTGGGCATGAGACGGGTCTACCCGCGAAATTCGTACCAAAATCGCTCAATTTCGAGGCGAATTTTTGGCCAAAACCAAACACACTAATGATGCCGCAGCCACCGTATTCCCCACATCTGGTCCCCCTGTGACTTTTTCTTGTTGCCGAAACTGAAGAGGCCCATGAAAGGACGACGCTACAGCTACGATTGAGGAGATAAAGACGGCATCGAAGGAGGAGCTGTACAAGATCACAAAAAATTATTTTTTGAAGTGCTTCGAGGATTGGAAAAAAGGTTGGCACAAGTGTATAATATCTGATGGGGATTACTTTGAAGGGGACAAAATAGATATTCATGAATAAATAAATAATTTTTGAAAAAAACACAAAATTCGCGATACTTTTTGAACAGACCTCGTACACATAAATAAAGGGGCAATTTTCATTTATTTTCAAATTCCTACATTTTCATTATCGAATGAATTTCATGAAGAAAACTGAGAAATACGTTGGAAATTATTGTTTGACAACGCAAAACATAATTTTCTTTTTAGTTCCTCCGCTGAGGACATTAGTGCCAAAATATAATTATTAGTACGTTTTGAAAAAAACAATATACACCATAGCTTTGAAAGTGGAAACCTATTCATCATGTGATTTCTGCTGTAAAATCTCTGAACAGTAAACATTCAGATTGTATCACAATAAAGTTGTA
This sequence comes from Rhodnius prolixus, assembly GCF_049639745.1. NCBI lineage: Eukaryota > Metazoa > Arthropoda > Insecta > Hemiptera > Reduviidae > Rhodnius > Rhodnius prolixus. The sequence goes on along the minus strand of NW_027411582.1, from coordinate 15,197,996 downwards.
GAAAGTATTCTATCTCTAAATACATTTTTTGTTTATATATTTTCAACATCAATTTTGAAATAATTAATAATAAAACAATTTTAGTGTGGTTTAAGATCAAATATTTCTATAAGTAATGGTTCAACCTGACTTGGATTTACATCCAAATAGACTCTCACATATTCATCATTCAACTGTCTCAATTCTGACATTTTCCAAATTAAATGATCATAAAGTTCTTTTGCATCTCTATAACAGTAAATACTTTCCAAATATCTTTGGAGTAGCTCGTAGTATGTACCCTGGAATTAGATAAACCAAAAATTAATTTAATGAGATGAAGATTTTTAATTATTTTATAGGCTAAAAATGTAATTGTTATATTAACGATTAGGTGTCATGGATGGGTTAAATATAAATATACCTAAATCTTTAATTATTCTTACAAAAAGTAACCTGAAATTTCAGCTGATCAAAATTAATTTTATTTATATATAACTCTTTGGGGGAAAACCCTGCGACTTTTTCTGGATTTTTCTAGAACTAAATAATTCGTAAAATTATTAATAATTAAAATTAATTGTATTCAAGCATTAAAATGTAAACATTTGTAAACTAAGGATGATATTTATACGCCTGATGTTGAGTAATGATATTTAAGCAATAAAATGTAAACATTTGTTAACTAAGGATGATATTTATACGCCTGATGTTGAGTAATGATATTTAAGCAATTAAAATGTAAACAGTTGGAAACTAAGAATGATATTTACACGCCTGATGTTGAGTAATGATATTTAATCAATAAAAATGTAAAAAGTGTGGAAACTAAGGATGATATTTATACGCCTGTTGTTGAGTAATGATATTTAAGCAATTAAAATGTAAACAGTTGGAAACTAGGATGATATTTACACGCCTGATGTTGAGTAATGATATTTAAGCAATTAAAATGTAAAAAGTTTGGAAACTAAGGATGATATTTATACGCCTGATGTTGAGTAATGATATTTAAGCAATTAAAATGTAAAAAGTTTGAAAACTAAGGATGATATTAATACGCCTGATGTTGAGTAATGATATTTAAGCAATTAAAATGTAAACATTTGTAAACTAAGGATGATATTTATACGCCTGATGTTGAGTAATGATATTAAAGCAATTAAAATGTAAAAAGTTTGGAAACTAAGAATATACTTTACTCACCTGATGTTGAGCAATGATCACTTTATCTTCAAGATGATTTCTGGTAGGATCAAATAATGCTATAGCTATTAGTAAACAAATTACTGCAGTATCTCTGGATGCTCTAGTATCAAAACTTCTAAGAAATGCTTCATGCGTTTCATATATATTTCCTCTAGCTTCTTTTAAAACTTCAACTTTTATTTGAGACATTCTGTCTTCTGTATGGGGTATCTACAGCAGAAAATAATATCAGAACATTGATCACACTTACATTATACAGTTATTAAATAGAATAGTCTTATTTTCATATACTGCTCCCAACGAGATACACCAAATGTGTACTTTAAAGTCGAATTATAAATCAAAGAGCCTAAAAAGATGATAACTTAGAATTTTATTTTTCATTTTAATTTTTGACTAATTTTTTTTTTGCATTTTTTGGTGATTTAGTCCAATTTGTGTGATCGCAATAATCACAACAAAAAGCTGGGAAACAAAAAAGAACCAATCATAATTTATTTTAGAGTTTTAATTTCTTAATAAATTATTTTTAAAGCTGTGATCTTAAATTACCTTCTTTTTTATTATAATAAAAATATTGATACTACAAAACAAAAAAGTGTCCAATTCAATTTGTCAATAATAGCTATCAAATTCCCCCATATTACCTAATATTAAAAATAAAAATAAATTAATTACAGATAAAACAAGTAAAATAAACACAGGTGGCTAACTCCACTTAACTGGAATGTTATTTTTAATATTATTAATACTAAATACATTACTGATCATATTTTAATTTCTCTTTATTTTAGATTTGATATCTTTTTTTTTTATTATTATTAAAGCGAAATATCTTTTCAAAACGAGGTGAACAAAGAATTTAAAATAAAAAAATTAGATAATATCTAGAGTGAATCACTCAAATAACTTTCTCTTTCTGCCATTTAAATTTATAACATTTTTCAAATCTATTGTTTCAATATTTATGGTTATAAATCAATCATTTATCAGAAAAATGTTTAATTAATCATTAAAAAATGATTGATTCAATTAAAATCAACCTACCTTCCAAGAATTTCTATCCGCATCAAATGTTGCTACACTTCTTAAAATCATCATTTGTGTACATCCTTGTTTTAATAATGATAATTGATCCTCTTGGCACAATGTTCTGAAAGCATTAATTCTTTTGCACATTTTGATTAATCTTCTTATTGCTAATGCTGTTAAATTTATAACATCTAGCAAATTTTTTGAACCACAACTCTGCAACAAATCCGTTTATATAGAAATACATAGGGATTTACTTGGACAATTAATGATCTAAAATTAACTTTTTATTTCTTTCTTAAACTAACCTTAAATTCTTCTCCTAATAAATTGCTAATTTCTTGATCTACCGGTGCGTCTAAAGCTTTGTTAGCAATGACTAAATCTTCTAATAATGTTCTATGTGCCGAATTTAAAGGAATACAACCATCAATTTTGCCTAATAGCCTAAATAATAAGATTTAAAGAAAAAATTGAATTAAGAATTCAGTATAAGCCACAAAATATGTGATAAAAAATAAATATACTAGGGACTTACCATGGAGAAGTTGGACTATTTAAATTTAAACCAAAAGATGGCGAAACAGCTGGTGTTAAATAAACGTTTGGTTGTAAGAAACATGACATAATGCAAGCACAATCACTATTCTGTGATAAAGGTTCCGTTTGTATACCACAATCAACGGTATCCACAGTTGTTTGTGTACCTTCATTAACAGTAGTATTATTTCCAGTAGGAGAATTAACTTTTTTCGTAGTGCTATTAAAACAGCCTAGTTTAGCTTTATTCGCTTCAATTTTACGTCTTTTTCTTTCTTTATCCGCTTCAGTCATTATTAACTCACGTTTCATTCCCACAACGTAACATTTGGCTAGACGACATCGCTGACAGAAGCGTCTTGTAATACTGGTTATCTGACAGGATTCTTTAAATGGGCAACGCAATTCCTAAAATCATAAATGGTTTTTAGTTTTTTTCAAAATCAATAAAAACTGACTAAGAATACATCATTACTTACATACTATCGGTCTATTCTATACACAACACTGGAGCAATTTTTTGTAAAGAAGAAATTCCATAAAATATTCCCAATAAAAACACAAATTTTAATCTTTAAATTGGCGGATAGTAGCTATTCTTTCCAAGGCCAAATATTTCCTTTAATTTCCCTGACTTTAGCTGTCACGAAGTGGTTGCAGGTACCAATAAACATGTTTTATAGTTAGGACACTAGTCTAGGATGATCTGCTACCTTGATTTGGCCTATCTAAGAGCACTGTGATGGCCGAAGGCTTACACCCGCGATTTCTGACAAATCAGGTGACCTTACAAGTCAGGGGATCACTAATTTCAACCATTTTTTTTTTAAATCTTTTTTTGGTGAATGTACAGCGAAAAATATCAGAAACGAGTCCGAGCGTTCGCTCTAGGGATCCATCCAGCTGCCGGTTCTCAGATTTTCTCATTCTAGGAGCTTTTTTCAGGTCATTGTCCGGTGATGTCTACTGAGAGAACGGCAGGTTTACTGAAAAAAAGCTCTGGGCGCCAATGAAATCATATGTTTATGCGCCATATAAAAAAATAATAATAATAATTTAACATTTAATTATTATAACGTTCTGATAAATCGTATTAATTTTCTCTTTGACAATGGAATCAAAATTTACACGAACCGAGCAATAATTCTCTTAAATATCTGAGCACAAACAAGAGTATGTTTGTTCTAGCCGAGAGTTGGGATTGGTAATTAGATGCTCTTCGATCGAAGAGGATGTTTTGAAACAAAAAATCAAGAATAGAAGCGAGGGTCTAGAATAACACAACCATTTCATTTCATTAGTCCAATCTGGCGCAAAAGTTGAATTTATCTTTTCTGTTTGTTTAATTTTTATTACTTTTCCGAATATGGAATAATAGATACAGACTCCAATAGTTTTCCAAGTTAATGGAAGCTACCCACAATTTTAAAGCAACTGAATAAATTTTCGGGTTAAAAAAAAATGGATGATCAGTAGCGGCAGCGAATAGTGCAACCTATTTAAACTAACAAAATAATCACAAAAACCAGGTTTTTTAGTCGTTCATTAAAAGTTACCGGATATAAATTTGTTCATGACAAGACAGAATTTTTTTTTGAGTTCAGCATTAAAAATTAAAGCATTCGATTCAAGTATAGCTAATTTGCGATGGAGCCCGTACATTAAAAGTAGCCAAATTTAAAACTAGATTTCTTTTCCTAAGCCCAACTTGAGAGTAAGTTGGCTGGAGCTTGCAAAACGGAGGGGTTTCTTCTACAAGTTCTACAAGGGGTAAAAACTCTTTGGAAGGGTTCCTGGACACACTACTTATCGTGAGTCTAATCTAATTTTTACAGCTTCGATAAAGGTTTTCTAAATATTAAATTCCTTTTAATAGTTTGTACCATCTGAAAGATTTTAGTCGGCGGAAAGATGACTACCTCTTAAGAGCAAATTACTGCTGGAAAACAGGATTTTATTTGAAATCAAGGTTATAGTGCTCAACATACTAGCAGTGGTTTCAAATATTATTAAATATGTAAAACTCTTATATATAGGCAATTAGTTGTAATATAATATAAATAAGTTATATGTTACTGGGACAGAGAAAACATGCACTTTGGATGTGGGCTTCATTATGCCTAATCCAGATTTGTCTGTATATTTGACAAATTAACAATATTAAGCCTTAGAATGCATTGACGCTTGAATTTTACGAAATTAAAAAAGAGCGTGACTGGAAAAAGAAATTGTATATGGTAGTGAACAATTTCACTAAAACTATTATTTTAAATTTAAGAAAAAAGCTCATTCTGCTTACCTAAAGAAGCGACAGAACCTTTTTTTTTATTATTCTTAATAAATAATAAAATACCTTATCTTTTAGAGCGTTTCTTCGAAAAAATGCTTTACAAGATTCACAAGTTACTGCATTAAAGTTATACCCAAGAGCAACATCACCACAAACTGCGCAAGTTTTGTTATCACTGCATTTGAATATATCACTAGGAACTGCATCCATAACTGACTCAGTTAATCTAAGTTTACAATAACAATATAAAAAAGCAAGTAAATTATTAGGCAATAAATAAAGAAGATAAATACAAGTTAAGAGCGCTATCAGTTCTGCAGATTATCATGTATGATAACAATCTTAAAATAAAATCATTTCTGATAACTATCTTGAATTAAATAGTAATCATTAAATTTTCCAAATGTTGATACAAATTTAGTAATGAATTTGATTACTTTCATTCTATTTCAAGACGGGTGCCTTAAGACCTGGGCTCCTTCATTCGATTTGGTCAATACCGTAATGAAGCTAACTATACATAGAAACATAACTATCACGTATATGTAAATGAAACATTCATATACTTGAAAATAAAGTGTATACATACTGTATGCTGTGCACTACTACTGTAGTTACTGCTAGAACTTCTCCAATGTCGATTCATTCCCCAACTCAAGAAATGATTATAACAGAAATAAAAAGTGTAAACCACCTATCATTGGGCACTAAATTATTCACTTATTTAAAGATTTTGACAACAAATCGTGTGTTAAATTATAAATTAAAATATATCCCTCCTGTATTAAACATTTTCAACTCGGAGCAACAAGTTTTTTATCACACAAGGTCAAACTCAAATCATAATAAATACTAACATCAGCTGGTCTTGTGTCATATATAATTTTTTTTGGATTATCGATAATATCGAGAGTTGGAATAACAACTTTCGCATTTATTTTAACAGTTTTTATTTTGATAACTTCTGAATCCTAAATACTCCTCCTTTTCTAACTCTATCTTATCCTATCTCTCTATTATTAGCTTTTAATTACTATTATTTAGAAAACTTAAGAATCGAAATAAAAGTTTCGATATTTCACGCCTTGAGCAGTCCCATCTGGATATTGTTCTTTATGTATGTATGTACATACTTTAAAATAACTTTTTTTGCTTGACGTTAATGAAAAGAACATATATTACATCATGGTACTCTTTTAGGCTTTTCTTGGTTAACAATTAACGGAATCTCAAAACAAGTTTCGTTCTTATCCCAATCATTTTTAAATTATCTAAAGGATTATGAAATTATGAAAACCGTTTCTTCTTACCCAGATTTCCGCAGTCGTCCCGCAAAGCTACGATTTTATAATTTATTACATGTTTTTAAAGAGAAAATTGATTAAAGTATGTTAGCTATCCGTCTCCGTTGGATTACAGGATAGAACACGTTCACGTAAAAAGAATGTCCTAAATTTTGCCATAATTGAATCAATGAAAATATGGTTAGATCCGCATTGCAGGATAATGTAGTTGATTTTACCCATCGGAGATTGCTGGTTTATTGTGTCACTGACCGGTTTCAGACTTTCATCCATCATTAGAGGTTGATAGAGGATTCGACTTCACTTATGCTTCCGTCTTCACATTACACTTGTTGAGTCAACCTCTTGATGCATGAAAGTCCACAACGAGTAAGTGATACAAAAAAACAAGCTTCGACGGATAAAGTTGATATATGCTGTTCACCTGGTGCTTTCACATAAACGCTGTAATTTAAATATTACCCCTGAATTCTTAGTCATCAAGTAATTCAGCTACTGCCACTTCTTTAAGGAGTATAAGCAACCGAGAGAAATCAACTTGCAAAGTTACCAGCAAAAGTATTCGTAAGATATCTTCTTCAAAATTAAAATTACATAACTTCTTATCTAAATATTGTTCTAATATTATATGGAAAACAGCGCCCTGTTAATCGCATATAATATGTACATTTATTGATACTAACAAAAGTGTTTTAATAACAATATCTAAATAAAATTGGACATAATTTTTGTTTCTAGCAAGAGTTACTAAGTGTAAAGCTATAGATTTAATTTTAGATAGAAACATAAATATTTTCTAGTATATGTGAAAACGTTTTTTTGAATAATATGATCAGTATTTGAGATGTCCAGATACATTTTTCAAATTAAAGTTTGCAAACATATCGAAGGATAAGGAAAGTGACGATAAAATATTCTGTACAAAATAATATTTGTTTTTGCTAGAAACCTGATTAAAATTGGTATAACATAAAAGTGTAAAATGTTACAATAAAATTTTTACATTAACACTTTTTTGCTACTAGTTTCTTTACTGTGATAACATTAAATTAGGAAGAGATTCTAATTATGTTATTCTAAAGTCTTAGGAATAGCGTAGAAGGTAAAGCATAGATGCAAGTGCATTCAGCATTAATTAGGTGTAATGAAATAAACTATTCATATTGATTCATCCGGAGCAAGAAAAAATGATGGCAAATCTGGGTAAAAAAAAATAAATTTCTTTTCCCAACTGAAATAAATGTTCCAAGATCCGCTAATCTGTAAGAATTCTGAAGTGCAACAATACAGAATGCAACGAAAGAATAACCTTGATTTAATGTATTCCTTTTAAATAAGGTCATTTAGAAGAAGTAAAAAATTAATATTTAAGGAAATAAATAAAAGAAGAAAAAAAAGGTAAACTTGTTCCAAAAATTCTTACTAATAATGCAATAAATAACTAATGTAATAATTGCTATTATATAAATTAAAGTAATAGGCTGTTAACCTAATTGTTTTGCTGACCTATTTTATTTTGTTCAGAAATATGCTAAGGTAAGTAAATTTTCTAAAACACAATATAACAAGTTAGTTTTAAACTTCCTTTAGTAATGTCAGTTCTGTTTTTGATGTGCTATTGTGAAGTGAAATTATTCTAACCAATTGAAAGACTTCAATTCAAATAAGGTACTTTTTTTTAACAAATAATAATAAGGCATCAATTTTCATGAATATTTGATTTAAAAAACAATAGTTCTTTTTCAAACAAAAAGTGTTTTAGGTTCATCTTTGTACACACATAGGGAGGGCATCTATTATCTATGTATATCTAGGGGAATATATCTATTATCATTTAAAAAGTGAATTTTACCTTAATAATTATTTAGTTACTAATTATTCCTTTCTGTTTGTAACATTTGAGAGCAAAAACGTTTTACTACAGTTATTCTAGAACAAACAACAGCAGTTATTTTTAAAGCATCTGGCATTCAATACATTATCACAATATTTTCAACCTTTAGAATAAAAAAAAAAATAAATGTTTCTAACCGTATAAGAAAAAACAAACTCATCCGAAATCCTGCTTACGAAACTACAGACTCATTAACAGCAATTTGTTGTAGCAAAACGGGTTCGAATCCAGCTGCTGGCCGTTACATTTCCTCTTTCTGTGAGGTTCTTACAGCCTACTGTCCAGTAATGGATAATATTAACTGTAACGAGAGAACCCTCGTCGAAGAAGTGTATGAAGGAATCTGAGCCAATAACCTCATATGTTGATGTGTTTTAGATTAAAAAATAAAATAAAATAAATGAAGTTCCTAATCAAAAATATGATATATAGAAAAAGATGTTACCCATTGAAAAATTAATCCTTAAAAAAAAATGTTCCAGCTTAAATAAATATTAGAAAAAAATAACACAAAAAATTTTGAGTTGCTGAAAAGAAAATTTATGAGAAAAGCTGACGGTTTGATTGTACATATCTTTTGTTGTAAACATTGAATCACAATTATTTCAATCTCTTCAAACTCTTCTCCTAAATCTGAATATCTATTCATTAAGAAAAGTACAGCATTCTTGTATTTCGAAAATAATTACATCAAATATATTTTCTAGATGGACTGGAGGTGGTTACTGGTGATAAGTACAATTTACTTTCAACAAGTACACTCTATTCAGGAAATTACAACTCAAATTAATACAAAAAAAATAATTCATTATTTACCAGATAGATTTTTAAGTATGTCTTTAGATCCATTTACTATACTAGCGGCTGGACCCTTAACGTAAGTAATGAAATCATATAATGTACTTTACTAAATAATAACGGTTGGTGGTTGGCAGTAAAACAAAATGGAAATTGCAAAAAAATAAATATTTTTATTCGACTATATTTATGAGTAGCTAGGTTTTAATGTTTAGTGAAAACATTTAATTAAATACCTATATCTACTTTTTTAAATTTCTTTCGTTTAAAAAATTTGGGTGTATTTGATTCCCTGCTCTAGATTTTCAGTAATGTTCATATATTTTTTCTGATACTACTATCTTACAATCTGCTTTACAGATTTTCTAATTCATGTATTTATGCATATAAATAAATCATTTTAATTTTTATCCGTGGAAAATGCTTTTTGTAGGCAAAATTCTTTGAAAATGGCTCAAGGATTGTCACCATGTTTAGTAAGAATTGGTGGTAAAGGTACAAATATTTTACAATTTGGTAAAGAATTTATGAAGGACAACAATACTATATCTGGTAAAAATTTACTTACTTTTTATAAAACATTTAATACTTTTACTGAATCATTAGAGAAAAGAAAAAAATAATTGTCTCTATTTATAAACAATTATTTTTAGAATCACAATGGGACTCTGTTTACAAATTTATCAAAGACGCCGGAATGGATTTAATTTTGAGTTTAAATCCGACACATAAAGTGCAAGGAGTTTGGAATTCACAGAATTCTTTAGAATTGATTTCTTATTCAGCTGAGAAAGATTTTGATTTAGCTTGGCAACTTGGATACGGTAAACTTTAGATTTATTACCAAAATTAGACGTATCTTTTAATACTGAACTCTAGCATATTTGAGTGTATTCTTTGACATTATTTTATTTATTTTAATTAAGAAAAAATCATGCAAACAGTTTTTCTCTCAATAGATATTCAAAGTACAAACGCATCAGGAACAGAAGTAGGCCGTAATTTAGTCAGGTTGAGAAAAATTTTGGATGGATTTCCTAAATATGAAAGAAAAGTAATATTCGGACCGGATATTACATGGATTGATGGTGTTTATCAAATGCCGTTTCTTAAAGATATGTTAGAAGAAGCTGGTGCAATGATTTCTTCATTAATTATACAACCGTAAGTTGACAGCAAATTATAATTTTACTTGTGTGGACTAGCTGAATGGTTAGAGCAAAGATTCCCAAGCGATCCTTAGTTGTAGTCTATCTGCTTGCCTCTAGATTATCTCTTTTTAAAAAGATCTCAAATAAAAGAAGTAGATTTATTAAGTTGGCATTGTTATTTCTAAATAAACACGTTGGACTTTAATATTCATATATTCGCTATAACAGAATAAAAAAGCTTGACGCCACAACTGCTTCACTACTGTCCTATTATGATAATTGTTCCCTAAGAAATGAATTACAAAATAATCAGAATAACATATGTGTATTACGCACAAGATTAATGAAACCTCAAATTCACAACCTCTAGCCTAAGGCATTATTCATAAAGCATAATCATGGATGTGTTGTTGCATCCTCACGGGCAAAGTAACCCTTCTAAGTACTTGAATATTGGGCTTCCCTTGTGTAGAATACATTTTTCTATTTTTAATATTCCTTTAATGGTAGCGAATAACCTGTCTGGTGGTATGAGCAGCTTTATTTCACCTAAAAATGATTCCACATTCGCAGCCCTCGGTCACATGATCTTTTTAACTAGATGATAATTGTGGTTATGCTCAATATGAAACATTATGGTTAGTTACTAAGGCTAACAAAAAAAAATTAATCCTGTAAATGACAGATCCTCCAAAGCCTTCTGTCCAAGGGCTGAATGCGTATTAATTTAGACTTAGTTGCAATGAAATCAATTATTTTTCAGTGACTTTCGCGAAGAAAATGAAGATTCAGCTATAAAAATAAATGCCATCATGTCAGAAATGGATAACGTATGGAACAAAGATAATTCAAAGACAAGTATTGCTGGTGCTAAAAAACCAATATGGTTAGGTGAGTTTTGGTTAAGAATTCAGATTCCATTATCTAATTTTTACTAATATGTTAAAATTAAACTAGCAATCTTTAAGCTAGTATTAACTAGAAACAATGATTGAAATAGAATCAAATTTCTTTTAGCTGAACCTACGCCAAGTAAAGGAACATTCTCTGATGCAATGATACTGATGAAAAGATTAGGTTCTGCAGCAAAATCTGGTTGTCAAGTATTTTTTAGGCAACCAGGAGTTACTGCACTTAAAACTCCAACGCCTGTAAGCATAAAAAAAAATTTTTAAATACTTTATTTATTTGTATAAATAATTATACTTACTTATTATTGTAGGAATTCTGGGCTTCCATGTTGTACAAATCTTTAGTAGGACGTGGAGTATTAGAAACAAAAATAATTTCTAATGATGGAAATGATTTACACATATTTTCGCATTGCATTTCAAACATTTCTCAGCATAAGACTATCATAGATGAAGGTAATTATGTTTTGAATAGAGCTGAGATCTATTTCTATTTAGTAATAGCGAAACCCATATCTATTTTTCAGTAAAAGTAATTTGGCTCATAGATTTGTTGTTCAAGCGGCTTTAATATCAATTTTCTGGGCAAAAATTTATAATGAGAATAATCATTTTAGTTCTTTTATGGCATAGAAAATGAGAATCATAAATGAACCATCTTAAATTATTTCTGTATTTTTTTGTTTTATTTACTGCTATTCTCCCAAGTAGAATATAATAGGGGAATCATTGTTTAGATTAATATATTTTTATTCAAAAATACTTGCACTGCATAAGCAGGAACTATACTCTTCCTTGAACCCATAGTTTGGGATTGAGAACAAGACAAGAGCTTTTGCAGAGGAGGTTCACTTTAGTTTTAGTACCATAACAAACAGTTATTCAACTAAATTAAAACAATGCTTCATATTAAGCTGACTTTTTTACACGTACTCGGCAGAAAACTAATGATAACTTTAAAATTATCAATTTATTTGTGTTTTGATGCACTATTTTGCAGATATGGACTACGATAAAACTGCCGTAACGGTGTTTGGTATAAATGAATCACCAGATCATATTAAAATAAATTTAAAAGCCAGCAACAAAGATGAAGAGATACATTTGTACGCACTGACTTCTGGGAAACAGAAGAAAGTCCACGAATATCCTGAGTGAGTTTAATTTTTAGCAAAAGTAATTTTATAGTAGGTGTTTTATTGCCAATAATTAATTTTTTGTTTTCCAATAATTATTGAGCTCTGAAGTTCAGAATAAACTTCTTTTTTTTTCTCAATAACATCTGCATCATCTATTGATGAAATAATTGCCATAACGAAATCCTTTTAATGTGAGTTATATTAAAACTAATCAACAAAAATTAGTGGTAATATTTACCGAACTCTCAGGCACCAGTCTTACAAATAGTTAAATAATGTTTTGATAAAGTGCCTTCTCTTATTTCTCTCTTTGCAGTTTCAAATAATCCTATGGCTGCAAACTTTGTAACTTTCCTGTTAAAAATAATAGACCATTTTTCCACACGCATCATGACTTATGTACGTGTCGTTTCTAAGAGAAATATACTGTTATCCCTTTGATTCTGCGTGACCCTTAATTTTTTTTTCTGCAAATAGTACCCTGTTGTTATGCCCTTAACTAAACAATCCTTTAATAATAATTAAAGCAATTTTTTTTTAATGAACAAATGCATTTTTTTTCTTCCTAATAAATTATTTTGTTGCAGGCCAACAATGTTAAATGGCCAACAATTGAGAATGACTTCAACTGGAGATTTTCCTTCATTTTCTCCAATAATTCGAAAACCTGGCAAAGATACCATCATCTCAATTCCACCTTTATCTATATTCTTTTTAGTCATGCCAAATATTAAAGCTAGAACATGTACTTCCATACCTTTAATCACAATCGCTCCAGGAATGGAAAATTTGACTAATAATATAAAATTTATATCTAGTGACTCAGAAAGAACTATTTCATTAGAAAAATCTCTTGAAGAGTCTGTTGAAAAGAGTGGTAATGAAAAACGTTCAATAGTAAGTCTTCGAAAGAGGCAAATAAATGATCCACCTTTAAGTAGATTGGATGAAATAACAGAAAAATACCGATCCCTGACTAGATCTTTATTGGCTAGATTTCCCAGAAGGTCCAGGGAAAATCAAAGAAGAAGAGACGAATTGAACAAACAAGATGATCTGCCAGTAAAATATATAACCTTCAATGACAACAGTTGGTTAAATAAATTAAAGGAGACAATAAGTAGCATCAAATTATTAGAGAATAAAAAGGAAGATGCTAGTCAGACATCAGAAGAAAATAGAGCTAAAATAGAAAAATATGCTCCTCTTAAAAGTGCGATTACTGGCACTGGCCATATTCTAAAAGAAGACGATGATAGAATCAATCTAAGATCGAAAAGATCCTCGACTGTAAATCCAGAAATGTACACCACTGAAACCACCAAAGAACAAAAACCAACAACAGGCACAATAGAGATATCGAATTTACCAGACAATGTGATCAACACACTAAAGCAAGTGCAGGTCACTTTCACTAATATGAATGACCCAAAAATATTAGGGGAAATTAATGAAAATAGTGAACCAAAACGTATTAGTGTAAGGCACATTGTTGAAAATAAGCCATTTGAAAAATATTTAGATCAATCAAATACTAATGGTGAAGAAATGTCACAAGCAATTTCTAAAATTGAAATTAAAGAGGATGAAAATACCAAAAATATTGAAACGGTTTTAACAGCTCTAACAGAATCACAAACACCAAATGATGGAACAATTTTAGAACAAGATTCTAGTGCAGAAGAAAATAAAATGAATTCTAGAACATCTGGTGTCCACAACATGGAAGACAAAACAAAAACAATGGATCATATTCAAAAAGTAACACAAGAGATGACAAACGATGGCTCTATACCAGAAGTGATGATGGGGACACCAAAAGAGAAGGTTATAAATAATATTATGATGGATATAATCAAACAAGAAAATAATGAAGAAGTACCAATTATCACTGGCGTGGTAAACGATGAAAATATGAAAACACAAAAAACAAGAAGTTTACCAGTTAGTACTAACAGTAATATTGAAAAAGTTATCATACCGATTGAGGAACAAGGCATGATTGTGTTAGTCGAAGAAAACTTGTCTAACGCTTCTTTAATTGAACTTAAACAGCTTCTAAATTCTAAAGAACAAAGTGAAGGATTAACGCTGGATTCAACATCAAATCCTTATGAATTAGAAGAAGAAATTTCAGCAACAAGTAAAGATGAAATAAAAGCAAAGGTTCCCAGGCAAATAACAGAAGCTGATACAGTAATGTTTGATGACAGCTTAAAATCTGATAAAACAGTAGAAAGTCTTCCCGGATATACAACTGAAGAAGATGTTACCATTAGAAAAGTTGTACCTATTGTAAATTCTACTTTAACCACAGAAACACCTAAAGAAAATCAAAATAGTATAGGGCTAAAAATTCCACTTCTTTCAAAAGATATAAAAATTACAACAGATAACTTATTAGAAGCGGGGAAAGAAAGAATTGAAGCCATTAAGGAAAAGTTGAAAGAAACTCAACAAAAATTAATAAGTATACCGGATGCGGCAACGTTAAACGAAAATCTTAGAAATACAATAAAAAAACGGGAAGAAGAATTGCGTGAACTTTTTAAAAAATTTGATAAAAGAGAAACCAATTTTTCACCATATGAAGGTGCGAGAGGTATTCAGTTTGTAACTTCTGTGCCAGTAAATAGTGAAATGTTATCTGGACATCAATTAGATCCAATAAAGAATAGGCCAAGACGTCTTTCTCAACCAGCTAAAATACACAAACCTGAATATTATGAAGGAAATTTGAGATCTTATCAAAAACCATCAAATCAATATGTAAATCCGCAACATACACCACATAAGCACTACACAGAACCACAAAACATGGAATGTGATAGATGTTCATTAACAAAACCAGAGAATCAATATTTATTTCCACTAGATTCCAAAACTCAAGGCATTGTTTACAATAATAAGATATATCCTGCAAAACTGTTTGGTATGGTTGATGTTTCTGCCCAATCGGAGCCTGCCAACGATGTAAAATACAATGAAAATACAGGTAATTACAAAACAAGAACAGAAGTGCAATATGTTGAAAAGCTTCCAGTGGGGTCGGACACTGACAGATATTCTGCTGATTTCGTGGATGATTATGTTGACCCAGAAGCTGAATATCCTACTGAATATATCTCCGCCGACCAAACTAAGAAAATGACATCTAATTCTCCACAGAAGGAGGTTAATGAGCAGCAACAACCCTACATTCCGGTTGTAATATTAACTCAAAGAGATAAACAGTATCTTCCAAGGACGAAATCAGAGAGGCAAAGAAGATCCATTGAGCTAAACAAGTTTTTCTCCAATTTGCTAGGTATAAATAAGGACGGAGAAATGAACACTAATAAACGTCAACGAAGAAATGCAATGATCAATTCTATAAATGACTTAAAATACAGGTATAAAATGAAAAACAAATTCGATAAAGAATTAAATGAAGCCATGGAACAGAAAAACACTTCACAAGACCAACTAGCAGAAAAGTATTGGAAAAAGGATAAGGGAGAAAAATCAAACGATGATTTAAACATTGGGACATGTAAAGAGATCGGATCTTCAAGTGAAAGCATAATTTTAGAAGATAACAAAATGATTTCGCCACAGAGGGAAGCAAAATTTGAAAAACAAGTATCCGAGAGACATGTTCAAGAAGTGGAAACCACGCAACGTTCGCCAGAAGACAACCAAAAAGAATCAAAAGAAGATGGTACTAAAAGTCATGATATATTTGCTGTGATTAAAGATAAAATAAAAAATGTCATGGGCTATTTTCAACGAATTTTTGAATGGAATAGTGAATAATATTTAAATGTATTTATTAATTGCGTATTATATTTTTTTTAATATAAAGATCATTTCTGTTTTTGTAAACAAATATTTGTAAAAGTAACTTACAATGAAATAAATTTACTTTTTTATTTTCACTTTTTTATCCCTTAAAAAGTAGCTAAACTTTTTTTTCTGTTCCTGCACTATTTCCAGGAACATTGTTAACAACTGTGTGAATACTGTTAATTTTTTAAAATAGATTTAGAAATTTCAGTACATAGTAAATATAGTAATAAAACGTGAGTACAGCTATGAGATGGTACTTCACAAACAAGGGAAAATATAATGTCCAGCTGTTGCATAATTCTCTACAGGATTAAGTGCTATTAAATTTTATTTGTTAATTCTTAACTCTTTGAATTTAGCTGATTTGTGGTCGAAATTGAATAAGTATTACAAGGTACGTAGTTCCTGCTGCTAATGCCTGCGAAACAATGTATTGATCAGAAGTAGAAATTAACTTATACGATTGCAAAGTTTACCAATGTTAGTATTTACAGATGTTATGAGTTGTGTGCTTAGAGTAAATAGGCCGCAAGCTGAAAATCTCATACTACGATTGGACGTGTTTTGCAGAAACAAATTTAACTGAAAAAGAAAATTCATATCAAGTACCTAGTAAATATTTTCATAATTTTTAGTAATAATTTCACATTTTAATATAATTGGACATATTCAGGTAAAATAATCCCTCATTCTGTCAGAGGGGTTCTGTCTTGTAAACGATTTACGGGCAAGGAAATGTGAAATTCGATAGAAGGCAATATTATTGCTAGGGGAAAAGACTTCAGCGTAAAGCTGGTTTGGACCAATACTAACTTGATGAACAACAGTTTGACTGTAATTTTGCAATAGCAAGTGTTACAGACTCAACTAGAACCTTGCTTATTTTTCTATTTATCTGTATTATTTTGCAGATATCACATTTCTTTTGCCCTAAACTTCAGGGCTTTTCTTAGTTTTTAATTTTTTTCTAATGCGTTTTAAATTTGCCATATACATTAGAAAACCTTAATTGCGTTTGGAAACCTGCGTCCTAAGTCGAGTGCTTCAACTCTAAGCCAAGCCCAATATAATTTTTTTAATAAATATTAAATTTTAAAGAAATATTTTTAATAAAAGAAATTTATGACCCTATTCTTGATTAAACTCTTTCAGATAGAGTAAATTTTATTCTGAAACATTATCTTTATAGGAATATTTATATTCGTCGAACAAAATTTAAAAAACTCGCGATAATGTGTATGAAAATCGCTTGTACCTCTTCTTTGATGACATTATCAAAAGATCTTCTGTTTACTGAAGTCACAAGTGATCTCGTTTTAGTTGCCTGAAAAAAAAAAGTTAAGTTTCAATCACTATTTGTCAAAAACAATTGATAAAAAAGGAGATAATACTAGGAAACTTACTTCCTGGCTTGTTTTACAAGAGACAACCGTAGTAACAAGAAATCTGACCAAATAAAATGTTGTCCACATGATTGTATTAGCAGTTTGAACTCCAGAAGTTTTCTTTACATTAATAAAAGAAGCAAATAAGGCAAAATAAACGTTCAAAAGTATTTTAATAAAACAACCGGCAACAGAGCACAATAGTTGTAATTGATACATGTCATTTAAATCTTCTATAAGATCACATAACTTTTTATTACATTCATGAGCTAGTTCTATTTTTCGAATGGTTAAACGTTCTTTTACACTCCATTTTTTGTGGCTAAAAAAAAAATTTAGATGAGTGTTTATTATGGCTCTTTAATTTTTGTGTTTTGAAAAAATTTCATTTCCATTGAATTTACTTCATTTAAATTCGTAATCACGATAACCATATAATTCTGTTTACTATTATACAATTTTACAAACGCACACCCAAATTTCTAAAATCTATCAGGGGCTTTCACTATCAAATTGATAAAATCTTATAAAAAAAAAATTCAAACCATAACAGCGTAAACTTCTTTTCGTAGAAATAAAATATTTGTTACCTTATATGATTAAATGCATTAAACATTTCATTCTGTGTGGAATGCCTCTGAAGAAAATCATTGATAGCTTTGAATCTAATATGAAGACAGAGGGCCCAATTCAAAAACTGAATTTCAACCGAATAATTTGAAGCATCACAAAAAAGTAATAATGTACTCCAAACTTGTGGCCAAAATTTTCCTTGCGAATAAACTGTACAAAGATAAATAGTAAACACTGGAACGCTCAATATACTAAAATACATTGTAAGCGTTAATGATATAAATAGATTCAATTTTGGTCTCAATTTCATAAATGGAACTAATCCTCTATCAATGTCAGTTAAATGTGAAATAAATACTGGAAGTTTATCAGTTACATATATCAAGCCGACCCACAAAGAACCTAAGCACATAAATATATTTATCAAAGGATTTATAACTCTCATTGCAATTATCTGTGCAGAAGTTTGATTTCTAATAAAATTAACATAAGTGCTCACATTTGAAACAGCCTTTGGTACGACTACCGGATTAACAGCGGAGATTTTTGTTTCTACAACAACCCAAGGAGTAGCTACACCATGAACAATTACACACGCAAAAAGAAACCAAGAATACATCAGTTTATACTTTGAAAGTTTCAAATGTGTTACAGGTTTATAATAAAAATATAAAGGCATAGTTCCAAATATAACTGAAAGATAAAATAATGGCTTAAATGAATCATACAGACTATGTAAAAGCATATCTTAAAATGAAAGTACAAACGTTCCCAAATATTTCGGCTTTATTAAATGAAGCCCTCGTTATTTCCAACAATGATGTCTAATAGCGTTATTATTGCAACAAAAGACACCAATAAGTATAAAAAAAACAGCCAATTTTCATAGAATAAAGAGATGTATTTGTTTATTATTACAATAAAAAGCTCCTAAGAATAAATAATTTACACCGCTCCTTCATTAATTCTATCAAATACACAAATTTAAATAATTTCTTTGCACCGTTCTGAATTTAGACCGTTCTCGAATAATTATTAAGTAAAATAGTTTAAAAGTAAACCATTATTATTTAAGGCAAACTTAAGACATTGAGTTGTGGTCAGAAAAATCTAACCTGGGTTTCTAGGGAAAACTCAGATTTTTCACATCAGTAGAACTAAAATTGTCAGAGTCCTAATTCTTAAATTTTTTTCAACCCCCATATTTTTTGAACAAATTTTTATAATTATATTAATTCTAATATTATTCAGTTTGTAATGTTTATAGATTTTGGAGGAATGTTTCATAATGTTAAGAATATTAGATAAAATAAAGCAGTTTTCAAGAAAATAATAAGTGGTAAACATCAGATCAAATACGTGTTTGGTACCTGTTCGTTGAACTCAGCAACCAATTTAGAGATTTCTACAATAAAGATACGGCTATAGGCGCACCAAGGTTGGTTTTAAAGTTTCTAAATCTCCTTAGAATATATGTGCAAAAATTGACGTTTTCCAATATTAAAAATTAATGTAATTGTATGCTTACATTATTTAGCTCTAAAATAAAATTAATGGCTTAACTCTCCTACATTCTGCATAGAAATATGAATCCACCTATTTTATCTGCATTTTATTCAAAGTTCTCTAATCTAAAAATTAAACTAAGTTTAAATTACATTCCTTGTGGCTTAGACAGTCAGACTTTACCACTGCTACCTAGGAATTTTTCGTGGCGCCCTCAAGATGAGCAAATCTTCATCCCTATCTGTTTGATTAAATGAAAGAGTCTGAACAGTAACTGTTTGGTGTTGCTTGAAGACACTGAGTTTTTTTTTAGTCTGAAAACTCTTTTGTTATGCATGCACTTCACATTTAATGAAATCCGCAAAAAGGTTAGTTTCTTTTTCTTGCTATACGTATGATGCATTCGTTTACTCTGTCTGCCAGGGTCCTGTCGAGAGACTTATACTGCTCGTGATAGTAAACTCAACAGACGGACTATCATGAACTTCAGTTTTCACCCGCCATTGCTACAATTTTGTTGTGCTATTCCGTCGTTCAGTTGGTTGCACTATTGTTGCATTTTATTAGCTGTAAATGGCTCAGGTTCATGGCGAGGATGTTGGACATGATGATAGCCGTCACATCACGCTTTTGTCCCAAAATACCTTACCCAGAAATATGTACAAAATAAATAGAGGCTACTGCACATTCACTGCCTTCGTAGGTCTGTAAAGCTGCATATTCACCTAGAATTCTACTACTCTAGGTTTGTTTTCCTGCCCTTATCTACTAAGAATATACACCATGATTGCAGTACAATGAGTTCTATGTTTTCTTAGGCTTTCACCATACATTAGCGCCTTACCTCCATGCTGCCTCATCTGCAATCCTGAAGACGCCTAAGAACCTCCCAGAATCATGAGTTTAATGCATTTGTTTATGATTATTTTGAAGATAATAATAATCTTCGATATTATCGAATCTATATTGTAAACATATTCTCAAAAGCAATTGTCTTATTTGAAAGAACCATTTCGTACTCAGAATGCAACTTTTTAATAATCACTCCCTCCACAAAAAAAACTTTTGTTTGTTCATATTTACCTCCAAGTCAGAAAACGCCACAACTACCTCTAAATGGTACAACGTACCCCGGACGTTTTAGCACTGCTGTTAATTATTGTAAATACTAGAAAAGTATTCTTATTGGCAGCACACAAAACTCATCCTTGAGGTGCCAGATATATGTCCAGGTGTAACTTTTTCAAGGAGTTTTTTAAAACTCCACCGAAAAACAAAAAATCCACTTTCTGGCATTTTATTTTCCACCGTGTACGATCATAAGTGTATTCTTTCAAATTTCTACATTAGTTAACGCATTCTTTTAAATATTGGGCTCGTGCTAAATTTCCAACATTTGAGTTTTTGCAGGAAAAACATGTTTCCAAGATCCATTGGGTACGAACTTAGAATAATTAAAACTGTTTCTACAGTTTGTTCGAATAGCACCGCACGAAAGTTTTTGTTCGCGCTTACCATTTCCGGCTGTTACCAGTAACAGCTGCAGGAAACCGCTGAATAAAAATTATTAAATTAAAAGAAATAAAGTAGAATTAACTAAACATTGGTTAGCGTACTGGACTCCCACACGGAGGTCCTAGGTTCAAATCCAGCTGCTGACCCTTAGATTTTCTCTTCCTAGGAGCTTCTTACAGCTGACTGTCCGGTTATGGACAGTGTTGTCTTTAACGAGAGAACACTGTCCGGAGGCCGGCAGTGCACTGAAAAAAGCTCCGGGCGCCAATAACCTGAGATGTTGACGCGCCTTAAATCATTAAAAAAAAAAAAAAAAATTCTTTTGCCTTTCTGATATAAGAAGACGTTTAGCCCGAACAATTTTTAAAAATTTCTTGAACAAAAATTTATAGAACTTATTCAACAAAACTCTTTGCAGTTTTATTACCATCTGAACTGCATGATGCACAACAAAACTGCATTGCTTTATGAAGACCGAAACTCCCACTATGTGTACAAAATAAAGACGAAGAGGTTACTTACTAAATCCCACTAAGTCATTTTATATATATAAAAGGAATCCTAATTCTAGAAATGTTTATAAGATTTGAGGTAGCTTAAATTCACTTCTGGTTTGAAAACTCTTAATAAATTATTAACAAAAAGTTGTTCATTAAAAAAAAAAAAAAATAATACAAAAAAATTAAAAAGGAAAAAATACATGTATTAATTTAATGTGGATAATTGTGTAATTCGCTACAAATATTTTGTAGTTTTAAAAAACACTATTGTTTTAACTTTTTAGTAGACGATACAAATTACAAATATACAGATAAATTTACATTATAAGAAATACATAACATAATAAAAAAAAATGAAACAAAAAAAAAATACAATCTAAAAAAAGTATTCAGCAAACATATAAGTGGAGGAAACAAGAGTGTAACTGAAATAGTAATTTGTAAATTATAAAAGAAAAAAAATAATATTTATATAGGTACGACTTTTTTTTTCTTTTTTTTTTTTTTTAAATAAAAAAAAGGGAGTTTATAATGTGGTAGGCAAATGATTTGTTTTCCAAATGATAGTAATGTAGGTGACACCACCAATCAGGGATTGAGTCGTCGTTTACCATCACTTGTCAGTCTAAAATTAATTTAGCAATGATGGATTTTTTTTTTTTTTACTTCTGTGAACAGAAAAATTATATAAAAAATTTGTAAATTATTTTTTGGAAAAACTAAAATAATTTAAATCAATTTATGTGTGATGGTATACTCGCCTCATCTACCTTGGCTTTCTTCCCTTTGTTTTTGTTTGTGGTTGAATTAGCTTGTGCAAGCTTACGCTTCTTATCGTCAACCTAAAAGAAATTGATTTCATAATTTTTCTTTATTTATTTTATGTTTTCAATTTCTTTTTCTTTTTTTTTATTTAAATTTGAATTTACATAGTTCTATTAAATAATTTTAAGCCATTTTGTTTTTTAAGTATGCGCCTTACATTATTCCTTTCTGGACTCTCTTCTAAATCCTCCATTTCTTCTTCATCTAATTCATCTTCCAAATCTTCTTCGTCATCATCGTCACCTACTAATTCACCAGCTTTTTTTTTTTTTTTTAAAAAAAAAAAAAAAGAAAGAAAAAGTTATTAAAATTAAAATAAAACAATAAATATAGTATAGTTACCAATAGAGATTGGCATTTATACTGTTAAAACAAGTGCAAGCAGAAATACTAATCTAGACAGCCTACACTAAGGGCTTAACGACAACTTTAAAATTAGAAGTATTGTTTACTTTGAATAAATCTGCAAGTACGGATACACCACGCAACTTTCTTTACTTAAAAGATTGATTTTTACTAGTTGGAAGCAGCTGTTACATTTACACAAAGTCCATCGTAAAAAAATGATACTGTTGAAGAAACTCACTACAATAGTTCTGGATCAAAGATTCAACCGAAGTGAAGGTAAAACTTGTTATAACTTTGTCATAATTTGAATCAAGGAATTAGAACGAAATTTTAGTCTTGGATTCTTCTTACAGAGAAATTCGAGAGCTCCAATTACACATATTTATTAAAACTAATAAACAACTACATGTAATAAAATTATGTCTAAATTATTATAATTGGATGAATTCACTTTGAGCTATTGTACTTTTATAATCAAATAATAAGTAAAGAATTTTCTCTTAAAATTTGGTAAACCACAACACTTCACTAGCACGCAATTGAAAAAATTACAATTTTACCACCAGATCATTGGGCGATGGAAAAAGTGAAGAGAAAGGAGTATCTTCTTATGCTCCTAAGAAGCGACCAAAGATCGATCTTACAGGGTGCTTAGAGAATGATCATTCCCAATGTGCCAGCATTAAAAATATTGTATTTATTGATTGAATTATTGGTTATTGATATGATGCACAATTTTTACGAATAACGAAAACAAACAAAATTAAAATAAATGAAGGGACTGATAGTAAATTCAATTCTCAAGTTAATCGTCAACTAAAATAATATTTCTTATTATTCTTAAGACTTTGCTTCGCATTAGGCTATATTATTCATGGTTCCATGAAATATTAATCCATGGTTCTGAAAATTAAATAAAGAACCTATACAAGATTGCTTAAGTCTTTATATGTGCTTAAAGTAAAGAATAACAAGTATCTCTACAAGGACGAACTCAATTTTTTTTTATTGATTTAATGGATGATACATATAAAAAAATCTAATAATATTTATCCTTTACATTCTGATTTAGAGAAATCTGTAAATCAAAAGTGTTGCACTTAAAAATTGTTTTCTAAGCTAGCAATTTTTAACGTAATGTTTACGATTTATAACACGATGAAAAGTGTTTATAATACTAAAAACTATTCCAAGGCCTTCACAATTTTTAAATAACGATTAACGCCTTTCATTTACTTACATAATATATAATATCGTATCATGAACAATGATACGATATTTTACCGGTTCCTTAATCCCTATAATTATTTCCGAAATGAATTACTTTCAATCATATTAAGAATTGTAAAAATGGTTGTGATTCGATTTGTCAAGGAAGAATGTTTTTTCGTCACGCATTTTCAAAAACCATCACAGGTTGATTCGTTACTTTAGAGTATTTTCTGACTTCGTTGATACACTCAGTACCATAAACTTGCTGACTTATTAGTATGTGTCAGGATCACTGTGTAAGACAAATTCTCTACATCTTAAGACTAAGACAATACGTAAATATCAACAATGAAAAAATGCAGGTTATATCGAAGAAAATCCAACCAGCACTGTGGATCCAACCACCTTTTTAATACATATATTAAAAGAATTATATCTTTGTGTAGAGTAAACTAAAGTATTTACGCGTCTCTCCGCTTGGAATCAAAAGTTAACCCACATACCAATCGATCTATTTATCTGGGATCTGTAATTTACCTCCACGCCCCCTGCCGGTCTTTACGATCCCCTACTGCTCTGTATAGTCTGGCCCCCACTCTGCAAAAGGGTTAGTTCAGCAACTAAAGGAACAGAAGCAACGAAACCTGCTTTCTATCGAACTCGGAAACATTTAAATTTCGGTTTGTGTACATATACTATTTACTGTTTACGGAATAGTGTTTCTAGAACAATCTTGGTGAAGCACCCTCAAGAGTCTATAATTCACAAATCGTTCAGCATGTGAAATGAAATACTAATACTTGAATAATTAAACCAAAAGAAAATTCCTTTAAAAAAATACCTTTCAACAATGTTTTAC
The DNA here is from genome assembly GCF_049639745.1 of Rhodnius prolixus. NCBI lineage: Eukaryota > Metazoa > Arthropoda > Insecta > Hemiptera > Reduviidae > Rhodnius > Rhodnius prolixus. The sequence goes on along the minus strand of NW_027411582.1, from coordinate 15,173,198 downwards.
TAAAAACTTACTGTTATGAGACGAAATGTAAACAATGCTAATTTTAATTATTTAAGAAAATAAAATTTTCCTGAGTTGGACATAAATTTTTGTCCAAATAGTAAAAAAAAAAAATTCTTTGAAACTTACTTCCAACTGTGTGATTTCCAAGCAGGTATACTGGTCCTGAACCTTTGGACAGGTGGAATGTGACGGGTGGATCTGGAAATAAGAGATCCAAAACTGCTTGGGATTGTGCCCCTCCGCCTTTCATAACTGCTATAGGAAATTTTACGTCAGATTTATAACCCATTGCTTCTACTTCCACGACATTTACTTCACCTTCTTTGGCTTCAGGACCGAGTACAATCTATTTTCGAAAAAAAAAAAAAGGAGATATTATTTCTCTAGGAATATTAATGGACTTATAAAACAAAATTAATACAATATAAATCAGATTTTATTATTAATAACGTCATTTTAATAATCAGCCGCAAATTACCCAAAATAAAATAAATCATCATTTAGGTGTTTAAAATTAACAATTATATGTGACAGAAATAAGGTTTTCTTCTAACCTGTTTCACAAGTAAAGTATGTTCACCTCGTAGACCCGGCGACTCAAACTTGTCGCTTGCTTTCATGTCTGGATCCCATACTTCTTTGTATTTGCTCTTGTCTAAAGTCAAACCTACAATTAAAAAAAAAGTACATATATATACATATATACACACGCTTGGAAACAGTTATAATGATTCACTAACAACAAAAAATACAATAGTATTAACCTAAAAAGTGTCTAAAGTAAATTAAGTAAAATTTTATACCAAGATTTTAAAATATAAATGCAGCAATCATGAAATATAAATGTTCATCTACTTGAACAATAACTGAATAAAATCTTTAACAAAACATAATATGAAACAACTTAATTTAGTTATACATAGTTATATAAATTCACCGATCGAATTATTGAGCTTGGGGCCACGGACGCATGGCGGCATACAAGCACTTGTTTTGTGTGTACAAGCCCACGCTAATAAAAACGTTCTCATAAACAAACAATTATTACGAATAAAACACGATATTAGCATGGAAACTGCAATTTTTCGTATAATTATGAGCAAAAAATAATAAATACATACACACTTCTAAGAACATTCATAAAAATGTCTCTTATTACATATAGGAGAATTCATTGCACAACTCAAGTTCATTACAGCTAATATTCAACTAATACTTATAAAAAGCTTCCTAAATAATGCAATTTAGGAAATTAAGTTAATAATCAGACATAAATATTTACCCCAAAAATAATCTTCGGTCATGATGGTTAAAAAATAAATGGATTATATCAGAAGAGCCGACCAACTCAGTACACCGGCACTAAAATGGCGTAGAAAGGCTTGAACAAGTTTGGTGGAAGAACAAAAAGGAATAGGGAGAGGGAAAAGTAGCTGTACAGTAATGTCCTTGAACGTACAGCGCAAACTCACCTAAATTTCCCTGATAAGTTCTTTTAATACATTAAAAATATTTAAAATATAAATTATTATTGAGTATTATGTGAGAATTTTATTTGGAATAAAAAGAATAATATTAGGATCAGTTGAAAATAACAGTAGCTAAACTAAATTAAGATAAATAAAATAGTGTTACCGAAGTTTGGAACAAAGAAATATTGCTTTTGAGCGTTTTAGTAGAGTATTTAATATTTCACCTCCATTGGATAGTTTAATAAAACCGTAAAACATAGTACCAATAGATAAAATTAATTTATCAATTGCTTAAAAAAAAGAAAAGATAAAAGCATTTCGTTTACTTCAGGAAGCACGCATGCGTTGTTATAATTTTCATAAATGCTTCCTTACAAAAATTCTGATGTGAACGCTGACAGCGTTCATAAATTATTACAATTAAAATTTCTTCAATTTTATTAAAAATGTGTTTAATATTGTACACAATGTGTAAAAATTCGTTACACTAATGTTTTGTGGGAATTGGAAGATCAATTTTCCGGATATTTATGAAATTATGATTTTTCTGGATGGGATGAATGTGTTTAGATCCACACACTGCATCTACAACATTGTCATAGCAAAGATCTATCACTCTCTTCCTCCGAACTTTTGAAAACAGTTCACTGTGCACTTGTGGTTTGCTCGTTAACTTCAAAATTTCTATTATACAATAGTTTTTGAAGTAATTTAAAATGATATCATTAATGAGCCGTACATTGTTCTGCGTGCCACTTCAGAAAGTTGTTGCGCTTTAGTTCCCAGAAATTCGAAGTTCCTCGGCAAATTTCTATAAGAAAACGTTTTGACATGTAGGTAGGAGAGTAAATTATATCAATTAAAGGAAACCTTTTAAATTTTCAACAGAAATGCAAAGTACAGAAAGTTCGTATAAATCAGCAGAGTTGCACTTGGGATTACGTCAAAAACCTTACCACAATTATTATCAACATCAAAACGAATACCCAAAATTTGAAGTTCCTGCTACTTTCGTTTTTTAATGGGACATTTTCACCTACAACGGCCTTTAGCTAAAACTTTATGTACACTGAACAATTATCCTTCTAGAGAATGGAATATATCCAATTAACATGCATTCTCCATGAGCCCGTTACAAAATGAAAAGGCAGTTTAAACTTTGGCATTTCTTACAGATTCTTTAGTAGCATCTTGAAACACATTATTCTGGATTTAAATATATATATAGATGTCAGCCATAGTACAATTTGTGTTTCATGCTCCACTATCTGACTGAAACGCGTCGCTATGTTTATCATTTCTCATATCTTCAGCGAATAGAAAAGTATTACAAAAACCCTGTAGAATCAGTAACAATTCAGTCTTTTTTGTGTATGTACTTGTTAATGACTCGATTATCTGTTACTATGGATTCAACTAAGTTTGTTGATATAAATAAATATACCTTCTTAAAAATTGGTTGGCCATTGACCGACTTGAGTGGGGTATAAACCCTACAAGTCTTCATGTTTTTTATTTATTTATTTAAGTTTTGACAAGCTTTGCCTGCCACCTTCAGGGACTATAAAATTAAAAGAACAAAAATTAAAACTGCTTATACAATTTCTTCAAAACCAGAGAATGGAATTTTGTTTACTATTGACATCCGATTAAATACTTGTTCACAATAATTATTTTTGTATGATTATTATTTGTTAAGGATTATTCTGATTTTGTTCGATACATTACTTTGTGTCAAGAAACTTTATTAAAACAAAAAATTAATTAATAATACACTGTACACGTCGAACATATATACATATCAACTAAATAAGAGAAATTAATAAAAATTTTGAACATGAATTGTTACTTTAAAATTATTCATTGTTCAGGCAGTTGATTCCAGTCAATAGGTTTCTTTCCATTTTGTTTCAGTAGTTCATTACATTTGGAAAAATGTTTACAACCAAACCACCCTCGTTGTGCTGATAGAGGTGATGGATGTACAGTTTTAAGCACATGATGTTTTTTCTAAAAACCATAAAAAAAACATTAAAAAATCAAGAAAATCTTTTTAGCAAAAATAAAAATAAAATAAATTAAATAAATAAATAATTCACACCTGATCAACAAAACTTGCCTTCTTTTGGGCATAACTTCCCCATAATAAAAAAACAATACCTCTATGATGGTCATTCAAATACTTAATAACAGCAGTTGTCAAATTTTCCCATCCTTGATCTTTATGGGAGTTAGGATTATTTTTTTTAACTGTCAAAACAGCATTCAAAAGCAGAACGCCTAAAATATAATATTCAAAATTTAATTAATTTAATGGATTTAACAATAATAATTCAGTGCATTTTCAGTGATTTACTTAGTAAATTTCCAAAATTGTATAATATACTACCTTGTCGAGCCCAACCGATCAGATGTCCATGCTTAGGAGCTTTAAAACCTTCAATATCAGTTTCTAGTTCTTTGTACATATTAATGAGACTGAAAATTAAAAGATATTTATTAATTTTTGTATCACACAATAGAAGATAAGGTTGAGAAAATTTATGTTTTCAGCGCATTATAGTCTCGCTTAGATTTGTAAAATATGAAGGATTGGCAATGGAGCAAAATCTTTCGTATCTTTCATTCTCGTTTTATAGTGTGTAAATCAGTATAAGAACGTATCCCAAAAATTTTTTTTTTTTGGTTGAGCCAAATTAAGATGAAGGTATGATAAACTCGCATCACTGGGCCATAATAATAGGTCCTGTGCATGGTAGATGGCGAATCTCAAAAGAATTTTTTTCTATTCAGTTTAAGACTTCATCCAAGGAATTCACACACCGATATCAAGTGCATAATTGCAAAAGCAGCACTACAAAAATGGCAGACAGATTACAGTAATGGTAATGAAGGGAGATTCTATAAAACTATGGCAGATCAGTTACCTAGACAACCATAGTTTAAAGGAACTGTCACTAATAAATGGTTTGTTACGACAATAAGCAGGCTGAGAGCGAACCACGCGGTGTGTGGATCGTATCTTCACAGGATCAACAAAAGGTCCTCTCCTCTTTGCGTACATTGCAATGAGGAGGAGGATTTCAAACATATAATAATGATATGTCCACGTTATGTACTAGAAATGAAACGAATGTTTGACGACTTATACAGTTATTTAGATGCACCATTTCGCTACGAAGACATAATATTCTCCAGCAACATTTATGTGCTTAAGTCTATAGCAGAGCTAGCAATGAAATATGAATGCATTTAAAAGTTATTGCCGATTAGAATGAATGCAAGGAAATGATTAGAGTAGGATTACGTGATTTTAATTTCGGTTAAGCTATAAGGATGGCAGGAATATAGAGTACTGATCCATCTATTAGCTGTAGTTCATGTAAATAGTTGTATATAGTAGAGGAATGAATGTATTATAAGTAAGAATGGAGAGTGAGTGTTATTCTAGGCATAAGCACCTAGACGATGCTGGCTGTATGGCGAAAGCCAATGCCAAAAAAAAAAAAAAAATAAAGGAATAGAATTTCAATTCCTTATAGTGATGATGAATTTATGATGAAAGTGGTAAGTTTGCAAACGCAAATATAAAAACAAAAGTATATGCAATTAAAGTTCTAGGCAAAAGAAAGCAACAATAGAGCGAATTCAGTCTAAGCTCCTCTACCATCAAAATATGCCAAGCAAAGATCCTAAACCTTACTTCCTAAAACCATTCAGAAGATGGATAGGCACTACCTCCCCCGTCTCACAAACTCAAACAGAATGAACCCTATTCTGTAGAGGTGTCTTATTAAATTACAATGTCTAGCAATGGAACTAAACTGGTATCCGAGAAAGATCCGTTAAAGACCCAACAGTTCTAATAGTCGATCCCGAAACGTCTTCGGACCAAGAATATGGACTGCCCATAACACATAGAGCTCATCCGAAAGCAAGAATGCTGTAAGGCAGACTAAGCCCGGAAACTCGATAGATATATCTTAAACTCTAATAGCTGGTTCCGAATTGATGAGGGAGAGTAAGGTACCCAGATTTTTACTAATCTGTTACTTCCTCGTTACCCTAAATCCTCAATAGCCACGTCACCCAGGCCAGTAAAAAAATCACCTACAATTTCGTAATTAGTAACATAATTATAAATTAAATTTTTGAAGAACAGAAACTGAAAATAAATAATTTTCGCCTTATTACAGCAGAATAGTGAGACAAAATTAATGACAAAGTTCTTTGATTTTATTCAGCACTGCTGACCTAAGCACGTTTTAAATAAAAATCCTCATTAATTCCTGGAAGATGTTATAATTCAAAATATAATAGAAATTATAGTTTCAGAACACATGTAAATTGTACACGAAGCCGCAATTTCACTTAGTGTTTTGGTTTTATTTCTGGGCACAGAACATTTAAAAGCATTAAGAAAGTGAAATTTCAGTTTTTCCTACCAACAAACATGTGTTTGCTTCCCGGCCTGCGCTCAATATCAAAATAAAACTGACTTTACTCACCTAGGTGGAGGCTGAACACCCAGCTGAACACTAAAACAAAGACCTGGAATGTTACGTACAAATGAGCAATTTTGTTTCCTTAAACAAGAATAAAGTTTCAACATGGGTTTCTAATAACATTGCTGTAATCAAGTAAGCTCCACTTTATTAAAAAAAAAAGAAAAAAGTAGATCTAATTATTCCAGAAGAACGTCCTAAGAAAAAGAAGACTTTACCATGTGCTTGTCTTGGATTATGATACGGATCTTGTCCTAGAATTACAACCTTTACTTTGTCCATAGAACATTCTCTGGTCCAACTCCACACTTGATTTGTTGGTGGATAAACCTCTCCTTTTTTCCTCTCTTCTTCCACAAAATGATTAAGCTATAAATGTGAATATCAATTTTCAAACACTGCAAATGAATTCAACTGAATAATGTGATCAATAAAATACATACCTTTTCAAAATAAGGTTTTTTGAATTCACTTTTCAGGGCTTTGTACCAACTTGGACCAATATTTGGATCTATTACACATAATTTTTTTGATAATAGTACAATTTCCTGTTTAATGTTATCTTCAAAGAAAGAACCATTACTCAAACTTGACTGAAGTGAATCAGCCTTCTTGTTGGAGGTATCTTCTGGAATAAATATTAGCAATTAATGAATGCTATCATTAAAATAATTTACTTAATCAGATTTCTGATAATGCACCTATTTTTTTATCTTTTTCTCCTTCAACTTTTTGTCTTTTAGAAGGAGAATCATTTTCATTAGCTTCTGACAATGGTCGTTTCGATTTTTTTGGAACTGTTTTAAAAAAAGATGACAACTTTTTTTGCCCACTCATCCTAATACAGTGTTTAAAGATATTAAATGTACTTCTAGTTGGTTTACAATTCAATTTCTGAAACACTGAGATAAAAGGATACAACCGGACCACAACCATTAACACATCATGAGGGACATTTTTGTTCATAAGTTTCTGATAATTCACATTCCCGCCAAGAAACTCCATCTGGCGGGTCAGTGTTGACACTTTCAATTACACTAAAGTTTGTAATACCTATATGAATAGTCGTATGACTCTATCATTCTGACTTTTTGATGTAGTCGTAAGTTTTAATTATCCTTGTATTATTTCAGAAGTAGAGGTATGAATCAACTGTTTCATTTAATGTAACAGAATTTTCTTACGTTAGAATCTAGCCCATAATTTTTAGAAAGCCTAAACTTCATTTCTCAATTCCCTTATGGATAAAGGTAACCGACGCAGAAAATGGATCAGGGGGTACACGGACGGTCATGAACATAGTACAGAGAACGAATTATCAGATTCATGTTTGAAGGGTCTACGAACATTAAAGTAGCAACTAAAGTAGGTTATTGGTCAGAGGATGCAAGCTTTTTAAGCAAAAGTGCATTCAGCGGCAACATAATGTCAAGGATACCTTTTCTCTGCGAATTGTGAATTGGTATCAAACTAACTCATACCCAGTAAAACTTTAAACTAGAAGGCTTTTGTGGCCAATCTCAAGTCGTCAACCTCGATGATTGCTTCTGCCAATTATTAAGTGCTAGTTTTATTGAGCAGCTAAGCGGATAAAGAATTTTATTCCAAAAGTATATTTTTATTATAAGAGAGAAAGAACTTTTAAAATAAAGCTTTCGTAGAATTCCAAGGAAGAACAAATGATTTTTAAAATACACACTAGAAGGAAGGCTAGTAGGGATTAATAATGACAAGCAAGAAGAGGAATTGGATATTTACTTTTTAGGTTTGGTATCCAAAGGCAAATACTTAGTATTACACAATGCGCACTTGAACACTACGTTTTAAAACGGCTACATTTCATGAAAGGCAATGACATTTTATAGGCACGAAAGAATCAGGCTTTGAAGCTGTCCTCTGTACACACCAAGAGTTCGAAGGATGCAAGCTTCTGATACTGCAAAAGCTAAAGCAAAAGAAAGAAAAAGAAATCTCTCCTTGCCTTTACATTAACACTTATAAATACAATAAGTGCAGGAACGTCTTCAAGCCTAATCTTATTAATTCACCAATACTCTAACAAAATCAAGCGTTTTACATTACTATTTGAAATTCTAAAAATGGAAGAGATTGTGAATTGAAAAAATAGAAGTTAGAAAATATTTGTTGCTTAAGGATCTATAAGTATTTTTTAGCCTAATTTAGCGCTCTTATCACACCCTATACGCTATAAACTGTGTATCAACTTATCGAATATTTATTTCACTAAGGATCCTATTTTTCTCTTTTCTGCCAGTTTTTATGTGTCAACAAGACCACAGCATAACGTAACCTCCTGCACTGCAACCCAGCAATAATAATACTACCACATCAATTCTGCGATAATCTAATCTTCCACACGACAACGACATCAGGTGGTATGTTTAAGAAACAATGTCAGATGACCAAGTAAACAGTGTGTGTCTACGTGTATTTAAACTCAATTTATTACATATTTACTTTGTATAATCTGTTCCAACTTTCGACAAATTTTGTTTTTCATTATAAAATTTACTAACGCACGATGGAAGTTACATAATTTTCTTTTTTAATTAGGAGAATGTCACTCCTATTTTTTAAAATTAAGTGCCTACTTAAAGTTACATATATCAACAGGAATACCCACACAAAAAAACAATCAATTCTTGAAGTTCCATATTCTTGGGATTTTAATTTACCTTAAGTATATTTTAAAAGAAAATATGCACATATAAGTTACAATGTATAGGATCGAATCGTACGTTACGTCCATAATATTAAGTTATGTTGACCGGTATATAAAAAATTTTAAAAGAGAAGATGCACAGGTATGTAAATTTAATTCCAATCGTTATTTTTATGAATCTTAAGGTTATATATTAAAAATAAACAGTATATAGTAACTATTCTCAAATGCAATTTTTAGGTATCTCTTTGGGAAGGAGATGGATCTCTTCACAATCTTGATCTGGATCTGGAAGTACTTGATCAAGAATTAAATCTTCCTTTTAGTTTTGTTTCTGGGCACATACACGAATTATTAATTCATGTGCCATGGACAAGGATAGCTTCAGAACCTGTAAAAATCACTATAAACACGATAGGTAAAACATTACACCATTATAAGTAAGAGTAAATTAGTTAAGTTTTACTAATGATTTTGACACTGAATAATGAGCAAACTATCTCTGTTGGTTAGTTCATTTATACATATTCGTTTGTGATTTCCAATTTTTCAATTTTTGGATTTTTTTTTTTATGTTTGAAAGTTTAAAAGGAATTTATTTTTTTTTTCGAAATGAAGGTACCTTTCTGAAACAAAAGTTAGTGATTAACCGTAGCTTGATAATGCTGGGCATTTTAACAACTTGTTGGAACTTAAGTTGAATTCACAGAAAGTCCTATGAAATGAATTCGTGGTCTTTAGAAAACGCATAACATTGATTTTTTTCTCAAATAGCTTTATTTTACCTTTCGAAAATGAGGAAAATGCTTTTGAAATTGCTATCCAAACAAGTTCCTTCTTTCTCAGAATTGCCGGTAAATAAATACAGTCATATGCCACACCTTTTCGTAGACAAGCACTTGACAGATACATTTGAAAAAGAAGTTACAGTAGAATTGTAAATTAAAAATGAGTTTTGCTACATTTCCTGTTTACTTTTTTTTTACAATTTTGAGATGTTGGCTTTCGAGACTGTTTTTATCAATGGTTTGACATAAGTTTCCAAGAAGCCTCTTTACCGTCACTTGATGGTTGCTCAGACTTAGTTCTGTAAAAGGGCTTCCTTCGCCTTCGGTTTTACATATATGTATCTCACTATTACACAGTTTCTCAAAAAAGTGAACTAAAATTCCAACTAAAACTTAGTAATGGTTTTCAAAAAAGACTCTCAATTAACTGCACGGGGTGCATCTAAAGAAACACTACAAAGTCTAAAGATTATTTTATTAGTTGTAGGAATGGATTTTAAAGTAGCCATTTAATTATAAATTTCCATTCATTCATCATTCCTCCGTTATTACAGAAGTTTTCACTGTTATAATATTATTTTACATTAATTTTAGAATGTATTATGAAACTAAAGCCACCTGGGAAAGAAAATGTAAGGAAAGAGAAAAAGAAGAGGTGCATTACTTTCACTAATTTATCTTCATTGATTACATCTATTTATTTATTAGATGATAAGTAGTGTTAATAATTTATATTTTTGAATCTGTTAAAGATCTCAGACTACGGGTGAAGAAAACGTGACTCCTCCTTCTTACATGTCTTCCCTTGTAAATAAAATAATATGCAATTTATCCGTTACTTGTAATAACTTAATATTGAAATACGTAGAAGAGGATATAGTTTTATCTATGAATATTAAGACGCTTAGTTTAAATACTGTTAACTCAAATTGGATACCAGAATTTTCAGGTAATATGACATAAAAAATAATTGTTTACTGTTATTAAGACTGAAAAGAGGGAAGTTGGAAATGTATTTCAAAGCCATTCAAACTGAATTGCTTGAATCACTAAATGGAAGAATTTAGCACGAAAAAAATTAAGGGATTAATTTCAGAAATGAAGTGGATAGTAAAAGGATTCCTAGGTAGTTTATTTCTTATCGTTGCTATTCCATTAGAAAAACTATCATATGATGTTCTCGTCGTATTTATTCGCAATTATTTTTTCTTAAATATTTTTGAGCACTTTTCAGTTTCTAGAACATTCCTTTATGCTCAAGTAAGACAGTATTCTTGTAAGTTTTTTTTTTAAATCGTCCATAGATTCATTTCCTTGTTTGTTCAATTCTTATTTGATATATTCCATTAAACAAGGCCGCAAGTACTTCTGTGATTTTTTGTGATTTGTGGATAACCATAAAGTATAATTTAGTTTAAAAAATGTGCCAACAACGTAACTGCTTCCATTCTATTGATAACATATCGTTTGGTAATTAGCTAATCCCGTCCAGTAGTTGTTTTTTTTTTTATTTTTGTCACTTATTGTATTCAATTATTTATTTTTTCTAGAAATAACGGCTGCTCATTTAATTTTAAGGAATATAATTTCGTTGACGGATGTAACTATATGCTTAGATAAGAGAAACGCTTCTGGCAGGATAGAATCTTACCTGGTTTGTATCTGTTCATTATTCATTATTAGTAAAACAGTCATAGATTTAATTTAAAAATCATTTGTTTTTACAGGAGCCATTGCTCTATAAATGTTCTTTGGTGGTGAGATTAAGTAGATCTTTTCAAAATATAAGTACAATGAGTGCAATTTCAACTAGAGTTGCTATTTATTGTGATAATGTTACTCTCAGTATTAGTGAACCGCAGGTACTGTACTTAGACATTATAGAATTATTATTATTTTTTGTGAATATATCAGAATGAATTAAATTAATTTGTAACCAGTCCAACGAATACAATTGTGCTTCATATATTGTGTTTTAATTGCATTTTAGGTTCCTATGTTGCTGCGGTTAGCTTTGTTAACAAAAATGGCAATGAACCAACCAAAATCTTCCATTAGTGGTTCATTACTCAGTTATGAAACATCTTCAGATAGTCAATCAGGTGATATTTCAATCGTTTTAACGTCAATAAGAAATTAAAACCATTCAGTCTTAAGAAAACTATCTGTAATTTAATTTTCAACCTCAAATTTATGATATTTTGCTTTTGGTTTGAAACCGATGGTGATGTCCCAAGAATAAAAAATAGGTTCATGTCCACTGTTGTTTCGACGGTTCTCCAAAAATATGTCATCTTCATTGTACTAGTTTCGTGAATCTTCTCCGAAACGATCTCAACTGTTCTGCTTTTTCTCTGGTCATAATGAAATACTCCTTCCTTTTTACGTGTGGCTCAGTTTGTTAATCTTAAGTTCTAAAAAAAAAAATGCAGGTGAAAATGATGAAAAATATGAATCTTGGACTTCATGGATGTGGGGTTTTGTACCATACATTCTCCCTACAGCCGCAGATGGTACACTGTTTGATGTTGAAGAAGAATTGAAAACTATGCATTTAGGAAGCTACATTAAGAATTTCACTTTGGATCTAAAAGTATATAATTTACACAACAAAATGTATCTTATAAGTAATTCAAAATAAATATTACATTTTTATTTTCTACAGCTTGTAGAAGATGGTCGTTCTTGGGAGAGTTTTATGAAAATAAAATTAGAGGGTTGTTTTATGGAAATGTCCAGTAATACTAATGACTGGATGAATATTCAGCTTGGTATCTCAATGGCTACTGTACAACCATTACCACAATATGATATTGTAAGTTCTGTAAGTAAAGTTAAAAACCAACAATTTAAATCAGGGGTGGCAAACCTGCGACCCATTTCCTAGAAATTTTTATAAAGGAGATATAAGTTGATAAAGTTCGGCGTTCATGTATCGAATTGCTGTACCTACTTTCCTATTGGTACAATCTCTAAAAACATATAGGCAAATGTGGTAATCCTTAATCTCTACAATTGTGCACAATTGCAGCTTTCTAGCTGCATTTATAAAGGAGATATAAGGTGATAAAATTTAAGAATTTTACATTTCCTTTATATTTCGATTTGCTGTACTCCAGTCCTAATAGTAAATTAAATTTTCTAAACATAAATTACGCTCGAACTTAATAAATGAAAAGCTGCAATATCAATTACATAGTGTAAATACGCGCATTGAGATCGACTTGCAAGAGCTGGATGAAAGTGTTGAGAAATAAATATCTCACTAAATAAATTAATTAAATATTTTTCGACCAGCTCATAATTGTCATTATTATATAATCTATGTTTTTATGTATGAATAATAAAACAATTGTAATTATTAATTCGGTTTTGAATTTTTTCTTTAAAAAGTTTTATATGTGTACATATTTTTTAAGCGGCCCGCAGGCTTATAAGGAATTTCCAAATTGGCCCTCAAGATTATTTGGGTTGGCTACTCCTGATTTAAAGTATATATTATATTATTATTTTTAATTCTCTTGGTTATCTTATAATTTAATATCTTTTTTTAAGGAAAACTATCTTACATGTGGACAATTGAGACCAAGTTTTATTAATGGTACTTTGTTTGATAACCCTGACAAAGGATTACCCCAAAGAAACTGGTCATCGCACATGTCGGCTTTAACAGGTAATTTTTAAACTATTTTCTTCGATTTTTTTTTCTTAGAAATTGAAATTACATAGCTGGAATTGTTGCGAGTAATAATTTATAGGCCTCTAAAATTTTTCCATTTACTAAATGTTTACCTTAATGTTTTAAATAACATTTTTAAATCAAAAAAGCATTTTAAATGAGAACCCTTAAACTAATTTGAAGCTAATTATTTGAATTTGAATGCTTTGAAATGATGAATTTTATAATTAGCTTAAAATTTAAACAAAGTTACTGTTACTAGCAATAAAATATTAGGAAACTAAGAATTAAATAATAATAATAATAATATAAGTCTTTATTTACATTTTTATTACACTGGTTTTTCAATATTAAAAATTTATTAAGTATATACTTAATTCAACAAGACATACTCATGGTCATTGACCGTCTGAGGGGTTGTTGTATTAAAAAACAAAAAACAAAAATAAAATAAAATAATTGTACTGAGATATGACAAAGAAATAGAAATAAAAAACCTAATGAATAACCAAAAGAAAGTAAAATAAACTAATCCAATAAAATATAATCAAAATAATCATCTTAATAATTAAATTCTGATACTAAAAAGAACCTGTACTTCCACGCATGAATACAATAATTTATTAGACCAGCCCAATCTTTTCCATCCAAAAATGAAATAAATTCGGCATGGTCTAATGTTGTCTTATTTAAAAATTTTATTCTAAATTCAGATAAAATTGGGCAGGAAGCTACAAAATGAAAGACATCTTCAACCTCATTTTTGTTACATAAAGAGCATAATGCTACCGGCTGATTAAACATTTACTTATTCAAATACAGCAGCTCACCCCGCACTTTTATTAGCCAACCAATATGGTTAGCCGGCAGATTGCCGTAAACAAATTTATTGCCTGGCTGTAGCTGCTTGAATAAGGTATATCTGCTGCTGTTTAATGCTTTTACCTTAAACTCTTCAGCTGTAATTGCTCTTAATTTTCCTATAATATCTGAGGTGGATACATCGCCATTCAGTAGATCTTCTATTACAACATTACATTTTGTACACAATACCTGGCACTCTTTGTACCAAAATATTTTCTTTTTTATAATTTCTCTAGTTAGCATATAAGGATACCTGGAATGTGGTAATTTGAGACACTTTTTTATGTAATTCAAATGCAATTTGAAAGTATGCAGAAATATTAAACTCAGATTTGTTTCCAAATAAATGTTAAAATCTGGAGTATGTCTAGGTAATCCGAAACACTTCTTTACAAAAATTTTTAGAAGAATCTCTACACTGTCATATACACCTGCGCGCTATAACACAGGATTGCACGCGAAATTGCCTTGAATACACTCAACTTAGACCCAAAAGGTTTTTTTTTATGCGTTATTAATTTGTTAAAAGTATTCAAAGCAAATTTCGCGCACTCCACTTTTTCTTTAAAATGCTGTTCTAAAGACAGTTTCGATGACAGCGTGACACCCAAGTATTTGTAGGTATTAAGAACCTCGATTGCTTCATTTTTATAGTGCCACTTTTCTCTTCTAGCTATCCTTCCCCCATTTCTGAAAACTAAAATTTTGGATTTTTTTAAATTAACAACCAAGTTCCACAAATCGCAGTAATCAGAAAGGCAGTTTATCATTTTCTGAAGAGAATACCTACTCGAGGCCAGTAACACCAAGTCATCTGCATATCCCAAAACTTTAATTGTGCTGCCCTGAATTTTAATTCCACCCTCAAGGTTGTCATAAATGTCGTTAATAAACAAGGAAAACAATAATGGACTCAACAAACATCCTTGTTTCAGACCCATCAATGTCTCAAAAGGTTCTGATAAGTTATTCTGGCACCATACCTGAGCCGAGCTACTCTCATGCATATTTTTTAAGACCCTTATCATCCTTGTGGACAGTCCTAAGTTAAACAACTTGAAATACAGAGCATATCGGTCAACACGATCAAATGCAGCAGCCAAGTCAATGAAAAAAGCAAAGACCTTCTGCTTTTTCACACTTAAATTGATTTTAATAATGCTCATCAGGTTATAAAGGTTGTCAACCGTTGAGTAGGATTTACGGAAACCCGCCTGAAATTCTCCCAAAAGACTTTGTTCATTAACCCATAATGTGATTCTGTCCAAAATGAGACCAGTAAACAATTTGCCTACAGTATTAGAAAAAGAAATCCCTCTATAATTTGACACCTCATCAGTTGGCCCTCTTTTATGAATTGGGAACAAAATAGAATTTTTAAAACATTCAGGTATTTTGCCCGTACGATATATTTCGTTAAAACATTCCAATAATTAATTCTAAGAATTAAATAAATGTAATTTGTTGTACATTTTCTATAATTTTTTTTTTTTACCTGGAATTTTTAAAAATTTTTTTTTTAATTCCAGAAAATGTTCTGCTTGAACGTTCGCCAGCAATAGCTGTTGATTTTTTGTCAACTATTGAAATTCCTGCAGATAGTTGGGCAGACAATTTTTTAAGGTTAGTCACTTTTTTTAAAAAAATTATTTTTCTTTAATTAGGGCATATGCAGCATATGTGGTAATTGGCGCCTTGAGCATTCTCAGCGATCAAATCGCTCTCAGAAAGTATTCTGTCTACTACACTCTACTATTTTAAGGGAACTCCGTTTGGGTATCCAGTAAAAACCCATCGAAAAAATGTATTCAGAAATCAAATATCTGATATTAAATTAGAACTTTTTGTCATTTTTTTCATTTTTCATTACGCAGAGCACTCCCTTCACTAATTCACTCATTTAAACCACTTCGTTAAACATTTTTTGTTTTGGGCTCCGGATACCTCAAAACGGATATAACTTGGTTAGCATTTCTTAATAATTTTCTTTTTTTAAAAGATTAATTTAAAGTTAACTTATATTTTGAAGTGAACCAAGGGAAAAAGTTCTACTAAGGTACATAGTTGGTCCTTTAGATATAAATGTCACTACTGGACTACTTCATCGAATAGAAGTAATAACTAAATCTACTGAATCATATGATTACCCACAGTACTCATCTTATACCAGTAAGTACAATTCACAAAATTCAATTTATATGATAAATTTCAGGATTTTAATCTTTCAGGAAGTAAATTTCATTTTACAGGTATTTTAAAAGAAGATTCAAGTAACAGTGGCAATGAGGGAAAATATTTTACAGAGACTTATATTCCTCAACATGTTACGCAATTTACTATCAGTGAAGCTAATGTTCGAATTTTTTCTGCATCTTCTCCATTGGGTATGTCTTCAAAAAAATCAAAGGTATGTTGTTTAAACATTTGTTTTCAAATGTTTCTAGTTTTTTGTTTTTAACTTCTTGCTGTTTTCATTGCATCAAATGATTATTTTTAATAATTCTTACCCCTTGCAAATTATTTATACTGTAGATATTTTCGTTTTTGAGTTTTTATCGTGAAAAGCTTTTTCGTTTAATTTGATATTTCTCCGAATCGTACAGTGTTACCTATTATCTAATATTTGTTGAATTTTTGTTACCACCGTCTTGAATCTCTTTCTTTGTTTAGTAGTAACATACCATTTATATGGATAAAAAGGTATAGGTTTTGTTTTGAAATTCTATTCATGAATATTGATTTTGATTGATTGGAGAGGTCCTAGGAAAACTCAAGTAATAAAAGTCTTTTTTTTTGAGTCTATATTAAAGCCAACTTTCATGTAATAAAAACTCTAAAGCTATGGTAGTTCCAATTTTCCACACATGCGCAGTTGTGCTTTATCATTTCGTGCTAATGAATTCATTTAAAAATTTCTTTAAGTAATTTTTTTTCTGATGTGATAACATTAAAATTTCATATTTTGATGCCTCGCTGCCTACTCCAGTTCTCAGTCCCTACTGGAGTCCCTCTGCCTGCCAGTATCCTCATTCGGTTTTACTTTTAATGAGACCCACCCTTAACTCGAACTCGTAAGTACTGGAACCCAATCACAGTTCAATTTTATGTTTTTCCATTGGCATCGTTGATCTCCATATTTTCAAAATAAGCACCAACCATTTTCTTTTTAGCAATATTTCTGTAAATTTAAAATTACATTGCATTCAAATCTATAATTCTACAGTTTTTAGTTAACTGCCTCTCACTTCTATGGAATACTTAAATAAAATAATGAAAGGTTTATCATTAATTTTTACTATTATTTATTTATTTTTTTATTTTATTTATTTATTTTTACAGAAAACTTTGCAAGCAGAGGTAATAAAAATTCTTAGCACAAAACAACAGCCTTATCTGTTATTAAGGTTGAAATGTCTTGATGGAACATATACTAAACCTTTATCACCTGAAAAAATGCTTGGGTTGACCTTGAGATCATCCGAAAATCGAGAATTGGTGTTGGATTCTATGACTAAACTGTCCGCTGCTGTAAGTCTAATTGCCTAAACTAGCGTACAAAATTCATCTGATATTTTTCAAAAAACATTAATTGTAATAATCCTGTTATGTTTCTTAAAATAACAAATAATATGATTTTTTTTCATTACTTCAGGCTCTGAAATTAAGTGCAGCAGTTCTAGTTGGAGAAACGGAAATGATAGATTTGATCGATCTACATAAGATTTCTCTTTCATTTTCTTACAACTGCCTATTTCATACAGAGCCGGATATGGTGTCTATGCACTGTGTATCACAAATAGGTACCATTTATTTTAATAAATATTTATTTTGTTTTTATTTTCAATTAATTGTGAAATTATATTATTTATTCTGTTTTTTAGGAGAACTTAACTTTAACAGCACATTTTCAAAACTGTTACTTGGCATAAATATTCTTACCTCTTTAAGTTCAAAACCTCAAACTGAAAATCCTCTTAGTAATTCAACTTTAGTTCAAGATTCAATGAATACTTTAGGTAACTTTGTTTTTTCGTGACAATTTATTTGAGTTAATAACCTTTTTCGTAAACACAACCCCATTGGTACTGTCCCTTCTCTATACCTTTTTTAAATGATTCATTTTTACTAACTTAACCTCCTTTTTTCTTGTAGTATTTTGTAACAAATTATTGTTATTTTAGGTGTACCATTTTTAAAAGTTACAATCAGTGGTGTACGCCTAATGTTTGTACAAAGCAAAGTCAATGAAAGCTTAAAAATTCGGATAGGGAATATTAATGGTAATACTTATTTTATGGGTGAAAAGTCGAAACCAAAAGTTTTAATATTCACTGCTGGTTCTACAGGTTCTATGAATGTGTTTGAAGGTAATAATTTACCCCATTTCTATCAAATTATGAAGGTAACTTAATTTTACTTTTTTTATCCTACCGTTTAAAAATAAATAAATATTTTACAGTTGTTTTGCAAAGGCCATTAACAAAAGAAAGTGTAACACCATTTTTAGTATATGTAAAGCTTCGTCAATTCCATGTAAATTTAGAACAATCACTGTTTGATTGGTTGACCTACAGACCGGGGCCGAACGTATCTCGTACAATTCATCGCTGGGATTCCACAGGGTAAGTTCTATACATTTTTTTACTTTTTTTTTATTTAATAAGAAAAGTTTATGTTAAATAACTATGAAAATGAATTAATTTTTAGTTCAGCTGTAAGTAGAAAAATATCTTCAAGCAGTTTAAGCAGTCTTAGTAAAAAACCTACTGAAACAATAGAGAAATGTATTGAAAATGATCCTATCAGTGCCCCAGAAGCAGCTGCTATACCTTTTAAGGATTTAGTAAGTTGTTTTGTACATTTTGTCTTATTGGAAAGTTTTAATTAGAACTATTATTGCCTAAGTATATAAAACATTTATTCCTTTTTAAGGAAACTAAAACTGAATGGTTAATGAAATGGTTAGCGATAGTTGTATGCGGTGATATTACTGATTTAAGTTTAAGTTTCACAAGTACTGGAACGGTTGGTTCAGTTTTATTTATAAAGGTACCTTCAATATCAATAGCATCATCACATGGGAAATTCAGTATAGATACTGACGAACTTCCCGTACCAATGGTATGGCGTAGAAGTAAGTAAAATTAACGTTAAATATATTTATATATTTTCAGCAATTATTTGAGAAAATCTTAAATGTATGTTTGTTTGTTTGTTTTTTTTAATTAGGCGCTGTATCTTTTCCATGGTCTGTTGACATTAATGGTATAAATGGTTACAGTCTCCGCCATGGTATGAACAAGGAAATGTTTTTAGATCCATTTTCAGTAAACTGTACTGTTGCTGTTACATCTAAAATAATACCATCATTATCTATAGCAATCACAGTACATACAGATACTTCAAACATCTCTTTAGCACTTTGTAGGGAACAGGTATGGAAAAGAAAATTTACATTCAGTAATCTTATTCGCGATTTAACGCGTCAGTTTCACATTTACTTCGATCCATACGGGCTAACACTTAGGCAAAAATCATGAAAGCGTTTGATTTTTAATTTTTCTGTTATATTATTTTCAAAATTTTAACTTTCCGTTTTCTTTCGGAGAAAGAAGTGGACTATTCATTAAAGAAATGCTCCTGGATAGCTAGCCTTGTCTAAATCATTTTGTTGATTAAAATAAATAATAATTGTTGATTGCAACTAATAAAAATTTTGGGCAATTTTTTAACGGTTTAACATACTAAAATCCAACAAAATAAAGAAATTATATTTAAGGTAACATTGATTTAAAGGAATGTTCATCTACCCTTTCAATATCCTGAAAGATTTCATACGGAATACAAATTTTGGCATAATTTTAAATAAACTTATTGTTAAATGAAATGAAAAGCAACTCAGCAGTTAATTCTTAAAAATACATCTATTTCAAATAGGCTTAAAAGTCTAAATTCGATTTTTTCAGAATTCCAGTCCACAAAAAATGTTGGTTATAATTTAAGATTGTTTATTACTCGATATTGAAATTGATTCTTGATGTGTTGAATCTTTCAGATTGGTTCTTTGGCAGAATTTTTGACGGCCGCTGTTCATGTTTTAAATGTAATGTCATCAACTTCGGTTCAAAAGAAAGTTGAACAACATCAATTAGATTTCAAATTTGAAAGTAGCGATGAATCGTATAGTGCTTCTCAATCGCAACCAACTTCACAAACTATAGGTTTGTTATTCTTTATTAAAGAATAATTTTCTTAATTAGGAATCTTACTGGTTGACTAATGCTTTAATTGTTATTTTATAGAATCATCAAATGATACTCTTAAAATTTCATTTTGGCTACAATGGACACTAGCGAAATTTTCCGCAAGTTTGTATACAACTCCTTTTAAAAATGAATTGGAAACTTTAAAGCTAACATTAGAGATTGAAGATATTATATTATCTACGGATATGGATATTAATGATAAAGTTTATCAGAAGGTGAAGGTAAAATTAGGAACTGCAAATATAAGACATTATATTAGGTAATTTAATTATTTGTACCGTAATTACTTAAGCTTTTAAAGAGAAAGCTACACAATATATTTAAACATTAAACCAGATTTTAGTACAGTTTCTGATTACGTTAACTTTATTCCGATTATGTCTAGCTCCTTGAATTATTTATTAAATTCATTAACTTACTCGTATCATGTAATATTTCTTTTAAAGACACTCAGCAGAACTTCCATGGAAATATGGTTCATTTGGTGGTATTATTATGATGGGCCATGACTCTACAGGCAATGATTCAGAATTCATGGCGCTCACTCTTACTAGAGCTTTAGCTGTAAATTATCATGCAAAAATTTCCACTACCAGTTTTAGAACTGGCAAGGTATGGTTTATTTATTTTTGTTTAATGCGTAAATTACAAAATATTTCTTTACATCATTTGATTTTGGTTTTTTCTTTTCTTTTCTCTGTAGGAGAATACCCGAAATAAAACTGCAGCTGCTGGTACTTACGTTGTAGAAATTGATCTAAAGTTAGAACCACTTGATTTTGTTTTACCACCATCAGTATTAGGCAAATTTATAGCGGTCTTAGAACCACTGATCTGGCGGAATGAACCAAGTAGTACATTGCTTACTTCACCAGCACAAGAAGCTCCATTAAATCAACTAACTACTGCTGATCTTCCATTGCTTTATCTGGATATTCAACAGATTAGAGGATTTGTACCTGCATTATTGGAACGGGATGAGAATTTAAATCATGATTGCATCGTTTTATATGTTAGTAGTTTTTTGATAATATAAATCAATAATGTTTATACTTATTAAATTTTCATTTTAGTTATTATTTTGTAGCTGGAACAAATTACTATGGGACATGATAACACCAATCCAGTAAATAGAAGAATTCTACGAACGGATCTTTATAATTCTGCTCAAAGAGCAAGGGTTACATCGTTACCTGGTTCTCATCTTGAAGATAGGCAGTATCAGTTGGAATTCTCATTTCAGATTAGTACTGGTAAGTTGTTTTATACTTTTATTATTAAAAACTTTAAAAACATATTTAATATTATATCTTCTTCATTTTTGTTTACCCCAAGGAAAATGGGAAGAACTTGCACCTCATGTAACCGGCGGAGAAAGTGAAGGTCTAGTAAATCCCGCAGTCTATTGGAATTCTGGCCATGCTCCTTCGCACCACAAAGGGGCGTGTTTGACACCCCTTTTATCAACGGTTAAAGTGTCTTTGAGTTTGGCTCCACCCATTGTTACTGCAGGATTCGTAGTTTGTGGTCTTAATTTTGAGGTAGTTTTTTTTCTTCTTCAAAAGCTTACATAGGAATGAATGAATTGAATCCCAAGCATATAATTATTTTATAAATAATTTACAGATAATTTTTTAAAAATAATATCTGTTTTCTATAAAGTAGTAGTAGTAAAGTACTCGCCTATTTTTTCAGGCGGGGCTTAACGTCTAATTACCAATTAGGTGTCGTGGACGGAGGCGACTAGCAAACATACTTTACTGTAAATTTCTTTTTATTAACCATTAAATAAAATCCAAGGCCTAATGCCGGGAATCGAACCCAGTACCTCAATACATATTAGCTTCGCAGGTCTCGCCTCTAACTGCTCGGCTACCGTGACGCCCATCTGTTTTCTATAGTATTTACTATTCGCTCTTTCTTTCCAGTCAGGCGGACCTTTACATCTAAATCATCCTTCTTCTCCAATCTCTCAGCATTAATTTGCATCAAGCTCTTTCACCCCTCTTTATGCTCACATAAGCTTTTCTTTGAACCTGAATGTGACTTCCATCCGGAAAATGTACATCTACTTCTTGTTTTATCTTAATGATTACGAAATCTCTTTTGTTTCCCACAGATCCTTTTGTCTTCAGTATTTT
The DNA here is from genome assembly GCF_049639745.1 of Rhodnius prolixus. Classification (NCBI taxonomy): domain Eukaryota; kingdom Metazoa; phylum Arthropoda; class Insecta; order Hemiptera; family Reduviidae; genus Rhodnius; species Rhodnius prolixus. The sequence continues at coordinate 15,150,797 of NW_027411582.1, read as the reverse complement.
TCCTATCCTAGATGACAACTATACTCAACATCACATTCTACAAATGCCTCCCAACAGTTTTAAGTACACTGATTACTCTGACAGCTATTCCCAAAAGCATTTACTGCAAATATATTCCGTTTCGAGCTTAACTTGAATTCACTAATCATTTTTCTTTTGCTATTTATTGATATCCTCTTAAGTTTTTAAGCGTATCGATTAAAGAACATTTAACTGTAATTCTGAAACTCTAACGTTTCCGGCCTCTATTCGTAAAGATTAATAAAAATGTTTTATTAATTCCATAATAAATTTTATAAAACATTTTTTCAGGGCTATTTAACTACTGATGTTGACATTTCTTTGAATTTACAACAGTTGATACTATTCCGCTATTTGTGGAATGAATTATTGCTAATAATTCCTGAAACAAATGAAATTCCTGTTGAACCAATAGTTGACAGTGGAATTGAGTCTGTCGAAGGAACACTTACTATACCATTGCAAAGAGGTATTACTATAAAACTGGTCTCCTGTAAAATTTGTAAATTATTAAACAATTATTCAAATCTATTTATTCATTTCCTTTTAGTTCCAAAACAAATTATATTCCCTAAGAAGACAACAAGTATATCGTTAAATAGTGGTTCATCTTCGACGGCAATCAATGCTAAAGGGTAATCTCTATAACTTTCTTAGTTTCTGTTAAATTATTAACATAAACTTATAATAAACAAACATTTCAGATCACGCCATAGAATTCAAACTGTACCAACTGATCTGTTAGTTATAGCTAAAAGTATTACTGTTAAACTTTATTCACTTAATCAAGGAAAAACAAAACCATTGTTCTACATTTGTGTTGTACAGCCATTCGCATCTATGGAAAAACAAGGAGACACCAGCGTTTATAAGGTTAGATTTCATGAATTGATAGTAAAGTAAAGTAATCGCCTATTTTTTCAGGCGGGGCTTAACGTCCAACTACCAATTAGGTGTCGTGGACGGAGGCGACTAGCAAACATACTTTACTGTAAATTTCTTTTATTAACCATTAAATAAAATCCAAGGCCTAAGACCGGGAATCGGTCTTGGAACCTAGTACCACAATACATATTAGCTTTCCAGGTCTCACCTCTAACCGCTCGGCTACCGTGGCGCCTTAAGGTCTGCATCATTTGAAAACATTTTTTAATAACTATCGTCTATTTTAGAAGACGTACTCATATAGAAGCACATTAAGATGTAAGGGAACATAACGGACCCTCTTCATGAATTGATAGTAAAGTAATAATTGATGAATAATTATTAATTAATTCAGATAGTTGAAAGAAAAGAGATGCAGGTGGACGCTTGGAAAGATTTTATATACATTTCCTGAAATAATTCCCTCCCACAAAGTAATCATTCTTAAGATGCCATATTATTCTAAGAATATTTAGATACCTGGGAAGATTCCAATTGTTATGAGGTTGACGTGACTCTTTCTAGAACTAACCCAGATTCTGGGATTGGAAACGTTGTATTTTACAGAATGACTTTCCGATGTTCTAGCACAAGAAAGTAACCTTTTTGTAGTTACCGCTTTTGAATTATGCCGGTTTACTTTCACAGAACAAAGAAATTAATATCATTAAATTCGATTGGTGATAATCCCGGTGCCAGCCTATCTCTTCCTAGGAGCTCGTACATCTCACTCAGTAGTGTCAGTAGAATGTCTGGAAGAACATTGTCCTAATCTAATTTACCTTCATTTTTAGGCTTCACTTTATGATCTCTTAGTAAAACATGGAAATGATAATTTATTTACAAATGGTCGAGTGGAACCAGAAGATTTTTCTGATACTTTGATTGAAACAAGGGAAGGAGATCGCGATCCTTATAAAGGAATACCACCAGCATTGATCAATGTAAAATCTACAACTATCGGTACAAAATTACCAACAGTTAGTACACCTATTTTTTATATATATATATAAGACAGAGCACATTAACTTTAAATGTATAACTGAATATTATTTTATACTCTTGTTAAGGTTGACATTGAAGTAGGACGTCCAATTAAAATCATATTGAATCTACTAAATATAACTTTCTTAAAAAATGTGCAAGATATGGTTTTTAATTGTCTTGGCATTCAAAGTACGAACGAGAAAATGGATGATGATAGAAGGTAAAGAAATAAATGTATTTGTTTTGAACAATTGTTAAAAAAATTAGTCCATTCCTTGGATTGTTAATTCATTTCAAATTAATGAAAATTAATACAAAAAAAGTTAAAATTATCTCCCTTAAGGGAAAGGAAAAATCAGATTCGTTTTAATGGCAATGGATCGTTATGCAGAACAAAAATATAATCCATAAAATTAAAAAATATAAAAAGTCTAAATTAAAATTGATATGAATAAAAAAAAAACACTTTATTCACAAAATTAATTTGACTAAATGAATGTAAACCTAATCTAGCCCAAAAGATGCGATTTCATTGGAGGAGAAATTAATTCCCTAAAAGTAGTAGTTATTAAATATTTGAATGGTTGAATTATAACATTTCTATTTTTATTTTTTTATTATTTATACTTCTATTTTTCTAGTTGTTTCTATTCAAAAAAAAATTATCAGCATAATTTTCCATGTCTTCAGCTTAACTAAAGCAATGAATGTCGCTAGATTGTGATAAACGCTAAAAAAAATTAATATTTAGTTTGTTTCCAATTTTTTCATTATGAAAGACTATTAATGATTTTTAGACATTTATAATATATCCTCTAGTAATTAAAAAGTACTTAGTTCTAATAGTGAATTTTCTTCTGATTTCTTAATTAAGATAATTTTTTTTACAGGTCTAAGACTACCGATGCAAAGATCGGTAGTCGTTCCAGTCATGTTTCTACTCTGAATATTGGGACTAAACAAATTATGATTGATTTTCAGATCCCAGATATAAGTAAATTACGTTAATTAATTAGTGTAATTTGTTGTTCATTCAGTAAATACAAAACATAATTTCCTTGTATCATCTTTTTTTTCAGATTCTAGAAATGCATTGTTTAGTGTAGGAGAAGTTTCAGGGCAAATTAATTTTACAAGTTCCACACATATTAAATCAAATTTTCAAATTAAATCGGTAACTATTACGTTAACAGGAATTAGTAATCATCTGATAATGAATCCATGGACGTTTACAATAAATTCTTCGTTAATGTGGGAATCATGGGCTAAGAATACTCCTATTATTACTTGTCATTTATCTTCAGACGTACTGGCTTTGGAAATTTCAAATTACTGTTTAGAATCTTTTAAACTAGTTTTTGAAGAATTCCTACCGTTATTGAATAATAGTAAAACGATGAATGATAATAAATCAGGTAATGTATTATTTATTTATAATATAAGTTAGTTAGTTGTTAAGATAACCATGATATTTTTGCATTCTCTAACTTATTTAATAGCGATATTCTTTAAATAATTTGAGAAATTGCAAACTTAAAATAATATTCGCTTCTAAAACATGAAATTGTTATTTTTAAACTTAAGGCCTTTTTGTAGCAAAAACAAAAATAGTTCTAAAACACAACCAACTAGCTCTAGTTTTTAATAAAGCTTTCATACTACAATCTCTTCTGAAACTAAATGTGACCGAAATCCACTTACCAAGTGCGTCCTGATTTCATGAATTTTTTAGTTGCGATGTTTTTCGAAAATAACTCCAAAAGATATGAGTTTTGATGAAGTTCCTATAAGCCCGAAGAAAGTACTATTTTTAAAATAATAATAATAATAATAATAATAATAATAATAATAATAATAATTTTTATGAATCTTAGTGTACTGTGTGTAAAAAATTAAGTTATAGTCTTATAGATTATTTTATAGATTACAAATTTTTGGTTTTATTCCATAGAAAGTGATTTAACATCTACAAACAATGAAAATGCTAAATATGAAGACGAAGAACAGCTTTATAAAGATGATTTGCAAGCTGGAGCTTTTCAATTTCTTAGTAGTGATAATCAACCTGAACTTCCCTCAGCTTACCAGGTTGTATTTCCCAGCTCTATACAGATGGCCTGGGCGTATCCACAACCTAGATGTATAACAAGTTTAACTGTTCTACCAGTGCCTTTTAGAGTAATTTATAAATTTATTTTTTTTCATATAAAAATAATAAATAAAATAATAATAAAAAACAACTTTTCTTTATTTTTGTTATTTAACTAGAGCCCCAGGCCAGAAGGAATTATGATGGTCTTACAGTATCTAGATACAGCAGGCTGGAAAACTTGGACTGATTTCTGTTTAAGTGAGACTGTAGTTACAGAAGTATTACTGCCTAAAAAGTTTCAAGTGGCCAGTACGTGGAGAGTTGTTATGAAATCTTTGAATCCTCCTCTCAATGTGCAGGTAAGTAAAGTACTGACTGTTAAAAATATCTTAACTCCCTTAAATGAATTTATTTTTATTCTTGAATAAGGGACAACCTATTCCTAATAGTCGTAACCATTAGACAACAGCCGTGTTCGTGGCAGAAGTGTTCGATTCAAAATTTTCGACGAAAATTTAATTGCCGTATTGCAAATATAAATATCTCTTATCAGTGAATATAATTAAACCATTTTAGACATCGACGTAGAAGATTCTAGAGGGATTAAGGTTTTATGTTGCTCGTACAAGTGCTATTTAGGTTTCCCTCATCATAAATGTTGAGAAAAAATAAAACTGTATGTAAACAAAAATTAAGAAATGTTTTTAAATGAAAAGTAATTACCTTCCAGGCTTTGGCAGCTTCATTGAGAGTAGACTCAGTGTTCAATCCCAGGCTAATTCCTCGTATTACGTTCGATTTGGATATCGATTGCTCTCAGATTGCTTTATGGGCCGGTCCAACTGGTTCTATTAAATTGCCTCCATCATTGAGAAGGTTTTGTGCAACTGATGTTGCCTTCATTGATGAATATCCATTTGCTACGGCATATTTTGAAAAGACCAGCTTGAAATTGAAAACTTGGATAGATGGTAAGTAGGTCAAATAGTTTTCAGAAAATCAAAACAAACTTTTTACTTTTTAAACCTTCTTGATGTATTATTTATTTGTTTATTTAGAAAGAATGGAAGCTGAATTAGGATGCCGACCTAGACTTGATATACTCAACTGTCGTTCTTTGCAAGAACAGTGCTGCATTCAACCTTTTCAGTTCCGTTTCAGTTTCTCTTTGGATTATGCTGAATGTGAAGAGTCAACCAAAGTCTTAGAACGAAGGATTACAATTTTTTCAGGTCCTGTAATTCTATATCTAGCTCCGCCAATTGGACATACAATTACCGCCGCAGTTACCAATTCAGTATTACTTCCTTATGTGATATGCAATGATACTTGTTTCCCAGTAAGGTAATTTAAAATTGTTGAATTGGGATTATTCTTTTTGATTTCTCTAATTTTGTACCTAGAAATTCTTGAATAACGAAATTTTGAAAAGTAGTGTCTCTTGACTAAAAAAAAGACGTGTATAGTAAACATTCTGTTGTTAGACCAGTTAACATGTCGAGGAGCTTTTTTTTTTTTTTAGCGCATCAACAGCTCAGGTTATTAGCGCTCGGAGCTTTTTTCAGTGCACTGCCGGCCTCCGGACAGTGTTCTCTCGTTACAGACAACACTGTCCATCACCGGACAGTGAGCTGTAAGAAGCTCCTAGGAAGAGAAAATCTAAGGGTTAGCAGCTGGATTCGAACCCGGGACCTCCGCGTGGGAATCGAGTACGCTAACCACATAGCTAATCCCTCCCCTGTTATTATTATTGTTATTATTATTATTATATTTTAACTATTTAGTTATCACTTTCCTTTTTTACATTCAACATACTACATTAACTTTTGGGGCTTGCAATAATTTGAACAATGTTCCAGTACATGCTATAATGCACTAAAATTATAATACTTTAATAAATTTTAATATATCGACAACCCCGAAATAAAACACCTAATTAAATACACATTAAAATATATTAGCGTGTTTAATATTAATAAATAATAAGTATGTGGTAGAGGACTGAAGAAAAATATTTATAGGAAACTATTATGAAGTATACAAGTTCCTGCTTTTTAAACAAAGAAGTTGAAAACATTTTTGCAACTTAAAGATATTCTTTCTCTTTGGCCTTCTAATATATTTTTTGTTTTTCTTCTAAAGTTTTACATATATTATATTTATTTTTTAAATTGTTTAATTCTCAATCATCAAAATGGTACCAAAACCGACGAAACCCATCACTAGTATTACTTCCTACCGACCAATCTGCTTACTACCACTTCTTTCCAAAATCCTCGAAAAGCTACTTCTTAAAAGACTTTATCCTTTGGTGTCAGAACAAAATATGATTCCGGATCATCAATTCGGATTTCGGAGACATCACTCAACTTCTCACCAGGTGCTTCGCGTTGTAGTCACTATTGCTACCTCCCTCGAGCGAAAGCAGTATTGCCCGAGTGTTTTCCTTGACGTCGCTCAGGCGTGCGACAGGGTGTGGCACGAGGGACTACTGTTTAAGCTGAGGGAGATTCTTCCTCATACTTACTACTTCATCCTCAAATCTTACTTAAAAGATCGATATTTCAGAGTCAACTGTGGAGCAGCAGACTCTGATATCCGTCTAGCTCGAGCTGGTGTTCCTCAGGGCAGTGTCCGAGGTCCTATTCTTTACTCCTTGTATACAGCAGACATACCTCAACATCCTAATACTATCCTCTCCACCTTTGCTGACGATACTGCTATCTTATCTCCACATTCCGATCCTCTTATCGCTACACGAACTCTACAAACACACATCAACCACCTACAGGACTGGCTTTTCAAATGGAGAGTCAAAACCAACGTTACGAAGTCTAAGGTTATAGTATTTACTCTCAGACGGAAAATCCTACCTCCTGTCATCTTGGACCAAACTCCTATACCAAATGTGGACAAAGTACGCTACCTTGGACTGCACCTAGACAAACGGTATACATGGAATCCCCATACTAGACTGAAAAAACAAGAAACTAACCAGCGCTACAAAACTTCTCGCCAGACTACTTGACAAACGATCGAAACTTAACCTAGATAACAAAAGACTCTTATATCTAATGTTACTGCGTAACATTTGGTCATACGGCATCGAAGTATGGGGATCGATTAAGCGTTCCAACTCACTACGCCTCTAGGCATTACAGTCAAAAATACTTCGAAAACTTCTTAACGCTCCGTTCTATGTATCTAACCTCACTATCCATAATGACCTCAAAATTCCTTTCATTACAGATCTTGCTAACACTCGTTTCTTCAAATTTCATTCCTCTACAGCAGCTCATCCTAACCCTCTCATAGAACACCTATCTTCCTCCACATTACCAGGTAATCCTCTAAGGAGATTGAAGAGAAGATGGCCTCGTGATATTCTCTCATCATGAGAGCAGTGTAGCTGAGCACGTTACTGGAGTGGCACCACTGGATGCCTTCTCCACTCATGATTTCCCGTTATTTCTTTTCTCTTTCACCATATTTGCTTGTTGCAACAACTGTTGCAGTGGTAAATTGCAATAAAAGATTAAAAAAAAAAAAAAAAAAAAATTATTTAACCAAAAATATTGTAATTTTGTAATTAATTAATTTTTCTGACTTTAGGATTGGACAGGCGCATACAAATGAAGACATTACAATCCATTGTTTGCAGTGTCATTTCTATTCATGGCGTTCGTCTATACATAAAATGAATTTAAGATTTTCAGTTAATCTAACGGAGTAAGTTTGCTAATATGATTTATTTATATCCTACAGTTTTGGCCCCTCGCCCCTCCAAAGAAAGTAAGCTCAATATTATGTTTTAGTAATAAGCATTGGAGTGGACCCGTATCCATCTGTAATGCAGGTAATGTAAAGTTAGAATTAGCTGATGAAAATGGTCGTAAAATGGTTATTATAATTGTTATAAAAAAATTGTCTCATATTATGACCCAGGTAGGTGTGCAGTTCCATTTTTTTTTTTTTTTTGTTAATAACTCAACAATTTGTACGAGTTAATAATATACTTGCCTGTATTGCAGGTTTTGATTAGTGGCGAATTAATCGTGTACAACAATCTAGATCGTGGAGTTGATGTACGATTAGTAGCAACTACCATAGCAGAACGTCAGAGATACATCACTGTGAATGCTGGCGGCCGAGCACCGAGTATAGTTCTCTCCCCGGATGCAAAGTACAATTTAAGATTGGCATTAGAGGGGCATTGGTCAGGCTTAGTACCACTGTACGCTACTTCCAACAGTTGGCTCGTGAAAAGTAAATTATTTGTTATATAAAGTTTTTTAAAGTTATTTTAATTCTACAGATGTGATGATTCTTTTTACCTACCACTTGTTCAATGAATTTTTTATTTTTAAATGTTATATTTAATTTCTTGAGTTTTTATCAGTTTGAATTCACCTAGAATTAGGACGATTGCAGTAAGTGAAAATGTTGCGAGTTTTTTATTTTTATTTTTAATATTTCATTCTGTTTTTACAGTTCCACTTCAAGATAAAAAGGATTTCCTGAGCGTATGGTGTCAGATTTTTAAAGACAAGTCAGACGATGGAAGAATAATGGTCAATAAAAGAAAAATTTGTTTTCTTTGATTTATTTCGGAGCATTGCAAGATTATTAGTTAAATCTTTTATATATGAATACTTTTTTTTCAGGTTGTTGTAAGTCCAATGTACTTGATAAAATCATTATTACCTTGTGATGCAAATGTTCTCATCAAGACTGAGGAATTCCAAAGAGAAAATTCTTTAAAAGTGCCAGGTCGAGGAGCATTGTCGAATTTATACACTCCTGGTACAACTGCACATCATCATTCGCTCACTTTTCATATTGAGTTAGTTTATTTTGTATTATTGATTTATTTATTTTTCCTTCACGCACTTTATATGTAGTTAAAAGAAGTACCTACTCTTTTCAAGTAATGAAAACCCTGTAGGTGTTATTAATTTATTATTTATTTTAATCACCCTTTAGTGGGAATTTACCATCATCTTTGCCTCATGTACCTCTGAGTTATTCGGCAATGGATGGTTGTACACCACCACCGCCTCCAATTCCGGATGTGGACACATTAATAGAAAGAGCTGAACTAACAGCTGGCCACATTTGGCCATTTTTAGGACCACAATGGGAAGGAATTACTTGGCGACTAGCTAACCAGCCAGACACAATTACTCATGTAAAGGTATTCCTTTATTCTTTCATGAAACACACAGATTTTTAATATTTTTCGAAATAAGATCTTGGAAAGATTACAGATTAACATTATTAATATTTAATACTAAATATTTTCTAGGTTAGATTTTGTGGTGACAAATTGAGAGTTGCAAATTCCCTTCTTGTTGAATTGCATCCATGGGCTTTAGTCATCAATACATTGGGATTGAGTATAGCTCTCCAATCGACTGATAAATTTCTGTGCGCTCTACCTCACTTCAGCATTCTAGCTCCTCCACCGATTGAGGTAGTTTCGTACTTTTTGTTTTACTATATATTTTTTGTTTTTAATATAGATTTTATTATTTTATTTAACACCTATTTATTTTCAGGGTATATTTCATCTTTTAATAGAATTAAACGATGGTTATCATAAGTCAAACGGGCTCCAACTGTCAGATTCCCAAGCATTTTATAAGCCACATGTAACTGGACTGATTCCTTTAACATCTCATATTCAAGTGAGAGTACAAGCACCAAATTCGGTAAGTACAATATTTGGACGTACTTAAATTAAATTAAAACAAAAACCTTCCGAAATTAATTTTTTTTTTCAAAATATCTTCGTTCTTATTTAATTTGTTCGCCTCTTAGTGAATTGTACAATTAAAATATAAGGTAGCAAATTGAAATCTATTCAGGCTTAATCTATTAAGGAACGCAGAGGTTCTTGTTGAGAGATTGCTAATATGATGAAACTACTAAGGTTATTCCATCCTTTATACTTTTTATTTTATTTCATTATTTATTTATTTTTATTCTCTTTATGTGGATGTTTTATCTTAATCAGAACATTTTTACTGAACATTAAATAAAGCAAAAAATCTTATATTTTGGAAGTTCTACTTTAAGAAAAACTATTCTTATTTAAGTATAAATGTTTGTTTCAGATCATTTTTTCTACCTTACATTCCAAAATGATGAGCGGAGTAAGACTTCTTCATGTGTCAGCATCATATGTTGTGGCAAATTTAAGTTCTTATGATTTGAGTGTGGCACCTTTTTCTGTGCGTAAAGATTCACAGAAATTGAGAATACCAAGTGAAATATTTTCATACGCGGTATCACTTCCAAAACAAACCAAAGGAGAAATAAGGTAAGTTTTTATTTAGTAATTTATATTTTTTGACCTATTAAAAAAATAAATAAACGTTTCTACAATTTAGAATTTGTAACCTCAATAATGTTCTAGAGGAGAGCCTTTAGGCGAATGGCATGAATTAGGACACGGCCCAATATCAAATCGTCGAATATATTTGATTTTTGAACATGATGGCCTAGTGAGTTCACCTATAGTAGTACCACCTGATATAATAGCAGGAATTACTTCATCGGATACAGAAGCTGAACGAGATGAAACTACTTTACTATTACCTTTGCGTGAAGGGTCCACAATAAACGCTTGTCTTTCTGTGGTTTTCCAAATTTGTGATGGTACTACATACATTACTGTGGATGATAAACCGTCTGCACTAGTGACAATCCATAACAGAACTGCCCATCTAATTATACTTGCCAGAGCTCTTTCAGAACATGGTCAGCAAGATAGAATTTAATTTTCTCTTAAGTGATCCTAATTTTTTTTGAAAGATAAAAGAAAATTCTTACAATTACTGCTTGCTGCAGGTGGGGCAGCCATAGATGAATTTGAGGACTGGGAATGGAGATTTATGTTGCCAGGATACTCTTGTGGACATTATAAGGTACCTCCTGCGCCTCCTGGTACGCCATTACCTTCCGTTGTAGTTGCAAGAGCTGATTATAGTAATAGTTAGTATCAATAAATTTATTATTATTTTTTATATATTTTTTAAATCTAGATTATCATGTTTATTATCTAAAGTTATTGATATACTTCTAATTTGGAATTACTTATATTATTATTAAATACGAATTTTGTCCAGCGGTTTAATTTAAAAAATTAGGAAGTTTTTGTTAAAAATGTATATGCGTATATATTTTATACTAAATATGAAAAAAGCACTGTGACTTTGGTTTGATACCCCTTTTATAAATATATCAGTCAAGAGTTATTTTTTATTACTAGGTTGGTCGACTGCTATTTCACTTGTTCCTTCAAATGGATCTAGAATTGTTAATCTTCCTCATAGTCAGGATTTATCAGCAACTGTCGTAAAAATAGGTTATACTACTCATCTAATTTTATCCCATGCAAATCATTCTCTAATATCAGCAAGTGATGTCCGATCAAGACTTCTATTGAATTCAACTAGTAAGTATCCTGCCTGCAGTTTTTCTTTAACCAAGTTTTCTTTAAATTGTATTCTAAACGAAAAATGTTTTTCTACTTAGAAGACCTTGTGTTAACACAACCTAAAGAGCAAGCTGTTATTTCTAATGCATATGATGTATCGCAAAAGAATGATGAGGTAATTTCTTGCCAAGACTTGGATTTATTATACAATGAGCCAGGTAATTAAAAGTTTGTAATAGAAAAAATACAATATTGCTAAAATATTGATGACTTTGTTATATCTATGAATTTTCTTTTCAGCTTTATACAAATTTAGTTTTACGTGTTTCCTCAAAGGAATCACTATAATGCTATGTACTGATCCTCCGGGAACATTCCATTGGCAAGAAGTAGCTGCATTGACTTTAGATAATGTTGGAATTACTTTTTCTCCAATAAAAGATTTGGTTCGTTTTAAAACATGGTTATTAATGAAGGTTTACTACAATTTTCTGCTTAAAATAACTTTTAATTCCTGTTGTTCAATAGAAAACTGGTGCGAAGGAAATCACTTTAAGAACTACCATCTGGGACCTTCAAGTAGATAATCAGGAGTTTCAGCAAGGTAATTACGATTTTAGTGTTGTTGTGCTGAGACAAGGAGAACTTGATAGGAGTTGTTTTACTGGTGAAGATCCATATACATTGGTGGAGACGGCTAGAAATAATGATCCTGCTTTGGATGCAACTTTGACTCTTAATTGCAACGTAAAACCAGGTAATGCAACTTAATTTTTAGCAATACTTGCTGATAAAAAGCATGCTTTGTTTATTATGATTTGATTTTTCTATGCATTTTTGGTTTACTTCGCATTATTGTGCTCTAATTAATATTTCTACATGTTCTTTTTTTTTTTAAAGAGTTGCAAGATGTATCACTGAACCTGGCACCTTTACAACTATATATTGAAGATACTTATATCTTCAAATTAAAGGATGATTTTACCAAACTGCTTCCGTTTGGTTTAATCGAAGGTGGCTGTACGCCATCTGGTGAAGATCCTTCTCCAGCTCATGAAATGACGGTACCTACGCCAAAAAGTTCACCGAAGCAAAAAGAGGTTGTGTCTGATGTGAAACCAACTCGGTGTGACCAAAGCAAACCAGATGAAGGTAAAACGCAACTTATTTTAAAGTTGGGATTAAAATCTCTTACTTCTAGTATCGGTTGTTACTAATTTAAGATTTTTGTAACTAATCTTCTTTTATTAGCAGTACTGTAAGAATGTAAGATGACTTTTCTATATTGTTATGACTGGGTTTGTTCGTGGGACCCACCAGTTCGATAACCGTGTGTTTCTACTAACTTTTCACAAATAGTCAAATAAGTTTTTGCCCCTCCACTACACCTAATTTGGTAGTTAAAGGATTAGCCCTTTATGAAAAATTGACGGTTATTTTGCTGTGAGAATAAAAATATACGATTTAATTTACTCGTAAGAATGAAATTATCAATAGAATGTTATTGAATACTGCGAGATGAAAGTAAAGGAAATTATGTTATAAATATGTTACTTACGCATCGTCTATGACAGTATTAAAATCATTATAAATTTGTGGTACGATTTTACATTGTCTTTCGAATCATCCACATGATTGGCAAACATACCCGCAAACCACATTGATAGTAGAATTAAGCATTTTACTACAGATAATATCAAGGATGGTGCTTTCATAAATCTAATACCTGGAAATCAAAATGCATCCATTTTCAAAGTTATTTGGAAATCCTAATAGAAATATTGATTTTCAAAACCAGGCTATTATGGTGGATGTCAAATGGTGATCATTTATAAAGTTTGCATTATTCATCTAGTAATATCAACCTATGTATTTTTAAACGTTTTCTCGCCAATTAAATCAGAAAGTGGTTATACGTCACCATCAATAATAAGGATAGAAGCAAGATCAGGAGGATTGTGATTGAAAACAAATAAATACTAATGCTTAATTGTCATATCATCACTTGCTTCTGGAAAATATAAATTTACCGTGCAAATTAAATAATTAATAAGATTAGTTATCCGTTTGAATAGTTGACAAAAATATATTTAACAAATCTCTTAAATTATTATTACTATTAGAAATATATTTGATTGTCTTCAGAGAAGGACGATTTGTTCAACGTGTCAGATGAAAGCGAAGCTGAAGATCAACCGGAAAATGTAACCTTGCCTTGGCGTACAGGTGCAGAAGAAAAGAAAAAACGGCGAGAAAAACTGGAAGATTTGGAAAACGAAAGTGATCAGGTTAGATAGTTATTGATACTACTTATTTATCATGGAGAAAATTTTATATTTTTCATTCAACATAAAAAAAATAAATATTCTAATTCCAGATGTTATGGACAGAAACTCCTCTTCTAATGGATGATCGTTTAGGTTTGCCAATGTATAAAGTTGGCATTCCTCACCAAGTAATTACATCAACCTACAGTTTGTCGCGACCACTTAAAATGCGTTCCTTACATATAGCAGCTTTGGAGTTACTAGTTTCAGTTCATACTTCTACTAAATTTTACATAGCATTGGATCAATCGCCATTGACATTCTCTGCCTTTGATAGAACTGATGTAGTTACTACACCGTATCGTCTGGGACATGCTATAACGTTACATTACTTTTTAGGGGCTATTTATGGCACAGGTATGCCAAATAATTTCTACTACAATGAGTTTTTTTTTATATAAATTTTAATGTAGTCTAAAATGAACGAAATGAAATATTTTTTTTTTTTTAGGATGGGCGTTGGGTTCCCTTCAATTACTTGGCGCACCAGCTGGCCTGGCAAGAAGTGTCGGACATGGCTTAAAAAGTTTTATAACAATGCCATATAAAGGTATTATGGAAGGTCCGACTGGATTTTTACTGGGTGTGCTCCATGGTTCCGCCGCACTAATGAAGCATATAACTGCTGGTAAATATTATTTATATGGTTTACTTGATGATTAAATTGTTGGATACTTATTAATAAAGTAAAATTTTTAGGTACCCTGACCAGTGTCACTAAACTAGCGGGGAGTTGGTCAAGAACATTAGACAGATTAACACTGAGTACAGAAGATCTAAAATATGCTGAACAAATGAGAAGAATGAAACCGCAAGGATTGGCCCAAGGAATCAAACAAGGACTCACAGAATTTGGTAAGTTGTTTTAAGCGAATAATTTTATATTGGTAAGTCAATGTAGTGTAAATTTTACCATCAAATTGTAAACTGGAAAAATTCATTCAAGTTAAACGGATATTTCTTGTGAATACTGGTCTATGAAAACTATTTTATCTTCTAGTAGTTATTTTCCGGCGCATCGACTGCCTTGGTCACTAGCGCCCTCTTCTAGTAGTGTACGATTTTTACAAATTTGTCTTTCTGTGGGCGTGCGTCCAATGTAATTAAAAAACATAAAACAAATCTCTGAAAGGTTAAATAATTTTTAATGACTGTACGATTTTTGAAACAAACAGGAGTTAGTTTACTTGGTGGTGTGGGTGGATTAGCACAACAGCCGCTCGAATATGCAACAGGACGAGATAGCAGTCTTGTTGGATCTCTTGGTCGAGGAATTGTAGGTGTAATGGCCAGACCGATAAGTGGAGCAGCTGAACTTGTAGCATTAACAGCACATGGTATTCTATTAGGTGCAGGTTGGGCAGATAACCATATAGTAAGTAAAACCTACCTTTCCAAAATTCTATATTTTTCTCACGCTTTAACGTAACTAAAAATCTTTCATTATACAGCCCAAGCATCAAGCTATTTGTCAAGGTGTTGATGATGGTAGAGAATCAAGGCTAAAATATTCATTGAAGATAATCGTTAATCGTCAAGAGAAAGTGATAGCAATAACTGAGGGTACTACAGGCGATTATGAACCACTTGTTGTAATCATTACTACAGCTAATTTATACATTGTGACAGCAAGTTCAGCTGAAATTGATGGTCCTTCTATAAGAAGTGTTGCTCTCAGAGATGTTGTCGCTAAAGCTGACCGTTCAGATCCTACGCTTATAAATATCAGCGTCCTAACGCCTGATGATGTTGTAAGTTGAACGTAATTATTTAATTTCTACTTAAATTATCTGGTAATTAATGTTTTTCTGCACGATTTTGTTATTAAATAAAAATTAATTTCGAATATAGTTAATATTGAGGATTGTAGATTGATTCAAATTAAAGATGAGATATTCAACGCGTGAGTTTTATAGGTTACAAAACTTTTTATAGGAAAATTTATAAGGAGGTATCACGCTATCCGAGCAGTGAGATAGCTAACCGCAAAGCTAAGATGTATTGCGGTATTCGGTTCGATTTCCGGTCTTGGTCTAGGTTTGATTTGTGATATGAAAAGTTGAAGTAAAGTTTCTTAGCCATCCATGAGATCTGATTTGTTGGTTATGACGTAAATGCCACCTGAAAAAATAATCTTATTTCAGCATATAAGGTCTCCTGAATTCTAAAAAAAATGTTTTTATTGCTACAGGAAACTAAAACTACGTGTTATGTTTAATTACCAGATAGCTACCAATTTTTGTTTTCTTTACGCGATTTTAAGTCTGATTTTCATTAAAACAATCATTCAGTATACAAATTCTATCTACAAGTCGATTAGCCATGTACATGCTAAAATAATTCTTAACTCTTTATACATTTTATCTTAACCTTCTTAAAATTTTCAGGCTGAAAAACTGTCACAAAAAAGAATAGCAGAGTATGTACGTGAATCTCAGCTTGCACTCTCCAAAGCTGGTTCAGCTAACCGATCAGATTCCATACCACCAAGTCCTCCTTCTACAGATTCGGATCCTCTAAGAATATATGTTAGCCCACAAAGAAGAGATTATTTTCTTGCTATCCTTGATTTAGCTTATAGGCATGCATCAGACAGAGGTTTTCCAATTTTTGGCATATAGTTTTTTTTAAAATGATTGGTTTAATAGAAAAGTTTTTCCAATATTCATTTTTCTTTTAAAAATAAGTGATCAAACTAAAGAGAGATAAATCTTTAAACATTTTCTTATATACCAAGCAATATGTGGACTTTGTAAATAATATTGTTTTATCTGCAATGAAATCAACAACATCTGATTGTATTTGTTACTATGTTTACTTGTTGAGATGTTATCTTTGTATTTGTACTAATTTTAATGTTTCATAATTTATCAGTATTTATTAAAAAAGAAATTACAATTCAAGTTTATTTTGAGAAAAGTTTTCTTTTTAGGCTCTCATTATTTTAAATTAACTTTTATACCGTAAATTCTATAATAATATAATTATGAATTATTTTAAAATTTTAATCAGAAATATTTAAGAAAACATCCCTTGAAATGGTTTTCTAGATATAAAATATAACAAAATTTTAATCTTTTTATTTTATTTCGTGCAATTTGAAGTGGAGATATAAGCTCTTACTTTTTAAGCATTTTTTTTAAAAAAGAAGTGTTCATTGACAGATTTAACTTAATTTTTTTTTTTGTTTTTCTTTAAACGGGCATAATATTTGAGGAAGTAATGGCACACATTTGGATTTCAGCATTTTTTTCACCTCATATTTTTAATTGTTTAGTAAAGTACAAAATTGCATATTTTAAACAAACTAAAAATTTAGCATCAAATGTAATAAAACAATAGCATTATTTATTAAGATCAAAATGTTTCACTTTAAATGAAAATAAGACTTGGTAGGTTATAATCAAATTCATATTCTAAAATCCAGTTCCACATATCAATGATTTTTTTGTTTTGAAAATATCGTATAATTTTACTAATATTAAAATGTTTTTTCTTTACATTTTGTATAAAATCAAATGTTTTTTACAACCTTAATTTTTTATTCTTCTAAAGAAAGTTATCCAGGATAAGATTCTTGTCCCAGTCTCTTAAAAATAAAGCACATTAAATTTACTTGTCATGGTAGCAACAAAGAGCTTTTTGATAAAAAAAGAAAAGAAAAAAGTGGTACAAAGAAAAACATAACGAAATGAAATTATTTTCTAATTTCCCAAAATATGTTTTTATATTATGTACTCTCGTTTACTAATCGAAAATATCTGAAGAAATATTAATTTAACGAGGCTGTGAATCCACCTATCTTTTACAAAAATGTATTAGTTTGTATAATCTAGCATGAGTACCCTAGTCAGTATTATTGTTATTTAAAAAAGTCATTATCAACTGTGTGCAATGTAAATACAAATTTTGTACATTTAATAAATCTTTTTTTTTTTAATTCTCTCTCTTGGCATCTCGTACTTTCTACCTCCATTAAAATAAATAGTAGTTCTGTAATTATGATTACTTTTTTGTATGAAGAATCAGAAGTTCGGGAATTCTAAAAGCATTAAGTTTAGAGTTAAGCCAAATTGATAGTTCAAGTGATCAAGAGCCTTAATATGTATCGTATGGTAATTAAAGGCCCACATTATTGGTTCTTTTTATTTTCTCTTGACTCTCATAAGAGGAAGTATTGCAATCACTCGATTTCTAGTTTACATCCAAAATACACGTTTTAAAATCCCTTGTACACCTAAAAGTTGGATGTTAAGGCTGTATATCTCAAAAACGAAGTCACCAGATTTCTAATTCCATATTTGGTTGAGATAAACCCTAGTTTAACCCAACAATTAGCTTTTGAATACAACCGGAATTTCAAATTTAATAGTGATTTTTTATTGGATTTTCTTAAAAAAGGCTTCATTCCTTTTAAGATACTTATTTCCCCCAAAGCGGCGAGCGAAAGTTTCTGGCAACCACCAGAATCCTTCTGACAGTCAAATAAAAAGTGAACCCAAAAAATCAAACCCCACAAGAGAGGCTAAATACCAACAATTCTCTTTAGGCAGTTCATAAAGAAGCGGGCTGGAAACACAAACGACTTGATTAGGAAGAGATTCTCTGGTAATGCTTAGTAAATTCGCCGTAACAGAAAACGAAGTATTCGAAGATGAAGTAAATAATCTAAATAAATTAATACATGCATTAAGCATAAATGAAAATACAACTTTCTGAGATTAAATTTGTTTAAAACAATAATTTGTAGACGAAGTATGTTTTATACATATACTATAAGGCAGTTGGACGTGAAGCCTCTGATAAAATAGGCATCACCTTATATGTATAAAAATGTATATAAAAGGTTTTTATTCTATAAAATATAAACCATTTTTAGGCAGTATGAAATCTTTCAACTTTTTTAAAATCGATTGGTACATTGCAATTCAAGCATGAACTAATATTATCACTTTTAAAAGACACTAAACAATGACGGCATATTAAATCATTGCATGTTAATTTGAACAACAGTGACTGACAATTACACTTGCAACACTCATATTTAAACTTTTTAATAATTGGTTTTTCTAGGAATGATGGAAGCCCACTTAAACAATGTTCTAAAAAGTCATCAATGTTTTTAACATTTTTTTGGGAGGACCCGTCTTGTGGCTGATAATTGACAAAGGAACATGACGGTTCTGTTTGGTGTGCTCTGCCTACAGTCCTTGGCACAGATTTCAAACTAGGAATGTGACTATAATTAAGTAAAAATTTATCAAGTCTTGCTTTAAGAGCTGTAGCTACAACAGGAAAGCTAATATCAGTGTACCTACGACCAGTAAATGGATCACTAGGTGGTCGACCAAAATTCTCTTCCATCTTATTGAATCTTTCTATAGTAGAAGCATCGATAACTTTACCTGATGGCAATGTCATTGGTGTTATTAATATTTCACAAGATATTGGATCTATAAATTCTTCGGGAATATCTACTTCTTGAATTTGCGATTCTCTCTCTCGACAATATCTGAAAATTGTCTTTTCTGGTTGCTGTGACTTCGTTTCTTTTGGCACTTTGGTTGGGCAAGAGATAATCTTGTGCCAAATATCAGTAACTAACTTAAATGTTTCTTTACTAACATTCTTTGAAGGTTTGCCCCAAACTTCTATTTTTCCTATAGCTACCAAAGTTGATCCTTGTGTTTGGAGAATTCTGAAAGCAACTTCGTTTACACTACACATATATTTAGATAGACGAAAAGTTTCACTGTTCGGAATTTTCCTTTGACTTCCATGAAGTACAAAGTTAACTATACTTTCATGTTCATTTAATTGCTTTCTTGCCACTACCACCCTTCTGTTACACCCTTTCTGTTTAGTGGACACTTCTATACATGATGATTTCTGCGCCCCAACTTGACAGTTAACAGTGATTTTATTGATAGTAACATTGCAAATAAATTCTATATTTATCAATACTGGGGGTTTTACGAAACGTTCTACGAGGAATCCTTTGCCTCTTTTCACAGGATCGAGAGAAATGAGATTAGTTACATCGTTACTGTCGCAAGAAGGTTTATCACAAACAATTGTTTTGGTGAGGTCTTCATTAACAAAATTAATTAGCATTACAATCACTTAACGAAACATTAAATTAAAAAATAACCAGCTGGTACAACTTACAACCTCTCAAACAATAGAAAGTAGGTTATTCTGATGGGAAGAGGTGAACATCGATAGTGCTTTGACTACAAAAAATCGAATAAATTCTTAACGGATCTGCTGTGGGAGACAAACATTGATAAGAACAATGAATTAATAACTTATACATTTAAGCACAAAATAAGTTATTATAGCTTACTTTTACTAAAAATATTATCTGTAATACAAATCCGTTGTTTTATTACCAATTGAAGAACTATAAAGGCGAATTTTACTTTTATAATTTAGTTAATATTAAGAATCTTTACTTAAAAGATGTAATTGTTTTTAATGTTTTTGTTATGTATAAAAAGTGTATAATTGGTAGCAAAATAAAGAATAATCTAAACAAATTTAATGACGTCATAATATATTTTCTCATTTTCCCATTGACTCATTTAAAAAAAAAAAAATTGCAAATAAAGCACTGTACAGGTAAGTATCTAACTAAAACTTTCATTTAATATTGTGTAATTAAAAAGACCGATGAAATAATCTTTGGTAAAAAATTAGATCCAAAAATTGCCATCAGAGAGTGGTAAAATCAGAAAAAAAAATTAGTTTAAAAAAATGCCGTCAGGGAGCAGTAAAAACAGAAAAAATAAAATAAATTAGTTTTAAGAAATGCCGCCAGAGGGCGATAAAATCAGAAAAAATTAAATAAATTAGTTTTAAAAAATGCCGTCAGAGAGCGGTAAAAACAGGAAAAATGAAATAAATTAATTTTAAAAAATAGCCGTCAGAGAGCGGTAAAAACAGGAAAAAATAAAATTAGTTCTAAATATTTGCTACCAGGTAGCACTTAATCTCTATATATACAGCTGTAAACACAATTTTCCTTCAGTACGACTTGAGTGATGCATGGGAGTAGATCGCTCTGTCGCTCGTCACTCCAAATATAATCTACTTTAGTCACACATCTCAATCATCAAACATAAAAGAGTATCATGGAATATTATGGGAGTCTTGTCTAAAACCTCTATTATAAACACGAAAGATTCACAAAATAAAAACAAAAAAAAATTAAATTCAATAATAAAAAAAATTCAAAAAATATTCGTCTCACCCTCCCGCCCTGCAAAAATCACTTACCTATATAGTCTGGCAGTACTATTGCACACTCGACAAGCAAGACACATTTTATGCATTTTTCTCAGCATAGAACAATTTATTTTATCTTACATCCGGCATCATTAATTAACACATACCTAATACCATCTAAATATAATATTTCCTAATTAAAAAAGCTCAAGCTGAATAATAATTAATAAAATCAATAAAGTTAATAAAATAATTAACTTTAGTTCTTGCTGTCACTTCTAGGTAGCAGTACAATCACTACTTTAACTAAGAAAAATCAAAATTAGTTCATATTTTCTCCACCAGGTAGCTCTAATACTCTATATATACAGCAATTTACTTTCAGTACGATCATAGTTGATGCAGGGGAGTAGATCACTTTGTTGCTCGTCTCCTTAAACATATCTACTCTAGTCACACATCTCGCTATCATCAAATATGAAAATACATATGTCTGTCTATGAGGTTGATATGTGTATCCTTCGACAATTAAAACCATATTTGCTATTTTAGGTATTGCCTATAGAAGGAGTAATTCCGAAGGACACATTTTTTTAATTATAATAAATTAAATAAAAGAAAAATATTGGATAAAAAAGAAAGAGTAATTATTGTTTGGTTCTTAGTAATATGTAATTTGAGCTAAGAATAATTTATTTTGGTGGGAAGATAATTGATTTCTTTTAATTTTTACTGAATCACAGTAAGTACGTACTTGGTGTGTATTTCTTGAAAGATTAAGTAAATACTAAAAAATGTCAGTTGAACTGCTGTGTTAGATAAAAGTTTGTGTCAAGTATTACATTCAAAGCAGCCTACGATTCGAGCCTCGTCACCCTGCCGCTAGATGGCATGGGGATTCAGTTTTGAGTAGTGGCCAATAACTTTAAGAGATTATAACCGAGCAGCAGGTTACTTGCTATGCGTTCATGTTTTACAGTCTAGAAGTAAAGTCCTGCGTAAGTTTTATATTGTACTTTATTCTTGTGTAATTAAATGTGTTTAATAAATCTGTGTTACGTTAATGTTTCGTGTTTACTCTTCACACTGTGTATCTGCTCCTGGCCTACTTATCATTTATCAGTTTGAGCCCAAACTTCTTTATTGTAATACAACAATAAACATTTAACTAAGAAGTAACAAATTACATTTTTTTAACCCTAGTTCTCTACATTAAAATTGTTCAGAATGTTCTAGATAATGTAAACATTTGTATGATACATCCTTGAGAAGCAACATAGCTAATTTAGATTTATTTCCATTTCACGCTGAACTTCAAGATAAGCCATTCATGCAAAAGAAGCGAAATTGTATTTGTACTAGATTTTCTGGTTTTGTTTTAATTAATGGAAATCTAGTTTACTGGTTAGTGTTGCAAAATAAAATTATGTTTGAAAAGCATTAACTGAAATATTACAAGATTAGGTAATTAAAAAATAATGACGCATGCTTTTTTATTATTTTATTTTTATGAGCTAGATACCTTAATGTTATTTTACTCTTTAATCTCCTTTATCTTCAATCTTTCTCTGAAACATTCATATAAGTGCCGAAATATCAATCATTCAAAAACACGAGAAAAATGTGGAAACTTAAGCCTAGTATGTGAGATAACAAGCTTATTTCCGTTTTTTAAGTCTCAAAACAGGACCGGTATTAGACATTATTAACAGAGGCACCATTACTGGAAAGAAGAGATGCAAATAATAGCGAAAAAGAGGAAACTCAGGCCTAGTTATTGCGATAAAAGACTAAATTCAGACTAAATAATTTTCAAAAACCAGATTATTGTTAGATAGTACAAAGAGATGCACCCTTATTTTGAAGTAGGAATAGCCAATATAAGGCTTATTCGAAAAAACGTAACTTCAACGTTACGTCAACCACTAAGGTAGACCATTTTCAAATAAGGGAGCTTAAATTACACAGTTATTAATAACAAACAAATAACTACTTGAAATAATAATAATAATCATTTATTTCTAAATAATAATTTAATATGGTCTCTTTAAGTGAGTACTCGTAAAAAGAAGTTATAATCAAATAACTGGTAAAGTACTTACAATAATTGTCTTTTTAATATTAATGAAAATCTAATGCAGTAAAATTTTTTAATTGATATTATGGTTATAAAATTTGAATAATACACAAGCTTTTTCGAACGTCAGTAAATGGCTGAATTTAGTAGCTAAAGTATGAATGAAATGTTGGGTACTTGCTGATTTGTGTATCCTTAGTTTTTTGATCAACCGTTATACTAAACTTTTTAAACAGTAAGTTTTTGTTAGGGAGACTGAAGATAGAATTGCAAATACAAGATCAATAATTGGTAATTTGGGGCTAATTAGTGCGATAAAAGAGCAATTTCCGGCTCTAATGTCCCAAAAGATTACCAGAGATAGATAGTACAAACGGAGGCCCCCCTTATTTGAAGATAGAATTGAAAATAAACGATCTATTTTCGTTCATACCCAGACCAGTGTTAGTAGTTTTATGAAGTAATAATGTAATTTAACAGGCGCAATTCATTCGCCCACTGCACGGTTAACAAAAATAAACGCTGTATCTTGTACATAGTTAATCACTAACCAAATAACCATGTTTCTCACGAATAACGTAAGATAATTTGAATCGTTCTTGGAAAAGGATCAAATCATTGCATACAACTACAGAATTGAATATGCAAATAAAACGATAGAAAAAGAAATTTATCATTTTTGTTGCTTTAAAATTCGTGATACTTCGCCACCTCCAAAAGCAGTATTGGATCGTGGATAGAGCTGCCACTGTCTGGTTACAATGTCAGAGTTGTTTTCTTTATAAGATTGGGACGCCAAAACCCTTGAATAAAATGGATTATCCCACTTCACTCTACAGCGTGAAGTAGCACTAATAAATGAACATTACATTTATAAAATGTAACATCCATTCAAAACGTAAATTATATTTTAAATAAATATGTTGCTCAAGTTTATTTCTTTTTTGTTTCCAGTTTATTTTAAAAAAACTCTCTCATTTATTATTTTTTACAACCAGCTTAAGTCTCCTTCTTAATCCAATAATCCAAGCTGTTGGAAAAAAGACTGTTTAGTAGAATATCTCTTAAAGTTATTTAATACACCACAAAATTCTTTCCATAACAACCTTGGTTTAAAATAAACTACAGTGATTAAATTAACATAAAAATAACTTTATGTTTTTTTGTTTCCATATTCGATTTTATTTATATTTTAGGAAGTTGTTTTTTAATTTATAAATGAAGCTTTCACTCCGGGCTACGAAAATAATTCTTTCACTTTGGTTGTTTCACCTCAGTATCCCAATCCAGTTGAACAATTTATGGACAGTATAGAGGTTTTAGTAGAGTATTGTTTAGTGAGCGAGGAAATCACTTTTCTGGGTTGAGAGAAAGTAAGGACTTAGATGAATAGGTGTTTTAGTTGTAAACATAAACACTTATCAAACGATACCAGTCTATCGATTAAATACACCGAATTATCTTAATCGAATGATTGACTAAATTAAATGTGACTTGAGATTTATCCATATACCCAATGTTTGAGTTTGAAAGGGACGGTTCTTTTGAATATCTAAGGGCCCTTTTTTTTCCAGGTAAAATTGAAGTCTGTCTAGGCATAAAAGACAGGTTAAGGACAAGGCAATCTAGGCACTGAAGAAAACGTTTCGTTCCCGAGAACTATCAAGGGAAGAAAAGCTGGCAGTTTGTAAGACTATTGTGAGGCCCTTGGTTGCATACTACAGTATAAATGGTTGCTAAAGAAAGAGGATGAGAAAGCATTGAATGTTTGGGAAATGAAGTGAATCTTTAGCCAATAATGAAGGAAGAGGATAGATTTAATGTAAGGACATACTGTGAGGAATGAGATAAAACCAGAAGCAGAATTTGGTCAGATAACTTAAAGAGGTTAAGATAGTGCGCCTAATAAGGATTCTAGAATTTCTAAGAAAATCCTGAATTAGTGCCCCACAGAGTGATTTTGAGTATTGTCTTTCATCCAAGAGTGATCTTTATATTGCTCATTTAAAAAAAGTCTGAAAATTGGGTCTTCTCTAGCATTCAGCAGCATTCAATTTTACCAATGATCTCAGGCTAGTCTGATTAGTAAAACAACAGAACTAACTATCCTTGTTCAAAAACCCTGCTATCATTTTCCAGCACCAGTTTGCTTCTTCAGAAACCATTGCAACAACATCATTTTGTGCCACAACACTCCCACATCGATTCCATCAAATGTTTTCATCCGAACGGCTAACGCTAACTTTATAATGTCTCTCAAAACTTCTAGCACCAATAAAAAGCAAATTCTAATGTCTAATATTCTCATACCGAACTGTTACACAAAAAAAAGGTTACTGTTTTCTTTCTTAGTTTTTATTTACATGAAATAGTTTCAACACATCATTATAAAATGATAGATTGAGATTTAAAAAAATATAATTAAACACTTTTATTTTGCTTTTTCTTTGGAAAAGGCAGGTTTATTATTGTTACATTGAAAAACGATAAGTACTTACACTGTGCATAACTGTGACGATCATAAACGTGAAGAGAAGGAATGCTCGCTGATGTCATATTACTCGCTGTTTTTTTTTGGTTGAAGCACACAAAGAGTAGAAAAGAAGCTTGGACTATAATATCGTAAAAGTATATGATTCCCTGGAGCACTATAGGCCACCGGAATACCAAAGGTCTTAGGTTCGACTCCTCAAGCGGTGGCTCTGTTCACTTCGGTGCATTGAAGCTCATTGGAGGTGACGATCAAGAATGTCTATGATAGAAAGTAACTCATGAGTGATGACAGTAAGTAAATGAGAATGACTGGGCTAAATAACGTAGACTTGACGCTCCATCATTAAGAAAAAAACGAAAACATTAATTTGCTTGATAACATTAAATCATTTATGTCGAAAAACTTTAAACCTTATCTCGCTTGTGAGTTAAACCAGCTGGCATACCATTCAGTATAAAACATTCACTATGTGATAACACACTGTTCCTGTGTCTCCATTATAGTGTTGAGCAAAAAAAATATTAATTCAACAAAACATCTACTTTTCTTCATAATTCAAAGGTAAGTGGCTAGAGTAAATAGTAACGAATAAACAGATTATTCAAAAGTTTAACTGTAGCTCAGGAGAATTAATTTTTTTCTTTCACTAATCTTTGGATCTATGCGGTGTTTTTCATCGAATTTTGCAAATAAATGCCTGAATAATAATATCTTTCTGGACCAATCAATTTCTAACTTTTATTTTTAAAGTACCGATTAAGTGGATAGTTCTACCAACAGTATAATATTGAAGGTTTCAAGTTCTCTATTGAGTTAGAAAGTTTAAACAAAATCAAACAACAGAAAGCAAGTGCTTTTTTTATTACTTAACACTCAATAACTTTCTTTTTTCTTGAAATGCTAACAACTTCATTTTTTTCCGAAAAATTGATTTTATAGAATTCTAGTGAATCTTTTGTTAGACTTTTAAGTAGTCGTTATAAGTTGGCCGAGAGCTGTTAAAGAAAGATACTACCTGATATTGTCTTGTGAAATCCACTTTTAAGTTACCTTGGATCTAAAAATCATATTTCTAATCCATTAAAATTTTGTACCACCAAATTCCTTCTATGCTACTATCAAATTCGAAGATTTGTCTACTAAATTTTGATAAATTCAGATGGAGAGCTTTATGAATTTAATTCAAGGAATTAAGTAACATCTGTTAAATACTAACGTAATCCAATAATTTTTTAGCACCTAATAAGAAACTTGCTTTTACATTTTGATTAAAAAAAAAATTATTTATTTAATTTCAGGATAATAAATAACTATTAAAGTGTATGAATTTTATGAGAGATCTACAAAGATTTGTGTGTTTGGGAGAAATCCCGACAAACAATTACCAATAACGAACTGACGAGATTATTTGTTAAAAATCAATTTGGTTCCCACATCTACCATTGGTGTAGCAGCTTCTAAAGACTGAGCCGATAAACCAAAATTGTTGTAAAAAGAAAATGGTGACTGCATTTACTTTTTTTTAATCTAAATTTTAATTGCTTTTGTTAATAAGTAACTCATTTTGAATGATGCACTCTTGCAATAAACGAAGCCTAAACGTTCTTGAAGTCTATCTCAATGAATGGAATTTTTGTATCCTACAACTTGCTTAGTTCTTCTATCCTGTGAGATAACTAACTGCTTTTGTAGTTTTAAGGTTACAAAGACTAGCCCACATACTATCTCCTGAACCCCTCGGGACGAATAGGCGTCGAAAGAGATAATCACATTATTTTTTCAACTGAAAACATGAGAATCAGATTTACGAATAAGAATTAAAACTGTCCGGTAGGACAGTTTTATAAGGGTTGATCCTCAAAAACTGCACGAAAAAGCGTAACGTTGAAAAACACCCAACTCTGACAATTTTTTTCTCTTTTTCTATAAAAGATAAAATTCCCAAATTTTCTTTAAAATATAGCGCAAACCCTCCTTTATAACTGTAATTTTTTTGCAACTACCCAGATCTAATAGGTATCGAGAGAAAAGTTGCTGAAAATGATCAAAAACGGCGTTTTCAGAAAATGTTCTTGTTCTTGTTCTTCTTCTTCTTCTTGTTGTTCTTGTTGTTACCTTTTTTGTAAACAACGTAGCGCCTAAACGCGCGAACCGATTTTCATGAATGAGATGTCATTCGATTCAGAATTTTATGTAGATGTGCCTTTTGGGGGTCTCGACGCTGTACATCGAATGGATGAGGAGTTAGCCCCACGTATGTAAGGCCCCCTTCAAAATTATTATTACTAATAATAACTCTGGAAATCTTAGTCCGATTGTGATGAAATTTTGCAGGAAGAAAGGGTTAGGGGTTCCCTATGTAACATTAAAGCGACGTTTTGCTCTTACACCTAATAAGGGGAAGTGTTGCATTCATTTCAAATTATCGGCGCGTCTACAGATTTTCGTGAACGAAGCGTCATTTTATTCAAATTTTAGGAGATTTTCATTTTTGAGGTCTCAACGATTTACATCTTTAGGCGGGGAGTCGCCTCCATGCGAGTAAGACCCCCTGTAAAACAATTAATACTAATAATTCTATTAATCTTAAACCGATTTTAATAAAATTTAACTCGTATGGATGGATAAAGCTTCTCTATGTGACATTATCACATGCTCTTACTCCTACTAAGAAGAATTACTGCAATCGTTCGACGTGTGAACCGATTTACATGAATGAATTACCATTCAATTCGAAATTTTATGTAGATTTTTTGAATTAAATAATCTGAAAATGAAAAAAAAAATCGAAAAAATTGAAAGCTTTTTTTGAGGTCGTTTTTTGAGATTTTCAACAAAATGGCTCTACCAATTTTCTTTGACATTAGTACAATTGTTGCTAATCTAAGTATAACTTTTCTAATATTTAAGGCATTTCTTGGAGACAGGTGGTGTCAAGTTTCCCTCCAGAGTGTCCTCATTATCTCGGTAGTATTAAGAGGAATTCAATATGAAAGTAAAATTAAGCATTCAAAGAAAATAAATTGAGCGGAAGTGCCGCTTTAGTGAATAAATTGGGTTGTTTTTAACGATTTTTTTTACATAAATTTTAAGTTTCTAGGAAATTTTAATACGAAAATTGCAAACTAATATTAATTGCGTGTCACAATCAAAGTAGTGTGAGTGTTCCTTCATTTTTTTTAATGTATCATTTTTATTTGTCGCTGAATGGAAATAAGTAATAACCATTACAATTAATATTATAATTAGGTTCGGTTATAAACAAATTGATAAATACAAAAATAATAAAAAAAATCTGTGAAATAAGAAATGCAAAAATAAATGAATGAGGACCTACGTATTTTAATTAATGATAATAGAGTAATTTATACGAGTATATATGTATGTAAACTTACATAAATGTACATAATCCGTAACGTATTTCTATAAAATATAGTCAGACTTTACCCTTTCCAATACGTGCAAAACAAACATGCACGAGTATGTTTGTTTCTAAGTCAGCAAGTTGCATCAAGTTCGAACATATCACGGCATGACTTCCCCCCACCATCACTTTTTTGGGCTTTAGACAATTGAAATCTAATCTAATTCAAACGTCTTTTAGCTTTTGTTGAAAGAGGTGCTTGGCAATTTATGCTTTTTTTCTTACTAGAAAACTTTTCTGAAGACTTCATACATCTTATTGATTTGTAAGTAGATATTTTGCATTTAATTATTCAGATTAATCTAATTCAGAAACTACCCAAACCAGAGTGTTGTATATAGTTATGTTCCTATTAATTCTTTAACTGCCGAAAAATGAGCCTAGTTCTGATTGATAATTTATATTTAATTCTGGTGCTTATTTAGAAAAACTAAATTTAAATTCTAAGTTTGAAATAATTTCGAGCTAATTGCTATTTTAAGAATCAGATTCAATATTTTTTGTTTTGTTTTTTAAATGTTGTCAATTTTTTCATTGGTCCATTTTCTGAAAGCCACTTTTTTTAGACATATTCTTTTATATCAAATTTATATTGTATTATTGTATGATAGGAGAACATTATAATCGTGTGAATTTTCGATGCAGAGTAGTAGTAAAGGTACCAAAAACAGTAACCGGAAGTACCGTTTTAATAATTAATTTTAGTAAAGTGAAAGAAAGTCGTTAATCGGTAATCACGGAAAAAGGAACACTTCCGCTTAGATAAGACAGTGACCGGAAAGTTACTCATAATTCAATTGCAGTGGGTGGTGAAAAAATTTACAAAAAACAAAATTTTTTGCCATTTAAGGAGAGAAGAGGACAATTTGAACAATTCGATCTCTTACAAAACCTCTTGCTACAATTTACAGCCTAAAGTTGCTTCAAATTTAGAATTTGCTCGGTAAATCGCCAGAAACCACAAAAGTTTTACAATAGATTTCCGCTCATTTCTTCATGTCTGGAATAAAACTTAAATATTTATTCAATCTACAAAATATGCCGGCTAATTCCACGGATATATACATGAAGTCATGGCTAGACGACTACTATCCGAATCGACCCGACGATCTAGAAAATTTAAACTTATACGACTTCTGTCGTTATTACGATTATTCCCGCGATCAATTAGAAGCCGAAAACCGAATAAAATTAAAAAATAATGTTATTTTAAGAAAGCGTGGAAAACCTTACGTTATTCAACATCCGATGTACAAAACGTTAAATACAGAACAAGACCGAAATAAATATTATCATTCCTGTAGGCGCGCGAGTACGCCTACACCCAAATGCCCAAGTGGGCGCTGTACGTAATAATAGTAAACCAATAAGAATAGAAAAAATAAAAATAAAAGGAAGTAGAAGAAAAGGGGAAGGTACTTACCCTTTGCAAGGAGCGATGTGCGTGAGGTATGTTGATAAGCGGCCTGAGAAGCGATGAGAGGAATGGAAGCTGGGGTGCGGAAGCGTGTATGTATGTTTAGGTAAGTGGGTGAGTGTGTTGAGCTCTGAGGAACGTATCGGAAGTGGGAATGAGGTAAGCGGAAGAATGAAGGGGAAAAGTGCAATAAATGCGATAGATGCGGTGGAATATGCGGGCTGCTAGATGTCAGCGGTAGTGAAGCGTAGCGGGTTGAGAGGCGTTAAGTTGCTAAAAGCGTGAGCCGAGAGGCGTCTTGAGCAAGGACTAGCAGGGAACTGCACAGACTAGAAAGGTGACCACATGGTTCAAAGGAAGTAGTGGGGCAAAGGGTTTAGAATATAGAAAAACAAATAAAGGAAATAGAAGCGGAAACAACAAGTTAATATAGAAAGTTTGAGAGGATAAAAAAGGTGTAAAATAATAACATAATAATGAGCGATAAGAAATATGTAGAAAGAAGAAAATTAAGGCGGATGTGTACATTAGTACGCGCGCGGGCGCGAGACTGAGCCGCTGGAGTCGGAAGTTAGCCAAACTGGCCGAGTGGTCTCGGTCACGACCGAACATCCCGCCCGCCCTGAAGGCTTGGCTTCAGTGAATTTGACGTGAGCGGGGAGCGGAGTCTGGCCTAGATGCGGCGGGTGACCCCTGAAGCGGTTGGCGGTAGTACGTAGCTGTTTGAACCACTGCGGAAGCGGGGGAAGGTTCCCGAAGGCCTGCGGGATAAGGTTACGGAGATTCTCCTGGCGGATGCGATCGGGATGGACCGTAGAGGGGGCTCGTCCTTGAGATGCAGTTAGAGAAGGCAACCAGTGTGGTCCTGGAGTCTTGGGTTTAGAAGCGGCGGGATCCGAGGATGGAGCGCTTAGCGGTGGGGAGTTACGGATGGTCTCGACCCTGAACACCATGTTTAACAATCTCTCACATGAGAAGCGGAGATCACTGATAACGTGCGTGAGGTGTTGCTTCGTGGACTGAGATGGAGCCTCTTTCATGTCGCCCACACTGCAGACTTGCGAGGGATATACCCGCCCGCCATTCACTGTGGCAGGGGGAGTGCACCTCATGGTTAAAGTAAGTTGCGGATGATGGAGGTGATTTCCCAGCTCGCGCAGTGAGTTTTGTGCGTACACGAAATTAGTTTTGATATCGGAACATATCGTGAAGGGTAAGCTACGTGGGGCAACAAAGCGTTGAGAGGCAGCGGTGACAGGGGAGGTGAACAGCGCGGAGGCCTTCTTGCTCAGCGAAGCTGCGAAGGTGGTGAAGCTGTGAAAAGATCCTGGATGCCCCTTGGGTAATGTGTCACTGCGCAATTGCGCGATAGACCTGGCGAAGGGGCCGGTGAGGTTGACACCGGCCACCCTGCAGGCCATAACAGCAAGGATGTGCTTAGGCGAGAGGGCACCCATAGGGGGAGTGATGGAGTGAAGCGTGGCGGGGCAGCACTGGTTGCAGTTGTTAAAGCAGCGCCAGCTACCTCTGCGCCCATCCGGTATGGCGCAGTGGCAGTGGACGAAAGCATTGGGGGCTAAGGCACCAGTGGGAAGCAGACGGTGCAGCGTAGCATCAAGAATGAGCCGGGGGCGATACTGATTCCCGGGCATTCGCATAGAATAGAGAAACGCGCAGGGTATTGGTGCATCAGTAAGAGGTCCACGTACGCGCAGCGGATCCTTGGAGTTCGAGGAGCGGTTTAATTGCAGATCTAAGCAAGGCGGAGAGGAAGGAGTATGAACCTCTAGTAATTTCTTAGCAGGATACTCTTCATGTATGACCCGGATGATATGACTTAAGGCGTTTTGTAGCTCCAAGGATGATAGCTCACCAAGGCGAGGCGTGGTGGGGTTCCTGCAGTTGAACCCGAAGCGTAAACAATACGCAGTAATGCGTTGGCGGTGGAGCAATGAAGAGAACTGGGAAATAATATTGTCCTCAGGAGAAGTGGTCACTAGAGCCACCTTGACTGGTGGCTTAGCTTCCTGATACATACACATTGCGGTTGAATCAGGTGATGCGGGGCGTCTAGGCCCATTGTCTAGAGGCTCAGAAAGCCTAGCAGGTCTGCTCGACTCCTGGGTGCATTCCTGAAGATGAGGCGGGGTAAGACTGTGCAAGGCGCTATCAATTGGATCATCTGCGGTGGATGTACACACGGAACCTGAGACAGGTTCAGCGTTTACCGTGCGGCATGGCGGAGGGCATTCTGCCCGGATGACATGGAGTAGAGGAGGTGGGCGCACAGCCTCACAGTGTGGAGAGGCACACTCAGCTCCGCTGATGCGAGATGGAGGAGGTACGGGGCGTGACTCCTTAGAGGCCGTGAGTAAAGTTGATTGCGGAGGAAAGGCGTCCTCTGCCTGAGCGGTAAGAGGCGGAAGAGATGCAGGAGACGTAATAGGCGGCTCCTCCGAGGCGGGAAGTAAAGGTGATTGCGGGGGAGAAGCGCCCTCAGCCTCAGTGTGATGAGGCGGAGGAGATAAGCATTCAACTTCACTGTTGTACAGTGAAGGAGAAGTGCACTCAACTCCGCTACTATAAGACGGAGGAGATGCGGGGGGCAGCTCCTCAAATAAGGGGAGCGAAGGAGAGACATCCTCAGCCTCAGGAATATGAGGCATAGAAGAGCACTCAGCCCTACTGATAGGAGGCGAAGGAGAAGCGTTCTCAGTTCCAGTGATGTGAAGCGGAGGAGAAGCGCACTTAACTCTGGTAATATAAGGCGGAGGAGACGGGTACTCAACCTCACTAATGTGAGGTGAAGGAGATGAGGAGTGTGACTTCTCGGCAGCGGGGCGAACAGGTGAGCGCGGAGAACCGGGGCTAGCAGCAGGGATGCCTACGGCCTCATCAGAGACCTTGAGAAGACCTGAAGGCTGCAGGTGCGCTGGAAGCGCAGGAGGGAGTGATGCAGCAAGGCGTGGCGTGGGAGAGGCTGTTGAAGCAGGGGTTGCCGACGGTGGAGAGCTGGCAGGCGTGGATGGCCGCGTAGTGACCAAGGAAGCAGAATTAGCCTTCGCAAAGATATCGATAATTTCGAGGTGTAAATTTTGCACCTGCTGGAACCCGTCTATCAAATGCCATTCCGAGAGGCCCTCAGGAGGCCGGTTCGCATCCAGATACGGCTCAACTCGCTCTCGGAAGGTGGCGAAGTCGGTCTCGACTAATCTCGTCATCGAAGCTATGAGCGTTGAGGACAGAGGAGCGACTCTGAGTCGTTGGACAAAGTACTCGAGATGGCGATCCAGGGCCAATTTAGTTGCTCTGATTAAGCGAGTGAAGGCAACCAACGATAATGCACCTGCAGTGCCTTTCCCTTTTTTAGGCGCCATAGTGGGTTTTATTAAGCGATGCGGAAGAAGTGGACTGTATATGGGCCCCGTATCCGGCCCGGAGGACCAAAATGTAGGCGCGCGAGTACGCCTACACCCAAATGCCCAAGTGGGCGCTGTACGTAATAATAGTAAACCAATAAGAATAGAAAAAATAAAAATAAAAGGAAGTAGAAGAAAAGGGGAAGGTACTTACCCTTTGCAAGGAGCGATGTGCGTGAGGTATGTTGATAAGCGGCCTGAGAAGCGATGAGAGGAAAGGAAGCTGGGGTGCGGAAGCGTGTATGTATGTTTAGGTAAGTGGGTGAGTGTGTTGAGCTCTGAGGAACGTATCGGAAGTGGGAATGAGGTAAGCGGAAGAATGAAGGGGAAAAGTGCAATAAATGCGATAGATGCGGTGGAATATGCGGGCTGCTAGATGTCAGCGGTAGTGAAGCGTAGCGGGTTGAGAGGCGTTAAGTTGCTAAAAGCGTGAGCCGAGAGGCGTCTTGAGCAAGGACTAGCAGGGAACTGCACAGACTAGAAAGGTGACCACATGGTTCAAAGGAAGTAGTGGGGCAAAGGGTTTAGAATATAGAAAAACAAATAAAGGAAATAGAAGCGGAAACAACAAGTTAATATAGAAAGTTTGAGAGGATAAAAAAGGTGTAAAATAATAACATAATAATGAGCGATAAGAAATATGTAGAAAGAAGAAAATTAAGGCGGATGTGTACATTAGTACGCGCGCGGGCGCGAGACTGAGCCGCTGGAGTCGGAAGTTAGCCAAACTGGCCGAGTGGTCTCGGTCACGACCGAACAATTCCCTTTTACTTCTTTTTAAACCGTGGCGAAATGAATCGGATATTTTAAAAGGTTTTCGGACGTACCAAGAAGCGTTTGACCATTATTCCGCGGAATTAAAAGAGGCCATGACTTACTACGATAAATTAATTATGATTGAAGAAGGAATCAAAGAACTTCAGACTAAAATTGCGGAATTCAAAGAAGAGAATTTCATTAATTTAGAAGGGGATAATATTATCCGAGAAGTGCAGGATGCAGACGTGGCGATGTTGGAAGTTTGCGCGGCGATGTATACCAGTATTGACGATCGCGATAGTAAATTTAATTTAAACGAAGATCAGAGCCGGATTTTTAATAAAATAACTCAGACACTTATCGACCAAAGTAATAATAAATGCAATAGTCAAATAAAATTATTCGTTTCTGGTGTAGGCGTTACGGGTAAATCGTATCTCTTAAAAGCGTTAAAAGTTTGGATTAACAATACATTTCCGCCTAAGAAAGACACTGTTTCAGTGGCTATAACGGCTCCGACCGGCCTGGCTGCATATAATGTAAATGGCGTCACCATTTACCGGCTTTTATCGCTCCCGGTTGAGCTTTGTGTACCTTTTGGCGTTTAATCAACCCTTATACTTAACTTTTTAAACTGTAAGTTTTTGTTAAATTAAAATAAGGCTGAAAATGAAAATGAATAACAGCATAAAACAGACGACCATTGATTTGATACATGCTGTTCGCTCTAAAAGGCGTTTCTTTCACACATACATTCGTAATGAATTCGCAATTCATTGGTCAGTACTTTGGCGTTAGTAAAAAGATATTACCTTCTTTTTTATTCACATAATTTATTAGAATGGAAAATATATATTTTTCATATTCTATAAGAACGTTAACCTTATTAAATTTCAGGAAAAAGTAAGTAACTGAAGAAGCTCAACATTATTTTTTAAATTAATTTAACATCTTATTATATAACAGAGAAAAATTATACATAATAAAAATTACATAACTTTTATTAATGGAATATCACCATAAAAAACCTAATCTGTTTCTTTTCCAAAATGTTATTATTTTAACCAAAATGTTTTCATTATTTGTTGAACATTCTGAAGTTAATTTATATATTTATATGACTGGCTATACTTTATAAAAATTGCATAAAGAAATGTAACAAAAATCTTTTTTGAATTCAACACGACAATAAGCCACTTCTGTGATGATTGATTTACGCCCTCGATATTATGTTATAAAATAAAAATAATTATGATAAATCCTATATATTCTGCTGATATCAATATTTCTCACGTTACTTTAAAAACTTTATATTGTTAATTTAGATTTAAACAACTGAAGGCACTGCTGGCATGTTATCTCGTTGTTATTTGTTACAATAATTTATCTATTCCACCTTGCAGAAATATTTGCGCAGATAACCCCTTTATTTTTCACCTTTTTTCCACCTTGGATAGTAAATAACTGTTTATTCAAGTCTTTGATATTTTTGGTTGGATTTTCATTAATCTATAGCTTATACTAAAAATAACTTGAATGTTTCAAACGTATGAGGAAGTCCCATTTTTAATTTATAAAAACACTGAAAAAGAAATTATTCTGGTTTGTTTTAGATGTTCGTTCATTGTAAGTTGTAGTTTCGTTGGCTCACTTTTTCAATTATTTTCAATTTAAAGAGAATAGTTGTTTTACCTAAATTTACTGCATATATTTGATAAATAATATTTTTATAAATTAGAAAACTCAGACCTGGATTTGCAGTGTTCTTTCTAACAAACGGTGTTCAATTTAACAATTCATCTTAGGAACTCCAGGCAAAAGGAATTCAGCGTTTATCGGGTTTACCTAAAATACAATTCATTTTATTTAAAAACAAATGATTAATTCAATGCCAAAGTTGTTTTTATTTCTCTTAAATTTTTCATCTATTTTTACAGAAACAGCAATGGCATCATTTGGGGATTTGAATCAGTCGATGCCTCCTCCTTATTCAGCGCCTCCGCCTTATTCACCGCTACAATACCAAGCCCCAACAGTACCCGTCTATCCGCAGCCATACCAACAAGAACATCACCAACCTTCTCATCAACACGAACAGTATCCACATCATCAACACAACCATCATCACCATCATCACCACCATCCACATGCTAGCCCACCGACAGGACCGTGGGTAGTCTGTAGTTGTAATGTTGTCGCGCCTACAGCACCTCCACTGGCACCTCCATTTCCACCAAACTATCAAAGGCGTAGAGTCAGAAGGACCACCGGTGGTATTTTCACCGTTGTTACTTTATTCATTTTAATTGCAGCTGGATATTTTATTTTTAAGAATGCTGAACATAGATCTCATTAATTAGTAAAGAAAACCTGAATATAATTAAACGTCAACAAGAAATATAAAAAGCAAAGATTAAATTTAATGAAATAAAACAGAAGCAACTTTAAAATCTTCTTATTAACAATTCGACAAAAAACTAAAATTTTAAATTAATAGAAGATAAAACAAGAATACCTACAAATTTCTAAACTTTTGATTATTTCAAGTGACAAAGTCCTGTACACAGTTACGAAGCAAGATGAAGTTACAAAGAACAAAATTAAAGGTAGTTCTAAAAATTCAAAATTAATGAGAAACATTGTTTTTATAAGCTGTTTAAACAAACAGATCATCTGGATGGAGAGTTTCAATTTGTAAATTAACTCGACTGTGATATCCAGAGTTGCCCAATCCTACTTACACGAATGCCGATAAAAGTTTTTGGTAATAAAATGTAATAAAGCTGCTACCAAAATAATCTAGGATAAAGATTTACTCTCGTTAGGGAAATAGTTCAGTTGTTCAATTTTATGGTTGGATTCGCAATGCTATACGAATCAAATATTTATTATAGATCGTACATAGCACGTGCTTGTATTCTTTAATTCTTTGTCGGTTTCAGATTTCCAACCTTCTTGATTGGTGCATCGGTTTTGTCTTCTATCAAATAAGAATTTAAACTTAAACTTTCACTTCCACAAATATGGAATCAGCTAACCATCTTTATCTTGCCAACCAATTAAACCTAATTAAATTTAGCTATTATTAAACAAATTCTGAAGCTTTCCTCTCTCCAAGTAAAACAAAATTTGGCTAATCTTTAGAATAGCGCCCCAGAGGCGTGGCCTGTTTATTTTTAGGGGGTGGGAAGTACAGCGCACCTACCGGGGAAAATTAAAACTACCTCCCGCCAATGTGCGGATGGTGCGAATTTCGTAGCGCTTATGTTTAGCGCGCATGCGCAGTACACATACTGCATAGCAACTGCTTTCTGTTTAATGTATTAATAGTTCCCGCGAGTGTTCTGTATGTGACCGGAGGTGCCGTTTTTTTGTAACTTTATGAGTATGAGCGTTTTAAATTTGCGGGTTGTTTTAAATTAAAGCATGATTGTAGTGTGAGTAAGAATGGAGTTCGACAAGTATACCCTCCTCAGGAAAAGGACTCCACAGAATAAGGTAGTTTCTTTTTTGTTGTTCTGTGTAATTATTGTAATGAATGGTGTGACACAAATTAAAAAATTGAGGGTGATTAGGTAGGTTAGGAGGGGGGTATGGGGGGCGAAGCCCCCCAAAAAGAAAAAATCAGGGGGTGTGGGGGGCGAAGCCCCCAATAAGAAATAAATAAAGAATTCGAAGTTATTCTGATTCGCTGTTACCATATAACCCGCTAGATTTAAGTGTAAATATAAAATAAAGAAATAGTTTTATATTTATATTTGAATATGGCGGGTTCTATAGTAACAGCGAATCAGAATCACTTCGAATTAGGCCACACCTCTGGGGAGCTATTCTAAAGATTTACCCAAAATTTTTCCAAGAATGTTCAAATTGCAAAAATAACTGCCTTTATTTACTCTCTTATTTTTTTTTTAAATATTTCTTCTTTTTTTTTGGCGGGGTTAGTTACGGTGCTTGTATTTTTTGCTTTACTTCGTAAGCTTCTTAAATAAAGGTTATTTAATGTGATAAGATATTTTCATTTTTTATTTTAATAAATTTCATTTTTTTAAAATTATATTTTGGTTACCTCATTATGAAGTAATGTAAACAATATTTAATTTATTTATTAAATTTTGTGTGTAAATAATAACTTCAATTAGATTTCTATGTAGGCTTAGAAACCATAGATGTAAGGGTGATGCTTTATATTATGACTTTATATGTTCCTCAATCCTGTATTGCTAATTATGCTAAAAAAACATTATTCTCAGAATGAAAGAGATTCACTTCAAAAAACAAATTTTTCAGATTCAACTACCTCAAGTTTTTGGAGGAATATCACGAATTATAATTTTGAATTGTAAGTAAATTTAAGTTATGTAAATATCTGTAAAGTCGTTTATTTGTAAGAATAATATTCATTAAAAGTTAAACCAAAAATGGTGACGAGTTAAACAATATTTTGTTTTTGTATTAAATGGAAGAAATGCCTTTATTATGCGGGAAATTAATTATACCGCAAAGAGAAAGGTTTTGCTTTATTAGATTTGTTGCTATACATTCTAAAAGCTTCTGGTTCAGTGAATGCATATGTTATTATAGCATTTAATAATATTAATTGTATTTATCTCTCTTTGTTAATAGCACTTTTCAATTGCATTATCACTAATTACTATTATTCTATATTTCTATTATTAAAACAAATAGAATTTATCTTTCTACGTGAAAGTCTCTAGTGACATTCAATTTTATATTAATATTTTTGTTTACTAAGTAGTCTGTGAACTGTTTTAAGCGTGTTTTTCAAGGTAAAATGTCCTGGATATATAATCTCCTGATGCATAACAAGAATTCCCTTCTCTGGCTGATGTTATGAATGTAAAGAAAATAAGATTTATTCTGAATGAATAAAATAAATATAATATTTGTAAAATCTGCCAATATAAAGACTGAAAGATGCCAAATGTGAGGAATTAAAAAAAAATTCTGTGCTAGTGTATTTGTATAAAGATATAATGAATTTGTATTATGTAGTAAAATGTAAACTTATTTGTAAAAAAATTATAAAGTGGTTATTGTAAAATTCATACAATAAATATATCTACTCTTGCAACCAGCTTTATACAATGAATTCAAAGAATAATAATAAAATATTAATATTTTTTTTTTACATTATTAAGAATTGTAAGTACAGCTTTTCACAATTACTTCATGGGAAAATGAAATTTTACTTCTTAAATGGTAAAGTATTTTCTATTAAAAGTGTGTGAATAAACTAAAACCTACACTTAGAAAAGCTGGTCTTTAATTGGTAATCTCTCTTTCCTCTTGTATCCCATGAAATAGCCTTCTCCGATCGTAAGAGAAGAATATTGGAAGAACGCAATCCTCCCAGTCTAAAGTAGGATCATTTGCTCTGTTAGTGCACCATCCGAATTCCAGAGACTCTGGGTCTCCTTTTATTGGCTATTTCGTCCACATTGAACTATCCCAATACGATCCACATTGAATTTTATGTCTTTAAATTACTTCCGTAAGTTCAGATTTACTGGGATATGTTTTATTTGCTCGTTGTGTAAGTGTAAAACCATAAGTGTTTATTGGTTTTGAATTGTAACGAGTTAGTTCTTACTGTTCATCTGATAATCACCTTTATTTCAATTATTACAATGTTTTCGTTGGTTCTTCATGTTTTTTTTCATGCCTCCCAGGCGAGAAGATTGCCACTTAATGCCGTAAATGCCAGCTTATATTGAACTTAAATAAAAATTCGTAACAACAGCTTCGCTGAAAGACGTTCTAAATTTTATCTGTAGAAAAGAAGGTTATGTAACTCTCTTATGAAAATGTAGGTTACAAAAATTCTCACTTTTTCAGACCCATATCTTATTTTTTTATTTTAATAATGAGAGTAGAATAAAAAAATGTATCTTACATTGATCTTAGAAACGAGTTGTAACTTTAGATTCTATTCGTCTCCTTTTTATCTTCTCTCTATTTTTCTTTTTATACAAAAAGAGTGAATATATTATCAAGTACCAATATTTCATCCGATTTTCAATATCAAAAGAACGAAATTTCTTCTGTAACTTTTTTTTTTGTATGTAGATATATACATTTAATATTTCATTGATTGTGAAGTAAGAAGAGAAGAACACTGATTGATGACCTCAAATGATTGATGTCAAATTGATAATATTAGATCTTATTCAAAGTGTAGGCACTGCTCAAGTTATATTCTCGATCAGTTGTAAATGTACACATTTTTTTTTTACCATAGATTCTAAACTTTAACAAATACATCTAAATAAATCGTACAAAAGTTTTTTACAAAAATTATTGATATGAATATATTTTATTAAAAATAAAGTTAGTTTATTATTTTAACTGTTTTAAAAACTTGGCTGAAATAAACAAATGTATCTTTTATAAAACAATTACAGAATTTTTCACATTTAATTTACTGGTTTTACCGAGTGATTGTATTTATATACAATTAGTAGAAAAATTTGAGAGTTGACAATGTTTTAAAAAATTCAGTGAATCCCTAAATGGTTGTCAACGAGACTTAAATTAAAATACAATACATTCCCTTCAGACACCCTGATTCCTATTATTGTCTGGCCTTGCTTTCTGAAAAAAAAGACCAGTTGTAGTTCTTCCATTTTTCTTTTAAAGAAAATTGTTCTGTTTCTAAAGATCTGTGAAAGAATTAATCTTGAACTAAAAGCAGGCAAGGTTTATAAGATTTATTCACCACTGTTTTTGAATAGTAAACGGCTCATTATGTTTTGTCACTTTATTGTTTGTTTTACAATTGATTTTCTCTTATAAACTAAAAAGTTTAGACATATACAGGTATGAATACCGAAGAAAATGAGACTGGAATTTGGATGTACAGGCCAAGACTCATTACATACGGAATGGGTAAGTTAGCGCTAAGGTTACCAGACGTCCCCGTTTTCCCCGAATTCGTACTTCTATCCCCGATTGAAAAGTGTCCACGGAATGTTCCCGCTTTCGATATCAACGTCCTTAGTCCTAAAATCATTAACTAGCAGGTAACTAGTTAGGTAAATCGTCACCACCTAGTGGGAAAGATATCACTTAATAGTTCATATGTTTTGTCACTAGATGGCGGGTGAATAATGCTCAAGAATTTTCAATTTTCTGACGCTACATTGTTCCATTTCCATTTTAGCATTATTTGGACTGTAGCCGTTACAGTAAAGAGGTACAGAACACGCAGTTGATGTTGTTTCTGTATTGTGAGAAATGCCCGGCTAGTGTGTGTCTTAAATGATTCTTTGTTAAAAGAATTTGTTTTTCTGAGAAGAGGAATCGAACAACCATACTGCCTTCTGTTCTTTGTGCTAAACATCCTTCACCATTAGTAACGGTTGAAGGACGTCTGTTACAGAACACGTGGCTTCAAAAAGACACAAAAATTCCGTGGTTTCACAAAGTGGTTGTTCTAAATTAACAACATATTTTAAAAGTGATGTTCCTGAAAGCATTGATATGGTTATTGCATTACAAACAGTGCGTTCTATGTTAACTATCATCACTAACTTTCCTATGATTTGTCAAGAATTTGCTACAAAACTAAGTTCAAGAGATGTCATATTACAAAAAATACATTCAACACAAAAATACTTATGACTTTGTGTAAGAACAAGAATATTATGTTTTATCAAGTATTAATAATTATATATATAGTGTATAATAATAGTAGTATTGAATTTAATTTGAGAAACTCAACTCTAATCACTTGACGACAACAGTAACCTTACGATCATCTGTATACATGGAGCTGCTAGAAGGTGTCCCCGGATTTCAGGTAAAATAATCTGGTAACCTTAAGTTAGCCTGGCAAAAAAATATGCGAATGATTAAGCTACAGAAAATATCTCCAATCTATTTCGAAAGGAAATATAGAAATCTGAAATTTGTAAGTTTGTGTATAACATGTAGATGAAGAATTCTTGAGGCACTGTGCTACAGAGGGCAATCAAGAGTCCCTCCTATACTTCAACTTTTACAACTCAGACATACCCTTTTTTAACATTTGCTGCTTAAACAGACGAATACAATAATCTAGGCTTCACCTTAATAAAGCATTATTATGACAGAATGTCATAATAAGGTGCTTCTAAAGAGGAAAACGATGTCTTTCATATCTGAAGCAATGACTTTCTATCCTAGGTTTCCAAGATGAATAGCTCATTCAGGATGAAAAGGACCAAGGAATATTGCCTAGGCGAAAGTCTGATCATTACAAACTCATCAACACTAAACTACAGTTAAACTTGTACACTAAAGTTATAACCATCAATTAACAGAAACTTTAACAGTCCCAATATCGTTTCTGCTGCACAAAATACTTCTTGGATCCTTCCTGATTGCATATGCCCAAATTGGATTATAATTCAATTGACTGCAGTGACTAAAATCAAACAATTACAATAAAAAAAAAATTGACTCTCATAGAACTGAAAGTCAGCCTAAATATATTTATATTCCAAAGGATTGTTTAATGTGTTGTTTTTATTTTTTAATTTGATCAGAAAAATTTCGTTTTAGTATGAATTTATATATTTTATTTTAAATTTTCAAAAGTACAGTCTTTTATAACAACATATATTCAGATTCTGGTTTAATTAGTTAGAAATTGAGAGAACAAATAAAAGAAAAGAAAATAAACAAAAAAGTACGGAACAATTTCATCAAAACAAAATAAAGTTTGTTTTTTTTTTCTTTTAAGATTATAAATTACATTAGGATTCTTGTACGATATATAAATTTATTCATATTATAATTTATTTATAGATTTCTTTTTTTTAAAATGTATTTATATAAATTTTTATTAGGCTTACAGCGCACTCAAAAATATTTTCCTAAATTTTTTCTTTTTCATTTTTTTTTGAATATATTCCTACGCTTCAAAGCGTGGTTAAAAGTTGGTAATTGAACTGTGGAGCTTTTAGGAACTTCGTTCCGTTTTGTATTTTTACTTCTTTTTTTTTTTTAATTTTATTTTATTTTCATATTATAAATAATTGAATAATGATTATCATTCAGGGGAGAAAACTACTAGTTTATCACAAGAGTCATGAAGGTTAAACTTCATTTTTTTGGGGGGGGCTTAAAAACGAAAAAACTTAAGAGTAATTTAATATATGTACAAATACTATTTACAATTTACTAAATGTAAATATTTATATACCTATGTAAATATATATGTTCTACAGAAAATTAGGCTGTAAATGTTGAAATCTTTTAGAGGTATTTGTTTTATTTACAAAATAAATACGATAAATATGCACATTTGAAATAGAGTTAGGTATTTTCTTACTTTTGGAGTTGACAATCCAGTTTTTCTTCAGACATTGTCATTTGTTTTGGGTAAAGTTACTCTCAGTTATGTTTCTACCATTTTCTATATGAATTTTAACTGAATCAGTAAAAGAAGATGCAAATCTATCAGACCAAACTTCTTTCAGAAAACAGTTGGACTTGACACAAGGCTCCTATCCATTCTAAATCCTATTTGCGGCATTTTCATGTAGAGTTTCAGATAGGCTAACTACAAAGTTGTTTGAGAGAATGTTTATTTATGGTTAGCTCGTTCGTTTCTCTCATTATTAATGAAATAAATTACAAATAATTTAATTTGGAATAACCTTTCTTGGAGGAAGTGACTGCTATATCTTGGCTTTTGGTTTATTTTTATTTTTTGGTTTAAGTGCAATCAGACAGAGCGTTCGTCTTTAAGAGAAATATTCTGTGAAAGACATTTGATTTATTCCGAAAAATGATAAGTGGGTACACGTAAAAACACTGAAATGGCAACACAATTTAGGAAGTCTATTATCCTCTTATCTTGAAAAAGTAGATAGGTCGCGTGGAAGATCAAAAAAGAAAGGAACAGGTTATGTAAGACAGCTGAATTTCCAGATTGAACAGCAATCCCAGGATTTAGTAAAGTAGGTATCCTATTAGTTGATTTGTACCAAAAATTACTGTTAACCCAATAAAGTGTTCATCTCTCTCTAATTAATATTATAAACTACGGTAAATACAAATGTGGTTACATAATTAATAACAAGTTTCGATTTCCTCAAACTATTCAGCATCGGATTTT
Organism: Rhodnius prolixus; assembly: GCF_049639745.1. Lineage (NCBI taxonomy): Eukaryota > Metazoa > Arthropoda > Insecta > Hemiptera > Reduviidae > Rhodnius > Rhodnius prolixus. Next base: position 15,106,062 of record NW_027411582.1, on the reverse strand, counting down.
CTTTCTTCTCAAAGGTATGTAATGCTGGTGTACAATACATTAATTAGAGTTGAACCAAAACTTATTAAACCAAAGAATTGAAGTAATCTAGCAAACAGTGAAAATGGAGAATGTTTTGAAGGGACGATGTAAAATCTATTAACTCGTTCCACACACTTATCGTTGTTATACAATCATTTTTTATACCTAAACTTTTCAACACCAAATAGCAATAGAAATGCATAAAATTCTTTTAAAAATAAACTACTTTAAGTGGCGCTAATGACCGCAGCAATCGAAGCGCCCGATCAAAAAGTTAATCTGTAAAACCAAGTGAAAATAATTTAAACATTAACTGAATATTCCATTATTTTGTTAAAAACATAACTTTCAACGAAATAGCAACAACTGTAATAGCACATTAATTGCTTTGTGTAAAAGGAAGGCTGTTAAGTGAATGGTTGGAGAGAAGAAGTATGCTGCAACTTAAGTGTTGAAACGGTTTCTATTCTAAGGATATTCTTTTCTGTTTCCAAGGTTTTTATTCTAAGGTTATTCTTTTCAGTTCCTTAATAGTGTCCTGTTGTAATGAAGGGGTATTTATGTTGTCTTGGAGAAAAATGGTATAATATATTGTTTCGTGCAACATTTCGTTATTTGTTATTTTTTCTATTGTATCAGTAAACAACTGATACCAGAAGATCGGTGTGTTAAGCAGGGTTTAAAAGGTCATAAAGTTTGAATTGAAATATTTAAGCTGGAACAACGTTTAAGATAAATTAATACCACGTCATAAAAGTTGTCATTTTTTTTTTTTTTGTCCAGTTCAACAGACATCTTAAAAGAAGAAATCAGTAATTTAATTCTCGTCTTCAGTCTAGTTAAGAGGTTACAGAAGAGTTCAGGATATGTAGCGTGAAAAAAAAAAGAGTAGATTCTTATTTGATTTTAATTCTCCACTTCTTGCGTCAAGATGATTCAGCAAGTAATAAGTATGTAGTTACGATAAACTTTACTTAATAGGAAATTAGTAATTAGTTTCTGAAAGTGAGATTTATAATTATTGGGAGCAACATTTTGTTTGTATAAGAAGTTGATCAATAACAATAATTATAAAATTATTTTCAACATTTTCAGCCAATAATTCTGTAACTTTTATTAAACATTAAACATATTGCTTTTTTTTTCTCATTTGATTCTTCATTTAATTTCTTTTTTGATCAATTTTACTTTTAGCTAAAAAGTGCACCAAATATCAGAGCTATACACAAATATATATCTAAACATTTTACATATTTTTGTATTATTAATTTTATTTTTATCCATTCTTTACACAAAATTTACACATTTAAAACATTAATATCTTCTTTTCAATTAGTTTTATTTTAATTTTTTATGTTACATAAAATAAATATATAGGCTCTATGTTTTATACAGTTTCTTTTTGTCGTTTTGTTTATGAAGAATTTAATAACTTTTGAATAATTTTTGTACATGTATACAAAAAAATACAAGAAATTACTTTGTTTTATTTTGAATTTCAATTAAATTTAAGTAGATAATTTGTTTTAGTTTTATTTTTTCTTTTATTATTATTTTTTTAAATGTTCTATTTATATTTAAATATTTCCATATTTGAAATGTGTACTCAAGAAACAACAGTAGTTTCTATTGGTTTATTAATATTTCCAATATTTAATCTAGAAGAATTCCATTTTTTACTAAAAAATACTGTTCTGCTGACTAGACATTCAATTAAAAAAAATATTAATATATATTTGGTAGCATGTAGCATTATTAAATTTTTTTAAAAAATGGTCATTATTAAACAATTTATGAATTATGATACTGCTCTTCAATTGAAAATATTATAATAAGATTTACGAAAGGATTTATCTCAAAATGATGGCAAGTTGGATTTGAAAGCCGGTAGTCCCCCGGGATCAAACCCAGGCGTGGTTGCCCTGGATTTTCTCTTCCCAAGAAGCCTTTGTAGCTCCACTGTCTGTTGCTGGACATTGCTGTTTACAACATGAGAGAACATTATCTATCTAGAGGAAGCAATGCATTGAGAAGGCTTCGGGCGCTAAAAATCTTAGATTTTGACCCATATTAAATCATTACAAAAATAATAAGTTTAATTATTGTAAAAGAATTATTAAGGACCAAATAACCAATTTTTTTCCTTTATTATTTTGGTGGGGAAATTTTTGATTATTTTTTAATTGAAAAGATAAATCAAACAATCAATTAAATAATTGATTTTCTTTTTATTTAAATTTTACAATTTTTGGTAATGACTAGAATGATGATAATTGAGAACTTAATATATCAAACTGATAACTAAATATGTCTATTTACATACTTACATTAGAAAGAAAAAATATATCTTTTGAATAAACTTTGTAATTATTTATTTGAACTGGTTCTTTTAGATGTCCATAATGTTAAAATCATTAAATTTTACTTGAACAAAATAGACTAATATGGAAATGAGAATGAACCTTCAGTTGTGTGGAAGCTAGTTGTAGAAAAGGCTGGGATATGTCAATTTCTTTTCTTTTAGAAGCGGCACTCCCTCAAGTGTAGAACATTCCGAAGTCAGAATCACGTGAAATCTTCCAAGGGTAACCTATATTACGTATTGTAAGACTATTTTGAACTTTGAAGTTCATAAAGATTTCGAAAAGCTGGAAGCAAGGGTAGTTTATGCGCTGGCTACATTGTCTCTTTAGAAGTTTCATTGGTGGAAGTTAAATATGAGGTAAATGGCACCAATTGATAACAAGAGAGTGAACAAGGATTGGTACAATTATTCTTTACCAAAAGCAAAGAACTTTGAAGTAAAACCAACAGTAGGGAGGCCCAGCTTTTGGGGTAGAAAAGGCGTTATATTGCTTTCATTGTTACCCAAGTCATCATTCACTAATCTAAAACAAATATCATGTTATCATGTATATCAAATATCATACACTAATCAAATCAAATCACTTGGATTGCTACCTTAGGCTGTCTTTTCATGACAGAACAATGCAAAACCCTATGTTGTGTCAATAACCGACCAGTACTTTGAGTAACTTAATCATCTGTGAACTGATTTTCTTTGGACCACCTAATAGGTTTACAGTTCGTCCCGTTTTGTAAGTATCCAAAATTCTACTTTACTGTACAAATTCGAATGATAACCAACAAACGAAAGAAAAAACAAAATACCACAGAGTAGTTAAAGCTTGAAAATGATCAAACGTAAAGCCTTATACAGGGTATTCATTTTAAGACGGCTCAAATGCATTTCATGCTTAAACAGTTAATCTGAGCAAAAAATGGTAGAGGAATAATTTGTTGCCCGTCACCTCTAGTTTCAGAATATGTGACTTGATTTTAGATTCCTGCCCGCATACGCGGCTGACGCGCGACCAAAAGTAAGTGTTTACAGTTGACCCCCATTTTCATATACAGTTTTAAAGAGTATAAAAAGTTATGAAAGAAACTTCAAAATTAAAGGTGCTAGGCCATTTCAAAATCTGGTATTTATAACTCATATTTCAATTTTTTAACTAGTTATCAAAGAGAAAGAAAATCAAATGTTCTCAAGCCTACACAAAATGGCTATAAAATAATTTTACAGAATATGTAATCCTCTGGCTCGTAAGCCAGGTTAGCCAGAAGGTTATCAACTCCTCTCTGAATCTGAGGAGGCACCTTTGAAGGCACACTACATGCTTCACAAGTTGAGTATTTGTTAAATTATGGAATAAGTTTGATCCATTACATGAAAGAAATTGGCCACTTAAATATGTGGCAGGTGGTTTCCAATTTTTTTTTGGTAATTAAACGCAACTCTCCCAAAATTACCAAATAATTGTTAAACCTTCTTGTTTGTAAACAGATGTAAAATTATTTTTTAGCCATTTTGTGTATGCTTGAGAACATCTAAAGCTCTTAACATTTGATTATTGCTTAGAAAAATCACTCGGAAAACTACTTATTTCTCGATATTAAGAAAAATACTACCTTTACTGCCTTGGCAATATTTTCAGTAGAAAGGGGATGAAAAAATACATAAAAAAGACCTATCTCGTGCTCTTCTTTCTCTTTGATAACAAGTTAAAAAATTGAAATATTATTAATAAATACCAGATTTTGAAATAGCCTAGCACCTTTAATTTTGAAGATATCGAATTGCGGTTTCCGGTTTCTTTCATAACTTTTTATACTCTTTTAAACTGTGTGTATGAAAATGGGGTTCAACTACGAACCCTCACTTTTGGACGAGCGTCAGCCGCGTATGCGGGCAGGAATCTAAAATCAAGTCACATATTCTGAAACTAGAGGTGACGGGCAACAAATTTTTCCTCTACCATTTTTGGCTCAGATTAACCGTTTAAGCATGAAATGCATTTGAGTCGTCTTAAAATGAACACCCTATATAAGTACATTTATATTATCATTTCCAGTCCCAAAATAAATGGACCAGCGCTGTTGAGCTGGTTCTCTAAAGCTTTCTTTAAAAGAGACAGCTTTTCTCTACTTCTGATACTCTTGTTTGCTTAGAGAAAAAAAAAAGAGAAAGAGAAAAGCCTCCGCTGATATGTAAATGGAATCTAGTGAATAGAATATTCTGTCTTGTTTGAGAAAGGCAAACATTGGCAAACTGGGAAAGGCAACAACATTTTCTATTACGGATGGTACGAGGGGGATAATAGCAACCTGTGAACGGTGACAGATTTATTCCTTGGATATAAAAACCATAATCCCTATTATTAAGAAAACAGAGAGACATGTATTTTCTTCATGTTCTTCTAAACCGTATTCTCAGCTTAAAAAAATAAACTTGAGAAATTGACAATGTTTGCTGATTTTTTTTTCTTATTTTACAAAATTCTTCTTTAATTTGCTCAAGAAAAAAAAAAAATATATGAAAGACATTTATTGTGACACTTGAAATTATTCTGAAAAGAAATATAAAAGAAAAGGACAAATATCATTTCTTGTTTTAATGGTTGGCATTATTCTGAAAAAATAACATTTCTCATTTCGAGATTACCACATCTCATTAGTAGCACTGAGTAAATCTTTTCCTTTTGGCTAAAATAAAAACATAATGTTTTCCTTCAATTTATTTGTTTACATTTGTTTGTTTGAAAAGTTTTGCCTATGAGTATCTCTACTTTAGAAAGATTAATTTTAGCAATATCAATTGGTAATTTAAGAAATCCTAAACTAAGAATATTTGAATTCAATTGAAATATGCATTATGAATCATTTGCTTAGCCAAGAGGATATCAGGAATTTCAGTTTCTTCTTCTAATCAACCTAATGGAAATAATTATTTTCACAAGGTCAGTAAGGCGTATTGATTTGGTAATAAACCTCAGCAAATTTTTTGAAATGCCAACTTTGAAATTGGAAGGACATTTTTTTTTATCAGATCAGTTATAAATCCAAGATATGAATGCGATAAGATTTATCAAATAAATATCTGAATATATCTTAATGAATTATTTTCAGTAAAGGAGAATGCAGCAAACTGAAACAGTGTAGGTATGTAGCTAACTTTTAATTAACACTGCATTGCCAATCCGAAGTCAATTTGACTCCAAAAAAAAAATAGGAATGGTCTCTGTTTCCCCACATCACATAGCTAACCCGAAATGCTCTTAGATATGCTATCTCTACTCTCTCACCATTCGATAGTCACGAGCTGAAGACCATGGAATTCTTAATTTATTTTTGCAAATTAGTTTACTTCAATTATAGGAGTCATTTCGACCCCAGATTGGTAATATAAGTAGATTTTCTGTTATTATCTTGACTCCAGATTACCAATTTGGCCTGCCCATACAGGGAAATTTACTTCTACTTCAAACCCTCTGCTGCCTTCCTTGCGAAGAATTCTGAGATTTTCCTCTTGATATTTTTGAGTGCCATAAAATTTATATTTCCATACATTTATGAAAATCGAAAGCAAGATTCATTCATGTTTAATTCTTTTTTGAGCCAAATGTTACAGCGGTATCGAACAAAGGGAAGCTCAATAAACTGGGTTGCTACACTCATCTTTACATAATGATTCAGTGAATCGAAATTTGTGTGCTAATCGTAAAACTTGAAGGTAGTCATTGGGTTTCTTTTTTAATATGATCAACATTTATTGCCTAAATGCTTGTGTGATAAATTTACATAATTTTCATAGAAAGTATCAAGGCACACAAAAAAAAAAGCCTCTTTCTAGAATTGATTTTCTGTCCGAATTGCAGCAAAAACTTGCAGCGAATTGGGTAATTTGTGATCTGTGTCAACAGCGCACAGTAATTGAAAAAATAGTGAATGTAATTAAAAAAATTGAAAATGTCCCCTGAATAGAAGGCAGTCAAATCAGGGTTCTAGAAAATACTGAGATTACTGCGATCCTAAGTTGAAGTTAATTCCTTCTGCGTGTAATGTTAAAGCCGATTTGTGGGCAGCATAATTCCTGTTCTTTCTCATCCTTTAATGCAAATTTTATTATTAAAATTGAAATCAATGTAAAAATAAATTATGGAGTCAATATGACTCCACATTGGCAATAACTGACTAAGTTCGAGCATTGGCAATGCAGTGTTAATAAGCAAATAATTCTTACCAACAAGGAAACAGAGCAAGGCTAAAATTCTATGTACTTCAAAATTTTGCTGATGACCTGACGAGAGGTGCTTTGAAATAATTGTAAATGACCTCATTTGGCACTAGCAGGATGAAATAAGGGTTGCTAAGCGGAATATGTTTCCATAACAACCCCTTTACAAGATTTCTATGTACGAGTTGGCAATTTTAAAAAACGTGCCACAACTTTTTCCATTTATAAGTACCATTATTCACGATCGGGAGTGCCCTTCATACAAATAAAAAAAAAAATAAACAGATGATAGATAAGCTATGATTGGAATTTCAATTCGTGGTTATGGTAAAATTGTATCATCACGTAGACAAAATGAGAAATAGTCTGCTAAGTGTTGAGTTTAAAGGAAAGGATATTAATGACCAGCTAACCCACACTGGTTTTTGGAGAAGGAGCAATAGAAGCTAAATCACAGTAAAATTGGAAAAAAGATCCAGAAAAAGGTTTTGAAAAAATGATAACTTAGTTTTCTTTAAATATAAAAAAAAAAAAAAAACAGTAAGTGGTTCTATCTACTGGTTCTATCTGGTAGCGTTATAGGAACATTGTGAAACATTTTAAAATAGTTGTAACATAAGGTCAGCTAAAATCCAGTTCAAGTTAAAAAAAACAAACAATTTTTTGAATAATTACAATATTAATCTTAAACTGAAAACATACTTTGTTTTTTAAATAACAAATAACAAAAACAAGAAACTTACAACGCTGGAAAAATGAAAAAACATTTCCATTTCGATTTACAAGTTCATGTCCTTTCCCAAAATTTTCTTTTCACTATGCTTATTCACATAAATTATTGGCTTCATAAATTCAGTAATTCTGAAAAAGTTTTTTTGTTTTTAATTAGTGATTTTTTTTTTATTACTTTTATTTTATTAAAAAAGAATATATTTCTGTACCCTGTGCGATAGTTTATATATTCTAGTCAAACTGTGTAAAATATCTTACATGCTATTTATTATTATTATTTTTTGTCTATTAAACAATTTTGTCATAAAATAGAGAAATATGTCAACTTATTTTTAACATTGTATTGTATTTTTTAAAAATTTATTTCTTTTATTAGCAAAAATATGTCTAATTGGATGAGTTGCTAAAGTTTTAGATCTTTAAGGGTCTCACATGCTGCTAAAATTTGGTCTGAAAATAAGTGGTCTACTTACATCTTATTGTTTATAAAGTCAAACAGCGTTATTTTAAGAAAATTTTTGTAACAGTAATAAAATCACCTAAAATAAAGGAGGAATATTCTACCAGCCTCGGATTTCAGTTAGTGTCGGTGCTTGTCTTTTTATTTATATATCGTTAAATACAATTTTTCGAAAATGTCGTTGGGTGTTGAAACTTCTATTTAATTTTATGTTTTTTGACTAGTATGTACTGTATCACAGGAATGATTCATGTCCTGCCCCTTTTAAATCAGATACTGGCATTAGATCGCATGTCGGTTCATCTTCATTGAAATGAGTAGGGGCTGGATCACCATATTGCGATTGATAAAATTCTTCACGCATCATATGATTCAACGAACCACATCTAAAATATAAAATCTGTTGAAATGGCCGACGAAAATCACGATTCAATGTGGCATAGATTACTGGATTTAATAATGAATTAGCATAGCCCAACCATAGAAATAATGAACTCAATGACGCTGGTATTGCGTCTTGATCATGGAGAAAAGGTCTTACCAATGCTAGCACAAAAAATGGTAACCAACAGACGGTAAATGCTGACATTATAATGCCGAGCGTTGTGGAAGCTTTACGCTCTTTGGCTAACTGAAAGCGTAATTTACGACTTGGTGCGGATGATTGTAATTGTAGCCTTCGTCTAGTTCTTGTGCTGGCTGCTGCATTGACAGCCGCCGCTGCTACTGACAGCATGGGGCACTGCGACTCGTTGCTCACTCGTGCTACGCCCACTACGCTACCGCTGCACTGTAACAGACAGATAAACAAACCCATTACCTATCAATAGTAACATAATAAACCAAAGATTTAAGCAGTTTTAACACACAGAAGATATAACCCACAGAAAATGTAACCTTCTAATATCTGTAAATCTTAGCCCGAGTTTCATAAACTTAAGCAGGAAGAAGTTGGTTAGAGCTTCTCTACGTGACATCCTGCTCTTACAATGATTACTACAAATGTTATTTAGTTGTTATTAACTATGTTTAATTTGTGCTCTCGTATTCTTCTGTAGCCTAAAAAATTCCTAATTTCAATAAAATTAAGTTATACATACTTTCCTATATAAAAAGTAATAGAAAGTAGAAAAAATGTAAAGTACAGATATTCCATTTTATTACGGGCCAATAAGGTGTTACGTACACGGAAGGTAGACGTGGTTTAATAAACTATTCTCGCTTCTGATTGGCTCTTCGGTCAACCTACTTTTCACACTTCCATTCTTCACTGGGATTGGCCAATTCTTTATTGTTAATTATTTCTATGAAAAATAAAAGATTTTTTTTGCTTTATGTCTGGTTTTCTATACTAATAATGTTAGGGTAGCCAGAAAGTTGGGAATAATGGTTATTTTCTTTCGAAGTAGATAAGCCTACAGACTTTTTAAAAAAAGGCAAATTAAAAAATATATTTCTTGGTGGTAGATACGTCAATTACTGAGAACACCATTTTAAATAAAATCCACACCAAAAAAAAGTGAAGGTAATCTACAAAAGGAATGGAAATCTTAATAAGTTTATTGGACGAGAAAATAACAATTAACAACTTTATGATTCAAATAATTTATGAACTACAATAATTGTTATTTTTAGAAATTCATTTACTGGATTCAACAATAATGTCTCAGCTTCATGTTTTTTTGGTGAAAATTAAGTATAATTAAGTACCTGTGGGAAGGTAATTTAAAAGTGAATTAAATATTAATTTGTTATTAAAGGAGTATCCCAGGCGAGTGCTGCTTAATTTAAGTAACTCTGTCTAAAATAGGAGGTTTTTTTTCTTTTTTTAATAAATTTTTAATTTACCACGGTAGGTCCCTTTTTTTAGTCAGCGTCCTGGCGACAGAATACCTAATGGAACACTCGCCTACTGAGGATAAAATCAGAGATATAATTAATTCCTAATGGTCCACAGAATCACCGCTTTTTTTTTTTTTTTAAGTAAAAAGTTTAAATCAATACCTTCTTGTGAATATAGAATGTGGCTGTTTCATCACAGAACTGAAAAAAAATACTGCTATTCTCTAAAATAAACTCGATTTTTTGTAGAAAAATTCATTCTTTAACATTTTACCATAAAAGCAAAATCATTCAGGAAAGGCCGGAACCATAAAAGAAAACCTCTACGTTGTTGATTGATCGGCAGATATCCTTTGACGGTGGAAGTTTTCAAGAAAAGAGCGGCTCGTCTTTTGAACTTTCTTTTATAGTCTTTCTCTTTCAATTTACATTAAATTTAAATTTCAAAAGATCTTTCTCTCTCTTAAAATTTGAAGAGAATAAGAAAATATTTAGTTATAAACACTAATTAGTTGTACTTCTAGAATATTACTGGATAAAAAAAAATCCATGAACTCTTATAAAACCAAATTTTATTTCAATCTAATAAAAAGAAACCCAAGAAACGTGGATTCGCTTCAAGACCAATAAATCTTTAAATCATTACAACAATTCGCCTAAAATAAATTTTAATTAATGTGAAAAGCATGTAATCAAATTTAGATATTCGTTTCCAAATATTTCAAGAATAAAATACATTTTGTGAGAATTCCTAAACGATTTTCTGAAGCAAAGAAAGATGAAGAATTTCCGAAGAATGTATTAAGATAGAAATTTATAGATTTTTTTCTTTTTCCACTTTTCCTTTCCTGTTTGAAAAGAAAAGAGAAAAGTCTTTTGGAAAAATTTGTAGTTTTTTTTTTAAAAATTCATTGCTAGCCATAGTATCCTAAAAATATCTGGTGTGAAAACTCCAAAACTTGCTGATACTATTGTAAATAATACTTTTTCCACAAGCTTTAAGTATACTTAAATAAATCATGAGGAAGGTAGGAATAAAATTCGTTGATTTTTCCCTTTCATTTTACTATCAATTTTCCAAAAGAAGGCTACCGTTAATGTTTTATCTTACTCCCGGTCATAAAAGTAGGTTGCAGAGACAGAAAATGAAGAAATTGGGACGAACTGGATGCCAATTCTGTAGTTTTCTTTTGTATTTCACCTTTTAATTTCCAATTCAAGGCTACCCTTTATGTTTGTTTTAGCCCTGACCTTAAAAGTAGGTTGCAGAGACAGAAAATGAAGAAATTGGGACGAACTGGATGCCAATTCTGTAATTTTTCCCTTGTATTTCACCTTTTACTTTCCAAATCAAGGCTACCCTTTATGTTTGTTTTAGCCCTGGCCTTAAAAGTAGGTTGCAGAGACAGAAAATGAAGAAATTTGGACGAACTGGATGCCAATTCTGTAGTTTTCCTTTGTATTTCACCTTTTACTTTCCAAATCAAGGCTAACCTTTATGTTTGTTTTAGACCTGGCCTTAAAGGTAGGTTGCAGAGACAGAAAATGAAGAAATTTGGACGAACTGGATGCCAATTCTGTAGTTTTCCTTTGTATTTCACCTTTTACTTTCCAAATCAAGGCTAACCTTTATGTTTGTTTTAGACCTGGCCTTAAAAGTAGGTTGCAGAGACAGAAAATGAAGAAATTTGGACGAACTGGATGCCAATTCTGTAGTTTTCCTTTGTATTTCACCTTTTACTTTCCAAGTCAAGGCTAACCTTTATGTTTGTTTTAGCCCTGACCTTAAAAGTAGGTTGCAGAGACAGAAAATGAAGAAATTTGGACAAACTGGATGCCAATTCTGTAGTTTTCCTTTGTATTTCACCTTTTACTTTCCAAATCAAGGCTAACCTTTATGTTTGTTTTAGACCTGGCCTTAAAAGTAGGTTGCAGAGACAGAAAATGAAGAAATTTGGACGAACTGGATGCCAATTCTGTAGTTTTCCTTTGTATTTCACCTTTTAATTTCCAAATGAAGGCTACCATTTATGTTTGTTTTAGCCCTGACCTTAAAAGTAGGTTGCAGAGACAGAAAGTGAAGAAATTGGGACGAACTGGATGCCAATTCTGTAGTTTTCCCTTGTATTTCACCTTTTACTTTCCAAGTCAAGGCTACCCTTTATGTTTGTTTTAGCCCTGGCCTTAAAGGTAGGTTGCAGAGACAGAAAATGAAGAAATTTGGACGAACTGGATGCCAATTCTCTATTTTTCCCTTGTATTTCACCTTTTACTTTTCAAATCAAGGCTACCCTTTATGTTTGTTTTAGCCCTGGCCTTAAAAGTAGGTTGCAGAGACAGAAAATGAAGAAATTTGGACGAACTGGATGCCAATTCTGTAGTTTTCCTTTGTATTTCACCGTTTAATTTCCAAATGAAGGCTACCCTTTATGTTTGTTTTAGCCCTGACCTTAAAAGTAGGTTGCAGAGACAGAAAATGAAGAAATTTGGACAAACTGGATGCCAATTCTGTAGTTTTCCTTTGTATTTCACCTTTTACTTTCCAAATCAAGGCTAACCTTTATGTTTGTTTTAGACCTGGCCTTAAAAGTAGGTTGCAGAGACAGAAAATGAAGAAATTTGGACGAACTGGATGCCAATTCTGTAGTTTTCCTTTGTATTTCACCTTTTAATTTCCAAATGAAGGCTACCCTTTATGTTTGTTTTAGCCCTGACCTTAAAAGTAGGTTGCAGAGACAGAAAATGAAGAAATTTGGACGAACTGGATGCCAATTCTGTAGTTTTCCTTTGTATTTCACCGTTTAATTTCCAAATCAAGGCTACCCTTTATGTTTGTTTTAGCCCTGGCCTTAAAAGTAGGTTGCAGAGACAGAAAATGAAGAAATTTGGACGAACTGGATGCCAATTCTGTAGTTTTCCTTTGTATTTCACCGTTTAATTTCCAAATGAAGGCTACCCTTTATGTTTGTTTTAGCCCTGACCTTAAAAGTAGGTTGCAGAGACAGAAAGTGAAGAAATTTGGACAAACTGGATGCCAATTCTGTAGTTTTCCTTTGTATTTCACCTTTTACTTTCCAAATCAAGGCTACCCTTTATGTTTGTTTTAGCCCTGGCCTTAAAAGTAGGTTGCAGAGACAGAAAATGAAGAAATTTGGACAAACTGGATGCCAATTCTGTAGTTTTCCTTTGTATTTCACCTTTTACTTTCCAAATCAAGGCTACCCTTTATGTTTGTTTTAGCCCTGGCCTTAAAAGTAGGTTGCAGAGACAGAAAGTGAAGAAATTTGGACAAACTGGATGCCAATTCTGTAGTTTTCCTTTGTATTTCACCTTTTACTTTCCAAATCAAGGCTACCCTTTATGTTTGTTTTAGCCCTGGCCTTAAAAGTAGGTTGCAGAGACAGAAAATGAAGAAATTTGGACAAACTGGATGCCAATTCTGTAGTTTTCCCTTGTATTTCACCTTTTACTTTCCAAGTCAAGGCTACCCTTTATGTTTGTTTTAGCCCTGGCCTTAAAGGTAGGTTGCAGAGACAGAAAATGAAGAAATTGGGACGAACTGGATGCCAATTCTGTAGTTTTCCCTTGTATTTCACCTTTTACTTTCCAAGTCAAGGCTACCCTTTATGTTTGTTTTAGCCCTGGCCTTAAAGGTAGGTTGCAGAGACAGAAAATGAAGAAATTGGGACGAACTGGATGCCAATTCTGTAGTTTTCCCTTGTATTTCACCTTTTACTTTCCAAGTCAAGGCTACCCTTTATGTTTGTTTTAGCCCTGGCTTTAAAGGTAGGTTGCAGAGACAGAAAATGAAGAAATTGGGACGAACTGGATGCCAATTCTGTAGTTTTCCTTTGTATTTCACCTTTTACTTTCCAAATCAAGGCTAACCTTTATGTTTGTTTTAGACCTGGCCTTAAAAGTAGGTTGCAGAGACAGAAAATGAAGAAATTTGGACGAACTGGATGCCAATTCTGTAGTTTTCCTTTGTATTTCACCTTTTACTTTCCAAATCAAGGCTAACCTTTATGTTTGTTTTAGACCTGGCCTTAAAAGTAGGTTGCAGAGACAGAAAATGAAGAAATTTGGACGAACTGGATGCCAATTCTGTAGTTTTCCTTTGTATTTCACCTTTTAATTTCCAAATGAAGGCTACCCTTTATGTTTGTTTTAGCCCTGACCTTAAAAGTAGGTTGCAGAGACAGAAAATGAAGAAATTTGGACGAACTGGATGCCAATTCTGTAGTTTTCCTTTGTATTTCACCGTTTAATTTCCAAATCAAGGCTACCCTTTATGTTTGTTTTTGCCCTGGCCTTAAAAGTAGGTTGCAGAGACAGAAAATGAAGAAATTTGGACGAACTGGATGCCAATTCTGTAGTTTTCCTTTGTATTTCACCGTTTAATTTCCAAATGAAGGCTACCCTTTATGTTTGTTTTAGCCCTGACCTTAAAAGTAGGTTGCAGAGACAGAAAGTGAAGAAATTTGGACAAACTGGATGCCAATTCTGTAGTTTTCCTTTGTATTTCACCTTTTACTTTCCAAATCAAGGCTACCCTTTATGTTTGTTTTAGCCCTGGCCTTAAAAGTAGGTTGCAGAGACAGAAAATGAAGAAATTTGGACAAACTGGATGCCAATTCTGTAGTTTTCCTTTGTATTTCACCTTTTACTTTCCAAATCAAGGCTACCCTTTATGTTTGTTTTAGCCCTGGCCTTAAAAGTAGGTTGCAGAGACAGAAAGTGAAGAAATTTGGACAAACTGGATGCCAATTCTGTAGTTTTCCTTTGTATTTCACCTTTTACTTTCCAAATCAAGGCTACCCTTTATGTTTGTTTTAGCCCTGGCCTTAAAAGTAGGTTGCAGAGACAGAAAATGAAGAAATTTGGACAAACTGGATGCCAATTCTGTAGTTTTCCGTTGTATTTCACCTTTTACTTTCCAAGTCAAGGCTACCCTTTATGTTTGTTTTAGCCCTGGCCTTAAAGGTAGGTTGCAGAGACAGAAAATGAAGAAATTGGGACGAACTGGATGCCAATTCTGTAGTTTTCCCTTGTATTTCACCTTTTACTTTCCAAGTCAAGGCTACCCTTTATGTTTGTTTTAGCCCTGGCCTTAAAGGTAGGTTGCAGAGACAGAAAATGAAGAAATTGGGACGAACTGGATGCCAATTCTGTAGTTTTCCCTTGTATTTCACCTTTTACTTTCCAAGTCAAGGCTACCCTTTATGTTTGTTTTAGCCCTGGCTTTAAAGGTAGGTTGCAGAGACAGAAAATGAAGAAATTGGGACGAACTGGATGCCAATTCTGTAGTTTTCCCTTGTATTTCACCTTTTACTTTCCAAGTCAAGGCTACCCTTTATGTTTGTTTTAGCCCTGGCCTTAAAGGTAGGTTGCAGAGACAGAAAATGTAGAAATTGGGACGAACTGTCAGCCTTCCAATTTAGGTCTTCTTTTGTCTTCTCTTACCAGCTTTGATAAACCCACTGGACCACTCATTTTCTGAGCACACTGTCTGTAGGAAGATTCTGATCTTCTTTAACCGTTGATTCGTTACTATTCTAATGATGCTACTTAATTCTTTATGAATGTTTTTACTTAACAGTGGACATGCTAGGGATAGAGTTACTGCTATCCGAATACTAGCGCTTTATCTTGCTTGTCGGATCCGTTTTATAGACTTGTTATTAAAATTGTAATCATTGAATATAAAAGTAGCCTGAATGTTTCCCTTTTTTAGCCCCTAAGCGTAAAACTAATTAATAATTTGAAGTTCACCCGCTGCAGGACTTTCTGGTAGAACGTTTTGGATGATGTGAGTGGAAGAGGTAAAAGAATCTTCAACTTTGTGCTCAAGTAAATCAGCGTTTTCCTTTTCTAAGCTTTAGTTTCTGTTTTATCTTTCTTTCACTTTGAACTTCGACAGAGACTTTCAAAGTAGAAGTTTTCTAATACTCCTCAATAAAATCTAAAATAAAATTCTCTCTTTTGAAATATCAAACTTTTTAGTTTTTTAATTAAATATTTATGAACTTTTTTTCAATCTGTAGTATGAGGGAGTAATTTCATTTTTTCAAACTTGGTCTCTCTTCTAAAGGGCCTTAGTTGATTATGAGCTCCTTTTACAAACAAGGCGCTCAAGCACTGCTAGAATTTCAATTTTCAAGAACATAAGATAGAGATAATTAAAGGAGATTAGTTGCGAAAAGTGAGGAAACAAATTATTCCCAAACTATGAAGCAGAATAAATAAGTAATTCGAAAATGTAACCATTTACAAATTAAGGTAACTTAACATGGAATGTATTCGTATTAATGGAAAGAAATTTGTAGATTGAATGAAATGGCAGAGTAAAACAATCGCTTCACTTTCTCCTAAATTTCATAAATCTAATTCCCTCATATCTGCAATTTTTTAAAGTTTAAATCAACTCATAAAGTCAAAAATCGAATAAATATTATTACATAATGAAAAATCAATGTCAAATAATCTTGGTTAGGAAACAACCAAGTACGTCATTAAGCTATGTTTATACCATAGCTGTCTACAGTCGTGGGAGAGCCGGTTTGGACCAACAGACGTCCCCTAGAGCACTAGAAAAAATTAAAAATGAAAAACATAGGGGGAAAATGCATACAGAACGACCGACAAAAAATTTATACACAACTGGCACCAAAAACTAAAAACACTCTCTTTATATTGAAGGAAGTGCTGGGCTCAGGAATATGAGTTAATTCATAAAATTTAATACATGGAATTTAATACATTTAAATAGGGAACATTGATCTTTACAATTGTATGAAATATTATCCTTTTGAGTGTTATAGAAGAGAAGATATGGCGTTTTGAAATTTGGTGGGCTTTACAAGACGCACAAACTTCAGATAGCAATATCTCGCTTTCTACGGTTCAGAAATCCATGGAATTTCATAATATAATAGGAAACATTGATCTTTACCATTGTATGAAATATTATCGTTTTGAGTGTTATAGAAGAGAAGATATGGCGTTTTGAAATTTGGTGGGTTTACAAGACGCACAAACTTCAGATAGCAATATCTCGCTTTCTACGGTTCAGAAATCCATGGAATTTCATAATATAATAGGGAACATTGATCTATACCATTGTATGAAATATTATCGTTTTGAGTGTTATAGATAAGAAGATATGGCGTTTTGAAATTTGGTGGGTTTACAAGACGCACAAACTTTGGATAGCAATATCTCGCTTTCTACTGTTCAGAAATCTATGGAATTTCATACAATTATAGGGAACATTGATCTATACAATTGTATGAAATATTATCCTTTTGAGTGTTATAGGAGAGAAGATATGGCGTTTAGAAATTTGGTGGGTTTACAAGACGCACAAACTTTGGATAGCAATATCTCGCTTTCTACTGTTCAGAAATCTATGGAATTTCATACAATTATAGGGAACATTGATCTATACAATTGTATGAAATATTATCCTTTTGAGTGTTATAGGAGAGAAGATATGGCGATTTGAAATTTGGTGGGTTTACAAGACATGCCCAAACTTTGAATAGCAATATCTCGCTTTCTACTGTTCAGAAATCTGTGGAATTTTATACAATTATAGGGAACATTGATCTTTACCAGTGTATGAAATATTATCGTTTTGAGTGTTATAGATGAGAAGATATGGCGTTTTGAAATTTGGTGGGTTTACAAGACATGCACAAACTTTGAATAGCAATATCTCGCTTTCTACTGTTCAGAAATCCATGGAATTTCATAATATAATAGGGAACATTGATCTATACAATTGTATGAAATATTATCCTTTTGAGTGTTATAGAAGAGAATATATAGCGTTTTGAAATTTGGTGGGCTTTACAAGACGCACAAACTTCAGATAGCAATATCTTGCTTTCTACGGTTCAGAAATCCATGGAATTTCATAATATAATAGGGAACATTGATCTTTACCATTGTATGAAATATTATCGTTTTGAGAGTTATAGAAGAGAAGATATGGCGTTTAGAAATTTGGTGGGCTTTACAAGACGCACAAACTTCAGATAGCAATATCTCGCTTTCTACGGTTCAGAAATCCATGGAATTTCATAATATAATAGGGAACATTGATCTTTACCATTGTATGAAATATTATCGTTTTGAGTGTTATAGAAGAGAAGATATGGCGTTTTGAAATTTGGTGGGTTTACAAGACGCACAAACTTCAGATAGCAATATCTCGCTTTCTACGGTTCAGAAATCCATGGAATTTTATAATATAATAGGGAACATTGATCTTTACCATTGTATGAAATATTATCGTTTTGAGAGTTATAGAAGAGAAGATATGGCGATTTGAAATTTGGTGGGTTTACAAGACGCACAAACTTCAGATAGCAATATCTCGCTTTCTACGGTTCAGAAATCCATGGAATTTCATAATATAATAGGGAACATTGATCTATACCATTGTATGAAATATTATCGTTTTGAGTGTTATAGAAGAGAAGATATGGCGTTTTGAAATTTGGTGGGTTTACAAGACGCACAAACTTCAGATAGCAATATCTCGCTTTCTACGGTTCAGAAATCCATGGAATTTCATAATATAATAGGGAACATTGATCTTTACCATTGTATGAAATATTATCGTTTTGAGTGTTATAGAAGAGAAGATATGGCGTTTTGAAATTTGGTGGGTTTACAAGACGCACAAACTTCAGATAGCAATATCTCGCTTTCTACGGTTCAGAAATCCATGGAATTTCATAATATAATAGGGAACATTGATCTTTACCATTGTATGAAATATTATCGTTTTGAGAGTTATAGAAGAGAAGATATGGCGTTTTGAAATTTGGTGGGTTTACAAGACGCACAAACTTCAGATAGCAATATCTCGCTTTCTACGGTTCAGAAATCCATGGAATTTTATAATATAATAGGGAACATTGATCTTTACCATTGTATGAAATATTATCGTTTTGAGAGTTATAGAAGAGAAGATATGGCGTTTTGAAATTTGGTGGGTTTACAAGACGCACAAACTTCAGATAGCAATATCTCGCTTTCTACGGTTCAGAAATCCATGGAATTTTATAATATAATAGGGAACATTGATCTTTACCATTGTATGAAATATTATCGTTTTGAGAGTTATAGAAGAGAAGATATGGCGTTTTGAAATTTGGTGGGCTTTACAAGACGCACAAACTTCAGATAGCAATATCTCGCTTTCTACGGTTCAGAAATCCATGGAATTTTATAATATAATAGGGAACATTGATCTTTACCATTGTATGAAATATTATCGTTTTGAGAGTTATAGAAGAGAAGATATGGCGTTTTGAAATTTGGTGGGTTTACAAGACGCACAAACTTCAGATAGCAATATCTCGCTTTCTACGGTTCAGAAATCCATGGAATTTTATAATATAATAGGGAACATTGATCTTTACCATTGTATGAAATATTATCGTTTTGAGAGTTATAGAAGAGAAGATATGGCGTTTTGAAATTTGGTGGGTTTACAAGACGCACAAACTTCAGATAGCAATATCTCGCTTTCTACGGTTCAGAAATCCATGGAATTTTATAATATAATAGGGAACATTGATCTTTACCATTGTATGAAATATTATCGTTTTGAGAGTTATAGAAGAGAAGATATGGCGTTTTGAAATTTGGTGGGTTTACAAGACGCACAAACTTCAGATAGCAATATCTCGCTTTCTACGGTTCAGAAATCCATGGAATTTCATAATATAATAGGGAACATTGATCTATACCATTGTATGAAATATTATCGTTTTGAGTGTTATAGAAGAGAAGATATGGCGTTTTGAAATTTGGTGGGTTTACAAGACGCACAAACTTCAGATAGCAATATCTCGCTTTCTACGGTTCAGAAATCCATGGAATTTCATAATATAATAGGGAACATTGATCTTTACCATTGTATGAAATATTATCGTTTTGAGTGTTATAGAAGAGAAGATATGGCGTTTTGAAATTTGGTGGGTTTACAAGACGCACAAACTTCAGATAGCAATATCTCGCTTTCTACGGTTCAGAAATCCATGGAATTTCATAATATAATAGGGAACATTGATCTTTACCATTGTATGAAATATTATCGTTTTGAGAGTTATAGAAGAGAAGATATGGCGTTTTGAAATTTGGTGGGTTTACAAGACGCACAAACTTCAGATAGCAATATCTCGCTTTCTACGGTTCAGAAATCCATGGAATTTCATAATATAATAGGGAACATTGATCTTTACCATTGTATGAAATATTATCGTTTTGAGTGTTATAGAAGAGAAGATATGGCGTTTTGAAATTTGGTGGGTTTACAAGACGCACAAACTTCAGATAGCAATATCTCGCTTTCTACGGTTCAGAAATCCATGGAATTTTATAATATAATAGGGAACATTGATCTTTACCATTGTATGAAATATTATCGTTTTGAGTGTTATAGAAGAGAAGATATGGCGTTTTGAAATTTGGTGGGTTTACAAGACGCACAAACTTCAGATAGCAATATCTCGCTTTCTACGGTTCAGAAATCCATGGAATTTCATAATATAATAGGGAACATTGATCTTTACCATTGTATGAAATATTATCGTTTTGAGTGTTATAGAAGAGAAGATATAGCGTTTAGAAATTTGGTGGGCTTTACAAGACGCACAAACTTCAGATAGCAATATCTCGCTTTCTACGGTTCAGAAACCATGGAATTTCATAATATAATAGGGAACATTGATCTTTACAATTGTATGAAATATTATCCTTTTGAGTGTTATAGAAGAGAAGATATGGCGTTTAGAAATTTGGTGGGCTTTACAAGACGCACAAACTTCAGATAGCAATATCTCGCTTTCTACGGTTCAGAAATCCATGGAATTTCATAATATAATAGGGAACATTGATCTTTACCATTGTATGAAATATTATCGTTTTGAGTGTTATAGATGAGAAGATATGGCGTTTTGAAATTTGGTGGGTTTACAAGACGCACAAACTTTGGATAGCAATATCTCGCTTTCTACTGTTCAGAAATCCATTGAATTTCATAATATAATAGGAAACATTGATCTATACAATTGTATGAAATATTATCCTTTTGAGTGTTATAGAAGAGAATATATAGCGTTTTGAAATTTGGTGGGTTTACAAGACGCACAAACTTTGGATAGCAATATCTCGTTTTCTACTGTTCAGAAATCTATGGAATTTCATAATATAATAGGGAACATTGATCTTTACAATTGTATGAAGTATTATTGTTTTGTGTGTTATAGAAGAGAAGATATCGCATTTTGAAATTTGGTAGTTTAGCAGCAACAAAATCGCATTTAGAAATATGCTTATGTGGCAATCATTTTACCGTGACTATTAAAAATCAACAAAAGAGGAGGATCTTCTTTTTAGGAAAACTGTCTCTTGTTTATGAGTTGCCTAATAAGGACCTTTCGGTGAAATATCTGCCAACCAGTTTTGCAAAAAATATTTTTTATTATAAACGAACTAAAGACTGATCGGCCTAAAGAATTCATGTTGAGCGTGCATGTTACGCTTTACTACGTCACTTGCGATGCATACTTTTATTCACAAAGTATGCCGCATTTTATCCATCCATCACTCTTTTAGCAATATACAAACCAAGCAGGCTGTTGCAAGTTTGCATAATCGATTTCTTTTAACACTTCTCCAGTAAATAAATATACGCTGAAGTAAAAACCAGTCGATATATAATAGATTACTGTTTGTTTTGTATCTGTCATTTAAGATTGAAAAATATTAGAACTAATACTTTACGTAGAGGATTTTTCTTACATTTTTTTATTTAGTAAACTAGTTCCGACATATCTCGGCCCTTCAATTTTCTGTCAGTAATGTCAACAATCTTATCACGAAGAATGAGGAGATGAGTCGCACGTATCTGCCAAATACATACTACATTATCGAAATTGATTTTCTTGTTTTTTTTTTATTTTTTCGACCTACTTAAAGCATTATTTACATCATAAATTCTTTGAAATGTCAATGATAGGCCAAATTTGGTTCAATTAAATAAATTGAATAATTAAAAACATTTTTTAAGTTTTATGAAGTGTCTTCTTTTACAGGAAGAACTTCTCTACTTCTAGACCAAAAATATGGCTTACCAACATTTTTTGAAATATCAAAAACAAATAAGTTTTCCTTATGACTGTTATAGCGTGTGCCACAAGGACATAAGTTATCTTACGGTAAATTGCAATCTTAATTATTAAGTTGTACATTAAAGCTGCAATTCAAAGATATTCATTTCTTTTTCTTCCTTAATTTTCATTGAAATAGTTCGGTCATTCATCAATTCTACAGAAATGATTTATTTCAGCTTAGTGACAGAATTGAGTTTTCTAAATTAACATTAAGAAAATAAATTGCGTATAATGGTTGAAGGAACAAATTCGTGCTGAACAATTCACTTAATGAAGGTCAGTAGTACCTATTCTGTCCAGTTACGAGCACCACAATCTGCTGACGTAAAAGAAAGGTAATTGAACGGTTTTTCAAGCTAATATTACAGGTTATTTTTAATAGTAAAGCCTTTCTATTATCTAATAGAAGTTTAATATCGATATTGAACGAATATTTGTTTAATTGTACAGTTTGTAAAACAAAAATGTTTCTTAAAAAAAATTCTGGAGCTTGGAATTGAAAAAGGTTAAAAGAATATTGATTCTTTGATGTGAGAAAGCCTTGAAGACAGTGCAGGAATGTAGAGTCAGTAAGTGTACATAATTCACGTAGAATTTTTATATAGTCGCCAATTTTAATAAAAACATTTTACTTTTTTGACCTAATTACTATGTTCCGATACATTAGTTCTGTCTTAAAATATATTGATTTTCCTTTTACTTAATGTAACTACAATATTTTTTAAAATTTACTACAATCTGTTGATCTGCTAATTTCCATCCAATGTGCTTAGCTTGGAACGCTGAATACAGGGATCCGCAACAAGTAAACTTTGAGGGCAACGAAATGTGAATACATTAATACCAGAAGGGTTAAATTTAGAATTGTGTAAATGAAAGGTAATTGATTAAATATAATTTTGAATTGTGAATATTTGTTTAAACAAGACTAACAAAAATTTCTTTTAATTTTACACGTCCTATGTCAACAATATTCAAAATAAATGCTGCCTTAGTTTCAGGTCCTCCAATCGTACTATATACTACGTGTACACTTTCAACATTGTGCTTGCCCTCAAGCAAACGTATGAATTAATTAACCATCGTACTTTATTGTTTACTAACCAAAATTAACAAGAGAAAACATACATTGTTCTCGTACTTGTTGAATAACAGTTAATTTCACTCATATTTATCTCTTGCAAAAAAAATTAGAGATTTTTATTTCCAGTTTTATTCTTAGATTTTTTAAAAAAAATAAAGCGTAATTTGTGTGGCTATTAAATAACGAGACTACTGCTGTAAAACATTTTATTTTAAATTTATCCATATTTAGTTATTATCACCTTCAATATATACCCCTCCACTATCCCTATAACGCTCCATGCCAATTTACCATTGTCCCAAAACAGTGCTGGAAGTCTTATTTCTGTCAGCTCCTGCATGACGCGTGCCGCTTTTTCTTTCCCAGCTTCAACGGACTGAAATCGTGTACCGTTCAATGCAGATTTGACTTTGGAGAACCAGATAAAAGTCACATAGAGCCAGGTTCAGGCGAATAAGGCGGATGGCCTAAAACTGGGATGTTGTACTTGGCTAGAAACTGTTCTTGACAGACAATACAGTGTGAGCTGGCGCGTTGTCTTGATGGAGAACCCATGGACTTGTTCTTCCACAAATCGGGTCGTGTTTTCCTTACTCTTTCACGGAGTTAAGCAAGCACCTCACGGTAGTAATGTTGATTAATTATAATGAATATTTTCAACCGTTTTGGACGTGGAAGGGCGACCCGGGCGGTCATCATCTCCGAGGTCTTCTCGGCCATCTTAGAAACGCTTGAACCACACAAAAACTTGCGCACGTGATAAACATTCATCGCCATAAACTTCTTTTAATAAAAGATAAGTTTCAGTAGCGGTTTTACCCAGTTTCATTTGAAATTTCACGACAATTCGTTGCTCTACTACATGTGTAGTATCATGTTTTCGGTAAAACGAAACTAACACCTCTTACACAAACGACGGTTTCGGTCAGACAGATTTCTCTACAAACACGTGAGACGCTGCAATCGAAAGAGAAGTCTTTACGCTGCACAGCTGTCGGTCGTTAGGATTTGGCACATGCATAGTTCTTCTGTGGCAGCACCAGTCTCGTTATTTAATAGCCTCACCTCGTACACCAATGGTATTTCTTTGATGTCAATTAGAGATATGGTTGGCCATCTACTTTGACCATCTCTTCCACTGTTCTTCATATCTGTTTAATTTGACTCAGGAGTCTGGTGAGTGACTCCATAAAAACGTAAGAGACCATGGATTTCTCTTCTACGAAGAATCAAACCAAGAACCACACCAGTCTCACGAACTGACCATAGTAAGAGCTATGCCGTTTCCTCATCACCAAAGCCAAGGCTATTCTCGGCCTTGTTCTTGCGATGATCGTATTTCTTCAATCAGTAATGGCTCTTTAAGAGGCACAGAAAAAAAGTTGATCCTCATTCACGTTTGTAAACGTGAGGGCAAACACACATCTATGCCGAAAAGTATGGTAAATAAAGGAAGAAATGTTTCCAAGACCTACACCCTACAAATCAGAACTAAATGAAGAAAAACGTAACTTCTAAGACGCAGGTTAATCTGAGACAATTTAGAGAGCTCTGCTTTGCGTTAGAAGAGGACAGCGTATTATGGCCAGAATTTAGAAAGAGTGGCGGTGAATGTCGATTAACTTAGAGAGAATTGTTTTAAAAACAATATTCTATTTGGAGTTTTATAAATTCAATCGAAATGCTTATTGAGTTAGCATGTTTTTACGCACAAAGCGTTGAAGGACAAACTGAACTTAGTATTGTGTTTTGCCTGAGTTCTCTCTTGTTTCCCTGGTTTTTCTTTCTAATAATATCTTGAGAAAATCGAGGCCTAATTAACTTAAACAGGACTTCAGAGATTGAAAGAATGATTCATCTTTAAGGACTTTAAGAGTTAACACACGAAAAGGTAATTTAAGGAATCGATTTATCGGACTCAAAAGGCATTTCAGTAAAATCACAATATTGATGGTAAAGTATAGAATATAAGTCACAAACGCAGTACTTCTTCTTGTAAGTTGTAAAAGAACTTTATATAAATTGGAGTATATTAAAACTAACTTTTCACCCAAATCTTATAAGCGTAGCAAGAGATCTAAGAAATTTAAACGTTCTAATATTGAAATTGCACAAACGTAGAAGACTTCAACAAGCATTTTTCTCGTATAAATAGTAAATATAGTTATCTTTAATGTCCTACATAAAACTAAAACAAAGAAATATACATTTATATTAGCGATAGAACTGTAAAAAAAAAACTAAGATCTAAAAGGCTGTGTTGCCCATCTGCAAAGTTTGCATATATAGAAAGTTATGACGATATGCATGTATAAATATCCTAAGAAGGTACGCCTAGGCTGTGATAAGGAACGTGAGAATAGGATAAGGTAATACTCCATCAGGTAAATCCTTGGAGACTGTGTACACATATGTAGAGATCATAAAAGTTGGATGTATTATGATCCTTAAGAATTGTAACCTACGTGCAGGTATTCCTGCTGGCCTAGCATATGGAAGCAGCGAAGATTCTGCTGAACTAAGTCTTTTATTTCACTTCTTTATGAGTCTTGCATTATTTTTTTTTGTAAGCAATATGTTTCATATTTTCTTTTTCCTTTATTTAGCAGCAATTTGTACTAATATTCTGCATAATGCATCTCGCAAGGTTAGAATTGTTACTAGAGTAGGTTCCACAGCAGTTTTTTTTTTTAAATAACTGAAGAAATTGTTGATCTTATTTGATATCACATTTTTTTTAAATCAGCCTAAGAAGTGTAGTAAAAATTATAAGTTTCTCAACTTAGAAATGCAATAGGATACTCTTGACGGATTGCTATTCAGCATTCAACTGTAGATGACTAGCATTTTGTAAGTGGTGCGAACTGGATGGTATTGCAACAAGTTGTAAACATTGGCCCTACTTCGTTGATTTAATTGGGAGCATCTTTTTTGTAACAATGAATTGAGGTGTTAATTTTAGAAAGAGTCACAATAAAAATGAACAATAAGCAAAAGTGAGACAATGGTTTTAAAAATATGAACCATACCTACTCATCCTCGAAACTACTCTTCTCACCTATGCTGACGATACTGCCATCTTATCTACTAACAAAGATCCATTAATAGCTCATAGAAACCTTCAGTCTCGCCTCACCTCCTTAGAAAAATGGTTCAAAAAAATGGGCTATCAAACTGAACGAAACAAAATCTCAAAACATTACCTTCACTTCTCGAAACATCACTCTTCCTCCTGTCTTTTACAATTTAATTCCTTTACCAGCAGTCAACGTAGTTCGCTACCTTGGGCTTTACCTTGACAGAAGACTTACATGGAACCCTCTCATACTCGACTTAAGAGAACAGAACTCAACAGACGCTTCTGACAACTGAAAAGACTACTCGACAACAGATCAAAACTCACTCTGATCAACAAGATACTTATATATGTAAGTATATTAAAACCAGTCTGGGCTTATGGCATCGAACTGTGGAGGTTCAACCAAACGCTTAAATCTGCAAAGGATCCCAGGCCTTGCAGTCTAAAATTCTTCGCTCTATAGTAAACGCTCCTTTCTACGTCACCAATCAAACCATTCACACAGACTTGAACATTCCTTTCGTGCAACACAAGTTGCTGAAAACACGATACAGGAAATTCCATCTTAACATTCAAACACATCACAATCCACTTGTACAACATCTATCTTCAAGAACACTTCCAGACGTCTTAAAAGACAGTGGCCTCGCGATCTCCTTTCTGATGACAAGAGTCAGTAGAATTTAGAATGTTTTTTGGAGTGTTACCCTGGGTAACTTCTCCACTCTGATATGTGTGAATGTTATTTTTTGTTATCATTGATGCTTATAACGCAAAATGCTTTGATTGTAACTAAATAAATGATTAAAAAAAAAATCTGAATAGGATTAAATCACTCGAAAAAATGCCAGTATTATGTGAAAAGCTAAGTGATCATGTTTCAACAGACTAGAAATTCATGATAGAGAGATAAATGCGGCTAAAACAGTGGATACTGGACAAGGCACATGAAAAGAAACTGTTTATCGAGAACAAATATCTATGTAACCTTATTCGACCTGATCGATAAATGTGAAAGAAAAGCCTCAGGAGGTCTGACATTAAAAGCCTAACCAGATCAGTAATCACTTCAAAAGACTTCTTTTTAGAAGAAGGTTACCTTCCAATTATGTGGTTATATTTCACTTCGAAACAGTATTACCATTGGTAAAGCTAGGTTTACGCTTTTCTACTGGTGAGCCATTGATTGTTCTGTGACTGAGACGAGACTCTTAACCACAGGGTAAGAGAATCCTTCGTATTTCCTTAAACCATTCCTTAAGAATTCTGTTTATAAAGAATTACTGAATTTATGCTAATATTATTTTCCACAAGCCATTAATTTAATTAAATAGCTCAGCTCTCAATAAAAAGATATGACTTCACTACTTCTTGTTTCATGGCTTCAAGCTGAAAAAACAAAGAGATATATTAACTCATTTTCCTAGTTGCGTAGGCGAAACATTATTCTCAAAGTTTTCCAATACTGTAGAAGAAGTAGCTGTGAATGATTCCCTTGTTTTCTTTTATATTTTGTTTGTTCTCCAAGAGATTGTTTAATAAAGTTATGAGAATTGTTAAACTTTTACTCTTCTAAGGAGAAATTACTTATAAGAGATTAGCTACTTACTTGTTTACAGATATTAGTCTATTCTATATTAAAAAGATAATATTTATATTTTCCTTTTCACAGCTGTAGATGTATAAGTTAGTTGAATTCTTTGATTAAACTCAACTAAGTAGTATCATTCAAGTGTATAATTGCTAAAGCAGCACCACAAAAATGGCAGACAGATTACAGTAATGGTAATAAAGGGAGATTCTATATTACTATGTGTAGATCAGTTACCTAGACAACCATGGTTTATAAGGGAACTGTCACTAATAAATGGGTTGTTACGACAATAAGCAGGCTGAGAGCGAACCACGCTGTGTGCGTATCGTATCTTCACAGGATCAACAAAAGGTCCTCTCTCCTCTTTGCGTGGATTGCATATGATAATGATATGTCCACGTTATGTGTTAGAAAGGAAACGAATGTTTGACGACATATACAGGTATTTAGATGCACCATTTCGCTACGAAGACATAATATTCTCCACTAACATCTATGTGCTTAAGTCTATAGCAGAGCTAGCAATGAAATATGAATGTATTTAAAAGTTATAGCCGATTAGAATGAATGCAAGAAAATGATTAGAGAAGTGTGATTTGTTCTGCGGGTTAAATAATAATCTAAACTCGATTATTAACAAAGAGCACAATTTATTTGTCCTATTACACTACGTTACACATACGTACATATTAAAATATAACCTCCCCTCTTCAATCTCGCTCCTCCAGCCCGCGCCACAGTCGCTACCCCTGACAAGAAGGATTACGTGATTTTAATTTCGGTTAAGCTATAAGGATGGCAGGAATATAGAGTACTGATCCATCCATTAGCTGTAGTTTATGTAAATAGTTGTATATAGTAGAGGGATGAATGAGTGAAGCGAATGTATGTAAGTAAGAATGGAGAGTGATATTGTAGTGATAAGCACCTAGACGATGCTGGCTGTATGGCGAAAGCCAATGCCACAAAAAAAGGCAACAAAAAAGTAGTTTGTGTAATAAGACTGGCCCTTAAGTTTAAATTAGATAAATCTTTCATTCGTTTATACCTTCACATAATAATTAAACCTATTATTCGAGGGAAGGTTGTCCATTTGCATATTTTTTTAATTAATAAATGGTAAAAATATTACTTCATTTCCAATTATTAAGTGTGTAATGATTGATATTTAGGATATTTATTTATTTATTTTTTTTTTTTTTTATTTTTTTTTTTCGGCGCATCGACGACTGTGGTCATTAGCGCCCCTAGAGCTGCGTTCTTTTCTCGAACTAGGATGGCACATGTCTCTCCACCCGATTAGCGTCCAACCAATGTCTCATCCAGTGAGGCATGGCGGAGCCCCGGGTAATCCGACCTAGGTCCACACTTCCCTTCATAAGTTATCGGCCCAGCCGACAAGAGGTAGTTTTAGGATATTTATTATCTTTTTTAATTCTACAAGATGCTGTTTGTTTAGTGTTAGAGTTTTATGTACAACACAGTCACTCTCAAGACATTATAATGAAATAGATAAAAAAGATGTCATAACTAAATGATTAGACATCTGATCTTAGTTGGGACATTTTCGTTGAAAAATTTTTTGGTTAGTAAAGAGGTTTCTGAATAACTAAAACGGAAGTTACAGATCTCAACAGCCAATGTTAGTACAATAAAATTGCAACTTTACAGATATCATTGCAAAGAGGGATTATCAGAGGATTTATCTTATCTATAATGCCCAATACTGATTTAAATCGTTAGACTATAGCAGTAATTAATCTTTTACAGTCTACTGATGCAAGCTATTAATCTTGTCAAAAATACTCCTCCAAGCAGTTGAGGCTTTAAGGGATTACACTAAATTAATTGAAAAAAAATCAAAGATCCACTTAATTGGACTATTCATCTGTACAGGAGTGTTAGTTGAGGTTAGTGAAAAAGAAGATTACAAGGTTTGGAAATGATTTACAATTTTCGAAAACTTCAAATACAATAAGGTAGTAAACATTAAAAATTATGGTCTGTAATGCACTGTTTACTTATGTTTCCTTTGTAGCCCGCTGCCTTCAACTTAGAATTAAACTGAATAAATAAAGAATACTCTTTGACAACAAGACAAAATCTTGTAAATCACTAATGGCTTTTGATATTACAGTGGCCATTTAAGGAACTACATTTAGGTGAAATTAAATTTTAATCCAAATTGCCCATAGAACTCAAACGTTTAATATACAGTACTATCCTCAAACCTATGTGGACTTACGGGGCTAGAGCTATGGGGTACAGCAAAACCTATAAACATACGGACTGTACAAGACATTTCAGTCAAAACTACTGCCGACAGATAGCTGGCGCTCCTTTCTACGGTGACTAACCTCACTCTACACAACGACCTCAACATTCCCTAAAAATTCCATACTACTCTCTCTACTAGCTCTAATCCTCTTCTACTGTCTCTCGCCTCCTCTGACTTCCCTAATACTCCTCGCCGACTGAATCGCCAGTGGCCTCGCGACTTCCTCGCAGTCTGAAGGCCTAAAGATCATATCCTGCAGAGAGTGCTACCGCTGGGCAGTTTCTTTCCTCCTGCCTTTCACGCATCCATTTATCCTTCATTCTCCCTATTTACTTATTGTACTCGTATAGTATATTGTACAGATTGTCAATAACGAAATAAATTAAAAAAAAAAAATTAATCATACAGAGAATATGTTGTCAAAATATTCATTTCATTTCACTAGGTGAGTCTGCTTATGCAATTCAGGAAGAGATTTATTTAAATCACCTAAGTAATAAACCGAATAAAGGTTGATTAAATTGTAATACTTTGAGATTCTGTTTCTTCATGTCACCTCAATTTGGTAAAACGGAGCTCATCTGAGTGTACATGTGCACTCAGTAAATGTACCTAACTTTAATCAAACACATATATATAGAAAAATATTTTTAGATTTTTCCATAAAAGATGCTTATTAATTTATTTGTACTAGAAAGTAGAAAAGCTGTTAGCAGATTTTTCTTTTTAATAAAAGACCGTTTCTTTAAACAAGAAAGAGATCTTTAAAAGAATTAAGCTATTATTGTGAAAGTAATAAGCATTAGCTCAATGGTTTAGTTAGTATATTGGACAACCTCGCGGAAATTTTGGGTTCGAATCCAGCCTTTTCTTTCAGATATTCTTTTCCTAAATATATCTTAAAAATGACATCCAGTGATGGACAGTGTTGCCAGTAACTCAGATTTTGATTGCGCTTTTAATGAAACTAAAAATACAAATCTGCACATCAGTTTATATTTAAGACAGTCTATTGCAAAAAAAAACAAACAAAAAACACAACTGTTGTGTACAAGCGAAGGAGATAAGTTTTCTTCGTCGAATAAAGAAGAAAACTTCATGTAAATCACCATAGAAACCGTGAGAATGGAGCCACTAAATGGGCTGTTTAAAGAAGGCAGACCTTACGTGCGTGAAATACGTTATACAAAAAAATAAGAAACAAAAGGCAAAGCCAAGAGATATAATCGAGAAGTAAAGGAAGCCGTAATGAAGAAGAATCCAGACTCTTCCAACCCAGGGGGCCGGAATAGAAGGAAAACAGTAGAGCAGAGATGAATAAAAAATATATAACTAAAGCGGTATAAGAAGAAATATGGTACTTCATAACAGGGGGAGAGATCTTGCTCTCGGATTTTTGTTTTTGTTTTAGGGAGGAGCCAAGAATCCTCGGCGACCCTTAAGAGTTGGTCCCTCCCTTTCAACTCTATTTCAAGTGGACAACAGTTTGTTTTTTTAAGCAAGCTTTATGTCTAAAGAACCTTCTTTCTAGGATAATTAACATTGCAACAAAAAGGGAATTATTACAGAAATGATATCTCAATTATATCAGTGGAATATTTTGGTCTGGTAGTTATTACGGTCCCAACACAGGGAGGTTAGTCAGAAGAAGCAGAAAAGCAATTACATGATACTTTTATTACAAGATCTAACTCACTAAGAAAGAGCACGGGGAAATTGAAGGCAACGTAATGGGTGGATCTTGTCTTGGACTGTTTACTTTTCAAGAATCAAGGAATAAATGGCTGACTTTACCCAAGCAATAACTGTATTCTTTATTACAATCAAGTTCTTCTGCAGTGTCCAACCCTTATCTTAAAGTTGTAATAATATCTTGAGGGTGATTATACGACAATAATAATTTGTATTCTCTGTATGTTTTTGTAGTTTTAATTTAATATTAAATTTTTGAAGATAAGGAATTGAGAAAGAACAAAAAGAAACACCGACTTATTCTCAAAAAGTACGATAAATCCAAAGTATTTCCAACTGTATTTCGCCGTAGTTGGGTCTAGCCACTAATAGATATCGCTGTAGTAGTGGAAACTGTAGCACTGCAATCCACTACTTGCGTTAGAATAGCGTTTCCCAACCTGTGGTACGCGAAAAATAATCAATATTGGCGGACATAAAAAATAAAAAAATTAAAAATTAAATCATAAAATACATTTTTTTTTTTTGCGTTTATTGTGCTACAATCAGCGCGTTAGCGCTATAAGTAACAATGATACAATGGAGTAATAAATGATAAGTAACGAGTGGAGAAGTTACCCAGTGGTAATACTCCAAAACATTAGACTGTTAGTCACTCTCTTCACTTGGGAGGAGATCACGAGGCCACTGTCTTTTAAGGCGTCTTGTCGGGTTGTCAGGAAGAGTTCTAGAAGAAAGATTTTGAGCTAGAGGATTTATACGAGATTGCAGGCTGAAGTGGAGTTTTCTGTATCTTGTTTTAACAACTTGTGTGACAAAAGGAATGTTAAGGTCAGTGTGTATAGTCAGGTTGGAGTCATAAAAAAGAGCGTGTATAATAGTTCGAAGTATTTTAGATTGTAGAGATTGAATCCTTTGGAGATTGGAGCGTTTGGTTGAACCCTACAGCTCTATTCCATACGCCCAGATGGGTTTCAAATTAGAAGTATAAATCAGTCTTTTGTTGTCCAGAGAGAGTTTTGATCTATCGTCTAAGAGTCTTTTAAGTAGTCGATAGCGTCTGTTCAGTTCTGTTCTTTTAAGTCTAGTGTGGGGGTTCCAAGAAAGTCGTCGATCTAAGTAAAGCCCAAGGTAGCGGGCAACGTTTACTATTGGTAGAGGTGTTAGGTTATAGATGATTGGAGGAAGAGTAATGCGCCGAAGAGTGAAGGTAATGTTTTGCGACTTAGTTTCATTAAGCTTTATAGCCCATTTCTTAAACCATTGCTCTAAAGAGGAGAGATGAGATTGCAGATTTCTGTGTGCAAGAACAGGATCATGATTAGTGGACAGTAAGGCGGTGTCATCTGCGTATGTGAGAAGTGTAGTGTTAGGATCTGTTGGTATGTCTGAAGTGTAAATGGAGTAGAGAATAGGACCCAGAAGGCTGCCCTGTGGAACTCCAGCGTCGATATGTTTTAGTGGGGGAATACATAAAATATTTTAATTAATAATATTATACAGTAAAGTTGTTAATAAGTACAATAATAAGGTTAGTCTGTCTCAAGATATACAAGAAAATATAATAGCACATTTAACAGGATTAAAATTAGATTTCAAACCCCTTATATAAAGAAAATTTAGGAAAAGCTGCAACATTATCAATAAAAGATAAAGAAAATTTAATAGAATTATCACCTGATAGATCTTAAATGATAACTATGTAAAAATCTGCTTAATGAGAGTGATTGTAATGAGTAAGCTCTATCCAAGCAACATTATATTTAATTGGTACTTATAGGTAGTTGAATGCTTAAAAGAAATTAATTTGGAAGATTTGGGGACAAATATAATAATCCTAAAGAAGAACTTTGTAAATTAATTAATAATTTGGAAGAGAAAAATATGTACGCAATTTTTAATTATTTAAAAAAAGTTTTAAAACTAAGAGATCTTACACTTTACAAAGTTTATAAAGAGAACATGAACTTGAACGTCTTTGTAACAGATACATTGTATCTCTATACAAATAAAGATAATAATACACTCAGAATAGCAAATTTCACGAAATACAATCATTTTTACGAAGTGGTACAATTTAGCATGATGTACTACCAAGTGGTACGCGAGCCAAAAAAAGGTTGGGAAACGCTGCGTTAGAAGGTTACAGGCTCGAGGCGACCAGAGGGATCAACGCACAAAAAAAAACTACTGTTTGGGAAATCCTAGAACTACTAAACAAGCAAGGTTTATACTAGAGCTACAAGTTGTTAAAAACTAGAACTACAGGTTGTTAAAGTAAGCCATTATTCTTTAAAGACAGGGTTAATTCTGGAGCACCTGTGCAGATTGTGTTAAGTAGAAGAGGTAATGGCCTAATTGTTTGACGGTGAGTCATCTAAACTAACTTCTAAACTGATACAGCGCTGGGCTTCTTATATTTTAGTCTTATTTAGATACTGATATTGTCTACATTTGTCGAAGTTTTCTTAAAATTCTAATGCATGTAGAGGAAGATATTGAAAGTTAAATTTATGTCGGTTTTTAAAACTACTAAAAGTTTAGATTCAAATATCTCCTAAACTAATAAGCCGCTGGGCTTCATATTTTAGTGGTGAAATTTTACCTGTAAGATCCTCCATGGCCCATCATGGCATTGGGTTTATAAATTTAGAACTCCTACGCAGAGTGCTTTAGTAAATGGTGGACATCTCCAAAACGACTTCTGGGTAAAATTTTGATCCCCTAAGAAGAGGATCTTTTGGACCATTCAATGTGAAGGCACAAAAAACTAAACCTTTAGCTACTGGTCCTTGGAAACAACATCAACCCCATGTCTTTATAAATAAATAATATCATTGCAAAAGTCTCAGCAGAGTGAATAAAGAGTCACAAAACCTCGAGATAGTAAATAAATTTCCTTTGTTATGGATGGAAGGTTCTGGAGATAATGATATTGTTATCATTTAAGGAAAACAACGCCATTGAAACGTTATTTATTAACTTCTGTTATTTTTCAGTGTTACCCAGCAGTAATAACCCACATATCATAAATAAATAACATCACCTGTATAATTTGGTTAATTGATTAAACTTTATTAGAAACACATGGGAAATTACAACATAAATATTGGTGCAATTCAATTGAATGCAACTTTATAATGATGGTAAATTGAGACTTGTCCATTGGTCAGATTCGTGGGCGGTATATATGTTCCAATTACTGTCCAATTAATCTATTTACTAAATTAATTGTTACAGAACGTTAATGCCCTGTAATGTAACAGATAAATAAATAATTTCTCCCTTTTATCGATAACAGAAATTATCTACTGTATAGTAAATACCATTTATTTATTTTATTTATTCAATCTGATTTGCAACAATTTTACACGACTGTCTCTTTCTCTTCAGTAAATTGTCTTCATATGTTTAATTATATCAGGTACAATACGAGGGTCGTTTGAAAAGTCCGTGCAAAGTCAGAGAGATAGCACCACTGGCGCGTATCGAGGTTATGTTTAGTTAGTAGCATCTCTTGGAAGAACACACACCAAGTTTCAGCCAGATCCGTCTATTTCTTTGTGTTTGGCATTCGTTTGAATCGAGGAAGTCGAGTGATTTTCAAAAAATGGACGAAAAAGAATTTCGTGTGTTGATTAAACACTACTTTATGAAAGGCAAAACGCCTCAGGAGACTAAAGAGAAGCTTGATAAACATTATGGTGACTCTGCACCTTCGATTAGAACAGTTTATAAAAGACAAAATTTTCGGAGTGGCCATATGGGCACAAGTGACGCTGAACGTTCTGGACGCCCTGTTGAGGTTACTACTCCAGAAATCATTGATAAAATCCATGATATGGTGATGGATGACAGAAGAGTGAAGGTGCGTGAGATTGCTAGTGCTGTGGGCATCTCGAACGAACGGGTACATAATATTTTGCATCAACATTTGGACATGAAAAAGCTATCCGCAAGATGGGTGCCGCGATTGCTCACGCTTGACCAAAAACGAAATCGTGTGAAGTGTTGCAAGGACGGTTTGCAGCTGTTCCAGAAGAATCCGCAGGACTTTAAGCGTCGTTTCGTCACTGTGGATGAAACATGGATACATCACTACACTCCTCAGACCAAAGAACAATCTAAACAATGGGTTACCAAGGGGGAATCTGCGCCAAAAAAGGCGAAGACCGTTCCTTCGGCCGGAAAGATTACGGCGACTGTCTTTTGGGATTCGCAAGGAATAATCCTCATCGACTATCTGGAAAAGGGTAAAACTATTACAGGTGCATATTATTCATCGTTATTGGACCGTTTGAAAACTGAGCTGCAAGAAAAACGCCCACGATTGGCCCACAAAAAAGTCCTTTTCCATCACGACAACGCATCAGCTCACACCTCAGCAGTTGTGGTCGCAAAATTAATGGAAATAGGGTTCCAACTCGTTTCACATCCCCCCTATTACCCAGGCTTGGCTCCCTCGGACTACTATTTGTTCCACAATATGAAGAAATGGCTGGCGGGAAAAAGATTTTATTCAAACGAGGAGGTGATTGCAGAAACGAATGGCTATTTTTCAGTCTTGGACAAATCCTATTACTCGGAAGGGATTAACAAACTAGAGCAGCGTTGGACGAAGTGTATAAGCCTAAAAGGAGACTATGTTGAAAAATAAAAAAGGTTTACTCCAAAAAATTAAGTAGTTTTTATTTTTGCACGGACTTTTCAAACGACCCTCGTAAATATGAGGTTTTCGGAACTTATGGGACCCTCAAATCCAGCAGTATTATTATCTTTTTTGTGAAAACTCAAATTTCAAAAATTTGACTGGAATGTAAGATTCGAATTAAAAGAAGAACAAAACATAATTGATGATTCGTTGTCCAGTCGAATTAGATGAAATTGAAAGCGACAGATTAATGATATGTTGAGGATTTTTGACTTCGAAACATAAAAATATTTATTTTAGAAGTTTAAAATATTTAACTCAGCCAAAGCTTCCAATAACTACAAGAATCCAATCCTTCCAGTCAAAAACACTCAGTAGAATCCACTAATGCTCCTTACTATGTCCCCAACTCTACCTTGCACCGAGATTTCCTTGTTCCTTATGTTTCTGAAGCTGTAAGATCCCGTTACATTAAATTCCACTCATCAAACACCTCACATCCTAATCCACTTGTATCCCTAACTTACTACTCTACCAGGAAATCCAACCCAGGCGGTTGAAGCGCAGGTGGCCACGCGATCTTCTAAATGAAGTAAGTGCCAGTGCACTATAGTGAACTGTACCTCTTTGGGAGTTTCACCAATGGGTGAATTCTCCCCTCATACTATTCATGTATTTATTCTATGTATCATTTTGTATCAGCTTCACTTGTTGCAGAAATATACTGCAGTTGTGAAAATAAAGTAAAACAAAAATGATTTAAGTTTACGTTATTATTCAAAAAAAGTTTTTTTTACATTACCCAAATATTTTGAGATATTTATGAGAGATGAAATAAGATTTTTAAAAAAATGATATCACAGGCAACCAGCCTGTTTGAATAAGGCTTTAAGAATTGATTTATTCCCCTCTGTTATTGCAATATATATTAGTTATACAAATAACAAAAAACGACATTTTTTTCAATAAGCTGAATTGTTTGTTAAAGCATTTTTAATCAGCAAGAATCAACAAGATTAGCTAAAATCATTTATTTGTAGAATCTCTTTTTTGCGATTTTTGCGATATTAATTCGGATTTTTTCCTATCTAAAAAAACGGAATAATGGAATTTCGTGCCAAGTGGAGACATTTACAGCTTAGTCTAAAAAGTAAACCAGGCTAAAATCTAGCATTAAACTGTACTTTTTATTATAGCGATCTATTTTCTACAAAACAAGAAGTTATCTAAGGCTAATAATCAGAACCATAACCTTATACACTCAACAGCAAAAAAACCGGACACTCAGATTTGGTCTCATAATTTTGTTAAATACGCTAATCTTTTTAATTTATGGTAAGAATTGGTTTATTTATAAGTTATTTACACAAAATCTGCCACAGATGACTAATTTTTATTAATTATTAACACAAAAATATAAAATAAAGAAAAAATAAGAAATTAACCCATTTTTTTTAAACTTTATTCTTCATTTTTATCAGGTTTTCTGACAAGGGATGTTCTTCTAATAGCGGGTATTTCTCCCTCTTCTACGGCGAAGGGCCCTAATCCTGTCAGGCATAGAAATTAAATTTTGGACGTACTCCACCGGCAGAGCATCCCATTCTTCACGAAGAGCAATTTGGAGCTGATTTAAGTCACTAGGAGGAGGATGACGATGTCTAACACGCCTTCCTAAATTATCCCATAAATGTTCTATGGGATTCATATCGGGAGTTCGTGCAGGCCAGTCCAGAACTGTGATTCCCACTTGCTCCAAGTATTCGGTAACAATTCTGGCGGTATGTGGGCGAGCATTATCCTGCATCAAAATGAATTGGTCACCAATAAATGGAGCCAACGGGATCACAGCCTCTAGGAGCATTTCCTCAATGTACCTCCGAGCAGTCAGAGCCCCCATTAACAATGAAAATCAGTTCAGTACGGGCGTGGAAATTGATTCCACCCCAAACCATAACTGATCTCCTTTCGAAAGGTCGTGACTCGCGAAGAGTACATTGAGCAAATCGCTCCCTTGATCGTCTCCACACTCTGTCTCGATCGTCTGAGTGGTATAGACCAATGCGAGACTCATCTGTGAATAAAACTGTTCCCCATTGCTCTACAGTCCAATGAAAATGCTGGTCAGCATATAATCGCCTAAAAAAAAACGGAATAATGGAATTTCGTGCCAAGTGGAGACATTTACAGCTTAGTCTAAAAAGTAAACCAGGCTAAAATCTAGCATTAAACTGTACTTTTTATTATAGCGATCTATTTTCTACAAAACAAGAAGTTATCTAAGACTAATAATCAGAACTATAACCTTATACACTCAACAGCAAAAAAAACCGGACACTCAGATTTGGTCTCATAATTTTGTGAAATACGCTAATCTTTTTAATTTATGGTAAGAATTGGTTTATTTATAAGTTATTTACAAAAAATCTGCCACAAACGACTAATTTTTATTAATTATTAACACAAAATTATAAAATAAAGAAAAAATGAGAAATTAACACATTTTTTTTTTTTAAACTTTATTCTTCATTTTTATCAGGTTTTCTGACAAAGGATGTTCTTCTAATAGCGGGTATTTCTCCCTCGTCTACTAAAATGAATTGGTCACCAATAAATGGAGCCAACGGGATCACAGCCTCTAGGAGCATTTCCTCAATGTACCTCCGAGCAGTCAGAGCCCCCATTAACAATGAAAATCAGTTCAGTACGGGCGTGGAAATTGATTCCACCCCAAACCATAACTGATCTCCTTTCGAAAGGTCGTGACTCGCGAAGAGTACATTGAGCAAATCGCTCCCTTGATCGTCTCCACACTCTGTCTCGATCGTCTGAGTGGTATAGACCAATGCGAGACTCATCTGTGAATAAAACTGTTCCCCATTGCTCTACAGTCCAATGAAAATGCTGGTCAGCATATAATCGCCTTTCTCTACCATGCCTTTCCAGGAGTTGGGGCCCTGTCGCGGGGCGCCTTGCTTCCAGTCCACGCTCCCTCAGTCTCCGCCGTACTGTGTCCGAGCTAACACGCGTATTTCGCGCCACTAACAGCCTGTCCCGAACCTCAGGAGCAGTTAAATGGCGGTCTCTCAATACTGAGAGCGTGATAAATCGATCGTCAACTTCAGTTGTGGCCCTTGGTCGGCCACTGCCAGCCCTCCGTTCATAACTGCCAGTCTCCCGGAAACGCCGGAGTGCATCATTAATGGCGGACTTCGCTACTCCAAGGGTTTCTGCGATAGATCGGACGCTCTGGCCTTCTCTTGCCAAGGCATCAGCTCGGGCTACGTCTACATTCGAAAGAACCATTATTCTGGACCAAAATGAAAAAAATCACGTCTATTAATGACAGAAAGGCGCGGTTAATAAATTAAAGATCTTTAAAGGTGCGAAAACCTGCTTACAGTTTAGAAGAGTTCCGTCAGGTAAAGCAGCCTCAAGACAAATAAGCCACATCTGAGTCTTATCTCATGCCCCCCTACTGATCCTGAAGGGATTAGTTCAATGGACTTAGACCCTTCCTTCTCTGTAATAACCAGATTACCCACAAAAACAAACACATCACTGATAATCAACTTTTAATATAAAAAATATTAAGTGTCCGGTTTCTTTTGCTGTTGAGTGTATAACGATAACCCTAAAGGGAAGTAGCTTACGTCAGTTCTTCCACCGACAAAACTTTGCCAGACTGAAGTCCTGAAACAATTTCCACTTTAAATCCCGAAAAAACCACCATGGGATAGCTTATTTACCCTTGCGATGACCGAACATGAATGATGAAGGCTAAGTTCAGTTTAAAAGAACTTCAATAAGTAAGCATTCATTCTGCCACAACGCTCGTTTATGGAACTCCAATGTTAAGCAATTAATACTAATTGATGAAAGTGCTGCTAAATTTATGATGGAGAAAAAACACAATCAAAATTTACGTAAAACAACCAATTTAAAACTAGAATTTTGTTTCTGTTCGTAAAACCAAAATAGTCAATGATTGTAAGATCAATTACTAAGTGTACAAATAAAGATGCCCAACATTTTTTGGGATCATACAAACTTAAATTAATTTTACTTCTGGATGAATATAATTATTTTGTTTTAGTTTTAGTAAAGGTTAATTTTTTTGAACTTTCATCGAAGATTTGTAGGGATTTTTACCATCCCCGCAAAGTAACCATTCGAAACTACTTAGATCTAAATCAAAAATCAATCATCAGTATTGTTAGATAGTTGGTTTATCTAGACCAGTAAAGCTAATATGTATTGTGATACTAGGTTCCATTCACGGTCTTAGGCCTTGGATTTTATTTAATGGTTAATAAAAGAAATTTACAGTAAAGTATGTTTGCTAGTCGCCTGTAAGCTGTAATTGGTAGTTGGACGTTAAGCACCGCCTGAAAAAATTGGCGATTACTTTACTTTTTTTAGTCAGTTAATCATCAATAAGAATTGAAAGAGTCGCTAAATTTCCAAATTTGGTGAATTAAACCAGATTAATTCTGTGTGAGAAATAAAAAGTTAATTTACTGTTTTATTTTTCCATTATCTTTTCTTTTAGAAAGGGTATGATGAGAACGTCCTGCCAAACTTTTGTAGTTCTGAACGAATCTAAACATTGCCTCTGTTAAAAGCACATTCCAATTTCCTCTTTTAGTTGCTGGCATGGATTAACTGAAAGGCAATAAACGAGAGTAAAAGTGTCACATACAAGGTTTAATTTTACTTCTTTCTAAATTACTATTGGGAATTGCACCATTAACCAAAGTATATTTAGGGTTATTAGAAGCTTTAATTATTTACATTATCATCTGATAAGAACATTTAAGTTAGAATTTTGTGATAAGATTGTAATTGTGACAAAGAAATTTCAATCTAATCACGTTTAAGCTGTACTTCAGGATTGTTTCTGGTAAGCAGTGAAACTTGGCGTTAAAAGAATTACATTTTAGCTAATTATTCATACAGTAACAGTTGTACTCAAAGGTGTAAACAATTAACAGTTAGATTTAATTGCTACCTTGGGCTCTTCATAGACAAACGACTCACGTGAAACCCACAATTGCTAATAGAACTAGAAACGTTTAATATACGAGGCATGTCCAGAAAGTAAGTGTACTGAGGCTCTCACGCCCGGAGGGATTTTTTTTTTCGACATGTTGGCTACACTACGCGACAATAGGTTTCGTGAAAAATGTCAATCCAATCTCCCGCCAAGTGCAAAATACGCGGCGTCATCCGTTATCTCGTTTGGAAGGGAAAAACTCCGGTTGAGGTTTATAACGAGGTGAAAACTGCATATGGTGGATAAAGCTATGAATCGTACGAGTGTGTTCACTAGAACCACTAGTGTGGTTCACCACTAGGTGTCGCGAGTTTAAAAACGGTCGTACGTCTGTGCTTGATGATCAGAGGAGCGGAAGGACCTTCAATTGACTGACTGACGAAATTGTGGAAAAAATCGAAAATGCGCTCCGTGAAGATCGCTCAGATTGACTGTGGATGAACTTTCTGCGATGTTTCCGCAAATCTCCAGAGCTCTGCTACAAGAAACCATCACAGAAACTCTCGGATATCGGAAACTGTCCGCGAGGTGGGTCTCGAAACAACTGACCAAAGAATCGAGTGGAGGCCGGGCAAAAGTTTTTGAAACGCTACAAACTCCATGGAGATGAATTTCTCCGCTCAATTGTTACTGGAGATGAAACTTGGGTTGCACACTACACACCTGAAACCAAAAGGCACAGTCTCAACAGTGGCGTCACACCTCTTCACCCTCCGCCAAAAAAAGTTCAAAACCACAATTTCAGCCAAGAAAATCATGGCATCCGTGTTTTTGGGACTGTCAAGGCATAATTTTAATTGAATATATGCCTCAAGGGGAGACCATCAACTCTGCAAGATACTGTGAGACCCTAAAAAAAAAAATTGCGGAGGGCGATTCCAGAACAAGAGAAGAGGCATGCTGACAAAGGGAGTCTGCCTGGTGCACGACAATGCCAGACCACACACACTATCCCCAAACCTATGTGGACTTACGGACTAGAGCTATGGGGTTCAGCCAATCCTACAAACATACGGACAGTACAAAACATTTCAGTCAAAACTACTGCCGACAGATAGTTGACGCTCCTTTCTACGGTAACTAACCCCACTCTTCACAACGACCTCAACCTCTAATTCGTACAACAAATCGCCAAGACGAAATATCCCAAGTTACATACTGCTCTCAGTACTTGCTCAATACAGTCTCTCGTCTCTACGGTTATTCCTAACAATCCTCCTCGCCGGCTGAATCGCCGATGGCCCCGAGATTTCCTTGCAGTCTGAAGATCATAAACATCATTAATATCCGGAGATAGAGTGCTACCGCTGGGTAGTTTCTCTCCTCCTGCCTTTCACGCAGCCATTTATCTTTTATACTTCCTATTTATATATTATACAGATTGTAAATAACTATTACATATTATTATTAACATAAATTTACCAATAATTAAATTAATAACGCATTTTATAACAATAAATCACTATGAATGATAATTATAATGGATAGAATTAATGAGAGAAATGAAGTAATGAAAGAATGGTTCTGTTTATATTCAGAAATTTATTTTGTTCAGAGTTCATATTGTAAAGTTTTTCTTGTCCTTTTACTAAGAAAGAACTTTACTTACACAACTAATGCCTGCCACTAGTTATTAAATAATATGTGGGTTTGATAAATAATAAAACTCGCTAAAGTTGTAAGTAATAACCTGATTTAT
Source organism: Rhodnius prolixus (assembly GCF_049639745.1). Lineage (NCBI taxonomy): Eukaryota > Metazoa > Arthropoda > Insecta > Hemiptera > Reduviidae > Rhodnius > Rhodnius prolixus. Next base: position 15,063,106 of record NW_027411582.1, on the reverse strand, counting down.
TAACACATTACCTTTACTCACATTAACATTTACTAGCAACTAACGCTATTCATTACAGTCACCATTTACAACAGTCACAACAGTTTACTGTTACTTATTCACTACGTAACGCCACAAAACTGTTCCCCGACTGACCACTGGTCCGCACTGCACCGAATTGCACTAGTCTCTGCTACACAAACAAAGCTCTACTCACTAACTGACTAACCGCCTGACTAGCTACCACTTTGAAGCACTCCGCAACACTGACTCTCTCAAAACTAACTCATAAACTTGACTGATAACTCTAAACTCTAATAACTCTTTAAAACTGATTAACAACTCATTAAGAACTCTAAAAAACTGACTTCTCCAGCTGTGTCTGCCTCCTTTTAACTGCGTGTCTCCCTCCAACTGGGACTGCCCTCCTCCAACTCTCTGAGCATAAGTTTCCACGCCCTCCTGACGTTCATTGGCTGGAGAAAACATACTGCCACCACCTCAGCTGGGGCCGCCCTCCTCCTACTCTCTGTCTCGCTCCTACCTGTCAATCACTGGCTTGGAAAACACATATGCCACCACCCCAACTGAGGCTGGCTTTTACACAGGTCACTAACTCCTTGAACAATCTAGCCCTTTCCTTTCTAGTTCAGTTAGAGACCGGCCCCTTTTGTCTACACAGTGGTGGCCTGATACCGACTTTGGTCGCTTAACCTCTAGAACAATCTAGGCCTTTCTTCTCTGCCACAGGTAGATACCGCCCTTTTGTTTATGCAGTGGCGGCCTGTTACTGACTTTGATCGCTCAACCCCTAGAACAATCTAGGCCTTTCTTCTCTGCCCAGGTCAACTTCGTTACAATATATTTTGTTTATTATTTTTCTTGCTACGAACCATACACTCTGTCTTATCCTTAACCTTTATATCCAACCTTAAATAAAAATCCTTCAGTTTCCTTCAGTGCTAGATCTTCTCCATCCTGGGCTTAGAAACTATCTTCATCGGCCGAAAAGAATTACGTACGTACAAAGCTCAGACAGAATTAAAGTCAGAAAAAATTTAAATTAAATATTTGTTTAGAATAAAAAGATTAAATGGATTTTATTTGATAAATATTGAAACGTTAAATGTCACATAATATTATCTCTTCGTGTCGAAAATTAGATATGGCGCTTAAATCGGAAATCTAATTGATAAAAAGGTCAGGCCTCTGATAAAAAAAAAAAATAATTATAAAAGATTTTTTATAAAGTGATCAATATTCGGCTTTTCAAATTTTTATAAATATTCAGACCTTGACGATTTTCTCACTATATAGAAAAACATTATCTGTTAATTTTCATTTTCAATCAAACAAATAACTGTTTCATAAAAAACATACTAAAAAATTCATCCTCAACAATTTCATTTCCTAAGTGAACTGAAACTTTTAAAGGCAAACAACGCAGTGCAAAAATAAATAAATCACCGCAACAGAGTCAATCCAAGCATCAAAACACATTCGATTGATTCTCTCACGAAAAATAACAATCACTAATAAGATTTTATTGTTCAAAATAAATGCGCGATGCAATAGGAGTACACTAGCCTTTCAAAGACTTTCAATGGTAGCCAATGATTAGATTTTGCTATCGCTTATTTGTTAAGCTATTAATTTTCATGTATATTGCAACGAAGTTGACCTGGGCAGAAAGGCCTAGATTGTTCTAGGGGTTGAGCGACCAAAGTCGGTAACAGGCCACCACTGTGTAGACAAAAGGGCCGGTCTCTACCTGAACTAGAAAGGAAAGAGCTAGATTGTTCAAGGAGTTTAGTGACCGTAGCCTGTAACGTACCACCGCTGTGTAAAAGCCAGCTAAGAGAAAGGCCTCAGTTGGGATGGTGGCATATCTGTTTTCCCAGCCAGTGATTGACAGGTGAGAGTGAGACAGACGGAGTTAGAGAGAGACAGAATTGGAGGAGGCGGCCCTAGTTGTGAATGTGGCAGTATGTGTTTTCCAGCCAATGAGCGGTAGGTGGGAGCAAGACAGGCGGAGTTGGAGTGTGACAGAAGGTTGGAGGAGGGCGGCCCCAGTTGGGGTGGTGGCAGTGTGTGTTTTCCTCAGCCAGCGTCCAGCCGGTGGGCGTGACACAGACGGAGTGGGTCAGACGCAGTTAAAAGGAGGCAGACACAGCTGGAGAAGTCAGTTCTTAACGAGTTGTTAATCAGTTTTAATCAGTTAGTTTTGAGTGAGTCTTGGAGAGACGTCAGTTTGGAGAGACACTTTGAAAGTGACAGTTTGAGAGAGTCAGTGTTGCGGAGTGCTTCAGAGATAGCTAGTCAGGCGGTTAGTCAGTTAGTGAGTAGAGCTTTGTTTGTGTAGCAGAGACTGGTGCAATTCGGTGCAGTGCGGACCAGTGGTCAGTCGGGGAACAGTTTTGTGGCGTTACGTAGTGAGTAAGTAACAGTAAACTGTTGTGACTGTTGTAAATGGTAACTGTAATGAATAGCGTTAGTTGCTAGTAAATGTTCATGTTAGTTAATGTTAATGAGTTAATAAATCAGGTTATTACTTACAAATTTAACGAGTTTTATTATTTATCAAACCCACACATATTTAAATTAACTAGTGGCAGGCATTAGTTGTGTAAGTAAAGTTCTTTCTTAGTAAAAGGACAAGAAAAACTTTACAATATAGACTACTGGTTACGTAAAAAAAGGCTGAATCAACCAACAAGCTTCAGTAAATGTCTTAAACATTGGACTTTGTTTATTCGTAGAATACTAATTTCAAATATGTACTATTATCCAATCTTTTGATATAATTTTTAGAAAGATAGTACACAAAAGCGATGTTTTCTTGTTTCGAAAAGTATTTTCAGGAAGGCTTAGTCTTGGAGCCTCACAGAATACAATGCTACTGAATAAAAATGAATTTTGTTTTATGATTTAAAAGGTATACAATTTAGAAATCATACAAAATTGATAAGAGAATGTATTGGAATGAATATTCCAAACCCAAGTGCAAAGGGTGAAACCTATTGAATCAATTACAAATTCAGAATTGCAGAATATTAAATAATGTCTGATTCCAACAAATTGGGCACATTTTCACTGACACCTTAACAGCACACTCGTACAATTGTACTTTAATATTGAATTTGGCGTATCGTTTGAATATTTAACATTAATTACAATAACCGTCAAACTAGATATAACAAGGTCCTCCATAGAGATACATTTTTAATAATACAGTTTTCTTCAATTATATTCTTAATCTAGGGGTTCTTCCCACAGTGTTATGTATATATAATATTACTTTAAAACAAGTAATCAACTAAAGGGCTACGTTAAATTAAAGCTTTAAAATGAATGAATTATAATTACAAGTATTAGTTATTTGTTATTAACTGTGTGTAATTTTTGCTCACGTACGGCGAATTCAAGACTGAAATTTCGTTTTAACTCCGAAATTCAAATTCCAACAGTAAAAGACCAACTCCAACATTCCCTATTTCTTCCTTAATATGCGAGTGAATGTGACGATTATTCAGAATAAAGATAAATCACAAGAATAATTTGGAATAGAGTTAAAATGAAGTGTCTTCTTTAATACTAACTATGATGATGAGATACATCTTTTTATTAATCTAACAGAAAAATATTTATGGGTGATAAAAGGCCAGCAAAAGGGTCTGTGACATCTAATATATTCTAAAAAATATGATAATAGAAGTATTCATGAAATGTTGGGTACTTGCTGATTTGTGGTACCTTTTGGCGTTTAACCGAACCTTTTACTTAACTTTTTAAACTGTAAGTTTTTGTTAAGGATATTTAAATACATTCTTTGCTGATTAACTTAGTTTTAAGCAAGATTTCAAGAGAGATCAAATTAGAATGAAAGTACTTCGCAAATAACTGCTGGTACACACATTCTGTGGTTGAAAATAAATCGTTCGTTATAGAAGATAGTCGACTGCAGTTGCATTTATGATATATTTTTCTTTACTTTTACTTCCACTAATAGTTAAGAAAATATTATAAAGTGCATTTATATTATTTTGATTAATTTCTACCAGACAATTAGAGAATTGATCGTAAATCTTCTGACTCTATAGCCTTATGGGACTTTCTTAGATAAATGTTTAAATTTCTTCCAACCAAGAGCGACTATAATCTTGATAAATAACACGCAGTTATCTTTATTGATCGCTGTAAAGGATCGCTTCCTGTAAAAAAGACAGTCAAAAATTACCCATAGTTCTCCATACTTTATCTAGAAAGATGGTAAACGACTAAAAAAAAAAAAAAGAACAAAGAATCATCCAATCAAATGCAGGATAATTTCAAGTAATCGGTTACTAGTTGATTTCAAGGCAGGAAACTAGAAGAGATGGTGTTGACAATTTCGTGTAACATCCTGCGTGCAAACAAAGACAAAGGTATTAAAAACTTAATGGAAAGGATTAAGTTTGAAAATTGTTTTTCCAACAGGAAAATGTGTGTTTACATTAATAACGAATTCAAAAGATATACTTCATTCTATGATGTAAATATGATTTTAAGGCCAGACCAGTTTTAATGTGTTTTAAGCATTATCAAAATGATTATTAACGAAGAACTTGTTAGAAATGACGATGAGTTTCATTTTGCATTAATTTTAAATGCACTTGATAATTAATTAGGTTTGTTAATAAAAATATTATTGTAAAAAATTGTATTTTGCATTAATAAACCCAGCAAAAAAGGTCAACAACTTTGAGCCTGTAATGCACAATATTTGACGTAAATGATGATATACGAGGTCTGTAAATTAAGTAATGAGACTGATTTTTTAACAAATTTTTATTCAAAAAGAATTAAAATTCTATATTGTCATCTTCAAAATAACTTCCTTCTGAAGCCACACAGCGCTGGAGACGTTTCTTCCACTTCTCATAGCAGTGCTCGAACTGCGATACTGGAATAGTCTTCAGCTGGTCGGTTACAGCCGTATACTTTTGACTGTCCCAAAATGAGTTCCCTTGAGGTGATTTTTCAACCCCCATTTTCTGGAACGTGTCATTCATTACTGGTGACGAATCTTGGGTGTTTGAGTACAACCCAGAAACCAAGCGCCAGAGCATGGAGTGGGCACACTTCAACCTCTCCAAGGCCCAAAAAAAGCAAGGATGGCGAAGTCGAAGATCAAATGCATGCTGATTTGTTTTTTCCGATATCCACGGAATCGTCCACAAAGAGTTTATACCTCAAGGTCAAACGGTCAATCAACACTTTTACCGAGAGATTCTTGAAAAACTTCGAAAAAGGGTCCATTCGTGTGAGACCAAACATCAAGAACAAGTGGGTGTTGCATCACGATAATGCTCCTTGTCACACAGCAATTTCAATAAACCAGAGTTTTTGGCCAGTAAAAACATTCCTGTGGCTCCTCAGCCTCTTTATTCGCCTGACTTTTGAGTCCTTGTGACTTTTTTTCTCTTCCCGAAGTTGAAAAATCACCTCAAGGGAACTCATTTTGGGACAGTCGGAAACATTCAAACGGCTGTAACCGACCAGCTGAAGGCTATTCCAGTATAGGAGTTCGAGCACTGCTATGAGAAGTGGAAGAAACGTCTCCAGCGCTGTGTGGCTTCAGAAGGAAGTTATTTTGAATTGTAATTCTTTTTGAATAAATTTTTTTTATAAAAAATCAGTCTCATTACTTAAAAAGACCTCGTAATTGTTTCGCATAAACGTGCAATCTTCTAAACGATTGTTTACTTGTTGGCTGTAGACGAACGCAATTGTAGTTAGCAGTCTCAATTATAGACTTAGGGTACAAACTATTTTTAGCCAAATTAAACAAAGGTATTTTTATAGGATGATCATAACTTTATTTCTTACAAAGGATTTAAGAGAAGAAAACAATTTACACGAAGCGTTTATATTCTGTCCTGTCTTAACCACGCCGCCTTCATTTGTTCTACCATCCCTTGTTCTGTTTCTATAAAGGAACTTATAATCTGTTCTACCCTTTGCTTCTCTTCTTAACAAATAATTGAATCCTAATTAGGGAGGTTCCCTGAACCTCTAAAACAGTAATTAGTAGTTATGTCAGCCAGGTTGGGTTGCTTTTGCCAGTTATAACGCTATAGAAACATGGGCGTGGCTTTTCCACAGAGTACACCCTGGATGTTCGGGGAACATATATGTGAGTTCACGTACAGCAACAACCTCAACACTCTCCATCTCTAACCACCACTCTTCTAACCTTCAGATAATGTGGAACAGGCGGTGTGCAATTAATATGCCGTTCTAATTAACTGGAGACCGCTACTTGTAATGTATGGTTAATGCTTTTGACAATTTAGGCAAGCATACTGCTAGTCCGCTAACTACCTCAGGTGGAAAATAAAGAGTGTTTTATTAAAAGGGAATACATATTTTGTGATCTTTTCAAAGACAATTTTAAATTTAAAAAATGAAATAAAAATATTACATGAGCCGTTTATTATGAAATTGGGGCAAGTCCATTTTTGAAAAAAATGAAGATAATGGTAATTATAGATAAAACTTAGTATGATCTTTTTATCTGTAAACAATTTAGAGTCAAAAAAAATTCAGAATCCTAATATTTGGGAGAGGGAAGTTTTAGCTCTTAACAATATTGTAAATATGTTTAATTTGAAAATGGTGCAAGTCCATCTTAGGTTGAAATTATTTAACCGTACAGCAAAATTTAACTCCGGTTGCTGTATAGTGAAGCAAATGTGATGGTTTAACATCATGTCTGAATAATGTAGGGTGTTTTTATCTATCTTTGATTATTGGTAATCGGTGATTGTACAATATCTCATATAATTTATTATTATTTAATAATAATAAGTACACCAACATCGAGAAATCTTAGTACTATTGGCTCTGAAAAACTGTAAATTGTATAACATTCGACTTATATTATCGGCTATCAAGTAAGTTGTGTTGTTTTGTGCTGGGTGTACGAAAAAAGTATCATTATTTGAAAATTAATAACGGATTGTGGTTATAAAAAAAAAAAATGGCTGAAACCGATTACAACGGTAATTATAACTCTGATGCATCTGAAAGTGAATTTGGTAGGTAACAAAAATAAAATAAAAATACTTTTCTGGGTAATAACGCCATTTCAATGAAATCCTCATTTGCAAGTAATTTTACTATGTTTGTAGAAATAAGACCCATGACAATCGGTAATAAAAGAAGAATCTTGGAATCAGAATCTGAATACGAAGGCAATTCGGACCAAAATGATTCAAAAAAAGAAGAATAGTTGAACTATTGATTAGTATTTTGTTTTTATTGTTAAAAAAAGACTGATACGACTGAAATATTATCCATTTAAATCAACGATTGCAATAATTCATTAATTTTGAAAGTGAGGCAAGTCCATTTAGTTATAATAAAACCATTATTTTTCTTAGCCAGCACTATAAACACTATTGGATTATAAACTTACATTATCTAACACCACAAAATACAAAAAATATGTCTATTAATATTTACCAATATTTTTAAATTTATTGAAACGCAAAACCTTAAATAGCTCGAAATAACAGAAAATGGACTCGCCCCACTTTCAAAATAAACGGCACATATCGCACACCATCAATGCGATAGTATTTTTTATTTTACTATACTTAATGGTAATGATTTTGTTTCTGGTAAAACTGAAATTCACGTTGAACATACATAATACAAACAAAACAAAACTGATTCAGGTTTTGTATTCTAGAATCACTTTCCTCAAGATTGAAGTTTGCTTTTAGCTGTCTTCCACGGCAGATACAGCGTACAGTTAATCTTTTTACACATACAGACGTAAAGTAACTACTCTAATGAATTTCAGAGCGAACAGACGCACGAGTAACCGCGTTATACGAAGAATTGATTTATTGGTAAATACATTTATGAGTTTTAGCGTGAGATGGTAAATAATGTGTCGCTCGATTGGTACAAAACAAGAAGAAAAAATGGAACATTAAAATCAAACCAGTCTAGACTATCGTTGATTTATTGGTAAATACATTTATGAGTTTTAGCGTGAGATGGTAAATAATGTGTCGCTCGATTGGTACAAAACAAGAAGAAAAAATGGAACATTAAAATCTAACCAGTCTAGACTATCGTTGATTTATTGGTAAATACATTTATGAGTTTTAGCGTGAGATGGTAAATAATGTGTCGCTCGATTGGTACAAAACAAGAAGAAAAAATGGAACATTAAAATCTAACCAGTCTAGACTATCGTTGATTTATTTTTTTATCCGTCTAGTGTGTTTTACTTATTTCGTAACTTTTGTCCATAATCAGCGGTTGAATTTAAAGTAGTGATTATGAATGATTAATATATCGATAAATCTATTTTAATAAGTGATAAATGGTAATTAGTCAGAAATCGACCAGAAATATACGTAGAAGAAAATACGTTTTATTACAAAATCAATTAAATTTACGTGACTAGTCTAGTTTGACACTTAGCAACATGGCGTTGAACTAATTAAGCCATTAACCAATTACTCGCCTTTTAATTAAAGAAATTGGGATGGAATATTCAATCAACCCACTCACTACGAGGTGTGGCTATTAAATAACGAGACTGATGCTGCTACAGTAGAACTATGCATGCACCAAATCATAACGACCGACAGTTGTGCAGCGTAAAGCCTTCTCTTTCTATTGCAGCGTCTCACGTGTTTGTAGAGAAATCTGTTTGACCGGAACCGTCGTTTGTGAAAGAGGTGTTAGTTTCGTTTTGCCGAAAACATGATACTAGACATTTAGTAGAGCAACGAATTGACGTGAAATTTCACATCAAAACTTGGTAATACCGATACAGAAACTTATCTTTTATTAAAATAAGTTTATGGCGATGAATGTTAATCACGTGAGCGAGTTTTTTTGAGTGATTCAAGCGTTTCCAAGATGGCCGAGAAGACGTCGGAGATGATGACCGCCCGGGTCGCCCTTCCACGTCTAAAACAGATGAAAATATCGATTATAATTAATCAACATTACTACCGGTGTGGTGCTTTCTCAACTCCGTGAAAGAGTAAGGAAAAAACAACCCGATTTGTGGAAGAACAAGTCACGGGTTCTCCCTCAAGACAACGCGCCAGCTCACACTGCTTTCTCTGTCAAGAACAGTTTCTAGCCAAGTACAACATTCCAGTTTTAGGCCATCCGCCTTATTCGCCTAACCTGGCCCCACGTGACTTTAATCTGGTTCCTCAAAGTCAAATCTGCATTAAAAGGGACACGATTTCAGTCTGTTGAAGCTGTGAAAGAAAAAGCGGCACGCGTCATGCAGGAGCTCCCAGAAAAAGACTTCCAGCACTGTTTCGAACAATGGTGAATTCGCATGGAGCGTTGTAGGGATAGGGGAGGGGTGTATATTGAAGGTGATAATAACTAAATATGTATAAATTTAAAATAAAATGTTTTATAGCAATAGTCTCGTTATTTAATAGCCACATCTCGTATATTGGTACCAATCATTGCGGACCAAATTTTTGATGCCGCATCCCGTTTACACGTATCTATCTCTTGAATATATTCTATCGATTTTTCTATCTCCTGCTAAAAATAAATTCATTTCAATGAGCTATTATTGCTACACGCCTTCTTTAAACTCTTTTGCTTCATTACCTTCGCAAACTTCTTCAAACTTGCGACTTCCTCCATGAAAAAAAATCTTCTTTAATCCCATTATACTTATCACCTATAATCCTTCCATTCCCTGTATACATGAAAGTCTTAAACATGCTCTCCATAACATCTTCACCGAGCTGCTGGAGATTTTTTGCCTTCTTTTTCTTAATATATTCTTCTTCTTCATCCTCTAAACTTTCCTAAACAGTGTAAAAAAGATATAACGCTTCAGGATATTGGTACTTCATGTTTTATGTAAGATATGAAACTATTTTTTTTTTTTTTAAAGTTGCAACAAATTTTGTTCATACCTTAGACAATTAAATTTCGAAAAACTTGTCGCATAATTCGATGCTGTTATATTAGTCTCGTCTCCCACTAAAAGAACTAAAACCGTGGATTAGCACGAGAAGCAAAGTCTTAGTAAGATTTTTTTTCCCCGCATTTTGTAGCCCAATTCATTTAATTTGCTTGATTAAAAGCGGGTTGTTTCCCAGATCTGCTACCTTTGTGCCAAGGCTATTTTAATTGGGATCTGTTACGTAGTAGTTTACAAATTAGTTTGGATACTGAAAATGTCTTAAACTTTCAATTGCTTTTGTAGACTAATCAAGCTTCCTTGCCAGGAAGAATATCTTAATCTAAAGCATAATATTGACTAACTAAGATTTTTGCTTAATTTAATTAGTTTAAGAGAAATACCCTAGATCAGGGGTCCCCAAACTTTTAACACAAGGGGGCCAGTTCATTGTCCCTCAGACCGTTGGAGGGCCGGACTATAAAACAAACTATTCTAAAGTAAAAAATACAAAACGGGAACAAGTAGAATATTTCAAGTAAAGAATAAGTAAATTTAAATCAACAAACTGCCCAGTATTTCTGTGGGAACTATGGACCTACTTTTGGCTAATGAGATGGTCCAATCTCCGGTTTAGTTATAGTGCTTTGCCTTTCTTCCTACTTCTGGCTGTTATTTTACACTGCTTTCGGAGCCATGACGCGTCCGTCCTTCGTCATCGGAAGTAGTACTGTACATAGCGACGCAGCGCTTTGCGGCACCGCCACATATAGTGCTCCTCTCACTGACCACCAATGAAAGAGATGCTCCTTCCGGAAGTGCGGCGGAGGACGGATAAATGTCCTCAGGGGGCCGCATGTGGCCCGCGGGCTGTAGTTTGGGGATCCCTGCCCTAGATAATGGATCAGCGGGAATAAAGTTCACTTTCTCCTGATGAACAGGACACTTCTTAAGTCATTCATGAACCTGATGATCTTTATCATTTTCTGTTTCAATATCCTGCTCTCCTTCCATTCAGTAGTAGATTTCTATTGAACTATTTAGTACTAAATTCTATTACGAGGTGTGGCTATTAAATAACGAGACTATTGCTGTAAAACATTTTATTTTAAATTTATACATATTTAGTTATTATCACCTTCAATATACACACCTCCCCTATCCCTACAACGCTCCATGCGAATTTACCATTGTTCGAAACCGTGCTGGAAGTCTTTTTCTGTGAGCACCTGCATGACGCGTGCCGCTTTTTCTTCCACAGCTTCAGTGGACTGAAATCGTGTTCCTTTTAATGCAGATTTGAATTTTGGGGAACCAGATAAAAATCACATGGGGCCAGGTCAGGCGAATAAGGCGGATGGCCTAAAACTGGGATGTTGTACTTGGCTAGAAACGTCTTGACAGAAAATGCAGTGTGAACCGGCGCGTTGTCTTGATGGAGAACCCCGTGACTTGTTCTTCCACAAATCGGGACGTTTTTTTCCTTACTCTTTCACGGAGTTGAGCAAGCACCTCACGGTAGTAATGTTGATTAATTATAATCGATATTTTCATCCGTTTTAGACGTAGTAGGGCGACCCGGGCGGTCATCATCTCCGATGTCTTCTCGGCCATCCTGGAAACGCTTGAACCACTCAATAACTTGTCATCGCCATAAACTTCTTTTAGTAAAAGATAAGTTTCAGTAGCGGATTCACCAAGTTTCATGTGAAATTTCACGACAATTCGTTGCTCTACTACATCTGTAGTAGTATCATGTTTTCGGCAAAACGAAACTAACACCTCTTACACAAACGACGGTTCCGGTCAGACAGATTCCTCTACAATCACGAGAGACGCTGCAATCGAAAGAGAAGGCTTTACGCTGCACAGCTGTCGGTAGTTAGGATTTGGCGCATGCATAGTTCTACTGTAGCAGTATCAATCTCGTTATTTAATTCCCACACCTCGTATAACAGATTCATTGGAGACATTTTTGGATTCCATAACAAAATATTAAAATTAACAGTATATTTCTATTTAGTAATAACAGTAAAAAATTGAGGAATCGAACAACATCATCAACTTAATCAAGTTAACTTCTTTTTGTTAGCCAAACGTACTTTATCAAGATACTTTCTCGCTAACAAATGTGCGTGTAAATTTTGAATTTATCGCCATTTTTATAAAATAGATCACCTTACGTAAACAATGAGTGGCTATTGTATAAATTGTTTAATAATGGCGTATCTTATTCATCTAAGATCATCATAAGAAAAGAAAATAAGTTACACTTTTATGTCAGCATTTTAAATAATTGGAAATAGTTAAAAAAGTTTAAGACTGATGGTTGTTCTATTCTTTTTGTAATCTATATGTTATTTCTGTAAAGTTATTTGGTCGGATTTTCTGATATATTAATTCTTTATTTATAAAAAAAATAATTTTACCATTTGAAGTGCTCAGAGATGTGTTTAAATTTGTTTACCTCATTTTGGTAACTTCTTTATTGCACCAGCTAAATGTGAGACACAAAGAAATGATCTAATCTATCTACTGGAATATTTAGGGTAAAAAGGACGCCCTTTAATGTTGTAATTAAGGAAATCGCAGAAAAAAGGTCTGCATAAGTGATTTTCACAAGTTCTATCGTTGTATTAAGCTGACGGAATATTTCACAATAATGGAAAACGTACTCAGAGGAGGTTCAACATGTTTGTTGCAAAATTCCTGTCCTAAATTTATTACTGTAACAGAGCGTTTTTTTATCTTTATAAGAAATTACATTAAGTAAGAGATCATGATTAAAATCAAAACTAGGCAATTATAAATGTGATAATACTAAATTAGATTATCAGGTAAGCTTTTCACATGTAATTTTCTTCAGTTTTCTTTACAATTTCGTCCACAAATTATTTGTTTTTACCCACAAAACATAGGACTACAAATTTCATTGGCGAAACTCTGCTATTAAAAATAATTTAAGTAAATAATTATACGGCACAGTTGCCCCTTTTCTTTGATACTCTGTTGGGTTCTAATTTCTACAACAATCCCTTTTTGTGGCGAACCTTTTTTTAGACCAAGTCAAAGTACAGCGCGCGTCAGCTCTTCAAACAAGAGTATTAAGAATCGTTCAATTTACACTCGCATTTGCCTTTGATCTTTACAGTACATCCCTTACTTTAATTTTCACTTGTTGTTTGATGCTTAAAGTCTGCTTTTGACAATGTTTTACAGTTTGACTAAAGGTTTTCAAACAAAGTTGTCGTCAATCAAGTGTAATTTTATCGTATAATTTTGGGATTTTTTTTTTTTTTAAATTAGATACTCTCAAAAGTCTGCATTTTGAAGGCAGCAAGATGAGTAACCTCGTGAATTATTGATAAAACAGAAGTTATTTTATATTTTTGCTAACTGCCCTAAACAATGTAGTCTACGAGTAAGGTTATTTATTGTTTTTATCTAAAGGATTTTTTTATGTAATTGTTTGACAAACACCCAACAACAAATGGAATATGTGTGCAAAAATATAGCCCAGATTTGGCACAACAATATTGAAGCCCAATTACACAGTCAGTAACGTGTTAACCAATCTGATATTCTCGCAATGTGATGTTAATTATAACATTTTAATATTAAGCTGGCTAAATAAGAAAATTTACGGCAGTAAGTGATATTGTGAGCGGGAGTGTACGGGGCGAAGCCGAAATATAACTTTTCGGTTAGCCTAGGAAAACTAGCTACAGTTTTTCAGGCTGAGCTAGCTGCAATTAGGTTCTGTGCTACCGAGATTGTTGGTCGAGGAATAACTAATTCTAAGGTCGTAATTTTTTCGGACAGCCAGGCTGCTCTTCGAGCTATTAGTTCCTACCAGGTTAATTCAAGGCTGCTTTGGGACTGTCTGGGTGCTCTGAAGGAAATTAGTGACCAAAATGAGGTCTTTCTGGTTTGGGTACCTGGCCATTCAGGACATAAGGGAAACGAAGTGGTAGATTTATTGACCCGGGAAGGCTCTGCGGGACATTTCGTTGGCCCGGAGTCCTGTTTTGGGGTTTCGAAGTGTGTTAAGTCTGCGGCCATTAACTTATGGGTGCAGATCAGGTCTCAGGAGTGGTGGCTCAACACCACTGGGCACAGACAGGCGAAGGAGAGTTCATTAGGGGCTATTCGCCTAGGCTGACTGCAGAATTAATCCGTCAAGGTTGTGGGGCTATAAGTATAATTGTAGGCCTATTAACTGGGCCACTGCCAGAAAACACATGCATCGCATGAGCCTGGCAGATGATAGCCTTTTTTGTAGGTCCTGTCAGGAAGAAGAGGAAACGGCACTGCACGTGTTGTGTGCAGTGTGAGGGGCTTGTCTGGCTAAGGATGTTACTTCTCAGGGAGGAAAAACAAAGGCCTGTGAGCTTTACCCAGGAGTCGCTCTCCAGAATTAAGAGTCTGATTAAACTGGAGGGCGAACTCTAAAGCTGGGGAGCCACAATAGATCCAAAGGGGTCGCAGTGGCATAGGCCTTGAGGCCGCCCTAATTTAATCTATTCTATTCTAAGTGATATTGTCTAAACACAAATTTTTTGTTTTGCTTTTAACTTAGTTTTCTCGTGAAGGTTGTGAGAAATTTAAGCTTTCTTAAAAACTTGCTATTCTGTTTAATTTACGAAACTATCACCTGGGCAATAATTTGTCCATAAATTGAAGGTTTTAATATTGTGAAATTGAAGAAATTCTTGAAGAGAATTGCAATTTTTTTTTAAAAAGATTTTATTTTCACTGTTACACGATCTATCTTACAGAAAGACAGACACTTTGTAACTTCAGATGGAGTCGCTCTACGCGGGTAAAAAAGAAAGAAAATCAAATATCACGACTTCCCGATAACTCCACTCAATAACTTCGAAGCTGTACTAAGCTTTAAGAGACCGTACTCCATTCTATAGTATTGTAAAGTTTTTCTAAAAAAAAACTTTCCTTACACAACTAATGCCTGCCACTAGTTATTTTAATATGTGGGTTTGATTAAATAATAAAACTCGCTAAAGTTTGTAAGTAAAAACCTGATTTATTCACACATTAACATTAACTAACATTAACATTTACTAGCAACTAACGCTATTCATTACAGTCACCATTTACAACAGTCACAACAGTTTACTGTTACTTACTCACTTCGTAACGCCACAAAACTGTTCCCCGACTGACTACTGGTCCGCACTGCACCGAATTGCACTAGTCTCAGCTGCACTAAAACAGCTCTACTCATCAACTGACTAATTTCCCAACTAGCTACCACTGAAGCACTCCACAACACTGACTCTCTCTAACTATGTCTTAACACTGACTCTCCAAGACTAACTCCAAAACTAACTGATTAACAACTCGTTAAGAACTCCTTAAAACTTGCTTGAAACTCGATTAAAACTGACTTCTCCAGCTGTGTCTGCCTCCTTTTAACTACGTGCCTCCCTCCAACTGGAACTGCCCTCCTCCAACTCTCTGAGCATAAGTTTCCACGCCCTCCTGATGTTCATTGGCTGGAGAAAACATACTGCCACCACCTCAGCTGTGAGACGCCTCCTCCCATTCTCCGTCTCTCTCCAACTCCGTCTGTCTCACTCTCACCTGTCAATCACTGGCTGGGAAACACTTATGCCACCACCCCAACTGAGGCCTTTCTCTTAGCTGGCTTTTACACAGGTCACTAACTCCTTGAACAATCTAGCCCTTTCCTTTCTAGTTCAAGTAAAGACCGGCCCTTTTGTCTACCCAGTGGTGGCCTGTTACCGGCTTTAGTCGCTTAACCCCTAGAACAATCTAGGCCTTTCTTTTCTGCCACAAGTAGATACCGCCCCTTTTGTTTATGCAGTGGCGGCCTGTTACTGACTTTGGTCGTTCAACCTCTAGAACAATCTAGGCCTTTCTTCTCCGCCCAGGTCAACTTCGTTACAGTATTATAGCTGCCTAACTGAGACCAAACACCAGACTTCTACAAGAAGACAACCAGCAAAACTTTGATATGAGACCTCAAAAGGCAAACAATGAGAATACCAGACTACCTCAAAATTTTGCAATAGAATTAACAAAAAAAAAAAAAAAAAAAACACACAGAAAAGAAAAGCTAGATAATAAATAATAGATAAGTGAGGAAACTAATAGAAGAGTTTAAACAATGATTAGTGCACGATGTAAGGGGTGTACTCCACAAGAGCAGCGTACAAGAATTGCGAGGTGGCAGCTGACCCAAGTTATTGATTATGAGCCACAGCTGCCGGTCGCCCAGCAGAAATATATAGCAACAGGTGTTGTCCAAAAGGTAGATCATACAGCCACCGTTCATATATAGCTATTAGTGCCACTTTTAGATCCGGTAGAGGGTAGACAAGTCAACACTATTTAGGAGTTCCGCAAAAAACCGAACTAACAGGTTTCCGATTTTTATTTTATTAGCAGGCAATCTTATTATTTATTTTTTTTACAATAAGAGCAGTGTTATTTTTAAATTGAAAAACTCGGCTTCTTTTTTTCTATCAGAAATAATAAAAACTTAGCAGCATCTATTATCATGAATTATTTAAGGGAATCAATGTGATCTGGAAAATACTGGTTCTTTATTATCAAGAAAGCAGTGCATGCCGTTTATTATAACCTATAATTTGATACGTCAACATTTAAGCGCAATGCAAGAAGAGGTAACTTAAGTGCAAATAGCTGGATTCGAACTCGTGGTCTCCAGCAGGCTACCCACTTTAAGATATCCTCCACCTTCTCGGTTGAAAGCATCGTTAAAAGCTATGACGAACTAACTTAAGTTGCGTGAGAAATTAAATGTTTCCAGTTTGTCCACATTGTAGCCTAGAAATAGAAATGGACATGAGACGCGCTACTAGATTCTTGCGCCTTTTTAAGAGTTTTGTTCAGAAGGTTAAGCCTAAGGACTCCCTCTTGGTTATTAAATGGAGTAGGAATGATGTAAAGAACGTAGTAATACACCTGTACCCACAGAACTACCCAGCCAACTTGAAGGTGATTCGTCAGGTACGCTGTCAACAGAGTATAAGGTTGAGAAGTATACGACACATGACTTCGAAGTAAGGCACGGTTTTGCTCTTCAAGCTGACGAATCTATTCGAAGAGACAACTTTATAAACTTGCCTTTGGCGAGTATAAAAGTAATGTAATGAAACTGGTAGGTTTATAAGCAATAATAATAATAATAATGCTTTATTACATATTAAAATAATAGATGCAAAAGTAATGTATTTTTCTTATGGTAAAGCCATCTGCCGGATATAAGTAACAATATAAAAGAAGAATGTGTAATAGAAGAGAACTAAGTTTTTTTAAACTATGGGCTTAATATGGCCTAGACTTAGACGATATATACAGGGTGTGTATTTTAAGTAATGAGAATAAGTCCACAAAAAATAATTTATTAGAGATATCGCTACAAAACTTTAGTAGTCTTCAAAATATGCTCCTTGAGCATGAACACACTTCTGCAGGCGACGTTTCCACGCTTCGTACGCTCCCTGGAAGTCACCAACCGAAACATCCTGCAGAGCATGCGTGCAAGCCCTTTTGACAACATCCAGGGTCCCGTGGTGGCGCCCTTTGAGGGCGGTTTTCACTTTGGGGAAGAGGAAAATAGTCTGCTGGGGCAAGGTCGGGGCTGTAGGGAGGCTGTGGAATTGTTACGATGCCATTTTTTGTCAAGTGATCGGTAACCACGAAGCAGGTGTGAGATGGCGCATTGTCGTGGTGGAGCTTCCAATTGGCGGAAATTTCTGGTCTCACTCGGTTGACCTGTCGCTTCAATCTTTTTAACACTTCCACGTAGAAGGCACCATTTACTGTCTGTCCTTCGGGCACAAATTCCGAGTGGACAACACCGTTCTTGTCAAAGAAGACAATCAACATTGCTTTCATTCTCGACTTGGACATGCGAGCTTTCTTCTGTCGAGGCGTTTGCGGAGTGTGCCATTCGTTGCTCTGACGTTTTGTCTCGTCGTACTGAAAGAACCAACTTTCATCCCCGGTAATGAGGTTGTCAAAAAAAATGAGGGTCTTCTTCAATGCGTTCCAAAAGATCTTTTGAAACGGCCTCACGGTTTTGCTTTTGAACGTCCGTTAAAACTTTCGGCACGAGTTTGGCGCAAATCTTTCTCGTCCCAAGATCCTCACTCATGATTTTGTGCACAACCATTTTATCCATTCCTAGCTGTTCTGTATGCTACAGGGAAACCCATTCGAAATCTATAAAGCCGAATTCATACAGGGTGTGTACTACCTGTATGCCAAAACAAACTTATTTGCAGTTCATTCTAGCTAACATTTCCAATTTTACCTTCGTTTTAGAAGTTCTATTTCCAAATTAGGGTGGCTTGATAAGTAAAAAAGTAAAAGTAAAGTAAAGTAATCGCCTATTTTTCAGGCGGGGCTTAACGTCCAACTACCAATTAGGTGACAGTGGACGGAGGCGAATAGCAAACATACTTTACTTATAAATACTTATATTCTAGATTTGCTAAGGTGTTAATAAGTGAGAGACAAAACAAAGTAATTTGCTGGATATTTTAGCTTATATTTCTTAAATTTACATCCGTTGTAAAGTTCTATTTCCAAATTAGGGCGATTTGATAAGTATATTCTAGCTTTGCTAAGGTTATAAGCAGTGAGAGACAAAACAACGTCATTTGCTGAATATTCTAGCTAATTTTGCCAATTTCACCTTCGTTTTAGAAGTTCTAATCTCCAATAGAATAGAAATAGAAAAGAAATCTATTATTCTGGGACAATTGTCCCCTACGAATAAATACAGGAACAAATAGAGGCCTTAACAGTTTGGCCTGTGATTAAACAGAAAATAAATAAATAAATAAGTATTTACAAAAAGTGAAAATAAAAATAACAGCAGAAATTCGGAGGAAGCTGAATAGAAAGGAGATAACTGAATAGACGGGATTTAAAGATAGATAGGGTAGGAGCATGGCGGACAGATGATGGCAAGGAGTTCCAGAGAGAGGTAGCGCGAATTAGGAAGGACTTGTCAAAGGATGAGGTACGGTGTGAGGGAATATAGAGATCAGTTGAGCGAGATCTGGTATTAAGGGAATGTACCAAGGATTTGAAAAATATAGGAAGGCCTTTGAGACTAGATGACTGGAAAAAGGAAAGAAGCCAAAAAATATTGGCGGCGATAGACAGGAAAAAGCCACTTTAACTTCAAATTAGGGTGGCTTGATTAGTATATTCTAGCTTTGCTAAGGTTATAAGCAGTGAGATACAAAATAACAATTTGCTCGTTATTCTAGTTTATATTTCCAATTTCACCTTCGTTTTAGAAGTTCTATTTCCAAATTAGGGCGACTTGACAAGTGTATTCTAGCTTTGCTAAGGTTATAAGCAGTGAGAGACAAAATAACCTAATTTGCTGGTTATTCTAACTTATATTTCTTAAATTTACATCCGTTTTAGAATTCTATTTTCAAATAATGGCGACTTGATAAGTATAATATAGCTTTTGCTAAGGTTATAAGCAGAGAAAACATAATTTGCTGGTTATTCTAGCTTATACTCGTATTTCTTAAATTTACTTCTGTTTTAGAATTCTATTTTCAAATAATGGCGACTTGATAAGTATAATATAGCTTTTGCTAAGGTTATAAGCAGAGAAAACATAATTTGCTGGTTATTCTAGCTTATACTCGTATTTCTTAAATTTACTTCTGTTTTAGAATTCTATTTTCAAATAATGGCGACTTGATAAGTATAATATAGCTTTTGCTAAGGTTATAAGCAGAGAAAATATAATTTGCTGGTTATTCTAGCTTATACTCGTATTTCTTAAATTTACATCTGTTTTAGGATTCTATTTTCAAATTATGGCGACTTGATAAGTATAATCTAGCTTTTGCTAAGGTTATAAGCAGAGAAAATATAATTTGCTGGTTATTCTAGCTTATACTCGTATTTCTTAAATTTACATCTGTTTTAGAATTCTATTTTCAAATTATGGCGACTTGATAAGTATAATCTAGCTTTTGCTAAGGTTATAAGCAGAGAAAATATAATTTGCTGGATATTCTAGCTTATACTCGTATTTCTTAAATTTACATCTGTTTTAGAATTCTATTTTCAAATAATGGCGACTTGATAAGTATAATCTAGCTTTTGCTAAGGTTATAAGCAGAGAAAATATAATTTGCTGGTTATTCTAGCTTATACTCGTATTTCTTAAATTTACATCTGTTTTAGAATTCTATTTTCAAATTATGGCGACTTGATAAGTATAATATAGCTTTTGCTAAGGTTATAAGCAGAGAAAATATAATTTGCTGGTTATTCTAGCTTATACTCGTATTTCTTAAATTTACATCTGTTTTAGAATTCTATTTTCAAATTATGGCGACTTGATAAGTATAATCTAGCTTTTGCTAAGGTTATAAGCAGAGAAAATATAATTTGCTGGTTATTCTAGCTTATACTCGTATTTCTTAAATTTACATCTGTTTTAGAATTCTATTTTCAAATAATGGCGACTTGATAAGTATAATATAGCTTTTGCTAAGGTTATAAGCAGAGAAAATATAATTTGCTGGTTATTCTAGCTTATATTTCTTAAATTTACATCTGTTTTAGAGTTCTTTTTCCAAATTAGGGCGATTTAATAAGTATATTATAGTTTTGCTATAAATATCTGTGGTGAGAGTCAAAATAAGCTGATTTGCTGTTCATTCTAGTTTACATTTCTTAATTTATGCTACTGACAAAAAATCTTTTTGGGTACTTCAACAGCTTTCGTATTATCGTGCTATCGTTGGCATCGCAGAAATCATCTCTTTGTTGGAATTCAGAGGGCAAATCATAAAGCAAATACTGCATTTTTAAGGAAATTTCCCAGGACTTCTGGTTTACTTGTTTTACTGGGCATTTTGATTGTGATTCCGAACTTACCATACTCCTGCTACACAGTGTCTGTTTTTGTTTGTTGTTTTTTTTTGTCATAGACTTAGCCAATAATATTGCTCCATTTTCAATTAAGAAGGTGTGAAGGACATCAAAGTTATTTTGCGATAGCAAAAGACTTTAATTCTCCCCATCAGTGCAAGACCATATCTGTCAATTGCAAACTATTGTCCTACTGGACGGTTGTAATTTAATTGTTCCTGTAACCATTAATCCCCCTCTCTGCGGTTCAGCCATGTTGTAAAGTTTGGGAAAAGTCTTTGTAACTCAAAGTTTAAATAATCTCAAAATAATTGTACCGAGAATATGATAGCCATTCACAGTATAGTGCTGACAGAGATTTTTTTATTTATTTATCAACAAAGTTATAATGATCTATCTTCTCTGATGAGTGATTTTAATTTTCATAATTAAAATTTAATGCCATTAAAAAATGAAAAAACTTTTATTGAAACATTTTACAACTGCAAACAACAACAACAGATCAAATCAATTAATTAAGTTCTAATTTTGAACTGTAATATGTATTCAATTAAATTGTAATACAAAATTTTAATTAATGAAATTTATACTGTGCCCTAATAACCCACGGGCAAGAAGCACTCAGTAGCGTACTGCGCAGCTCAATTGAGGAGGAATTCCAGTGCAAAACAGAAGGCGGGCTGCTCTAATTTTTCCATATAGGCAAAACGAATAATGGAATTAAGAAGTACTTGCCACTTACTTTCATATTTAAAGTATCATTTCATAGATAAATTTAAAATTAATCTAAGAGAAACTTAAATTGTGCAACTAAAGTGTAATTACGATATGCTGAAGACAATTCTAACAATTTGTTTAAACTAATAGACATATAACTTTAAGGGAATAACCTCAATAATTCCAATAGAATTTTTCGAAGAAAGTTAAATTTAGAATGGTTCTCGATGAGTGGCATTTGCTAAACTTTACTCTAACGTACCATTCGAAATTTGAGTACTAACTTACTATGTAGGTGTTAAATTGGAAGCAGAATATCTAGGCATTTTTCTTATTTTAATTTTTTGTTTTTTTCTGGGGACTACGTATTTTAAAAGTTTTCTTTTAGGAGGGTTAATGTTAGGCTTTCTTTTTCTTGAAGAAAACAGATTAGTTGAAGTTCTTAAGATATTATCTTCACTTATTTCGTGCATTTGTTTCGTTTTCAAATCACTCTAATATCCAACTATATTATAATTATTGTTATTATTTAGAAAATATTTACTTAGGACATGCGCAGATTACAACTCAAATGACCCTGTGACCCCTAAATTGGAATTACATTCTTGTAATAAGAAACTTGTTTTAAGTCTCCAGTACGCTAGAATAATCTAATTTGTACAATTTTATTTGTCAGAACAACGTCAGCGATTGTATATTATCTTGGAAAAGAGAAGAATTCACAGAAAACGGAAATTACTTGTTTTCCCATACATACATTAAATTAGAATTAAATTGTCTTTTCTTAGACAATATTTAGATCTCTTTGGCAGAAAAGCGAGAACATTTTACTTCAAAAATTAACGTTAAATTCTATTTAAATTAAAACAGTGGAGAGTTTTCTTATTTCCTCTCCTACCACAATACTTCTATACCAATTACTAACCAAGTACGATATCTCGGACTACATCTTGACAAACGACCAACTTGGAACCCTTACATGAGAATCAAACTGAT
Source organism: Rhodnius prolixus (assembly GCF_049639745.1). Classification (NCBI taxonomy): domain Eukaryota; kingdom Metazoa; phylum Arthropoda; class Insecta; order Hemiptera; family Reduviidae; genus Rhodnius; species Rhodnius prolixus. The sequence continues at coordinate 15,040,536 of NW_027411582.1, read as the reverse complement.
TTCAATCTGAGGTACAAAATGTTGAAAAGACTACTCGACAAACGATCAAAACGTTTTAAAAATGGCGACATGTCGATTGATGACAAACCTCGTTCTGGACGTCCATCAACTGCCCGAATCGACGAAAATGTTGAAAAATTCGAGAGCTGGTGTTCACAGACCGTCGACAGACAATTGATCAACTGTCAGAGAGTAATGGGTTATCTTGGAGCTCGGTTCAGCGAATTTTAACGGAAGATTTGGGGATGAAAAGGGTTGCTGCCAAGTTTGTTCCTCGAGTTCTGACTGACAATCAAAAAGAACATCGAGTTGAAACATGTCGTGCTTTGAAACAACAGCTTGTTGATCCAGACTTTCTGTCAAAGGTCATTACTGGTGATGAGTCATGGTGCTATGGTTATGACCCAGAAACAAAGCAACAGTCGAGCCAATGGAAGACGTCATCTTCACCCCGACCAAAAAAATGTCGTCAAGTCAAGTCAAACATCAAAACAATGCTGATTTGTTTTTTTGATGCCAAAGGCGTAGTCCATTCAGAGTTTGTCCCCCCCCCCCCAGGTCAGACCGTCAATCAAACCTTGTATTTGGAAGTTTTGAAAAGATTGCGCAATAGTGTTCGCCAAAAAAGACCCGATTTGTGGCAAACAGGAGACTGGTTCTTCCACCACGACAATGCACCTGCACACACAGCCATCTCTGTTACACAGTTTTTGGCTAAAAATGGCATGGTTCCGCTGCCCCACGCACCTTACTCGCCTGACCTGGCTCCGTGCGACTTTTTCTTATTTCCACGCATGAAAAATGGCATGAAAGGTCACCGATTTGACAACATTGAAGAGGTCAAGAAAAAAACGAAGAAGGAGCTGTCAGCCATTTCTAAAGATGAGTACAAAAAATGTTTCGAGCAGTGGAAGCACCGGTGGGACAAATGTATTAGTTGTAATGGAGAGTATTTTGAAGGGGATAAGGTTGTTCTGTAAAAAATTTGTAAATAAATAGCTTTTAAAAAATAATTCCGGTTTTTTTGGGTACCCCCTCGTATGCGTGCATGTGTATTTGTGCTATCCTTATCATTCATCTCTTTTGCTTGTTGTACTGCATACAGTTGCAAAAAAAAAAAAAAATGTATAAGGAAATATTTGTACTACGAGTATATTGCTACATTCTGACTGCCTCAGATAATAGAGAATTTACAGATATTACGTCTTTATTCTACTTACAATTATTTTAAGAATAAGCTAGTTGCAACCTTCTGCTGTGTATTTATAGAAAGGTAAACTGGATAAACAATTATTTTTTACCATTTAATTTCATTAAATATAATTGATGTATTCCAGGTAACCTCTGGCTCATTTAAAATAACTTAAAAAGTAATTATGTAGTGCAACTACGAACTCTACCTCTCTAACCAATTTAAGTAAGCACTTTAAAAACAGAAACATGCTTCCTTCCTGTGTTTATTATTTTTCTTATAATTACTTGAAAGTGTTTTTTATTTATTTAAAAGGAAATACTAATTAGAATAAGGAAAACTCTAATATCGGCTGAAGCATCCTGCAAACGGGGTCACCCATTTCTTGTACAATTTCTTGCGGTAAATTAAGTCATCTGATGAATTCATATACAGTTGCAGGCATCAAATTTTAAAGTAATAGACTTTTAAAACAACTTTGGACTTGGTTTTCACTTTTTAATTGCCAGAACCAAGAACTGGTATAGCTAAAAATAGTTATTTATTTAACAAGTGTGGAAAGTAGTACTTTTCCTCACGCGAGGCAGGGTTTGCACAGTGCAAATTTCCGAGTGTGAGGAAAATACTTTACACTAGAGTTAAATATTATATTTTTTCTGCAACCATTTATTAACTAATAAAATTAAAAATTTCATTTTTACAGTCTACAAAAAGTAATTTATTTATTATAAACATTTATTGTTATATTACAATTATTTACATTACTTACGTATTTACATTACTTATTACATTTTCTGCATTTATTGATGGAGGAGTGTTTTCTAAACAGGAATCACTAGAATCCATTTTAAATTTCTATAAGGTAACACTAAAACCTTTTTAACTGTTATAATTAAAAATATCTAATTATTTATTAAAGTATTATTTTTATTTCTATATTCCTTTCAATTTTTATTTTATTTTTTAATATTCGTTTTTTAATTATTTAAATAAAATAAATTTAAATAAGCTTATTAGAGTTTTACAGAAAATATTTATGTTAATAACAAAACTTCTTATATCAAGGAAGCACAATAAAGTTTTTCCACTCACTTGTGCGGAAAGTAACACTAATGGGAATTTCCCCCCACTAGTGTGGGAAGTTGGGCATTACACAGCTGATTTTAATTGAGTAATGAGAACTTCCCTACATGGTTGCAGAAAAAGTTTATTTAAATATAATCTGCAATAAAGACAATGCAGTTGGAATCATTTTGATGGCCTTTTTATTTTCAAAGTTATGAATAATTAAAGAAGCTGTATTTAAAAAAAAAAAAAAATATTAAGAAAAATATACATTTTTGAAAGATTTCGATTAATTAACGTTAAAATCACTTAATTTTTTATGTGTTTCGTACAGAATTTAAAAAACAAATAATTTTGGTTACTGAAACGACTAAATTGGGGAATATTTTGCATTTATTGCTATAATTTGAAATTGATTGATAGTAAATTAATTAATTAAATTAATGGCCATTAAAATGATTCCAGAGCAAAGCTACCAAGAGAGAGAGTGACATGTTTGATTTCTTCGCTCTCATCGCGCTCAATTTTTAAAGGTTAAAATGGATATTGCTGCATTTATTGGTGTAGTTTTTTTTAAAGAAACCTCTGGGGGACCAAAAGGATCTTCTACATCACAACCGATTTGTGTTGGATAAGAAATGGGACAGGATTAATGTGGTTAACATTGAAATTCGTCCTTTTCTTGATTAAAATGCCTTCAATACTGATTAGAATGTTATTAAGTGTCGAAATAGTCATTTAAAAATACGATTGAAACTTGCCATGATGCTCCCGAAGTTGTTGGAACAAGTGATGGAATTCATCAAGTTCATGTCTAGTCCTGTTTATATCATGAACACTGCAGCTCCTGCTTCTAAGCTGCTGCAAATACCAAACTTTTCAAGGAAGAATTTTCATATAGAAATAATTCCTCCATCATGTCTCGTCGAAAGGAGAAACGCGACTAAACTCGTCACTATGTGCACGCGACTCTTTACTCGCTGCTCGTCGGTCTCTTTGATCTGAAGCAACTATCATCGCCGCTTTGCTCGCCGCTCCACTATGTTTCCAGCTTTACAGGCCATCAGGTTATACAAGGTCTACTCAAGGCTAGAGTGTAACTGTTTAAAAAATCCTGAAGAAGAATTTGATAGCCAAAATAAGATCTTTCTGGTCTTTGTTCTTCGTAATTCGGGAAAATGAGACGGCAGATTGCTTGATCAAAGGGAGGGTCCTGGAGTCTATAGTGGCTTAATGCCTTGTTAGGGCAGCCTAATGGGTGGGAATAGAGGGGAGGAACTTCTGGCTAGAGGAAGGCAAAAATTACCGCTATTCGCCCAAATAAATGGCGACATCAACAAGGCCGTGATACCATTCCGATGATTACAACCTCACAAAGAGCCATTGTTGCTAAAAAAAACACATGTATCGTGTAAGCTTGGCACATAGGACAACCATGTAGGTTTCGTCAAGAGTAAGATGATGCCTTGCGGTGCTTACTCAGTCTAAGCAAAGAAGATTTGCAGAAGGATAATCCACTCCTTCAAGCTTTGCCCAAGATACTCTCATCAGACTCTTAAGTCTAATTAAATAGACAACACTGGAAGAAATGATTAGACTGGTTGTTACCATAATAGACACAATCTTGTTGCGAACATCAACCACCTTCTAAAATACTACTAACTACAGATATTCTCTGGCTAAGACACCACGCGTAAATCATAATAACACACTTCATTAAATGCAAATTTCATTCTCATCATTAATTTCTGTTTATTTGTGTTTATAATATAATGTTACTTCAATAATCTCTTAGATTACGACTATGATGTAAATGATATAACAATTATCGCGACTGTCTAAATTAACATACAAATACCTTATTTCGCATCATGCCACTTCACATCATCAAACATCATACTTCTCAACCTTTATTCTAACATCGGGTGTTTATTTAGCCAAAGAAATGGGTACTTTGTCAAAAAAAAAAGGCAATCAAACAGAAAATGGTATTAAGAATTCCTGTGATTTCGATACATTTTGTACGAGGGTCGTTTGAAAAGTCCGTGCAAAGTCAGAGAGATAGCACCACTAGCGCGTATCGAGGTTATGTTTAGTTAGTAGCATCTCTTGGAAGATCACACACCAAGTTTCAGCCAGATCGGTCTATTTCTTTGTGTTTGGCATTCGTTTGAATCGAGGAAGTCGTGATTTTCAAAAAATGGACGAAAAAGAATTTCGTGTGTTGATTAAACACTACTTTATGAAAGGCAAAACGCCTCAGGAGACTAAAGAGAAGCTTGATAAACATTATGATGATTCTGCACCTTCGATTAGAACAGTTTATAAGTGGTTTCAAAATTTTCAGAGTGGCCATATGGGCACAAGTGACGCTGAACGTTCTGGACGCCCTGTTGAGGTTACTACTCCAGAAATCGTTGATAAAATCCATGATATGGTGATGGATGACAGAAGAGTGAAGGTGCGTGAGATTGCTAGTGCTGTGGGCATCTCGAATGAACGGGTACATAATATTTTGCATCAACATTTGGACATGACAAAGCTATCCGCAAGATGGGTGCCGCGATTGCTCACGCTTGACCAAAAAAGAAATCGTGTGAAGTGTTGCAAGGACGGTTTGCAGCTGTTCCAGAAAAATCCGCAGGACTTTAAGCGTCGTTTCGTCACTGTGGATGAAACATGGATACACAAATACACTCCTGAGACCAAAGAACAATCTAAACAATGGGTTACCAAGGGGGAATCTGCGCCAAAAAAGGCGAAGACCGTTCCTTCGGCCGGAAAGATTATGGCGACTGTCTTTTGGGATTCGCAAGGAATAATCCTCATCGACTATCTGGAAAAGGGTAAAACTATTACAGGTGCATATTATTCATCGTTATTGGACCGTTTGAAAACCGAGCTGCAAGAAAAACGCCCACGATTGGCCCACAAAAAAGTCCTTTTCCATCACGACAACGCACCAGCTCACACCTCAGCAGTTGTGGTCACAAAATTAATGGAAATAGGGTTCCAACTCGTTTCACATCCCCCCTATTCTCCAGACTTGGCTCCCTCGGACTACTATTTGTTCCCCAATATGAAGAAATGGCTGGCGGGAAAAAGATTTTATTCAAACGAGAAGGTGATTGCAGAAACGAATGGCTATTTTTCAGACTTGGACAAATCCTATTATTCGGAAGGGATCAACAAACTAGAGCAGCGTTGGACGAAGTGTATAAGCCTAAAAGGAGACTATGTTGAAAAATAAAAAAGGTTTACCCCAAAAAATTAAGTAGTTTTTATTTTTGCACGGACTTTTCAAACGACCCTCGTACTTAATAAAATTGAAAAGTAAATTTTTGCATTCAGAAGGTATTAAAACATGACATGAATAAAATTCAACTTACGTTTGACGACATCAAAAAGTGCAGATAGTGCTGCACTCACGCGATCCGTTAACACGAATAAGTTATTACAATGCAGCTCCTGAGAGTATCTAAATATCTAGAATATCTAATTAACCAAAGAAAGACTCTTCGTTTAAGTTTATTGCTGGCATTAAATCTAAAAAATTATCACGATCTATATGTAAATTGTTACAGTAATTTATTACAGTTTTTTTATTACTTCTAGAAATTTTATTGCAATCGCTGATTAAGGCAAGGCTTAGTTATCATTCTAGAGTTGGAACTCATCTAATCTTAAAAGAAGTAAAATGAAATAAAACTATCATTAAAACTGCTAGATTCAATTTCTGGATCTGATTTAATCTTTAATCCCTAGATTTGTAGACATAATCCAATTCCGAAAAGAGATAAACGCTTGATATCAATTACCAAACATTTGATTGGTTTAACAAAATATTAGAGCTCGTGAAAATTGATTTAAAAATGGCCGAATAATTTTTTTTTTTTTTTTCATTTTCAGTGAAACTAACCGAATCTTGATTTTCTCTTGTTTTTTTTCAGAAATTCAGCAAGTAATCTTTTCATTTTTTTTTGTAAAACCAATCAACTTCAGCGTTGCAAGATAATCTTTAAGCAGTTATTAACAGAAAGATAAAGTTAGAGCAAATGAAATGCTTACAAATGATGATCAGAACTTTTTGCTATTAATGCTCTGGGACTTAATTACATACAGTAATTTAGCTGAAAGCACCTGCATTAGGTTAGTTTGCCCCATTTTTTGCTTTCATTTATCGCAATAACAGTGACCATAATAAACTGTTTACACCATTTGCATTTTACCTGAGGCTGAAAACAAAAAAATAAAATGGAGATTAGGTATGAGAGCCTGCGCATTAGTTAATGAACTATCATAATTTCAATTAACAAAATTTTCTTAATAAAAGACATTAAAGTGCATGCCTTATAAATCTAGACCACTGGGGTTATCAAACTCAATTAAAACACGAGCCATTTGGTGCAACAGGAAAGATTCACGCGAGCCATACCATATTTCCAAAGTTGATTAGATAGGTATGATTTATAACATCACAACGAAGAATGTTTTAGAAATCTAGACAAATTGGAAGCCAATTCGGCGTTTTGTTCTTGTATTTTACCTTTCATTTTCCAAATGAAGGCTACCCTTCATATTTATTTTAGCCCTGCCCATAAAAGTAGGTGATAGAGACAGAAATAGTAGAAATCTAGACGAACTGGAACCCAATTCGGTGTTTTCCCCTTGTATTTTACCTTCCATTTTCCAAATGAAGGCTACCCATTGTATTTATTTTAACCCTGGCCACAAAAAGTAGGTGATAAAGACAGAAATAGTAGAAATCTAGACGAACTGGAAGCCAATTCGGTGATTTTCCCTTATATTTTACATTTCATTTTCCAAATCAAGGCGACCCTTTATGTTTATTTTAGCCCTGACCATCAAAGTTGGTGACTGAGGCAGAAAATGTAGAAATCTAGACGAACTGAAGCCAATTTGATGATTTTCCCTTGTATTTTACATTTCATTTTCCAAAAGAAGGCTACCCATTGTGTGTATTTTAAGCCTGGCCATAAAAGTAGGTGACAGAGACAGAAATAGTAGAAATCTAGACGAACTGGAAGCCAATTCGGTGATTTTCCCTTGTATTTTACTTTTAATTTTCCAAAAGAAGGCTACCCATTGTGTGTATTTTAAGCCTGGCCATAAAAGTAGGTGACAGAGACAGAAATAGTAGAAATCTAGACGAACTGAAGCCAATTTGATGATTTTCCCTTGTATTTTACATTTCATTTTCCAAAAGAAGGCTACCCATTGTGTGTATTTTAAGCCTGGCCATAAAAGTAGGTGACAGAGACAGAAATAGTAGACATCTAGACGAACTGGAAGCCAATTCGGTGTATTTCCCTTGTATTCTACCCTTCATTTTCCAAATTAAGGCTACCTTTACTTGTATTTTAGCCCTGGCCGTAAAAGTAGGTGACAGAGACAGAAAAAGTAGAAATCTAGACATGGGTTGTTAAACTCATTTAAAAGGCAAGCAATTAGGTGCAACAGACAAGATTTCACGCAAGCCTCATTAAATTTACAAATTTGATTTGATAGGTTTGATCCACAACATCTCAACCCAGAAAACTCTTCCTTAAGATTTCCGCTAGTGGGATCCGTTTACATCAGAGTTCTAAACAACGCTGGAAGTAGTCGGCGTGTTTAGACAGGAACGCAGGTCTTCAGGTGAGGCACTCGGCCACGTGTATACTGGTCTTCAGTAGCTAGAGGATTAACGAGGGAATTCTGTGTGTACGATATCGCCTGGATCTCCGCTAAGCGCTATTTTCTTCATAACAATTTTATATATTTTCACTTTATTTTAGTATATCGTGGGCCTTAAAAATATACCTCTCGGGCTTACAATTTGGCACCCCTGATCTAGACGGTGAGGATTCAAGTTATGGCTAATATTTAGGACAGATTTCCAACTATTGGTAGGCCCTGATCATGAAGACATTGCAGCTAAAGAAGCTTATCTTTCTGATTCCTAACCTAAAGCCCAGTTTACCTCAGTTTACGATGTTTAGGGTACTATTGTACTTAGGTAGTCGTTCTTACGACAAGAAATTAGCAATTTGAAAAGCCGGCCAAGAAGGAAGCCATTTCCTCTTCTTACAGACACTGTCTTCAAAGTGGCTCTGGATTTATTTAACCATCTCTTTGAAAAATAAAGGCTCATTGTGAAAACCACTTTTAAGTCTAGTCAAACCCTCGCCTTTTATTATGGGTTTTGCTTTACCAATTTTACTTTTTTTACTAATAACTCCTGGATGGATAAATGAAAAGAAAGAAGTCCATACTTTGCAGGAAGTAGGCGAATACACAGTAATTACTAACCTCAATGATATCCTGGAAGAATTTTTGCAACGCTAGCTGCAGGATGGGTATATGTTTACACTTGGAAAGTATCCAGATAAAGTAATCTGCCAGAGAACGCTCTACGATGGTAATTTATTAAAGAACAGTAATACAGAACACTAATTAGGCCAGTCAAAAGAGTGTAAAAGGATTCCAGCATCCTCGGTAAGAAAAAACGACTGCGGTATATGTGACCCAATAAACCGGATCTGACTGCAGAAACATTTGAACAATGAACTAAATAAAGATGTATATTTTATATAAATAATTAAACCGAATTATCAAAGTGGATTATTTAGTTAAAAAAGAATTAATTACGTCTGTTATCAGGTCTGATAAAGTTACCAACTTTTATTTCTTCTAACTAAAGGTGCACAATAGTTAGTTCTTTGTTAATCCATAAAGTTAGAAGATTTTTTTTTGTTCTAGGGAACATTTCCACTACACTAACTGGATTATCTCCAGAACAAAACGGAATTATTCAATTTCAGTTTTTTTTCTTTTCAATTTTCCGTTCTGGCAGCAATCAAATTAAATACCAATGCTACAGTAATTTCTTTTAACAAATTACTATTTTTAAAACTAGTTTTGAACAAAAGGGAGTTGCTTTTATTCAGTTTTCGCTAGCGATATTGCTAATTTTGGATTCGCAATAAATTATTTAAAAGCGGTGCTGCCATCTGAAGATATAAACGAGAACCAAAGATGTTATTGTTTAATTTGTCGATTTCAAAAAGTGTACTTTTGTTTTACGGCACAAATATTTAGGATTTCATTACTGTGATCAATTAAAATGCAGTCCAACCGTTTCTAACCATTTCTCCGACGCCCATAGCTGTTTCGTCCGTCTTCTGGCAGGAATGTCACACATTTTAAGTGTGAAGACTTCAGAAGTTACTTAATTGGAGGGGTTGAAAATGTACCCTTAAACGGAACGGTAACAGTTTACAGGATGCAGAAGTAATTATGTTATACTTAAATTAATAAATAAGTTTTGTCCCAAACTACTCTTTGCTCGAATACTCCTCGAAGACTGAAGTTCGCCTTGCATGATCGTGAAGGGCAGCCTTCGAATTCCGTTCATCGGTATCCTTAGTAAGTCGACCATCATGATGTTCTTCGTTGGATGGCCTTCATTCAAATCTTTCAATATACGAGGGTCGTTTGAAAAGTCCGTGCAAAAATAAAAACTACTTAATTTTTTGGGGTAAACCTTTTTTATTTTTCAACATAGTCTCCTTTTAGGCTTATACACTTCGTCCAACGCTGCTCTAGTTTGTTGATCCCTTCCGAATAATAGGATTTGTCCAAGTCTGAAAAATAGCCATTCGTTTCTGCAATCACCTCCTCGTTTGAATAAAATCTTTTTCCTACCAGCCATTTCTTCATATTGGGTACACAAATAGTAGTCCGAGGGAGCCAAGTCTGGAAAATAGCGGGGGATGTGAAACGAGTTGGAACCCTATTTCCATTAATTTTGTGACCACAACTGCTGAGGTGTGAGCTGGTGCGTTGTCGTGATGGAAAAGGACTTTTTTGTGGGCCAATAGTGGGCGTTTTTCTTGCAGCTCGGTTTTCAAACGGTCCAATAACGATGAATAAGATGCACCTGTAATAGTTTTACCCTTTTCCAGATAGTCGATGAGGATTATTCCTTGCGAATCCCAAAAGACAGTCGCCATAATCTTTCCGGCCGAAGGAACGGTCTTCGCCTTTTTTGGCGCAGATTCCCCCTTGGTAACCCATTGTTTAGATTGTTCTTTGGTCTCAGGAGTGTAGTGATGTATCCATGTTTCATCCACAGTGACGAAACGACGCTTAAAGTCCTGCGGATTCTTCTGGAACAGCTGCAAACCGTCCTTGCAACACTTCACACGATTTCGTTTTTGGTCAAGCGTGAGCAATCGCGGCACCCATCTTGCGGATAGCTTTGTCAAGTCCAAATGTTGATGCAAAATATTATGTACCCGTTCATTCGAGATGCCCACAGCACTAGCAATCTCACGCACCTTCACTCTTCTGTCATCCATCACCATATCATGGATTTTATCAATGATTTCTGGAGTAGTAACCTCAACAGGGCGTCCAGAACGTTTAGCGTCACTTGTGCCCATATGGCCACTCCGAAAATTTTGAAACCACTTATAAACTGTTCTAATCGAAGGTGCAGAGTCGTATTTTGTTTACATATTGTACGTCATTACATCTTGTTACCAATAGCCAGTTGTAAATTAAATAAATAGAGTAAAAAATAATATAAGTTTGCCTTTATATAAATTCTCTTTAGCTGAATTGTGTTACAAGATTTCAAAGGGTTGCCATTCCCCGTTATCATCAAGCAGCAGTCCGAACCTTTTCTTTAATCATCAGCCTAAGTTCTTAAGTTGCCTTTTTATCATCATACAGTCCTACTTAATTCGCCTTTTAAAATCATCACGTACCTTCAAACCAGCAAATGAAGTGGTAGAACAAGCTATTTTACCTTACCAAAGGAACAAATGGTTAAAACCACGCAAGGACAAGTAACCCTATTTTTTTTTGAAAAGGACCACAATTTCTTGTCATCAAATACTGGACACTGTCAAATAATACTTTTTACCTTGGTATCTCTCTGCTTTAAAGGTTTACCTCCTCAAACAAACTAAAGCTATTTCTGATATTTATGTAACTTGTAGATAATACTTGAGTTAAAATTATACTTTTTCATTTTATATACCATTTCCATGATATAACTTAAACTTTTATCAGCGTTTTGTCTGCGTCAAATTCGTTCTTGATGATACAAATTGTAATCTACTATTTCAGTGATAAGTTAATAGCTCATCGCTTACTAATAAGTGATAAGAAGTTATTAGGGTAACTAATATTAATTTAAACGTAGAAAAGTTATGTTGTAACACCTTAAAGAGACCATATCACAATATAATAATAATTATTATTTATTTGTAGCGAAACCCATCTACACCTAAATCCCCTTTGGGCCAATATAGGTATGTACCTAAAAAAATAAAACAACAGCAACCGACCTAGAATGAAAATACAGCATGTGATTGATTGATAAAGAACTATTTTTCAATTAAGCTGTAAGGGTCAATGTTTTTGTTCAAAAATCCATCACCTAAAGTTCAGCTTTAGTAATATTTACCAAACGAAATGAAAAATAATTTCGACAGGTTATCAATTATCTCAGAAAGAATTGGACCGTTTTGTTTTTTTATAGGACCGCTTCTATAAAACAAATCTCTTATTTATCTACTAGATCAGAGGTCTTCAACCTTTTTTTTACACTTTTAGGAACCCTTCGTGCTCATGGTCTTTCTTGAAGGAACCTCATATTTATGTACCAGACAACATAGTTTATCAAAGCTTTTTTTCTACTCAAATTCCTCTAAATTATTTTCGTACCTTTATTTAATCTTAATACAAACATCTTAATAAGACAATTGTATAGTGGAGGTAGCGAATTAGGGGTCTTCAACCTTTCTACACTTTTAGGAACCCTTCGTGCTCATGGTCTTTCTTGAAGGAACCTCATATTTAAGTACCAGACAACATAGTTTATCAAAGCTTTTTTTCTACTCAAATTCCTCTAAATTATTCTCGTACCTTTATTTAATCTTAATACAAACATCTTAATAAGACAATAGTATAGTGGAGGTAGCGAATCAGGTTTTATTTTATTTATTTTCTAGAATACATTTTATGAATAAATAACTTTTAAATTTTATAATAATTAACGTATCTTGATTGGTGCATTTGAAGAAGCACGTGACTTTTACGGAATTTAAAGATTTTATTTAATCCATAAAATATTTATTTATATTTACTCTTTACAATCAACTGCCTTTTTATATCCAATTTATATTAATATTGTAATTTTTACTTAAATATTATATTAATCTAATACTTTAATAAGACAGTCCACTACCCCTGGTTCCTACTTGAAAAATTCCTTGTATAGATGATTTCCATGTTACGTGCGTTTTGGCTGAGCAAATAGTGATCACTTAAGGGAACCCCTGTCAATGTTCCAGAGAACTCTAAGGTTGTAGACCCCCCCCCGATCTAGAATTTAGATTAAGATTTATAGAAATGCCACTGCCTTTGCAATAATTTGTTAATCTCAAGTTGAAAAATACCTCTTTTACACTCTCCAGTCCTCTGTCTCTCTCTCAAAACATTCATTTCTGAACATTGATTAGTGGTTATAAACCAATTTTGGATGAATTAATTAATCTTCCGTTTTCAATTCGTCAATTACTGCTAGAGGAAATAATTTCAAATTAGTTTATCCCGTAGATTTTACTACCACAAAATGGCTAAGAAGAAGCCCAATGTTTCCTTAATTTGATTTTGAGCTCAGAAAAGAGGGTAGGCAGAATTTATAATTTTTGTCAATACACCAATCTGTTCGGCTTCCAAAATTTTAAGATACTAAGTTAGTACTAAAGGCTGAGTGTAAGGAGGTAAATTTAGGCTTTCATATAAGTTTTTGAAACTGTGTTCTGTTCACGGAAAGACAAGAAACGAACGGCTCCCAATTTCTTACTATTCCTTTTTAAATTTAGAATGATGCAATTGTTTTTTTTTGTTGGTAACAAGATACGGTTTGCTGGGCCATCTCCAAGATGACGATATTGTTTAGGCGGTGGAGAATGAAGGCTAAAAAGGGCAGAGATGTTTAATAACTTTACAATGTTCTTTCAATCTCTAAGTAGATCTTCAACAAGACAGGGTAATCATATGTAGGCAGGGCCGGATTTAGATGAAAAGAGGCCCTAGGCTATTCCACTTATGAGGCCCTTTCGCCTCCCATTTTTAAGTTTGTAAATTACATGCGAGATAATAAAATACATCACTACTGTTATATAAATATATCAATATGTTAAATGAAACATGTTGCTATTCGTACTGTTTTTTTTTATTTTTAATGATTCAAGGCGCGTCAACGTCCAAGTTTATTGGCGCCCGGAGCTTTTTTCAGTACACTGCCGGTCTCCGGACATTGTTCTCTCGTTACAGACAACACTGTCCATCACCGGGACAGTGAGCTGTAAGAAGCTCCTAGGAAGAGAAAATCTAAGGATCAGCAGCTGGATTCGAACACGGGACCTCCGCGTGGGAGTCCAGTACGCTAACCGCATGGCTAATCCCTTCCATTTTGTTATTAATACTGTTTTTATGAATAGTGTAATTTTAATTTTGCTAACAATTTGAATGTAGGCCCCTCTTGATCTTGAGGCCCTAGGCTAAAGCCTAGTTAGCCTATAGGAAAATCCGGCCCTGTAAGTAGGAACTTCAAAAGTTAGTGAAAATCAAATTTCTTTCTAAACTGAAGAGAAATATGTACATTTAAGTACCATAGATAAATGATAAATTCAATTTTGCGAGACTTGCTAAATTTATAATGAAAATAACTGCTTATTTCAGATACTTGCTTGAGCAAACCATCTATTATGCACCACTCTGGTCTATTTCCTAGCCAGAGAATGGCTAAAATTTCTACCGCTGCTGGGGCCACAATAAAAGCTGAATTCATATTTAATTTCAAGTTGAGCATTTTGTTCTCTTTTTTATTTTTTTAATTTAATAAAAAATAATATTTGAAATTTTAATTATTCCATGTAACCAATGACTTCTCTTAAATAAAAAATAAAGGAGAAAAATTTAGGCCAACAATATTTCTGCTTTAGTTAATTAAAAAACTAATTGTGCAAAATTTACTTATTACTTTTAGGAGAGATTGGATTTTATTGTTGATGTTCAGGGGCGGCTTAACCTATAGTGTAGGGTGTGCAATGCACACGGGCGCCGCGGCGCTCCCTGAGACAGCTAAGAGCATCGTCTTGGACCATCATGATACAACAATGATATGACAGAAGCGGCCAGCCAGCGCGGTGGCGGCAGTTATCAAACGCGAGCGCCCTATGGGCGGCTTCTTTTTCGAACATTTTGTTTCAACTCGAAATAAACCTTATTTCACGTATTTAAAGTTTAGAAGCGGCCAGACAGCGCGGCGGTGTCAAACGCGAGCGGCTCATTTTTCGAACATTTTGTTCAACTTAAAATCAACCTTATTTCACGTAATTAAAGTTTATACTCGCGTAAGGCGGCATTGCTATCAAAAGCACGTGCCGACGCCCGCCGGCACGCGTTTGATCAACAAGCCGACAATCATTGCGAATTCGGCTTTATTACAATGCAATAATGTTAAAAATTTCAATAGCAATTGACACACGTGGCATATTTTCAAAATAATCTTTTGTAAGTCGGCTTTTCTTTTGGTCTAATTGATATAAAAGGATTAGGTGATTAGCTTCAGCTATCACAATAATTGCGACTTTCACCCAGTCAAGATCTCAGAAGAAAGGCCGTAACTAATACCATACTGTAAGCTATGTATACCTACTTAAAAAATAGCTTGTTGGAATATGAAAAAACTTTCTTGTTACGACGGCAAAGTTAATAGTTATAGCCGCGGGGGGGGGGTCAGGTCTAGGGGCGCCAGGGTTTCATTGCACACGGGCGCTACACGAGCTAGAGCCGCCTCTGTTGATGTTGTAAGTTCTGTCGTATTTTTTGGGGGTTTTTTAGTTGTTGTAAATTAGTTTTCTGTACAGTAAAAGCTCCTTATTCGCGCTTCCTTCATTCGCGTTTTCACTATTCGCGGATTAAAAAAATGCGACCCAATTCCTATATTCGCGGATATTCGCGGAAGTACACTATGATAATAAAAGGATTCCAATAGGTATCCAACCCAATATCCTTTGTAAATGCCGTCAAATGGACTAATAAAAAAAGTAAAATAGATCTTAGTATTACAACTTTGCCTAAAGTATGTTGTTAAATGATATCGCCGAGGACTTTGACATAAGCCGCCTTCGCCGCGATCGGTGTTTTGGAGAATGTAAACGCACAGAATGAAAGCAATTGTTCGTGATCCAGCAATAGAAAAAAAATGGAAGTGGCGTTGTCATTATGGATCGAAGACCGCATCCAAAAAAGGGTGCCCCTGAGTGGTCCAATGGTCCGGGAGAAGGCAAAGTATCTTTACGCTCATTTTAAAGAACCTGATGGTAGTTGTAGTGGCAAGTTCAAACTTTGACTGCAAACAAAAGCTTTTAAAAACTGCCAAACAAGAGAAAATTACAAAATTCTTCAAACCATTGCCTAAGCCTTAAGATAATTAATCAAAATGTTCAAAAACTTCAATTAAATTGATATTTTTATATATTAGTTTTTTTTTATTTTGTCAGCTAGGAACGTATCCCCTATAATCACATATAAATTACCATTCCGTATTCACGGTTTCTGTATTCGCGGCATATTTATGGAACATATACCCCGCGAATAAAGAGCTTTTACTGTATTTAGATGACGCTACTGTCCATTTTCTATAGGCTACCTAGGCAGGCAATTTGTTTGTTGATACGGAGATACGCAGTACTTTGTTTAAAAATAGTTTATCTATACAAAGGCAAGCGTAGGTCAATAAAGGTATTTGTTCGTGTATTTTTTAAGGGCAGTAAAGTCTGCAGCATTATTACATTAGTGATTGTAGTTAATTAGGTGGTACAGATGTCAGGAGTTTAGAAGCCTTGTGTCAAGGTTTAAAGCCATATTTTTTAAGTTTTATTGTTAATTTTCAAAGTTTTAGTTTGTTGAATATAATGAAGGGTAAAACCTTTTGGGCCAGATCTTCTGTGAAACCATTGAAACGAGTCTTCCAGCTTGTTTTGCTAGAAGTTTTGTGTGTTATCAATTGCTTTGGAGAGAAGGTGATATCTTGAAAACCGTCTCCTTTAATAGATTGTCATCTAATTATCTAATTAGTACTTAACTAACAGATAATTATCTTATTTTAACAGAAATTTCTGCATTCAAAATAAGTTACTAGTTGTGCTTGGGTTCTATTTATCAAATGTAAACATAACATGGCATTTGACCTTTCACAAATTATTAATTTTCAACAAATTACAAAAAAGAAAACCATTTCTACACTGAAGCGAAGTCCGCTCTGTTTTGTTAGGCCTATCATGAAATCAGCACTGATTTTACATCAGAACTGTATCAGTCCATGAACAGACAAGACAGAAGACACACCAAACCTTTAATGATGTAAAATATTACATTGTCAATTAGCCCTGAAGATGACCTAGTCCCTAGGTCGAAAGCTCGGCATAATAAAAATATATCATGACTGAAACTGGCAGTTATTTTTTCAACCTATTAAATTTCTGACTAAAGTTAAGTTTAGTATTTCTGTTTAATGTCGAAGATTTGTTCAATGATTGTTACCTATTTCAGATATCTTTTCTTGTATTAATATCTTTATAATATCTTGTGTTTGTTTAATTCAGTAAGAATTTAGCTTTTGTTTTCTTGATTTATCTATAGAGGAAGTGGTGGTAATGTGGAACCCATCTTTGTTTTTGACTTACAATGCTATGAATTCCAAAAAATTGTATTGCTTTCTCTGGTAATTATTAGCTTTATATATTAGTCTTGCACTATTGTCTTCAAATTTACTCTCCTCCAACCACCAGATGAGCAACCTTCAATTTTATGGAAAAAGTGATAGTGGTGCCTCTGATTTGAGGTGCTGGTAATATGGAACACTTTAGTGTTTGCTTCTAAAGTTTGCAATATGGAACCCCATGAAATTTTTCTACTGCGAGTGTACTGCGGGTGATTTTTCAACTTGGTCTCACACGAATGATCCTTTTACGAAGTTTTTCAAGAACCTCTCGGTAAAAGTGTTGATTGACCGTTTGACCTTGAGATAGAAACTCTTTGTGGACGAAACTTCGAAAAAAGGGTCATTCTCGTATGAGACTAAACATCAAGAACAAGTGGGTGTTGCATCACCGATAATGCTCTTTGTCACACAGCAATTTCAATAAACCAGAGTTTTTGGCCAGTAGAAACATTCCTGTGACTCCTCAGCCATCCTTATTCGCCTGACTTGAGAGTCCTTATGACTTTTTTCTCTTCCCGAAGTTGAAAAATCACCTCAAGGGAACTCATTTTGGGACAGTCGAAAACATTCAAACGGCTGTAACTGACCAGCTGAAGGCTATTCCAGTATCGGAGTTCGAGCACTGCTATGAGGAGTGGAAGAAACGTCTCCAGCGCCGTGTGGCTTCAGAAGGAAGTTATTTTGAAGGTGACAATATAGAATTGTAATTCTTTTTGAATAAAAATATTTTTAAAAAATCAGTCTCATTACTTAATTTACAGACCTCGTATATAATGTAGAACAGGGTTCCATATTACCAGCACCCATGGAGTTCCATATTGCAAGCATCGCTATCTTGGATTTGATATGTCACCAAAAAAAAATTGGGAGACATAAGAACAGATTCACAAATGAAAATCGCTGCAATATTTCCCTTTTGAACCACTATATAGTGCGGATAACTACCACTATTTTTATAACTAAACTAAAATAACAGTTTGAACTTGCCTTCTTAAAGTTTTCAAGAATCGATAGAAACAAAATTGAAAATTTCAAAATGAACATACAGCAGCAATTGAACCAACCACCTGCTTTGCACACTAGTGCTATCTAGCGACAGTTTGAGCCGGATACTAATTAACACAAGATCACTTACCGCCAAAATATTATAGGGTACCACTTCCTCTACTATTATGTTTTAACCAAAGTGTAACCAGGACAACTTTTTGTTTAAAGTACAGTGTACTTATAAAACATTAAATAAATAATATTTTTTATTTAAGTAAACACATTTTAAAAGCTTTCCATAAAGAAAAAAGAAGGTAAGTAGTTTTTATTACGTACAAAAAACATATTTAGTTCTGTTTAATTGAGTTTGTTTTTAACTTAAGAAATGTTAAATTGCTTAATAAATGAGGAATGTTATTTAATAGAAGATTTCACATCGGCTGACAGCAAATTTTCATTGGACCTTGTCAAGAATTAAGGTGATTGGAAAATTATATTTAATATAAATGAAATAGAAGCTGAGTGCTACCAGTAAAAGCGTCTAATAACCATCTAATACGCTTTTCCCTTTTTGGGCGAAAACTTTCAAGGGTCTTAACTATTGGAACACCCTTTTAACAAAATTTCCTGTTTAAATGGTGGTGGTTCAAAGGGATTGAATTTCATGCGCCACACCTCTTGGCATCTGATACATCTTATTACTTAAACTTTAAAGTCAATTTAACCAATCAATGGATTAGATGGTAACTTTGGGCAGAAATTAATTGAATTAAATATACATATTCAACTTGATGAGGCGATTTTTTTGGTCGTGTAACGATGTTCGTTGAAAGCACATAATAAGTGTAAACAAAAAGTTTCATGCTGAGTAATTTAATCATGTTAATCGCATAACATTAACTATGTTATCAATTTTCTTCAGACAGGAATTAAAGAGGTTACGAAAACCAAATACTTTGGAAAATGTATAATACATTCTACACATTTATCTTATATTTATGTATCTGACATATGGTGTATTTATCTTAGGAAATTACCAAAAAGGGAAGCCTTTATGTTGGCCAAGTTATTCTTAAAATTTATAACATTTTATCTTTATTATTATGTGATATTTTTGATAAGTTAGTTTTACCAGCCATTTTTAACCTTTTACTATAATTTTTTCTTAACAGTTTTACTGAGTTATCTTTACTACGCGGCGCAAGTCTTCAATCTTTTATTTGCAAAACTGCTAAAAGGTTTCGAAAGAGGCAAAAAAAAAAGGTTTTTAAGGCACTTCTTCTTTGTTGATAGCATTGTATAGACTTGCTAGCTTCTGAATCACAGTCAGGAGGTCGTTCTTTCTATATTATTATGAACCACAATCGACGTATAATGTTTTGGGTATTCTATTAAATTCTGACGCGTATATGTGCATATATCAACTTTAAAATGTGTGTTTTTTTTTTTTAAATCTTCTTTAAAATACCTCTTTAAATTTGCTATCATATAGAGGCAATCCAAAAAACCTAATGATAACAAAATCGGGGGGATACAGTTTGGCGTTATAGTTTCGAATCTATCGTCTACATCCAAAATTGAATTAAACTACTGGATAGCTAAAGGATCAAAGAATTCATTACGATAAGAGAGGACAGTGACGCATCGCGCGCGGTGGAGGGGGATCGTTTTGCTTCGACCTATTTGGTCATACGACCATCGAAGTATGGGGATCTACTAAGCGTTCTAACTCCACTACGCCTCCCAGACATTACAGTCCAAAAATACTTCGAAAACTTCTTAACGCTCCCATTCTATGTATCTAACCTCACTATCCGTAATGACCTCAAAATCTCCTTTCATTACAGATCTTGCTAACACTCGTTTCTTCAAATTTCATTCCTCTACAGCAGCTCATCCTAACCCTCTCATAGAACACATGTCTTCCTCCACATTACGCCAGGTAATCCTCTAAGGAGATTGAAGAGAAGATGGCCTCGTGATCTACTCTTATCGTGAGAGCAGTATAGCAAAGCACTTCTTTACTGGAGTGGCACCACTGGGTGCCTTCTCCACTCATGATTTTCTTCTATTTCTTTTTTCTTTTACCATATTTGCTTGTTGCAACAACTGTTGCAGTGGTAAATTACAATAAAAAATTTAAAAAAATAAAAAATAAAATAGTATTCTTGAAATAAAAAAGTAAATAATAGTTATTTATTTAACAAGTGTGGAAAGTAGTACTTTTCCTCACGCGAGGCAGGGTTTGCACGCACGAGCGAGCGAAACGATGCGAGTGCAAGTGCAAATTGTCGAGTGTGAGGAAAATACTTTACACTAGAGTTAAATAATATATTTTTTCTGCAACCATTAGATTTATTAACTAAAAAAATTAAAAATTTCATCTTTACAGTCTACAAAAAGTAATTTATTTATTATAAACATTTATTGTTATATTACAATTATTTACATTACTTACGTATTTACATTACTTATTACATTTTCTGCTGTTTCTTTTATTGATGGAGGAGTGTTTTCTAAACAGGAATCACTAGAATCCATTTTAAATTTCTATAAGGTAACACTATAACCTTTTTAACTGTTATAATTAAAAATATCTAATTATTTATTAAAGTATTATTTTTATTTCTATATTCCTTTCAACTTTTATTTTATTTTTTAATATTCGTTTTTTAATTATTTAGTTACGTTAAATAAGCTTATTAAAGTTTTACAGAAAATATTTATGTTAATAACAAAACTTCTTATATCAAGGAAGCACAATAAAGTTTTTCCACACACTAGTGCGGAAAGTGACACTAATGGGAATTTTTCCCCACTAGTGTGGGAAGTTGGGCATTACACAGCTGATTTTAATTGAGTAATGAGAACTTCCCAACATGGTTGCAGAAAAAAGTATTTTTATACTTCTATGTAATTGATACTTCATGTAAAACAATTACAACAAATAACTTAATTATTTTAAATCATATGATACGGCCAGGAAACCAAAAACTGTATATATACAAAACAATTAAAATGAAATCAATCTATTTCCACTTTCTTTGAAACATCTGCTAAAGGAACACAGAGAAATTGCCAAACTCGGGAATGGAAAGACTCAATTAATGCATTACGTGATTGTTCCCAATTTAGATGTCAGTAAGCAACATTTATTTATGTCCATTGCTTAATTGGTATGTTTTTCCATGTTTTTGTTTTGATTTGATTTCGGAAAATCATTATTTTTGCTGACATGGCAGTGGATTTCCTAAAAAGTCTTTTTTCTGAAAAGGTTTTTTAAAAAGAAATTTTAAAACCTGGTTCAAAAGACTTTTCTATCTCACTTATTCTTCTTACTCTTCTCTATAGATTAGTTTGCGATATGCGATCTCAGTTCATCAGAGACCAGAGAAGGTTAAAACCATGATGCTTATAAAAAGGTTAGGATTCTCGTCCAGAACTACAAACAGTTGGCAGAATAAATCCTTTTTTTGGATTTTCAAATTTCTATTAAATGGTATTTTCAAGCTCTTTGGAAACTCTAGGGTTCCATGGATCGTGGATAGGGGTTCCGCAAGTGATCACTATTTGCTCAGCCAAAATGCACATAAAATGGAAATCATATCTATTAAAACTGTCCGGCACGAAAAAGCGTAACGTTGAAAAACACCCAACTTTGACAATTTTTTTCTCTTTTTCTATAAAAGATAAAATTCCCAAATTTTCTTTAAATTATTGGGCAAACCCTCCTTTATGACTGTAATAGTTTTGCAACAACATAGATTAAATAGATTTCGAGAAAAAAGTTGCCGAAAATGAGCAAAAACGGCATTTTCAAAAATGTTCTTGTTCTTCTTGTTACCTTTTTTGTAAACAACGTAGCGCCTAAACGCGCGAACCGATTTTCATGAATGAGGTGTCATTCGATTCGGAATTTTATGTAGATGTGCCTTTTGGGGGTCTCGATTCTGTACATTGAATGGGAGAGGAGTTAGCCCCCTTTATATAAGGCCCCCTCCAAAATTATTATTACTAATTACTCTGTAAATCTTGGTCCGATTTTGATAAAATTTGGTAGAATGATAGGGTTAGGGCTTCCCTACGTAACAATAAAGCGACGATCTGCTCTTACACTTGTTAAGGGGAAGTATAGCAATCGTTTCAAATTATCGACACGTGAATGAAGTGTCATTCGAATCGAAATTTTGTACAGATGTGCACTTTAAAAGTCTCGACGCTGTGCCTCATAAGGAGGGGAGTTTGCCCCACCCAAGTAAGGCCCTTTCTAAAACTATTATTACCAATATTTCTATAACGCTTAGTCCGATTTTGATAAAATTCAGCTCGAATAAGTGGTTAAAGCTCCTCTACGTGGCTGTGAAGTGCTATCATGCTCTTGCACCTACTAAGTAGAAGTACTGCAATCGTTTAAATTATCAATGAGTGAACCGATTTACATTAAAATTGAATTGTCGTTCGATTCAAAATCTTTGCCTCTTTGCCTTTTAGGGAGAAGTACTGTAATCGCAGTTTATTTTTCTTACTTCTCTTAAAAGGAAGTACTGAAATCGCAGTTTAATTTTGCTTTTTACGTACTAATACCTTCCTATTTTATTCAAAACGCTTTCTCAAAAAAAAAATTATTGAGGATGGCAACTATAATCATTCTTTATAAAGATCTCTCCAATGGTAGTTATGGTTCCGACTTAACACCTTATCAGGTTATAATGATAGAATTGCTTATTCCAAATTGTAAAGCAGATATGTAACTTTGCAAAATAGACAAAAAGGAAATCTATCCAAAAGGTACAAAAATCTCTTTAACAAAAACTTACAGTTTAAAATGTTAAGTATAAAGGTTGGTTAAACGCCAAAAGGTACACAAATCAGCTAGTACCCAACATTTCATTCATGCTTAGTTGATATAATTTAAGTAATTTTGCTGCATTAACTTTTCCTTCACATTTTTTAGAATTTATTAGATGTCACAGACCCTTATGCTGGCCAGTTCATTCATAATATTATTTTGTTATGTATATTATATTATGTAAATGTATATTATATCTTCGTTTGTAAATAGGTACTTTATTTTAATTCTATTCCAAATTATTCTACGGATTTATCTTTAATGTGCCCTTTATTCTGAAGTTGTACATATACATGCATGTTAAAGTAGAAAAATACCAAGTTAGAGTCGGCTACTGTTTAAATTTGAATCACGGATTTAAAAGAATATTTCAGTCTTGAATTCATCTTACCGAAATATTCGTGAGCACAATTACACACAGTTAATAACAAGTACATTATTCAACAACAATTATTCATTTCTCAATTGTAATTTAATTTAGTCCCCCTAATTTTACTTATAGCAAAATACTGGAATAATTTAGCTGTCCTATAAATATGCATTATTTTATTTTATATTACATGTAAATGAAGAAAACTATATTATTTGCGATAAAGCCAGATAATTATTACCTATTATTATAAACGTTTGACTACTACATAAAATAACAATTACTTTAATCGAAGAATGAACTTAAACCGACGATTTTTATTTAAAATAAAAGAAACAATAAATAAAATAAACAAAATCATTGATGTATGTTGATATGAGCATTTTTTAAAAAAAGTTTTTGAATTTTTTAGCCTCATATTTTTTTTTTATTTTTTATAACGTTTTCTTTTTAACCTGTAATTAACAGTTTCATTATTATAAATAACTAGATATTACAGTCAATCTACAGTGCTACTTGAACAAATATTTTGTAGATGAAAATGGCCAGCATAAGGGTCTGCGACATCTAATAAATTCTAAAAAATGTGAAGGAAAAGTTAATGCAGCAAAATTACTTAAATTATATCAACTAAGCATGAATGAAATGTTGGGTACTTGCTGATTTGTGTACATTTTTGACGTTTAACCAACCCTTATACTTAACATTTTAAACTGTAAGTTTTTGTTAAGGAGTACAAGGTATTTTTCATGTAGAAACCAGAGGTAGTAGATTGTCTTATTAAAATATTGTATTAATATAATATTTAAGTGAAAATTACTGTATTCATATAAATTGGTTATAAAAAGCAGTTGATTGTAAAAAAAATATGGAACATATCGTATATCGTATATCCTTGGAACGGCTGCATAAAAAGACAAGCTAATTTGCAAAAGTCTTCCAACCAAGACAACTGCGGGAGAAAATGTTTAATCTGATAGATTCATATTACAAAAAGCAAGATATATCTTGGGGATTTATGTCATCAAGTATGTACTGAAGGCGCCAAGGCACTTCAGTAAATTGATTTCAACAATTATTCCTGATGTAAAAAATGCTTGGCGATAGAAAACAAGGCACACCCAAGACATTGAAGGAATTTTCTATTTATTAATTTGTTATAATTTAAAATATTGTTCCTTTTGTTAATTATTCATAAAATGTATTCTAGAAAATAAATAAACTAAAACCTGATTCGCTACCTCCACTATACAATTGTCTTATTAAGATGTTTGTATTAAGATTAAATAAAGATACAAGAATAATTTTGGGGAATTTGAGTAGAAAAAAAGCTTTGATAAACTATATTATCTGCTACTTAAACATGAGGTTCCTTCAAGAAAGACCATGAGCTCTTTAGGGTCAGTTATGACGTCACCCTGCCTTTCGCCGAAAATAAAAGAGAATGTACCTTTCTCTTGAAGATACGATATCTATTGCAAAGCTATCAATGTAAATATGTAACAATAAGTTAGATCTATGGGAATATGAATTATTTAAGATTATTGGTATCTATGCGATACTCAATGTAAACTGTAATTAATATATAAGGACATGCAATTATGAATATAGAGATTAGTAAAAGTTTAGTCAGAGAGCAGTCAAGATTAGTCGAAGATTATTAGAATAGTACGTTACTAGAAGTTAGCCTGTATATACGAGTTCGTAAATGTTCTCAGTTTGTGTGTAACATATCAATAAAAGTTTTATTTGTGATTCTGCTAGTCGCGATTCTTTAATTGTCCCTAAAAGTGTAAGACATTGAAGACCCCTGGGTGTACAGGACATTTTTTCCCTCACTTCTTTATTGGAAGCAGTCAAGTTACATCTTTAGAGTTCATTTTTTCTTCTCTGCACTGGCATCTAACTTACCAACTTGTACAATTCTTTAATTTAGCTAAAGATTGATTGTTTACCAGCAGTTTTGGCATGTTGAGATCAGAAGAGTTTAAGTCACCAAAAGGATAATGAGTGCAATCCTAGATATCGTTAAATTGAAAATGCTATATCTACTAGAATTTTCAAGAGGCCAGCACAATATGGCACTTTTTGCTCCAATACCTTCGAGATTAGAACGAACACACTCTTTGTCGTAATAACCAAAATAAACCTTCTTCATAACCTTCATTTTAGCCATTCCTGTATTTTAAAGTTACTTGAAGGGGAACCAGAGGAAATTGTGTAAAATATAAAACATTAATTTAAACAATAATAAAACATTTCATATTATATTTATTTATAAATCATATAGAATTTGGTACATAATAAATATATTACTACCTCTCTTTATAGATACTTAATAAAAGACAAACACCGACTATGAGCAAATGTATGCTTATAGAGGAATGAATTGTTCGAGAATAAATGAATTGAGCAGAATAAATACAACCATATACAAACTAAATGTTTGCATATATTTTAAATACAAAGCTTTTCCACGTCTACCAACTATCTCGATCTGCTTATTATATTTTATATAGATATAACAGATGAGATAAAGATGGTGGTAATGCGAGTTCTGTTTGGAGGTGGTTTGGTGAAAATAGGTTTTGGTATGTAGGGAGTAAATTCAAGGATATTTGTTGACGGTAATCTTGCCTTAGGGTACGAAAAGAGGTGATGAAATAGAAGTGGAGGAAGCGTTTTCAACAGGTTTTTGGTATACAAGACGTGTACCTGGTATGAAACAGGAAATTGGGATATTTTCTACTCATTCTATCTCTATTTCACTATCTCTCTCTTCTGCTTCCATAAATATATATTATATTGGCAGTGATTGTATATACGTCTGGAAATACATACTGTACAATTTCAACAATAAAATGAAAATTACAATCTACTGTATTGAATTATATTATTTTCTCTCTGCGCCATTATAATGGCGAACGGTATTAGTGGTTAGAAGGGTTGCTTTTAAGTCTAAAGAGAATTCGAGAGAAGAACCGATCTTCTTCCCTCTTTTCTGCTGTTATTGGAGGATACAGATCCAGATTAGACGCTAAAACGTTAGTAGCTTATTTTGCCACACCGTTGTTCACCTAGTTAACAAAAGCATGCTGAAATATTTCTGCCAGCTTCAATTAGAAGACTTCTTCCACTCAAACTGGTAATTTGATTGCACCATGTACTTTCATAAATCTACTGGAACAAACATTTTACAATAATAAATTATCATATCCACTGGGTAGCATTCTGGGTCCTATTCTTTACTCCATTTACACTTCAGACATACCAACAGATCCTAACATTACACTTCTCACATACGCAGATGACACCGCCTTGCTGTTGATCCTGAGCTAGCTCACAGAAATCTGCAGTCACATCTCTCCTTAATAGAACAGTGGTTCAAGAGAAGGGCTATTTAAACTTAATGAAACTAAGTCGCAAAACATCACCTTCCCTCTTCGTCGTATTACTGCTCCTCCAGTCTTCTATAACCTTACACCTCTACCAGTAGTGAACGTTGCTCGGCTACCTTGGGCTTTACTTAGACCGAAGACTTTCTTGGAACTCCCACACTAGGACTTAAAAGAACAGACGCTATCGACTACTTAAAAGACTCTTAGACGATAGATCAAAACTCTCTCTGGACAACAAAAGACTGATTTATACTTCTAATTTGAAACCTATCTGGGCGTGTGGAATAGAGCTGTGGGGTTCAACCAAACGCTCCAATCTCCAAAGAATTCAATCTCTACAATCTAAAATACTTCGAACTATTGTACACGCTCCTTTTTATGTCTCCAACCTGGACTATACACACTGAACTTAACATTATCCTTTTGTCATACAAGTCGCTAAAACAAGATACAGAAAACACCACTTTAACCTGCATCTCATATAAATTCTCTTGCTCAAAAATCTTTCACCAAGAACTCTTCCTGACAACCCGGACAAGACGCCTTAAAAGACAGTGTGGCCTCGTGATCTCCTCTCAAGTGAAGAGAGAGTGGACTAATAGTGGACTAATGTTTTGGAGTGTTACCACTCGGGTAACTTCTCCACTCGTTACTTATCATTTGTTACTCGGTTATCACTGTTACTTATAGCGCTAACGCGCTGATTGTAGCATAAATAATTAATAATTATAGCACAAGAGGCCGGCTGTGCACTAAAAAAAGACTTCTAAGAGCAAATAATCTTTGACAAACGTAAATTATTTTTTAGAAAATTTCGCATACTCCGCACAGAATGTTTGTATCTAAGAAAGATTCTTTAATTTCCTTAAAATGCTCTAAAATCTAGAATACAAAGATTATTTTTAGATCATTTTAATTTTAAATTCCGAACCAATTAGTGAAGAGAAACTGTAGATCCATTGTATATCATCCAATAGTTTTTCATTAAAAAGTTATGTTCAATCATTAACAAAGTTGATAATCCTTTATTAAATTTAATAAAATTTAATTTTACTTTTTTTTATAACCTTCCAGATTTTATTATTAACCTTCCGTTTATTTAATAAAGCTAAAGGAACGAGTATAAAGTTTTTCTTTTGAAAAACTGAATAGGAAAAGTTTATTAAAGAAAAACGAAAGGCGTAGAAGAATCCTTTATCTTGGTAGAATAAAATGGATTAGCAAAATTGAAAATTCCAAATTTGTATAGGACGGGCATTTATACCAAAAAATAAGTCCACGATTTTTAATGATTCAGTATCTCAGTATCTTAAGAGATAAAAACACAGCATAAAACCAAACCTAATCCTAAAACTAAGAATTTAACAAATATTTGTGAATTATAATTGAATTTATTACAAATTAGTCTAAAAACATGCAGATTATTTTGTTATCAGTATACCATCGACTTATATACTTCCGTATAGTGGTTCACACAATTTAAAACCCTCATTACAGAACTTATTGTTTTAAATGTTGCGAGGGTGTTAGACTTATTATTATTTTTATAACAATTTTCTGTCCAGTCACATTGTCCTTAGTAAGTTTTGTGATTAATAAAGAGAACAAAGGCTTTTCAAAAGGGCAACTTCCAGCCCTGAGAGCTATAGAATCTGCTGTCAAATGCAAAGATTACATAGCGTGTATTGAATTTCACATTAATTTAATATTCAATATGGCTACTGTTTATGACATATATCCCACTATGAAGTCTGTACAATGAAATAAGTATTTCTTAAAGAAAAATTATTAAAAAAAAAAAAATATATGCGCAAACAGGGGATTTTAATTTTTAAGTGCAATATTTTGGTTCTTTAAAATCGTCACTACTGACAAGGACAGTTATTGCCTTCATATTCTTGATCTGCTTTCCAGGTGCTTGCAGTTCTTCAAATATTTACTTCTAGTTGTGCTTACAATACTTCAATACTTGTTGTCAAAGTTCGCTACTTAGAACTCTATCTGGACAAAAGATTAATCTGGATTCCCAATTCTAAATTAGGGACAAGGACTGAATCAACGATTGAAACTACTATAAGAAAGACAATCCTGCCTTATGCTAGGCAGCAAAATACCTTTCTATTTCTTCATTTTTGCAGATGCAATGAATTATATAGAGTTTAATAATTAAAAAATTTGAGGACAGCTAAGGCAACATCTCTTACGTGTTTTAAGTGAAATGGTCATATACACGTCAAACCAAATCTCTGTTACGGTGCTTCAACGTGTACACTCGTTGTGAAAAATATAAAATTGCCATTAGCTATAAAAACTAGAAATTTTAATAAAATACAATAAGAATATTATTTGGTGGGATGTTTCCATTATCTTACCAATAGATCTGCCAAGTATTTTATACGGAGGGGTGTGGAGGGAGTCAGCCAAATGATAAGTGGTTGGTACATGTATGGTCTCCGCATTAGAGATTGGGGAATTACGCACACAAATAGAAACTCTCAACTCTTGTGCAATGCCGTTTTTACCTCTTAGATAGAGGTTCAGACCTCAGTACGAGAATGATTTCATTTTGCACAGAATTCCAAAGCTCTTTTCTTCCTTGTAAAAGCTTTTGCGTCCCTAGTTAACTAGGAGCAATGCATACGTGAAGTGGTGCAAGATTTTTGAAAGAGCACAGAATGCTCTGTAATCTGTAAGCCCTTAGAGATTGCAGAAAAAGTGACTATTACGACGTAAACTTTTGGTTGTTTTGCCCAGCGTTCGACATGTATACACGTCATTGTCTGATTTTAAGGTTAAGTTTAAACCTGATGTAAAACAAAAGATTGATCTTGGTGTATGTCTGTAAATCTTTAAAATATTACCTCCTACACCACTAACCCTTGGAGTTAAGTCCAACTTTAGTCACTACGGCCTTAACTTCGTGTTACATACGACAGCTTTTCCACTTCGATGACTTCTTATTTAAGGTTATCTTCTTTAAGAGCAGAGGAAAACTCGTTTACAATGTCCAGTAAATTAAATGAATTACTGTCTCTATTGGTTATCAGTGAAACCAATAAGTTGTGCAACATCCTGCGATCCGACGACACTTAATTGGGATAGAAAGATAAAAGAGAAAGATAAAGAAAAACCACGATTTAGTTCCTCTGGTTGGCCACCAAAAGATATTGTAACGAAGTTGACCTGGGCGGAGAAGAAAGGCCTAGATTGTTCTAGAGGTTGAACGACCAAAGTCAGTAACAGGCCGCCACTGCATAAACAAAAGGGGCGGTATCTACTTGTGGCAGAAAAGAAAGGCCTAGATTGTTCTAGGGGTTAAGCGGCTAAAGCCGGTAACAGGCCACCACTGTGTAGACAAAAGGGCCGGTCTTTCTCTTAGCTAGAAAGGAAAGGGCTAGATTGTTCAAGGAGTTAGTGACCTGTGTAAAAGCCAGCTAAGAGAAAGGCCTCAGTTGGGGTGGTAGCATATGTGTTTCCCAGCCAGTGATTGACAGGTGAGAGTGAGACAGACGGAGTTGGAGAGAGACGGAGAATGGGAGGAGGCGGCTCACAGCTGAGGTGGTGGCAGTATGTTTTCTCCAGCCAATGAACGTCAGGAGGGCGTGGAAACTTATGCTCAGAGAGTTGGAGGAGGGCAGTCCCAGTTGGAGGGAGGCACCCAGTTAAAAGGAGGCAGACACAGCTGGAGAAGTTTAGTTTTCAATCTAGTTTCAATTAAGTGTTAATCGAGTTTCAAGCAAGTTTTAAGGAGTTATTAGAGTTTATAGTTATTAGTCAAGTTTATGAGTTAGTCTTGGAGAGTCAGTGTTGCGGAGTGCTTCAGTGGTAGCTAGTTGGGCAATTAGTCAGTTGATGAGTAGAGCTGTGTTAGTGCAGCTGAGACTAGTGCAATTCGGTGCAGTGCGGACCAGTGGTCAGTCGGGGAACAGTTTTGTGGCGTTACGAAGTGAGTAAGTAACAGTAAACTGTTGTGACTGTTGTAAATGGTGACTGTAATGAATAGCGTTAGTTGCTTGTAAATGTTAATGTGAGTAATGTTAACGTGTTAATAAATCAGGTTATTACTTACAACTTTAGCGAGTTTTATTAGTTAAACAAACCCACACATATTAAAATAACTAGTGGCAGGCATTAGTTGTGTGAGTAAAGTTTTTATTTGGAGAAAAACTTTACAATATCTTATTAATTTATTGAACAGAGTTATATTGAACAATAACCTTGTCCCACCATTTTGCTACAAAAAGTAGAAAATTATTTTCATTATTATTTTAATTATTTAAGGCGCGTCAACATCTGTGGTTATTGGCTCCCAGAGCTTTTGTCAGTGCACTGCCCGGCCTTCGGATTCGTGTTCTATGGGTTACAGACAACACTGTTCATCACTGAACAGGTGAGCTGTAAGAAGCTCCTAGGAAGAGAAAAATCTAAGGGACCAGCAGCTGGATTCGAACCCGAGATCTCCGAGTGGGAACACAATACGCTAATCGCATAGCTAACCTCTTTCCTGTCGAGAATTATTATTTTTTTCAACTCTCTTTTCTTTCACTTACTGCACATTTTTGCCAAAGAAGCCGCAAATGTTTGCTTAAAATTGGTAGAAGCTTAAATATGATGGTCTAGATTTTTTAAAAAAGTCCAGCTGCATCGAATCAAAGAATTTTCTTTTTCTTTTTTATCTTTTATTGAATTTACAACTGCAACGATTGTTGCAACAAGTAAATGGGAGTACATGATTAAAAAAAAATAACACGTGAAAATATACGAGTGGAGAAGGCACCCAGTAAGTGTTACTCCAATATCTTGGACATATATGTATGCTCTTATGATGACAGTAGATCGCGAGACCATCTATTCTCTTCAATCTTCTTGGAGGTTCACCTGGTATTGCGGAAGAAGATAGTTGTTCCATTAGAGGGTTGGGATGTGCTGCTGTAAAGGAGTGAAATTTGTGAAAACTAGTGTTAGCAAGATCTGTAATGAAAGGGATTTTGATGTCATTACGGATAGTGAGGTTAGACACATAGAACGGAGCGTTAAGAAGTTTTCGTAGTATTTTTGATTGTAAAGTCTGGGATGCGTAAAGAATTGGAACGTTTAGTCGATCCCCACATACTTCAATGCCGTATGACCAAATAGGTCGCAGTAACAACAGGTTTAAAAGTCTTTTATTTTGTAAGTTGAGTTTAGATCGTTTGTGAAGTAGTCTGGCGAGAAGTTTTGTAG
Source organism: Rhodnius prolixus (assembly GCF_049639745.1). Lineage (NCBI taxonomy): Eukaryota > Metazoa > Arthropoda > Insecta > Hemiptera > Reduviidae > Rhodnius > Rhodnius prolixus. The sequence goes on along the minus strand of NW_027411582.1, from coordinate 15,008,640 downwards.
CGTTGGTTAGTTTCTTGTCTTTTCAGTCTAGTATACTTACGGTGACCATTATTTTTGTATCTAAAAACAGGACAAGGAGCAAAAAAAAAACCTATAAAAAATATTAATACGTTTATTAACTCGAGATCGGTTATTACAAAACAATGGCCATATAATAGTATAGGTTAGTTTAGTTAGTTTTTACAAGACGTTTAGCGATCGATGTTTACACTAGTCGACTAGTCCAGGGGTCGGCAACCCGCGGCTCGCGAGTCGCATGCGGCTCTTTTATCCAAATTTTGTGGCTCTTCAGCCTGTCCAAAATATATCTTAAATTTCAATTTTATTGAAACAAATGAAAATTTCATTTATTATAGTAAAGATATTTTTTCAAAAATAATTTTAAATGCGATAGGTTTCAAATTGAATAGAATTATATTAAAATACAGTACGTAATATATAGGACTGCCGCCATTTTCATTCAAATACAGTTTTAGTTATTATTTATTTGTTTATTTACTTTGCAATATGTGAAAATAAATACATAAAACATTTAAATGTTATTGCATATTATAAAATCATAATTTGTGAATACAAATGATCTACAGAGTTTGTTTACACTATCATCCTTGCGGCTCTTGGTAAGATTTATTAAAATTATTTAAGGAGAAATGGCTCTCGACTTGAAATAGGTTGCCGACCCCTGGACTAGTCTACTCTATCGGTAAAACAAGTTGTGTTTTACGCTAAAGGTTCGTCCAAAGATAGAAAAAAATTTTCTAAACGATTATTTGCGAACTTAATTATTATACATTTACACTAAATTTTTACATTCAAAAATTAAATTTGAGTATAATTTAAATTTCATTGAAAAACAGTACAAATAAATAAAAAACACGACATTTACGCTTAAAAAAAAAAAGGACAGCGTCTTAAAAAACAGTACTGTCCTGCCAAAAACAGTACGAATGGTCACCGTAAGTATGGGGGATTCCATGTCAACCGTTTGTCCTAGGTGCAGTCCAAGGTAGCGTACTTTGTTCACAGTTGGTACAGGAGTTTGGTTCAAGATGATGGGAGGTAGGATTTTCCGTCTTAGAGTAAATACTATAAATTTTGATTTCGTAACGTTGGTTTTGTTTCGCCATTTGATAAGCCAGTCCTGTAAGTGGTTGATGTACGTTTGAAGTGTTCGTGTAGCGATAAGAGGATCGGAATGAGGAATTTTTCATTATTAAATGTGTAAATAAAGTATTATTATTATTAGAAGTTTTCGATAAACACTCGATCTATACGCTATAGCAGAATTACAATCACAGTCTACAGTCTTCCGCCTTTTGTAACCTCTCTAGTTAATGTCATGCACCTAATTTTTCGCACAGTCCTATTCTATTTATATCTGAACTTAAAAAAAATTGGCCACAGATTTTAGATAGTATATCGCGAGACCATCTATTCTCTTCAATCTTGGAGGATCACCTGGTATTGCGGAAGAAGATAGTTTTTCAATTACGGATGTTAGAATGAGCTGCTGTAGAGGAAAGAAATTTGAGAAAACGAGTGTTTTAGCAAGATCTGTAATGAAAAGAGATTTTGAGGTCATTATGGATAGTGAGGTTAGATACATACGAGGGTCGTTTGAAAAGTCCGTGCAAAGTCAGAGAGATAGCACTACTGGCGCGTATCGAGGTTATGTTTAGTTAGTAGCATCTCTTGGAAGAACACACACCAAGTTTCAGCCAGATCGGTCTATTTCTTTGTGTTTGGCATTCGTTTGAATCGAGTGATTTTCAAAAAATGGACGAAAAAGAATTTCGTGTGTTGATTAAACACTACTTTATGAAAGGCAAAACGCCTCAGGAGACTAAAGAGAAGCTTGATAAACATTATGGTGACTCTGCACCTTCGATTAGAACAGTTTATAAGTGGTTTCAAAATTTTCGGAGTGGCCATATGGGCACAAGTGACGCTGAACGTTCTGGACGTCCTGTTGAGGTTACTACTCCAGAAATCATTGATAAAATCCATGATATGGTGATGGATGACAGAAGAGTGAAGGTGTGTGAGATTGCTAGTGCTGTGGGCATCTCGAATGAACGGGTACATAATATTTTGCATCAACATTTGGACATGACAAAGCTATCCGCAAGATGGGTGCCGCGATTGCTCACGCTTGACCAAAAACGAAATCGTGTGAAGTGTTGCAAGGACGGTTTGCAGCTGTTCCAGAAGAATCCGCAGGACTTTAAGCGTCGTTTTGTCATGGTGGATGAAACATGGATACATCACTACACTCCTGAGACCAAAGAACAATCTAAACAATGGGTTACCAAGGGGGAATCTGCGCCAAAAAAGGCGAAGACCGTTCCTTCGGCCGGGAAGATTATGGCGACTGTCTTTTGGGATTCGCAAGGAATAATCCTCATTGACTATCTGGAAAAGGGTAAAACTATTACAGGTGCATATTATTCATCGTTATTGGACCGTTTGAAAACCGAGCTGCAAGAAAAACGCCCACGATTGGCCCACAAAAAAGTCCTTTTCCATCACGACAACGCACCAGCTCTCACCTCAGCAGTTGTGGTCGCAAAATTAATGGAAATAGGGTTCCAACTCGTTTCACATCCCCCCTATTCTCCAGACTTGGCTCCCTCGGACTACTATTTGTTCCCCAATATGAAGAAATGGCTGGCGGGAAAAAGATTTTATTCAAACGAGGAGGTGATTGCAGAAACGAATGGCTATTTTTCAGACTTGGACAAATCCTATTATTCGGAAGGGATCAACAAACTAGAGCAGCGTTGGACGAAGTGTATAAGCCTAAAAGGAGACTATGTTGAAAAATATAAAAGGTTTACCCCAAAAAATTAAGTAGTTTTTATTTTTGCACGGACTTTTCAAACGACCCTCGTAAAATCTATCTTTTATCAGCAAATAGAGAATGATTTGAAATAAATTCTTAAATATATGAAAAATACTTGACCAATTGCAGAATTGAATCAGAAAAAAGAGAGGAAAAGAATTCTTGTAAGTAACAATAAAAGAGAGGCATCCATGATGGTCAGGGAACGCTTGATAAGGGATGACATAAGTATTATTAGGGTTATTGGGGTGCTTAGGGATGAGAATATTGATCACTTCGGGGATGCTTTTTTTTACCATTCACTTCTTTTCTCTTCTTGAAACGTTTCCCAATGATTGCACTATGGAAATCAGAAAAATGTTCTTTTAGAGATAAGAAATTATTAGAGTGAAGAAAATAGATAAATGATTCTATTTTTAATGAAGCCCACAATTTATTTATTTATTATTATTATTATTTAATTTTTTTTACTGAGAATTTCTTGAAGAGTTAGCGCTAAAGATCCATCTTTAAAAGAACTTACCCAAACCCTATTCACTAATTTTAATTCTCCTTGTCCACTTTTGCCCTACCTTTCATGCTGTTTAAATCATTCTAAGAACGTCTGCTTCTTCATTCTTGAGCTGCCATGCTCAGAAAGTCAAACAAATGCTGAGTGATTTTTGTAAATGTGTAAAATGTAACTGTTTAATAATTAATAGTGCAGGAGTCTTTTATTGTATCTTATCGTTTATTATCTTTGAGAAAAATCTCCTGATTGACTAAAAATTTGTAAATCTAAATCCAATTTGACAAGAAACAAGATCAACTCACATTTATTACAGTAATTAAAACTGTCCAGTAGGACAGTTGTATAAGGGTTGATCGTCAAAAAGTGCACGAAAAAGCGTGACTTTGAAAAACACCCAACTTTGACAATTTTTTTTCTCTTTTCCAATAAAAGATAAAATTCCCAAATTTTCTTTAAAATATAGAGCTATTTTTATAGAGCAAATCCTCCTTTATGACTGATTTTTTTTTTTTGCAACAACAAAGATTAAATAGATTTCGAGAAATAAGTGTCTGAAAATGGGCAAAAACGGCATTTTTATAAAATGGTCTTATGTAGATGTGCATTTTGGGGGGGTCACGACGCTGTAAATAGAATGGGAAAGGAGTTAGTCCCCATGAATGTACGAGGTGTGGCTATTAAATAACGAGATTGATGCTGCTACAGAAGAACTATGCATGCGCCAGATCTTAACGACCGATAGCTGCGCTGCGTAAAGCCTTCTCTTTCGATTGCTGCGTCTCACGTGTTTGTAGAGAAAATCTGTCTGACCGGAACCGACGTTTGTGTAAGAGGTGTTAGTTTCGTTTTGCCGAAAACATGATACTACACATGTAGTAGAGCAACGAATTGTCGTGAAATTTCACATCATCAAAACTTGGTAAAACCGCTACTGAAACTTATCTTTTATAAAAAGAAGTTTATGGTGATGAATGTTTTTTTCACGTGCGCGAGTTTTTGAGTGGTTCAAGCGTTTCCAAGATGGCCGAGAAGAAGTCGGAGATGATGACCGCCCGGGGCGTCCTTCCACTTCCAAAACGGATGAAACTATCGATTATAATTAATCATCATTACTACCGTGTGGTGCTTGCTCAACTCCGTGAAAGAGTAAGAAAAAAACCACCCGATTTGTGGAAGAACAAGTCACGGGTTTTCCATCAAGACAACGCGCCAGCTCACAATGCATTGTCTGTGAAGACGCTTCTAGCCAAGTACAACATCCCAGTTTTAGGCAATCCGCCTTAAAATCTGCATTAAAAGGAACACGATTTCAGTCCGTTGAAGCTGTTAAAGAAAAAGCGGCACGCGTCATGCATGTGCTCACAGAAAAAGACTTCCAGCACTGTTTCGAACAATGGTAAATTCGCATGGAGCGTTAAGGGATAGGGGAGTGGTGTATATTGAAGGTGATAATAACTAAATATGTATACATTTAAAATAAAATGTTTTACAGCAATAGTCTCGTTATTTAATAGCCACACCTCGTATGTCTTATTTATTCACAGTGCCCAGCAAGGAATCCAACCAAGAATCTGAGACGTACCCCCGTAAAAGACTCAGCCATCCCATTATCAATAATTAAATTGACTACCCACCAAAAAAACTTAGCAACATTAGCAGTTTAAATGATCGTAATATTGGCTTGTAATAGGAAGAAGAAATCAAGACATATTTTACAAAATTGGCCAACAAAACGTTTAGCGACAGGGAAATTTATGGCTGCAGGGAACATATGTTGAACAAACTGTCGGCTAGTCTCTATGTAAGTGTAATTTTGCTAATAGTCAAGAGTTCGTGCTTTGTTACTTTCTCAGTTAAACTGAATCTAGCCATCTTAATCCGCTTTTTTAAAAAATTAATGGTTTTCTAATTGAAAGTTCTGTAGAATTTAATAGTTCATTATTAAGAACTATTGTTATTCTATAAAAAAAAGAATAACAGAATAACTTAATTCCATTAATCTCTACTTTTGTTTATTCCCTTCTTTCGGGATAAAAGACTTTTTATTTATTTAGAACTTAAATTGGATTTCTTTTAATAGAAAAGCTTTATTGGTTTTTCACTCAAATGTTAATAGCTTTTGTAAAAAGGATTAACTTAACGAAGATATGGAAAGTGGAAAAGGGGGGTATCGAGAGGTTAAGTTTTCTAAGTAGGAAAAGTGGAATTAGGTTTGATCAGTTTGTGTTGTTTTAATAGTTTTTGTTAACGAGTTTTTTTTTAAGTTTGGCCCAGTTACTGGTTTTTTTGTTGGAGAATTGAAGAAGAGAGAGAGAACGATTGGAATGGAGAGGTTGTTTTCAAACAGTGATGGGGTTCTAAAATAAAAGGTAATTGGCTTTAAGTATTGGCGAGAATCGGCTCTTGGTTTGAAGTTTACCCAAACTAGAACAAAGAAAGGCAGTTTTCTCGATTAAAAAAGGTTTATCTTTTCATTTTTTTTTTACTTTTTCTGTAAAGGTAAACATAGTGTTTATTTAGAGATTTCTCTACTTGTTTCTTTTTGAACCAGTATCTTATTCCCAAACAAATACTCCCCAAACAAGTACTTTTACAAACTTAAGAGAATGTAACAAAGTTGACATAAATAAATTCTTAACGAAAAAGAACATAAATTCAAGCTTTTCTTATATCAGAAAGTGAATCAACATTCATTATAGCTTCTTGAATCCTGGCAGAAACCATCAATGCCGAATCTTATTGTAACCAAATTAACGTAATGCATCAAGAAATTGGCAATAATGAAGCCATCTTTAGTCAATCGAAAGGGGATTCCCATTCTGTTGCATGGCAACGCTCGGCCACATATCTCACGTTTGACTCACCCGAAAATTGTTGGAGCTTGGCTATGAGACTCTGCCACACCCGCCCTACTCACCGGATCTCTCGCCTACTGATTACCATTTTTTTTTTTAGACACCTGGACCGCTATTTACAAAATAAAACATTTATTGACCCAAAGAACATTAGAAAATGCGTTTTCTGAATTTATAAATTCTAAGGATTCCAAATTCTATACAGAGGGTATGGGGAAAAGTTACCCACACGTTGGTAGAAATGTATAGAAAGTAATGGAGACTATTTTGATTAATAAAAACAGTTATAAATCATTAAATTTTAATATTTTTCTCTTTTTTTTTTTTTAATATCCTTTTATTGAGATTTACACCTGTACCTACAGGGTACAATAAGTAAATGAGATAAGTGTATAAACAAATTATATTAGTCACCCAGTTGATCACGGGGCCAACGGCGCCTCAGCCGTCTTCGAGGATTGGAGGGTAGCGTAGTTGAAGACAAGTTTGCAGCTAAAGGGTTGGGATTAAATGAGAGTTTTTTGATGAAAATTTTTATATCGAATTTTGGCTAGTTCGGAGATGAGTGGAATTTGGAGATCTGTATGGATTGTGTGGTTACTAACATAGAATGGAGCGTCTACTATGCGGTGGAGTATTTTGGATTGCAGTGTTTGTAGTCTATTGATGTTGGATTTTTTAGCTGTTCCGTAAAGTTCGAGTCCGTAAAGTCCATATTGGTGGTGAGAAGAGCTGTATAGAGTCGTCGTTTGTTCTGTAGTGTGAGTTTTGAGCGTTTGTCGAGTAGTCTGGCTAGAAGTTTTGTATCGTTTTGCTTAGTTCGGTACGTTTAAGTCTCGTATGGGGGTTCCAGGTAAGTCTCTTGTCTAGGTACATTCCAAGGTAGCGCACATGGTCGGCTGGTGGGATAGGTGCATGATGTAAGAAGACAGGTGGTGGAGTTTGACGTTTGAGGGTGAAGACTATGTATTTAGACTTAGTTGGGTTAATTTTTATTCGCCAGTTTTCTAACCAAGGTTCTATTGAGTGAAGGTGGGACTGTAGTGAGCTTACTGCGAGGATAGGGTCAGAGTGTGTGGAGAGAATGGCAGTGTCGTCAGCGAAGGTGTAAATAGAGGTATTAAGGTTAGAAGGTAAGTCGGCAGAGTAGATTGTGTAAATAAGAGGAGCTAAGACACTTCCCTGTGCCAAGGACGGGATAGATGGAAGAGTGAGTAGTGCCTTGAAGAACTTGGAAGAATCTGTCAGAGAGATAAGAGCTGATATGAGGTAATAAGTTTTCTTTTAAAACCATAATCCTGCATTATTTTCTGGACAACCCAATACATGTTGGTGATAGAAAAGTAAGAATTCCAAGTCCTAAGAATAAAGAAAAAGTACTTAATTGAAAAAAAAAAATGCTGTAAATTTAAAGAATTTTAGATTAAAATATAATAGTTCTGGCAGTCTTACTTTTGACCACAACGTGCCTTTGATGGCTTTGTCACGCCTCGTTGACAAAACCACGAATAAAATTTGAAATTTTATACCCACACAAGTGAGAATGACCAATTTGTAAGCATTTTTACTTAACTAACTTCAAAACATTTGGTTAAAACCATAGAATTAATTGATTTGTAATTCAGGTAAATCAGATAAATAGTTAGCTATTTATTGATATTACACCGGACAGTATATCCTAGATATCATTTCCAATCATCACTGTGAGATACAATTAAACGTACTAGCTTCAGGAAATTGAATTCTCTAGGAATTAACTCGCCTTTCCGGCCAACAAGGTAGATAGCAATTTCCAGTTCTAATTCCGTCTGGGTAGGAAGTCATAAATTGTAGAATGAGGTCTTATTAAATCATGATACAATAAATAATATTATTTTAAAAGAGAGAATTGAAACTTTTGTTTTGGAATCTGAAAAAAAAAAAAATAAGCCATCTTGGTTTAAGTTTCAATTTATATTCTCTTTAAGTAGCAGAATTAATTTTCTCCCAACTAGGAATTATTATTTGAAAATATGAAAATCCACAAAGCGTTCCAATTCTCTACGCCTCCAGGCATTACAGTCAAAAATACTTCGAAAACTTCTTAACGCTCCGTTCTACGAGGGTCGTTTGAAAAGTCCGTGCAAAAATAAAAACTACTTAATTTTTTGGGGTAAACCTTTTTTATTTTTCAACATAGTCTCCTTTTAGGCTTATACACTTCGTCCAACGCTGCTCTAGTTTGTTGATCCCTTCCGAATAATAGGATTTGTCCAAGTCTGAAAAATAGCCATTCGTTTCTGCAATCACCTCCTCATTTGAATAAAATCTTTTTCCCGCCAGCAATTTCTTCATATTGGGGGACAAATAGTAGTCCGAGGGAGCCAAGTCTGGAGAATAGGGGGGATGTGAAACGAGTTGGAACCCTATTTCCATTAATTTTGCGACCACAACTGCTGAGGTGAGAGCTGGTGCGTTGTCGTGATGGAAAAGGACTTTTTTGTGGGCCAATCGTGGGCGTTTTTCTTGCAGCTCGGTTTTCAAACGGTCCAATAACGATGAATAATATGCACCTGTAATAGTTTTACCCTTTTCCAGATAGTCGATGAGGATTATTCCTTGCGAATCCCAAAAGACAGTCGCCATAATCTTCCCGGCCGAAGGAACGGTCTTCGCCTTTTTTGGCGCAGATTCCCCCTTGGTAACCCATTGTTTAGATTGTTCTTTGGTCTGAGGAGTGTAGTGATGTATCCATGTTTCATCCACAGTGACGAAACGACGCTTAAAGTCCTGCGGATTCTTCTGGAACAGCTGCAAACCGTCCTTGCAACACTTCACACGATTTCGTTTTTGGTCAAGCGTGAGCAATCGCGGCACCCATCTTGCGGATAGCTTTGTCATGTCCAAATGTTGATGCAAAATATTATGTACCCGTTCATTCGAGATGCCCACAGCACTAGCAATCTCACGCACCTTCACTTTTCTGTCATCCATCACCATATCATGGATTTTATCAATGATTTCTAGAGTAGTAACCTCAACAGGGCGTCCAGAACGTTCAGCGTCACTTGTGCCCATATGGCCACTCCGAAAATTTTGAAACCACTTATAAACTGTTCTAATCGAAGGTGCAGAGTCACCATAATGTTTATCAAGCTTCTCTTTAGTCTGCTGAGGCGTTTTGCCTTTCATAAAGTAGTGTTTAATCAACACACGAAATTCTTTTTCGTCCATTTTTTGAAAATCACTCGACTTCCTCGATTCAAACGAATGCCAAACACAAAGAAATAGACCGATCTGGCTGAAACTTGGTGTGTGTTCTTCCAAGAGATGCTGCTAACTAAACATAACCTCGATACGCGCCAGTGGTGCTATCTCTCTGACTTTGCACGGACTTTTCAAACGACCCTCCTACGTAACAATGTTTGTTTTTTTAAAAATAGTGCAGTAATAAATAAAATCAAATTCTTCCTCTTACTGCATTCTCGAAGATCTGAATTCAAGAACTTTCTTTACTTCTAACTTTCATTTTGCTGCTTTACTCCTCGGCTATTTCTCCTAGATACAGTAATCTCGAAAAGTGTACAGTTATGTTCTCGAATTACACTCTGTTCGAGGTTAATAAGTCATAAAATGGATGGATTCGTACTTAATTTAATTCAATTAAAGTTCATGAGAAAATAAATATGCTCAATTTGTGCCCAAAACAGTGGAGGTAATGTTGGAACCCTGCTGGTATTATGGAACCCAATAATATTTTGGCAGCAAGTGATCTTGTGTTAACCAGTATCTGGCTCAAACTGTCGCTAGGTAGCACTAGTGTGCAAAGTGTTTGGTTCAGTTGCTATTGTATTGTTCATCTTGAAAACTTTAAGAAGGCAAGTTCAAACTGTTATTTTTTGTTTTGCTATCAAAATAGTGGTAGTTATCCGCACTATATATTGCTTCAAAGGGATGTAGTGCAGTGATTTTCATTTGTGAATCAGTTCATATGACTCCCAAATTTTTTTGGTGACATATCAAATCCAAGATAGCGATGTTTGTTTTATGGAACCCTGTTCTACACTTGCAGTAGTAAAATTGCATGATGTTCCACATTACAAGCAAATCATTTATATTTCTGGGGAAAAACAGAAAAAGAATCTAAAATGGGGCTAAAAAAGCTGCAAACATATTCATTGTACCTAAAACCACTCAAAGGCGACTTGCAATAAAAATACTAAGATGTTCCATATTACCTGCACCTCAAGTCAGAGGCGCCACTTTCACTTTTTCCATAAAATTGAAAAGGTTGCTCATCTGGTGGTTGGAGGAGAGTAAATTTGAAGACAATAGTGCAAGACTAATGTATAAAGCCAATACCAGAGAAAGCAATACCAATTGTTTGAAAAGTCTAGCATTGGTAAGTCAAAAACAAAGATGGGTTCCATATTACCACCACTTCCTGTACAGACAACTTGGCTTGAGGTAAATATATTTAGTTTCTTTAATCACAAATAAATGTTTGGTTTATGTTAATACATAAACAAATTCTAGTTTTTAGTTTATATAATGCTAAAGAAAGCATTGCGATTGGCCTGATTTTAAATTTTAAAGTTTCATCACAGTCATCTTTTTTTGTCCCAGAGTTCGAACCGTTTTTTTGTAACCATCAACCAAATGTTGTTTTATTTATCATTAAATTGCTTTATTAATCAAACCGCTTTACTTATATTTTGCTGCTTTTCACCAGGAAAATGGTTTTAATGAATTTTATATCTTATAATAAAAACATGTAGGTCTCGCTTTTAATTAAAATCTTTTTTTTTTCGAAGAAAATTCATTTTAGGTGGGCTTAAAGAGAGGAGGAAGGTTGATTAAAGGTTTTTCCACTATGGTGGCTTTTCATTAGACCTAAGTTGTATTGTGGCTTCTAAAATATTCGTACACAGAATTTGGATGCCTGTAAAATGTGGTTGAGAGTATTAAAGTGTAGTTGAGGGGGCTACCTTCTATGAACCTATAACAACTGCTTATCGATATTAACAAAACTATCGTGTAGGGAAGGTTACAAGAAATTTAGAGAGTCCCGCCTTTACCGGTGAAGTGCGTTTCACGTTACCGTGGTCTTGACCAAATAAGTGGAATAACACATTGTAAACTATCATTATAACTATTATTATTGAACAATTATGTACTACCATTAAACTATTGTTAGCATATTCATTTTAAAACTGTCCGGTAGGACAGTTGTATAAGGGTTGACCATCAAAAACTGCACGAAAAAGTGTAAAGTTGAAAAACACCCAACTTTGACAATTTTTTTCTATTTTTCTATAAAAGATAAAATTCCCAAATTTTCTTTAAATCTTACTCCAAACCATCCTTTATAACTGTAATTTTTTTGCAACCACCCAGATCTAATAGATTTCGAGAAAAAAGTTGCTAAAAATGAGCAAAAACGACTTTTTCAAAAAATGTTCTTGTTCTTGTTCTTCTTGTTCTTCTTGTTCTTCTTGTTCTTCTTCTTCTTGTTACCTTTTTTGTAAACAACGTAGCGCCTAAACGCGTGAACCGATTTTCATGAATGAGGTGTCATTCGATTCGGAATTTTATGTAGATGTGCCTTTTGGGGGTCTCGGCCCTGTACATCGAATGGGAGAGGAGTTAGCCCCCTTTATGTAAGGCCCCCTCCAAAATTATTATTACTAATTACTCTGTAAATCTTGGCCCGATTTTGATAAAATTTGGTAGGATGATAGGGTTAGGGCTCCCCTACCTAACAATAAAGCGACGATCTGCTCTTACACTTGTTAAGGGGAAGTATAGCAATCGTTTCAAATTATCGACACGTGAACCGATTTTCATGAATGAAGTGTCATTCGAATCGAAATTTTGTACAGATTTGTACTTTAAAAGTCTCGACGCTATGCCTCATAAGGAGGAAAGTTTGCCCCACCCAAATAAGGCCCTTTCTAAAACTATTATTACCAATATTTCTACAAAGCTTAGTCCGATTTTGATAAAATTTAGCACGAAGAAGTGATTAAAGCTCCTCTACGTGGCTGTGAAGTGCCATCATGCTCTTACACCTACTAAGAGGAAGTACTGCAATCGTTAAAATTATCAATGAGTGAACCGATTTACATCAATGAATTGTCGTTCGATTCAAAATCTTTGCCTTTTAGGGAGAAGTACTGTAATCGCAGTTTATTTTTCTTGCTCCTCTTAAAAGGAAGTACTGAAATCGCAGTTTAATTTTGCTATTTACGTACAAATACCTTCCTATTTTATTCAAAACGCTTTCTCAAAAAAATGGTTATTGAGGATGGTTTGGGGACCGCAACTATAACCATTCTTTAAAAAGATCTCTCCAGTGGTAGTTACGGTTCCGATTTAACACCTTATCAGGTTATAATGATAGAATAGCTTATTCCAAATTTTAAAAAAATCTGTAAAGCAGACGTAACTTTGCTAATAGACAAAAAGGAAAATCTATCCAAAAGGTACAAAAATCTCCTTAACAAAAACTTACAGTTTAAAAAGTTAAGTATAAGGGTTGATTAAACGCCAAATGTACACAAATCAGCAAGTACCCAACATTTCATTAATACTTCATTGATATTATTTAAGTAATTTTACCGCATTAATTTTCATTAATATTTTTTAAGAATTTATTAGATGTCACAGACCCTTATGCTGGCCAGTTCATTCATAATAGTTATAATTGTGATAAAATGTATATTATATCTTCGTATAAATAGGTACTTTATTTTAACTCTATTCCAAATTATTCTTCTGATTTCTCTTTAATGTGCCCTTTATTCTGAAGTTGTCACATATACATGCATGTTAAATTAGAAAAAGACAAATTTAGAGTCGGCTACTGTTTAAATTTGAATCACGGAGGATTTAAAACAATATTTCAGTCTTGAATTCGTCTTACCGAAATATTCGTGAGGACAAATAACACACAGTTAATAACAAGTAGATTATTCAACATTATTTATTCATTTCTCAATTGTAATTTAATTTAGTTCCCCTAATTTTACTTATAGTAAAATACTGGAATAATTAGCTGTCCTAAAAATATGCATATCTTATTTATTTTATATTACATATACACAACATTGTGGGAAGAACATCTAGATGGAGAATGTAATTGAAGAAAACTATATTATTTACGATAAAGCCAGATTGACTACTACATAAAATAACAATTGCTTTAATCGAAGAATGAACTTAAACCGACGATTTTTATTTAAAAATAAAAATAAATAAACAAAATCATTGATGTATGTTGGTGTAAGCAATTTTTAAAAAAGTTTATGAATTTTTTAGCCTCATATTTTTTTATTTTTTATAACGTTTTCTTTTTCACCTGTAATTAATAGTTTGATTATTATAGATAAATAGATATTACAGTCAATCTAAGTTAAATGGTGTGCTACTTGAACAAATATTTTGTAGATGAAAATGGCCAGCATAAGGGTATGTGACATCTAATAAATTCTTAAAAAATATTAATGAAAATTAATGCGGTAAAATTACTTAAATAATATCAATGAAGTATTAATGAAATGTTGGGTACTTGCTGATTTGTGTACATTTGGCGTTTAATCAACCCTTATACTTAACTTTTTAAACTGTAAGTTTTTGTTAAGGTCATAGACTTAGTTTTATTTACACACCACCTCAACAATAGGATAGTTGATTGTTTGGCTGGGATAACCTTAGGGCCCTCAAGATCTTTAGGAAATGGCTACCCCACTTTTCGCTACAGATACAATCGCAAGTAACTAATGAATGTAACATCTCAATTCGATTTCCAATTCCTATTTTTTTAGTATTACAAGGTATATCGGACAGATTCACTTAGAAGCGAAATCTTACCAACAAGGAGCCATTTCTGAGTTTATCTAAAGTATCGAAACAGAAAAATTAATCAAATAAAAGTAAAATTTTAATCTAAAATCTGTAGACAACATAAATTTTTTTTTTTTACTTTATTTATTTTCACAACTGCAGTATAATTCTGCAACAAGTGAAGCTGATATAATATGATAACAGAATAAATACATGAATAGTATGAGGGGAGAATTCACCTCATTGGTGAAACTCTCAAAGTGGTACAGTTCACTATTGTACACTGGCACTTACTTCATTTAGAAGATCGCGTGGCCACCTGCGCTTCAACCGCCTGGGAGGATTTCCTGGTAGAGTAGTAAGTTGGGATACAAGTGGATTAGGATGTGAGGTGATTGATGTGTGGAATTTAATGTAACGGGATCTTGCAGCTTCTGAAACATTAGGGAACAAGGGAAATCTCGGTGCAAGGTAGAGTTAGGGACATAGTAAGGAGCATTTGCGATTCGACGGAGAGTTTTTAACTGGAAGGATTGGATTCTATAGATATTTGAAGCTTTGGCTGAGCCCAAAAGTTCCATTCCGTAAGCCCAGGCAGGTTTCAGTATCATAGAGTAGATAAGTCGTTTATTCTGTAGTGAGAGTTTTAGATCGTTTGTCGAGAAGTCTGGAGAGAAGTTTGAATCGTCTGTTCACAGTTCTTTCCGTTTGAGTCTAGAGTGTGGATTCCAGGTTAGGCGTTTGTCCATGAAGAGTCCTAGGTATTGAACCCAATCTGTTGTGGGAAGAGGAGTGAGGTTTAGGTAAACGGGTGGAAGGATAGTTCGCCTTAGGGAGAATGTAATGTAATTACATTTGCTTTCATTGATTTTAATTCTCTATTTCTTTAGCCAAGGCTCCAGAGAGTCTATATGGGATTGAAGGGAGCGATAGGCAAGGCCCGGAGTCTTCATGAGGAGAGAGGATTGCCGTATCATCGGCATAAGTAAAAATTTAAGGAAAAAAATGAGTGCCGAACAAGAACTATGATTAGTGACCAGTTACTACAAATAACAATATTTAGAACGTTAGAGTTAAGAAATATCGGAGAAGCAAATGAAACAAACAGACAGAACAAACAAATAAAATCCAATTTTTCTGGAATGTTACCTTTAGGAATAATTCAAAAAGAATACAAAGGTTATCTCGCACTATCTCCAACTTAAATAGGAACCTTCGCTAGTATATTATTCAATAGGTCTGAGACCGTGGAGATACTGGATTATTCTCAGCCATTGATATTCCCTGAGGAATTTTGTTTATTCATGACATTTTTTTGCGAAATAACGATTTAAAAAAAATACAGTTCTGATGCTTCAATTCAGCTCTTCAGGGATTTAAAAGAATAGATCTATTTTCTTGTTTAGAGAAATTAGATAATCCAAAAAAAAAGATAAAAAGAAAGGTGAAATTTATAGGGTAGTTATAAAAAGTATCATTATATTTAGCGTTCTGATATTATCTTCAGTTTGATTAGCATCTTGCGTTTTATAAACAATTTTTGTGCAGCTCCAAATCTGAACCTTCCTTGGTCATTCTAAGCATCTTTTCTCTAACCAATATCCCCGTAGTGATCTAGAATTCACTGAAACACCTGTTTTGGGCTTTGATAATCTCTTATAATGTACTTTTGAGGTTTTCTTGTGCTGAAAAACTGACCGAAATTGCGTCTAGGGACTCAACCAGTAGCACAAACTTTTCGACCAAACTCCTTAACAATTAAAATTACCTCAAAGGGAGCAACTTGGAAACCCCTAGGATCGTTTTGCTGAACTATCTGTACAAAAAAACCATTCGACAAGAAAAATAGGCTTAACTCTTCAGATAAGATTCAATCCAGGGCACTTTGTCAGTTCATTCACGATAAAACTCTTAAAGAAAGTAAAGAGAAAAGTAATACTGCAAAAGAGTTCGCATCAAATTAAGGGAATCTAAAAAAATGTATACAAAAGGCAATACATCCCAGAAGTGACTTACAGCATTTTACTGCTTTCAGAACAATTATTGTAAACTTGAAAAGTTATTACTTCTAAATACAGTAAACTAAGGATTCAACATTGGCGAGGAATCGGTCCAAATAAAAACAACAACTCGTCCTTTTGCCAACGTTTCGACAAATATATTGCCTTCTTCAGGGCCTGGATATTACAAATACACTCTAGAACACTTTATACTAGAATGCCCTAATTATAGCCCATTCAGGAAGCGTTATTTTTCTGAGTTTATTGCCGATAAAGCCGGTATTCATTTGCTCTTAAGTATTCAAAATAGGAACCATTTAGACAAAATGTATTTTTTCATTATAGCAGCTTTAAAGTTAAGGTCATTCTGTTTAAATGAATGAAAATAAAACATAAATAATAGGAGCAATTAATTTTATTAATTATGTAAAGAAATTTTTAAGTTCATTGAAAAACTGTGGTCGTTTATTTTTGTTTTAATTTTAATTTTTAAGTTTAAGTATTGAGTAAAATTGTAATATCCAGGCCCTGAAGAAGACAAATATATGTGTCGAAACGTTGGCGAAAAAGACGAGTTGTTGTTTTTATTTGGACCGATTCCTCGCCAATCTTGAATCCTTAGTTTAATAATTTACGGTCACGAAGCATATATTCTAAACACAGTTTTGAAATAGCAATTTCAGTCGTTTCATACTCTTCAAACGGCCGTTTCAACAAATAGTTTGAATTTTAGTTAATAATATGTAACAAATTTTAAATGCTGAATCGACCCGATTTATTGTTGAAGTCTGCCCACAGAAACCTCGCTGCAAAACAATTTACTTAGAATGAATATTTATTTGCACTTTGATTTTTATTTACGATTCCATCACAATAATATTAGTTTTGAGAAGATAGAAGGAATAATTCAGTTTTATATTTGATAAAGAAAACTTGCCATCAATTTTCTTGTTAGAATGAAATTGCAAACAAAATATGTGTTGTGTTCTAACCTAGAAAAATGTTGAACATTTACTTGAACTTACATGTAACCAATAAATAAGTTTAAATTCTAATGCCATATAAAGTAGATAGAGGTTATGTTAGCCAGCACACATTGGAATAAAAGGTCCCTTTATTGACTGTACGAGAACTCTACAGGATCATCTCGTTTGATCTCAAACCCACATACACCATATCACTTTTCTTTTGATCGATCTTATCCACTTCAGTGTGCACCATTACCTACATACATTTGGAATTGGCAATTTAGCATTAAATAGCTACAGGGAATCGTATATTTCCTATTTGATAACAATTTATACGTTTGAAAGATTCTTTTCCTCAATTTTTTTACATATTAGCTAGCTGATGTTTAGACTTTAGGTTATTTGATTATCTCAATGCAAAGCGAGCAAAGAGAAAACATTCTTAAATTAATAAAGAATCTGTTTTTCCACACTACTTGATTAGTTTCTTGATGTATGTAGGTTTACAGTGCAGGAGTTATATCTTAATTTTGAGAAATACTAACTTCTTCAACATCTCGCAAAAACCGAGAGCATACTTGTTTAGATAAAATGTTTAAATCGAAACACAGGATATTTATAAGGGCTTAATGGAAGTTAGGTTGCATACTAGTTTAGATAAAATGTTTAAATCGAAACACAAGGTATTTATAAGGACTTAAAGGAAGTTAGGCTGTAAACTTGTTTAGATAAAATGTTTAAATCGAAACACAAGATATTTATAAGGGCTTAATGGAAGTTAGGCTGCAAACTTGTTTCGTTGAACTGTTTAAACCGAGACACAAGATATTTATAAGGATTTACTGGAAGCTAGGCCGCAAACTTGTTTCGATAAAAAATTGAATTCGAAACCCGAGAACTCCGTAACTCCCAACCTCACTATCACTTATAAGATTATTGATTTCTTGATAATTTTCTTCTAAATTTAAAGCATCAAAGTTCATGGTCTTATTTAATTATGTTTTTGCCTGAATGAAAGCATAGGCTCTCGACATTTTAAAACAATTATTATAATTGTCAATTGAGTGCTTGCATAATATTATAAAAGTGATTTCTAAAAGATTGACATGTTGATTTGTGCGATTTAACTGTAGTTACAAGAAGAGGCAACAGAAGTATTGGAAGTGTTTGTACAAGGCTGTTGAGGTTAGGACACACTTCAGATTTAACCTCTAAATGTTGTCCTACTCGTACCTCTATAAACATAACAGGCCTGCCTGCCTACGTCATTGATACCACAGATTTTTTATTTTGTAAGTTTTATTTATTTCTCTATATTTTCTTGGTTGTAACCCATATTTAAACAAAAGAAAGTTGAAGGTTTTTAACAAAAAGTTCAGCAGATTTTATTAGTGCTACATACTTCCAAGACAGGGGAATAGATAAAATCATTTGTGGCCCAGCTTCTCCTGTACAATTCCATTAGAACATCTTCCGTAGCAAAAGATCTGTAAGAGAAACGACAGTATCTTTATTGTTATTTTGAGGCAAGTCTATATCTTAGGTCATTTGTCCCCGGAGATTTTTCCAGTGCACTGCCAGCCTCCGTAAGGTGTTCTCTCGTTTCACTGTCCATCACCAGTGAGATGTAAGTTGCTCCTAAGAAGAGAAAATCCTTTTACGACAGTTATATTATTGACCACAGAAACCATGAATGGATTTACAAAAGAATCAGTGGCTTCAAATGAGGTTGAATGGTAGAATTACCAGAAAAAGCCGCATATTAAAGGTCAAAGAGCCGCACAATAAAAGTCAAACGATTTGATGTGGTCGCGAACAATGTTTTTGACCATCTCTGATTTATAAATATTCGAAATCATTCTAATGGTTGTTGTTTTTGTATGTAGCGCTACAGCCCAGGGTGGGCCTTGGCTTCCTTAATAATGCCTTTCCATACATCCCTATCCATGGCCTTTTCTTTCCACCTGCGGACGGAAAGTGTTCTTAGGTCCTCCTCAACATCTTGAAGCCATCTTCTTCGTGGGCGCCCTTTTCTTCTCGTGCCATATACGTCCCCGTACAACATTTGCTTGGGCATTCTATCGTCCTGCATCCTCTCCACATGGCCCAGCCACTCAATACGTCGGATTTTGATAAATTGAACGACACTGACATCC
Organism: Rhodnius prolixus; assembly: GCF_049639745.1. NCBI lineage: Eukaryota > Metazoa > Arthropoda > Insecta > Hemiptera > Reduviidae > Rhodnius > Rhodnius prolixus. The sequence continues at coordinate 14,989,484 of NW_027411582.1, read as the reverse complement.
TGGTATAGCTCGCACAGCTCACTATTTTTACGAATTCTCCAGTTGCCTGACTCACTGTCTAACACAGGTCCGTATATTCTTCTTAGCATTTTCCGTTCAAATAGCCTGAGGCTGTTTTCCATTCTAATGGTAAATTTGTATTTTAAAGGGTTTTTAATATTTTTAAAGGGTGAGGACTAATGCTAATCTTGCCTTTAAGGGCCGTATCAGTAAGATATACCAATTAGTACCTTAAAGTAGGCACAATAGATCTATTAGATATCAATTTATGGGCTGCGCTGCCACTTCCAAACTAATCTAAGAAAAAACATGACCATAATCTAAATGAGAACCATTTGTTGCTAAAATAATGAACTTTAAAATGGAACTGCTTCATGCAGAAATATTTTATTTGCGATATTTGCTCTGAAGTTACTTAGTATGATTTGATCTACTGCTTTTTTAAAAAATAATTATTGCATAATTATTACACGCCTTCAGCTGCCATTTGCAAGCCTTTTGCCTTAAAACAAAAAGCCTAAGGGCTGGAATGGCCTAGTTATCTTCTGTCTCTTTAGGTGTCACATAATCGTGTGAACTTCGATATCAGAAATTATTAGATTCATTCATTTTTTTTGTGTGTTCATCTTCTAAAAAATTCTTGTTAAAGCTTCGAGCAATTTTTCTGGGCTCAAAAAAAAGAGCTTCATGAAACGTTGAATTACCCAAGATTAAAAACTTGACACGAAAGAAATATCTCCATTTACAAGAACAATTATTAGAAATAGAGAACAATTTTGATGATATGGAAATTAATTAAATGAATACATAAACGTTGAGAATGACAATAAATTTTGTATACCTAGTGTAAACAATGTACGGTGTAATATTAATTAATCTAGCGAGGCTGCTTGTTATTCGAGAATGAAATAACAGATGAAATTTAGGATGAAAACAGATGTATATATATATATATATATATATATATACATATTTATGTATGTACAGGTAAGAGTATGATGTGGAAGGTAAATGATACCTACAAATCAACAACATCCAACCATTATATGTAATATTTACACAATACTAACATGTTCTGTCTCAAACAGATCTAACCACAATAACTTTATAACCAACAATGTTAACTATTAGGACGGAAATTGGTTAGATGATATTTTAAAAAAAGGTTTTTTATGCATAACTAAAATATATTATTATTATTCAGACTGGGCAAACCAACCATACCAGAATATAGTAACAATGGGCACAACGAAACTTACAAACTATCAAGTGGGCACAACGAAACATACAAACTATCAAGTGGGCACAACGAACCATACAAACTATCAACTGCTAACCTAAATATTGTGGTTATCATTACTGTAGTGTTTCAACATTCAGTAGCAGCGGAAATAATTGTGAAATGCAACTAAACAACGCTAGCCAATTGGTAGTCATCTATTAGTTAACATTCAAGTTAAATGTTGTATAGAAGTACAAAGTTTTTAGTTCGTTTTGTTTGTCTCCTTTCTAAATTTAACCACAATAATTCATTTTAGTTTTAAACGAACAGTTTGGTCTTGATTCTTGAATGCAGAATGCATGAAGAAACCAGGGTACAAATGAACACTTCAACGGGCAATTAATGGAACAAAATTATCTTCGGCGTCGAGTCCTGTATCTATCGATGGAATAATCTAAGAATGACGATGAGAAGGTTATTGTTTAGTGAGGAGGTTACTGTTTATTGAGGAGGTTACTGTTTATTGAGGAGGTTATTATTTATTGAGGAGGTTATTGTTTATTGTGTAGGTTATTGTTTATTGAGCAGGTTATTGTTTATTGAGGAGGTTATTGATTATTGAGAAGGTTATTATTTATTGAGGAGGTTATTGTTTATTGAGGAGGTTATTGTTTATTGAGGAGGTTATTGTTTATTGAGCAGGTTATTATTTATTAAGGAGGTTATTGTTTATTGAGAAGGTTTATTGTTCGAGATCCCAACGGCTTTAAAGTAAGTCTTCCAAGAAAAGAACGTGGATTTGATGGCTCTTCACTTAAGACGGTCCTTCTAACCTGAAAACAAGATATACTTTCAAGTAAGCGTGAGTAGAGATGATTCAAAAATGTTCATCTCGTACGAAATATGTCTTTTAGTATTGTTTTGAGAATGTATCGTTTAAATATCGTGAATTAGCGCATAATTGAACTTCTTTAATTGCAGTCGATTTTCCTCCATTGCAATTATTCACTAGCTAGGTTAATGTTAAGAAATTCTGAAAATTTCAAGCCTGTAACTTTTACTTCTCATGGATAGTGCAAATGTTATTGCACGTAGTTTACATCCTTTGCACATGTTACTTCTTGACAGTGAATAAATTAAAAAGGAAATGAGTTAAAAGCAGTGATGAAACTTGAATACTGAATAAGAAAGAGGAATGAAAAGGAGTAAAGGAGAACTATAACTTCCTTGCCGTTTCCCGAGTCAGAACCTTTCTTCCTGACGACAAAAAAAGACTCGGCTGAAGGCTCTGTTGTTCTCCCAGACATGACAAACAGTAAAATAGAACGCTCTTTTAGCAATATGTTACGACAAAACAGGGAAATGTGTTTGACAACTAAGATTTATTTTATATTTAAAAAAAATGCTTAAGCATTTTTTTCTATGAACCCTAGAACTCTTTATTTTAAATAATTATCATCATTTATTCAGCTAGAATAAAACGTTACTTCTTAATTCTTCCATGTAAACCGTATACAATTTTTTATTTGGAAGCTGGTGACGTCTCCTGTGGTTCCACGTCCATCTTGTCTCACATCCTGTGGTTTTTTAATCTGGTCAAAGTTAATCTTATCCCACTATTTCCTTTGATAATTCCATTTACGCGCACTGTAATTTAATTTTGTTCTTAATTAAGTTCCGTTGGGATGATAAATGTTTTATAAGCTGATTTTCTTTTGCATTTCTCTAAGCGCCACTTACTATTACTTTTAAATCTGTTTAATTAGAAATAAACAGTTCTAGTTTTTCCATCAAGATTGCCTGTAGGTAATACTAGCATTCAACTTGTTCTAGAATAAGTAATGTAAGTACTAGTAATGTAACTATTACGGCCTTGCAACTTGTCTACTACGAGGCGTGGCTATTAAATAACGAGACTATTGCTATAAAACATTTTATTTTAAATTTATACATATTTAGTTATTATCACCTTCAATATACACCCCTCCCCTATCCCTACAACGCTCCATGCGAATTTACCATTGTTCCATAACAGTGCTGGAAGTCTTTTTCTGTCAGCACCTGCATGACGCGTGCCGCTTTTTCTTTCACAGCTTCAACGGAGACTGAAATCCGTGTTCCTTTTAATGCAGATTTGACTTTGGGAAACCAGATAAAAGTCACATGGGGGTCAGGTCAGGCGAATAAGGCGGATAGCCTAAAACTGGGATGTTGTACTTGGCTAGAAACTGTTCTTGACAGACAGGGCAGTGGTGAGCCGACGCGTTGTCTTGATGGAGAACCCATGGACTTGTTCTTGCACAAATCGGGTCGTTTTTTTTCCTCACTCTTTCACGTAGTTGAGCAAACACCTCACGGTAGTGATGTTGATTAATTAAAATCGATATTTTCATCCGTTTTGGACGTGGAAGGGCGACCTGGGCGGTCATCACCTCCGACTTCTTCTCGGCCATCTTGGAAACGCTTGAACCACTCAAAAACTTGCGCACGTGATTCAACATTCATCGCCATAAACTTCTTTTAATAAAAGATAAGTTTCAGAAGCGGTTTCACCAAGTTTCATGTGAAATTTCACTGGCAATTCGTTGCTCTACTACATGTGTAGTATATCATGTTTTCGGCAAAACGAAACTAACACCTCTTACACAAACGACGGTTCCGGTCAGACAGATTTCTCTACAAACACGTGAGACGCTGCAAAATCGAAAGAGAAGGCTTTACGCTGCACAGCTGTCGGTCGTTAGGATTTGGCGCAGGTATAGTTCTTCTGTAGCAGTATCAGTCTCGTTATTTAATAGCCCTAGGATTTTGGCTGTAAGCTGAATGCTTTTGGCAGTTTACGATTGTTTGCTCCGTGGATTACTCTATCCATTATTATGTTAAAAAGAAAAACGCTCAGGATGTCCCTTTGATTTAGCCCTCATCTTATTTATTTATTTTTTATGAAGTAGAACCATTTATTCTGAAATCTGCTTCCGCATTTCTCATTATAAAGTCATTTCACTCAAAGCGGTTTTTTAATTTCTTTCTAAATAAAGAATCAAAAGATGAAATTGGATCAAGTAAGCTGTGTCGTCCTATGGCCTCTTTCTCCCTCTAAATTGTTATTTCAATTTGTTAGTAGAAAAAAACATTTGTGCTATTTATGTTACACAATTTAAGGGAAAATTGACTATCTTCGTCCTTGAATACAGTAAATGTAATTCATGTAAATTTCTAATAAATCAAGTTTTAGTTTAGTTACTTTAGTTGCGTTAGATTTAACTTTGTTTGGATTTAGTTTAGATTTGCTATAGTACCACAATTTAGTGCGATCTACAAGGTTGTGGCAATAAGGGCCAATATTCTGCTTAGTTACTTACTACGAGGGTCGTTTGAAAAGTCCGTGCAAAAATAAAAACTACTTAATTTTTTGGGGTAAACCTTTTTTATTTTTCAACATAGTCTCCTTTTAGGCTTATACACTTCGTCCAACGCTGCTCTAGTTTGTTGATCCCTTCCGAATAATAGGATTTGTCCAAGTCTGAAAAATAGCCATTCGTTTCTGCAATCACCTCCTCGTTTGAATAAAATCTTTTCCCCGCCAGCCATTTCTTCATATTGGGGAACAAATAGTAGTCCGAGGGAGCCAAGTCTGGAGAATAGGGGGGATGTGAAACGAGTTGGAACCCTATTTTCATTAATTTTGCGACCACAACTGCTGAGGTGTGAGCTGGTGCGTTGTCGTGAAGGAAAAGGACTTTTTTGTGGGCCAATCGTGGGCGTTTTTCTTGCAGCTCGGTTTTCAAACGGTCCAATAACGATGAATAATATGCACCTGTAATAGTTTTACCCTTTTCCAGATAGTCGATGAGGATTATTCCTTGCGAATCCCAAAAGACAGTCGCCATAATCTTTCCGGCCGAAGGAACGGTCTTCGCCTTTTTTGGCGCAGATTCCCCCTTGGTAACCCATTGTTTAGATTGTTCTTTGGTCTCAGGAGTGTAGTGATGTATCCATGTTTCATCCACAGTGACGAAACGACGCTTAAAGTCCTGCGGATTCTTCTGGAACAGCTGCAAACCGTCCTTGCAACACTTCACACGATTTCGTTTTTGGTCAAGCGTGAGCAATCGCGGCACCCATCTTGCGGATAGCTTTGTCATGTCCAAATGTTGATGCAAAATATTATGTACCCGTTCATTCGAGATGCCCACAGCACTAGCAATCTCACGCACCTTCACTCTTCTGTCATCCATCACCATATCATGGATTTTATCAATGATTTCTGGAGTAGTAACCTCAACAGGGCGTTCAGAACGTTCAGCGTCACTTGTGCCCATATGGCCACTCCGAAAATTTTGAAACCACTTATAAACTGTTCTAATCGAAGGTGCAGAGTCACCATAATGTTTATCAAGCTTCTCTTTAGTCTCCTGAGGCGTTTTGCCTTTCATAAAGTAGTGTTTAATCAACACATGAAATTCTTTTTCGTCCATTTTTTGAAAATCACTCGACTTCCTCGATTCAAACGAATGCCAAACACAAAGAAATAGACCGATCTGGCTGAAACTTGGTGTGTGTTCTTCCAAGAGATGCTACTAACTAAACATAACCTCGATACGCGCCAGTGGTGCTATCTCTCTGACTTTGCACGGACTTTTCAAACGACCCTCGTATTACGCCATTTTACTGTTATTTTAGGATCAATTATGTTAAACTACTATTATGTTAGTGTTTTTCATCATACTATAAAAGAAATAATTTATGAATAGTTTTACAGGTAATATAAATTATGGAACATAACAATAAAGTTCTGGCAGAAGTATTATTTTCGCCACATGAAGAAAAACAAACAATCAACAATATGATTGATGACCTAAAGATTCCTACATGTTTGGGTTCCCTAGGCCCTACCACGATTAATTTCCTGATATACGAGAACAAATAAAACAAGTTAGGCAACAACGCAAAAATAGCTCCTAATTTTTCTTATTTTTCCTTTAAAAAAAAGTTCATACAATCGAAAAATAAATTGAAATAAATATTATAGAAGAGAGATAAACAACATTAATCGATTTATCATTCTTATTATCTTACTTATCAACCTATTTTTATTCTTTATTGTTTATTTATTATATATTTATTTCAATTTCAAGGCTGGCCAACATTAAAGCTAATTGGCACCAGTGGCATTCTCAGCGCACTGCCAGCAATTATATTGTGTTCTCTCTTTAATATTAATTAGAACGTAAGAATTTACTAATTTTCATCGTACAAATTGAGGGAAATAAGTTCATGTGCAAAGAAGTATATTTCTAAAACTGTAAACATAAGGTCAACACTGTATCTACTCTCAATCTAAGGGCAAAAAGTTAATGGCTGACAGAAGCGATATTATCAAGATATAATACATATTAAGAAATAAAAGGTGAGACAAACTGATCCTATTGGACAAACAATTGACTTTAATTAAAAACCAATGTGCGTAACTTTTAAGTCTTTTAAGTTGGGCAACAAGTTAGCGAACTAAAGTTTCTAAATTAGGTAATATAATTTCTTCCCCTGTCAAAGGTAATCATGTAATAAAGTTTTTTGTATTAATGAACTCGTATTAATGAAATTATCAGATAATTACAAGTTATTTTTTTAACTTATTAAGAGCGAAAACTAGATTAACTATAAAAAAAGAAGCTTGATTATCTAAAGATCTAAATTAGAAATCAAAATCCGAAAACAACTAATTCAAAAGTCTTTACAGTTTTAACTTACTAACAATCTTATTGGGTAAGATTGTCTCAATTTCTTTGTTTATTCAGATAATTCATAATAATTGCAATCGTCCTGTAACTTTTTCCGTGCATTCTCAAGAAAACTATTTTATGTTTTTAATAGGTAAATTAACATTTTGCTTAGCCTTATTATGTTTCTTTTACACTAGTAATAGAATACAAACTTTTATTTATTATTATTATTTTTTTTTTTAGGTATAATCTAATTAATGTAATGACATTAAGTTGTAATAACATTATTTGTAAATAACTCTAAGATATGGAATGAGTCAACCTCTATTTATATGGCATCCCCAAAAACAAATAAAGAATAATATTATTGTTATTTTTTTTTTGCGCATTAACAGCTGAGGTTATTAGCACTCGGAGCTTTTTTCAGTGCACTGCCGGTCTCCGGACAGTGTTCTCTCGTTACAGACAACACTGTCCATCATCGGACAGTGAGCTGTAAGAAGCTTCTAGGAAGAGAAAATCTAAGGGTTAGCAGCTGGATTCGAACCCGGGACCTCCGCGTGGGAATCGAGTACGCTAACCACATAGCTAATCCCTCCCCTAATAAATAACTATTGCACTCAATATTAAGTTGTAAGATTTAATTTCGCTCATCTATATATATAAAAATGAATGTGTGTCTGTTTGTTTGTACTCGATAGATTCAAAAACCATACATCCAATCGCCGTGAAAATTTGGGAAATTATTAGGTATATCCCCGGGAAGGTTTTTGCAAATTTTTTTTTAAAATCAGAGTTGGGGCTCTAGGTGCTCCCGAACAAATATCCCAAAAATATCAAAATAACATTTAATTAGTAATATTTGTTGAAAGTGTAACCATGAAAACCATGAAAAACAGTTTTTTGCAATTATTAATACGAGAATAAATTATACCGAAGATGGTGGAAAATCCATTAAACTAAAAGTACTCAACAATACTATTGATGTTGATAATCGTTGGGTAGTACCATATTCTCCATTACTACTAAAAACGTAATAACGCACACAAAAATGTTGGGTACTGCAATTCAGTGAAAGCTATAAAATATATTTGCAAATATGTGAACAAAGGAAGCGATATGGCAGTGTTTGGAGTGGAAAATACAACTGCATCTAACGATGTAGTCACCCAATATCAACAGGGACGCTACATAAGTAGCAATGAGGCCGTATGGCGTATTTTATCATTTTCCATTCATGAGCGATATCCAACAGTTGTTCATTTAGCAGAAACTGGACATCGTGTGTACTTTACATCAGAAAATGTACGTGCAAGAGCAATGTCACCACCTCCAACAACATTAACTGAATTTTTCACATTATGTAGAAATGCTACCTTTGCAAGGACACTACTGTACTCTGAAGTAGGGATAATTTTATTGTTAATTTTCATTTCGATGTATTGTATACATTTGATCATTAATAAATTATGTTTGAGGTATCAAAACTGCCTTTTTGTTAAACACAGCAACGTGTGAACGGGTACAGCTAGTTATCGATAAAATAATTAACTTTCAGAAAGATAATCTTTTAGATAGGAAGAAACTTCTTGAAAATAGAAGAATAAGACAAAAAACAAAAAAATGCAACTTTTTGTAAAGTAAAACTTAAATTACTAGAAAAGTCCGACGGAAAGAGATGAAGTAAGTTTAATAAAGAGTGGCTAGCCCCACCAGACTCCTTGCAGGTAAGATCTGTATTCTGTGATTTGGCCAGCAACTGAAAGTTCCTATCTTAACAAGTTGCTTGCCACCACTGCCTCAAGGCAGTTTCCATCTCATTACCTTATCAACTTTATATCATAATAATGAGGAACAGGATGTTCCAAGTTCCTATTTTCAATAGCAAAACAGTTTAATTAGTGAAGATAAGAATATTAATTAAGGCTTCTAAAATTAATTTTTGAAACAATGGTGGATAATTTATTAAATTTCTTCTCATTAATTAAAATAATATTTTAAAAATATTATCTTTCTTAAGATGGTTTCACAACCAGCACAATTTGAGGTCTTTAAAATATTTATAGAGTCAGATAGATACACTTTGATACATTTTTTTTTCTGGCTCCCTGTCTTTAGAGATCTGCCAGAGATGTAATTAATGTTAATTTATAATGTATTATGAATACTACAGGAGTAGATTGGGTTGGCTTGAGATTTCTATAAAGACTGAGATTGTGGGGTGAAAAATTATGGTTAAAACGTAGTCTGATCATAGTTGTAGAGTACAGGAGTAGATTGGGTTGGCTTGAGATTTCTATAAAGACTGAGATTGTGGGGTGAAAAATGATGGTTAAAACGTAGTCTGATCATAGTTGTAGAGTACAGGAGTAGATTGGGTTGGCTTGAGATTTCTATAAAGACTGAGAGGGTGGGGTGAAAAATTATGGTTAAAACGTAGTCTGATCATAGTTGTAGAGTACAGGAGTAGATTGGGTTGGCTTGAGATTTCTATAAAGACTGAGATTGTGGGGTGAAAAATGATGGTTAAAACGTAGTCTGATCATAGTTGTAGAGTACAGGAGTAGATTGGGTTGGCTTGAGATTTCTATAAAGACTGAGATGGTGGGGTGAAAAATTATGGTTAAAACATAGTCTGATCATAGTTGTAGAGTACAGGAGTAGATTGGGTTGGCTTGAGATTTCTATAAAGACTGAGATGGTGGGGTGAAAAATTATGGTTAAAACGTAGTCTGATCATAGTTGTAGAGTACAGGAGTAGATTGGGTTGGCTTGAGATTTCTATAAAGACTGAGATTGTGGGGTGAAAAATGATGGTTAAAACGTAGTCTGATCATAGTTGTAGAGTACAGGAGTAGATTGGGTTGGCTTGAGATTTCTATAAAGACTGAGATGGTGGGGTGAAAAATTATGGTTAAAACATAGTCTGATCATAGTTGTAGAGTACAGGAGTAGATTGGGTTGGCTTGAGATTTCTATAAAGACTGAGATGGTGGGGTGAAAAATTATGGTTAAAACGTAGTCTGATCATAGTTGTAGAGTACAGGAGTAGATTGGGTTGGCTTGAGATTTCTATAAAGACTGAGATGGTGGGGTGAAAAATTATGGTTGAAACGTAGTCTGATCATAATTGTACAGAACATTAGTAGATTGGGTTGGCTTGAGATTTCTATAAAGACTGAGATTGTGGGGTGAAAAATTATGGTTAAAACGTAGTCTGATCATAGTTGTAGAGTACAGGAGTAGATTGGGTTGGCTTGAGATTTCTATAAAGACTGAGATGGTGGGGTGAAAAATTATGGTTAAAACATAGTCTGATCATAGTTGTAGAGTACAGGAGTAGATTGGGTTGGCTTGAGATTTCTATAAAGACTGAGATGGTGGGGTGAAAAATTATGGTTGAAACGTAGTCTGATCATAATTGTACAGAACATTAGTAGATTGGGTTGGCTTGAGATTTCTATAAAGACTGAGATTGTGGGGTGAAAAATGATGGTTAAAACGTAGTCTGATCATAGTTGTAGAGTACAGGAGTAGATTGGGTTGGCTTGAGATTTCTATAAAGACTGAGATGGTGGGGTGAAAAATTATGGTTAAAACATAGTCTGATCATAGTTGTAGAGTACAGGAGTAGATTGGGTTGGCTTGAGATTTCTATAAAGACTGAGATGGTGGGGTGAAAAATTATGGTTAAAACGTAGTCTGATCATAGTTGTAGAGTACAGGAGTAGATTGGGTTGGCTTGAGATTTCTATAAAGACTGAGATTGTGGGGTGAAAAATGATGGTTAAAACGTAGTCTGATCATAGTTGTAGAGTACAGGAGTAGATTGGGTTGGCTTGAGATTTCTATAAAGACTGAGATGGTGGGGTGAAAAATTATGGTTAAAACATAGTCTGATCATAGTTGTAGAGTACAGGAGTAGATTGGGTTGGCTTGAGATTTCTATAAAGACTGAGATGGTGGGGTGAAAAATTATGGTTAAAACGTAGTCTGATCATAGTTGTAGAGTACAGGAGTAGATTGGGTTGGCTTGAGATTTCTATAAAGACTGAGATTGTGGGGTGAAAAATGATGGTTAAAACGTAGTCTGATCATAGTTGTAGAGTACAGGAATAGATTGGGTTGGCTTGAGATTTCTATAAAGACTGAGATGGTGGGGTGAAAAATTATGGTTGAAACGTAGTCTGATCATAATTGTACAGAACATTAGTAGATTGGGTTGGCTTGAGATTTCTATAAAGACTGAGATGGTGGGGTGAAAAATTATGGTTAAAACGTAGTCTGATCATAGTTGTAAAGTACTTTCTACTTTCTGGTATTTCAGCGTACAATGGTCTTTCTCATGCAGGAGGACCAGAAGAGCTTACTGATCGTCTGAATATTGGAGGCTTTAGTATTGAAAAAGTGAACTCCTTTTCCTACTTAGGCACTATCGTTACTATAGATCACGATGTATTCGTAGAGATCAAGAAGAGAGTGGCCCAGGCAAACAAATGTTTTTACAGGATCGGCCAACACATAAAGAGCAAACTTGCATCTTGGAATACGAAAGTAACACCTCTACAAGACGCTCATTCGGCCTGCCCTCACATACAGCGAGGACGCCAAGAACATGCTGAACACCCGAATTGAATATACAGGACTGGCGGAAGCGGATCTAGGAGGCCAAGGTCCACTGATGGGCTGTACAGCCGAAACAGCAACAGCAGCATGATTTTTCTTTTGTATTCTCGGCTGGAGTAAGTTGTAAAATTTACTTTTGACGTATTTTGATTTCTCCTCCTATTTGGACCATTTGTGGTAATAAAGTAAGCAATACGTGTGGAGTAATTCTTTATATCTGAGAGTAGTAACTCCTTAAACAGTAAATTCTCTAGGTCTCTGGGCCACTATTTAGATATTTCCTATCATTTTCTCAAATATTTCAGAGAGATCAGAAGTAAATGTTTAAAGTGCAATTTGTAACCTTTGACTTCCTTATTTTAAGACAATCTACTTTAAAAATAGACTACTGGTCCATCTAAAAGAGTTTTCAATGAATTAAACAACTTGGACAAACTAACACTGTTGAGTGCTAGTGAACACGTTTTCTTGCTAAAACAAACGTAATTTCTCATACGAAGATAAAAGGAATCCTGGAAAATGATATACCGTTTGAAAGCCCATTAGACAAGGAAACTTTTATAAAAAAAGTGCCAGCACCTAGGTCTGGGTAATGATCACATAAGGGCCTAATGAGTTTTCTTTAAAAATTTCGAATACTTTTATTTTCCCAGTATCCAGGAGGAAGATTGAGGCTGTTTGGAGAATAACTTATGCTTCGAAATGGTGTCAATTTTTAGAAAATTTATCTGTCTTTCTAACCGTGTCATCAGAATCGAATTCGGACTAAAACTTTCTGAGTAATAACATTTTTATTGCAAAAAAAAGGTAATGATTTTAGAAAAAAAAATTAAAGTGGCGTCACTCAAGAACAGTGGAAAATATGAAGTTGGCCAATATGTCTTTGAACTCCACTTTAGTTGTACTACACACAGTAGGCCAATGGGCAGTACTTACTGGTTCACCCTGTATATATAAATCCAAACAATTATTGTGCAACAAAATCTGAGCTATAAATAAGGCGGAGGAAAATTTGCAATAATAAAATAAATTAAGAATTTAATTTTATAGAATGAATTAAGTTAAAGGCGAAGATGGAGATAAACCTTCAATTTATTTTAATAAGTAAGGAAGAAAGTTTTAAAAAGGGTTAGTAAAAAAAAGGAGCTTCCGTTTTGGAGAAAGGTAGAAGGATAGAGGATGTACTCTGACAGGGGTTGGCCAGCAAAGTTGGATTAGAAGTAATCTTTTTCTCCAGTATCTAATCAATATTCAAGTCACGACTAGAATTTGTTTTGTGGCATTTGGTTAGAACGAATGAGATGCTACGAGTACAAAAGTACTTCGCACAATTCTGTAGACTGTTCTTGAATGGCCAGCCAGCCAAACTTTGCAAACTATTCTTTCCCTTACTTTATTTATTTTAAATTCTTTATTGAATCACTTGTTTTTGCTAAATGCATTTTCACTTCAACATAAATGCTAGAAAGATTTAAAATTTAAGCGATAAATGGGATATATGTTACCCCAAAATGCAGCAGTAAAGTCCAAATATCATTTCCATGCGTTTTTTTTTAGTTTAAAAAGCTCTACTGTGGCGGCGCCATGGACACGGCCGTGTGTTGTACGTGAATACGTTTACGTAACGGGTTATATTTTTTATATAAAATATTTGTATTTATGTATTTAGGATGAAATCAAGGAAACAAATAATTACTGTGTTACAATATAACTTTATTAATTATAGGTCTGTTATACGAAAAGTACGACACAAATGGCTTACAAGATATATCGAGATTTCTGGTAAACGTTAAATCAATATAGGTATTACCTAACGTTGTTAGAGAAGTTTCAATATAAGACAAATAGAACTCGCTGAGCATGAAGTCGGACAATGAACGGTTTTGTGAGACATCAACATTAAAGTCTCTAACTATCATAATTGGTGTAGTAAGATCAGGCTCGTAATCGGGTATAATTTTAGCGATGTTTTTGGAATATTTTAATAACAATTGTAACATAAAGAGTTTGATTTCTGCTGACGCTGTGCCCGGATGGATATACACACACCCGAGTACGAATTTAAAGATGCCATTGGCCTTTACGTTTACTGGACAGGCATCACCAGTTTTAGCGTCCTTCATTTCCAAATAAATTTCCGAAACGTCAATGTTAACTCTTACAATCAGTGAAGCTATTGATATTGCGATATATGGCGACTCCACCGGCTTTGCGACTTTTACCATTCGATTGTTCTTGAGAAGCTCTTTCCAACCGTATACGATCCCTGTAATTGGTTTTGGCTTTTCGACGCGTATAGGCCGACATTATATATTTTTGATAATATTTTTTTATTCTAACACCTTATTATAGTCACTGTCACTATTTTACACTAATGTTTTATACACAATCAGCTTGAGGAGAGAAGCTGCCCACCGGCAACACTCTTGCTGGAGTTTCTCGTACTACTGAAGTTGGTCACGAGGCCAACAGCGTTTCAATCGTCGTGGAGGACGATCTGGAATCGTTTTAGAGGCGAGATTTCGAACAAGAGGATTTGTACAGAATAGAAGAGAGTTAAAGAATTTTCTATATTTAGATTTAGATTCGTCAGTTACGTATGAGATTTTGAGATCGTTGTGGAGGGTAGAGTTAGAGACATAAAATGGAGAATTCGTAATCTGACGGAGAATTTTTGATTGAAAGGCCTGTATTTTTTGTGAATTGGAAAGTTTGGTTGAACCCCACAGCTCAAGTTCGTGAAGTCCAGATCGGTTTGAGTAAGCTGCTGTATATTAGTTTTTTATGCTCCAGTGGTAGTTTGGATTGACTGCCAATTAATCGTAACAGTAAACTGTTTCGTTGGTTGAATATTTTCTTAAAAGTACACACTACAGCTACAGAATCCCATTCATTGTCAACAACTTAGCTTTATCTCCCAATCGTAAGAGATTTATTAAGAATGTTCAGCCAAAGAATTATTCGAAGATCATCTAATGGAGCCGCAAAGATATAAAAAGAACATCTTGCGCTGATTATTAGATATGCACCAGTGGCTCACCACTTACTTAAGATGAAAGAAATACAGCTGGCTCAATGTCGAACAGTGTGGAATTCAAGAGTGTACATAGTCAATGATGGCGTACACTACCTTAGAGAATGTCCGCCGCAGCTTTGTACTATAAGCAGATTGAAAGTATTTGGAGTAGAAGTAATACTGAGAGACAAGTTTATAAACAATCTGTCACTGACGATTTGAGTAGGATACTGTTGTAACCAGTCTGGTAGGTTACAGAAATATAAGCTAGCGTGTGGATTGAATGTGAGGGCTTTTTTTATATTTTATTGGCCAATTGTGGAGTTAGGTCCTATGCCTAGGGCGCCTGTCTCAAAATAATATCAATACTTAAGTCATTTCTTGTGTGTCAAGGACGTAAATCACTTTAAATTGACTACTTAAGAAATGTATAAAACGATTTAACCTGGACAAATGTATAAAATAGAAGTCGATTTTCCCAATAAATTGTCGAGAAAAAGGGAAATAATGAATTTCAGCTCAAATTATGGTTGAGTACACCAGAATAGCGGCAGCTCTTTATAGGCTGAGGTCACACGCCCTTTGGCACGCCTTTTTTCTCTAACAGAATGAAAAAGTGAATTAAATAAATACTCTTTCACTAATATAAATATCTAATTAATTAAATAAATAAAAGATGCCCACGCAGGGCGTATCCCTCTTCAACAACCTTACTCCATCCTCCTCTTTGAAAAAACCAGTGGTGCGGCAAATGTTGCAAACAAATAACATGTGCACCATACAAGGTTTGCCGCCTCTGGGTAGTCCGCCTCCAGAGATTTAAGATTTTCTAGCGCATGCGCTATAGAACTGGAATTTGTGGGTGGATGCTTATTAATTATTCAATAAATTAACAAGCTCGATCTATTTTTAATTAAGCTTTATTTAAAGAATTTTTAAAAAAAGCGTCTTCTTTTTTTAACTCTAAATTTCTTTCTTTTTTTACACGTCTTTGATGTTTTAATAGAAGAAATTGATGGAGAGAGAATTTACAATTTACTACAAATTTCTTTAATTAAATATTAAATAAAATCCAAGCCCTAGACTGGGAAGCGAACCCTGAACCAATTTGCATCCAAGCATTCCAGTCCGCGCCTTTAACTGCTTGGCCTAGTGTTAAATAACATTAAAATAACAGTCCTACAACAGAGATATTTTTTGTAAGCCCAATGGATGGTTCTTTAAATTAACCAGTGCCAGCGAGGGTATTTTTCGGGACCATATTCTTGCATGCTTCTAGTAGAGGAAGTGGTGGTAATGTGGAACCCTGCTGGTATTATGGAACCCAATAATATTTAGGCAGCAAGTGATCTTGTGTTAACAGTATCCGGGCTCAAACTGTAGCTAGATAGCACTAGTGTGCAAAGCAGGCGGTTGGTTCAGTTGCTATTGTATTGTTCATCTAGTTTGTTTTTATCGATTCTTGAAAAACTTTAAGAAGGCAAGTTCAAACTGTTATTTTTGTTTTGTTATCAAAATAGTGGTAGTTATCCGCACTATATATTGGTTCAAAAGGGAAATATTGCAGCGATTTTCAATTGTGAATCAGTTCTTCTGTTCCCCAATTTTTGTTGGCGACATATCAAATCCAAGATAGCGTTGTTTGCAATATGGAACCTCATGGGTGCTGGTAATATGGAACCCTGTTCTACACTCGCAGTAGAAAAATTTCATGGGGTTCCATATTGCAAGCATTACAAGCAAATCACTTATTTTTCTGGGGAAAAATTGGCGGTGCCTCTTCCTCCACCTCGCGCGATGCGTTCTCAGTCCTCGCTTATCGTAATGAATTCTTTGATCCTTTAGCTATCCAGTGGTCTAATTTAATTTTGGATGTAGACGATAGATTCGAAACTATAATGCCAAACTGTATCCCCCGATTTTGTTATCATTAGGTTTATTGGATTGCCTCCATATGATAGCAAATTTAAAGACGTACTCACGTCAAAAAAGGTCTTTTCTGGATTCAAGCTATCTCAAAACGAATATTACTGGTGAAAAATTCTACACGATTTCAATTTCTTGTACTATAGTGATGTAAGGAGAAGTAAAATTAAGATTAAGTGCAGTTCGTGCAGTTAAGAAATAGCAGGTAAGAAAGAACGCTCTGCGTTAGGTAAAGCTCTTCCTTATGGCCGTAGAAAAACTAGGATATCACCTTAAATCGAGGCAGGACACAAAGAAAACCTGAGACAATCCAACTCAGAACCATGAGCTAGCAAGGAACGAAGAAATATGTTCTTATTTCCAGGTTTGATAGCGTTGCACTCTTTTTACTAAGAGATTTTTGGTACTTTAAGATTACGCGAGTGGGACACTAGCGAGGAAGAAAAGAAAAATCGTCTTCCTTGCATGATAAATTGCAAAGATATGTTGAGCTAACACTCCTTTCATTGGAGCCTGTCCTGGGGATCACCAAGGACTCGGTTACGTGTGGCTCTCAGAGACTGAGATCTGGAGATAACATGAAAAGAACTAGGTGATCTGTCCTGGGGAACAAACACAGCAAGACTCTGATGCCTTGGCTGTGTAAACAAAGAACTGAAGAGACTCTGTGTTTGGGCAGAAATCAGATTACTCTGATCACAGGTCAAAAACAGAAGAAAAATCTAAAATGGGGCTAAAAAAAAAAAGCTGCAAAAATATTCATTGTACCCAAAACCCACTCTACGGCGACTTGCAACAAAAATACTAAGATGTTCCATATTACCAGCACCTCAAGGCAGAGGCACCACTTTCACTTTTTCCATAAAATTGAAGGTTGCTCATCTGGTGGTTGGAGGAGAGTACATTTGAAGACAATAGTGCAAGACTAATATATAAAGCTAAAAATTACCAGAGAAAGCAATACAATTTTTTGGAATGTCTAGCATAGGTAAATCAAAAACAAAGATGGGTTCCATATCACCACCACTTCCTGTATATTTTACCAGTAATAGTAAACTAACGGGCAAATTTCTTCCTCTTGTTGTCCAAGTTCGCTTCCTGGGGCTTTAATAAATTGATCTGTAACCCAGTTCTAGGGACAAGATCTAAGAAAGACATTCCTGCCTTACGCTAGATAACAAAATGCATTATCTTTGTAGCAGTGCGACAGAATTCTTACAACTGTAAGAAACTGTTTCGGCTGTAAGAGATAAATGAACAGATTACAAAGGGAAGAAGTAGAAAGCTCACTGATTCCAGGAGGCCGTCATCTCCTCCATCAAGAAAACAAACTTAAAATAAGAACTCAGAAACCAAGTTCATTAAAAAATAACCAAGCGAGACAGTTACTGCATACTCTAGTCTAGAACGTTTACGTTACTTCTATGTCTTGCTTTCAAATCTTTAATTAATATGACATCTAACATTTATAATCAGTACATAAATTAGGTTAGCTTACTAGTAGATGTATTTGTTTGCTAAAATATAGTCTTGTGCTGTAACCTTAAAATGTATTAATTATTTACCATATTGTATTCCAGAACCAAACACATCTCTCGAATATCATATCATCTCTCCCATACCCGTTCACCAAACTTCTACAATGCTACTTAAACCTTTGTGGACTTGTGGATAGAAGTGCTCTACCAAGCGTTCTATCACCCAATACAAACATTCCCGTTCCAAAAAGCTTCGCAGGAAACGCCAACCCCTCTCTTTCATGTTTCTAATTATAACATCCTCACTGTACCTGAATATTCCTTCTGTCTGCGATCATTATTACAGGTAACCTGTGGTACCAACTTTCATTATTCCCTTTACCTTCATTATAATGTATGTAGTCAAAGAACTTTCTGCCTCTTTCATTGCTGGAAATCCTAGCCAAATATTGAGCTGAGAAATCTAAAATGGAAATAGAAGCGTAAAATAATAATTAACTTCTCTTCTAAATACCGTTATACTTATTTCTCTCTCCATTGTATTTCTTCGTCATATCATATTCCACAAACTGCTTAACCGCCCACACTTATGGAGAAACTGATTTGTGAGGTAAAAAACATGGAAAGCAATGTTCCATTTTTTTTGTAAAATATTTTGGACAAGCTCAGCATTATTGCCAAACGGAAAGCTACACTACTGTATAAATTACCTTCAAAAATCAAAATATGAATTGAAAACTAAAATGAATACTAACTGTGGTGTTCGTAGAAGTTGTACTGGTCCGATGATGCGCTCTGGCAGCTGGTGAACTTGCACAGCTGACCGCTAAACGTGATTCCGGCCCGGAACCATTCTTGTTGATCTCCAAAAAACAATGGCTGGTCTCTAAATGTGTTTGAGCTCTTCTTTCTTCTAATACAATCTTTCTGGCAGCTCGAAATATTTTGTAATAGACGAACATCATTACGGCTAATGGTATATAAAAGGACAATAGCGTTGCATAGATTTGATAGCCAAAATCTTGACAGACAAGACACTGTGTACCCGGTTGACCAGTCTCTTCGCCGTGCGTATTGCCAAGGATCAACAGCGGTGGCAGACTTATACAAGCGGCGCCTAGCCATACCACAGAAACACATGCCATCATACGTTTTGGAGTTCGCTTTACACCATACTCCAATGGTTTCGTTATGGCGTAATACCTTAAACAAAAGAAAAAGAAAAATATAAAATCAATAATTGTTGCATTAGAAACAAGACATAAATAATAAGATATCATGAGAAAAAAGTACGAACTACTTTTTGCAAGAATTGCAGTCAGTTTTTTACTCTAACATTGCTGCAAGTGCATTATTAATAATAATATTTCATTAATTTTTACGTAAATAAACAAACCAAACTAGTAGTGGATGTTTCTAACTTTGTTCTATGAATATTTAAGCACCTACTCACCATCCATTAGGGTAGGACCTGTTTTATAATCTCAGCCACATTACTAAGTGAAACTTAATGGGAAAGCTTTTATCTACGTTATATGGGACTTGTACAATCTAGGTTTTTGTTTGAATTAGTAACTATTTTTAGAATCTATTAGAACTATTAGAGTATACGAGGTGTGGCTAATAAATAACGAGACTAATGCCAAATCCTAACGACCGACAGCTGTGCAGCGTCTCACGTGTTTGTAGAGAAATCTATCTGACCGGAACTGTCGTTTGTGTAAGAGGTGTTTGTTTCGTTTTGCCGAAAACATGGATATTACACATGTAGTAGAGCAACGAATTGTCGAGAAATTTCACATGAAACTTGGTAAAACCGCTACTGAAACTTATCTTTTATTAAAAGAAGTTTATGGCGATGAATTTTTATCACTTAGGCGAGTTTTTGAGTGGTTCAAGCGTTTCGAAGATGGTCGAGAAGACGTCGGAGATGATGACCGCCCGGGTCGCTCTTCCACGTCCAAAACGGATGAAAATATCGATTGTAATTAATCAACATTACTACCGTGAGGTGCTTGCTCAACTCCGTGAAACAGTAAGGAAAAAACGACCCGATTTGTGAAAGAACAAGTAAAGGGTTCTCCATCAAGACAACGCGCCGGCTCACACTGCATTTTCTGTCAAGTACAACATCCCAGTTTTAGGCCATCCGCCTTATTCGCCTGGCCTGGCCCCATGTGACTTTTATCTGGTTCCCCAAAGTCAAATCTGCATTAAAAGGAACACGGATTTCAGTCCGTTGAAGCTGTGAAAGAAAAAGCGGCACGCGTCATGCAGGAGCTGACAGAAAAAGACTTCCAGCACGGTTCTGAACAATGGTAAATTCGCGTGGAGCGTTGTAGGGATTGGGGAGGGGTGTATATTGAAGGTGTTAATAACTAAATATGTTTAAATTTAAAATAAAATGTTTAACAGCAATAGCTAATATCATTCTAGCTAATATTTCCTACTTTATCCTTTATTTTTGAAGTTATTGTTTTACATGACGGTTCAATGTCAAAGAATGCGATATAATTTCAGTGCAAGGAGAATTAAACTTAAGAAAAAGTTCGGAAATCAATATTGATAATCTATTTTCACAAATAAAATTCAATATAATAGGGACTATTTTAAGGGAAGGGATTAGCTATGTGGTTAGCATACTGGACTCCCACGCGGAGGTCCCGGGTTCGAATCCAGCAGCTGACCCTTAGATTTTCTCTTCCTAGGAGCTTCTTACAGCTCACTGTCCGGTGATGGACAGTGTTGTCTGTAACGAGAGAACACTGTCCAAAGGCCGGCAGTGCACTGGAAAAAGCTCCGGGCGCTAATAACCTCAGTTGATGATGCGCCAAAAAAAAAAAAAAAAAAATAGGGACTATTTATAGGAAATACGAGGTGTGGCTATTAAGTAACGAGACTATTGCGAATTTACCATCGTTCGAAACTGTGCTGGAAGTCTTTTTCTGTGACGCTTTTTCTTTTACAGCTTCAAAGGACTGAAATCGTGTTCCTTTTAATGCAGATTTGACTTTGGGGAACAGATAAAAGTCACATGGGGCCAGGTCAGGCGAATAAGACGGATGGTCTAAAACTGGGACGTTGTACTTGGCTAGAAACATCTTGACAGATAATGCAGTGTGAGCCGGCTCGTTGTCTTGATGGATGGAATTTAGCAAGCACCTCACGGTAATAATGTTGATTAATTATAATCGATATTTTCATCCGTTTTGGACGTGGAAGGGCGACCCGGGCGGTCATCATCTCCGACGTCATCTCGGCCATAAAAAAAAGATAAGTTTCAGTAGCGGTTTCACCAAGTTTCATGTGAAATTTCACGACAATTCCTTGCTGTACTACATGTGTAGTACCATGTTTTCGGCAAAACACCTCTTACACGAAACGACGGTTCCGGTCAGACAGATTTCTCTACAATAACACGTGAGACGCTGCAATCGAAAGAGAAGGCTTTACGCTGCACAGCTATCCGTCCGTTAGGATTTGGCGCATGTATAGTTCTTCTGTAGCAGCATCAATCTCGTTATTTAATAGCCACATCTCGTAGAATACTTTTAACTTTAAATCTTAATACAAATAATAACAGAAATAATGTTTTGTTCTAACTATTTACAGCTGTGACAATAATGATTTTCAGAGAACAATCTAGAGGCAGCAAGTAGATTAATGAAGAAGGCAGAATGCTTAGGAAAATTAATGGAACAGATCTTCACTTTGTTTTTGCACCTGAAGGAAAATGTGATATGAGCATTAAGGCCGTCATGGAGTCAAGTTGAATCTTGTTCAGAATTGGAGAATATTAATTACAATTTAAGTGACTAAACCAAGCTTTACTTTTTACTTACCATTTTTCATTTTTTTTCGCCTTCCCAAGTTATCTTTTCAAAAAAATGATAAATAGCGTTCAGTAATGATGTAACATGACCAAAGCTGACTGCCTTAGACGTCTGTTTTTCTAACAGAAACCATATTTATACTTTTTTCGTTTTGTCATTTTAAAGATATTTAAGGCTTTGCCAAAAATTACCTTCTCAGTCGTCACAATATTTTTTTTGTTGGTAATTCACCTTTAAATATTGTCTAATTTTATTTAAGTTTTGCGAAAAATTGTTTGGTCTTAGATGAACTGATTTGTTTTTGCAAAATTTTATATATTTGCAATCCGATCTCTTCCAGCTCAGAAATGAATCTTTTCAATTAAACTATTTAGTCAGCAGGCACAAAACTCTGGATGAGCGCTTCCACAATCAGTTGAACGCTACAATCTGACTGGTGCAATTATAACCTGAGCAAATGTGATGCTTGCCACAACCTGATTATATCCTCCAGTTGTGGGGGACTCAATATGGTTCACGGACGGCTCCAGAACAGAGGAAGGGGTGGGAGCGGGAGTGTACGGGGTGAAGCCGAAATTTAGGTTTTCGGTTAGCCTAGGAAAACTAGATTACGGTTTTTCAGGCTGAGCTAGCTGCAATTAGGTTCTGTGCTGCCGACATTGTTGGACGAGGAATAACTGATTCTAAGGTCGTGATTTTCTCGGACAGCCAGGCAATAAGTTCCCACCAGGTCAATTCAAGGTTGATATGGGACTGTCTGGGTGCCCTGAAGGAAATTAGTGACCACAATAAGGTCTTTCTGGTTTGAGTACCTGGTCATTCAGGTCATAAGAGAAACGAAGTGGCAGATTTATTGGCCCGGGAAGGCTCTGCGGGACACTTCGTTGGCCCGGAGCCCTATTTTGGGATCTCTAAGTGTCTTAAGACTGCGGCCATTAAACTATGGGTGCAGACTAGGGCTCAGGAGTAGTGGCTTGCCAACACAGGGCAGGGACAGGCGAAGGAGTTCATTAAGGGCTATTCACCGAGGCTGACCTGGAGAATTAATCCGTCAAGGCAGTGGGACTATAAGGATGTTAACATGCATTGCATGGGCCTGGCAGACGATAGCCTTTGTAGGTTCTGTCACGAAGAGGAGGAAACAGTACTGCACGTGTTGTGTCAGTGTGAGGGGTTTGTCTGGCTAAGGATGTTATTTCTCGGGTAAGAAAAACCAAGGCCTGTGAGCTTTACCCCAGGAGTCGCTCTCCAGAATTAAGAGTCTGATTAAACGGACGGGTCTGGAGGGCGAGCTCTAGAGAAGGGGAGCCACAATAGATCCAAAGGGGTCGCAGTGGCGTAGGCCTTAAAGGCCGCCCCATTTGAATCTTAGCCTGATTAAAGATAAATTCCGCAAGATGACGTGTTTCTAAATGGGGCTTTTTCTAGTTTAAAATGTATTAATAATTGTGTTTTTCACATTATTTCTGTATTAATATTGTATTAGTAACTTATATTGTGTTTTTTTCCCAAGGAATCTATCGATACCAATGTTAAGATCCTAAGATGTTTTACAACCGTGGCCAGAAGTAATTGAAAGTGTTCAGATTCTAAAAAAAGGTTTTCACGCGATAAAAATCACTTTTTACACAAAAATATTTCGTACACCTTTTTCTCATCCAATTATTTAATGCAATTTCAATATAAAAATAAATTATAATTTACCTGTCTACACTGATCATACAAAGATTTAGAATTGAAGCTGTACAAGAGAGTACATCGAATGATACCCAAATATCGCACATAATTGGTCCTAGATTCCATGTGCCCATCAGTTCGTATAACAAAGCCATTGGCATGACAAGTATGGCCACACAAAGATCGCTTACAGCCAAAGATACTAGAAGGTAATTGCAAGGTCGCCGCAGTTTTTTGACTAAGCAAACGGCGACGCAAACCAATATGTTACCTGCAACAAAAAAATAAATTCAAAGTAAATATTATTTGAAGCTTTTACTTACTTAAAATTATTAAATAATGTAGAAAATAGTGAATTCAGTAAAATGGAGATAATTGATCTAAACAGCATAAAATCGTCAGTTTAATAAGACAAAATGATGAGGTTTTTGACATTTTTATGTTAACTACATGCAAGTAAAGCAACTGGCTGGCAGATGAAATAAGATAAAGCAAGGAAGGCAGTGGCAGAAATAAAAACCTTAAGTTTTTGTTTCTAACTTCATATAAAAGGAAATTATCTTACAGGATGCTGAGAAATTGGAGAACCTGCTAAACAGCAGCCATGAAAGAGACTTTTATGTTTTGATAAATATTCCATATTCGACAAAAACGAGTTAGTTGTTTATAAAAAAGTAAAAAAAATCTTGTATTTTTTAAAAGATATGTTTTTTTAAAATTTATTTTGTTATTCACAATCTGTGTACAATATACAATAAGTAAATATGAAGACTATGATGAACTGGTGCGGGAGGAGAAAAGCTACCCAGCGGTAGCACTCTCTATATGAGAGAGGAGAATGTGAGGAGGAGAATATGAGGAGGAGAGAGGAGAGATAGGAGAATAATGGCGTTTAGGCCTTCAGCCTACCAGGAAGTCGCAGGGCCACTGGCGATTCAGTTGGCGAGGAGTATTAGGGATGTCAGAGGAAGCGAGAGACTGTACAAGAGGATTAGAGCAAGTCGAGAGAGCAGTATGGAATTTTTGGTATTTAGTCTTGGCGAGTTGGTCTATGAAGGGAATGTTGAGGTCTTAGTGAAGAGAGTGATTAGTCACCATAGAAAGGAGCGTCAACTATCTGTCGGAGGAGTTTTGACTGAAATGTCTTGCACTGTCCGTATGTTTTTAGGTTTGGCTGAACCCCTCAGTCCGTAAGTCCACATAGGTTTGAGGATAGTACTGTATATTAAGCGTTTGAGTTCTATGGGCAATTTGGAGCGTTGTCCAAGTGGTCTGTAAAGAAGTTTCGCACGTTTTGTCATTGCTTGTCTTTTAAGTCTAGTGTGTGGGTTCCACGTGAGTCGTTTGTCTATGTAGAGCCCAAGGTAGCGCACCAGATCTGTGTACAAGGAAGAGGATTGCTGTTGAAGAGGACAGGAGCCCCGCCGGAGAGTAAACGTGGCATGCTAGCATTTCTGTGGATTCATTTTAATCCGCCACTTCTTTGCCCAGGATTCTATTTTATGTAAGTGTGTCCTGTAACTTGTATGAAGCTGATGAAGGATGTGTACTTGTAGCTAGCATGGCTGTGTCGTCTGCATATGTACAGAGAGAGGGTTGTACAGGTATGTCTGATGTGTATACTGTGTAGAGAACGGGGCCACGTATACTCCCCTGCGGCACTCCCGTCCCCACTGTCGAGAAAGAAGAGATTGTTGAACCAGTACTTATTTGAAAGAACCTATCTGAGAGATAGGAGCGCAGAATGAGGTAGTATGTTGAGGGAAGATGCTTTTTCAGTTAGAACAGTAATCCAGGATGCCAAATTTTGAATTACTATTTTTAACTCCTTTTGTGAGTGTTGTTATGAGCTAGATTTAACCTATGGTTTTGCTAAACCACACTTGGTTTCACAATTATTGTTTCTGTTGCACAGAACCTATTGTGTATTGATTATTTGGGCTTTTCGGTGTAATTATTGCGTAGTCTAGCATATCCGCAGTAAAGACTAGAAATAAGTTTCCTACAACCTTGAGAACTGAATTGAACGCAAGTATACGGGTATATCTGGTCGTCCCTGCGGGGATCCCAGTCTAACAACCCCAACAATCAAAACAAGAATAATACTTACCTGCAGAAATGATTGTGCAACCATTTTGGTTTTAGCGAAAAACATAGAAAAACTTTTAAGTCTTTCCAGAAGAAGTGTCAAGTCCAGTTCTCCCTGTCAGTGTATTGACAGTGAACTATTTTTTTGTTCAAAATGGACAATAAGCAGCATAGTTCATAGTTAAATTTGAAAAAGTTCTTTGGTTTAAAAGATATTTTAGCAAAGACATGATAAAATATGAAAGCCATCATAATATGTTATGTTGCTGATTTTGTTGCAAACCTGCACTAAAATAAAGTATGCAAAACCGTGACATAAGGAGAGCCTCCATCAAAACAGGACATTAAAAATAGGTCAACCTATATAGGTTGGGAAAAAAACCGTAAGAACGGATTCAACACACGTAGATTTGAACTAAATCCAGCCATCAAGGCTGCAGAAAACATATTTCCTTCTAACACCAAAGGATCATAAGGACAGTTTGCCGGAATTCCTGTCTTAAGGAAAGGATTGAAGTTGGTCACGACCTTGCAATTAGGTTAAGTCCCACTTTATTCTGTGTGGAAGTAATACTAAGACTCCTTTATATATGCCAGCATTTTGACATCAACTCCTCAACTCACGTTTATGAAAAATTAAGAATACATGAAAGTATACATTTCATCTAAGTTGCTGACTAAGGAACATAGATCTTATTACATAGCCAGCCGACTTGTTATATACAGCTTACTGAAGGGGTAGTCGACAGTTTCGTAACAATCGATAATAATGTTACTATTCATTTCTAAGATGGTTATATAATCAAATATGTGACCCAAATTCTTCTTCCCTCTAATGGATTACCAATACCTGACAGTCATATTTCATAGCATAAGTAAACTTTTTCATTGATTCTCATTTTATTATTTCACAAGTAGCAGATATTAAATTGCTCACTTATGTGATAAGACTGTGATACAAAATATATTTGAAAAGTTATTTAATCTAAATATATGCTGAAATGTGTAAATTACTCTGTGTCGAATGCTCTAAGTCTTCGAGAATTTATCTAAAGTTTATAATGTTCTTAAACGGGCTTTTCGATTTAATACCTCCATTTAGAACTTAATTTGTTTCATGGTAGTAAATTGTTGTCATATGAAATACAATTCAAGTAAATAATTATATATTTATCGTAACTAATCTAAACTTAATAACGCATCAATTCATAAGTCATTCTTTTCATTACTTTATAAATTTTATAAATCTCTAAACTCATCTTTATTTTTTTATTTTTTATTTCTTACTTTCCTTATCATTTTATTTTGTAAGATTATTATTGTTATGTGAATCATGATCTTTTTTTGTTTTGTAAATTCTTTATTGTTTTCATAACTGTTATTAACTTTTAAGTTTTATGAAATAATACTGCATAAATTACAAACTTCTGATCGATTAATCAATTAACCTCTGATTGATTATTCTTAATTAATCTAAATCAATTACTTATCTCACAGACTATATTATGAAACCTTTTTGGTAAATAAAAATATTCTGCAAGAGTTTTTAAGATTACTTTTCTCAGACTCGGCACCTTCACTCTATCAACCAACTGAAACTACCTCACGGAAAACACAGATAAATGAGGAATAAATCACATCTTCTCTATCAGCATTGAGTAGCCAAGTCGGTTCAAAAAGATGAAAAAGAAGGTTACAATAAAGTAGTATTCGCCTACTTTATAAGTGGCGATGTCAATCCGAGGTTGGGTTCAATGACACATAAAGTGAGAATTACTTTAGTGAATGCATAAGAGTAATGTTGCCTTACGTGAGATCTTGCTAATCCAGGAACGTCCTATAAAACAAGGTTCTACCAGAGTGGAATAGCAAAGGTGAAAAAGAAGCAGCTCAAATTACTTACTTCACTAACATGGAGATGTTTAGTAGATAGATTGACAAAATAATAGAGTAATACATAAATAGGTTACGTGCAGTGTAGTAAAAAATAAGTTAAATATGAGTATAAGCTAGTCCTGTATAAGTCTAGTGAGTGACCAACATCTTTAAATACGAGTGAAAGATAGTTCTATATCAGTCTAGTGAGTGACCAACATCTTTAAATACGAATGAGTATAAGATAGCCCTATATAAGTCTTGTGAGTTCCCAACATAGTTAAATGTGAGTGTAGAATGGTCCTATATAAGTCTTGTGAGTCACCAAGATGGTTAAAGAACTATTTCATGAACTGAAATAGAAAAAACAAACTTTCCATGCAAATTCAGTTAATAAACCTTGAAAAATACTGAGGAGAATATCAAGAAATAGCCAAGCTATAGAAACTGCATTTGTGTTTACAGAAATGGCCACTAGAGTTCTCCACCGGATGGAGTATAAATTAAGCTTACCGCCTATTTAATGGCGGCTCACAAGCCTATTTCTCTTATACCAATTTCAAGATTAAACAATACAAATTCCCAACTTTTTTTTATTCTGTTAACGATAATTCTGTAAAATATGAAGAAATATTCCAAAAGAAACATTTTTAATCGTATTTTTAAGGTACTTTTTTTTTTCTTGTTTTAATCGAAAGTTTATCAAATACCTATGGGAGAAATGTTGGAAAAAAAATTTTAAATTAATTATTTCATTGAAATTATTAAGTTTGAAGTAATGGCCAATCACAGCACAGTAGGGCAGCAGACGGTGGGCGGGTCATGCCCACCTCTAGTGTAGACACGCCCCATCCAATAGAAACCAGTTATGGGCTGGTCAAAGTGTACTTAACAATGGTGCTTCAATACCTTTCACTTATTTTTCTAAATCTTTTATTATTTTCTCATATTTTATTAACTTTTACTAGTTATTTTGGAAATAATATTAATCTTACATAGATATTGAGTTAAAATGCTAACAAATTATTAGAAAAAAATAAAATTCTCAATTTTCAAGAAATGTTTTATTAAGTTAAGATCATTTACGAATAGTTTTCGCCAATATTCGACAGTTTCACTTTACTTTCTCATGAAAAGAATCTCCTATGAACACTCACATGACTTTTTCTTACCAAAACTTACGAATATAATTGAATTTTATTGTAACTTAGAATTATATAATAAAAAGAAAAAAAAGGGATCAAATTAATATTGTTGAAAAAATGCGACACATTCCCTCTGAACCAAACTATTAATTAAGAACAAATTACGACATTTAAGCTTAAGTACGCCGTTAGATCAACTACAAATGAATCCGTTTGCCTAGTTCATAGTAAATTAAGAGAAAGCCTTTCTTTAAAATTGCACTTCTGGTGTATTGATTTTCTTTCTTCTTTGAAGTTTGGTTTGAAATTTAATAATTAAATACTTAGAGGTAGCCAAATCTTAAAATATATCCTCTCGTAAAATGAGAGTCACTCTCATGGTCTTCTCATTGGTCACTCTAAATGGTCTTTATGTAGGTCTAGTGAGCCACTAACACGGTTAAATGTGAGTATAAGGATGGACCTAATTTGGTATAGTGAATCGTATGCTAGTGAAGTCCCAGTATGAAAAAGGTGGCCTCGCCAAAACGTGGTCCGAACTGTTGGTTAAAAAGTCATATAGTGAGTGATTAAATCGATTTAACGATTGAAATTAAATTAATTCGGTGATGAAATTTAAAGTTCAATTAAATTCTCAGATTAAATGATAATTTTTTAGTGTGATTAAATTAGTTTGATTAACGATTAAATTTGAAATTTAGCTCACTACGATTAATTTTGCCGATTAAATTCTGATTAAAATAAAACAAAATTGATCAATTAAATTTATGATTAAGTAGAATTTTTAATCAGTGCTCATCTCTGACCAAAGCTAGAAGCATGTTAATCACCTCTGAGGGTTTAATGTGGTCTTTCATAGTGGTTCCATGGACAGAGGAATATTGGATTTTACATATACGTGGCTTAAATAATGCCTTAAATTTTTTTTATGTAAATCCATAATCATGACCTAAATATAATTCATTAAAAAAGCAAACTGCCTATACAGATGGCCTGGACTAACGGAGCCGTTATTGCTTCATGGACCCTGGCATCTCACACACTCATAAATAATTAGGGTCAGCAAGTTTTCAGAGATAATTGATGAGGAGGATCTACTGTGGGTACAGCGAACCCACAGACTAATTCTAGCTCACCGTACACGAACATTTAGAATTATACGTATACTGCATCAGATGCATTCAATTTATGAATGCAGCAAAACCGTTTTAAGATGTCCAAGCATTTGACTTCTTTGAAGCCATCCTCTGCATAAATTACAAAAATTAGAAGATACTCTTCTCAAAGTAATGTGAGTTTATCCAAGGCATCGTAAAGATAGGCGTTTGCCCCAAAACAGAACTAAGAAAATCTCTCTTTTTTTTTTTAGATCAATGCATTTCCAAAATTCTTAAAAACAGTCCATCGTGCTTACGACTATAATTAAGGGATCATATTTTCGAATGTATTAATTGAATGACTAGTGACGCCTACCTATAACGGTGACTACGATGACTGTTAATAAAAGTATGCCAATAAGGACCGCTTGAGGCTGACTGTACGGTGATCTTGGACCAGGGAACCATGTGTCTGGGACAGCTGTAGTTGTGGTTGTGGTTGTAGTCGAACTAGTACTAGCTATAGAAGCAACAGCGACAGCGGCGGCAGTGGAGACGTCAGCGGCGGAGGCGGTTTGTGTCGGGGCTAGGCTTGTGTTGGCCAGCTCCATCTAACACCGCGCCCCTTGCTCCTAACCCTTCTCACTTGTAGCCATCCTCTCTAGCCGCTCTTCTTCGTCTTCCTCTTCCTTCTTCTCTATCTTCTTCTTTCTTGTCCCTATCGCTAACACCTGTGCCTCTCCGGCTTGTGTTACCGCATGAACGCCACTCTGTTCTAGAACACAACAGAATACATTGCCATTAATCCACCAAATAAAGATGCTTTAATTGTTTAAAGCTATTATCTAAAAATGTACTGAACGTAGAATTCAATATTAAGGAAACGATGTAGAAATTCTAATTTGAAATACAGAAGACATTATTGATTTTTTTAAAATTTTCTTTTCGCGTTGCAACCAGTTACATTCTGACTTGAGACGTCAACAAAGATATTGAATAAGATTCGAAACTGAGCAGACCTCCCAACTTAACCACTTGTTTGCAACCATGTAAGGTTATAAAGGTGAAACAAGGCGCCATGATAGCCGAGCGGTTAAAGGCGGGATCTTTAAAGCTAATATGCATTGTGGTACTGGGTACGAGTCCCCTGGTCTAGGCCTTGGATTTTATTTAATGGTTAATAAAAGAAATTTACAGTAAAGTATGTTTGCTAGTCGCCTCCGTCCACGACACCTAATTAGTAGTTGGACGTAAAGTTCGCCTGATAAAATAGGCAATTACTTTACTTTACTAGAGGTAAAACTGGAGTTTATAATGGCCTTCATTTAGGTATTTTTTATTTTTTTAAAAAATGATTTAAGGCGCTTCAACATCTGAGGTAAGGGCGCTACGGTGGCCGAGCGATTAGAGGCGAGACCTGAGAAGCTAATATGTATTGTGGTTCGATTCCCGGTCTTAGGACTTGATTTTATTTAATGGTTAATAAAAGAAAATTTACAGTAAAGTATGTTTGCGAGTCGCCTCCGTCCACGACACCTAATTGGTAGTTGGACGCAGGGCCGGATTTATCTATAGGCTAACCAGGCTTCAGCCTAGGGCCTCAAGATCAAGAGGGGCCTACATTCAAATTGTTAGCCAAATTAAAATTACACTATTCTAAAAACAGTGAACACTAAAATACTGAACCGAAAATAAGGAGAAATTCTACACATATGACTAATAAACAAACATAAAAAGTAATTTACAAACTTAAAAATGGGAGGTGAAAGGGCCTCATAAGTGGACTAGCCTAGGGCCTCTTTTCATCTAAATCCAGCCCTGGTTGGACGTTAAGCCCCGCCTGAAAAAATAGGCGATTACTTTATTTTACATTTGAGATAATTGGCCCCCGGAGCTTTTTTCCAGTTCACTACCAGCCTCCGGATAGTATTCTCTCGTTACAGGCAACACTGTCCATCACCGGACAATGAGAGCTGTAAGAAGCTCCTAGGGAAGAGAAAATCTAAGAGGCCAGCATCTGGGAACGAGGGATCTCCGTGTGGGAGTCCAATACGCTAACCGCATAGCTAATCCCTTTACATTTTAGGTATTGAGCTTAGGTTTTTCCTCTCCTTTTTTCCCTGCATTCCAATCCTCCTCACCTAACTTTTCTCTTTCTTCACTAGATGGGAAGGTGAAAATGTATAATACATTTACACTTCTTTTATGTAAATATTTATTGTAATAAATATTTATTCATTCATTCAGGTTATATAGTTACTCAGGCCTTTATTTTCAAATCATGAATCGAAACTGAGTGACGCATTTAATTCAGGAAGAAATCAGCTGCCTGCTTTCCTAACTATAGGATTCAATTCCTTGAAGGACGAAGCTATCCAATGATATAAAATAAAATGTTTGATAAAATTGCCAAGTAATAAAAAGCTCCCTTTAATTTAAATCAATATTTTTGTTAAAAAAAACGATCTTGATTGCGAATAACATTTTCATATTTATTTAGAAGGTAAAACAATCAACCTTTTTTTAACCAAAATCAAACAATAAAATATGATTTACAAATTTCATTCAATAATCAGGATATTTAAAAAATGGCAGCCAGACTTGTTAGCAGAATGAAAACATTTTCATGGCAATAATAATTAATTAACTCATTTCACGTACCACTTGATCTGTAATAATTGGCTTTAAGTATCTAGTTCATAAGTAAGTTTAGGTAAATTAATTTGTAAGTTGATAGTATGGTAACATATACGCAAGAATTACATTATTATTCAGATTGGTTAGGGTCGAAGTACGTTCCAGGTGATGTAACGATAAAGGGGATTTGGAATGCATGATTGTACTTCGATCCTTGTAATAATATAAATTACATACTCGGTTATGAATACGTGCGCTAAATAATTGATTAAACTCTGTAGTTTTGTTACTTTTTATTTGATGGCTAACTTTAATAATAAATGGGCATGTCAAATATTGCAACTATTCATTTGTTCACCTGTTTGTTGAATAGAAAACTTTAATATTAGGGATAACATCAGCAAAGTATAAAACTTTGTTTTCACATAGGTAACAAATTGTTGTTTGACTTCACAACTTGAAACTTATTTTCTCAGTAAACTTGTTCTCTGAGGAGATTTGCTAAGGTTGTTTTTTTCCCATTCCTGTCTTATTTCTTTGTTGGTTTCATATTATTTATTTGTTAAAAAGAGATACTGATAGTTATCTTCTTTTTTTCTTTTTACTTTTCTTCATCCTAAAGGTAGCGTTTAGATTGTTAAGTTTAAGAAAGACAATAAAGAATGGCAGGCGCTGTGGTAGCCGAACGGTTAGAGGCGAGGCCTGCAAATCTAATATGTATTTGTGGTAATGGGTTCGATTCCCGCGGTCCAGGGCCTTGGATTTTATTTAATGTTTAATATGAGAAGTTTGTAGTAAAGTATGTTATCTAGTCGCCACAGTCCAGTTTGGAAAATGAAATGTAAAATACAAGGGAAAATCACCGAATTGGCTTCAAGTTCATCTAGATTTCTACTATTTCTGTCTTTGTCACCTACTTTTGTGGCCAGGGTTGAAATAAACACAATGGGTAGCCTTCTTTTGGAAAATAGAAGGTAAAATACAAGGGAAAATCACCGAATTGGCTTCCAGTTCGTCTAGATTTCTACTATTTCTGTCTTTGTCACCTACTTTTGTGGCCAGGGTTGAAATAAACACAATGGGTAGCCTTCTTTTGGAAAATAGAAGGTAAAATACAAGGGAAAATCACCGAATTGGCTGCCAGTTCGTCTAGATTTCTACTATTTCTGTCTTTGTCACCTACTTTTGTGGCCAGGGTTGAAATAAACACAATGGGTAGCCTTCTTTTGGAAAATAGAAGGTAAAATACAAGGGAAAATCACCGAATTGGCTTCCAGTTCGTCTAGATTTCTACTATTTCTGTCTTTGTCACCTACTTTTGTGGCCAGGGTTGAAATAAACACAATGGGTAGCCTTCTTTTGGAAAATAGAAGGTAAAATACAAGGGAAAATCACCGAATTGGCTGCCAGTTCGTCTAGATTTCTACTATTTCTGTCTTTGTCACCTACTTTTGTGGCCAGGGTTGAAATAAACACAATGGGTAGCCTTCTTTTGGAAAATAGAAGGTAAAATACAAGGGAAAATCACCGAATTGGCTTCCAGTTCGTCTAGATTTCTACTATTTCTGTCTTTGTCACCTACTTTTGTGGCCAGGGTTGAAATAAACACAATGGGTAGCCTTCTTTTGGAAAATAGAAGGTAAAATACAAGGGAAAATCACCGAATTGGCTTCCAGTTCGTCTAGATTTCTACTATTTCTGTCTTTGTCACCTACTTTTGTGGCCAGGGTTGAAATAAACACAATGGGTAGCCTTCTTTTGGAAAATAGAAGGTAAAATACAAGGGAAAATCACCGAATTGGCTTCCAGTTCGTCTAGATTTCTACTATTTCTGTCTTTGTCACCTACTTTTGTGGCCAGGGTTGAAATAAACACAATGGGTAGCCTTCTTTTGGAAAATAGAAGGTAAAATACAAGGGAAAATCACCGAATTGGCTTCCAGTTCGTCTAGATTTCTACTATTTCTGTCTTTGACATCTCCTTTTGTGGCCAGGGTTAAAATAATCACAATGGGTAGCCTTCTTTTGGAAAATAGAAGGTAAAATACAAGGGAAAATCACCGAATTGGCTTCCAGTTCGTCTAGATTTCTACTATTTCTGTCTTTGACATCTACTTTTGTGGCCAGGGTTAAAATAATCACAATGGGTAGCCTTCTTTTGGAAAATAGAAGGTAAAATACAAGGGAAAATCACCGAATTGGCTTCCAGTTCGTCTAGATTTCTACTATTTCTGTCTTTGTCACCTACTTTTGTGGCCAGGGTTGAAATAAACACAATGGGTAGCCTTCTTTTGGAAAATAGAAGGTAAAATACAAGGGAAAATCACCGAATTGGCTGCCAGTTCGTCTAGATTTCTACTATTTCTGTCTTTGTCACCTACTTTTGTGGCCAGGGTTGAAATAAACACAATGGGTAGCCTTCTTTTGGAAAATAGAAGGTAAAATACAAGGGAAAATCACCGAATTGGCTTCCAGTTCGTCTAGATTTCTACTATTTCTGTCTTTGACATCTACTTTTGTGGCCAGGGTTAAAATAATCACAATGGGTAGCCTTCTTTTGGAAAATAGAAGGTAAAATACAAGGGAAAATCACCGAATTGGCTTCCAGTTCGTCTAGATTTCTACTATTTCTGTCTTTGACATCTACTTTTGTGGCCAGGGTTAAAATAATCACAATGGGTAGCCTTCTTTTGGAAAATTAAAGGTAAAATACAAGAGAAAATCACCGAATTGGTTTCCAGTTCGTCTAGATTTCTACTATTTCTGTCTTTGTCACCTACTTTTGTGGCCAGGGTTAAAATAAACACAATGGGTAGCCTTCTTTTGGAAAATGAAATGTAAAA
Organism: Rhodnius prolixus; assembly: GCF_049639745.1. Taxonomy (NCBI): domain Eukaryota; kingdom Metazoa; phylum Arthropoda; class Insecta; order Hemiptera; family Reduviidae; genus Rhodnius; species Rhodnius prolixus. Next base: position 14,954,299 of record NW_027411582.1, on the reverse strand, counting down.
TGCAAGGGAAAAACACCGAATAGGAGGGCGCCATGGTAGCCGAGCGGTTAGAGGCGAGACTTGCAAATCTAAATATGTATTCGTGGTACTGGGTTCGATTCCCGAGGTCTAGGGCCTTGGATTTTATTTAATATTTAATATGAGAACTTTGTAGTAAAGTATGTTATCTAGTCGCCTCAGTCCATGATACCTAATTTGGTAACTGGACGAAAAGCCAGCCTGAAAAATATTTTTAATTATTTTAAACGATACGTTCTATCGATCTAAATGAAACAAAAAATTGTTATCCTACTATTTGCTTTCCCGGTAAGGTGCAAACAATTTTGTTAAGGACACTTTATCCTGCAGCAAATAAAATTCAACAGTACAAATCTCCAAAAAAAACCACATCTTCAACATTGCCTAGGATGCCAAACTTTTATTCTCCTCATGCATCATTAATCTACATGTTTGTTCAGGAAGGACTGCAAAGTTGTAGAGCACACATGTTTACCATCTTGGGGAACGCTTTGTTTAAATTCTGTCACAACCATACATGTTTCACGTAGTCCCAGAGGTTCTGGGGTATCTCATTATATAAAGTACCCATTGATGCATTTTCTTAGTTATCCACAAGACAATTCTAGAATTAGTAATGGATTTCTTTAGCTAATAACTTCTCAGCACCAAAAACATTATTGGTATTAACTTAACTTATCTTAACTGTACACCAATAAATCCTAAATGCTGCTAAACAACCACCTGTTGTGAACATGATATCAAAGTTAAAAATAAAACTTAATTCATTTCATACTCTTTAAAATTTACAAGTTAAAATTACTGGGCCTCAATTATAACACTAGCCCAAAAATTACGAAGTTAGTTTATTACTTAGGGAAGTCTGTCAGGCATAGAACTAAGCCTAAATTGGATCATTGCCTTCTCCCCTAACATCCCAATTATCCATCCCAAGTTACTGAAGCCCTCCTGCAGAAGCCGCGTTTCAGTCTGCCTTCAAAATGGTTAGATCGGTAATTATTGTATTATACGTTTCAAAATCTGTGAATGGTTGTTGCAGCATATCTTAAAAACCAGGTTTAGGTAAGAAATTTTGCTCTGGTTTATGAAGAATCGATAATACGATAATCGTAATTTTTTTGGCTAAATCGATGAACTGGAAGTACCACATTAGCTTATCGATTTTAATTTCTTTTTCCCGGAAGTATTTTCTCAAAAATTGGTACAAACAGTTTTCTTTATTTGAAACATCATATTTCAAAGAGATACGATCAAAGAGGCGGCGCCTAGACTTCATGTTAAGTGCATTTTTAGTAAAAGCGCATCAATATTATCACCTTAATTGATTAGTGAATATTTGCAAAACAAAAATTGCAAGATTGCAGAGTGTTGATTATTTCGGAAAAGTTTCTTTTAAGTTTGCCGCCATCTTTCCACTTTGCAACGGCCCGTTCAATTAGGATTTAAAAAGGTGTTTTTGTTTTGTTTTTTTTATCATTATTTATGTTTCCATTTCAATTAAGAAAAGTATTAAAGAGATGTTTCATCACTCATTTACAAACATCTTCAAGTAGTTAACACTAAAATTAATTTTAATTACAGGAACTAAACTTCACTCCTCTTCCCGCAAGAGATTGGGTTAAGTACCTAGGACTCTTCATGGACAAACGCCTAACCTGGAATCCACAGACTAGACTTAAACGGAAAGAACTGAACAGACGATTCAAACTTCTCTCTAGACTTCTCGACAAGCGATGTAAACTCTCACTACAGAATAAACAACTTATCTACACAATGATACTGAAACCTACCTGGACTTACGGACTGAAACTTTGGGGTTCAACCAAAGCTTCCAGTATCTACAAGAATCCAATCCTTCCAGTCAAAAACATTCCGTCAAATCGCAAATGCTCCTTACTTTGTAACTAAACTCTACCTAGCACCGAGATTTCCTTGTTCCCTAATGTTTCAAAAGCTGTAGGATCCCGTTACATTAAATTCCACACATCAATCACCCCAAAACCTAGCCTGGTAATACACCCAAGACGGCTGAAGCGCAGGTGGCCACGCGATCTTCTGAAATGAAGTACGAGGGTCGTTTGAAAAGTCCGTGCAAAGTCAGAGAGATAGCACTACTGGCGCGTATCGAGGTTATGTTTAGTTAGTAGCATCTCTTGGAAGAACACACACCAAGTTTCAGCCAGATCGGTCTATTTCTTTGTGTTTGGCATTCGTTTGAATCGAGGAAGTCGAGTGATTTTCAAAAAATGGACGAAAAAGAATTTCGTGTGTTGATTAAACACTACTTTATGAAAGGCAAAACGCCTCAGGAGACTAAAGAGAAGCTTGATAAACATTATGGTGACTCTGCACCTTCGATTAGAACAGTTTATAAGTGGTTTCAAAATTTTCGGAGTGGCCATATGGGCACAAGTGACGCTGAACGTTCTGGACGCCCTGTTGAGGTTACTACTCCAGAAATCATTGATAAAATCCATGATATGGTGATGGATGACAGAAGAGTGAAGGTGCGTGAGATTGCTAGTGCTTTGGGCATCTCGAATGAACGGGTACATAATATTTTGCATCAACATTTGGACATGACAAAGCTATCCGCAAGATGGGTGCCGCGATTGCTCACGCTTGACCAAAAACGAAATCGTGTGAAGTGTTGCAAGGACTTTAAGCGTCGTTTCGTCACTGTGGATGAAACATGGATACATCACTACACTCCTGAGACCAAAGAACAATCAAAACAATGGGTTACCAAGGGGGAATCTGCGCCAAAAAAGACGAAGACCGTTCCTTCGGCCGGAAAGATTATGGCGACTGTCTTTTGGGATTCGCAAGCAATAATCCTCATCGACTATCTGGAAAAGGGTAAAACTATTACAGGTGCATATTATTCATCGTTATTGGACCGTTTGAAAACCGAGCTGCAAGAAAAACGCCCACGATTGGCCCACAAAAAAGTCCTTTTACATCACGACAACGCACCAGCTCACACCTCAGCAGTTGTGGTCGCAAAATTAATGGAAATAGGGTTCCAACTCGTTTCACATTCCCCCTATTCTCCAGACTTGGCTCCCTCGGACTACCATTTGTTCCCCAATATGAAGAAATGGCTGGCGGGAAAAAGATTTTATTCAAACGAGGAGTTGATTGCAGAAACGAATAGCTATTTTTCAGACTTGGACAAATCCTATTATTCGGAAGGGATCAACAAACTAGAGCAGCGTTGGACGAAGTGTATAAGCCTAAAAGGAGACTATGTTGAAAAATAAAAAAGGTATACCCCAAAAAATTAAGTAGTTTTTATTTTTGCACGGACTTTTCAAACGACCCTCGTAAGTGCCAGTCGACAATAGTGAACTGTACCTCTTTGGGAGTTTCACCAATGGGTGAATTCTCCCCTCATGCTATTCATGTATTTATTCTATGTATCATTTTGTATCAGCTTCACTTATTGCAGAAATATACTGCAGTTGTGAAAATAAATAAAGTAAAAATAAAAGAGAATACCAGGAACATTATTCTTGTCTACCAATTTTTTTAAAACCCAAACTTGTTCATTAACTTAAACTTAAGCTTAACCTGGTTCATCCACTTTTAATAATTTTAACCTCCCCGCCAATGTATAACTATCACATATTTCCTTCTAAAATTCTATTCACAGTATTATTTCTGTTTCATTTTTACAAATAATATATGTTATTATTTATTTTTAAATGTCTTTTAATGAACTCAAAAACTCACGCGAACAGAAAATCAAGTCATGAACTTGAATAAAGTTTTTAACCGATCATGAAAGCGTAATGTTTTTTCTTCCACCATTTTTACTCAATATGGAGTGAAAAATTACATGAAAATATATTCACAAAATTTTTACACTTCCTTTAACCAATTTAATGCATAAAATAATATTTTACGCGTATATTTATTTACAGATTAGTAAGAGAATTGTGTTGAGAGGGCGTGAAGTTTTGATACATCGATAAACACTAGAGGTGTTGATTTTGTTTGTTAGTAAATTATCCATTGAATGAAATATTTGAAAAGATGAAAAGGAAGTAAATATATAATCTGTCCTTATTTACGTGTTCATCCACTACTGACACTTAAAAATTATCTTCAGAAAATTCATTTTAGGGCTCTACTGCCAAGTATGACGGTCCAACTAAAATATCGATTAAAGTGAGCTGTTGATACATGATATACTGATGCGTATGATCCAATAACCTATGTTGAACAGTTAATTTTTGGAAAATTAAAAGGAAAATTTAATTAAAATACTTAGACCAGTGGTTCTTAACCGGTGTTAATATGGTCCAAGTGTTCCGCGAAATTTCAATTTTAAATGTATTGAAATTTAGAAACTAGGAAAGATACGAAAACTAAAAATTGTTCCTTTTTTTTAATTTGAATTTAATTTTAAGTTCTTGCTAAATACCGAATTTCAAATTATTTAATGTTAGTGTTCCGCGAGAAAAATATATACATATAATTGGGTTTCGCGTCTATGAAAAGGTTAAGAACCACTGATATAAAGGGTTGAACATTTTTTGGGTCATGAAATTCTGTAAAATTATGGCCGTTCTAAATCTCCCACTGTGAACCACGTATTCGTTTGAAATTATGTTCTCATGTACACTTTGTTTTTGTCAATTATAAACTATAGTTATTTTGCGCACAGATCTATGAATGTAGAAGATATAAAAGGTTGAAAATTTTTTGGGTCATGAAATTCCGTAAAATTATGGGCGTTCTATATCTCCCACTGTGAACCACTTATTGATATGGAATTTTGTTCTCTTATACACTTTGTTTTTCTCAATTATAAACTATAGTTACTTTGTGCACAGATCTATGAATGTAGAAGATATAATGTAGAAGATATAAAGGGTTGAAAATTTTTTGGGTCATGAAATTCTGTAAAATTATGGCCGTTCTAAATCTCCCACTGTGAACCACGTATTGATATGGAATTTTTTCCTCTTATACACTTTGTTTTTCTCAATTATAAACTATAGTTATTTTGTGCACAGATCTATAAATGTAGAAGATATAAAGGGTTGAAAATTTTTTGGGTCATGAAATTCTGTAAAATTATGGGCGTTCTATATCTCCCACTGTGAACCACGTATTCGTATGAAATTTTGTACTCTTGTACACTTTATTTTTCTCAATTATAAACTATAGTTATTTTGTGCACAGATCTATAAATGTAGAAGATATAAAGGGTTGAAAATTTTTTGGGTCATGAAATTCTGTAAAATTATGGGCGTTCTATATCTCCCACTGTGAACCACGTATTCGTATGAAATTTTGTGCTCTTATATACATTGTTTTTCTCAATTATAAACTATAATTATTTTGTGCATAGATCTATAAATATAAAGGATATAAAGGGTTAAAAAAATTTTGGGTCATGAAATTCTGTAAAATTATGGCCGTTCTATATCTCCCTCTGTGAACCACGTATTCGTATGAAATTTTGTGCTCTTATATACATTGTTTTTCTCAATTATAAACTATAGTTATTTTGTGCACAGATCTATAAATGTAGAAGATATAAAAGGTTGAAAATTTTTTGGGTCATGAAATTCTGTAAAATTATGGTCGTTCTATATCTCCCCCAGTTAATCACTTATTCGTATGAAATTTTGTTCTCTTATACACTTTGTTTTTCTCAATTATAAACTATAGTTATTTTGTGCATAGATCTATAAATGTAGAAGATATAATGGGTTGAAAATTTTTTGGGTCATGAAATTCTGTAAAATTATGGCCTTTCTATATCTCCCACTGTGAACCACGTATTCGTATGAAATTTTGTTCTCTTATACACTTTGTTTTTGTCAATTATAAACTATAAATATTTTGTGCACAGATCTATAAATGTAGAAGATATAATAGGTTGAAAATTTTTTGGGTCATGAAATTCTGTAAAATTATGGGCGTTCTATATCTCCCACTGTGAACCACGTATTCGTATGAAATTTTGTACTCTTGTACACTTTATTTTTCTCAATTATAAACTATAGTTATTTTGTGCACAGATCTATAAATGTAGAAGATATAAAGGGTTGAAAATTTTTTGGGTCATGAAATTCTGTAAAATTATGGGCGTTCTATATCTCCCACTGTGAACCACGTATTCGTATGAAATTTTGTGCTCTTATATACATTGTTTTTCTCAATTATAAACTATAATTATTTTGTGCATAGATCTATAAATATAAAGGATATAAGGGGTTAAAAAAATTTTGGGTCATGAAATTCTGTAAAATTATGGCCGTTCTATATCTCCCTCTGTGAACCACGTATTCGTATGAAATTTTGTGCTCTTATATACATTGTTTTTCTCAATTATAAACTATAGTTATTTTGTGCACAGATCTATAAATGTAGAAGATATAAAAGGTTGAAAATTTTTTGGGTCATGAAATTCTGTAAAATTATGGTCGTTCTATATCTCCCCCAGTTAATCACTTATTCGTATGAAATTTTGTTCTCTTATACACTTTGTTTTTCTCAATTATAAACTATAGTTATTTTGTGCATAGATCTATAAATGTAGAAGATATAATGGGTTGAAAATTTTTTGGGTCATGAAATTCTGTAAAATTATGGCCGTTCTATATCTCCCACTGTGAACCACGTATTCGTATGAAATTTTGTTCTCTTATACACTTTGTTTTTGTCAATTATAAACTATAAATATTTTGTGCACAGATCTATAAATGTAGAAGATATAATAGGTTGAAAATTTTTTGGGTCATGAAATTCTGTAAAATTATGGGCGTTCTATATCTCCCACTGTGAACCACGTATTCGTATAAAATTTTGTACTCTTGTACACTTTATTTTTCTCAATTATAAACTATAGTTATTTTGTGCACAGATCTATAAATGTAGAAGATATAAAGGGTTGAAAATTTTTTGGGTCATGAAATTCTGTAAAATTATGGGCGTTCTATATCTCCCACTGTGAACCACGTATTCGTATGAAATTTTGTGCTCTTATATACATTGTTTTTCTCAATTATAAACTATAATTATTTTGTGCATAGATCTATAAATATAAAGGATATAAAGGGTTAAAAAAATTTTGGGTCATGAAATTCTGTAAAATTATGGCCGTTCTATATCTCCCTCTGTGAACCACGTATTCGTATGAAATTTTGTGCTCTTATATACATTGTTTTTCTCAATTATAAACTATAGTTATTTTGTGCACAGATCTATAAATGTAGAAGATATAAAGGGTTGAAAATTTTTTGGGTCATGAAATTCTGTAAAATTATGGGCGTTCTATATCTCCCACTGTGAACCACGTATTCGTATGAAATTTTGTGCTCATATATACATTGTTTTTCTCAATTATAAACTATAATTATTTTGTGCATAGATCTATAAATATAAAGGATATAAAGGGTTAAAAAAATTTTGGGTCATGAAATTCTGTAAAATTATGGCCGTTCTATATCTCCCTCTGTGAACCACGTATTCGTATGAAATTTTGTGCTCTTATATACATTGTTTTTCTCAATTATAAACTATAGTTATTTTGTGCACAGATCTATAAATGTAGAAGATATAAAAGGTTGAAAATTTTTTGGGTCATGAAATTCTGTAAAATTATGGTCGTTCTATATCTCCCCCAGTTAATCACTTATTCGTATGAAATTTTGTTCTCTTATACACTTTGTTTTTCTCAATTATAAACTATAGTTATTTTGTGCATAGATCTATAAATGTAGAAGATATAATGGGTTGAAAATTTTTTGGGTCATGAAATTCTGTAAAATTATGGCCGTTCTATATCTCCCACTGTGAACCACGTATTCGTATGAAATTTTGTTCTCTAATACACTTTGTTTTTGTCAATTATAAACTATAAATATTTTGTGCACAGATCTATAAATGTAGAAGATATAAAAGGTTGAAAATTTTTTGGGTCATGAAATTCTGTAAAATTATGGCCGTTCTATATCTCCCACTGTGAACCACGTATTCGTATGAAATTTTGTTCTCTTGTACACTTTGTTTTTGTCAATTATAAACTATAGTTGTTTTGTGCAAAGATCTATAAATGTAGAGGATATAAAGGGTTAAAAAAATTTTGGGTCATGAAATTCTGTAAAATTATGGCCGTTCTATATCTCCCACTGTGAACCACGGATTCGTATGAAATTTTGTACTCTTGTACACTTTGTTTTTCTCAATTATAAACTATAGTTATTTTGTGCACAGATCTATAAATGTAGAAGATATAAAGGGTTGAAAATTTTTTGGCTCATGAAATTCTGTAAAATTATGGCCGTTCTATATCTCCCACTGTGAACCACGTATTCGTATGAAATTTTGTGCTCTTATATACATTGTTTTTCTCAATTATAAACTATAGTTATTTTGTGCACAGATCTATAAATGTAGAAGATATAAAAGGTTGAAAATTTTTTGGGTCATGAAATTCGGTAAAATTATGGTCGTTCTATATCTCCCCCTGTTAATCACTTATTCGTATGAAATTTTGTTCTCTTATACACTTTGTTTTTCTCAATTATAAACTATAGTTATTTTGTGCATAGATCTATAAATGTAGAAGATATAATGGGTTGAAAATTTTTTGGGTCATGAAATTCTGTAAAATTATGGCCGTTCTATATCTCCCACTGTGAACCACGTATTCGTATGAAATTTTGTTCTCTTGTACACTTTGTTTTTGTCAATTATAAACTATAGTTGTTTTGTGCAAAGATCTATAAATGTAGAAGATATAAGGGGTTGAAAATTTTTTGGGTCATGAAATTCTGTAAAATTATGGCCGTTCTATATCTCCCACCGTGACCCACGTATTCGTATGAAATTTTGTGCTCTTATATACATTGTTTTTCTCAATTATAAACTATAATTATTTTGTGCATAGATCTATAAATGTAAAGGATATAAAGGGTTAAAAAAATTTTGGGTCATGAAATTCTGTAAAATTATGGCCGTTCTATATCTCCCTCTGTGAACCACGTATTCGTATGAAATTTTGTGCTCTTATATACATTGTTTTTCTCAATTATAAACTATAGTTATTTTGTGCACAGATCTATAAATGTAGAAGATATAAAAGGTTGAAAATTTTTTGGGTCATGAAATTCTGTAAAATTATGGTCGTTCTATATCTCCCCCAGTTAATCACTTATTCGTATGAAATTTTGTTCTCTTATACACTTTGTTTTTCTCAATTATAAACTATAGTTATTTTGTGCATAGATCTATAAATGTAGAAGATATAATGGGTTGAAAATTTTTTAGGTCATGAAATTCTGTAAAATTATGGCCGTTCTATATCTCCCACTGTGAACCACGTATTCGTATGAAATTTTGTTCTCTTATACACTTTGTTTTTGTCAATTATAAACTATAAATATTTTGTGCACAGATCTATAAATGTAGAAGATATAAAAGGATGAAAATTTTTTGGGTCATGAAATTCTGTAAAATTATGGGCGTTCTATATCTCCCACTGTGAACCACATATTCGTATGAAATTTTGTTCTCTTATACACTTTGTTTTTGTCAATTATAAACTATAAATATTTTGTGCACAGATCTATAAATGTAGAAGATATAAAAGGATGAAAATTTTTTGGGTCATGAAATTCTGTAAAATTATGGGCGTTCTATATCTCCCACTGTGAACCACGTATTCGTATGAAATTTTGTGCTCTTATATACATTGTTTTTCTCAATTATAAACTACAGTTATTTTGTGCACAGATCTATAAATGTAGAAGATATAAAAGGTTGAAAATTTTTTGGGTCATGAAATTCTGTAAAATTATGGCCGTTCTATACTTATTGGTATGGAATTTTGTGCTCTTATATACATTGTTTTTCTCAATTATAGACTATAGTTATTTTGTACACAGATCTATAAATATAGAAGATATAAAGGGTTAAAAAATTATTGGGTCATGAAATTCTGTAAAATTGTTGCCGTTCTATATCTCCCTCTGTGAACCACGTATTCGTATGAAATTTTGTGCTCTTATATACATTGTTTTGCTCAATTATAAACTTTAATTATTTTGTGCATAGATCTTTAAATGTAAAGGATATAAAGGGTTAAAAAAATTTTGGGTCATGAAATTCTGTAAAATTATGGCCGTTCTATATCTCCCTCTGTGAACCACGTATTCGTATGAAATTTTGTGCTCTTATATACATTGTTTTTCTCAATTATAAACTATAGTTATTTTGTGCACAGATCTATAAATGTAGAAGATATAAAAGGTTGAAAATTTTTTGGGTCATGAAATTCGGTAAAATTATGGTCGTTCTATATCTCCCCCTGTTAATCACTTATTCGTATGAAATTATGTTCTCTTATACACTTTGTTTTTCTCAATTATAAACTATAGTTATTTTGTGCATAGATCTATAAATGTAGAAGATATAATGGGTTGAAAATTTTTTGGGTCATGAAATTCTGTAAAATTATGGCCGTTCTATATCTCCCACTGTGAACCACGTATTCGTATGAAATTTTGTACTCTTGTACACTTTGTTTTTCTCAATTATAAACTATAGTTATTTTGTGCATAGATCTATAAATGTAGAAGATATAATGGGTTGAAAATTTTTTGGGTCATGAAATTCTGTAAAATTATGGCCGTTCTATATCTCCCACTGTGAACCACGTATTCGTATGAAATTTTGTTCTCTTGTACACTTTGTTTTTGTCAATTATAAACTATAGTTGTTTTGTGCAAAGATCTATAAATGTAGAGGATATAAAGGGTTAAAAAAATTTTGGGTCATGAAATTCTGTAAAATTATGGCCGTTCTATATCTCCCACTGTGAACCACGGATTCGTATGAAATTTTGTACTCTTGTACACTTTGTTTTTCTCAATTATAAACTATAGTTATTTTGTGCACAGATCTATAAATGTAGAAGATATAAAGGGTTGAAAATTTTTTGGCTCATGAAATTCTGTAAAATTATGGCCGTTCTCTATCTCCCACTGTGAACCACGTATTCGTATGAAATTTTGTGCTCTTATATACATTGTTTTTCTCAATTATAAACTATAGTTATTTTGTGCACAGATCTATAAATGTAGAAGATATAAAAGGTTGAAAATTTTTTGGGTCATGAAATTCGGTAAAATTATGGTCGTTCTATATCTCCCCCTGTTAATCACTTATTCGTATGAAATTTTGTTCTCTTATACACTTTGTTTTTCTCAATTATAAACTATAGTTATTTTGTGCATAGATCTATAAATGTAGAAGATATAATGGGTTGAAAATTTTTTGGGTCATGAAATTCTGTAAAATTATGGCCGTTCTATATCTCCCACTGTGAACCACGTATTCGTATGAAATTTTGTTCTCTTGTACACTTTGTTTTTGTCAATTATAAACTATAGTTGTTTTGTGCAAAGATCTATAAATGTAGAGGATATAAAGGGTTAAAAAAATTTTGGGTCATGAAATTCTGTAAAATTATAGCCGTTCTATATCTCCCTCTGTGAACCACGTATTCGTATGAAATTTTGTGCTCTTATATACATTGTTTTTCTCAATTATAAACTATAGTTATTTTGTGCACAGATCTATAAATGTAGAAGATATAAAAGGTTGAAAATTTTTTGGGTCATGAAATTCTGTAAAATTATGGCCGTTCTATATCTCCCACTGTGAACCACGTATTCGTATGAAATTTTGTTCTCTTGTACACTTTGTTTTTGTCAATTATAAACTATAGTTGTTTTGTGCAAAGATCTATAAACATAGAGGATATAAAGGGTTAAAAAAATTTTGGGTCATGAAATTCTGTAAAATTATAGCCGTTCTATATCTCCCTCTGTGAACCACGTATTCGTATGAAATTTTGTGCTCTTATATACATTGTTTTTCTCAATTATAAACTATAGTTATTTTGTGCACAGATCTATAAATGTAGAAGATATAAAAGGTTGAAAATTTTTTGGGTCATGAAATTCTGTAAAATTATGGCCGTTCTATATCTCCCACTGTGAACCACGTATTCGTATGAAATTTTGTACACTTGTACACTTTGTTTTTCTCAATTATAAACTATAGTTATTTTGTGCACAGATCTATAAATGTAGAAGATATAAAGGGTTGAAAATTTTTTGGCTCATGAAATTCTGTAAAATTATGGCCGTTCTATATCTCCCACTGTGAACCACTTCTTCGTATGAAATTTTGTGCTCTTATATACATTGTTTTTCTCAATTATAAACTATAGTTATTTTGTGCATAGATCTATAAATGTAGAAGATATAAAGGGTTAAAAAATTTTTGGGTCATGAAATTCTGTAAAATTATGGCCGTTCTTTATCTCCCTCTGTGAACCACGTATTCGTATGAAATTTTGTGCACTTATATACATTGTTTTTCTCAATTATAGACTATAGTTATTTTGTACACAGATCTATAAATATAGAAGATATAATGGGTTAAAAAATTTTTGGGTCATGAAATTCTGTAAAATTGTTGCCGTTCTATATCTTCCCCTGTGAACCACTTATTCGTATGAAATTTTGATCTCTTATACACATTGTTTTTCTCAATTATAAACTATAGTTGTTTTGTGCAAAGATCTATAAATGTAGAGCATATAAAGGGTTAAAAAAATTTTGGGTCATGAAATTCTGTAAAATTATAGCCGTTCTATATCTCCCTCTGTGAACCACGTATTCGTATGAAATTTTGTGCTCTAATATACATTGTTTTTCTCAATTATAAACTAAAGTTATTTTGTGCACAGATCAATAAATGTAGAAGATATAAAAGGTGGAAAATTTTTTGGGTCATGAAATTCTGTAAAATTATGGCCGTTCTATATCTCCCACTGTGAACCACGTATTCGTATGAAATTTTGTACTCTTGTACACTTTGTTTTTCTCAATTATAAACTATAATTATTTTGTGCACAGATCTATAAATGTAGAAGATATAAAGGGTTGAAAATTTTTTGGGTCATGAAATTCTGTAAAATTATGGCCGTTCTATACTTATTGGTATGGAATTTTGTTCTCTTGTACACTTGGTTTTTCTCAATTATAAACTATAGTTATTTTGTGCACAGATCTTTAAATGTAGAAGATATAAAGGGTGAAAAAATTATTGGGTCATGAAATTCTGTAAAATTGTTGCCGTTCTATATCTTCCCCTGTGAACCACTTATTCGTATGATATTTTGTTCTCTTATACACATTGTTTTTCTCAATTATAAACTATAGTTGTTTTGTGGAAAGATCTATAAATGTAGAGGATATAAAGGGTTAAAAAAATTTTGGGTCATGAAATTCTGTAAAATTATAGCCGTTCTATATCTCCCTCTGTGAACCACGTATTCGTATGAAATTTTGTGCTCTTATATACATTGTTTTGCTCAATTATAAACTATAATTATTTTGTGCATAGATCTATAAATGTAAAGGATATAAAGGGTTAAAAAAATTTTGGGTCATGAAATTCTGTAAAATTATGGCCGTTCTATATCTCCCTCTGTGAACCACGTATTCGTATGAAATTTTGTGCTCTTATATACATTGTTTTTCTCAATTATAAACTATAGTTATTTTGTGCACAGATCTATAAATGTAGAAGATATAAAAGGTTGAAAATTTTTTGGGTCATGAAATTCTGTAAAATTATGGTCGTTCTATATCTCCCCCTGTTAATCACTTATTCGTATGAAATTATGTTCTCTTATACACTTTGTTTTTCTCAATTATAAACTATAGTTATTTTGTGCATAGATCTATAAATGTAGAAGATATAATGGGTTGAAAATTTTTTGGGTCATGAAATTCTGTAAAATTATGGCCGTTCTATATCTCCCACTGTGAACCACGTATTCGTATGAAATTTTGTACTCTTGTACACTTTGTTTTTCTCAATTATAAACTATAGTTATTTTGTGCACAGATCTATAAATGTAGAAGATATAAAAGGTTGAAAATTTTTTGGGTCATGAAATTCTGTAAAATTATGGCCGTTCTATATCTTCCCCCTGTGAACCACTTATTCGTATGAAATTTTGTTCTCTTATACACATTGTTTTTCTCAATTATAAACTATAGTTGTTTTGTGCAAAGATCTATAAATGTAGATGATATAAAGGGTTTAAAATTTTTTGGGTCATGAAATTCTGTAAAATTATGGCCGTTCTATATCTCCCTCTGTAAACCACGTATTCGTATGAAATTTTGTGCTCTTATATACATTGTTTTGCTCAATTATAAACTATAATTATTTTGTGCATAGATCTATAAATGTAAAGGATATAAAGGGTTAAAAAAATTTTGGGTCATGAAATTCTGTAAAATTATGGCCGTTCTATATCTCCCACTGTGAACCACGTATTCGTATGAAATTTTGTGCTCTTATATACATTGTTTTTCTCAATTATAAACTATAGTTATTTTGTGCACAGATCTATAAATGTAGAAGATATAAAAGGTTGAAAATTTTTTGGGTCATGAAATTCTGTAAAATTATGGTCGTTCTATATCTCCCCCTGTTAATCACTTATTCGTATGAAATTTTGTTCTCTTATACACTTTGTTTTTCTCAATTATAAACTATAGTTATTTTGTGCATAGATCTATAAATGTAGAAGATATAATGGGTTGAAAATTTTTTGGGTCATGAAATTCTGTAAAATTATGGCCGTTCTATATCTCCCACTGTGAACCACGTATTCGTATGAAATTTTGTTCTCTTGTACACTTTGTTTTTGTCAATTATAAACTATAGTTGTTTTGTGCAAAGATCTATAAATGTAGAGGATATAAAGGGTTAAAAAAATTTTGGGTCATGAAATTCTGTAAAATTATAGCCGTTCTATATCTCCCTCTGTGAACCACGTATTCGTATGAAATTTTGTGCTCTTATATACATTGTTTTTCTCAATTATAAACTATAGTTATTTTGTGCACAGATCTATAAATGTAGAAGATATAAAAGGTTGAAAATTTTTTGGGTCATGAAATTCTGTAAAATTATGGGCGTTCTATATCTCCCACTGTGAACCACGTATTCGTATGAAATTTTGTGCTCATATATACATTGTTTTTCTCAATTATAAACTATAATTATTTTGTGCATAGATCTATAAATATAAAGGATATAAAGGGTTAAAAAAATTTTGGGTCATGAAATTCTGTAAAATTATGGCCGTTCTATATCTCCCTCTGTGAACCACGTATTCGTATGAAATTTTGTGCTCTTATATACATTGTTTTTCTCAATTATAAACTATAGTTATTTTGTGCACAGATCTATAAATGTAGAAGATATAAAAGGTTGAAAATTTTTTGGGTCATGAAATTCTGTAAAATTATGGTCGTTCTATATCTCCCCCAGTTAATCACTTATTCGTATGAAATTTTGTTCTCTTATACACTTTGTTTTTCTCAATTATAAACTATAGTTATTTTGTGCATAGATCTATAAATGTAGAAGATATAATGGGTTGAAAATTTTTTGGGTCATGAAATTCTGTAAAATTATGGCCGTTCTATATCTCCCACTGTGAACCACGTATTCGTATGAAATTTTGTTCTCTAATACACTTTGTTTTTGTCAATTATAAACTATAAATATTTTGTGCACAGATCTATAAATGTAGAAGATATAAAAGGATGAAAATTTTTTGGGTCATGAAATTCTGTAAAATTATGGCCGTTCTATATCTCCCACTGTGAACCACGTATTCGTATGAAATTTTGTACTCTTGTACACTTTATTTTTCTCAATTATAAACTATAGTTATTTTGTGCACAGATCTATAAATGTAGAAGATATAAGGGGTTGAAAATTTTTTGGGTCATGAAATTCTGTAAAATTATGGCCGTTCTATATCTCCCACTGTGAACCACGTATTCGTATGAAATTTTGTTCTCTTGTACACTTTGTTTTTGTCAATTATAAACTATAGTTGTTTTGTGCAAAGATCTATAAACATAGAGGATATAAAGGGTTAAAAAAATTTTGGGTCATGAAATTCTGTAAAATTATAGCCGTTCTATATCTCCCTCTGTGAACCACGTATTCGTATGAAATTTTGTGCTCTTATATACATTGTTTTTCTCAATTATAAACTATAGTTATTTTGTGCACAGATCTATAAATGTAGAAGATATAAAAGGTTGAAAATTTTTTGGGTCATGAAATTCTGTAAAATTATGGCCGTTCTATATCTCCCACTGTGAACCACGTATTCGTATGAAATTTTGTACACTTGTACACTTTGTTTTTCTCAATTATAAACTATAGTTATTTTGTGCACAGATCTATAAATGTAGAAGATATAAAGGGTTGAAAATTTTTTGGCTCATGAAATTCTGTAAAATTATGGCCGTTCTATATCTCCCACTGTGAACCACTTCTTCGTATGAAATTTTGTGCTCTTATATACATTGTTTTTCTCAATTATAAACTATAGTTATTTTGTGCATAGATCTATAAATGTAGAAGATATAAAGGGTTAAAAAATTTTTGGGTCATGAAATTCTGTAAAATTATGGCCGTTCTTTATCTCCCTCTGTGAACCACGTATTCGTATGAAATTTTGTGCACTTATATACATTGTTTTTCTCAATTATAGACTATAGTTATTTTGTACACAGATCTATAAATATAGAAGATATAATGGGTTAAAAAATTTTTGGGTCATGAAATTCTGTAAAATTGTTGCCGTTCTATATCTTCCCCTGTGAACCACTTATTCGTATGAAATTTTGATCTCTTATACACATTGTTTTTCTCAATTATAAACTATAGTTGTTTTGTGCAAAGATCTATAAATGTAGAGCATATAAAGGGTTAAAAAAATTTTGGGTCATGAAATTCTGTAAAATTATAGCCGTTCTATATCTCCCTCTGTGAACCACGTATTCGTATGAAATTTTGTGCTCTAATATACATTGTTTTTCTCAATTATAAACTAAAGTTATTTTGTGCACAGATCAATAAATGTAGAAGATATAAAAGGTGGAAAATTTTTTGGGTCATGAAATTCTGTAAAATTATGGCCGTTCTATATCTCCCACTGTGAACCACGTATTCGTATGAAATTTTGTACTCTTGTACACTTTGTTTTTCTCAATTATAAACTATAATTATTTTGTGCACAGATCTATAAATGTAGAAGATATAAAGGGTTGAAAATTTTTTGGGTCATGAAATTCTGTAAAATTATGGCCGTTCTATACTTATTGGTATGGAATTTTGTTCTCTTGTACACTTGGTTTTTCTCAATTATAAACTATAGTTATTTTGTGCACAGATCTTTAAATGTAGAAGATATAAAGGGTGAAAAAATTATTGGGTCATGAAATTCTGTAAAATTGTTGCCGTTCTATATCTTCCCCTGTGAACCACTTATTCGTATGATATTTTGTTCTCTTATACACATTGTTTTTCTCAATTATAAACTATAGTTGTTTTGTGGAAAGATCTATAAATGTAGAGGATATAAAGGGTTAAAAAAATTTTGGGTCATGAAATTCTGTAAAATTATAGCCGTTCTATATCTCCCTCTGTGAACCACGTATTCGTATGAAATTTTGTGCTCTTATATACATTGTTTTGCTCAATTATAAACTATAATTATTTTGTGCATAGATCTATAAATGTAAAGGATATAAAGGGTTAAAAAAATTTTGGGTCATGAAATTCTGTAAAATTATGGCCGTTCTATATCTCCCTCTGTGAACCACGTATTCGTATGAAATTTTGTGCTCTTATATACATTGTTTTTCTCAATTATAAACTATAGTTATTTTGTGCACAGATCTATAAATGTAGAAGATATAAAAGGTTGAAAATTTTTTGGGTCATGAAATTCTGTAAAATTATGGTCGTTCTATATCTCCCCCTGTTAATCACTTATTCGTATGAAATTATGTTCTCTTATACACTTTGTTTTTCTCAATTATAAACTATAGTTATTTTGTGCATAGATCTATAAATGTAGAAGATATAATGGGTTGAAAATTTTTTGGGTCATGAAATTCTGTAAAATTATGGCCGTTCTATATCTCCCACTGTGAACCACGTATTCGTATGAAATTTTGTACTCTTGTACACTTTGTTTTTCTCAATTATAAACTATAGTTATTTTGTGCACAGATCTATAAATGTAGAAGATATAAAAGGTTGAAAATTTTTTGGGTCATGAAATTCTGTAAAATTATGGCCGTTCTATATCTTCCCCCTGTGAACCACTTATTCGTATGAAATTTTGTTCTCTTATACACATTGTTTTTCTCAATTATAAACTATAGTTGTTTTGTGCAAAGATCTATAAATGTAGATGATATAAAGGGTTTAAAATTTTTTGGGTCATGAAATTCTGTAAAATTATGGCCGTTCTATATCTCCCTCTGTAAACCACGTATTCGTATGAAATTTTGTGCTCTTATATACATTGTTTTGCTCAATTATAAACTATAATTATTTTGTGCATAGATCTATAAATGTAAAGGATATAAAGGGTTAAAAAAATTTTGGGTCATGAAATTCTGTAAAATTATGGCCGTTCTATATCTCCCACTGTGAACCACGTATTCGTATGAAATTTTGTGCTCTTATATACATTGTTTTTCTCAATTATAAACTATAGTTATTTTGTGCACAGATCTATAAATGTAGAAGATATAAAAGGTTGAAAATTTTTTGGGTCATGAAATTCTGTAAAATTATGGTCGTTCTATATCTCCCCCTGTTAATCACTTATTCGTATGAAATTTTGTTCTCTTATACACTTTGTTTTTCTCAATTATAAACTATAGTTATTTTGTGCATAGATCTATAAATGTAGAAGATATAATGGGTTGAAAATTTTTTGGGTCATGAAATTCTGTAAAATTATGGCCGTTCTATATCTCCCACTGTGAACCACGTATTCGTATGAAATTTTGTTCTCTTGTACACTTTGTTTTTGTCAATTATAAACTATAGTTGTTTTGTGCAAAGATCTATAAATGTAGAGGATATAAAGGGTTAAAAAAATTTTGGGTCATGAAATTCTGTAAAATTATAGCCGTTCTATATCTCCCTCTGTGAACCACGTATTCGTATGAAATTTTGTGCTCTTATATACATTGTTTTTCTCAATTATAAACTATAGTTATTTTGTGCACAGATCTATAAATGTAGAAGATATAAAAGGTTGAAAATTTTTTGGGTCATGAAATTCTGTAAAATTATGGGCGTTCTATATCTCCCACTGTGAACCACGTATTCGTATGAAATTTTGTGCTCATATATACATTGTTTTTCTCAATTATAAACTATAATTATTTTGTGCATAGATCTATAAATATAAAGGATATAAAGGGTTAAAAAAATTTTGGGTCATGAAATTCTGTAAAATTATGGCCGTTCTATATCTCCCTCTGTGAACCACGTATTCGTATGAAATTTTGTGCTCTTATATACATTGTTTTTCTCAATTATAAACTATAGTTATTTTGTGCACAGATCTATAAATGTAGAAGATATAAAAGGTTGAAAATTTTTTGGGTCATGAAATTCTGTAAAATTATGGTCGTTCTATATCTCCCCCAGTTAATCACTTATTCGTATGAAATTTTGTTCTCTTATACACTTTGTTTTTCTCAATTATAAACTATAGTTATTTTGTGCATAGATCTATAAATGTAGAAGATATAATGGGTTGAAAATTTTTTGGGTCATGAAATTCTGTAAAATTATGGCCGTTCTATATCTCCCACTGTGAACCACGTATTCGTATGAAATTTTGTTCTCTAATACACTTTGTTTTTGTCAATTATAAACTATAAATATTTTGTGCACAGATCTATAAATGTAGAAGATATAAAAGGATGAAAATTTTTTGGGTCATGAAATTCTGTAAAATTATGGGCGTTCTATATCTCCCACTGTGAACCACGTATTCGTATGAAATTTTGTACTCTTGTACACTTTATTTTTCTCAATTATAAACTATAGTTATTTTGTGCACAGATCTATAAATGTAGAAGATATAAGGGGTTGAAAATTTTTTGGGTCATGAAATTCTGTAAAATTATGGCCGTTCTATATCTCCCACCGTGACCCACGTATTCGTATGAAATTTTGTGCTCTTATATACATTGTTTTTCTCAATTATAAACTATAATTATTTTGTGCATAGATCTATAAATGTAAAGGATATAAAGGGTTAAAAAAATTTTGGGTCATGAAATTCTGTAAAATTATGGCCGTTCTATATCTCCCTCTGTGAACCACGTATTCGTATGAAATTTTGTGCTCTTATATACATTGTTTTTCTCAATTATAAACTATAGTTATTTTGTGCACAGATCTATAAATGTAGAAGATATAAAAGGTTGAAAATTTTTTGGGTCATGAAATTCTGTAAAATTATGGTCGTTCTATATCTCCCCCAGTTAATCACTTATTCGTATGAAATTTTGTTCTCTTATACACTTTGTTTTTCTCAATTATAAACTATAAATATTTTGTGCACAGATCTATAAATGTAGAAGATATAAAAGGATGAAAATTTTTTGGGTCATGAAATTCTGTAAAATTATGGGCGTTCTATATCTCCCACTGTGAACCACATATTCGTATGAAATTTTGTTCACTTATACACTTTGTTTTTGTCAATTATAAACTATAAATATTTTGTGCACAGATCTATAAATGTAGAAGATATAAAAGGATGAAAATTTTTTGGGTCATGAAATTCTGTAAAATTATGGGCGTTCTATATCTCCCACTGTGAACCACGTATTCGTATGAAATTTTGTGCTCTTATATACATTGTTTTTCTCAATTATAAACTACAGTTATTTTGTGCACAGATCTATAAATGTAGAAGATATAAAAGGTTGAAAATTTTTTGGGTCATGAAATTCTGTAAAATTATGGCCGTTCTATACTTATTGGTATGGAATTTTGTGCTCTTATATACATTGTTTTTCTCAATTATAGACTATAGTTATTTTGTACACAGATCTATAAATATAGAAGATATAAAGGGTTAAAAAATTATTGGGTCATGAAATTCTGTAAAATTGTTGCCGTTCTATATCTCCCTCTGTGAACCACGTATTCGTATGAAATTTTGTGCTCTTATATACATTGTTTTGCTCAATTATAAACTATAATTATTTTGTGCATAGATCTATAAATGTAAAGGATATAAAGGGTTAAAAAAATTTTGGGTCATGAAATTCTGTAAAATTATGGCCGTTCTATATCTCCCTCTGTGAACCACGTATTCGTATGAAATTTTGTGCTCTTATATACATTGTTTTTCTCAATTATAAACTATAGTTATTTTGTGCACAGATCTATAAATGTAGAAGATATAAAAGGTTGAAAATTTTTTGGTTCATGAAATTCTGTAAAATTATGGTCGCTCTATATCTCCCCCTGTTAATCACTTATTCGTATGAAATTATGTTCTCTTATACACTTTGTTTTTCTCAATTATAAACTATAGTTATTTTGTGCATAGATCTATAAATGTAGAAGATATAATGGGTTGAAAATTTTTTGGGTCATGAAATTCTGTAAAATTATGGCCGTTCTATATCTCCCACTGTGAACCACGTATTCGTATGAAATTTTGTACTCTTGTACACTTTGTTTTTCTCAATTATAAACTATAGTTATTTTGTGCACAGATCTATAAATGTAGAAGATAAAAAAGGTTGAAAATTTTTTGGGTCATGAAATTCTGTAAAATTATGGCCGTTCTATATCTTCCCCTGTGAACCACTTATTCGTATGAAATTTTGTTCTCTTATACACATTGTTTTTCTCAATTATAAACTATAGTTGTTTTGTGCAAAGATCTATAAATGTAGAAGATATAAAGGGTTTAAAATTTTTTGGGTCATGAAATTCTGTAAAATTATGGCTGTTCTATATCTCCCTCTGTAAACCACGTATTCGTATGAAATTTTGTGCTCTTATATACATTGTTTTGCTCAATTATAAACTATAATTATTTTGTGCATAGATCTATAAATGTAAAGGATATAAAGGGTTAAAAAAATTTTGGGTCATGAAATTCTGTAAAATTATGGCCGTTCTATATCTCCCTCTGTGAACCACGTATTCGTATGAAATTTTGTGCTCTTATATACATTGTTTTTCTCAATTATAAACTATAGTTATTTTGTGCACAGATCTATAAATGTAGAAGATATAAAAGGTTGAAAATTTTTTGGGTCATGAAATTCTGTAAAATTATGGTCGTTCTATATCTCCCCCTGTTAATCACTTATTCGTATGAAATTTTGTTCTCTTATACACTTTGTTTTTCTCAATTATAAACTATAGTTATTTTGTGCATAGATCTATAAATGTAGAAGATATAATGGGTTGAAAATTTTTTGGGTCATGAAATTCTGTAAAATTATGGCCGTTCTATATCTCCCACTGTGAACCACGTATTCGTATGAAATTTTGTTCTCTTGTACACTTTGTTTTTGTCAATTATAAACTATAGTTGTTTTGTCTATAAATGTAGAGGATATAAAGGGTTAAAAAAATTTTGGGTCATGAAATTCTGTAAAATTATAGCCGTTCTATATCTCCCTCTGTGAACCACGTATTCGTATGAAATTTTGTGCTCTTATATACATTGTTTTTCTCAATTATAAACTATAGTTATTTTGTGCACAGATCTATAAATGTAGAAGATATAAAAGGTTGAAAATTTTTTGGGTCATGAAATTCTGTAAAATTATGGCCGTTCTATATCTCCCACTGTGAACCACGGATTCGTATGAAATTTTGTACTCTTGTACACTTTGTTTTTCTCAATTATAAACTATAGTTATTTTGTGCACAGATCTATAAATGTAGAAGATATAAAGGGTTGAAAATTTTTTGGCTCATGAAATTCTGTAAAATTATGGCCGTTCTATATCTCCCACTGTGAACCACGTATTCGTATGAAATTTTGTGCTCTTATATACATTGTTTTTCTCAATTATAAACTATAGTTATTTTGTGCACAGATCTATAAATGTAGAAGATATAAAAGGTTGAAAATTTTTTGGGTCATGAAATTCGGTAAAATTATGGTCGTTCTATATCTCCCCCTGTTAATCACTTATTCGTATGAAATTTTGTTCTCTTATACACTTTGTTTTTCTCAATTATAAACTATAGTTATTTTGTGCATAGATCTATAAATGTAGAAGATATAATGGGTTGAAAATTTTTTGGGTCATGAAATTCTGTAAAATTATGGCCGTTCTATATCTCCCACTGTGAACCACGTATTCGTATGAAATTTTGTTCTCTTGTACACTTTGTTTTTGTCAATTATAAACTATAGTTGTTTTGTGCAAAGATCTATAAATGTAGAGGATATAAAGGGTTAAAAAAATTTTGGGTCATGAAATTCTGTAAAATTATAGCCGTTCTATATCTCCCTCTGTGAACCACGTATTCGTATGAAATTTTGTGCTCTTATATACATTGTTTTTCTCAATTATAAACTATAGTTATTTTGTGCACAGATCTATAAATGTAGAAGATATAAAAGGTTGAAAATTTTTTGGGTCATGAAATTCTGTAAAATTATGGCCGTTCTATATCTCCCACTGTGAACCACGGATTCGTATGAAATTTTGTACTCTTGTACACTTTGTTTTTCTCAATTATAAACTATAGTTATTTTGTGCACAGATCTATAAATGTAGAAGATATAAAGGGTTAAAAATTTTTTGGCTCATGAAATTCTGTAAAATTATGGCCGTTCTATATCTCCCACTGTGAACCACGTATTCGTATGAAATTTTGTGCTCTTATATACATTGTTTTTCTCAACTATAAACTATAGTTATTTTGTGCACAGATCTATAAATGTAGAAGATTTAAAAGGTTGAAAATTTTTTGGGTCATGAAATTCGGTAAAATTATGGTCGTTCTATATCTCCCCCTGTTAATCACTTATTCGTATGAAATTTTGTTCTCTTATACACTTTGTTTTTCTCAATTATAAACTATAGTTATTTTGTGCATAGATCTATAAATGTAGAAGAGATAATGGGTTGAAAATTTTTTTGGTCATGAAATTCTGTAAAATTATGGCCGTTCTATATCTCCCACTGTGAACCACGTATTCGTATGAAATTTTGTTCTCTTGTACACTTTGTTTTTGTCAATTATAAACTATAGTTGTTTTGTGCAAAGATCTATAAACATAGAGGATATAAAGGGTTAAAAAAATTTTGGGTCATGAAATTCTGTAAAATTATAGCCGTTCTATATCTCCCTCTGTGAACCACGTATTCGTATGAAATTTTGTGCTCTTATATACATTGTTTTTCTCAATTATAAACTATAGTTATTTTGTGCACAGATCTATAAATGTAGAAGATATAAAAGGTTGAAAATTTTTTGGGTCATGAAATTCTGTAAAATTATGGCCGTTCTATATCTCCCACTGTGAACCACGTATTCGTATGAAATTTTGTACACTTGTACACTTTGTTTTTCTCAATTATAAACTATAGTTATTTTGTGCACAGATCTATAAATGTAGAAGATATAAAGGGTTGAAAATTTTTTGGCTCATGAAATTCTGTAAAATTATGGCCGTTCTATATCTCCCACTGTGAACCACTTCTTCGTATGAAATTTTGTGCTCTTATATACATTGTTTTTCTCAATTATAAACTATAGTTATTTTGTGCATAGATCTATAAATGTAGAAGATATAAAGGGTTAAAAAATTTTTGGGTCATGAAATTCTGTAAAATTATGGCCGTTCTTTATCTCCCTCTGTGAACCACGTATTCGTATGAAATTTTGTGCACTTATATACATTGTTTTTCTCAATTATAGACTATAGTTATTTTGTACACAGATCTATAAATATAGAAGATATAATGGGTTAAAAAATTTTTGGGTCATGAAATTCTGTAAAATTGTTGCCGTTCTATATCTTCCCCTGTGAACCACTTATTCGTATGAAATTTTGATCTCTTATACACATTGTTTTTCTCAATTATAAACTATAGTTGTTTTGTGCAAAGATCTATAAATGTAGAGCATATAAAGGGTTAAAAAAATTTTGGGTCATGAAATTCTGTAAAATTATAGCCGTTCTATATCTCCCTCTGTGAACCACGTATTCGTATGAAATTTTGTGCTCTAATATACATTGTTTTTCTCAATTATAAACTATAGTTATTTTGTGCACAGATCAATAAATGTAGAAGATATAAAAGGTGGAAAATTTTTTGGGTCATGAAATTCTGTAAAATTATGGCCGTTCTATATCTCCCACTGTGAACCACGTATTCGTATGAAATTTTGTACTCTTGTACACTTTGTTTTTCTCAATTATAAACTATAATTATTTTGTGCACAGATCTATAAATGTAGAAGATATAAAGGGTTGAAAATTTTTTGGGTCATGAAATTCTGTAAAATTATGGCCGTTCTATACTTATTGGTATGGAATTTTGTTCTCTTGTACACTTGGTTTTTCTCAATTATAAACTATAGTTATTTTGTGCACAGATCTTTAAATGTAGAAGATATAAAGGGTGATAAAATTATTGGGTCATGAAATTCTGTAAAATTGTTGCCGTTCTATATCTTCCCCTGTGAACCACTTATTCGTATGAAATTTTGTTCTCTTATACACATTGTTTTTCTCAATTATAAACTATAGTTGTTTTGTGGAAAGATCTATAAATGTAGAGGATATAAAGGGTTAAAAAAATTTTGGGTCATGAAATTCTGTAAAATTATAGCCGTTCTATATCTCCCTCTGTGAACCACGTATTCGTATGAAATTTTGTGCTCTTATATACATTGTTTTGCTCAATTATAAACTATAATTATTTTGTGCATAGATCTATAAATGTAAAGGATATAAAGGGTTAAAAAAATTTTGGGTCATGAAATTCTGTAAAATTATGGCCGTTCTATATCTCCCTCTGTGAACCACGTATTCGTATGAAATTTTGTGCTCTTATATACATTGTTTTTCTCAATTATAAACTATAGTTATTTTGTGCACAGATCTATAAATGTAGAAGATATAAAAGGTTGAAAATTTTTTGGGTCATGAAATTCTGTAAAATTATGGTCGTTCTATATCTCCCCCTGTTAATCACTTATTCGTATGAAATTATGTTCTCTTATACACTTTGTTTTTCTCAATTATAAACTATAGTTATTTTGTGCATAGATCTATAAATGTAGAAGATATAATGGGTTGAAAATTTTTTGGGTCATGAAATTCTGTAAAATTATGGCCGTTCTATATCTCCCACTGTGAACCACGTATTCGTATGAAATTTTGTACTCTTGTACACTTTGTTTTTCTCAATTATAAACTATAGTTATTTTGTGCACAGATCTATAAATGTAGAAGATATAAAAGGTTGAAAATTTTTTGGGTCATGAAATTCTGTAAAATTATGGCCGTTCTATATCTTCCCCCTGTGAACCACTTATTCGTATGAAATTTTGTTCTCTTATACACATTGTTTTTCTCAATTATAAACTATAGTTGTTTTGTGCAAAGATCTATAAATGTAGAAGATATAAAGGGTTTAAAATTTTTTGGGTCATGAAATTCTGTAAAATTATGGCCGTTCTATATCTCCCTCTGTAAACCACGTATTCGTATGAAATTTTGTGCTCTTATATACATTGTTTTGCTCAATTATAAACTATAATTATTTTGTGCATAGATCTATAAATGTAAAGGATATAAAGGGTTAAAAAAATTTTGGGTCATGAAATTCTGTAAAATTATGGCCGTTCTATATCTCCCTCTGTGAACCACGTATTCGTATGAAATTTTGTGCTCTTATATACATTGTTTTTCTCAATTATAAACTATAGTTATTTTGTGCACAGATCTATAAATGTAGAAGATATAAAAGGTTGAAAATTTTTTGGGTCATGAAATTCTGTAAAATTATGGCCGTTCTATATCTCCCACTGTGAACCACGTATTCGTATGAAATTTTGTACTCTTGTACACTTTGTTTTTCTCAATTATAAACTATAGTTATTTTGTGCACAGATCTATAAATGTAGAAGATATAAAGGGTTGAAAATTTTTTGGCTCATGAAATTCTGTAAAATTATGGCCGTTCTATATCTCCCACTGTGAACCACGTATTCGTATGAAATTTTGTGCTCTTATATACATTGTTTTTCTCAATTATAAACTATAGTTATTTTGTGCACAGATCTATAAATGTAGAAGATATAAAAGGTTGAAAATTTTTTGGGTCATGAAATTCTGTAAAATTATGGTCGTTCTATATCTCCCCCTGTTAATCACTTATTCGTATGAAATTTTGTTCTCTTGTACACTTTGTTTTTGTCAATTATAAACTATAGTTGTTTTGTGCAAAGATCTATAAACATAGAGGATATAAAGGGTTAAAAAAATTTTGGGTCATGAAATTCTGTAAAATTATAGCCGTTCTATATCTCCCTCTGTGAACCACGTATTCGTATGAAATTTTGTGCTCTTATATACATTGTTTTTCTCAATTATAAACTATAGTTATTTTGTGCACAGATCTATAAATGTAGAAGATATAAAAGGTTGAAAATTTTTTGGGTCATGAAATTCTGTAAAATTATGGCCGTTCTATATCTCCCACTGTGAACCACGTATTCGTATGAAATTTTGTACACTTGTACACTTTGTTTTTCTCAATTATAAACTATAGTTATTTTGTGCACAGATCTATAAATGTAGAAGATATAAAGGGTTGAAAATTTTTTGGCTCATGAAATTCTGTAAAATTATGGCCGTTCTATATCTCCCACTGTGAACCACTTCTTCGTATGAAATTTTGTGCTCTTATATACATTGTTTTTCTCAATTATAAACTATAGTTATTTTGTGCATAGATCTATAAATGTAGAAGATATAAAGGGTTAAAAAATTTTTGGGTCATGAAATTCTGTAAAATTATGGCCGTTCTTTATCTCCCTCTGTGAACCACGTATTCGTATGAAATTTTGTGCACTTATATACATTGTTTTTCTCAATTATAGACTATAGTTATTTTGTACACAGATCTATAAATATAGAAGATATAATGGGTTAAAAAATTTTTGGGTCATGAAATTCTGTAAAATTGTTGCCGTTCTATATCTTCCCCTGTGAACCACTTATTCGTATGAAATTTTGATCTCTTATACACATTGTTTTTCTCAATTATAAACTATAGTTGTTTTGTGCAAAGATCTATAAATGTAGAGCATATAAAGGGTTAAAAAAATTTTGGGTCATGAAATTCTGTAAAATTATAGCCGTTCTATATCTCCCTCTGTGAACCACGTATTCGTATGAAATTTTGTGCTCTTATATACATTGTTTTTCTCAATTATAAACTATAGTTATTTTGTGCACAGATCAATAAATGTAGAAGATATAAAAGGTGGAAAATTTTTTGGGTCATGAAATTCTGTAAAATTATGGCCGTTCTATATCTCCCACTGTGAACCACGTATTCGTATGAAATTTTGTACTCTTGTACACTTTGTTTTTCTCAATTATAAACTATAATTATTTTGTGCACAGATCTATAAATGTAGAAGATATAAAGGGTTGAAAATTTTTTGGGTCATGAAATTCTGTAAAATTATGGCCGTTCTATACTTATTGGTATGGAATTTTGTTCTCTTGTACACTTGGTTTTTCTCAATTATAAACTATAGTTATTTTGTGCACAGATCTTTAAATGTAGAAGATATAAAGGGTGAAAAAATTATTGGGTCATGAAATTCTGTAAAATTGTTGCCGTTCTATATCTTCCCCTGTGAACCACTTATTCGTATGAAATTTTGTTCTCTTATACACATTGTTTTTCTCAATTATAAACTATAGTTGTTTTGTGGAAAGATCTATAAATGTAGAGGATATAAAGGGTTAAAAAAATTTTGGTTCATGAAATTCTGTAAAATTATAGCCGTTCTATATCTCCCTCTGTGAACCACGTATTCGTATGAAATTTTGTGCTCTTATATACATTGTTTTGCTCAATTATAAACTATAATTATTTTGTGCATAGATCTATAAATGTAAAGGATATAAAGGGTTAAAAAAATTTTGGGTCATGAAATTCTGTAAAATTATGGCCGTTCTATATCTCCCTCTGTGAACCACGTATTCGTATGAAATTTTGTGCTCTTATATACATTGTTTTTCTCAATTATAAACTATAGTTATTTTGTGCACAGATCTATAAATGTAGAAGATATAAAAGGTTGAAAATTTTTTGGGTCATGAAATTCTGTAAAATTATGGTCGTTCTATATCTCCCCCTGTTAATCACTTATTCGTATGAAATTATGTTCTCTTATACACTTTGTTTTTCTCAATTATAAACTATAGTTATTTTGTGCATAGATCTATAAATGTAGAAGATATAATGGGTTGAAAATTTTTTGGGTCATGAAATTCTGTAAAATTATGGCCGTTCTATATCTCCCACTGTGAACCACGTATTCGTATGAAATTTTGTACTCTTGTACACTTTGTTTTTCTCAATTATAAACTATAGTTATTTTGTGCACAGATCTATAAATGTAGAAGATATAAAAGGTTGAAAATTTTTTGGGTCATGAAATTCTGTAAAATTATGGCCGTTCTATATCTTCCTCCTGTGAACCACTTATTCGTATGAAATTTTGTTCTCTTATACACATTGTTTTTCTCAATTATAAACTATAGTTGTTTTGTGCAAAGATCTATAAATGTAGAAGATATAAAGGGTTTAAAATTTTTTGGGTCATGAAATTCTGTAAAATTATGGCCGTTCTATATCTCCCTCTGTAAACCACGTATTCGTATGAAATTTTGTGCTCTTATATACATTGTTTTGCTCAATTATAAACTATAATTATTTTGTGCATAGATCTATAAATGTAAAGGATATAAAGGGTTAAAAAAATTTTGGGTCATGAAATTCTGTAAAATTATGGCCGTTCTATATCTCCCTCTGTGAACCACGTATTCGTATGAAATTTTGTGCTCTTATATACATTGTTTTTCTCAATTATAAACTATAGTTATTTTGTGCACAGATCTATAAATGTAGAAGATATAAAAGGTTGAAAATTTTTTGGGTCATGAAATTCTGTAAAATTATGGTCGTTCTATATCTCCCCCTGTTAATCACTTATTCGTATGAAATTTTGTTCTCTTATACACTTTGTTTTTCTCAATTATAAACTATAGTTATTTTGTGCATAGATCTATAAATGTAGAAGATATAATGGGTTGAAAATTTTTTGGGTCATGAAATTCTGTAAAATTATGGCCGTTCTATATCTCCCACTGTGAACCACGTATTCGTATGAAATTTTGTTCTCTTGTACACTTTGTTTTTGTCAATTATAAACTATAGTTGTTTTGTGCAAAGATCTATAAATGTAGAGGATATAAAGGGTTAAAAAAATTTTGGGTCATGAAATTCTGTAAAATTATAGCCGTTCTATATCTCCCTCTGTGAACCACGTATTCGTATGAAATTTTGTGCTCTTATATACATTGTTTTTCTCAATTATAAACTATAGTTATTTTGTGCACAGATCTATAAATGTAGAAGATATAAAAGGTTGAAAATTTTTTGGGTCATGAAATTCTGTAAAATTATGGCCGTTCTATATCTCCCACTGTGAACCACGTATTCTTATGAAATTTTGTACTCTTGTACACTTTGTTTTTCTCAATTATAAACTATAGTTATTTTGTGCACAGATCTATAAATGTAGAAGATATAAAGGGTTGAAAATTTTTTGGCTCATGAAATTCTGTAAAATTATGGCCGTTCTATATCTCCCACTGTGAACCACGTATTCGTATGAAATTTTGTGCTCTTATATACATTGTTTTTCTCAATTATAAACTATAGTTATTTTGTGCACAGATCTATAAATGTAGAAGATATAAAAGGTTGAAAATTTTTTGGGTCATGAAATTCTGTAAAATTATGGTCGTTCTATATCTCTCCCTGTTAATCACTTATTCGTATGAAATTTTGTTCTCTTATACACTTTGTTTTTCTCAATTATAAACTATAGTTATTTTGTGCATAGATCTATAAATGTAGAAGAGATAATGGGTTGAAAATTTTTTTGGTCATGAAATTCTGTAAAATTATGGCCGTTCTATATCTCCAACTGTGAACCACGTATTCGTATGAAATTTTTTTCTCTTGTACACTTTGTTTTTGTCAATTATAAACTATAGTTGTTTTGTGCAAAGATCTATAAATGTAGAAGATATAAAGGGTTTAAAATTTTTTGGGTCATGAAATTCTGTAAAATTATGGCCGTTCTATATCTCCCTCTGTAAACCACGTATTCGTATGAAATTTTGTGCTCTTATATACATTGTTTTTCTCAATTATAAACTATAGTTATTTTGTGCACAGATCTATAAATGTAGAAGATATAAAAGGTTGAAAATTTTTTGGGTCATGAAATTCTGTAAAATTATGGCCGTTCTATATCTCCCACTGTGAACCACGTATTCGTATGAAATTTTGTACTCTTGTACACTTTGTTTTTCTCAATTATAAACTATAGTTATTTTGTGCACAGATCTATAAATGTAGAAGATATAAAGGGTTGAAAATTTTTTGGCTCATGAAATTCTGTAAAATTATGGCCGTTCTATATCTCCCACTGTGAACCACTTCTTCGTATGAAATTTTGTGCTCTTATATACATTGTTTTTCTCAATTATAAACTATAGTTATTTTGTGCATAGATCTATAAATGTAGAAGATATAAAGGGTTAAAAAATTTTTGGGTCATGAAATTCTGTAAAATTATGGCCGTTCTTTATCTCCCTCTGTGAACCACGTATTCGTATGAAATTTTGTGCACTTATATACATTGTTTTTCTCAATTATAGACTATAGTTGTTTTGTACACAGATCTATAAATATAGAAGATATAATGGGTTAAAAAATTTTTGGGTCATGAAATTCTGTAAAATTGTTGCCGTTCTATATCTTCCCCTGTGAACCACTTATTCGTATGAAATTTTGTTCTCTTATACACATTGTTTTTCTCAATTATAAACTATAGTTGTTTTGTGCAAAGATCTATAAATGTAGAGCATATAAAGGGTTAAAAAAATTTTGGGTCATGAAATTCTGTAAAATTATAGCCGTTCTATATCTCCCTCTGTGAACCACGTATTCGTATGAAATTTTGTGCTCTTATATACATTGTTTTTCTCAATTATAAACTATAGTTATTTTGTGCACAGATCAATAAATGTAGAAGATATAGAAGGTTGAAAATTTTTTGGGTCATGAAATTCTGTAAAATTATGGCCGTTCTATATCTCCCACTGTGAACCACGTATTCGTATGAAATTTTGTACTCTTGTACACTTTGTTTTTCTCAATTATAAACTATAGTTATTTTGTGCACAGATCTATAAATGTAGATGATATAAAAGGTTGAAAATTTTTTGGGTCATGAAATTCTGTAAAATTATGGCCGTTCTATATCTTCCCCTGTGAACCACTTATTCGTATGAAATTTTGTTCTCTTATACACATTGTTTTTCTCAATTATAAACTATAGTTGTTTTGTGCAAAGATCTATAAATGTAGAAGATATAAAGGGTTGAAAATTTTTTGGGTCATGAAATTCTGTAAAATTATGGCCGTTCTATATCTCCCACTGTGAACCACGTATTCGTATGAAATTTTGTTCTCTTGTACACTTTGTTTTTGTCAATTATAAACTATAGTTGTTTTGTGCAAAGATCTATAAATGTAGTAGATATAAAGGGTTGAAAATTTTTTGGGTCATGAAATTCTGTAAAATTATGGCCTTTCTATACTTATTGGTATGGAATTTTGTTCTCTTGTACACTTTGTTTTTCTCAATTATAAACTATAGTTATTTTGTGCACAGATCTTTAAATGTAGAAGATATAAAGGGTTAAAAAATTTTTGGGTCATGAAATTCTGTAAAATTATGGCCGTTCTATATCTCCCACTGTGAACCACGTATTCGTATGAAATTTTGTTCTCTTGTACACTTTGTTTTTGTCAATTATAAACTATAGTTGTTTTGTGCAAAGATCTATAAATGTAGAGGATATAAAGGGTTAAAAAAATTTTGGGTCATGAAATTCTGTAAAATTATAGCCGTTCTATATCTCCCTCTGTGAACCACGTATTCGTATGAAATTTTGTGCTCTTATATACATTGTTTTTCTCAATTATAAACTATAGTTATTTTGTGCACAGATCTATAAATGTAGAAGATATAAAAGGTTGAAAATTTTTTGGGTCATGAAATTCTGTAAAATTATGGCCGTTCTATATCTCCCACTGTGAACCACGTATTCTTATGAAATTTTGTACTCTTGTACACTTTGTTTTTCTCAATTATAAACTATAGTTATTTTGTGCACAGATCTATAAATGTAGAAGATATAAAGGGTTGAAAATTTTTTGGCTCATGAAATTCTGTAAAATTATGGCCGTTCTATATCTCCCACTGTGAACCACGTATTCGTATGAAATTTTGTGCTCTTATATACATTGTTTTTCTCAATTATAAACTATAGTTATTTTGTGCACAGATCTATAAATGTAGAAGATATAAAAGGTTGAAAATTTTTTGGGTCATGAAATTCTGTAAAATTATGGTCGTTCTATATCTCTCCCTGTTAATCACTTATTCGTATGAAATTTTGTTCTCTTATACACTTTGTTTTTCTCAATTATAAACTATAGTTATTTTGTGCATAGATCTATAAATGTAGAAGAGATAATGGGTTGAAAATTTTTTTGGTCATGAAATTCTGTAAAATTATGGCCGTTCTATATCTCCAACTGTGAACCACGTATTCGTATGAAATTTTTTTCTCTTGTACACTTTGTTTTTGTCAATTATAAACTATAGTTGTTTTGTGCAAAGATCTATAAATGTAGAGGATATAAAGGGTTAAAAAAATTTTGGGTCATGAAATTCTGTAAAATTATAGCCGTTCTATATCTCCCTCTGTGAACCACGTATTCGTATGAAATTTTGTGCTCTTATATACATTGTTTTTCTCAATTATAAACTATAGTTATTTTGTGCACAGATCTATAAATGTAGAAGATATAAAAGGTTGAAAATTTTTTGGGTCATGAAATTCTGTAAAATTATGGCCGTTCTATATCTCCCACTGTGAACCACGTATTCGTATGAAATTTTGTACTCTTGTACACTTTGTTTTTCTCAATTATAAACTATAGTTATTTTGTGCACAGATCTATAAATGTAGAAGATATAAAGGGTTGAAAATTTTTTGGCTCATGAAATTCTGTAAAATTATGGCCGTTCTATATCTCCCACTGTGAACCACTTCTTCGTATGAAATTTTGTGCTCTTATATACATTGTTTTTCTCAATTATAAACTATAGTTATTTTGTGCATAGATCTATAAATGTAGAAGATATAAAGGGTTAAAAAATTTTTGGGTCATGAAATTCTGTAAAATTATGGCCGTTCTTTATCTCCCTCTGTGAACCACGTATTCGTATGAAATTTTGTGCACTTATATACATTGTTTTTCTCAATTATAGACTATAGTTGTTTTGTACACAGATCTATAAATATAGAAGATATAATGGGTTAAAAAATTTTTGGGTCATGAAATTCTGTAAAATTGTTGCCGTTCTATATCTTCCCCTGTGAACCACTTATTCGTATGAAATTTTGTTCTCTTATACACATTGTTTTTCTCAATTATAAACTATAGTTGTTTTGTGCAAAGATCTATAAATGTAGAGCATATAAAGGGTTAAAAAAATTTTGGGTCATGAAATTCTGTAAAATTATAGCCGTTCTATATCTCCCTCTGTGAACCACGTATTCGTATGAAATTTTGTGCTCTTATATACATTGTTTTTCTCAATTATAAACTATAGTTATTTTGTGCACAGATCAATAAATGTAGAAGATATAGAAGGTTGAAAATTTTTTGGGTCATGAAATTCTGTAAAATTATGGCCGTTCTATATCTCCCACTGTGAACCACGTATTCGTATGAAATTTTGTACTCTTGTACACTTTGTTTTTCTCAATTATAAACTATAGTTATTTTGTGCACAGATCTATAAATGTAGATGATATAAAAGGTTGAAAATTTTTTGGGTCATGAAATTCTGTAAAATTATGGCCGTTCTATATCTTCCCCTGTGAACCACTTATTCGTATGAAATTTTGTTCTCTTATACACATTGTTTTTCTCAATTATAAACTATAGTTGTTTTGTGCAAAGATCTATAAATGTAGAAGATATAAAGGGTTGAAAATTTTTTGGGTCATGAAATTCTGTAAAATTATGGCCGTTCTATATCTCCCACTGTGAACCACGTATTCGTATGAAATTTTGTTCTCTTGTACACTTTGTTTTTGTCAATTATAAACTATAGTTGTTTTGTGCAAAGATCTATAAATGTAGTAGATATAAAGGGTTGAAAATTTTTTGGGTCATGAAATTCTGTAAAATTATGGCCTTTCTATACTTATTGGTATGGAATTTTGTTCTCTTGTACACTTTGTTTTTCTCAATTATAAACTATAGTTATTTTGTGCACAGATCTTTAAATGTAGAAGATATAAAGGGTTAAAAAATTTTTGGGTCATGAAATTCTGTAAAATTATGGCCGTTCTTTATCTCCCTCTGTGAACCACATATTCGTATGAAATTTTGTGCTCTTATATACATTGTTTTTCTCAATTATAAACTATAGTTGTTTTGTGCAAAGATCTATAAATGTAGAAGATATAAAGGGTTGAAAATTTTTTGGGTCATGAAATTCTGTAAAATTATGGCCTTTCTATATCTCCCACTGTGAACCACGTATTCGTATGAAATTTTGTTCTCTTGTACACTTTGTTTTTGTCAATTATAAACTATAGTTATTTTGTGCACAGATCTATAAATGTAGAAGATATGAAAGGTTGAATCTTTTTTGAGTCATTAAATTCTGTAAAATTATGGCCGTTCTAAATCTCCCACTGTGAACCACGTATTGATAGGAATTTTTTTCTTATATACACTTTGTTTTTCTCAATTATAAACTATAGTTATTTTGTGCAAAGATGTATAAATGTAGTAGATATAAAGGTTTGAAAATTTTTTGGGTCATGAAATTCTGTAAAATTATGGCCGTTCTATACTTATTGGTATGGAATTTTGTTCTCTTGTACACTTTGTTTTTCTCAATTATAAACTATAGTTATTTTGTGCACAGATCTATAAATGTAGAAGATATAAAGCAGTGGTTATTAACCGGTGTTCCGCGAATATGGTCCAAGTGTTCCACGAAATTTCAATTTTAAATGTATTGAAATTTAGAAACTTAGGAATGATACGAAAACAAAAAATTGTTTTCCTTGTTCCCTAATGTTTCAAAAGCTGTAGGATCCCGTTACATTAAATTCCACACATCAATCACCCCACAACCTAGCCTGGTAATACTCCCAAGACGGCTGAAGCGCAGGTGGCCACGCGATCTTCTGAAATGAAGTAAGTGCCAGTCGACAATAGTGAACTGTACCTCTTTGGGAGTTTCTCCAATGGGTGAATTCTCCCCTCATGCTATTCATGTATTTATTCTATGTATCATTTTGTATCAGCTTCACTTATTGCAGAAATATACTGCAGTTGTGAAAATAAATAAAGTAAAAATAAAAGAGAATACCAGGAACATTATTCTTGTCTGCCAATTTTTTTAAAACCCAAACTTGTTCATTAACTTAAACTTAAGCTTAACCTGGTTCATCCACTTTTAATAATTTTAACCTCCCCGCCAATGTATAACTATCACATATTTTCTTCTAAAATTCTATTCACAATATTATTTCTGTTTCTTTTTTACTAATAATATATGTTATTATTTATTTTTAAATGTCTTTTAATGAACTCAAAAACTCACGAGAACAGAAAATCAAGTCATGAACTTGAATAATGTGTTTAACCGATCATGAAAGCGTAATGTTTTTTCTTCCACCATTTTTACACAATATGGAGTGAAAAATTACATGAAAATATATTCACAAAATTTTTACACTTCTTTTAACCAATTTAATGCATAAAATAATATTTTACGCGTATATTTATTTACAGATTAGTAAGAGAATTGTGTTGAGGGGGCGTGAAGTTTTGATACATCGATAAACACTGGAGGTGTTAATTTTGTTTGTTAGTAAATTATCCATTGAATGAAATATTTGAAAAGATGAAAAGGAAGTAAATATATAATCTGTCCTTATGTACGTGTTCATCCACTACTGACACTTAAAAATTATCTTCAGAAAATTCATTTTAGTGCTCTACTGCCTAGTATGACTGTCCCACTAAAATATCGATTAAAGTGAGCTGTTGATACATGATATACTGATGCGTATGATCCAATAACTTGTGTTGAACAGTTAATTTTTGGAAAATTAAAAGGAAAATTTAATTAGAATACTTAGATAAAAGAAAATCGTTCAATTAATTTAAAAAAGATGGAAACATTCCTACTGAGCTACAAATCTCTTGCAACTAACATACGAGGTGTGGCTATTAAATAACGAGACTGATGCTGCTACAGAAGCATGCACCAAATCCTAACTATCGACAGCTGTGCAGCGTAAAGCCTTCTCTTTCGATTGCAGCGTCTCACGTGTTTTGTATAGAAATCAGTCTGACTGGAACCGTCGTTTCGTGTAAGAGGTGTTAGTTTCGTTTTGCCGAAAACATGATACTACACATGTAGTAGAGCAACGAATTGTCGTGAAATTTCACATGAAACTTGGTAAAATCGCTACTGAAACTTATCTTTTATTAAAAGAAATTTATGGTGATGAATGTTAATCACGTGCGCGAGTTTTTGAGTGGTTCAAGCGTTTCCAAGATGGCCGAGAAGACGTCGGAGATGATGACTGACAGGGGTCGCCCTTACACGTCCAAAACAGATGAAAATATCGATTATAATTAATCAACATTACTACCGTGAGGTGCGTGCTTAGCTACCGTGAAAGAGTAAGGAAAAAACCGACCCGATTTGTGGAAGAACAAGTTCTCCACCAAGACAACGCGCCGGCTCACATTTCATTGTCTATCAAGACGTTTCTAGCCAAGTACAACATTCTAGTTTTTAGGCCATCCGCCTTATTCGCCTAATGTGCCTTTTATTTGTTCCCCAAAGTCAAATATGCATTAATTGGAACACGATTTCAGTCCGTTGAAGCTGTGAAAGAAAAAGCGGCACCGTCATGCAGGTGTTGACAGAAAAAGACTTCCAGCACTGTTTCGAACAATGGTAAATTCGCATGGAGCGTTGTTGGGATAGGGGTGGGGTGTATATTGAAGGTGATAATAACTAAATATATATAAATTTAAAATAAAATGTTTTATAGAAATAGTCTCCGTTATTTAATAGCTACACCTCGTACAATGCACATGAATATGTTTGACAATTTTGGCTCTAAGGTAATAAACTAGAGATTGAGGGTGACTATTGATGAAGTTTAGCTGGTAGGTGACATTGGCTGACATGTTGTCAGTTAGACATGTCTGAGAGGAACTCCCTAGTTCCCGGTCAATGAACAGCCTGTTATACATCCCTAAGATGATCAACTATGTTTGAGAACCAGCTATCAGTTCAAGTGCTGCCTCCATTGTCTATGGCCAGGTAACTGGCAAAGCTTATCCTCCTCAGTTACTAGCATCCTCCGACATAACATTACTAAACTACTCCAATATAAAGGACAATTTGATGCTTTAATAACAGGGTAATGGCGGAAAATTTGTAATTTGTATCTTATACAAAACATTGAATTCTTATATGTAACAAACTCATTTCTGTAATTCTCACAGTCTCAAGTGAAATTATAAAAAATTGTTAAAAAAACGCGCAGAATACGAATATTGAGATGCTAAAAAATACATAAATTTTAATCTATGTAAGTCTGAAAGAATATTCACTCCGCTCATTCTTTAGTTATTTATTTAATTTGGATAAATTAATAGTTTAAATAGTTTTATGTCAATTTAAATAAACTATAATTTAATAAAAGCAAGAACAATTAAAAATTAGTATTTAATAAAATTGAACAATTTGAATTAAAACAATAACAGCTAATAAAGATGGATTTTAGACACGGAAGTGATGAGCAGAGGAAGTTATTTGTGAAATATCCAATGTTGGTAGTTGAATTCGGTTTTGTAGTTGGCACATAGTTCTGCAAAACCACTTGCTGACCACAAATCAGACTTGCACATTACTCTGCATGTCAAACATTACTTCGCTATTTCCGCTCTCATAGCCTTTCAATCTCTTCAGAATATACAACTTCAAAATACATTACTTTTCAATCAATTCATCCAGTTTCATTTGAAGTGCTTTTAACTTTTTGTTTTTTATTTTTTATTAATTTAAGGCGCGGTTATTGACGTTTCGGAGTTTTTTTTAACCATGCTTTGAAGGAAAACGATGTCCATCATTGGATAGTGGAGCTATAGAAGCAGCTCCTCGTAGGCCAACATGCGTAAGAATCTAGTACGTTATCCAATCAGTTTATCCATTCCCAAAAAGTGCTTTAATTATATTTCTTTCAAATAGGAATCCCTTCCGTGGAGTAAGGAAGTTAAATACCTCGGGTTGGTGTTAAACTCCAAACCTACTTTCACCAAACACATGAATACAGTTTGTGATAAAACAATAGGTATTATGTGCAGTCTATTTCTTCTCTTAAATCGCAACTTTAACATAGATTTTCTTAATAAAAATCTAATTTATTACCTATCTCTAGATCTGTACTCTTATATGCAGCTTCTGTGTGGTCCAATACTTGTTGCACCAACTACGGGAAGTTACAGAGTCCAAAACAAATGTTTAAGACTAGTGGGTCATATCCTAGGTGGACACCCATAGACTACATGCGTGTAGCACTTGATGTTGCCAGCGTGACTACATTTATCTATAGCGTCACAAAAAAATTGGTAACTTCCTGTAAAGAGTATTGTAGACTATAACTTGAGTTCTCTTGGTTATACAAAATACAAGCACAAAAGGCTTAAGCATATCTTGCTTTAATTAACTCTACGTAGTTAAGGTTTTTTTTTATGTTTTTTTTGCCTCAGTACATAAGTTTGAACTAAATATTTATCAATTTGGACCAAATATTAAGGTTGTGGAGTGTACTATATAGGCACTACAGCCTGAAACCTCCTTTTTGTGTATCTATTTTAAATTGTAAATAAACTTTGTCAAATTCAAATTCAAATAAGAATGAGAAATGATTGCTAATTCAGTACGCTAAAGAAATGGAAGATATTTTAATCGTGTAGATTTTCGACTTGTCACCAAAATTATACGTTTTTAGATCCTGTCAGTCCAAAATAATCTGTAGATAGTTCAGTTTTGAAAGATATATTTGTTAGAATTCGCGGAGAATAGTAGGAGAAACTCAAGGGAGTGTTAACACCAGAATTTCAGACTTTTCAAATTTAAAGTTTAGAATAAACAACTTGAGAAGCTTTACAATTATTTCAGAATTAATGAAAAAGTAAACTGAAGCTATGAAACTTCACAATTGTCTTAAACTTTACGAATTAAAAAGATAATTCTGCGTTCAGGATTTAATACTTTAACTGATAAGATTTACTTTATAATGCAATGTTTATTATTTTAAACGATCATCTCTCTACTTGCAAATGAATGAGAGAAATTAAATTTTACTATCCAG
Organism: Rhodnius prolixus; assembly: GCF_049639745.1. Lineage (NCBI taxonomy): Eukaryota > Metazoa > Arthropoda > Insecta > Hemiptera > Reduviidae > Rhodnius > Rhodnius prolixus. The sequence continues at coordinate 14,913,498 of NW_027411582.1, read as the reverse complement.
AATTTATAATTCTGGTCCAAACTCTTGAGATTTGTTGTTATCTGGAGCAGTTCTAAGTGTAATAATTCAACTTAGCAATCTCTAAATGATACAAACACCCAAGATTTTGCTTTATTTTCCTTTTTTAAGAAAAGTTCATGAATATATTTACAAAACATTTAGGCGCCACGGTAGCCGAGCGGTTAGAGGCGAAATTTGTGAAGCTAATATTTATTTATGGTACGGGAGTTCGATTCCCGGTTGGGAATTTATCCCTTGGAGGATTGGTATCCTCCATGAGACAGTGCACATTCAGAGAGAGACCCTTAAGAAGTTGTCGGGAAGATCTAAAACACGATGGTACTTACACCATGATGGTACAGGATGATACAGAGATACTCTTCAGATACTCAGTTATGATTTATCATTTATCATTATTTATTCCTTGGATTTTATCTAATGGTTAATAAAAGAAATTTACTCTGGCAACATCAAGTGCTACATGTATGTAATCTATGGGTGTCCATCGGGGATGTGTCCCGACCAGCCTTAAGCATTTGTTTTGGACTCTTTTGTAACTTCCCGTAGTTGGTGCTACAAGTATTGGACCACACAGGGGATGCATATAAGAGTACTGGACGGATCTAGAGATAATAAATTAGATTTTTATTAAGAAAATCTATGTTAAAGTTGCAGTTCAAAAGAGGAAAGAGACTGCACATAATGCCTATTGCTTTATCACAAACTGTATTCATGTGTTTGGTGAAAGTTAATTTGGAGTCTAACACCAACTCCACATATTTAACTTCCTTACTCCATGGAAGGAATTCCTATTTGAAAGAAATATAATTAAGTATGTTTGCTAGTCGCCTCCGACCACGACACCTAATGGACTGAAAAATGCCTGCCTGAAAAATGGGCAATTACTTTACTTTACTACATTACAAAACATCTAAGTCAGTTAGTTATATTGGTACTAACAGAGAAATTTCTCAGATGCCTGGAAATGCGAAACAGATAGATACTGGCGTAAAATTCAGCACATAAAAAGGCTCCAAAGCTGATGGGTATCCACCATGAGACAGTGTCCATTCAGAGAGAGTTCCTTAAGAAGTGGTCGAGATACGATGGTATTGAGATACTCCTCAGATACTCAGTTATGGTTCATAATTGATCATGATGCCTTTTTTTTCAAGAAACATTCAGACATCTAACAAAGCTAGAGGAGGACGTCTCCTTAGAACCTTCCCAAATTCTGGATTTTATTCCTCATCGGTGACCATAAGTTTTCGTCTGGTACCAGAAAGATGGGCACAATAGATTTTTGGGGTCAAACTACGTAATTTTAGCCTTTAAAAAAAGCTATAAAGATGCAAGACAATATATATTTTTTTTTTTGTAAAGCAAAACCTTTTTGATTGCCACGAACTTTCAGTTTCTAAAAAACTAAGAGGCCTTTGAAAGAATATTTAACATGATGTTACACAGTGTAAAACCTAGTAAAAAGGTATGTTGTTTATGTTAAGAACTCGTGTAAAATTAATATGAATGGATCCCTAACAATGTAATTAATAACCAACTAAGTAAGAACACTGTTGAAAGACAAGGTTGAAGACCAAAATGATCCATTGATTAGATTTCTATACAGTAACTACCACAGGTAAGAAAGTTGGCCGGGCTAAGTAGTTTCTTGTACGGTACACTGTAAAGCTAATATTTACTTAACCTAAAACCACAGCAGTGTGGAAGTCAGAAACTTTGTACAACATAACCTTATAGCCAACCCGGGTTATAGCTTGGTTAAGGCCAGTTTGAGAGACAACTTAACAAATGCAACTACATCATTAAGTGTAAAGTAAGTTCTTAGACATCTTCTTGTACAAAGTAACACATCCGCAATTCATCAAACTCTTATAGCAAATTAAACTGATCTTTAATCACATTCTAAAGACGTATAATGTTATTCGCTAGTAAGTTAGTTTAACCTTTTAATTACTCTATAAACTATTTCGTCGTGTCAGCTGATCAGATAAAGGAAATCCGTACCAACTTAACTTCAAATGCTGAACACACTGATTTTAATAAACAAATGTTAATAAAATAATAGGAAATAAAAGTAATGCGATTATGCCAAATATTCGAAATCAGGTTTTCATCGAACGTCTCTGTTTTGAGGTACACTGAATCCAAAAATGTTTTAAGGAAGTTTGGGTGAGGGATAGACTGCCCTCTACTCTCACATTATTGCAATTAACGGATTTTATTAACTGCATAATGCAGGAAAGAGTTAAATACCAATTAAAAATTAAAGAATTTTGGTTTTTTAAATTTAGTAGTTAAGTTACACCAGCGCTAGATGCACTATTAGTAACAATGGCCATAACTGACCATTACAAACTCACTAATTGAGGGGAGAAGTTACCCAGTGATAACACTCCCTAAGTCGTCTTCAGTATTAGCTACTCTCTTCAGAAGAGAGAAAATCGCGAGGCCATTGGCCGTTTTAGTCGCTTAGGAGGATGATATCTGGATGGTGATAAGATGATAAATGTCGGACAAGAGGATTGTAATGAGAGTTCAAGTAAAGAAAAGTTGTAGTCGAGAACTTACGAGGTGTGGCTATTAAATAACGAGACCGATGCTGCTACAGAAGAACTATGCATGCGCCTAATCTAACGACCGACAGCTGTGCCTTCTTTTTCGATTGCAGCGTCTCACGTGTTTGTACAGAAATCTGTCTGACCGGAACCGTCGTTTCGTGTATGAGGTGTTAGTTTCCGTTTTGCTGAAAACATGATACTACACATGTAGTAGAGCAACGAATTGTCGTGAAATTTCATATGAAACTGGGTAAAACCGCTACTGAAACTTATCTTTTATTAAAAGAAGTTTATGGCGATGAATGTTTATTACGTGCGCAAGTTTTTGAGTGGTTCAAGCGTTTCCAAGATGGCCGAGAAGACGTCGGAGAAGATGACCGCCCGGGTCGCCCTTCCACGTCCAAAACGTATGAAAATATCGATTATAATTAATCAACATTACTACCGGTGAGGTGCTTGCTCAACTCCGTGAAAGAGTAAGGAAAAAACGACCCGATTTGTGGAGAAGAACAAGTCATGGGTTCTCCATCAAGATAACTCACACTGCATTGTCAGTCAAGACGTTTCTAGCCAAGTACAACATCCCAGTGTTAGGCTATCCGCCTTATTCGCCTGACCTGGCCCCATGTGACTTTTATCTGGTTCCCCAAAGTCAAATCTGCATTAAAAGGAACACGATTTCAGTCTCCGTTGAAGCTGTGAAAGAAAAAGCGGCACGCGTCATGCAGGAGCTGACAGAAAAAGACTTCCAGCACTGTTTCTAACAATGGTAAATTTGCAAGGAGCGTTGTAGGGATAGGGGAGGGGTGTATATTTAAGGAGATAATAACTAAATATGTATAAATTTAAAATAAAATGTTTTACAGCAATAGTCTCGTTATTTAATTTTTTTTTTTTTTTTTTTTTTTTTTTTTTTTTTTTTTCACCCCCCCGCTGCTAGGCCTAGCCTGGATTCACTGGCGACCAGCATTACTTCAGAGCTAGGCCTCTGTCTTTACTCATTGGAGTATTTCCCTCGGTGTTACCCTACTTGGCAGTCGTCCAGGTCCTGCTTCTTCTGCTGAAGAAGGTCCCTGGCGTACCTAGCTGCAGTCTGCCAGTTGGCCTCACTGGCCAGCATAGCTTCGACTATAGTGTCTGGAGTCTGTTGCCCAATCACTGCCTCGAAGTGACCTCTGAGCCGCTCCCACCGACCGCAGGAGAAAAACGTGTGGGAAGCATCGTCTTTACTGCCGGGGCAGTAAAGGCATTCCTCATCCTCTACCTTTCCCACCTTTTTCAGGTATGCCCTGAAATAGCCATGCCCACTCAGGAGTTGTGTGAGGTAATAGTCCACTTCCCCATGTGGCCTCTTCGTCCATGGCTTTACCTCCTTTATTAACCTAGCGGTCCATCGACCCCGCAGATCATCTTCCCAGGAAGCCTGCCACCTCCGGAAAGTCTCATCCCTCTCCTCCCTGGAGAGAGCCTCCTTACTCCCCTCTGCCCTCCTTTCGTGGAGGATCTTGCGTTCCCTAGCAAGGAGTGCAATCGGGATCACTCCGGCAATCACGAGAACCGCTGGCTCAGACACCGTGCGATATGCAGAGGCAATCCTCAGCGCACCAAGCCGCTGCACACGAGCCATTCTCTTCCTGTAGGCCTCCTTGTTAAGAGCATCTGCCCACACCTCAGCTCCGTAAAGGAGTATCGAGTGTGTCACACTCATCAACACTCGGCGTGTGCTGCCCCGGGGGCCACCAACGTTCGCCATCAGCCTACTGAGGGACGCGACACTCTTTGCGGCCTTATCCGCTGCGCTCTGAATTTGCTTACCGAAGCTCAGCTTGCCATCAATCATCAAACCCAGATACTTGGCAGTGCTCTTCGAGGTCACAACTTCTTCCCCAACACGCCATGATATGCTCGTGGGGATCCTCTTTTTGGTCAGGAGCACAATCTCTGTTTTGGACAGTGCTAACGATAGTCCATGCTCCGTCATCCATCGATTGACGATACGCATCACCCTACTCAATTTTAGTTGGGCTTTCTCGACATCACGTGCGGCAACAAGTGCTGCCACGTCGTCTGCGTATCCAACCAAAACTGTCTCTTCTGGCATTTCCTGTCTGAGCAGGCTATCATACGCCACATTCCAGAGATCCGGGCCCAGGATCGATCCCTGCGCTGCACCTGCCGTAACTGCGGATGCTCTTGGCCCTCTCGAGGTCTGGTAAATAACTGTTCGGTTCCGCAGGTAATCACTTATTACTCGCAGAAGGTACTTCGGGACTTGAAACGTTTCCTCCAGCGCTCTCAGCACATCTACCCAACTAATTGAGTTGAAGGCGTTTTTTACGTCAAGCGTGACCAGAAGGACCACCCGACGAGAATGATGATTGTGATCCTCCGCCCTGCGTACCGCCTCAATTACTTCTTGGATCGCGCCTACTGTGGAGCGCCCAGACCTGAAACCATATTGTCTCGGCGATAGGTCCCCTGCCGCTTGCACCGCCAACACTAGTCTTTCCCTGAGGAGCTTCTCGTATAATTTGCCCGCTGTATCCAACATACATAGAGGCCGGAAGGACGACGGAAGTTCCGGTTCCCCCTTTCCCTTGCTAATGAGGACCAGCCGCGCTATCTTCCAACGGGTACTAAAAACCCCAGCTTTCAGGCAGGCATTATACATTCTCAGTAACAGACCAGGACTCTGCATTGCGACCAACTTAAGCACCTCATTAGGGATGCCGTCAGGGCCGGGCGCTTTCTTGCTTTTGAGAGAGCATACGGCTTTCTCAAGGTCCCTGTTGGTGAAAAGATGAAAATCCCCTACATCACCAAAGTCCCTATCACTCCGAACTGGGTGGGAAGGAAAGAGCGCCTCCACGACTTTTTCCATGGTGGGCACATCCATAACTAATGGAGTTCTAAATGCCCCGAGTTTTTGGGATACTATCTTATACCCCAGTCCCCATGTATCTACATCCACATCCTCTTTCAATTTTTCCCAGCAGCGCATCTTGCTTCTGCAGATAGCTCGCCTTAGTTCCCTCTTCACTGTTTTATACTCAATCAAGCGAAGATTTGCGTCTGGCCGACGTCCTGCTCGTTGAGCTCTCCTTCGCAACTTAATGCACTCCTTACGCAGCCTGGCTATTTGAGGGGTCCACCAGTAAACGGGGCGTTTGTCATGACGCGGCTTTTTCCGCGGCATAGATTTTTCGCAGGCTTCGACAATAAGGCTCATAGTTGAAGCAACAACAGCCTCGGCGCCTGCTTTCCCCTCGAGCACAGCATCCTCAGCCTGATCCACACCTCTAGCGAGCACATCGAGGAATAGCTCCATATCTATTCTCTCGAGATTCCATCTTGGAGACATCTCCTGGTTTCCCAAACTATTGGTCCTAGTCCCATCACGAATTTCAAAAGTAATAAACTGATGGTCACTTCCCGTGTAATCTTCGATTACCGCCCAATTCTCAACACGTGATGCAAAACGCGGAGACGCTAAAGAGATGTCGGGTATCGTTTCCGTATACCCAGGGCGCCGAAAGGTTGACGTGGAGCCAACATTTAGGACTAAAAGTCCTGTTCTGGCGGCCATCTCCATGGTGAGCCTACCTCTAGTATCTGAGAACGGCATACCCCATTCAACTGCCTTCGCATTAAAGTCCCCTACCACTAGTAACCTTCCGGACATACTCAGGACTTCATCTTCCAACGAGTTCAACTTTTCCTTGAAATCGTGAATGCTTTCATTAGGGGTAAAGTAACAGCTAATGAAGGTGTCTCCTTTACTCTTCACCCAGACATAACCATTTCTGCGACCATAGCACTCTATGGGGACTCTTCCAAGATCTGGAATCCAAATTGCCGCCGTGCCAAGCAAGTCGTTAAACCAGCGTTATTTAATAGCCACACCTCATACTTCAGTATTAAAAATGAACTCAAAATTGAATCAGTTTATTAAGGATCTGTTTATCTCTAATAAAATATTTGTTTACGTGGGTATAAGTGAATATATGGGACTCTCAAGCTGATACGAAAAATTTCAAGTCAAGAATGTTGGCTATCACGATTAGGAATCCTAGTGGATCATAGTGGCATGTAAAGTTCTCTTTAAACTTTTAGGCATCACTTTAATTTTACATTTTTTAAGGCTAGAACTGGGAATTGTAATAAATTCTAGTGGGCGTGGACATATTTTGTTTCTGTTAATAACTTTAAAAAATGTTTAAAGAACCATTAATTTAATTTTAATGAAAATAAGAGTATTTTTATAAAACATTTTTGTTTCTTTATTTAAGAATGTACATAAAGTACAATATGTACGTTGAATTAGCTCACATACACTGGTTTAATTTCTTGAACAGCGGTCATCCAGAGATAACAGCCGTTTTGTTGGCCCTTAAGGAGTTAGGAAGTACTGACTCTCTGGATAGCCGACATCAATGGGCTTTCAGTTGGACACGCGGCCAACAGCGGTGTCTCAAACGTCCAGGAGGGTTTGTGGAAAGATTTTTGAGGTTCAGAGGGATTGGATAAGTGGATTTGAATGAGAGGAATAGTTTGGAATGAAATTTCAGGAGGCGGAAACGAAGGGAATTTCCAAGACGTTATGGATGGTGAGGTTTGAGATGTAAAAGGGAGCATTGATGTGGTAGGTTGGATTTTGGATTGCAAGGATTGAATGCGGTTCAGGTTTGTGCGTTTGGCAGTATCCCGTATAGTTCTAAGTCCATAAAATACTTAAAATACTAAGTCCATAAAAAGAAAATAAATAAATATAAAAAAAATAAAGTGGCGCGACAATTAATTGTGATCAATAAGAGGGCGACAATATAATTCGCAAGAAGTTTGGAAACCATTATGAAATTAAACACTAGAGGAGATAAACCATCAATCATGCGCTTGACTTACGAGTTACAGACTTGTTTCTTGAACAGGCGCCAACATACAGGAAGTGAAAATAGCACTTAGGCTACACAAAACCAATTGGCACATTGAGATCTTAGGCCTATATTGATAATGACAACATTGCAGAATTATAATTTTTATTGTAATAATTACAGCGTATAGCAGAGTAAAGTAAAATAATTTTAGGTTCAGTAAAGATAAAATATTCAAAGCTACGAGTTATTGCAAGTAAAATAACATAATGGATATCTGACAATTCTTTATATACAGGGTGTTCATTTTAAGACGTCTCAAATGCCTCAAAATTTCCTCAGATACAGAGAGCAGTTGATAACCTCCTGGCTAACCTGGCTTGCGAGGAGGTACCTTTGAAGGCACAGTACATGCTTCACAAGTTGAGTAAAGTGCATTATTTGACAATTTAAGGGATAAGATTGGTCCTTTACATGAAAGATATTGATCACTTAAATATGTGGCAGGAGGTTTCCAATTTTTTTTTGGTAATTAAACGCAACTCTCCCAAAATTACCAAATAATTATTAAACCTTCTTGTTTGGAACAGATGTAAAATTAATTTTTAGCCATCTTGTGTATGCTTGAGGACATCTAAAGCTCTTAACATTTGAATTTTCTTAGAAAAATCACTCGAAAAACGACTTATTTCCCGATATTAAGAAAAATACTAGCTTTACTGCCTTGGCAATATTTTTAGTAGAAAGGGGATGAAAAAATACATAAAAATGACCTATCGCGAGCTCTTCTTTCTCTTTGATAACAAGTTAAAAAAATTGAAATATGATTAATGAATACCAGATTTTGAAATGGCCTAGGACCTTTAATTTTGAAGATATCGAATTGCGGTTTCCGGTTTCTTTCATAACATTGTATACTCTTTAAAACTGTGTATATGAAAATGGGGGTCAACTGCAAGCTCTCAATTTTGGTCGCGCGTCAGCCGCGTATGCAAGCAGGAATCTAAAATCAAGTCACATATTCTGAAACTAGAGGTGACTGGCAACAAATTTTTCCTCTACCATTTTTCGCACAGATTAATCGTTTAAGCATGAAATGCATTTGAGCCGTCTTAAAATGAACACCCTGTATAAGGAGGCAAATCATTGAATGAAATTGGTAAAAGATGGCCCCTATGAAGGCTCTTAGCCTTTCCTTTTCCTTTGTAATTGTAGCCAAATGGATGTCAAAAAAAAAACAAAATGGCTTTCAAAGTTAAGTGATCATTCCATTGGGCTTCACAATATCTGTATTTCTAGCCAGTACTACTTTCAGAGGTAACTTTGGTCCTTACTTTAGAACAAGATCAGAAGGTATCGTCTATCTTTTTGAATATAAGCTTACTGTATATCTACATAAATCATCGTTAAAAGACAGTTTTTTGTTTCTTTGTTGTTAATGGTCAGAATTAACGAAGTCTCTGATTCCACTTTTGATTTTGATTTATTTATTTCTGACGATCTATTTGATGAAAAAGATGCATCGGTCATTAGCTGTTCCCACTTGGAGACGACTCTTTTCATTATTTCTCAATCAATTAAGATGTTTACAGCGGAAAGTCAAGAGTTAGCATCTTTGTCTAAGTATATTACAGTTAATTAATCTTTATTTATCATGAAATATTGGAAGCCAGAGAGATTTGAACCCAATAATAGAAATTGTACAAATCTCACGAAAATTGAACTAAATCCATAAAATATTTTAAATTAATAAAATTAATCATACAGCGGGTTGTTGTAATTGCAATTTGTAAACTTAAAATCGATTATTAAGTTATTATTATTATTATTTTTTTAACAATCGACTTGATATAAAAATGTATAGAATTTTATACGTATTGATTGAACTGCCAAAATTAGTACGACATTTTGTAAAATAACTTGGCATATGATAAAATGCCAAGCTTGCACATTCTATCGATAAAATGAACATACGAGGGTCGTTTGAAAAGTCCGTGCAAAGATAAAAACTACTTAATTTTTTGGGGTAAACCTTTTTTATTTTTCAACATAGTCTCCTTTTAGGCTTATACACTTCGTCCAACGCTGCTGTAGTTTGTTGATCCCTTCCGAATAATAGGATTTGTCCAGGTCTGAAAAATAGCCATTCGTTTCTGCAATCACCTCCTCGTTTGAATAAAATCTTTTTCCCGCCAGCCATTTCTTCATATTGGGGAACAAATAGTAGTCCGAGGGAGCCAAGTCTGGAGAATAGGGGGGGATGTGAAACGAGTTGGAACCCTATTTCCATTAATTTTGCGACCACAACTGCTGAGGTGTGAGCTGGTGCGTTGTCGTGATGGAAAAGGACTTTTTTGTGGGCCAATCGTGGGCGTTTTTCTTGCAGCTCGGTTTTCAAACGGTCCAATAATATGCACCTGTAATAGTTTTACCCTTTTCCAGATAGTCGATGAGGATTATTCCTTGCGAATCCCAAAAGACAGACGCCATAATCTTTCCGGCCGAAGGAACGGTCTTCGCCTTTTTTGGCGCAGATTCCCCTTTGGTAACCCATTGTTTAGATTGTTCTTTGGTCTTAGGAGTGCAGTGATGTATCCATGTTTCATCCACAGTGACGAAACGACGCTTAAAGTCCTGCGGATTCTTCTGGAACAGCTGCAAACCGTCCTTGCAACACTTCACACGATTTCGTTTTTGGTCAAGCGTGAGCAATCGCGGCACCCATCTTGCGGATAGCTTTGTCATGTCCAAATGTTGATGCAAAATATTATGTACCCGTTCATTCGAGATGCCCACAGCACTAGCAATCTCACGCACCTTCACTCTTCTGTCATCCATCACCATATCATGGATTTTATCAATGATTTCTGGAGTAGTAACCTCAACAGGGCGTCCAGAACGTTCAGCGTCACTTGTGCCCATATGGCCACTCCGAAAATTTTGAAACCACTTATAAACTGTTCTAATCGAAGGTGCAGAGTCACCATAATGTTTATCAAGCTTCTCTTTAGTCTCCTGAGGCGTTTTGCCTTTCATAAAGTAGTGTTTAAACAACACACGAAATTCTTTTTCGTTCAATTTTTGAAAATCACTCGACTTCCTCGATTCAAACGAATGCCAAACACAAAGAAATAGCCCGATCTGGCTGAAACTTGGTGTGTGTTCTTCCGAGAGATGCTACTAACTAAACATAACCTCGATACGCGCCAGTAGTGCTATCTCTCTGACTTTGCACGGACTTTACAAACGACGCTCGTATTCATGGTTTGTCCTGCATATTTTAGCATCCGAGAAAAGTACAAGGACAGGGGCTTCTTTCAGTTTACCTTTTGTGTTAACTCTGTGCAGTAGAGCTGTAATGAAAACTGCATTCTGTTATCTGTTTGAATGTTTCACTTAAGAGAGGAGTTATTAAGTTGAAAAATTAATTTATGTTTTTTACTTTATTTCTTTTATAATTATTTTGGTTTTATTTACCTTTTTACTTATTTTCAAGGACTTAAAAAATACCATGAAATACCACAAAGGAGCTACTCCTTAGACCTATTTCAATGACATAAATCAAAGTGTTTTTTTCAGTTTTTTTTGTGCTTATGTTTGTATATATTTGTATTAATTTATGCTGTACCCAACTGTATTTGAGACAGGACGTGAGTCCTGTAAATCAAATAAATAAAATATTTATATTTAAAAACGTATTTTTAAAGTAAAAAAAAATATCAATAAACTTCTTTACATTTTATAAATTAGCAAAGTCACTGGGCAAATCCTATAGCTGTGATGCCATTGTTACCAGTTAGATCCAAAATGAGAACGGAAAGAGGGTATTTACGCTTAAAATGGAACCCAAATGTAGCCTGAAACCGGTTGTATATTGTGCGGACATTCGAGTATAATCGTGACAAGATCCACTTTAAATTGAGGCACATCTATTTGTGGTTTACATCAAGATTTAAACACGTACACTTTTGGTTATTATAGTGGCACTGGCTGGATTCAAAACATTATCCTCTCTAATGCTCACTGAATATTTTATCTTGCAAAAAAAAAAAGGTAACCTATTGTGGAAACTTACCCTTATAAAGCCTTTTTACACGTCTTTTTTTTTGTCTATAAATAGAGGAAAAAAAGACAACCGACAAAATTTATAAAACGTAAAAATGATAAACATAGTAATTTAGTAAAGAAGTAAAATTACTGAATTGAAAAACTTATTAATTGAATTGAAGAAATTAATTTAAGGATTTCGTAAAAACCTGTTTTCCAGCACACCCAGGTCTACCAACCTCATAAATGAAGAAAACTCCTTTTATTCATTAAAATGTATAAGAAAAGTCTTTCTTTTTAAATTCTAGGCTAATTTATAAAATTAGAATTTATATTCAGTCCGAATGTCCATTTGTTTCTTCACAGTATTATTAAGATGTAAGGCTTAAGTTTAGGAACTAAGTTTCAGCAGTTAATTTAGCGCTCTGTGCCATAGTGGATTACTCAAATATAAAGTGACATAACTTTGGATTGTGGTTAAAAACTTATTACTAAACTTACTTCATAATTTTGACGTTTTAAATTTGATTGTCAGAAAATATTTTACAAAAACCGAGCGGAACTATTTTCTCCCACTTAAACTTTCTGTTATTTCAATTATGGCAACTGTAACTTACAAATTACTTTAAACTTAAAGTTATACAAATAATTGTAATAGTTTGGTACAAAAAGGAGTTATCTACAGTTTTTTAAAATTTTAAGTAGAGACAAAAAACTAAATATGCTTTAAGATGTATTCCTTATGTTGTGTCTGCTGTAAGGATTAGTTAATATATTGTGATGGGGGTCATTTGGGGCTCAATTTGAACTTTCTAGGGCATTTTCTAAGCTTGCTATAAGCAAAAGTTATTTTGCAGCTAACTCTTTTTTGCACTAAAATCATAATTTTCAGTAAAACTTGAGTACATATTAAGTACTTTAGTCAACAGATTTCTTGTTTTAGAGCTTTTAAGTGGCATTTTGTGTCTTGTCGAAGCGAATGTTAGATATATTATTATGCCTGTCAAAAAGAAAAATAATAATATCTACCTAATATAAACAAATTAACCTAATAAAATTTTTTTGTTTGATTGATGGCGTCATCTTTTCTGTTTTTGGAGCAAAAGAAAGTTATCTGCAGTAGAAAACTCATTTTTGCTCCAAATCTAACTTAGGTTAGAGAATAAGTAATATAAGTAATAATAAACGAGTCTGCATAAAGACTCGTTTAGGCACCAAAAGATGTAGAATTGAACATATAATAGGGGGCGCCACTAAACACATTTTCTGACAAAAAAGTAGATAACTCCTTTTTGCACCAAGCTCTTCAATTGTAATAGCTATTAATGAATTTATATGAAGATGATGCCTGCTAAATCCACGCAAATCGCAAGCTTTAAAAAATGACTGAAGATTTAAAGCTAGCCCGCGGGCCGCAGTTTGGGGACCCCTGAGGACATTTATTCGCCCCCGCCGCACTTCCGGAAGGGGCATCTCTTTCATTGGTGGTCAGTGAGAGGAGCCACTACATGTGTCGGTGCCGCAAAGCGCTGCGTCGCTCATGTACAGTACTACTTCCGATGACGCGGGATGCACGCGTCACGGATCGAAAACAGCGTAAAATATCAGCAGAAGAAGGAAGAAAGGCAAAGCACTATAACTAAACCGGGACATTGACCATCTCATTAGCCAAAAAGCAGGTCCATAATTGCCACAGAAATACTGGGCAGTTCGGTGATTTAAATTTACTTGTTCTTTATTTGAAATATTCTATTTGTTCCCGTTTTTTTTTTACTTTAAAATAGTTTGTTTTATAGTCCGGCCCTCCAACAGTCTGAGGGACAGTGAACTGGCCCTCTGTGTATAAAAAGTTATGGGGACCCCTGATTTAAAGCAAGGGTGTGGCCACATTCTCCTATAATTTCCAAAAATTATGTTGAGCAACCTCTAAGCCAGTTGAAGAGAAAAATGGCCCCCCCAATGGGTGTCCAGGTTGGTGATAAATGTGGTACATAACTTTCCAATTAGCGTTCGACCTAGAAATGGGCCGGATAAAGAGGATGCCGAATACGACATTGATAAGACAAAGTATTTGGCTACGGTAGCTCCTCGGGAAAGACCTTACTTTCAAGAGATATTGAAATGAAAACCATCCAACCAAGACACTTCTTGAAGTTAGCAGAAGAGTAATCGGAAAACGTCATTGACCATAAAGTATCTAAAGGGAAAACGTTCATCAGAATTCTGAATCCAAATCTGTGTAGCCATCAAAATGAATAATTGTGCATTAAAAACAAAACGTGTTCAACAATTAGTTGATTTATGGACGTTTAAGAGAAGTGGATTTCTGTCAGAAATGGAAACGTTCTATCAGCTTGTTAGGTATAGTTCAGGGTCACCAGCAGCCAATACGTCACGCAAATGTCATCACATATTTGGGGTAGGAAAGTTTACATGGCCAAAAAATCTGTAAAAAAGCAAAATATTCCGTGCGACTTCTTCACTCTGTTTTAAAAGAGATTTATTGTATTTATATTCTTGTATTTAATTAGTAAATATCGTTGCTCATCTCCTCTCAGCCATTGGCGATAATAAAAATTTAAATTTTCATTCTATATATAATTTTGTTCTTTGTTCCATTAAAGCTAGAGAGGCAGGCAGTACCAATAAACTTGAACAAGAATGTATACAGCTTTACGAGCGAATAGAAAGTTGTACTTTGTGAAAGGTAACCTCTGTGGTCTCTAAAATAATTCACGGCGATCATAAAAGCCACGGCCCTAGCTTTGTTTTATATTTTCATCGTTGCAAAAGAATTACCAAAGTATGCTGTTTGATAAATAACAATGCGAAGTTTACAGTATTGGTCTTCTTGTAACATCAAAAAGAGATAAAATACTTCCATTTTTTTTTCTTTTTTTTATGCTTTCTGAGTTTTGGGTTAAAATAAAATGTAACTTTTTTACGAACTGATATAAAAATGTAACATTTTTTATTTAATAAAATTTACTGTAAGAAAAATTCTTGGTGTTAGCATTTTAACTTCAATGAATTTGAAACCACCAACATACCAACTATTATAACTAATCATGCTTCAAAAATTTTAATGTATTTTTAGCCAATGCTCACTCGTACTAACAATGAGTTTTGACGTGAATACGTCTTTAAATTTGCTATCATATGGAGGCAATCCAAAAAAACCTAATGATAACAGAAATCGGGGGATACAGTTTGGCATTATAGTTTCGAATCTATCGTCTACAACCAAAATTAAATTAGACCACTGGATAGCTAAAGGATCAAAGAATTCATTACGATAAGCGAGGAATGTGGACGCATCGCGCGCGGTGGAGGGGGAAGCGCCGCCATTTTGAGATCATTTTGCTGCGTATCGAGATTTGCAAATGCTATAACTTTTGACTTGGAGAAGCTACGATGTTCGTTTAAGTTTTAATCGTCAGCTGTCGTCCCAATCTATCGATTGTATATAAAACATTACTGTAAAATAGTGACAGTGAATATAATAAGGTGTTAGAATAAAAAAATATATGATGTCGGCCTATACGCGTCGAAAAGCCAAAACCAAATACAGAGATCGTATACGGTTTTGAAAGGGCTTCTCAAGAACAATCGAATGGTAATAATAAAACACCATATGACCGATTCAAGCTGTGCCGGGAACGTAAAAGAATGAATGCGGCCGAGCGGATCAACTGACGGTGTCCAGTACATCTGCAGCTGGGGCGGTTGAAATTATGCAAGTGGATGATGAAATCGCTTCTACATCGACAACGGACTGTATAGGCATAGATTGTGTTCGATCGTCGATTATGAAGACACATTGGGCAGCACTACGTTTCACTACGACGTTTGTCAACAATCGATTAGGACATAAGTGTGATGTGTGAGATCGTCTATGGTTTCTGCTCTCATTAAAGCTAACAAAAGTAAAACACTTACCACTGCTTAATAATATATAATTATTATTATTATATTATAAAAAATATAACCCGTTACGTAAACGTATTCACGCCATGTCCATGATACAGCCACAGTTTTTTTAAGTAGCCAAATTATGCCAAAAATTGAAACTTAATGGCGTCTATCAAACAACTTACACTTATTACCCCAAAATTTATATCTTTGCTAAAAAATGCTCGTCTAAATTAGTGCTACAGATAACAATATTAATAGACAAACAGCTATATTTTAAATGGTGTTTCTTATCTCATAACCAGATGGTGGATAATATGGTTGATAAACTAAGTTTTATACTATGCTTAAAACCCTACAATTTTACTGTTACATACTCTAATCTATCCTAGAATCTAGGCGCCACGGTAACCGAGTGGTTAAAGGCGAGACCTGTAAAGCTAAATTACGGTATTGTGGTACTGGGGTTCGATTCCCCGGCCTTAGGCCTTGGATTTTATTTAATGATTAATAAAAAGAAATTTACAGTAAAGTATGTTTGCTAGTCGCCTCTGTCCACTGTCACCTACTTTGGTAGTTGGACGTAAAACACGCCTGAAAAAATAGGCAATTACTTTACTATCCTGTAATCTGGACCATTCTAGTTTACTCTTACGCCACAAAATAGTCCCTTTATCTCCTTGAAAACAACTTACAATTTTAGAAGTTAATTATAAGGGTTGATTAAACGCTAAAAGGTACGCAAATCAGCAAGTACCCAATATTTCATTCTTAGTTCAGCTAGTAATTTCAGCCAGGGAAGTCCGTTCAAAAAAAAGCTTCTTTTTAACTGGTTTCTTCCACCATTATTGGGGCTTTACATCATTCCTTTCTACCATAACCTGACTATCTTCTGCAGGAAGATGTATAATCTGGAGTTAGATGTGTGGGGCAGTTTTACTTGCTCGCAGAAGGTTATCTTATCAGATCTGGTTTTTTTTTTCGGTAACAGAAGTCATTCGTTTTCGCTCGTTTCACTCCTTAAGACTTGAGAAGTCATCCTCGGGATTCGCCAAAAACTTTTTATTTATAGCAATTGCTTCAACTTTATTCAGGAGAATACTTAGGACAGTGATGGCGAACCTATGACCCGTGCAAGCTTTTTCACTGACCCACACAATTGCTAGGCAACCAATTGTTTATTTACGCGGGTTGATTTAGATTTTCTAATTGTGGTGGATAATTTATATTCTATCTGTATTTTTTTCAATCTCGCATTGACACAAAAGCAATTTAAATGCTATCTATAACCTTTAGTTGGATCATTACAGTTCTAAAACGCAAATGACGACAAAAATGCTTTTGTAGTATTTGAAATAAAAATTTTACTCATATTTTGTTTGTAAAAAAAATCGACAACCCAAAGCAAATAACCATATTTAGATTTTTCTTCAGATAAAACACACATTTGTTTAGGTTTTGTTCAGGTTATGTTTGTAAAAAGAGACTTCCGTAGCACTTGTTTCGTCCCGTTTTACCCGTTAAACCAACCGAATTTTAAAGATGTTTAGTTTTGAAGATACTCAGTTTAAAATTTTTAAACTTAACTCTTGTGCAAATGGGCATTAGTGACCCAAGAGCTAGTACTAAAAAAAAAAAAAAATAACAAAATTTGACCCAAGTCTCAAAAAGGTTCGCCATCCCTGCTGTACATAACGATGAATAATATGCACCTGTAATAGTTTTACCCTTTTACAGATAGTCGATGAGGATTATTCCTTGCGAATCCCAAAAGACAGTCACCATAATCTTACCGGCCGAAGGAACGGTCTTCGCCTTTTTTGGCGCAGATTCCCCCTTGGTAACCCATTGTTTAGATTGTTCTTTGGTCTCAGGAGTGTAGTGATGTATCCATGTTTCATCCACAGTGACGAAACGACGCTTAAAGTACTGCGGATTCTTCTGGAACAGCTGCAAACCGTCCTTGCAACACTTCACACGATTTCGTTTTTGGTCAAGCGTGAGCAATCGCGGCACCCATCTTGCGGATAGCTTTGTCATGTCCAAATGTTGATGCAAAATATTATGTACCCGTTCATTCGAGATGCCCACAGCACTAGCAATCTCACGCACCTTCACTCTTCTGTCATCCATCACCATATCATGGATTTTATCAATGATTTCTAGAGTAGTAACCTCAACAGGGCGTCCAGGACGTTCAGCGTCACTTGTGCCCGTATGGCCACTCCGAAAATTTTGAAACCACTTATAAACTGTTCTAATCGAAGGTGCAGAGTCACCATAATGTTTATCAGGTTCTCTTTAGTCTCCTGAGGCGTTTTGCCTTTCATAAAGTAGTGTTTAATCAACACACGAAATTCTTTTTCGTCCATTTTTTGAAAATCACTCGACTTCCTCGATTCAAACGAATGCCAAACACAAAGAAATAGGCCGATCTGGCTGAAACTTGGTGTGTGTTCTTCCAAGAGATGCTACTAACTAAACATAACCTCGATACGCGCCAGTGGTGCTATCTCTCTGACTTTGCACGGACTTTTCAAACGACCCTCGTATTCCTTGACAAAGGGACATTCTTTAGTCCACAGTTTACGAGTTCAGCATCAGCAATGTTATTAGCAATGGCCTTCTTAGTTTCTTGAATCAATGCCATCATTATTGGAAGAAGTTGTGCTACAGATACAGGGAAAACATTTTGGAAAATTAAAAGAAGACTTTAAAAGTACCGCTTTCTTTTGGTGACTTCTGAACTGAATTAAATGCTACAACTAAATTTTGAAAAAGAAAAAAATGATATTCTATTTAAAATATAAATATAATAGATATAAAAGCAGATAATTTTATAAAGTTATGAAGAGTACACTAAAAACAGAACAAAACAAAAGATTTAACAAATAAAATATCAAATCTTTTTTATGAAAACAAAATTAGATATTCGGCTTTAATATTTAAGAAGACTGTAAAAGATTTTGAATTTGACTTAATTATTTTGAAACTTCCTTCGCACCACAGGATATCGTCATTTTAAAATCAAATAACGCGCAAGGAAGTTACTAACGTTTAGTAATTCCGCTTCAAACTAGTTTTATCAGCTGGCATGTTTTCAAATTAGAAAAATAAAAAAAATCAAAATAAAATTGTAAACACAAACTTTTTTAAAAACTTACCCCTGAATTTAAGTAACTGTTAGATAAAAACTGAACTATTAACTAAAAATTGAAAGCTTCATTCAAGCGATATACTTGATTTTAACAGATTTATTAAGTTTTAGATGGTAATTCAATATTACGGGCGTATCAAATACCAAGGCTGTACTAGTAACTAGACAATCTCTGCAGCTGGACCGGTTAGATTGGGTTGGCAATATTGAATTTTCATTGTACTAGCATCCCTTGTACATCTGGAGAAACAGTCCAAAACTAACTTGTTCAGCCATTAATATTGTAGCTACGCTATTTACATACGTATTTTGATATAAGTAAAGGATTTGTTGAATCGTTAAATTCCTTTTAACAGTTCAAATTAGTTAGTTCATGAATTTTATAAGTTCATAGTTTTTTAGAAATTGTCTTAGATGTAATGAATTCTTTTATTCTGGGACAAAGTAAGCATTAAGTATTTAAAAAAAAGAGTAAAATAATGGTTAAATCAGGATATCAACCAATTAGTCGAATAAATAATAATATGAATGAATAAAGTTGAAGAAAACTTAAGAGGAACTAGAAATGGCTAGCTAATGGGCGAAAGAGATGATGTCAGAAGCGAGTTTTTAAAAACACAGAGAAAAACGAAGTGAAAAATGGGTTTCAAAAAGAAGTCGTATAGATGAAGATGGATTTGTCATAGATTACTGTCCATTGGGAAGGAATAGGTTATGTTGGAAATGAGCAGAGGATTTTTGAATTAGAGAAATTGGTGGATAAAGGAATTGGGATTTAATAGAGTGGATTAGACAGGCACTAAGACTATACAGGGTGATCCATTTAAAGCGCACCAATCGCTAATAACTTTTTAGGAAAGCGGTATTTCGAAAAAAACCACGTAATCATAGATCAAGAAATCTTGCATACTGGGAGCATTAAAATGATGTGTTGGTTGCTTTTATTTGATGATCAAACAAATTTATTCTGACTCACCCATAACCATTACATTACACTACATTTTTTAAAATCTTCAATTATTATTACGAGGGTCGTTTGAAAAGTCCGTGCAAAAATAAAAACTACTTAATTTTTTTGGGTAAACCTTTTTTATTTTTCAACATAGTCTCCTTTTAGGCTTATACACTTCGTCCAACGCTGCTCTAGTTTGTTGATCCCTTCCGAATAATAGGATTTGTCCAAGTCTGAAAAATAGCCATTCGTTTCTGCAATCACCTCCTCGTTTGAATAAAATCTTTTTCCCGCCAGCAATTTCTTCATATTGGGGAACAAATAGTAGTCCGAGGGAGCCAAGTCTGAAGAATAGGGGGGAT
Source organism: Rhodnius prolixus (assembly GCF_049639745.1). Classification (NCBI taxonomy): domain Eukaryota; kingdom Metazoa; phylum Arthropoda; class Insecta; order Hemiptera; family Reduviidae; genus Rhodnius; species Rhodnius prolixus. Next base: position 14,893,618 of record NW_027411582.1, on the reverse strand, counting down.
GTGAAACGAGTTGGAACCATATTTCCATTAATTTTGCGACCACAACTGCTGAGGTGTGAGCTGGTGCGTTGTCGTGATGGAAAAGGACTTTTTTGTGGGCCAATCGTGGGCGTTTTTCTTGCAGCTCGGTTTTCAAACGGTCCAATAACGATGAATAATATGCACCTGTAATAGTTTTACCCTTTTCCAGATAGTCGATGAGGATTATTCCTTGCGAATCCCAAAAGACAGTCGCCATAATCTTTCCGGCCGAAGGAACGGTCTTCGCCTTTTTTGGCGCAGATTCCCCCTTGGTAACCCATTGTTTAGATTGTTCTTTGGTCTCAGGAGTGTAGTGATGTATCCATGTTTCATCCACAGTGACGAAACGACGCTTAAAGTCCTGCGGATTCTTCTGGAACAGCTGCAAACCGTCCTTGCAACACTTCACACGATTTCGTTTTTGGTCAAGCGTAAGCAATCGCGGCACCCATCTTGCGGATAGCCTTGTCATGTCCAAATGTTGATGCAAAATATTATGTACCCGTTCATTCGAGATGCCCACAGCACTAGCAATCTCACGCACCTTCACTCTTCTGTCATCCATCACCATATCATGGATTTTATCAATGATTTCTGGAGTAGTAACCTAAACAGGGCGTCCAGAACGTTCAGCGTCACTTGTGCCCATATGGCCACTCCGAAAATTTTGAAACCACTTATAAACTGTTCTAATCGAAGGTGCAGAGTCACCATAATGTTTATCAAGCTTCTCTTTAGTCTCCTGAGGCGTTTTGCCTTTCATAAAGTAGTGTTTTAATCAACACACGAAATTCTTTTTCGTCCATTTTTTGAAAATCACTCGACTTCCTCGATTCAAACGAATGCCAAACACAAAGAAATAGACCGATCTGGCTGAAACTTGGTGTGTGTTCTTCCAAGAGATGCTACTAACGAAACATAACCTCGATACGCGCCAGTGGTGCTATCTCTCTGGCTTTGCACGGACTTTTCAAACGACCCTCGTATAAATAGTGGTAAACTTAGGACAGAAGAGTGTACTTCTGACTATTAAGGATGATGTTCATTGCATCATTTCTAGAAGTGAATAGAAGTAGCAATAACATGTAAAATAGAAGTACACTGCCATTTGTATCGCTCAAATATCTAATTCCTATAGTTTTTACTTTATTATACGTGACAAGATTCTCATTTCATATTTTCTTTCGTTTCAAGGTTTTTCCTCTTGTATTTCCTTTTATTCCTGCAAATATCAATTTTTGCTAGTCCTGTGTATTTTTATTGTTTCACGAATGTTGTAATTTCTAGAAAAAAAATACATTGAAACAATAAACGTGAAACTTTTACGATATTGCTATTGTCCAAAAAACTATGGAACCAGATGTTCAAGTCATCCCAGACTAACTGCATATCACTTGTGTTTCGCTATACAGTAGTTTGTACACACGAATCCAGGAGATTTGAGTTGATGATTTGATGTGATCATTTTTTAGATCTAGCACTAATTCTGCCTTTATCGTTGGAGAAACCAGTAAGGAAAAATTCATGTCAATTGACAGTAATTAATATTGAATTTTTTAAATAGTTTTGTACTTAAATCTGTTCAATATCTTCTCCTTGATTGGAACCATGTTGTTCAAATATCCATAAAGGTCCATCTTTACCATTAAAACCGGAAACCATCTTCTACTTCCCCTAAGTAACCATAATCTCTCTCTAATTTTCTCCAACTTTGATGATGGATGTCTGCTTTATGGAAGCCTTTCAGAGATTCTCGAAGATAAAACTTTTGACAGACTTTTTTTCTGCGATTTATCTTCGGGATCTCTAAAAGTTGTTACCCTAAATTCTGCCTCCAATATACAGGGTGATCCGTTTAAAACGCACCAATCGCTAATAACTTTTTAGGAAAGCGGAATTTCTCAAAAAACTCACGAAGTAAACTATATGTTTGTTTTTTTTTTGGTCTAGTTTAAAAATTTTCTACCCCTGATGCTGAATCTTCATTTTTGGCGAAGTTACAGCCAAAAACCTGATTGGGGTTTCATAAGGACCACTGCTTTTGACAATGATTATGAAAACTACATAAATAAATTGTGAGAAATGACGTTAACCATGTTTCGATATCCCTAATATTTGTCGAGATAAATTTAAGATCAAATTTACGATTTTATCTATTCGTGAACGGTTTTCAATATTAACATTCCACCAGAAATATACGTTTTGGGAGGTCCTCTGACTGCAAAAAATGTTATTTGAGACGCAAAGAACAAAAATACGAGGGTCGTTTGAAAAGTCCGTGCAAAGTCAGAGAGATAGCACCACTGGCGCGTATCGAGGTTATGTTTCGTTAGTAGCATCTCTTGGAAGAACACACACCAAGTTTCAGCCAGATCGGTCTATTTCTTTGTGTTTGGCATTCGTTTGAATCGAGGAAGTCGAGTGATTTTCAAAAAATGGACGAAAAAGAATTTCGTGTGTTGATTAAAACACTACTTTATGAAAGGCAAAACGCCTCAGGAGACTAAAGAGAAGCTTGATAAACATTATGGTGACTCTGCACCTTCGATTAGAACAGTTTATAAGTGGTTTCAAAATTTTCGGAGTGGCCATATGGGCACAAGTGACGCTGAACGTTCTGGACGCCCTGTTTAGGTTACTACTCCAGAAATCATTGATAAAATCCATGATATGGTGATGGATGACAGAAGAGTGAAGGTGCGTGAGATTGCTAGTGCTGTGGGCATCTCGAATGAACGGGTACATAATATTTTGCATCAACATTTGGACATGACAAAGCTATCCGCAAGATGGGTGCCGCGATTGCTTACGCTTGACCAAAAACGAAATCGTGTGAAGTGTTGCAAGGACGGTTTGCAGCTGTTCCAGAAGAATCCGCAGGACTTTAAGCGTCGTTTCGTCACTGTGGTGAAACATGGATACATCACTACACTCCTGAGACCAAAGAACAATCTAAACAATGGGTTACCAAGGGGGGAATCTGCGCCAAAAAAGGCGAAGACCGTTCCTTCGGCCGGAAAGATTATGGCGACTGTCTTTTGGGATTCGCAAGGAATAATCCTCATCGACTATCTGGAAAAGGGTAAAACTATTATAGGTGCATATTATTCATCGTTATTGGACCGTTTGAAAACCGAGCTGCAAGAAAAACGCCCACGATTGGCCCACAAAAAAGTCCTTTTCCATCACGACAACGCACCAGCTCACACCTCAGCAGTTGTGGTCGCAAAATTAATGGAAATAGGGTTCCAACTCGTTTCACATCCCCCCTATTCTCCGGACTTGGCTCCCTCGGACTACTATTTCTTCCCCAATATGAAGAAATGGCTGGCGGGAAAAAGATTTTATTCAAACGAGGAGGTGATTGCAGAAACGAATGGCTATTTTTCAGACTTGGACAAATCCTATTATTCGGAAGGGATCAACAAACTAGAGCAGCGTTGGACGAAGTGTATAAGCCTAAAAGGAGACTATGTTGAAAAATAAAAAAGGTTTACCCCAAAAAATTAAGTAGTTTTTATTTTTGCACGGACTTCTCAAACGACCCTCGTACTTCAAGTCCCATATACAGGTACTATTATACCTGCAATTCAAATAAAACAGCTCAACTTTACCGTCAAAAGTAAAGCGATAAAATAACTAGAATGATTTAATAATATGTAGAGATAAAAACGTCTAATTCCACACAAGTGTTCAACTAGAACCGTCAATTTCCTCTTCAGGGCGTCAGACCAGATTGAATTACTAGTTGAGGAATGACTTCACGAACCTTAGGTACTAGTTAGTGGTTTGTAACCATCTAAATTTATTTTTTTTTAAGAAGTATTTTTACGTACAAACTTAAGTTGTTTAGCTGAACGCCATGCCATAATTCGAATTATCTGATTAGGAATAAAAATTTAAAAAAACCTACGCAAAGAAGATAAAGATTTAGTGTGAAAAACCAGAACTAAAAATAAATTTTACAGAATAAACAATGAACCAATTATTTCGATGGAACAAACTTGTTTTATATTTATTACAAAACGATTTACTTTGAAAGCGAAAAGTTCAAGGAAGTGAACTAAGTTCTATGGTTGAAAACAAAGACAAATTAAAAACAGGCAGTACTTTCTGATATTATTCGAGAGATTTGAAAAAAATTTATTACTAGAACTGAATCTGTATGCTGCCTGCCATTTTGTTTAATTAAACATCATTATTTGACGTTTTAATACAGCGTTAAACTAGAGAGCAGATTCTTTTGAGAACTAAGCAGGCAAGATATACTATATCTTTTTTTTTTATTTGTTCATTTATTTTGCGACTGTAATTAATCACAATAAGCAAAAGAGATGGGGAGAAGGACAGCGCAAATACACATGCATCATGTGCGCCAAGAGGCGTGAGTGGAGTGAACGATGACCATCCAGTGATGGAAGCCGTTTGTCCGCCAGATTGGCAAGCTTACACTGCAACTATCCTAGGAGATCCAGTGTTATATGTTGAGATGATCGCACAGGCCACCGCCGCTTTAGTCTGCGCTGTGGATTTGAAGGAAGTGCTTGTAGTAGACATGTGGGATCAGAGGGTTTGTAATGACTGTGTAGATTTGAGTGGAGTTTTGTGTATCCGAAAGTGGGGCTATTTCAGAGACGAGAGGAATGTTTAGATTAGAGTATATAGTATGATTGGAGACGTAGAAGGGAGCGTTAACTATTGTTCTTAGAATTTTTGATTGTAAGGTCTGAAGTCGGTTGTTGTTCAATTTTTTGGCGCTTACGTAGAGTTGTATTCCGTACGTCTATATTGGGACAAGTAGAGCGGTATGTAGTTTTCTTTAGTTCGTCAGGGTCAGTTTTGAACGTTTGTCGAGTAGCCTTTTCAACATTTTATACCTGAGATTGAGGTCAATTCGTTTGAGTCTCGTGTGAGGGTTCCAAGTTAGTCGTTTGTCAAGATGTAGTCCGAGATATCGTACTTGGTTAGTGATTGATATAGAAGTATTGTGGAAGGAGAGAGGAGGGAGAGTTTTCCTGTTTAGAGTGAATACTATGTATTTAGATTTCAATTCATTCACTTTGATTCTCCACTTTTGCAGCCAAGGCTCGAGAAGATTTAGGTGTGATTGGAGTGCACGGCTTGCTATTACAGGATCCAGATGAGGAGATAGAATTGCAGTGTATCGCCGGCGAATGTGAAAGTAATTGTAGTCGGGTGAGTTGGTAGGTCAGCAGTATAGAGAATATAAAGTAAGGGGGGCTAGAATGCTTCCTTGAGGAACTCCAGCGAGTATTGGAAGGATAAGAGAAGAAGAAGAAGAACCTTGTTTGACTTGGAAGAAACGGTCAGAGAGATAAAACTTAAGAATGAGATAAAAGGTAGAGGACAGTAGGCGTTTGAGTTTAGATAAGATTCTAATATGGAGGCCCTTAAGGCCCCTTTGGATCTATTGTAGCTCCACGACTTTAGAGCTCGCCCTCCAGACCCGTCCGTTTAATCAGACTCTTAATGCTGGAGAGCGACTCTTGGGTAAAGCTCACAGGGCCTTGGTTTTTCCTCCCCGAGAAGTTACATCCTTAGCCAGGACAAGCCCCTCACACTGACACAACACGTGCAGTGCCGTTTCCTCCTCTTCCTGACAGAACCTACAAAGGATATCATGTTTTTTCTGAGCCTGCAGTGGCCCAGTTAATAGGCCTACAATTGAGTTTAGCCCCCACGGCCTTGACGGATTAATTCTGCAGTCAGCCTTGGCGAATAGCCCATTATGAACTCCTTCGCCTGTCTCTGCCCTGTGGTGGCAAGCCACTACTCCTGAGACCTAGTCTGCACCCATAGTTTAAGACTGGCCGCAGTCTTAAGACACTTGGAGACCCCAAAATAGCGTTTGAGTTTATAAAGGAGTCCTGCGTGCCATACCCGGACGAATGCCTGAGATATGCCAAGAAAGACACCCGGGCAATACTGCTTTAATTCAAGGGAAGTAGCGATTACATCCACAACTCAATGTGCCTGGAGAACAGTCGAGTGGCAATTCCGAAAACCGAACTGGTGGTCAGGAATTAATATACTATAATCTAGAATAATTACGTATTAGAATTAATTAATTTTATGACCACCACCTCCTCAGCCAGTTTAATGAGGGCAGAAAACTAATAAAAACCTATTAATCTCCTGAACCTTTGATATGTTGATGTCCAGTTTTTGACAGTATGTTATCAATAAACATTAATTAAATCTTCACATAATGAAGTTGATGTACAAGTTACAAGCAATATAAAGTATTAATTACATCATAAACAAATTTATTTAGCTTTTGAGTACATTTAGTTAAATTTTATTGAGTTGTACTTAAGCTTTTCAAAGTCTATAAAGCTTTAATTAGGATTCCTTCTCATATAGGATAATCAGTTAACAAAACATCTCATAGCTTTTTTATAATCCAGTATTTATTTTTCTAGCATTGATGTTATTTATGGAATGAGTGGATAGCGCATCAAAGTTATAGTCCAGGTATTTTTATTACTCTGCAGCAGGTTAATAATGTAAAGGGCTTGATGGGTCTGTATTGTCTGGGAAAGGAAGTACACTTCGCCTCTTCAATGTTGATGACCCTTCTTATCCTAACCAGAAGCATGATGGACCCTCAATATACAACTAACTGTTACCGAACAGATGATACAAAATAAAGCTCATGTTAAGAACACAGATCAATGAACGAAAGCGAAACATCCATAAACAGCTGTTATACATCCAAGATAAAATAAGTCACAGATTGTTTCACGGAACAAACTATAAATTAGTTGACAGTCTAAAAATTCATTAGAAGTTGGGAACGTTCAATTCAATCACATTTGTATTTCCGGCAAAATTGGAAAACAACAATTTTGGCAACATGATTTCTCTTAACAAAGTTCTTGCTATTAAAGAATCTCTTAACAAAGTTCTTGCTATTAAAGAATCTCTTAACAAAGTTCTTGCTATTAAAGAATCTCTTAACAAAGTTCTTGTTATTAAAGAATCTCTTAACAAAGTTCTTGTTATTAAAGAATCTCTTAACAAAGTTCTTGCTATTAAAGAATCTCTTAACAAAGTTCTTGTTATTAAAGAATATCTTAACAAAGTTCTTGCTATTAAAGAATCTCTTAACAAAGTTCTTGTTATTAAAGAATCTCCTAACAAAGTTCTTGCTATTAAAGAATCTCTTAACAAAGTTCTTGCTATTAAAGAATCTCTTAACAAAGTTCTTGTTATTAAAGAATATCTTAACAAAGTTCTTGCTATTAAAGAATCTCTTAACAAAGTTCTTGTTATTAAAGAATCTCCTAACAAAGTTCTTGCTATTAAAGAATCTCTTAACAAAGATCTTGTTATTAAAGAATCTCTTAACAAAGTTAACATAAAGAGAAATAAGGCTGTTATTTATTTATTCTTTTAATTGATTGATTTATATTAAACATAATAAAGAAACTTAAACATCTTTAGGAAACAGAATCTAATATAGTTAAAGCCTCCAATTTAAATTAAAAATGTAAATAAGAATGTTTACAATTAGTCAAGCTGCCTTAAATGTTAATAACAATCAAATATTTAAACACATTTAGGGGAATTAGAAACAAATTTTGCCACTAATAAATAGAATGCCTGATAATAATATTGTTCAATTACATACCTTTGATTTTGTTAAGAGAGTTGGAATCACTTATCAAACAATCTGTATCTTTGATTATTGAATTTTAATTTAGTTATTTTCCATTATTTACTAACGAGAATTAAAAGATCTAATTAAAAATAAATCACTCCCATGACTTCTTCTCACAACTATTTGACAAATTATTATCAACCCAATATTTTTTTTTACTTTTAACAGAACACAAGAGACCTTACCTTAACAGAAAAATGGTACTGTTAATCTATCAACTCCAAATTTTACGGAAAAAGGTTTATAATTTAAGTTGTAGGTAGATTTGTTTATGGATTTGTTTATGTTTGTGAGCACTGTATGAAGTTTGAATAAAACCCTAGGAGCCTTTTGAGAGTAAATCATAAAATATTAAAAATTCTTTATGTTAATTGGCACTTCCAGCGTTCTAAGTATGACATTTGGACCACCTACGATTTTGAGTTGTGCTTCAGGAGTCATACAAAAACATTTGGATGCATTTTTCAAGACTACTTTTCCGGTTTTCAGGGTGAAAAATTTATTTCTACGTGAAAATACAAAATATAAAACTTAGGAAATTGTATGGTAAAAGTTGCTTGAAATAGGTGAAAGAAAGAGAACTTTTTAAATTCAAGCAGAACTTTACAGATGTTGAAAAGTGGACAAACTTTGTTTGTTTCTGCTTTAAAAAGGAGTTTTCGCCAAACTTACCAAAGCTTTGTAAGTCTGAAAATGAATAAATTAACTTTGAAAAAGAAAAAAAACTATGAACAGACCAGAATTTCATTTTCTTTGCTGTTGAAAGATTTGATAAGTTCTAAAAATAGTTTAGCTTCTAAAAAAACTGGATGGCTGACAAACGGGGATCAGAAGCGAAGTAATAAAGGTCACCACTTCTTGCTTTTTTACTTTCATCTTTCACTTTTTCTCCTGGATGAGAAACTATGGAACAAGAAAGCTGGTTGAGGGGAAACGAGTTGAGGAACGCTTTTATTACAAGACAACGTTGTATTATATGGTTGAAACAGGGTGACTGTTTTATACTTGAAGAACAGACCAGAGGTAAAGTGGAAACGGGTTGGTTGCTGTGGGTGAGAGCCCGGCCATCCCCAGTGAGAAAACGCTTAGTGTTTAAGAAAATGAAGTGTCGAGGCAATTGCCATGTCTACTCTGACTGGGGCATGCTGACAAACCTCGCCCAGTGCTGCCACCATAACTTCTACTGGAACCATCATTCCCATTCTACCGTACTCTTAGTCATTTCCTTTGCGGGAAGTAAATCTCGCCATATTCTTCTATCTTTAAACACGGACAGACCTCTTACTTCTCAGCTGACAAAAGAGGTCTGTGATTTATTAAAGAAAGAGGATCGTCGTTACCTCCTTTCCTTAGTAGAATTTATAAAAAATTGAAGAGAAATCCGATGAATCGTAGGCTTAGTTCAACTGAATCATTATCATGATCTACTCCCGCGATTTAGGGAAGTACACTGACTGCTCCAATATAACGGAAGAAGTAGAAGCCAGGTGAACAATGTTAAACCAAAGTTCAATATTTTGGTTAACTAGATAGGCAAAATTTATTATTGTAGCCGAGGTCATAAGAATACTTAATACTTAATTTCATAGGCGCCACGGTAGCCGAGCAGTTAGAGGCGAGACCTGCGAAGCTAATATGTGTTGTGGTACTGGGTTCGATTCCCCGGTCTTAGGCCTTGGATTTTATTTAATGGTTAATAAAAGAAGTTAACAGTAAAGTATGTTTGCTAGCCGCCTCCGCCCACGACACCTAATTGGTAGTTGGACGTTAAGCCCCGCCTGAAAAAATAGGCGATTACTTTACTTTTTTTTACTTAATTTCATACTTAATTCCAAGGTCGTCACATTCTAGGACTGCCACTTGTCCTTGAAGTTATTTGAAGTCTATTCAAAGTAGGGTGTGTGGAACTATTCAGAAATCCTGACGAGATTTGGACATCCAATATAAGTAGTAAAGCAAGTAAGTAAAAGTAATTGCCTATTTTTTCAGGCGGGGCTTAACGTCCAACTACCAATTAGGTGTCGTGGACGGAGGCGACTAGCAAACATACTTTACTGTAAATTTCTTTTATTAACCATTAAATAAAATCCAAGGCCTCTAGACCGGGGAATCGAACCCAGTACCACAATGCGTATTAGCTTTGCAGGTCTCGTCTCTTAACCGCTCGGCTACCGTGGCGCCTTCGACATCCAATATAAAGTCTCGTTTGATTATCCGGGCATTCAGGTTTAAAGAAGCAATCACAGCTGTTACACTTAGCCGGGAATGGTTTCTGTGCAGCTTTCCCGATAACCTGAATCCCGGCATTGCGAAATGCATTGTCAGGGTGGCCAACAAAATACTGGGAATATTTTTTTGAATAGGTGCATTTATAAATCGCAGGAATGGCTGGAGAGGGCAACTAATGGCCTGAGGCAGGCGAAAAAGTCTGTTAACTCGCCTAAACTTACTGCGGCATTAGCAAGGCCCTTTCGGCCATTAGAATGATCGTAGCCTGACAGAATGATCGCATGGGCCTGGCAGAAAACAGCCTGAACAGGGTCTGACAGAATGAAGATGAAACAACACTTCACGCTCTATGTCAGTGTAAAAAGCCTTCTTCTTGCACGAAATACTCTGGTCCAGGCTCTTATCAATTTCCACCCTCTCTACTAATCCAGCCGGAAGCCAGAAGCGTCGTTGGCCGGCTTCGCAACTAACTGCGTATGTAACGTCGGTGATAGTATTTACTGAGACATACCCCTATTGCTGTAATTGTTCTTAAGTCTTCTACTATTGGATATCTGTCGTTCACACTAGTGATTTCATTTTGTGTTACAGTCAATCTGCACTTATGGGCTGAATGTCATCGATTTTATCTGCAGTTGTAAAAATCTTAACTAAAAGTAAAGTAGTAAGTAAAGTAATCGCCTACTTTTTCAGGCCGACTTTACGTCCAACTACCAATTAGTTATCGTGGACGGAGGCGACTAGCAAACATACTTTACTGTAAATTTCTTTTATTAACCATTAAATAAAATCCAAGGCCCAAGACCGGGAATCGAACCTAGTACCACAATACATATTAGCTTCGCAGGTCTCGCAAATCTTAATTAAGGCAGAACAAAAATACTGTTCAAAACTGAAATAAGGAAATTAAAATAAGTTTTACTACTCCGGTTTACTTATAGTTTGTTATAGTTTTACTGGTCAGAGCTAGAACTTGTACAATATACTGTAAGGGCAAGAACCTTGAATGAATTTAGTAACAAATTTAAGACAAAGCGTACATAAAAATATGAGATATTTTGTACAACCAAGACTGAATTAAGATGCTTTATATTGATTGACCTACTTAAACTAAATTACCTCTAAATATAAATTACCTCAGCACAACTTATATGCTCGTAACTATGCTGACCTGTTGCATATACAGCATGTTTTAACAAGATAATCAACATTACCATCATGTTTTGAGCAAAAAAACATCAATTGGTAGCGGTTAAATCATTACATTAAAACGACACGTGTCAAGTAATTTGTTGTAGAACTTGTTTAAAATTGTCACGCGCACAAATAAAATGCAGACATAACATAAATGCACTCGCGTAAAAAAAAAACAAAATGCACTATCAAAATATTATATAATAAAAACAAAGAGAAATATCTCACCGAATTGGATTTAAAAAAAACACTGTTACTATTCTGGTGTAAATAGTTATCTAAAGGTTACAGATATAAAAATTGATAAGTGGGGGAATAATATGATAAGAATTGCTTGCTGTAAAATACGATAAATGCAGAATATCTGTTAAGAGAGTTTACAAAAGACCTGGATTGTTAATTGTAGAAGTTTAATTGTGCAAGTTTTGATAGCTATCTTTAGGGACTAACTTCAAAGTTCGATTGAGGTAATAATAATTTTGTATTGTCAATGATAAAGACTAAGATTATTAATCGTTATTATTATTATTTTAAAATGATTTAAGGCGCGTCAACAGCTGAGGTTTTTTCCAGTGCACTGCCGGCCTCCGGACAGCGTTCTCTCCTTAAACTATCCACAGCTCACAGGTCAGTGAGCTGTAAGAAAGCTCCTAGGAAGTGAAAAATCTAAGGGTCCAGCAGATGGATTCGAACCTGGGACCTCCGCGTGGGAATCCAATACGTTAACCGCATAGCTAATACTGTAATGTTAATAATGTTACAAATTATTGTTCCAACATGAATCATTCCGTTTCCGTTACAGTCATATTTCAGGCCTGAACTGAACTTTTTTGCATACGAAATACCTTAGATATCCTATTGTAACCTTACTCGTCTTTTATTTATTTGTTTCTTTATTATACAAAGTAGCATTTTACAGAAAGAGTTAGCCTTTTACTGTACTATAAGAATTAAGCTACAAAAGTAATTAAAATAAAGAAACTTATACTGAAATTAAACGTAATAAAGCTGTAGGTGAACTTAAAAAGAACAAGGGAAATGTCACTCAATAACAACGTAACTGTTCTTTTCATTTGATCATATTCGAAAGGAAGCAAAATAAGAGCTAGCTCAGGGAGACATCAACATATAATAACAAATAGGAATCTAGGCAGTACAAAATCACAAATTATTCGTTCGTATTACCGACTGAAGTGACATTGTAGATCTAGTGAGCACAGATTAGACATTACTCTTGTACGAGGGTCGTTTGAAAAGTCCGTGCAAAGTCAGAGAGATAGCACTACTGGCGCGTATCGAGGTTATGTTTAGTTAGTAGCATCTCTTGGAAGAACACACACCAAGTTTCAGCCAGATCGGTCTATTTCTTTGTGTTTGGCATTCGTTTGAATCGAGGAAGTCGAGTGATTTTCAAAAATTGGACGAAAAAGAATTTCGTGTGTTGATTAAACACTACTTTATGAAAGGCAAAACGCCTCAGGAGACTAAAGAGAAGCTTGATAAACATTATGGTGACTCTGCACCTTCGATTAGAACAGTTTATAAGTGGTTTCAAAATTTTCGGAGTGGCCATATGGGCACAAGTGACACTGAACGTTCTGGACGCCCTGTTGAGGTTACTACTCCAGAAATCATTGATAAAATCCATGATATGGTGATGGATGACAGAAGAGTGAAGGTGCGTGAGATTGCTAGTGCTGTGGGCATCTCGAATGAACGGGTACATAATATTTTGCATCAACATTTGGACATGACAAAGCTATCCGCAAGATGGGTGCCGCGATTGCTCACGCTTGACCAAAAACGAAATCGTGTGAAGTGTTGCAAGGACGGTTTGCAGCTGTTCCAGAAGAATCCGCAGGACTTTAAGCGTCGTTTCGTCACTGTGGATGAAACATGGATACATCACTTCACTCCTGAGACCAAAGAACCATCTAAACAATGGGTTACCAAGGGGGAATCTGCGCCAAAAAAGGCGAAGACCGTTCCTTCGGCCGGAAAGATTATGGCGACTGTCTTTTGGGATTCGCAAGGAATAATCCTCATCGACTATCTGGAAAAGGGTAAAACTATTACAGGTGCATATTATTCATCGTTATTGGACCGTTTGAAAACCGAGCTGCAAGAAAAACGCCCACGATTGGCCCACAAAAAAGTCCTTTTCCATCACGTCAACGCACCAGCTCACACCTCAGCAGTTGTGGTCGCAAAATTAATGGAAATATGGTTCCAACTCGTTTCACATCCCCCCTATTCTCCAGACTTGGCTCCCTCGGACTACTATTTGTTCCCCAATATGAAGAAATTGCTGGCGGGAAAAAGATTTTATTCAAACGAGGAGGTGATTGCAGAAACGAATGGCTATTTTTCAGACTTGGACAAATCCTATTATTCGGAAGGGATCAACAAACTAGAGCAGCGTTGGACGAAGTGTATAAGCCTAAAAGGAGACTATGTTGAAAAATAAAAAAGGTTTACCCCAAAAAATTAAGTAGTTTTTATTTTTGCACGGACTTTTCAAACGACCCTCGTAGCAAAGCACTACGTAGTCTCATGCATCAGTTGTACACATTAAAAATACTTGAATTTTATTTTCACATACAAGTATGTTTATTAAAGAAGTATCTGAAGAACTATTAAGGTATTTATTTTCTGGTATAAACTGTAGAAGGGACATTTTAAAAATATGTATCCCAGAGATTCCTCGCTTGATCTGCATAATTTACAAGATTCAGATAATTCTATGCTATAGGTTATTTTTTTTTTTATTATAAATCGTACATTTTTTTTAGCAGCACTAATCCTGAGTTGACTGAACACCCTGACAGCTAGATTCTGAACTTAATTTCGCGAAGATTCGTGGTGCGGCTATTAAATAACGAGACTGATGCTGCTACAGAAGAACTATGCATGCGTCAAATCCTAACGACCGACAGCTGTGCAGCGTAAAGACTTCTCTTTCGATTGCAGCGTCTCACGTGTTTGTAGAGAAATCTGTCTGACCGGAACCGTCGTATCGTGTAAGAGGTGTTTGTTTCGTTTTGCCGAAAACATGGATACTACACATGTAGTAGAGCAACGAATTGTCGTGAAATTTCACATGAAACTTGGTAAATCCGCTACTGAAACTTATCTTTTATTAAAAGAAGTTTATGGCGATGAATTTTTATCACTTGCGCGAGTTTTTGAGTGGTTCAAGCGTTTCCAAGATGGCCGAGAAGACGTCGGAGATGATGACCGCCCGGGTCGCCCTTCCACGTCCAAAACGGATGAAAATATCGATTATAATTAATCAACATTACTATCGTGTGGCGCTTGCTCAACTCCGTGAAAGAGTAAGGAAGAACAAGTCATGGGTTCTCCATCAAGACAGCGCGCCTGCTCACACTGCATTGTCTTTCTAGACGTTTCTAGCCAAGTACAACATTCCAGTGTTTTAGGCTATCCGCCTTATTCGCCTGATCTGGCCCCATGTGACTTTTATCTGGTTCCCCTAAGTCAAATCTGCATTAAAAGGAACACGATTTCAGTCCGTTGAAGCAGAAAAATCGGCACGCGTCATACAGGAGCTCATAGAAAAATACTTCCAGCTTCGAACAATGGTAAATTCGCATGGAGCGTTGTAGGGATAGGGGAGTGGTGTATATTGAAGGTGATAATAACTATAAATATGTATAAATTTAAAATAAAATGTTTTACAGCAATAGTCTCGTTATTTAATAGCCACACCTCGTACATCAATGCTGTTTTTGAAAGCGTCTTGGTTGTAGATCATCCCAGTTTTTACCCTTTTGTTAATCAGATAACACAAGTCAGAAGGATGAGAAACAAATTATTTAATATAAATGCTAAAATAACTTTCAGAACAACACCTTTGGAAGCTTTAATTTTAAATAACAAATCTCTCGTAAGAGATGCTGTCTTATAAAAATAAAACAGTTGTGATTTATGACATTGTTTATAGAATCAGAACTAATTTCATTAGGACCAAGTAAGGAAGATGTATTGATTTTAGATTACCATGAATTATCTGGAGATTGACCCAATGTAATTTGGTTCGCACTTAAAGTCAAGGTTAGGTTTGTTTGTTTATTTTTTATTCATTTTATATTTACGATGAGCGGCATTTTTCTGTATTAGGATTATGTCTTCTTATTTTAAATGAAATCTTGACATTTCATTTCACTTTGGTTTCATTATCGAGTTTTACAATGATTCCTATAGTTCGTAAGAATTGAATAATCCTGTAGCTTCTCAAATTTGATTTAATCCAAAATTTGAGCACCTTGATTCCTGATTTTCAGTACCACGATTAATGTCCTAACCATAATTTCACATTTACTCTGTTGTCAATAGCAGCCACTTTTGACGTGCTTGTTGTAGATGACACTCCTTTTCATGAACAACATTTCTATTTTTTTTTTTCTGAGTGCCAATAGACGATCTTCTGGGTTAATTTTAATAAATATAAATATAAAAATTGATGGTTCTTATAATTTAAGTTAGATTAAAGTTTAAGGGGATGTGCTCTCCAAAAATATATCAAATTTAAGGATTTTAGAGGAATAATGCTACTAGATTAGTTTAAAACTTGTTGAGCTATGTCTAAGTAAATGAAATGTTACTCTTCGGACAGACAAAAAGCCAACATTGTGCTACATATTTATTAAAATATGTATCTCCTCTTATAATGGTTATAAAACTATTAGTTATTAAAAAAAATGATTATATATTTGCTCTCTGTGACCGTATACGAGTTGTGGCTATTAAATAACGAGACCGATGCTGCTACAGAAGAACTATGCATGCGCAAAATCCTAACGACCGACAGCTGTGCTGCGTGAAGCCTTCTCTTTCGATTGCAGCGTCTCTCACGTGTTTGTAGAGAAATCTGTCTGACTGGAACCGTCGTTTCGTGTAAGAGGTGTTAGTTTCCGTTTTGCTGAAAACATGATACTACACATGTAGTAGAGCAAAGAATTGTCGTGAAATTTCACATGAAACTGGGTAAAACCGCTACTGAAACTTATCTTTTATTAAAAGAAGTTTATGGCGATGAATGTTTAGCACGTGCGCAAGATTTTGAGTGGTTCAAGCATTTCCAAGATGGCTGAGAAGACGTCGGAGATGATGACCAATCCGGGTCGCACTTCCACGTCCAAAACGGATGAAAATATCGATTATAATCAATCAACGTACTGCTGTGAGGTGCTTGGCTTAACTCCATGAAAGAGTAAGGAAAAAACGACCCTTAAGAACAAGTCATGGGTTCACCATCAAGACAACGCGCCGGCTCACACTGCATTGTCTGTCGCAAGACGTTTCTAGCCAAGTACAACATCCCAGTGTTAGGCCATCCGCCTTATTCGCCTGGCCTGGCCCCGTGTGACTTTTATCTGGTTCCCCAAAGTCAAATCTGCATTAAACGGTACACGATTTCAGTCCGTTGAAGCAGAAAAATCGGCACGCGTCATACAGGAGCTCATAGAAAAATACTTCCAGCTTCGAACAATGGTAAATTCGCATGGAGCGTTGTAGGGATAGGGGAGTGGTGTATATTGAAGGTGATAATAACTATAAATATGTATAAATTTAAAATAAAATGTTTTACAGCAATAGTCTCGTTATTTAATGGCCACACCTCGTAAAACCTCTTTGGAGAAAGGTTATTTCTGATAAGTTAGTTATATTAACTATATTCCAATGAACGAATAGAATAAATAAGATCGAATTTCGAGATTTTTATTCCAATTACGAGAAAAATGTTTAGCAAAGAAAATTGAATTCTTAAGCCCGGATTGAATCAATAAATATGTAAAAAAGAGGAAAATAATCAGAAAGCCTAAGAAAAATATTGAAAATATATACATATTTTATCGGTTTTTCTAAAAGCCCACGTTGGGTTTCATTGACGCCCACGAGTTTTCTAAATTTAATTTTATTTAACTTTGTGACTTTGTGATCAAACCAATAAAAACTTAGTCAAGTGAATTTTAATTTTGTGCAAAAATAAAACGTTGTCTGCAAGGGAATTAATTACGTTAACTTTTTAATTGAAACTTAAGTTTAAATTCTCTTAGATAATTATTTTCTATAAATAGAACTTTTAATGCTATTAAGATGGACAATTTCTTTTTGTAATAGAACGTTAGTTCAATAATATATTGCCCATTTTTTGAATTTCAAGTATCATTAAAAGAGAATTTACTGTCATATTCTTAAAACAAAATTAACTGTGACTTAATGAACTAAACTCGATCAAAATGTTCCCAAAATAGCATTCTTAGGATTCAAACTCTGGATTCATGCATTGCTTTCTTGCTATCAGAACATAAAAAAAAACATGGACAAATTTTTAATATCAGCAAATTTGTTTTGTAACATATTACACGTTTTTGGACTTTTTCATTGGTTCTGATATTTTCTTAATAACTCCTCAAGAATGTGTATCTGTAGCATTAATTAACACCTTTGTTTGGTGATCTACAGGGTGAACCAGTTAGTAATGTCCATAGGCCTACTGTATGAAGTACATCTGAAGTGGACTTCAAAGACGTATTGGCCAACTTCATATTTTCCACTGTTCTTGAGTGACGTTTTTCTAAAATCATTACTTTTTTCCAATAAAAACGTTATTACTCAGAAAGTTTTAGTCCGAATTCGGATTCTGATGACACGGTTAGAAAGACAGAGAAATTTTCTAATAATTGACACCATTTCGAAGCATAAATTATTCTCCAAACAGCCTCAATCTTCCTCCTGGATACTGGAAAAATAAAAGTAATCGAAATTTGTAAGAAAAACTCATTAGGCCCTTATGTGATCATTATCAGACCTAGGTGCTGGCACTTTTTTTTGTAAAAGTTTCCTTGTCTAATGGGCTTTCAAACGGTATATCATTTTCCAGGATTCCTTTTATCTTCGTATGAGAAATTACGTTTGTTTTGCAAGAAAACGTGTTCAGGAGCACACAATAGTGTTAGTTATCAAGTTGTTTAATTCATTGAAAACTCTTTTAGATGGGCCAGTAGTCAATTTTTAAAATAAGGAAGTCAAAGGGAAATATGAAGTTGGCCAATAAGTCATTGAACTCCACTTTAGGTGTACTACACACAGTAAGGCCTATGGACATTACTCACTGGTTCACCCTATATAGTGAGTGCATTTACGATTTGAAGCTCGCAATTTCGAAACTACCCTTATAAATATTGATTAGAAGCTCATAAATCTGTACCCATGTTGAGTAATGATTTATTTTAATTACTGTTCATTATTTTTGGTGGCTCTTATATATCTGCTTTGAACCAAGTTAAGGCAATTCTAAGTGCAATGGAATTAAATTTTAATGACTATAACATTCATAATATTGCAAGATTAAGAGGAGGTGCCGAAAATGGCCCAATACTAGTGATGCTTAACTCAGTTCTTCTGAGAAATGATATTTTAAGGAATAAGTACAAGCTCTCTCTGACTGAAGAGTGGAAGGGAGTCAAAATAAAGGAAGATCTTCCCACTAATATTAGACAGATAAGGAAGGAGTTGTTCCCATTCTTCCAGCTGCACAAAACCAGAGGAGACAAAGTTATGATTAAGTATGATAAACTTGTGGTAAATGGAAACTTTTTCAATCTGGAGGAACTGAGGAATAAGCAATATTCGATAAATAAAAGACAGCGTAGTGAGGAGAGTTCTCCATCTAAATTGGGTAAGAATAGGAAAAGCAAAAATATTTCTAATAAAGTGTCTAATATAGATAAACGTTCTAGAAGCAATAGCCTAGATACATTTTTCAGAACGAAGAATGCACTCGAGAAAGGAAAGGAAGAAGAGAGGGAGCTTCCAAATGTTTCGTATCAATGCGTGGTCAGAGAATAGCAATTACTGGATCGATCGGAGGACAACGGCATACAAATCGGACATCTAAATGGCAATCGAAATACAGAAGAAAATGAAAAATTAAAAAGTATAAAACAGGAAAATAAGATAGTGAAGAGGCAGGAAAACAAGAATGTTCTTAGAATTTGTACACAAAATGTAAGGACACTGAGGGGAGAGGAGAGATTAAAAGAATTGGAAACTGCAAGAGAAAATCTCAAGTGGGATGGACATAGATGCTTGGAGAAGAAAATGGAAAGAGCTGGCAGCGGACTGCTTCCCAGTAGGATTGGTCCCCGTGGGAAGTCTGACCATTACTCCCGTAAGGGAAGGCCTATACAAAGGGGGGAAAAAAATAATAATAATAATAATAATAAATAACAAAATTAATAAATAAATAAAAATAAAATAGATAAATAATTTAATAAATAGGAAAATAAATTAATAAGCAAAATAATAAAAAATTTAAAAATTTAAATAAAAATATAAAAAATTAAATAAAAAATTAGGGGAAAATGTTAATTATGCCAATTAAGTAAAATATTTTAAGTTTAATACTTCTTATGTAATATATTATTGATCTGAACGATAATTATTTATTTTAATTTAATATTGTACATATTATATACATATATGTTTTTTTGTATATCCTTTGTATAAATAAAGGCTTTATTATTATTATTATTTTGGTGGCTGATTCATAGTTTCAATTGGATGAAAAAATAAATGCCATTTCAGTCGTGATACATTTATTCTTCCAAGCTTTCGACCTAGGAACTAGGTCATCTTCAGGGGTAATTGACAATGTAATATTTTACATCATTAAAGGAGTTGGTGTGTCTTCTGTCTTGTCTGCTCATGAATTTAGTGTGATGGTAAATTTTGTAAATTGCATTACATTATACAAATCCATTTTAATATCATTGTTACCACAATGTAAATATGTACCACAGCCCTGAAGATGACCTAGTCCCTAGGTCGAAAGCTCGGCACAATGAAAAAGAAGTCTAGGACCACTTCTATCAAAAATGTATTTATTTATTTTTATTTACGCGTAGCAGGGAGAAAAGTAAAATGTTGGAATACATCCTCTCCTAACGTTAGTCTTGCAAAACCTGATTCCATTTTCATATTTTCAATTTTTTCTTCGGATGATAATAATATCTGCAACATTTTCTCAATGTTAGCTCAGCATCTAACAGTATTTACTATCTAATGTGCGTGGAAGTATAGCACGTTTTTTTGTGATATTGCATCTGAGTAAATAATTAATGATTGTGCAATGCTTCAGGAAAGATATTGCTAACTAAGATCCTAAAAACAGTCCTTTGTGTCAACGATCATTTATAAAATGGCATACGATCACATAAACTTCTTAACGAGTTATCTTGAGTCCAAGATCTATGTACAGAAAGTTGGGCTATGTTGGTTACAGTTCTGTAAGTAACGTTAGTCTTCTGATCAACTGCCAAACAGTTTAGTCTTGGGACTGAACATTAAGGACTTAGTGTCATAATCTGTGGAGAAAGGCAGGAAGGATTCCTTTCGTAATCCTTTTGTATTCTTAAGAACTATAATCACAGGAACAGGAAGAGAAGAACAAATAAAACTTCAAAGCAGATATTTTTTTGAATCTGATGATAAAAAATCAAAAACCCCAACGCTATAGATTAACTAAATACGGGTTTAGTTAGCTATCAGATACTAAAACCGAGTTAAGTTAAAGGTCAAGGAAGAGGTAATGTTGTGGTTATTTAACACCTTGGTATAACCTGACACTAATCTCACTAACCCTAGCTAACTAACCGTTAAACCTAACCAGCCAATAAATATTCCGTTTTCATTGGGATCTTCTAAATAAGATTGTATGAATCAGGAAAGATTTTATTTTTTTGTAAACCAAACATAATAAATTACATGTAAATTAAATGTAATCAATTACATACTCGTATATACAGGGTGTTCATTTTAAGACGGTTCAAATGCATTTCATGCTTAACCGGTTGATCTGAGCAAAAAATGGTAGAGGAAAAATTTGTTGCCCGTCACCTCTAGTTTCAGAATATATGACTTGATTTTAGATTCCTGCCCGTGTACGCGGCTGACGCGCTACCAAAAGTGAGGGTTCGCAGTTGACCCCCATTTTCATATACACCTTTTTAAAGAGTATAAAATGTTATGAAAGAAACCGGAAACTGCAATTCAATATCTTTAAAATTAAAGGTGCTAGGCTATTTCAAAATCTGGTATTTATTAATCATATTTCAATTTTTTAACTTGTTATCAAAGAGAAAGAAGAGCACGCGATAGGTCATTTTTATGTATTTTTTCATCCCCTTTCTACTAAAAATATTGCCAAGGCAGTAAAGCTAGTATTTTTCTTAATATCGAGAAATAAGTAGTTTTCCGAGTGATTTTTCTAAGAAAAATCAAATGTTAAGAGCTTTAGATGTTCTCAAGCATACACAAAATGGCTAAAAATTAATTTTTACATCTGTTACAAACAAGAAGGTTTAATAATTATTTGGTAATTTTGGGAGAGTTGCGTTTAATTACTAAAAAAAATTGGAAACCTCCTGCCACATATTTAAGTGATCAATATCTTTCATGTAAAGGACCAATCTTATCCCTTAATTTATCAAATGATGCATTTTACTCAACTTGTGAAGCATGTACTGTGCCTTCAAAGGTACCTCCTCTGGCTCGCAAGCCAGGAGCCAGGATCTACTCTCTGTATCTGAGAGTTAAGAAGGTGCATGGAGATCTTAAAGAGAGAGTAGATCTGGACAGTTTATACAAAGGAGGTTGTAAATGAAGACGATTTCTGATCGCTGTTTCTGCAGGATAGTTTTAGAAGTCGGACATAACATGAACATAACCATCATTGAACATGAACCTTATTTGTAAATGTACAGACATTATATTCTTTTTTTTCTCAGCAAATCAGCCATCTAACACCACACTTTGCACTGCAATCAACTTTAGAAAGACTATGTTTAAATCCTTTAACTTGAGGAACTATGGATGCCTACCAGAACTGCAGAACATAAACAGTCCAATTGGATGAACCAAACATAACTAAGCCGGCTCCCACCAGTGTACAGAACTAAGTTTTCAACCATCTACTTACGGTCTTTGCAGTAAGCGTCCATTCACTTTGGCGACGCGTGTTTTTTTAAAATTTGAAGATGGGAAATTCCTAACTTAACCATAGTAATTGCATTCTGCTGATCAACAGACAAAATTAAATGCAAATAACAAAAAGCTCTGGAATTGCTATTCCACCATTTATTGGCAAGCAAATGATATCTAGCAAAACTACTGTACGATATTGCTCAATGTATGATCGAGTTTTAATAGTGCTTCGAACTAAACGCAAATAGTGAACTGGAATATTTTAGTTTGTTTAATGTACGTGGGTCGTTTGAAAAGTCCGTGCAAAAATAAAAACTACTTAATTTTTTGGGGTAAACCTTTTTTATTTTTCAACATAGTCTCCTTTTAGGCTTATATACTTCGTCCAACGCTGCTCTAGTTTGTTGATCCCTTCCGAATAATAGGATTTGTCCAAGTCTGAAAAATAGCCATTCGTTTCTGCAATCACCTCCTCGTTTGAATAAAATCTTTTTCCCGCCAGCCATTTCTTCATATTGGGGAACAAATAGTAGTCCGAGGGAGCCAAGTCTGGAGAATAGGGGGGATGTGAAACGAGTTGGAACCCTATTTCCATTAATTTTCCGACCACAACTGCTGAGGTGTGAGCTGGTGCGTTGTCGTGATGGAAAAGGACTTTTTTGTGGGCCAATCGTGGGCGTTTTTCTTGCAGCTCGGTTTTCAAACGGTCCAATAACGATGAATAATATGCACCTGTAATAGTTTTACCCTTTTCCAGATAGTCGCCTTGCGAATCCCAAAAGACAGTCGCCATAATCTTTCCGGCCGAAGGAACGGTCTTCGCCTTTTTTTTGGCGCAGATTCCCCCTTGGTAACCCATTGTTTAGATTGTTCTTTGGTCTCAGGAGTGTAGTGATGTATCCATGTTTCTTCCACAGTGACGAAACGACGCTTAAAGTCCTGCGGATTCTTCTGGAACAGCTGCAAACCGTCCTTGCAATACTTCACACGATTTCGTTTTTGGTCAAGCGTGAGCAATCGCAGCACCCACCTTGCGGATAGCTTTGTCATGTCCAAATGTTGATGCAAATCATTATGTACCCGTTCATTCGAGATGCCCACAGCACTAGCAATCTCACGCAACTTCACTCTTCTGTCATCCATCACCATATCATGGATTTCTGGAGTAGTAACCTCAACAGGGCGTCCAGAACGTTCAGCGTCACTTGTGCCCATATGGCCACTCCGAAAATTTTGAAACCACTTATAAACTGTTCTAATCGAAAGTGCAGAGTCACCATAATGTTTATCAAGCTTCTCTTTAGTCTCCTGAGGCGTTTTGCCTTTCATAAAGTAGTGTTTAATCAACACACGAAATTCTTTTTCGTCCATTTTTTGAAAATCACTCGACTTCCTCGATTTAAACGAATGCCAAACACAAAGAAATAGACCGATCTGGCTGAAACTTGGTGTGTGTTCTTCCAAGAGATGCTACTAACTAAACATAACCTCGATACGCGCCAGTAGTGCTATCTCTCTGACTTTGCACGGACTTTTCAAACGACCCTCGTAATTGATACAAACAGTCTAGGTTTCATTATAATTAGCATCAATATTTCCTTTTATATCGGGTACACTTTGCTTACATACTATATTTGATTGAACAAAGTGTAATTAATTACTTGAAAATTGACAGCCAAGTATTTACTGGAACTTTCAATGAAATCGATTCACAATTCATTAATGTAACTTCGATAAGATGTTCGATAGAATGAATGTCATTAAAGTAAAACTTTAAGAAATGGGGACTTAAGTCAGTACTGCGCTCGTAATTATATGAATAATTTACAGAAATTTTTGTTGAATTGCTCTTTTAAAGTTTATAGATGATCCAACTTTGAAAAAAAAATAAATAAATAAATACCTTCTCAATTAGTCAACCAAAAGAAGGTGTCATTGAAGAGTGTAATAAATTATGTAAAAGAAAAATAAAGAATATAGCAGGGAAAAAAAGGTAATATATGAAAAAATAAAACAAATTATAAAAGATGCGTCCCGTGTCCTTCAAAATTCTGTAAAAATATAAACAACTTTATTTCCTTCACAGAAAGGAAAACCAGTTTTCTAAAACTTTGTGAAGCTCACGAAGAAAAAAGTAAAAACTTAGAAGAAAAATACAGATGAAACAAAAGCAATTAATTATTGTAATAAATATTTAAAAATATACGTGAGAGAGCGCACTAAAATATATAATATAGTATTGCAACAAGTTGCATGGAAATTGGACTTGACTGCATGGAAAAATAACAAAATGTGTAAAATGTAGATAACAGTTATTGAAATATTTACTGAATTTTCAACGAGTAATGTGAATGGTACCAATCACTCTTGGGTACAGAGTAAGTCAAGTAGAAAATATAGAATTATAACGCTTTCGATTTTATTAATTAAGGGACATATAATAGTTAACACATACTGAGGGACATGACTAATCGATTGTAATGAATATGAATGGGTAAATGACTTGAATAAAATAGGAGAGAGTTTGAGGTAAGTTAGCAAAACGAAACATTCGTTCAGTTCTACCCAGAAAAAGATATGCAAGAGCAGCGTTTCCCAACCTGTGGGTACGCGAGTTGCTGGTTGGTGGAACGCGAAAAATAATCAATAATATAATAATAATAATAATAAGCTGTCTTTATTTATAAATATACATAAGGACAGATACCCTTGGTATAAAACCATCAGGGGAGAGGGGTAATTTTTCAGAAAACAGAAAAATATAAATACATTTTTTCTTTAAAATAACTTAAAATCATTTTCTGGTCTAATATAAACCTTATGCTACAATAACACAGAACTAAATAGAAACTTAAATAAAATTAAATTCAGCCACAAGTTGTTGCCTATACTTAAGAGCCATCCTACAATATTTCAATACTAAATCCCACTTCTTTCCGTTTAAGTATTCCTCTAATTGGGCCATTGACAAAAAATCCTCATTGAAATAAATTCTTCTGAATTCTTTCAATACAGGACACGTCGCCATAAAATGAAATACAGACTCTAATTCTTTTGTATTACACATTGAACATATTTGTGGACTTTCACTATTGTACCTTTTATAATTTAAATTTAATAACTCGGCTCTTATCTTTATAATTAGGCTTATATCATTTATATTAAAACTGTTATTAAAGTAAGCTGCTTCATCTTTTAAATTATAATTTAATAGCTTATAAGTCTCACTAAATAAAGAATTCCTTGCCTTGATACCAGCTGTTTCCACAATAGTTAACCTAATTCTGTCTCTAAGTTTTACAAAGAACTTTTTCCATTCATTATAACTATTGCTTTTGAAATCATATACTAACCCGTACTCATTATTTACATTTTGAAGCTCCCGATACCAATATACACCTCTCTTGATAACTTCAAGCGCCACAAGCTTCGGATATCTGTTTTCTGTTAGATTTAAAACTTTAATTATATACTCATGATGAAGCTTTAGTGTGTAGAGGTACATTGGCGGAATCTGGGTTTCTAATATTAAGGCATAATTCGGTGTATTGTGAGGTAGTCGCAATAATTTTTTCATAAAAAAAGCAAATAACCGGTCAACCTGGTGATATTTCTTCCCACCCCACACCTGTGCCCCGTTAACACATGATAGCTCTATTCACTGCATTAAACATTTGAATTTTGGCGGAGATTGGTACATTTGTATTCAAAATAAAACTTCTCCAAACTGAGTGAATACCGGTTTTGGCTTTAATTAATTTCTCATTTAAATGTTCCGTTAAGCTTAAAGAGGATGTTAATTTGATTCCTAAATATTTGTAAGAGTTTACAACTTCTATTCTTTCTCCCTCCAACCTCCATTTTTCATTTTTGGAAGGCTTTCCGCCATTTTTGAAAACAACAACCTTAGACTTTGATAAATTAATTTTCAAATTCCATTTATTGCAGTAAGCCACCAGTTCATTTATAGACCTTTGTAACTCTAGAGGACTTGAAGCAATCAATGCCAAGTCATCAGCAAACGCAAGAAGCTTTATTTTAACTCGGTTTATTATAACTCCACCACCTAAATAATCCTCAATGTCAAAATAATCAATAATGGCGGACATAAAAATTAAATCATAAAAATATCACAGTAACGTTTTTTTCTATAATTCTTGAAAATTACTTTAATTAATAATATTATACAGTAAAGTTGTTAATATGTACAGTAATAAGGTTGGTCTGTCTCTAAGATATACGAGAAAATATAATAGCACAATAGGATGAAAAAACAGTTGCCATTTCAGTCAAGTAAAATTTATTTTGCCGAACTTTCGACCTAGGGACTAGGTCATCTTCAGGGCTAGTTTATAAAGTAATATTTTTACATTATAAGGGTGGTGTGTCTTCTGTCTTGTCTGTACATGGATTGAGTGTTGAGACAGTCCCTAGGTCGAAAGCTCGGCAAAATAAATTTTACTCGACTGAAAAAGCAATTATTTTTTCATCCTATTGGAATTATGAATCAGTCACCAAAAAGAATGAACAACAATTATAATAGCACATTTAACAGGATTAAAATTCTTTCATGAAGTATTTTCCCAAAACCCGAAAAAACAAATGATAATTGGATTCCAAATCCCTTCTATAAAGAAAATTTAGGAAAAGCTACATAATTATCAAGAAAAGATAAGGAAAATTTAATAGAATTATCACGAGACAGAACTTAAATGATAACTACGTAAATATCTGCTTAAAGAGACTGATTTTAATGAGTAAGCTCTATCCAAGCAACATTTAATTGGTACTTACAGGTAGTTGAATGCCTAAAAGAGAATTTGGGCTCATTATAATGCTTATATCGCAAATCTAATATTTCTATAATAAAACAGGGAACATTTACACTTAACTGATTTAAATAAAGTAAATAACATTTTTCTGCAACCATGTAGGGAAGTTCTCATTACTCAATTAAAATCAGCTGTGTAATGCCCAACTTCCCACACTAGTGGGGAAAAATTCCCATTAGTGTCACTTTCCTCACTGGTGAGTGGAAAAACTTTATTGTGCTTCCTTGATATAAGAAGTTTTGTTATTAAATATTTTCTGTAAAACTTTAATAAGCTTATTTAACGTAACTAAATAATTAAAAAACGAATATTAAAAAAATAAAATAAAAATTGAAAGGTATATAGAAATAAAAATAATATTTTAATAAATAATTAGATATTTTTAATTATAACAATTAAAAAGGTTATAGTGTTACCTTATAGAAATTTAAAATGGATTCTAGTGATGCCTGTTTAGAAAACACTCCTCCATCAATAAAAGAAACAGCAGAAAATGTAATAAGTAATGTAAATACGTAAGTAATGTAAATAATTGTAATATAACAATAAATGTTTATAATAAATAAATTACTTTTTGTAGACTGTAAAAATGAAATTTTTAATTTTTTTAGTTAATAAATCTAATGGTTGCAGAAAAAATATAATATTTAACTCGAGTGTAAAGTATTTTCCTCACACTCGGCAATTTGCACTTGCACTCGCCTCGCTTCCCTCGCTCGTGCGTGCAAACCCTGCCTCGCGTGAGGAAAAGTACTACTTTCCACACTTGTTAAATAAATAACTATATGTTTAATATATTTTGGAATACACAAAATTTATTACAAAATGTTGTTCAACAATATTTAGATAAATTCATTTCTTTTCAAGTCATAAAATTTTTTTTCTGAAATAAGATTGGGTGGCCCTTATGTTATTAAATTTAAAATGAATAACGTAATTTATACAACCAAACCCAAAAGATCATTGTTTAATGTGTAATAAGAACGATCCGGAAACAAAGTTCGCCTGTTTATCAGCTGCTTATACTGAAAATTTTAGAATCCTAATCCATATAAACAAATATAGAAATCCTAAAGAAGAACTTTGTAAATTAATTAATAATTTTGAAGAGAAAAATATGTACGCAATTTTTAATTATTTAATATAAATTTTAAAACTAAGATCTTACACTTTACAAAGTTTATAAAGTGAACTTGAACTCCTTTGTAACAGATACATTGTATCTCTATACAAATAAAGATAATAATTATAAAATAACGAATTTTACAAAATAAAATAATTTTTAAGAAGTGGTAGAATTTAGCACGATGTGCTACCAAATGGTAGCCAAAAAAGCTCTATATTTAGTCTAAGGTTACACAATAATGCGAATCTCCTTAAAGTTTTAAAAGAGAAGATTAAACGAAATACGAGGCGGTTTAGTTATTAGGTTCTACTGCCAAAAGTCGGCCGCCTTTGTGCCAATCTCCTGATGCAGAATTCAAGAGAAAATAGGAAAAAAAGAAAATAAGGATACAATGAAAATCCAGACATCAATAATAGAAAGAATTATACAGAGCTGATTAAACAAAAGACATTTCAATTTTACAATTACAAAAAAAAAAAAAACTCAAGTATTCATTTATTTTCTTTTGCAGAGGTTCCTTTGTTTCTTAATGAAATATCCTGGACGGAGAAGAAGGACCTATGTAACCTAAATAACCTTCTTTCTTTTTTGCTATTATTTTTCTTTGTATGTCCCCCGTAGAGCAGCCACATAAAAGACAGTAGCTCTCTCTTTCTGTGGAATTAAAGAGACTATATTCTCATTAAGCCTCTCCAAGAATGTTCAATTAATTCTATCTGATTCCTTGGTTTTTTCCTAATTCTACTTTTTATTTTTATAAATAATTAGAAAGGATGAAGTGATGATCGTGGTAATATTTGATTTTGGATAAAAATATTTAATTTATTGTACAAATGAGAGAACCGAACTTTTCATACACGTGGGTTAAAAGAGGCTTTAAAAATCACTTTTCTCAAATTTACAATATTATTATTATTATTATTATTTTGGCGCATCAACATCTAAGGTTATTGGCGCCCGGAGCTTTTTTCAGTGCACTGCCGACCTCCGGACAGTGTTCTCTTGTTACAGACAACACTGTCCATCACCGGACAGTGAGCTGTAAGAAGCTCCTAGGAAGAGAAAATCTAAGAGTCAGCAGCTGGATTCGAACCTGGGACCTCTGCGTGGAAGTCCAGTATGCTAACCTCATAGCTAATCTCTTCCCTGTTATTTCTTATTATTATTATTATTATTATTATTTGACAATCATTTCAATAATTTAGAACAGGGGTGGGCAACGTGCGGCCCTTTAACATTTTCCTGCGGCCCGCGGCACAAAACGGCAAATAACAAAAATTTAAATCGTAAAATATTTCAAATTTTATGTTAATAAAGTTTGGTAATTTTCGCTAGTACAATTATTGTCTCAGCGACCAAATCTTATATTAGTAATCCGCGCTCTTTATTTGTATGATCACTCGACTTTTTAGTACGCCATTTTTACACCGACACAAAGCGTGTTGTCGCCGTCGAAGCTACGGATTATCGCTTCTTCTCTAGTTATTTATTTTATAGTGATATATAAATGTGAATACAATCGCATTATTTTTATCTCGTCTGGCTTTTAATAGAAAAAATGATGAAGGAAGATATGAAGCAATTTCATAGAAGTAACTAATGCCGTTTTTTGTTGATTTGTTAATAAATAATAATTAATGAATAATCTGTATTATAAATAGATAAAAACAATTAATAAATAAGAACCCGAAATAAATGTAAACAAAATATATGTAATGTATATACTGTGACCCTCGGTAATAAACCAATACCCTTATGTGGCCCTGTACAGAAAAAGGTTGCCCACCCCTGATTTAGAAGATACATTCGAGACTTAGAAGAAAAGGCTACCCACCCTCTGAAATTTACTTAGGTTTACTGAATTTAGAGTACTGGATTACGTAAAAATTGAAAAACGAATTAATATTGCTAAGATATCTTTTTTATTTAATACTGATTTTTATTATAATTAAATTAACCAGTTAAGCGTGTTTGACGTGCATACTCGTCAAACCAAATCTCTGCTACGGTGCGTTCGACGTGTATACTCGTTGTGAAAAATATAAAATTGCCATTAACTATAAAAAACTCGAAATTTTAATAAAATACAATAAGAATACTTTTTGGTGGGATGTTTCCTTTATCTTACCAATAGAACTGAGGTGGGAAACAGCCAAATGATAAGTGGTTGGTACATGTTTGGTCTCCGCATTAGAGATTGGGGAATTAAGCACACAAATAGAAGCTCTGAACCCTTGTGCGAAGCCCGTTTTTACCTTAGATTAGAGGTACAGGAACTCAGTACGAGCATGATTCCATTTTGCACAGAATTCCAAAGCTCTTTTCTACCTTGTAAAAGCTCTTGCGTCCCCTAGTTAACTAGGGACAATGCATAACGTGAAGCGGTGCAAGATTTTTTGAATGAGCACAGAATGCTCTGGTAATCTGTAAGCCCCCCCAGAGAGATTGCAGAAAAAGTCGCTTGCAGTGACTATTATGACTATTGTAAACTTTTGGTTGTTTTACCCCGCGTTCGGACGTGTATACCACGTCATTGTCTGATTTTAATTTTAATTCAAAGGTAGGCAATTAATGAAATCTTCGTTTTGTTAAATAGGGTATCTACTCTGAGCTTGCAGAACAGGAGTTTCGTAAAAGTTAATATAATTTTTAAAAGGTATACAGTAAAAGCTCTTTATTCGCGGGGTATATGTTCCATAAATATGCCGCGAATACAGAAACCGTGAATACGGAATGGTAATTTATATGGGATTATAGGGGATACGTTCCTAGCTGACACAAAAAAAAAAAAAAAAATATAAAAAAATCAATTTAATTGAAGTTTTTGAACATTTTGATTAATTATCTTAAGGCTGAGGCAATGGTTTGAAGAATTTTGTAATTTCCTCTTGCTTGGCAGTTTTTAAAAGCTTTTGTTTGCAGTCAAAGTTTGAACTTGTCACTACAACTACCATCAGGTTCTTTAAAATGAGCGTAAAGATACTTTGCCTTCACCCGGACCATTGGACCACTCAGGGGCACCCTTTTTTGGATGCGGTCTTCGATCCATAATGGCAACGCCACTTCCATTTATTCTATTGCCGGATCACGAACACTTGCTTTCATTCTGTGCGTTTACATTCTCAAAAACACCGATCGCGGCGAAGGCGGCTTATGTCAAAGTCCTCGGCGATATCATTTAACAACATACTTTAGGCAAAGTTGTAATAAGATCTATTTTACTTTTTTTTATTAGTCCATTTGACGGCATTTACAAAGGATATTGGGTTGGATACCTATTGGAATCCTTTTATTATCATAGTGTACTTCCGCGAATATCCGCAAATATCGGAATTGGGTCGCATTTTTTTAATCCGCGAATAGTGAAAACGCGAATGAAGGAAGCGCGAATAAGGAGCTTTTACTGTATTGTTAACTTTATAACGGCAAATTATCACAAAGAATCGCTCATCTGAAAACATTAGACAGGTTTAGGAGTTTAGAAAATAGGTTTTAGAAGGATATTGGTTGCAAAAAGTAATTCTTCGGTTTGTTTATGGATATTTGTTTGTTTTTTAAGGGAACATCATTCTCGATTGGCAAATAAAAGATATTGTAAAGTTTTCCCAAAAAAAAAAACTTTACTTTCACAACTAATGCCTGCCACTAGTTATTTTAATATGTGGGTTTGATTAATAATAAAACTCGCTAAAGTTGTAAGTAATAACCTGATTTATTAACACGTTAACATTACTCACATTAACATTTACAAGCAACTAACGCTATTCATTACAGTCACCATTTACAACAGTCACAACAGTTTACTGTTACTTACTCACTTCGTAACGCCACAAAACTGTTCCCCGACTGACCACTGGTCCGCACTGCACCGAATTGCACTAGTCTCAGCTACACTAACACAGCTCTACTCATCAACTGACTAATTGCCCAACTAGCTACCACTGAAGCACTCCGCAACACTGACTCTCCAAGACTAACTCATAAACTTGACTATAAACTCTAATAACTCCTTAAAACTTGCTTGAAACTCGATTAACACTGACTTCTCCAGCTGTGTCGGCCTCCTTTTAACTGCGTGCCTCCCTCCAACTGGAACTGCCCTCCTCCAACTCTCTGAGCATAAGTTTCCACGCCCTCCTGATGTTCATTGGCTGGAGAAAACATACTGCCACCACCTCAGCTGTGAGCCGCCTCCTCCCATTCTCCGTCTCTCTCCAACTCCGTCTGTCTCCCTCTCACCTGTCAATCACAGGCTGGGAAACACATATGCCACCACCCCAACTGAGGCCTTTCTCTTAGCTGGCTTTTACACAGGTCACTAACTCCTTGAACAATCTAGCCCTTTCCTTTCTAGTTCAATAAAGACCGGCCCTTTTGTCTACACAGTGGTGGCCTGTTACCGGCTTTAGTCGCTTAACCCCTAGAACAATCTAGGCCTTTCTTTTCTGCCACAAGTAGATACCGCCCCTTTTGTTTATGCAGTGGCGGCCTGTTACTGACTTTGGTCGTTCAACCTCTAGGACAATCTAGGCCTTTCTTCACCGCCCAGGTCAACTTCGTTACACTGCTCCCCTCTTAGAACTGTTCGTCCCGAACAGAAGTCTCCTTCGTGATGTAGGGCAGCAATCGGTCCAAGTGTACCACCTTCATCTTGGATCTGGGCGTGCGTTGAATCCGTTACACCAGGTCGTTGAGCCGTGAGACAGTGGTGTAAGATCCTACCCAGCAACTTAGGAGGTTTTCCTTTTTTGCGGACACGCTTGTACGACCAAACTTTCCCACCTCTCTGGAAAGTTCTTCCAATGACCCGCCTGTCACACGCTGTCCTCTTCTGGTCACCATTCTGCTCCATCCTGTCACGTACCTTTTTACGCGCAGCTCTCCACCTACGGCGAAGTTCCGCAGCACAGCTATCCACGTCCAATTCGTCCGTTCCTGGGCTGCCAAATGAAAGTTCACTGGGTAGTCGAAGCTCCCTACCGAACACAACGCTGGCGGGTGTTCGGCCAGTGGTCTCGTGAACGGTCGACCTGTGCGCCATCATTATGGGAGGTGTACGTTCATCCAGGTCCTCCTGTTGTTTATTCCCCAAAAGTCTCCGTTGGCCTTCTGGGGTCCTGTCGATTCGCTCCACTATGCCATCAGAGTGAGGGTGTAGCGGCGTCGTCCTTGTCCTCCTGACGGCGAGGTTCTGGTAGACCGTCGATGCTGCAGCTGCCGTTGACGCGTCCTGATCTGCTACGTCGTGGGCCTCTGCCCACTCACTGAAGTGGTCCATCGTAAACAGGTTACAGCGCATTCTTCGTCTGCAATCAGGAGAAGGTCCTGCCATATCGCTGGCTATCCTCTTGCACGGAACTCCAACCTTGTATTGCCTCAGGGCACCATGGGTTTCGCGGCTGGGTCCCTTCCTTGCTACCCACTCGGTGCACCGACTAGCCCAGTCTGCACCATCTTCCTGGTAGCCTACCCAAGAGAACCGCTGCTTCCGCTTGGCCCATGCCCTCTTTACTCCAAAGTGACTCCCGGCGATACCTCCGTGAATTTCCTCTTCCTTTCTCGATCCTGGCAGGATTACCCGTTTCCCCTCTTCTTTGCTGTCCACCCTTTTCCGGGCTGGTTCTTCCTGACATTTGAGCACAGACACAATGTTCTCACCCTGGAGTTGTTCCTCCCTGGTCGCTTCAGTGCTACATTCCACTCCTGGTTTAACAATAGTTCCCTTACCTTGGTCTTGCTCTTCCTGTCTGCTGCAGTTTTCTATTCTTTCTTCTTCCCACGCAGCTTTCTGAACTTCTACATGGCTACGTCCTCCTTTAAACTGGTCACCTTCTAAGTCTGACCTGCTATCTGCATCATCCTTG
The DNA here is from genome assembly GCF_049639745.1 of Rhodnius prolixus. Lineage (NCBI taxonomy): Eukaryota > Metazoa > Arthropoda > Insecta > Hemiptera > Reduviidae > Rhodnius > Rhodnius prolixus. The sequence continues at coordinate 14,859,658 of NW_027411582.1, read as the reverse complement.
CTGCCTTCATGTTCCTCTTGTATGTTCTTTGCTTCTTGGCCCTTGTTTGGTCCGGCCTTCATTTTTTCAGGTATGTCGCTTACTTCTCTTTTTATTTCACCTTTTATTCCGTCATGGCATGTTTTCATCTCGTTCCGCCAGTTTCTCATATCTTCTATCATTTCGTCTTTCCACTTCCTATGATCTTCTTTTATCTCCTTCATCATTGCTATTAACTCTTCCATGCTGGGCTTCTTAGTACTCACGGGCATACAACACTCGTCGGTTTTCTAGAACTTCCAGCAATTTACCCGATCTAATAAAATCAACACTTACTCGTCTAGCAGTTTTACTATATCCCACTTCTGACACCAATGTAAAGTTTTCCCAAAAAAAAAAAACTTTACTTTCACAACTAATGCCTGCCACTAGTTATTTTAATATGTGGGTTTGATTAATAATAAAACTCGCTAAAGTTGTAAGTAATAACCTGATTTATTAACACGTTAACATTACTCACATTAACATTTACAAGCAACTAACGCTATTCATTACAGTCACCATTTACAACAGTCACAACAGTTTACTGTTACTTACTCACTTCGTAACGCCACAAAACTGTTCCCCGACTGACCACTGGTCCGCACTGCACCGAATTGCACTAGTCTCAGCTACACTAACACAGCTCTACTCATCAACTGACTAATTGCCCAACTAGCTACCACTGAAGCACTCCGCAACACTGACTCTCCAAGACTAACTCATAAACTTGACTATAAACTCTAATAACTCCTTAAAACTTGCTTGAAACTCGATTAACACTGACTTCTCCAGCTGTGTCGGCCTCCTTTTAACTGCGTGCCTCCCTCCAACTGGAACTGCCCTCCTCCAACTCTCTGAGCATAAGTTTCCACGCCCTCCTGATGTTCATTGGCTGGAGAAAACATACTGCCACCACCTCAGCTGTGAGCCGCCTCCTCCCATTCTCCGTCTCTCTCCAACTCCGTCTGTCTCCCTCTCACCTGTCAATCACAGGCTGGGAAACACATATGCCACCACCCCAACTGAGGCCTTTCTCTTAGCTGGCTTTTACACAGGTCACTAACTCCTTGAACAATCTAGCCCTTTCCTTTCTAGTTCAATAAAGACCGGCCCTTTTGTCTACACAGTGGTGGCCTGTTACCGGCTTTAGTCGCTTAACCCCTAGAACAATCTAGGCCTTTCTTTTCTGCCACAAGTAGATACCGCCCCTTTTGTTTATGCAGTGGCGGCCTGTTACTGACTTTGGTCGTTCAACCTCTAGGACAATCTAGGCCTTTCTTCACCGCCCAGGTCAACTTCGTTACAATATTTTGAAACTGGACTAGTTGTACGCCTACTAGCTCAGTAGAGGAGTTTTTTGTTTTTATAGTTTTTTGTTTTTAAAAACCAGTTTACAGGAAACCACGTACACCCAAATTAGTTTTTTAAACAAAATTTGTGCACAAGAGCACATCAGAACAGATTTTTCGGTTTAAAAGCAAAATCTAATCTGCTAATCTGACGTTTGATGCAGGGATAAAAAATAAATATTGACTTTTGAGGCGCCCATAAATTTACACACAAAACATTTAAGTGGTGAAAAAAGTGCTCTCCTAGACAGGCAGAATAAAAGCATTAAATCTAGCACAAAAATGTTTAATGAACGTAGTTTTTATTATTTTTTTTTTCTTTTTAATTTATTTGCTATTCACAATCTACAAAGAATAAAATGTAATAAGTGAATACGATAAACGAACACTTCATGGCAGGATCAGCTTGAGGAGAGAAGCTGCCCACCGGCAACACTCTCGCTGGAGTTTCTTGTACTATTGAAGCTGGTCACGAGGCCAACAGCGTTTCAATCGTCGTGGAGGACGATCTGGAATCGTTTTAGAGGCGAGATTTCGAACAAGAGGATTGGTACAAAGTGGAAGAGAGTGAAAGAATTTTCTGTATGTAGATTTAGATTCGTCAGTTACGTATGAGATTTTGAGATCGTTATGGAGGGTGGAGTTAGAGACATAAAATGGAGAATTCGTAATCTGAAGGAGTATTTTGGATTGGAAGGACTGAGGATCTTTTGTGAATTAGAAAGTTTGGCTGAACCCCACAGTTCGAGTCAGTAAGTCCAGAACGGTTTGAGTACGCAGTTGTATATTACGTCTTTTATGTTCCAGTAGCAGCATAGATTGTCTGCCAATTAGTGGCAGTAGTAATTTGTTTTGTCGGTTGAGTTCTAGTGTGCGGATTCCACGTTAGTCTTTTGTCGATGTACATCCCAAGGTAGCGAACTAAATTAGCAGAAGAGGAAGAGGAATTGAGTTGGAACTTATAGGGGGACAAGAATTACGACGCAGAGTAAAAGTTATCTGTTCGCACTTTTGAGTATTGAATTTGACCCTCCACTTTTTGGCCCAGGGTTCTAGTCTGTGTAGATGAGAGGAGGCTGTAGTGGCGTCAGAGTTTTTTAATAATTAAAAACAAAAATTAATTAAAAAAAATATTATATAGGTATATATGATGCCTTCAAAATCTCCAGATATTTATAATCCAACTACCAACTAATCAATGAAACTGAATATCTTCCCCAATTTCCAAAACATCATCAAGTTCCCCGTATGGTCGTCCATATTTTCCAAGCGTTATTAATTGACTTACCAGTACTTCTACAATTGACCCAATCATCAGCCAACTAATTCTATTTTACATCAATGTAAAAGAATTCATGCTGGTAATTTATCTCTTTTGAAAAAATAAAATTTCGTTAGAACCAATTTTTCATTAAAAATCTCAAAAAAAGAGCACTAATTAAGAAAAAGTTTGATTAATACTTTAATTAAACAATTTACCAAGAAGTGGAAAAGATTTTATTTTATTTAAACCTGAAACTTTTTTTTTTAGGAGCAATTATTGAGAATTACTCAAAATGCTTTTTTTAAAAATAAAAATCAATTGAGTGAAGGTGGGACTGAAGTGAGCGTACTGCGAGGATAGGGTCAGAGGGTGTGGAGAGAATGGCAGTGTCGTCAGCGAAGGTGTAAATAGAGGTATTAAGGTTAGAAGGTAAGTCGGCAGTGTAGATTGTGTAAAGAAGAGGAGCTAAGACACTTCCCTGTGGCACACCAGCAAGGACAGGATAGATGGAAGAGTGAGTAGTGCCTTGAAGAACTTGAAAGAATCTAATAGAGAGATAAGAGCTGAGTATGAGGTAATAAGTGCTAGGAAGAATGCGGTTGAGTTTCCATAGTAGACCTTCGTGCCAGACTCGGTCGAAGGCTTGCGATACATCCAGAGGAATACTCCAGTGCAGTATTGTTTTCGTTCGAGTGAAGAAGCGATGGTGTCTACAACATGATGGGCCTGCTGGATCGTCGAGTGGCAGCTTCTGAAACCAAACTGATGGTCCGGTATAATTTCGAGAGATTCTGTAATTTCGTGGAGGCGTGGTAACAGAAGTCTCTCGAATATTTTGCCCAAGAGAGGCAGTAGGCTTATCGGTCGATAAGAAGAAGGGTAGTTGGGTTGGTTTGTTGGGCTTAGGTATCATTCGAACTGTAGAAAATTTCCAGAGTATAGGGTATTAAGTAGTTCTGAGAATAGAGTTGTAAATGGTAGTGAGGAAGACTATTGCTCTTTTGGGTAGTTGGAGTAGGATGTTGGCAGTAATTAGATCGTAACCAGGGCTCTTTTTTTTATTGAGATTAATAATGACTTGCTTGACTTGGGAGGGTGTGAACGGTTTTGGAGGCATAGAAAGAGGTGGAGGTATGTCTAAGTCCCTAATAACGTCTTGAGTATGTTGTGAGTTGTGAACGTCAGGATGCGGAATGAAGACAGTGGAAAGGTGCGTTGCAAGTAGTTCAGCTTTTTCCGAGTCACATTTAGCCCAGGAACCGTCAGTAGTACGAAGAAGAGAGGAGGTAGGTTGAAATTTTAGAATACGTCTAGTAGCAGCCCAAAGGGAGTTGCCTTCAGTAGTCAGAGATTTGGTATATTCGGTGTATTGTTTGTTGTAGTATTTGTGGAGTTCTTTTTTAAGTTGGTTTGTCAGGTGATTAAGTTGCTGTTAATGAGATGGGTATTTTGTAAGTTGCCAGAGAGATCTCGTTCGTCGTTTGTTAGTTGGGTGGCACTTACTGTTCGGTCGCGATCGGAGACGTTCGGCCAGTTCGGCTGGCTATGACTTTGCGCTGGTCGGCCCATCGCCCGCGCGCGTACTGACGTTCGCCTCCGCTGGTTGGACTTTCAGCTTTGTATATATTTTAACTTATTTTCGATGTTATTCTATGCCATTCTCACGCTGCCCAACTACCCCCTCTACCTTCTCTTAGACCATAGGGTCACCTCCTTATCTATTGAGGGAGTCCGCTACTGACCAGCTTCCTGTACGGTGCTTGGTCTGCTGTATGGGCTTTTGAGCCTGCTGGTTTTACTGTGCTTCTTACCGCTTCTCTACGCTGCTACGCTTCGCTTCCGCCTTGGTGGTATACACGTACCATCACTCGATTGCCATCCAGGGACACCACCCCAATTATTCTACGCTTCACGGGCCACTCCGTGGACCCGCTTCCGGTGCAAGGTTCGTTCTTTCCTTACGCCTTTCCTGAGATTTCCCTCTTCCCCCCGCTACGCTTATCCCCCGGCACGCATATACGAGTACAGTTACCAATTCCGCTTTCCTCAGACAAGTATATAGTTACTATTTCCGCTTTCCTTTTAGACGTAGATACATGTACTATTTCCGCTTTCCTTAGAGACGCTTATACCTCTACCATATCCGCTGTCCTGGCATTCGCCCTTATACCTCTAGCACTGCGCTTCAGGAGCTTCACTTCCGGCCGCAAGGGTAAGTGTTACTCATTCCTACCTCTGCTCTACTCTATATATATTTGCATGTATTTAATTGTGAACTACATATTTCCGATTACTGGAACCTACTACGCCACTTCCGGTTTTATCGGCTGGCGCATAGCGCCCCGCCTTACGCTCCGCTTTGGGGTGTCAACGTTCACGCGCTGACACTTACGAACAGCCAATTTTCATCAAATTTGGAAATTAAGTGCCAAATTTGATTCTTAATATTATTATACCGATAACAAGGTAGTAGAATACCCAAAAATGACAATATAGAAGTGCCTTTAATCAAATAAACCAGGTAAAAATTGGAAATTATTTATAAAGAAAGGTCAAAGTTTAAAGATCAAAGATTAAATCAACATTTGACTAATCTAATATATTAATTAACAGTTCAGTTACTTACTTGTATTTCAATAGTACGCAGCTGAGTGAGGGAAGATGTTTCTGAAAGAAAGTAAAATATTCGTCAGGAATACATTTACAGAATCATTTACATATTATGGTAATTTTCTTAAATAAAAAGAATTTTTTTTTGAAACTCAAAAAACAAATTTTAATCGAATATTTTAAAATTATTTGAACTTAATTCACACTAAATTACATTAAACACAAAAAATAGTAAAACAAATAAATTATTAAACGCAAATATAAGAGCTAGGAAATGCTATGTAAGCTAATTTAGGCAAAATTACCCATAAATACCTTCGTAAAACGCATTTCTAATATAGCATATTACGTCTAAAATGGTTCTTTAGCAATGTTGGGGGTGTGGCTAATAAATAACGAGTCTGATGTTGTAAAACATTTTATTTTAAATTAATACATATTTAGTTATTATCACCTTCAATATAGAAATAGAAATAGAAATAGAAAAGAAATTTATTATTCTGGGACAATTGTCCCCTAAGAATAAATACAGGAACAAATAGAGGCCTTAACAGTTTGGCCTGTGATTATACAGAAATTAAATAAATAAATAAGTATTTACAAAAGTGAAAATATAATAAGTGAAAATGAAAGTAAAAATAAAATAATAAAACAGCAGAAATTAAGGAAATAAATTAAAACAATTAGAATTTTGGAGGAAGCTGAATAGAAAGTAACAGAATAGACGGGATTTAAAGATGGATAGGGTAGGAGCATGGCGGACAGATGAAGGCAAGGAGTTCCAGAGAGAGGTAGCACGTATTAGGAAGGACTTGTCAAAGGATGAGGTACGGTGAGAGGGAATATAGAGATCAGATGAGCGAGATCTAGTGTTACGGGAATGGATGGAGGATTTAAACTTAAGGAGTTGAAAAATATAGGAAGGCCTTTGAGACTGGATGACTTGAAAAAGGAAAGAAGCCAAAAAATATTGGCGGCGATAGACAGGAAAAAGCCACTTCAACTCATCGTAGCAGTGTGAAATGCTAGAGTCTCTGGAAATGCTGAAAATAAATCTTATGAAGCAGTTCATGAGGCGCTTAAGCTTAGCTTCAATATCACCAGAAAGACCGCGATACACTAAACAACCATAGTCGAAATGGGGGAATATAAGAGAGGAAACTAGGAGTTGCCGGGTCTTAATTGGGAAAAAGGTGACGGGAACTATTAAACTGCTTAAGGATATGGATGGAACGACGAGAGATTTGGGAAACATGGTTTTTCCAGGATAGGTTTTGATCGAAAGTGATACCGAGGTTTTTCACAGAGGAACAATATTTTATTGGGGTATTGTAAAGGAAAAGATTAGGAAGAGGAGCCCCTCCCTCATCCCTACAACGCTCCATGCGAATTTACCATTGTTCGAAACAGTGCTGGAAGTCTTTTTCTGTGAGCTCCTGCATGACGCGTGCCGCTTTTTCTTTCACAGCTTCAACGGACTGAAATCGGTGTTCCTTTTAATGTAGATTTGACTTTGGGGAACAAGATAAAAGTCACATGGGGCAGGTCAGGCGAATAGCCTAAAACTTGGTCGTTTTTTCCTTACTCTTTCACGGAGTTGAGCAAGTACATCACGGTAGTAATGTTGATTAATTGTAATCGATATTTTCATCCGTTTTGAACGTGGAAGGGCGACCCGGGCATAATAAACATTCATCGCTCTAAACTTCTTTTAATAAAAGATAAGTTTCAGTAGCGGTTTTACCCAGTTTCACGACAATTCGTTGCTCTACTGCATGTGTAGTATCATATTTTCGGCAAAACAAAACTAACACCTCTTACACGAAACGACGGTTCCGGTCAGACAGATTTCTCTACAAACACGTGAGACGCTGCAATCGAAAGAGAAGGCTTTACGCTGCACAGCTGTCGGCCGTTAGGATTTGGCGCATGCATAGTTCTTCTGTAGCAGCATCCATCTCGTTATTTAATAGCCACACCTCGTATGCTAATTTTCTTAACGTAACGATTTACAAGAAGTGTATCAATAATAACTGCGTTGATACTTTCAAAATGGGTGCAAAAAAAATTGGTGAAAATGGCGACACAAATTTCTATTAATACTACTGCCGAACTTATACATTATTTCAAACACTGAATATTAAACATAATCCATGTCGTAAGACTGTACATTATACAGAAATGGCACGTTTAATCTGTATCCATCCTTCATCAGAATGGACCAAGGAAACTTATTCCAATAAAATTGTAGATCAATAGATGTACAGGAAATAAGAAATACGAGGGTCGTTTGAAAAGTCCGTGCAAAGTCAGAGAGATAGCACCACTGGCGCGTATCGAGGTTATGTTTAGTTAGTAGCATCTCTTGGAAGAACACACACCAAGTTTCAGCCAGATCGGTCTATTTCTTTGTGTTTGGCATTCGTTTGAATCGAGGAAGTCGAGTGATTTTCAAAAAATGGACGAAAAAGAATTTCGTGTGTTGATTAAACACTACTTTATGAAACGCAAAACGCCTCAGGAGACTAAAGAGAAGCTTGATAAACATTATGGTGACTCTGCACCTTCGATTAGAACAGTTTATAAGTGGTTTCAAAATTTTCGGAGTGGCCATATGGGCACAAGTGACGCTGAACGTTCTGGACGCCCTGTTGAGGTTACTACTCCAGAAATCATTGATAAAATCCATGATATGGTGATGGATGACAGAAGAGTGAAGGTGCGTGAGATTGCTAGTGCTGTGGGCATCTCTGCCCTCTGGTACATAATATTTTGCATCAACATTTGGACATGACAAAGCTATCCGCAAGATGGGTGCCGCGATTGCTCACGCTTGACCAAAAACGAAATCGTGTGAATTGTTTCAAGGACGGTTTGCAGCTGTTCCAGAAGAATCCGCAGGACTTCTGTGGATGAAACATGGATACATCACTACACTCCTGAGACCAAAGAACAATCTAAACAATGGGTTACCAAGGGGGAATCTGCGCCAAAAAAGGCGAAGACCGTTCCTTCGGCCGGAAAGATTATGGCGACTGTCTTTTGGGATTCGCAAGGAATAATCCTCATCGACTATCTGGAAAAGGGTAAAACTATTACAGGTGCATATTATTCATCGTTATTGGACCGTTTGAAAACCGAGCTGCAAGAAAAACGCCCACGATTGGCCCACAAAAAAGTCCTTTTCCATCACGGCAACGCACCAGCTCACACCTCAGCAGTTGTGGTCGCAAAATTAATGGAAATAGGGTTCCAACTCGTTTCACATCCCCCCTATTCTCCAGACTTGGCTCCCTCGGACTACTATTTGTTCCCCAATATGAAGAAATGGCTGGCGGGAAAAAGATTTTATTCAAACGAGGAGGTGATTGCAGAAACGAATGGCTATTTTTCAGACTTGGACAAATCCTATTATTCGGAAGGGATCAACAAACTAGAGCAGCGTTGGACGAAGTGTATAAGTCTAAAAGGAGACTATGTTGAAAAATAAAAAAGGTTTACCCCAAAAAATTAAGTAGTTTTTATTTTTGCACGGACTTTTCAAACGACCCTCGTATAAAGAAAAGTGAAAAATCCGATAGTTGAATTTCCTTCACACTATAACAGTAACAAAATTTAACTTTCCTCAATACGGCAGAAATATTTTAAAATACTGAAAATGGATTTTGTAACGTGAGACACTTGAAGTTGTCACGTCTGCCTTTGTCAAACAGCTTGTTACAGGTTATGGTGAAATCGTATCATGTTTTAACTTAAAAAAAATTAAATTCTCATCAAAAACTTTTGTTTTTTGCTATTCACAATTTTTCACAAATGAAATGTAATTAGTGAATTTGATTAAGGAAGTGTTCATGACTTTGATCAGCTTAAGAAGAAAAGCTGCTCACTGACAACAACTCTCGTTGGAGTTTCTGTTGTTACGACTGTTGAAGGAGATGATACAGCATTTCAATCGATGTGGAGAAAGGAACGTCTGGAATCGTTGTAGAAGATAAGATTTTAAACCAGAGAATTTTGTGCAGAAAGGATGAGATTCAAAGAAGATTCTGAATTTAGACTTAGTTTCTACAGTTACATTTGAGATCTTGAGATCGTTATGAAGGGTAGCGTTAGAGACATAAAATGGAGAATCCATAATCTTGATGAAATATTTTTGGATTAAAAGCACTGGAACAGTAATTACGGTGATAATTCAGAATCGAATATCTGTACGATCCAAATTACAAATATATAGGTTTCGTGACCGTAAATTATTAAACTAAGGATTGAAGATTGGTGAGGAATCGGTCCAAATAAAAACAACATCTTGTCTTTTTGCCGTTTCTGTAACTCAACCAACCCGCATAGCCACGCCCTGAAGAAGACAATATATTTGTCGAAACGTTGGCAAAAAAGACGAGTTGTTTTTATTTTACCGATTCCTCGCCAATCTTCAATCCATAGATCCATATTACTTCTCTTACAAGTTGAATAAGAAAAAGTAAAATATTTAACGAAAAGAGTTTAAAAAAAATACTGGGGCTGTGTCAAGGACACGGCCGTGTGTTGTACGTTGAATACGTTTACGTAACGGGTTATATTTTTTATATAAAATATTTTTATTTATGTATTTAGGATGAAATCAAGGAAACAAATCGACGATCGAACACAATCTATGCCTATACAGTCCGTTGTCGAAGTAGAAGCGATTTCATCATCCACTTGCATAATTTCAACCGCCCCAGCTGCAGATGTACTGGACACCGTCGTTGATCCGCTCGGCCGCGTTCATTCTTTTACGTTCCTAGGCACAGCTTGACTCGGTTATATGGTGTTTTATTATTACCATTCGATTGTTCTTGAGAAGCCCTTTCCAACCGTATACGATCTCTGTATTTGGTTTTTGGCTTTTCGACGCGTATAGGCCGACATTATATATTTTTGATAATATTTTTTTATTCTAACACCTTATTGTATTCATTGTCACTATTTTACACTAATGTTTTATATACAATCGATAGATTGTGACGACAGCTGACGATTAAAACTTAAACGAACATCGTAGCTTCTCCGAGTCAAAAGTTATACTAATTGCAAATCTCGATACGCAGCAAAATGATCTCAAAATGGCAGCGTTTCCCCCTCCACACTCCTCACTTATCGTAATGAATTCTTTGATCCTTTAGCTATCCAGTGGTATAATTTAATTTTGGATGTAGACGATAGATTCAAAACTATAATGCCAAACTGTATCCCCCGATTTTGTTATCATTAGGTTTTTTGGATTGCCACCATATGATAGCAAATTTAAAGACGTAGGTATTCACGTCAAAATTATACGAGAAACTTATTCATAATAATTTTGGAAATATCAAAAAGATAATTGAAAGCTTTTGTTTATTTTTGTCTTTTGATGGTATCGATTAGCCTAACAATTAAAACACGAGTTTTCAGCATACAATTAATTTTAAATAAAACTGCAAAATTCAACTTTGATTGCTACAAAAGAAATAAAAAAAGATTTTTAACGGCATTAAACAGCTGTAAACTAGCTAATGTGATAGAAATCTATCGATACGGCCAACTTAACTGACAAAATTTCCCCAACATTGACAAATAAAATCCAAATCAAATTGGATTAAGTCATGCGCACCTGTGGCAAATTAAATCCATTCTGAAGTTGAACTAGAGTTCTACAAGTACAATTATCTCGTCTGTTAGTAAGTGATGAGGTTGTTGAAGGTGAATGATGTTGAACACGGGTATATACGAAGGGTGTTGTGAAGTGGTGTTGTAACCCAGGTAAAGGGGGTACTTTATAAAGGGCGGAAATTACCGTACAAGAAGAGAGTCACGTTAAATGTCATTAAAGTGGTGAATGAAAAGTGATGATAGTGGGATTTCTCATTGCATTGTCAGCGCGAATAGTATTGTTTTTAGTAGTCATTTTAGATGCATCCTCCCAAGCATTTAGTATAAAGGAAATGTTCCATCATTGTGATTCTTTTTAAAAAGTTTTATGGACTCATTGTGCAAACAAAATTTTTGTATTGATGAATCCCTTTCACGGAACACAATTAAATCATTACTCTAATTTTATTCTTTTTTTGGTGATTCTTCTTGAACTCAACATAATTTAAAACATTTATTTATTTTGTTTTTCAAGATAACTGATGAACAGTCGACGAAAATTTAGCACCATCTTTTGACTGATTTTACTTCATCAAAAATGTTAGTATCCAAAAGAATCCCACCCACCTGTAAACAATAGCATTTTTAAATGCATACCCATTGCCTGTAGCTAAAAAATTTTAATCACAAATCCCTAGCATTTAATGAGCTTATATTACATTTATTATAATAAATCGCCTACATTATAAATTATATGATAACAATCTTACACCCCTCAATCCTCAAAGTGGGCACGCCATTGAGAGTTAACGCGTGGAGAACTCCTTTCACCATTTGGTGAACTTGCACACCAAAATATCTACTTAAAATTTTTTTTATTGTGCCTTATTACCTTCTTCATCTATAAATATTAATCAATCTATATTATACACAATATATCAATCTGTATTATATATATCAATCTGTATTATACAATATATATCAATCTATATAATAATCTATCAATATCTATATTAATCTATCAATATCTATTTTAATCAATTATTATTATCTCTTGTGAATATTGAAGAGGTAATTAAAAAAACACTTGTATTTGTTTCAGCTTTGTAAAAACGAAGAACATCACAATAATCAAAACGTTTTAAAAAGTGTTATACAGGGTGTTCATTTTAAGACGGCTCAAATGCATTTCAAACTTAAACGGTTGTTCTGAGCAAAAAATGGTAGATGAAAAATTTGTTGTCCGTCACCTCTAGTTTCCGAATAAGTGACTTGATTTTAGATTCCTGCCCGCATACGCGGCTGACGCGCGACCAAAAGTGAGGGTTCGCGGTTGACCTCCATTTTCATATACACAGTTTTAAAGAGGATAAAAAGTTATGAAAGAAACCGGAAACCGCAATTCGATATCTTCAAAATTAAAGGTGCTAGGCCATTTTAAAATCTGGTATTTATTAATCATATTTCAATTTTTTAACTTGTTATCAAAGAGAAAGAAGTGCACGCGATAGGTCATTTTTATGTATTTTTTCATCCTCTTTTTACTGAAAATATTGCCAAGACAGTAAAGCTAGTATTTTTCTTAATATCGGGAAATAAGTAGTTTTCCGAGTGATTTTTCTAAGAAAAATCAAATGTTAAGAGCTTTAGATGTTCTCAAACATACACAAAATGGCTAAAAAATAATTTTATATCTTGTTACAAACAAGAAGGTTTAATAATTATTTGGTAATTTTGGGAGAGTTGTGTTTAATTACCAAAAAAATTGGAAACCTCCTGCCACATATTTAAGTGATCAATATCTTTCATGTAAAGGACCAATCTTATCCCTTAAATTGTCAAATAATGCACTTTACTCAACTTGTGAAGCATGTACTGTGCCTTCAAAGGTACCTCCTCTGGCTCGCAAGCCAGGTTAGCCAGGATCTACTCTCTGTATCTGAGAGTTAAGAAGGTGCATGGAGATCTTAAAGAGAGAGTAGATCTGGACAGTTTATACAAAGGAGGTTGTAAATGAAGACGATATCCGATTGCCGTATCTGCAGGATAGTTTTAGAAGTCGGACATAACATGAACATAACCATCATTGAACACGAACCTTATTTGTAAATGTACTAGACATTATATTCTTTTTTTCTCAGCAAATCAGCCATCCAACACCACACTTTGTACGGCAATCAACTTTACGTTTATTATGGAAAGACTATGTTTAAATCCTTTAACTTTGAGGAAATATGGATGCCTACCAGAACTGCAGAACATAAACAGTCCAATTGGATGAACCAAACATAACTAAGCCGGCTCCCACCAGTGTACAGAACTAAGTTTTCAACCATCTACTTACGGTCTTTGCAGTAAGCGTCCATTCACTTTGGCGACGCGTGTTTTTTTAAAATTTGAAGATGGGAAATTCCTAACTTAACCATAGTAATTGCATGCATTCTGCTGATCAACAGACAAAATTAAATGCAAATAACAAAAAGCTCTGGAATTGCTATTCCACCATTTATTGGCAAGCAAATGATATCTAGCAAAACTACTGTACGATATTGCTCAATGTATGATCGAGTTTTAATAGTGCTTCGAACTAAACGCAAATAGTGAACTGGAATATTTTAGTTTGTTTAATGTAATTGATACAAACAGTCTAGGTTTAGTCTAGTTTATCAACTGCTCTCTGTATCTGATTATTTTAAAGTTAAATCAGAAGAAGAAAACTTAATTGACCAGATACAATGATGAACTCAGTTCTCAAACTTTAATCTAACTTATTTAAAAAGTAGAAATTCAACAATTAACGCTTAAAATCAATTAAATTTAACAGGATGTGTACGTGAATAGATAGGAATTACTGGAAGAGCATTTGGTATCATGAAAATCAGAAGGAATAAGCGGAATTATGAACTAAATTTCACCTACGCGCTCATTCTAAGGTTAAGTGCCCAATTATCTCAACCAAAATGAAAGGCAATACTCTATTGAAATGAAAATTTATTTCATTTTAACTGGAAAAGCGTATGAGAAGCACCCTTCATGAAATAAGTACACCAATTGTTGTTGAAAATGCATTAAATGCATTACTCCACTAGAGAGGACTTAATCTTCGACGGTTTACATAGATATTTATGCTATCAGAAACCAAGTGTGCTTGAGAGAGAGCAAGGTGAACATTATAAAAAAAAACTCAAGGCACATTAAGTTGAAGAACTGGTTTAAAAAACTTGAAAAATCTCTTAACCTATAGCTTACGTTAAAAATAAACACTGTAAGGAATAGATTTTCTTTTAGATTAAAGTCTAGGTTTGGTATTGTTAAGTTTTCTATGCAACTGAGAGAAACAATTAAATGGTTAGAGAAAGGGAAACCAATCTTTTGTTGAATAGTACAAAACAGTAAAAGATTTCTACTTCAAGGATAAGTCGAATAGAAAAACAGAAATGCAAGCAATCATGGGGGGAGTGTTGGTCTAGTGGGCAAGAGCTTGGCTTTGTGTGTAGAAGATCACCGATTCGAATCCCCGCGTATGGCTACTTTTTATTTGTTAGAAAAAATTGTTTATTGTAAAGTGTAAGCTTCCGCCCTTCTGCCCACGCCTGAAAAAATAGGCGATTACGTTATACTTTATTTATTACGTACATTACTTTATAAACAATTGAACTGATACTAAAATTTTGGAATTGTTAATAATTTAATCTTAGCTAGAAGAATAATAGTGGACGCACAACCATTCTTCAGTTGCTCAGTGCAAGTAAAATGGCGCAGCTCTTGGTAAAGGCGAGGAAAAGCTGGGAAACTCCTTGAATGACGCCCACCGTAACTTTTCAAACTTGTTTTCCCACAAAGAAGTTATCTAGTCTTCTTTTTTTTTGCCTCTTTTCCCTTTTCTTGTACCTCTTTTGTTATCAAGCCATCCTTGAAATGATCTTCTTTTATTCTGTTCTTTTTCCTTGTTAAAATCACTATGTACTCTAAACATCCATTTTGATTACTAAAATGAAAGTAAAAGTTTTACCACAAAGAATAAACTCACCTGTTAGGTACTTTAAAAAAAACTAATAGTGATAAAACCCTAAACCTAGAAAAAAAAAACCTCACCAACTAAGCTGAGCTAAGAAAAGTTAAGCAAGAAATGGAAATGAAGGGGTCTTCCAAAAGAGAATACTTTTCTGATTTGAGTGATGTATTATGAAAAAAATGAATTTTAAAATGAAATTAGGATCCAGTTTGGAAGTGATCAAAGAAGATTGACAGATAAATCATTTTACATCTTTAAACTTCTGTAAAAAAACGAAAACTTTCTTACTGAAATTTTTAAGGAATAAAATTGGAAAATTATGGATTTTTAGGATATCAACTCTATTATTATTATTATTTGATATTTCACGCTGTAGGATAAAACTGCCATGAACTTCGGAACAATTCAGACTTAAAAATCATCCTGGCGTCCTAGACCAGCACAGTGAAGACATTAGAAGTAACCTCTTGGAATGGGTAAGATATCAGGAAACATAAAAAATTGCTTCCTTAAGCAATTTCCTTACAAACAAAAGTACAGAACTTAAAAACAGTTCTCCGTATTAAAACTGTCCGGTAGGACAGTTGTATAAGGGTTGACCATCAAAAACTGCACGAAAAAGTGTAACGTTGAAAAACACCCAACTTTGACAATTTTTTTCTATTTTTCTATAAAAGATAAAATTCCCAAATTTTCTTTATAATATAGGGCAAATCCTCCTTTATAACTGTAATTTTTTTGCAACCACCCAGATCTAATAGGTTTTGAGAAAAAAGTTGCCGAAAATGAGCAAAAACGGCTTTTTCAAAAAATGTTCTTGTTCTTGTTCTTCTTGTTGTTGTTGTTGTTGTTGTTGTTGTTGTTGTTCTTGTTCTTGTTACCTTTTTTGTAAACAACGTAGCGCCTAAACGCGTGAACCGATTTTCATGAATGAGGTGTCATTCGATTCGGAATTTTATGTAGATGTGCCTTTTGGGGGTCTCGGCCCTGTACATCGAATGGGAGAGGAGTTAGCCCCCTTTATGTAAGGCCCCCTCCAAAATTATTATTACTAATTACTCTGTAAATCTTGGCCCGATTTTGATAAAATTTGGTAGGATGATAGGGTTAGGGCTCCCCTACCTAACAATAAAGCGACGATCTGCTCTTACACTTGTTAAGGGGAAGTATAGCA
Source organism: Rhodnius prolixus (assembly GCF_049639745.1). Lineage (NCBI taxonomy): Eukaryota > Metazoa > Arthropoda > Insecta > Hemiptera > Reduviidae > Rhodnius > Rhodnius prolixus. The sequence continues at coordinate 14,843,615 of NW_027411582.1, read as the reverse complement.
ATCGTTTCAAATTATCGACACGTGAACCAATTTTCATGAATGAAGTGTCATTCGAATCGAAATTTTGTACTGATTTGTACTTTAAAAGTCTCGACGCTATGCCTCATAAGGAGGGGAGTTCGCCCCACCCAAATAAGGCCCTTTCTAAAACTATTATTACCAATATTTCTACAAAGCTTAGTCCGATTTTGATAAAATTTAGCTCAAATAAGTGGTTAAAGCTCCTCTACGTGGCTGTGAAGTGCCATCATGCTCTTACACCTACTAAGAGGAAGTACTGCAATCGTTAAAATTATCAATGAGTGAACCGATTTACATCAATGAATTGTCGTTCGATTCAAAATCTTTGCCTTTTAGGGAGAAGTACTGTAATCGCAGTTTATTTTTCTTGCTCCTCTTAAAAGGAAGTACTGAAATCGCAGTTTAATTTTGCTATTTACGTACAAATACCTTCCTATTTTATTCAAAACGCTTTCTCATAAAAATGGTTATTGAGGATGGTTTGGGGACCGCAACTATAATCATTCTTTAAAAAGATCTCTCCAGTGGTAGTTACGGTTCCGATTTAACACCTTATCAGGTTATAATGATAGAATAGCTTATTCCAAATTTTAAAAAATCTGTAAAGCAGACGTAACTTTGCAAATAGACAAAAAGGAAAATCTATCCAAAAGGTACAAAAATCTCCTTAACAAAAACTTACAGTTTTAAAAGTTAAGTATAAGGGTTGATTAAACGCCAAAAGGTACACAAATCAGCAGTTCCCAACATTTCATTAATACTTCATTGATATAATTTAAGTAATTTTACTGCATTAACTTTTCCTTCACATTTTTTAGAATTTATTAGATGTCACAGACCCTTATGCTGGCCAGTTCATTCATAATATTTTTTTATTATAATTATGATAAAATGAGTGATGAATTATTCTGAGTAGTCACATATACATGCATGTTAAAGTAGAAAAAAACAAAGTTAGAGTCGGCCACTTTTTAAATTTCAATCACGGAGGATTCAAAACAATATTTCAGTCTTAAATTCGTCTTACCGAAATATTCGTGAGCACAAATAACATACATTTAATAACAAGTAGATTATTCAACAATATTTACTCATTTCTCAATTGTAATTTAATTTAGTCCCCCTAATTTTACTTATGGTAAAATACTGGAATAATTAGCTGTCCTAAAAATATGCATATCTTTATTTTCTTTATTTTATATTACATATATATAACATTGTGGGAAGAACACCTAGATTGAGAATGTAATTGAAGAAAACTATATTATTTGCGATAAAGCCAGATTATTTATTACTTATTATTACAAACGTTTGACTACAACATAAAATAACAATTACTTTAATCGAAGAATGAACTTAAACCAATGATTTTTATTTAAAAATAAAAATAAATGCATAAAATCATTGATGTAAAAAAAGTTTATGAATTTTTTAGCCTCTTATTTTTTTTATATTTTTTATAACGTTTTCTTTTTCACCTGTGATTAATAGTTTGATTATTATAGATAAATAGATATTACAGTCAATCTAAGTTAAATGGTGTGCTACTTGAGTAAATATTTTGTAGACGAAAATGGCCAGCATAAGGGTCTGTGACATCTAATAAATTCTAAAAAATGTGAAGGAAAAGTTAATGCAGTAAAATTACTTAAATTATATCAATGAAGTATTAATGAAATGTTGGGAACTGCTGATTTGTGTACCTTTTGGCGTTTAATCAACCCTTATACTTAACTTTTAAAACTGTAAGTTTTTGTTAAGGAGTTATTGTATGGTTGCAAAAATTCTTAGTATGTCTTTACACAGACTACCCATAATTCTCCTTAACTTACTCCAAAAATTTGACACCAAAGGCATCAGTCTTATTTATAATATGGTTCCTCAATTAAGATACGAGTTACAATCTATTTGCTACACAGACTTTATCAAGAGACCCTATTTATTTTAAAGATGAATTAAAAAATATAATCTCCAAATTAACTAATAGGTAACTAAGTATTGACATTAGATCAGTATTTGATTCTAAATATACACAGAACTCTAAGCACTCTAGGATTAGGAGAGAATTATCTAAACTGTTGCTTTAAAAAGATAAGAATAATAATTCAATTATGTTTGGCCAATTAAGCAAAATTTACTTTATATTTCAATAACAGTAAATTTGAATTTGTCATCATACATCAAATCAATTTAGAACCAATCTGCCAATAAGTAATGATGTTAAAATATCTTTGATTGCTATCAACAATTATTGACAATTAATTCAATCAAAAATATTGATCAAATATTTTAACTTTGTAAGTCAGGCAATTAGATGTAGAAGTTTTATCTTGAATGTTTGGTTGGTTAATTATTACTTTTAAATATTAAATTCTTTGTTGATTTATGCTGCATATATTTAAGTCTGAATTATATATTTATGTCTAAAGTTAAGTTTAATATTTTTGTTCATTTATTAACGAAGATTCATTCAATGATTGTTTGTTACCTCTGTTCTGATATCTTTTCTTGTATTATTATTTTTATAATTCATTGTGTTTGTTTAATTCAGCAAGAATTCTGCTTTTGTTTTCTTGTTTTATCTTTTGTTTATTTATTATGGAAGATTCATTCAATGATTGTTTGTTACCTCTGTTCTGATATATTTTCTTGTATTATTATTTTTATAATTCATTGTGTTTGTTTAATTCAGCAAGAATTCTGCTTTTGTTTTCTTGATTTATCTTTTGTTTATTTACTGTCGAAGATTCATTCAATGATTGTTTGTTACCTCTGTTCTGATATCTTTTCTTGTTATTATTATTTTTATAATTTCTTGTGTACGTTTAATTCAGTAAGAATTTTGGTTTTGTTTTCTTGATTTATCTATATTATTATGAATTGCCCAAAGTGTAATCAGCTCTACTCTTTGTTTATAAAGTACCGCGTGTACTATAAAACAATAAATAAATTTTCCTTTTTACGCCGAGAAGGTTATTTTCTTCTATTTATAAACATACTAACTAAGTATATGAATTTAACAATTTCTAATGATGAAATTTCCTAATTTAGATGGCAATAAAACCGCAAAAATCTTTACTAATAACGATCATAATAACATCGCCAGTGTTGAAACATAATGTAGCGCATGAATATGTACAGTTAATATATATATATAAAGCATAGATATTTCCACAGTTTCCTAAGCCAAAGCTATAACCACTAAGCAAGCTCGCTTCAGTTTCCCAGCTCACTTAGGCTGTACGAAACCCACAACCATTTCAGAAATTCAATTCTATTTACTCAGGGAGAGAGAGAGAGAGAGAGAGAGAGAGAAAATGCCTTCAAACTTCTAGTCACTACACTGAACATACTTGATACAGCAGTGCCTTAATAAATTTAACTCAGTCATCAAGTCATCTCTATTGGCTTTTAAGTCATTCCCACTTGCAGGTGGGTCTTTGCCGGTAATATTACTTCAATGGAGTTGCTTTTATCTTCTACACTTATATTTGACAATTTCCGCCTTTCTTCATTTATTTTATTTTCTAGTGATGAATGAGAAAATGTTGGTATAATCATATTCTTCTTCTTCTTTTTGACATTACAGCCCATAAAAGGGTCCTAGCTTACTCCAATTTTTCCGGGCAACAACACAAAATGAAATATCAACGCCCCAACTACAAATTAGGTGTCCCGGATCGAGGCGGAAGCTCATACTTTACTATAAACAATTATTTTCTTACAAATAAAAAGTAGCCGTACGCGGGATTCGAACCAACGATCTCCTTCACACAAAGCCACGCTCTTGACCACTAGACCAACACATGCTCCACCTTATAATCAATTATAATTTGAATAAATAAATTATAAAATGATTATAATTACACAATTTTGTTTAATAAAATGTCGGTCTTATATCCATCCAGTACACAAAGAGCTTTCCCTAGATTAATAAACTCATTTCAAGGATTGATGCTCCACTCAACAACAACACTCAGCAAAGATATTACCTCTTTGTCGTGTCATCACTTTACTCAGACATGAGAGCCTTATTTCATGGTACAACTTTGAAGAGCACCAGCCATTTTGTTTTAGGGTATGTTTTAATGTCTTTTCCAGAGATGGGCTTTAACTTAAACACGGTGGGGTGCAAATAAAATTTATTCAGCACTGCCAAATGTTAGAATACTTCAATTAAATTTTCTGGCAGATAAGTAATTTAAAATTTTTCACGTGTTTACAGTAGAACTTTGTAATGCTAAATTTTAACCTTACAATTAATTTGACGTTGTAAGTCAATCTCCTCACATGTTATTGTTGATCAATAACTACATCTACTTGTTGCCTGGAGAAATCGCACCGGCAGTTGTCAATTTCAATGATGTTGCTAAAAAAGAAACTCTTCAGTAAAAAGGGTCATTTCCGGTTTGCTGTTTAAAACAAAAGTCGCACTCCAAGTGTTCTTAAAAGGCGTGATTTCCGGCAAAAAACTAAAAATTATACTTAACTACAACATTATCGCTGATTTTTCACCAGATTGATAGAAATTAAAATATGAGAGGAACCAGTGGAAATATAAGTGAAATAATCAGATCATCAATATTTGCAGCAAAAATAAACGCAATGGAACAATAAATCATTTTTTTTTTAAATCAAACATATTACTTACCAAGTAAAGGGATTCTTATTAAGTGGAAGAAAAATTGAAAATTAGAACGGATATGAAAGAATTGAACGATTCAATAATTTTTTACTGCAAAAATATTGTTTTAAAGATCGGCCAGAGGTGTGGAAAACGGTATAAATCAACAATCAATATCACTATACTAACAAAAAATATAAAATACTGAGAAAACAGAAAAATAAAATTGTTACCTGAGGCGATATTTTTGTTTTATTTCCGGCTGGCAATACCAACAGAATTCCATCTGGCCATCTATCATCATTCATACCCAATAGCCGTCCAAATAATAAACTGTTGTATTATTTATTTTCTGCTGATGGTGTAGGTTTCAATTCTTATGTATGGTTGCCAGGCAACCCAATTTAAATGATTTAAGCATATTGTTGCACTAGGCAAGTACGAGTATATTTAAATTTAGCTAATTTTAATTTATACACATATGCATGTGCTAACCACTCAAAAGACACTCTCTTACCGCAGATTAGGTAATTAAATGTTCTCATCACTTACAATATGTACTAAAAAGTAGTTCACTTAAAAGTTTTCAGTAAAAAAAAAAAATAACTAAAAAACGTCCAAAATTTAATTCAAATAAGGAATTTTAGATAAATATTTATTTTTTTATATACAGCGATCTTTCATCTTTATATACTGCAATCTTTTGGATTGCATTATAAAAAATTAGTTCTATAACTGGTATAAATAGCAATATTTTAGTGATAATAGTGAATGAGATATGGAAGGTTAAATTGTAGAGGTTTTCAAGTACGTTCAAATTTCAAACCATTATATCTCTCTTCTGATTTATCAGAATCCAATGATTTCTTTACCAAATTGTAGAGAAAAGATAGCTCTATAACTGATAAGAATCGCAATGTTTTAGTGGTAATAGTTAATGAGATATGGAAAGTTAAATTTTAGTGGTTTACAAATACGTTCAAGTTTCAAAGCATTATATCTCACTTCTGATTTATCAGAATCCAATGATTTCTTTACCAAATTGTAGAGAAAAGATAGCTCTATAACTGATAAGAATCGCAATGTTTTAGTTGTAATAGTTAATGAGATATGGAAGGTTAAATTGTAGAGGTTTTCAAGTACGTTCAAATTTCAAACCATTTTATCTCTCTTCCGATTCATTAAAATCCAATGATTTCTTTACCAAATTGTAGAGAAAAGATAGCTCTATAACTGATAAGAATCGCAATATTTTAGTGGTAATAGTTAATGAGATATGGAAGGTTAAATTTTAGTGGTTTTTAAATACGTTCAAGTTTCAAACCATTATATCTCACATCTGATTTATCAGAATCCAATGATTTCTTTACTAAATTGTAGAGAAAAGATATCTCTATAACTGATAAGAATCGCAATGTTTTAGTGGTAATAGTTAATGAGATATGGAAGGTTAAATTGTAGAGGTTTTCAAGTACGTTCAAATTTCAAACCATTTTATCTCTCTTCCGATTCATTAAAATCCAATGATTTCTTTACCAAATTGTAGAGAAAAGATAGCTCTATAACTGATAAGAATCGCAATGTTTTAGTGGTAATAGTTAATGAGATATGGAAGGTTAAATTTTAGTGGTTTTTAAATACGTTCAAGTTTCAAACCATTATATCTCACATCTGATTTATCAGAATCCAATGATTTCTTTACTAAATTGTAGAGAAAAGATATCTCTATAACTGATAAGAATCGCAATGTTTTAGTGGTAATAGTTAATGAGATATGGAAGGTTAAATTGTAGAGGTTTTCAAGTACGTTCAAATTTCAAACCATTTTATCTCTCTTCCGATTCATTAAAATCCAATGATTTCTTTACCAAATTGTAGAGAAAAGATAGCTCTATAACTGATAAGAATCGCAATGTTTTAGTGGTAATAGTTAATGAGATATGGAAGGTTAAATTGTAGAGGTTTTCAAGTACGTTCAAATTTCAAACCATTTTATCTCTCTTCCGATTCATTAAAATCCAATGCTTTCTTTACCAAATTGTAGAGAAAAGATAGCTCTATAACTGATAAGAATCGCAATGTTTTAGTGGTAATAGTTAATGAGATATGGAAGGTTAAATTGTAGAGGTTTTCAAGTACGTTCAAATTTCAAACCATTTTATCTCTCTTCCGATTCATTAAAATCCAATGATTTCTTTACCAAATTGTAGAGAAAAGATAGCTCTATAACTGATAAGAATCGCAATATTTTAGTGGTAATAGTTAATGAGATATGGAAGGTTAAATTTTAGTGGTTTTTAAATACGTTCAAGTTTCAAACCATTATATCTCACATCTGATTTATCAGAATCCAATGATTTCTTTACTAAATTGTAGAGAAAAGATATCTCTATAACTGATAAGAATCGCAATGTTTTAGTGGTAATAGTTAATGAGATATGGAAGGTTAAATTGTAGAGGTATTCAAATACGTTCAAAACATTTATTTGCAGCTTCAGGCAAGTAAACATGGAAGTTTTAAAGTAAAACAGGTTAATGTCCTTAAGTATTTCTCTGTTTTTGTAACAGTAAGATAACCTCTACTGTAGATGTAAAGTTAACTTCCTACTTGGTAAGTGAACTCTGAAAGTTAACAAAATATGTATGTACTCGTAGTGTGGCGGAAGGGCTGGCTGGCTGGCTGTTGTGCCCATTAGGGAGGATTTAACCATTTGCAGGCCCTACACTACCAACATGGGTTGAGTGTTTAGAAGAGGAACATATAATACTCTTTTTTCTCTCAAGTAGCGTTATTATTTTTCTTTTTTTTGTACCAAAAGAGGTACTTGAAGACTGTTTTCTCTTTTTTGGGGTTTTTGTTTTTGGGTTTTGTTTGTTGCTAAGTGATTTTTTTTTTCTTTTTTTAAACGGCTTACAGGAAGAAATATTTCGATAGCGAAATTTTCAGTTTTAGGGGAATAAATACGTTATAACAAATATTTTTATTGATCTAATTATTTAGTTTTATGAACTATTGATATAAAAAAAAACTATAGAACTATAGATAATGTAATTTTTTTTTTTTAAATTTAAGGCTCTTCAATAGGCAGTTTCAGTTTTCTAAGCCTAAAAAAACTCTGTCCGCTTAACAGGCTATCCTACAAGAACTCCGCAAAGAAGTCGTAAAGAATTAAACCATTAACCTAATCTCTTCACCGAAATGTTTGATGTGCTGAAATATGATAACTAATATTAATGAACTATTTGATTTAATAATAGAACAATATTGAAGTTCCTACTTATTGATTGATACCACAGTATCAACTCTACCAAAATTCCAGTAGGAAAACTATTTACCATTAACTGTATTTACTTAACTAGAGACGCCTGCAGATATTTACCACCAAGTAGTTGTACCATCTACGGATATACAGATTGATTCAACTCATAATCTAGCCTTCATATTATTTTTATTGAATTATCGATGGCTAACATCGAACGAAAATATCAACTCTTTTTTTATCGGAATATTGTTCAAAGATGGAGGTTTCTTTGGCCGTAAATAGCTTATTATTATTACTTATCCAATAGCTATTTAAGTTCAAGTTTGTTACACTTCAGGGATGCTAAGTTCCTGAAAGTGGTGGCTAGTCCACCGCCTCTATTGGGCCTCAGGCTACCAATTTAACTGCGAACAATAGTTACAACTCGAAGCTACAACTTACTAAGGAATATTTAATGGAGTTCATATTTGTTTCAATTTCTTGAGACAATCAAATAATGTTCAATACATTATGACGTTATAAAAGCGGAAATACTAAGAGAATATTTAGTTCTATTCGGCGGGATTTTGGGGGGGCAAAAATGTTCGTTGTAATTCACATAGCTTCCGAGGTAATAAGATTGCCGACAAAACCTGTTTTGAAATAACTTGAAAATTAAAGGAAATCACAGCGTGCGAGAACGATCACAGTAATCCGGGTGAGTTACAAAAGAACGCGAGACGTCTTCCGAATTAATGGTACCAGAGTAAAGCATTCTTGATTGATTGTTTTCATTCCAAAATACTTCATTTTGTGATGGGCCGCAGGAGACTGCTGTTTGTGATTTTTTTAATCCTTAAACATCTTTTCTTTATTGAAGATTACTTTATTGATGGTTTAATGAAGCATCTTCAAGTTTTCAAGGCGTTGTTCCATTTTGTTTTTTATACAATAACTTACTGGGCAGAAGAAAAGCACTCTGACTGTGGTAGGGTTAGGAATTAGTTTTGTAGAGTTAGGTTTCCAGTTCTGGAAGCCAGCTGTCAACAAGTTGATTCGTGAAGGGCGGTCGTTTTGAATTCAACACTGTACGATTTCTTTTACTTGGGAGCAATCTAATAAACTTCAGGAGAAGGTGCTTTTGAGAAGACAAGGGACCAGTAACACCCGATTGGCCAAAACAGATGGCACATCTCCCAGCGGTCCCACTGTAAATGCTCGCTGGCATTAGACAGAGTAACAAAGCTTACGTCTTTTTATTAAACAGATTGGCTCAATTCCAAAGTGTACCCTGCACTTGGTGGATTCAGGCCCCTATGGTGGCCAATGGTAGAAAAGTAGGAATCGATCTTTTATCTCGTCCCTTAATGATCTGAGAAACCTCTGGCCACTTGAAGACAAGAAGATAATGGTTATAAAAGACCAATTTACAGCCAAATTATTGTCAATTGTAATATTTAGGCCCAAGGTTAGATACTGGCGAAAAATGGAGCTAACACTTCTTTCATTGGCCCGTAGCCTGTCCTGATTGGATCTGGAGGGAGCATGAAAATAATTGGGTGTTGTGTCCTAGAGTTAAACACAGCAAGACTATTTTACCTTGGCTGTATAAGCAAAGAGCCAAAGGGACTCAGGAATTTGGGTAGAAATCAGATTACTCTGAACGCAGGCCTATTTACTAGGCATGGTAGGTTCAGGATGCAGTTCTGTACAAGGTGGGGCTTATTAGCTCGGAACCGTAGTGTGCAGATTGGGTCAGTGAGAGGAGCCTCTCACTTGTTGTTCGATAGCGTTGCAATCGAGGGGTGGCGCTATGAAGCCCTTGGATCTTCGAGACCAGAGGAGATAGTAGCGCAAAAAGAACTAGTCCACAACCTTCTTAGTAGGGGAGATTTCGTATACTGGATCCAAAAATAAGAGTGCTGGCACAATAAGCCTCTTGTGGTTGCGGTGCCGTGGGGCGTAGGTCCAGTCCCGTTTCTAATTTTAATGCTTACTCTACCAGTGTTAGATACATAATTTAATTCAATAAAATAGCATATTGTTATTATTTTTTGTCAGAATTCTCTCGAAAACTCACTTTGATAATGCATTTATCGGACTATTGTTTGCATGTAGTGCATATGAGGCCAAAAATGTAAGATATTTTGCTTATCTGTGGAACAAAAAATGGGGACGAGCATTCTTCTCAAAAACTATGAGCAGAAATGTATAGACGGAAATTTTGAGGTTTATTCGAGTAGATCAAAGCAATAATCGTTTACAAACTGATAAATTTGCTTTGATTTCTAAATTTTGGAACAAATTCGTAGAGAACAGTCAAAACTGTTCTAACCAAGAGCATATATCTCTTCCAAGGACATTTGTTCCCAACAAAGTCAAGTTGCAGATTTACTCAGTACATGCCAAATAAACCGGACAAATTTGGTAACAAATCTTGGCTAGCGTTCAGTGCAATAAAAGGCTTTCCATTTTTGGGAAAACGTGAAAGCAGAGAACCTATAGTTCCGTTTGGGGAGTTGGTCGCTCTGAAATTAGCCGAAATGTATACAGCTCGTGGTAGAAATATAACCGTGGAAAATCTCGGAGATGGCCTCAACCAATAGTTTTCAATATCCTAGACTTAGCCCCGGGATAAATGCATGGATTTTGTATTAAAAAAAAATACCGGAAGTGAAATTTCAAGGCAAAACTTTGTATTACCATTGCAAAAGCATGACAAATATTAGTGCACGAACAAGTGGTCGGAAAATAGCCAAATAAGATACCGTAAAGGCAATAAGACTAAAAAAATGCTGTCTAAACTGTAAAAAATACGTATGCGGGAAATGTGCAATTGAGGAGCCTACAATTAAAAAAGATTATGCAATAAAGAGTAAAATCTACGAGATTTATTTTTAAACAAAAGAAACTACGCCTTTTTCATTGTTCAATAATTATTATTAAAACTGTCCGGTAGGACAGTTGTAAAAGGGTTGATCGTCAAAAACTGTACGAAAAAGCGTAACGTTGAAAAACACCCAACTTTGTCAATTTTTTTCTCTTTTTCTATAAAAGATAAAATTCCCAAATTTCCTTTAAAATAAAGGGCAAACCCTCCTTTATAACTGCAATTTTTTTGCACCAACCTAGATCTGATAGATTTTGAGAAAAAAGATGCTGAAAATGATCAAAAACGGCTTTTTCAAAAAATGTTCTTGTTCTTGTTCTTCTTCTTCTTCTTCTTCTTGTTGTTGTTCTTGTTACCTTTTTTGTAAACAACGTAGCGCCTAAACGCGCGAACCGATTTTCATGAATGAGGTGTCATTCGATTCGGAATTTTATGTAGATGTGCCTTTTGGGGGTCTCGACGCTGTACATCGAATGGGGGAGGAGTTAGCCCCCTTTATGTAAGGCCCTCTCCAAAATTATTATTACTAATTACTCTGTAAATCTTGGCCCGATTTTGATAAAATTTGGTAGGATGATAGGGTTAGGGCTCCCCTACGTAACATTAAAGCGGCGATCAGCTCTTACACTTGTTAAGGGGAAGTATAGCAATCGTTGCAAATTATCGACACGTGAACCGATTTTTATGAATGAAGTGTCATTCGAATCGAAATTTTGTACAGATTTGCACTTTAAAAGTCTCGACGCCGAGCCTCATAAGGAGGGGAGTTTGCCCCACCCGCCCTTTCTAAAATTATTATTACCAATATTTCTATAACGCTTAGTCCGATTTTGATAAAATTCAGCTCGAATAAGTGGTTAAAGCTCGTCTACGTTGCTATGCTCTTGCACCTACTAAGAGGAAGTACTGCAATCGTTTAAATTATCAATGAGTGAACCGATTGAAATCAATGAATTGTCGTTAGATTAAAAAATCTTTGCCTCTTTGCCTAGAAGTACTGCAATCGCAGTTTATTTTTCTTACTCCTCTTAAAAGGAAGTACTGAAATCGCAGTTTAATTTTGCTATTTACGTACAAATACCTATGTTATTCAAAATATGTTATTCAAAACGCTTTTTTAAAAAAAGTTGTTATTGAGAATGGTTTGGGGGACCGCAACTATAATCATTCTTTAAAAAGATCTCTCCAGTGGTAGTTACGGTTCCGACTTACCACCTAATCAGGTTATAATGATAGAATTGCTTATTCCAAATTTAAAAAAATCTGTAAAGCAGATATGTAACTTTGCAAAATAGACAAAAAGGAAAATCTATCCAAAAGGTACAAAAATCTCTTTAACAAAAACTTACAGTTTAAAATGTTAAGTATAAGGGTTGATTAAACGCCAAAAGGTACACAAATCAGCAAGCACCCAACATTTCATTAATTCTTCATTAATATTTAAGTAATTTTACTGCATTATTTTTCATTAATATTTTTTAGAATTTATTAGATGTCACAGACCCTTATGCTGGCCACTTCATTTATAATATTTTTTTGTTATAATTATGATAAATCACACATACGTACATGCATGTTAAAGTAGAAAAAGACAAAGTTAGAGTAGGCTACTGACTTGAATTCGTCTTACCGAAATATTCGTGAGCACAAATAACACACAGTTAATAACAAGTAGATTATTCAACAACAATTATTCATTTCTCAATTGTAATTTAATTTAGTCCCCCTAATTTTACTTATAGTAAAATACTGGAATAATTAGCTGTCCTAAAAATATACATATCTTATTTACTTTATATTACATATTACATTTTTTTTTATAAAAAAAAGTTTTGAATTTTTTAGCCTCATAATTTTTTTTTATTTTTTATAACGTTTTTCTTTTTAACCTGTAATTAATAGTTTGATTATTATAAATAACTAGATATTACAGTCAATCTACAGTGCTACTTGAACATATATTTTGTAGACGAAAATGGCCAGCATAAGGGTCTGTGACATCTAATAAATTCTAAAAAATATTAATGAAAAATAATGCAGTAAAATTACTTAAATATTAATGAAGAATTAATGAAATGTTGGGTACTTGCTGATTTGTGTACCTTTTGGCGTTTAATCAACCCTTATACTTAACATTTTAAACTGTAAGTTTTTGTTAAAGAGATCTTTATTCTAAAATAAGAAATTTAAGTGACTTTAAAGTCCGGTCATTTGACCGTTCATGGTAGGAATAGTTATGCATAAATGTCGGTAAGTTTAGTGTTAAAGTATAGCTTATTAACAGTTCACAACGTTAACTTAAGAAAAAGGTAAATTGTACGAGGGTCGTTTGAAAAGTCCGTGCAAAGTCAGAGAGATAGCACTACTGGCGCGTATCGAGGTTATGTTTAATTAGTAGCATCTCTTGGAAGAACACACACCAAGTTTCAGCCAGATCGGTCTATTTCTTTGTGTTTGGCATTCGTTTGAATCGAGGAAGTCGAGTGATTTTCAAAAAATGGACGAAAAAGAATTTCGTGTGTTGATTAAACACTACTTTATGAAAGGCAAAACGGCTCAGGAGACTAAAGAGGAGCTTGATAAACATTATGGTGACTCTGCACCTTCGATTAGAACAGTTTGTAAGTGGTTTCAAAATTTTCGGAGTGGCCATATGGGCACAAGTGACGCTAAACGTTCTGGACGCCCTGTTGAGGTTACTACTCCAGAAATCATTGATAAAATCCATGATATGGTGATGGATGACAGAAGAGTGAAGGTGCGTGAGATTGCTAGTGCTGTGGGCATCTCGAATGAACGGGTACATAATATTTTGCATCAACATTTGGACATGACAAAGCTATCCGCAAGATGGGTGCCGCGATTGCTCACGCTTGACCAAAAACGAAATCGTGTGAAGTGTTGCAAGGACGGTTTGCAGCTGTTCCAGAAGAATCCGCAGGACTTTAAGCGTCGTTTCGTCACTGTGGATGAAACATGGATACATCACTACACTCCTGAGACCAAAGAACAATCTAAACAATGGGTTACCAAGGGGGAATTTGCGCCAAAAAAGGCGAAGACCGTTCCTTCGGCCGGAAAGATTATGGCGACTGTCTTTTGGGATTCGCAAGGAATAATCCTCATCGACTATCTGGAAAAGGGTAAAACTATTACAGGTGCATATTGTTCATCGTTATTGGACCGTTTGAAAACCGAGCTGCAAGAAAAACGCCCACGATTGGCCCACAAAAAAGTCCTTTTCCATCACGACAACGCACCAGCTCACACGTCAGCAGTTGTGGTCGGAAAATTAATGGAAATAGGGTTCCAACTCGTTTCACATCCCTCCTATTCTCCAGACTTGGCTCCCTCGGACTACTATTTGTTCCCCAATATGAAGAAATGGCTGGCGGGAAAAAGATTTTATTCAAACGAGGAGGTGGTGATTGCAGAAACGAATGGCTATTTTTCAGACTTGGACAAATCCTATTATTCGGAAGGGATCAACAAACTAGAGCAGCGTTGGACGAAGTGTATAAGCCTAAAAGGAGACTATGTTGAAAAAATAAAAAAGGTTTACCCCAAAAAATTAAGTAGTTTTTATTTTTGCACGGACTTTTCAAACGACCCTCGTAAAGCTCATTTTTTAAAAAACTTTTCCAACAATGTCGCAGTTAGCTGGAAAACCTAACTTTTGATTGTTGCGAAAAGAAAAAAGAATTTTTATTCATCACTTAATTTTCACTTAAATTTTCTGAGATTTTATTTTGTTTAGAGACATTAAATTAAAAGATTTACGAATCAAAGATTTGGAATAAAGGTTCACAGTATTGCAAACTGGGATAATACTCTTTTCAAATAAAGTTTTTTTATATGAATGGATTTTTTTTTAATTTTTTTACATCTTAAGCAGTAATGAACTTCTTTGGATAATGTAAATAAGTTAGGTTTTAACTTGGATACAATGGAATGAATAAAGAAAAAACTGGTTGGAGTATTTAATAACAGCTTTTGTGGGTGATTTGGTGAAGGAAAACTATTTAAAGAAATAGAGACAAAAAAGGTTGTCATAAATTAACTGATATTCGCTTTATTAATATAGCAATTTAAATCTCACAGGTCAAGGGTCATGTCAGTTTGAGATTCAGAACAAATTTTTCCCTCAAATTAATTTAACTATGCAGAGAAAAAGGGGGGGGGAATTGGTAAAAAGGAAGTAGTTTTCTCACAAATATTGGACAAAAAAGAAAGGCCCCATTTACAGAGAAAGTTTTATTAGAATCTCTACCTTTAGAGATAAGGTATATTCGAATAATAAGTTAGATGTGTACAACTTAAAATACGAACATTTATTGAGCGAATTAAGTGTTAACACTTCCTTCGACTTGATAAAGGTACCGGAAAAGATGAGAACCGCGGCCTTCGAAGATTACATTTCTTCCCATTATCCGGGCTCATATCGTTTATTTACAGATGGGTCCAAAATCTATAATAAAGTCGGAAGCGCTGTGTATGATCCGGTTCGGAACTATTTTACGATAATTAAATTAGAAGATGAGGCGTCCATCTATACAGCGGAGCTAATTGCTATTTTAACGGCTTTAAAATATATTTATTCGTTGTCGGAGAAAAAAATATACCATTATTAGTGACAGCCAGAGTGCGTTGTGTAAATTATCACATATACACAACCAGTCTACAGGAATGAATCACATTATCGCAGAGATTGTAGAAACTATTGCCATTTTTAAAGAGAAGGGAGTCTGCATTCATTTTTTGTGGGTAAGGGGTCATTGTGGTATAAAAGAGAATGAAATTGTTGATACACTTGCAAAGGAAGCCACCAATAGTGGGGGAAATGGCTAATTATAAATTACCACACACCGATATCAAGGGTATAATTGCAAAAGCAGCACTACAAAAATGGCAGACAGATTACAAATAATAGTGATAAAGGTAGATTCTATAAAACTATGGCAGATCAGTTACCTAGACAACCATGGTTTAAGGGAACTGTCACTAATAAATGGGTTGTTATGACAATAAGCAGGCTGAGAGCGAACCACGCGGTGTGCGGATCGTATCTACACAGGATCAACAAAAGGTCCTCTCCTCTTTGCGTAGATTGCAATGAGGAGGAGGATTTCAAACATGTAATAAAGATATGTCCACGTTATGTGGTAGAAAGGAAACGAATGTTTGACGATATATACAGGTATTTAGATGCACCATTTCGCTACGAAGACATTATATTCTCCACCAACATTTATGTGCTTAAGTCGATAGCAGAGCTAGCAATGAAATATGAATGTATTTAAAAGCTATAGCCGAATTAGAATGAATGGAAGAAAATGCTTAGAGAAGGATTACGTGATTTTAATTTTGGTTAAGCTATAAGGATGGCAGGAGCACAGAGTGCTGCTCCATCCATTAGCAGTAGTTTATGTAAATAGCAGTATATAGTGTAATGATGAATGTGTGAAGCGAATGTATTTGTAGGTAAGAATGGAGAGTGAGTGATATTCTAGTGATAAGCACCTAGACGATGCTGGCTGTATGGCGGAAGCCAATGCCAAAAAAAAAAAAAAAAAAAAAAAATAGTTTTTGTGTGTTGTGAGGTTAACAGAGATAGAGGCAGTTAAACAATGGACGACTCTGGGCTGGATATACGAGTAAAGTCGATATCAAGTCGGTAATAAAGACATTCTAAAAGCACGACTTAATAGTAAACCTACACCACCATTCTGCTCATCAAACCATTTAGCCATTTTTTCCATCCGTCATAATTGATCAATTAGTTTTAATAGTTTAGTTTGTAATTATCTCTCGTATTTAAGTTATGATTAATGCCAGACATTAAACTATTTTATTAATTAATCTATAGTGATTTCTAGCAGCTCTTTTTTTAGACTCTACTCTTTAGAATACAAACACCAAGCTCTTTCTTCAATTAAGGAATCGATGAAGGAACAGTTAAGCTAAGGATACCCAACTTATGCTTCTAGATCATTGCGCAGGAATCAAATGAAACTATATTTTACGAGGTGTGGCTACTAAATAACGAGACTATTGCTGTAAAACATTTTATTTTAAATTTATATAATATTTAGTTATTATCACCTTCAATATACACCCCTCCTCTATCCCTACAACGCTCCACAGTGAATTTACCATTGTTCGAAAAAGTGCTGGAAGTCTTTTTCTGTGAGCTCCTGCATGACGCGTGCCGCTTTTTCTTTCACAGCTTCATCTGGACTGAAATCGCGTTCCTTTTAATGCAGATGTGAATAATGCGCGTTGTCTTCATGGAGAACCCCGTGACTTGTTCTTCCACAAATCGGGAAGTCGTTTTTTTCCTTACTCTTTCACGGAGTTATCAAGCACCTCACGATAGTATTGTTTGATTAATTATAATCGATATTTTCATCCGTTTTGGATGTGGAAGGGCGACCTGGGCGGTCATCATCTCCGACGTCTTCTCGGCCATCTTGGAAACGCTTGAATCACTCAAAAACTTGCGCACGTGATAAACATTCATCGCCATAAACTTCTTTTAATAAAAGATAAGTACCAGTAACGGTTTTACCCAATTTCATGTGAAATTTCACGACAATTCGTTGCTCTACTACATGTGTAGTATCATGTTTTCGGGCAAAACAAAACTAACACCTCTTACACGAAACGACGGTTCCGGTCAGACAGATTTCTTTACAAACACGTGAGACGCTGCAATCGAAAGAGAGAAGGCTTTACGCTGCACAGCTGTCGGTCGTTAGGATTTGGCGCATGCATAGTTCTTCTGTAGCAGCATCAGTCAAAGTTATTTAATAGCCACACCTCGTATAATCGCCAGAATTGCTGCAGGTAATAGCTTCTTTTATGCAACTTTGAAGGTTCAAGAATTGACCACAGAAAGCAAAAGTGCCTGTGAGGCACAGATCAGATCTACGGCGACGTGCGACAATAAGCCTTCGATGTAGACTAAGGAAAATGAGAAGGGTTTTCTAATTTGAGGAATAAGTTTAGAGGGGGAAAATGCCAACAGGCACCGTCCGCCGAGGCGGGTGTGTGGGGCTTCACCCACTAAAAACCCCCTCTTTTCCAGGTGAGTTTCCTCCACGGCACCACCATAAGGTATTTCTTCGGGGAGGCACCTCGTATATTATTCGTCACCTTTTACAAACAGATAGTTCTTATCTTTCGATCCTCTCCAGATCCTTCCTCTTTACCCTTAAAATCCTCCTAATATTCAAGGCGATGACATGCCAATTTTCTTTGCGTCCTAGGATTGCCATCATCAGCGTTTCCGGGACAATAACTCCTGTAACGTCCATAATGTTTTTCCTTTCTACCTTCCACCGCACGCAGTCAAAGAGTGTGTGCTCAGCGTCGTCTCTGGGTGAGTCACCGTATATACAAGCACCATCAGGGCGTTTTCCCATGCGGGCTAAGTATACCATGAAACAGCCATGTCCTGTAAGGATTTGGGTCATGTAAAAG
This sequence comes from Rhodnius prolixus, assembly GCF_049639745.1. Lineage (NCBI taxonomy): Eukaryota > Metazoa > Arthropoda > Insecta > Hemiptera > Reduviidae > Rhodnius > Rhodnius prolixus. The sequence continues at coordinate 14,825,356 of NW_027411582.1, read as the reverse complement.
TCGACCTGACCGAACTTCCTTGTGGCCCATAGTAATGGATCTGCAATCAATCTGGCCGTCCATCTTCCCCGGCTCTCGTTGGCCCATCGGGCAGTCCACTCCTGTTCTACATGAGCTTTGGCTAATTCATTAGCAGTCCCTGCATCCACGCCTTCTTCCTTTCTCAATAGATAAGCTTTCTTCCTTGCGGAGGCCATTAGATCTATTGGGGTCATACCTGCCAGAACTAAGGCAGCCGGCTCCGATACTGTCCGGAATAAAAGTACTAAGATAAACAAAATGAATATAATCACTGTTTTTAATAAAAACAAAGTTAAGTAATAAAACCAATTCAAGTTATTACAAAATTACACCTGAATGCCTGAATAATTATTTTTGAATTAAATTTATTATTTGATTTACTACTTTAAAGATCCTTAGAAAATATTCTATTAACGCCATTAAATTAAATAAATAAAGTAATGAGCAAAAAATATTCAATCATAATCATAATATATTTAGTATTCAGGAGAGTAATAATCACGATTTCTAACGTAGGTAGATTAGATTATATTAACTAATATGCGTTCCTTTGATGTTATAGGTAATATAATTTTATAATACACACTATAATGTGATGAGATTATAGTTATTTTAGTATGCATGGGATTTGCAACAGCACATTCATCTCTTATGAGATAAATGCAGACAATCTACTGGTGATCTGCAGTTGAAGGATATGGTGAAGTAAATCAGAGAATAAAAGAAATAATTAGTGCTAGATAATAACATAATAATCATGTCTAAAACAAACAACATAACAAAACAAAACTAACAAACAACAAAAATATTTACTAGCATTACGCTGTAAGTTGGTCTGAGCAAGATCTCTGTCACATACGAGGGTCGTTTGAAAAGTCCGTGCAAAGTCAGAGAGATAGCACTACTGGCGCGTATTGAGGTTATGTTTAGTTAGTAGCATCTCTTGGAAGAACACACACCAAGTTTCAGCCAGATCGGTCTATTTCTTTGTGTTTGGCATTCGTTTGAATCGAGGAAGTCGAGTGATTTTCAAAAAATGGACGAAAAAGAATTTCGTGTGTTGATTAAACACTACTTTATGAAAGGCAAAACCCCTCAGGAGACTAAAGAGAAGCTTGATAAACATTATGGTGACTCTGCACCTTCGATTAGAACAGTTTATAAGTGGTTTCAAAATTTTCGGAGTGGCCATATGGGCACAAGTGACGCTGAACGTTCTGGACGCCCTGTTGAGGTTACTACTCCAGAAATCATTGATAAAATCCATGATATGGTGATGGATGACAGAAGAGTGAAGGTGCGTGAGATTGCTAGTGCTGTGGGCATCTCGAATGAACGGGTACATAATATTTTGCATCAACATTTGGATATGACAAAGCTATCCGCAAGATGGGTGCCGCGATTGCTCACGCTTGACCAAAAACGAAATCGTGTCAAGTGTTGCAAGGACGGTTTGCAGCTGTTCCAGAAGAATCCGCAGGACTTTAAGCGTCGTTTCGTCACTGTGGATGAAACATGGATACATCACTACACTCCTGAGACCAAAGAACAATCTAAACAATGGGTTACCAAGGGGGAATCTGCGCCAAAAAAGGCGAAGACCGTTCCTTCGGCCGGAAAGATTATGGCGACTGTCTTTTGGGATTCGCAAGGAATAATCCTCATCGACTATCTGGAAAAGGGTAAAACTATTCCAGGTGCATATTATTCATCGTTATTGGACCGTTTGAAAACCGAGCTGCAAGAAAAACGCCCACGATTGGCCCAAAAGGACAAAAAAGTCCTTTTCCATCATGACAACGCACCAGCTCACACCTCAGCAGTTGTGGTCGCAAAATTAATGGAAATAGGGGTCCAACTCTTCTTCTTCTTTATTTTCTAGTTTTAAGAAGATATAAATCTTATTCACTTGATTCACTTTAAGCCTATTGATTAGAAAAGATTACAAAGATTTGGCCTAACATAAGCGAGTGAAATACATCAGCTGCATGGAGCCTAAAGCAAGGCTTTAGGGATTAAATGACACGAGCATTAAGTAAGACAGATTGACTTGTTACATTAGATTGTATCGTAAATCGTCAGCAGATTTACTGACAAGACTTGTCACTCCTATTATGTGCTTTATATCTGGATAGGCTTTCATTGAAAACCGACATGCACAAGTTTGTTGACCAATAAGAGATTACTTGGCAAATTGCATCTTTAATCCTAGTTGCAGTGGTTAAGTTATAAGATTTTACGTTGTATTATTGTCGGTCCTCTCCTTTCTATTTACCCTAATTTTGATTAGAGTATCACGTTTTTGGAAGCTTCTCTGGGGTTTCTAAAATAAACTAATGCTTCCCGATGAACTGTTTTCATAGATACAACTTTGAAATCTCAAGAGATGGTCCTAATTAAGAGTAGAACCAAAAGCATAATTTATTCAGATTTATTTTAAGGACTAAAAATATGTATTTAGACTCTCTTAGGTGCTCATTAATTTCATCGTTAACTTTCGCCTTTAAATAAAATACCCAAGAGATAAGAGGAATCCTTATGCTAAGGGATTAACTATATTAGACCTGACGGCCCTAATTATTATTTGCCTTAAATAGCAGTATTACTTCTGTAAATAATTTCCATTTTGTTAAATGGAACTTTAATGATGAAAAAACATTAAAAAGTAAAAATAACTTACTGAGGTGAAGCACTTTACTTTCCTTTACTTCAATTATTAAACTTTATCACTGACGATTTTTTATTTCTTTTAAATTAACCTTTTTTCCAAATTATAAGAAGGTATACCATATAAACGAAGGAATTATGTTAGGTTACTATAAGGTTATAGATTCAATTGGATATTAACAAATATCTAATCATATATCAATCAAATATCCAATCGATAATCATTTTCCACCGTTAGAATAGTAACGGTAGTTCACCAAACATTTACATTCTTTTAGAATCAATAAATTCATTTTGGTTGATTCTTTTTCAGAAAAAAAAACATTTCAAGTAAAACTACCTATAATAACATCCACAAAAATTTAAGTAGGATAGTTTATAGAGTTTTGTTTCTAGGTTATGTTTGATTCCTAAGTTTGGGTAACATCTCTGTGCGCCGCACCCTCAGTCCTCGGAAACCCTTTATCTTCCAGCCAATTTAATTAAATCTCATGCCATTTACTAAGGGCACGATATTTTTATAAAACATCTCCACAAGGTATCCAACAGTTTGATGTGTGCGGTTCATGTGTAGATTAATAAAGGAGGAGAAGAAATATTCTGTTCCGTGGACAATATTCAGAAAGGTAAGGGTCTCAAAGTCTTTTAAATACGCAAAGTAATATCATCAATCTTGCAGGAAACATTTAGTAAAGGAATGGTCCAGCAAAATTGGTTTTGGATTAAATGAAACCAAAAAATTATATAATTTTCAAAATTCAAGAGGAATATTTACTTTTAAAGTCTGTATTAAAGTGAAAATAAAGAAGCGAATTTAAGAAAATATTGATAAAAATCAAAAGAAAATCTTATTTAATATAAAACTTGTGTTTGTGCAACTGACAGAAGGTTTTCAGACACATCAATATCAGTGTGATTACAAAGAGTTAAATCTTTTAAAGTAACTTCTTTCTTCATGTTTTTGCTCTTTTTATAAGAAGCTTTATGATATTAAAAAAAAAAACTGAAAACTTTTGCGAGCCAAAAAGCAACAAAGAATCTTTGCTCTGACTAAAATATAAATCTTTTCATTGTGCTACAAATGCTGCCATCACTTGAGATCCCCCTTTTTTTAAAAATCTGTGAATTTTTGTAGATTTTGTACAAAAATTTAGTTTAAATCTTTTATTAACTTAAAGGAGTAATTTTCTTCTTTTTTTTTTTTTTTCTGAGTTAAGTTACAACTATCAGCATTCAGCATCCGCTACCTTTATACTCAGATAAATATTCTAGGGACAATCTTTGTCCCAGAATTGTAGAAAACAATGTGGACATACTTTAGACTAGACAAAACAGTGTTCCAATTATCTTATTAAAAAAATATTTAGTGCTTCTTTCTACAACTAATTTGCTCTAATAGAGATATGTTACCTCTCTAAGTTGGCTTGCCAGATTTTTTAGTCATACATAGCTCAATTCTACTTCTGCAAAGAAATTTAATTGAAGATAAAGCAATTATGTGTAACCTGTATCTAAAATTACGTTAAAAAATTAAAACATTTATTTATTGGACTGCACCTAGGACAAATGGTTGACTTGGAATCCCTCAGACTAAACTGAAAAGACAAGAAACTATCCAACGCTCCGAAAACTTCTCGCTAGACTACTTGTGACAAACGATCGAAACTCAACCTACAAAACAGAAGACTCTGTATATCTACTGTTACTGCGACCCTATTTGGTCATACGGCACAGAAGTATGGGGGATCGACTAAGCGTTCCAACTCCACTACGCCTCCAGACATTCAGTCTGGTCCAAAAATACTTCGAAAACTTCTTAAACGCTCCGTTCTATGTATCTAACCTCAACTATCCATAATTACCTCAAAATCCCTTTTTCATTACAGATCTTGCTAAAACACTCGTTTTCTCAAATTCAACATTCCATTCTACAGCAGCTCATCCTAACCCTCTCATAGAACACCTATCTTTCTCCACATTACCAGGTAATCCTCTAGGGAGATTAGACGAGAAGATGGCCTCGTGGTCTTCTCTTATCGTGAGAGTAAAGCACGTTACTGGAGTGACACCACTGGGTGCCTTCCCCACTCGTGATTTTCACGTATTTTTTTTTATCAGGTACCAATATTTGCTTGTTGCAACAATCGTTGCAGTTGTAAATTCCAATAAAAGATTAAAAAAAAAGTATACTTTTTTTAATATGTTAATCGTTAATAAAATATGTTCAAATCATGAATTTTTATAATTTATAAAATGTAAAATATACCACATTAATTTAACCAAAAAAGATTAAACTTATCATTAAAAAAAAACAAACAATCCGAATAAATAGGAACACTAGACCAAAGCTAATAATAGAAAAGATAATTTGAAGATTAGTCGTAGTTTTTAGATATTTCTTTGTTTTTGTATTTCTTTGTATTCCTAAATAAACATGTGGCCTTATTTAATTATTATTAGTAGATTACTTGTAATAGACAACAAATTTCTAGTTACTATTAAAATAATTCCTAAATAAACATGTGGCCTTATTTAATTATTATTAGTAGATTACTTGTAATAGACAACAAATTTCTGGTTACTATTAAAATAATTCCTAAATAAACATGTGGCCTTATTTAATTATTATTAGTAGATTACTTGTAATAGACAACAAATTTCTAGTTACTATTAAAATAATTCCTAAATAAACATGTGGCCTTATTTAATTATTATTAGTAGATTACTTGTAATAGACAACAAATTTCTAGTTATTATTAAATAAATTCATTATTACTTAGATATAAAAGTGTGCTTTAAAGTCAGGAACATCTCGCAAGTATTTTCACTCGTGCGAGTTATATTTTATAGGCGCGAATAGCTTAAGATTAATTGACCATGAGCTTAGCTCCAGAGTTATCTAGTTGCTAAATTAACAGTTTATTAGATTCCATAACTACATTAAAGATCTGCAGGATAAAGCGAACTGGGGTTGATCGGTAAGGTGGACGGATGTTCATTAAAAGGATTGGATTAAATTCCACTATTGGCTGGTATAGGTACGTTATGCTTCTATAGTTTCACTAATAATTAATGATTTATCAATTGCACTGCTTGTTATATTGCAAAATTTAATATATCTTATGGTTTTCTAACCTGGTTAAGGTTCCTGTTAAGGTTGCAAATATAATCCAGGTAAGCAGAAAATATTTTCTAAGAAGAAAAATGAAATTACTTTGGGAAAAGTTGAGGCCGCTTACGGTGATATTTTCTCACATTTAATTTAAAATTCTTGAAATACACTTCTAGACCAGAAAAAAGGTTCACAGAATTCAGTACTGTTTGCTTCATGTTAATGAAGGGCCACCTAACAAGTCACTATTTACTAGCAAACATTGTAAACAAAATAAGTCAGCTGGCTTAACAAATATTAACATAATTCAACCTTGAACTAAGTTTATTGCGATTGATTTTTAAATCTGCTCATAAAAACAAAAACTAATTAGCAGCAAAAACTAGTAATTAACGCTGAAATTTTAAAATAGCAGTTATTATAGATGATATTTTAGATTTTTTAGCACAAAATAAAGAGAGAAATGTTTATTCAGCGAGTTTAGGTCACAATACAGCACTAGACATGAAATCAATAGAACTGGTCTGAGACATATTTGTAACGGTTCTAATTCAAAGATGACGATATTCACACCGTACGATTTAAATAGCCATTGTAACCTCACAATATGTGTTGAACTGATGGTGAATTTTTTTGTTTTCCATCCAATTTTGATGATACTGCCATTTAAATTTGTATCGCCATTTTGTGAATGAGATACTCTGTTTGGTTTAAATTGTAGATATTAGCTACTTTTGTATTTGTCTACCAATAATGTCAGCAATTTGAAATTGGAATTATATTGAAGGAAATAATATTAAAAATACTAAAAAAAAGAGAATTATTTAACTGCATAACTTTAAATAATTGTAATTTTTTCTTTTAATGTATCACGAATTGCTTTAAGGAAGAGACATCAAGGTAAAATGTGGATAAAATCATTAAATAACAATCATTTTCGAAAAAAAATGGATGCCTTCTTTGGATAGATAGATATTTGGTTCGTCCACAGTTTTAATGAATAAGAATATATTTTTCTCTTCCTAAGAACCTCGTAAAGTTCAGTCCCCCGGTGATGTACAGTATTGTTTAGAGCGAGAGAACACTATTCGGAGGCAGGTAGTGCTCTGGAAAAATTTCGGGCACCATACAATAAAATAAATGAAATCAAATAGTAAAATTATTTTTTTAATATGTTTGTCAAATTTATCAGAAAACGTCCAACATCAATTTTTGTAAAATGTTAAAAAGTTTTTGAGTAAAAAAGAAAAAAAGAATTAAAAAATGAAAAAGATAAAAATATAAAAAAGAAACCGATATTAAGAAGCTCTAGAAATGGTGATGAATAGGCAGCGCCACCCTCGAGTCTGCTGTTGTCATCAGATGACCTTTCTGCTATTATTCTTCTTGTAACAACTGAACCGATCTGTTAGATGAGTAGCAGTTCTCCTACCAACTTCGGGATTCAAATGTTTCGATAATGAAAAATCAGGTATGAATCCTAGGTGGCGACACTCCAGTAACGTGAATAGATGCACTATACTCTTATCAGAAGAGTAGATCACGAGGGCCATCTTCTCTTCAATCTCCTTGGAGGATTACCTGGTAATGTGGAAGAAGATAGGTGTTCAATTAAAGGATTAGGATGAAATTTTAAGAAAAGAGTTTTAGTAAGGTCGTTAATGAAAGGGATTTTGAGATTATTATGGATGGTGAGGTTACAAATGTAGAATGGAGCGTTAAGTAGTTTTCGTAGTATTTTTGATTGTAAAGTCTGGATGCGTAAAGAATTGGAACGTTTATTCGATCCCCATACTTGGATGCCGTATGACCAAATAGGTCGCAGTAATACTAGATATAAAAGTCTTTTGTTATCTAGGTTGAGTTTAGATCGTTTATCAAGTAGTTTAGCGAGAAGTTTTGTAGCGTTGGTTAGTTTCTTGTCTTTTCAGTCTAGTCTGGGGGATTCCATGTCAACCGTTTGTTCTAGGTACAGTCCAAGGTAGCATACTTTGTCCACAGTTGGTATAGGAGTTGATGAAGATGGGAGACCAGAGTTTTCTTCTTAAAGTAAATACTGTAAATTTTGATTTCGCAGCGTCAGTTTTGATTCGCCATTTGTCAATCATCACTCGGGTAATACTACTTTCGCTCGAAGAAGGTAGCAATAGTGTATACAACGGTGAAAAGTTGAGTGATGTCTCCGAAATCCGAATTGATGATCCGGAATCATATTTTGTTCTGACGTTAAAGGATAAAATCTTTTAAGAAGTAGCTTTTCGAGGATTTTGGAAAAAACTGGTAGTAACTATTCCTCACACTGCTTTACAACTCTGTACTCAGAACGACGCACTTTCCCACTCTGTGGAAATTCTCAGTCATCAAAATGATACTATTTTTTGTTTTTAATTTAAAGCTATTTAAAACAACTTCGAAGAAACGATTTCCTAAACTTATTTCCAGAAATTCATAATATTAATGGTATCTTAATTCACAATAAACAAAAACTAGATCAAGGGAGTAAAATATCTGGAGTATTTAAAATTATAGCTCATGTCACCTTAAGTTATTGTTTATCTGATTCTTGAATATTAATTAAAACAAAATCGATACATTGCAAAACTAAATAATGCAGAAACTGGGTCGTGACAAAAAAAAAATATCAGCTGATTACCTCGAAAATGTAAGTAAATTAGTGGGGGGTGTGACGTCATATAATTGAAGTATGTAAACTGTATAAAATGATATCCTGCTAGTCTGGATAGTACATGATTACTGGAATGGTGCAGTGGGGAGATTGTAGTTAACTGTAGAGTATTGTCGCACCTAAACTGCTAGGAGAAAAGCCTTTAAGAAATCAGTAGAAATGAAGTGGAGATATTTAATAATTTTCTTGTTGATTGCGCTCGCTTGCACTGTATCTGGACGCATTGTTTCTGGAAGTGAAGACTGTATTCCACTACTGGAGAAAGTGAGTTGCTGGTTTTTTTTTTTTTTTTAAAATAATTATTTCTAAAATATTATAATTAATTATTAAAGTTTTTTCCCCATATTTTGGTTAGCGGTTTATTGCTGAACAATAAAATTTGGATTCCATTAATTGTGTTCCCCTTTCTTTGTACATTCACTCACTGCTAGTAGATGGAATGTATTGATTGAGATATTGAACATTTAAGATTTTGAGTTCCATTCGGTAATATCCGTTTTTAATAATCATTCTAGTCTGCAGAAGTGGTTTTTACAAATTTATCTGTGTGAGATCAGCAAATAGTAAAAGTTCAAATTTGAGATTTCACCTTCCACCATTTCGACCACTTGGTATTTTGCCTGATCAGGATGCATTCGGTTCAGTGCATGATTACAGCCATAACTGAAAAGCCCAACAAGTCGGAAATTTATCGCAGTTTCAAGATTTAACAGTAAAACTAAAAGATATGTATCAATCAGGTAGATGCAGTAAGGATATTCCTAAAATTGTCATTTCGGCAAATGATTTAATTGATGCTTGAGGACATCTGTTAAGGATGTTCACTCTTTGCATGCAGATTCTTAGCTGACTGAAAAAGTTTAGATGTATCTTGTCTTGGACACAGGAAGAATAGTAAAATAAGTTCCTCAATATAAGATTATTTTGATCCAAGGGTTGAAAATAATATCCCTGCGGCAGTTAAAAAAAAAAAAAAAAACAACTAAAAATCTAAATAACAATAATAAGGGAATTGTTACATGGGAACGGAGTAGCTGAGTGGTTAGCGTATACTGGATTCCAACACGAAGATCGCAGGTTCGAATCCAGCTGCTGGGCCCTTAGATTTTCACATTTTAACTAGGAGCTTCTTACAGTTCGGTAATAGATGTCCTGAGGCTGGAAGTGCACTGAAATAAGCTTCGGGCGCCAATGGCTTCAGATGTTAAAAAAAAAAAATAATAATAATAATAAAAAATAAATAAGCCATTAAATGCTAACTACCTTGGATGCGCTAACAAAAATTATCTAGTAATTGGATAATGATAAATATAATTCAAGTACAAGTTCAAGCCAACGTTAAAAATTATCTAGTCTAAAGGGAAATGTATATTAAATTGGTAAAAATAAATTAATAAATTGAAATATTGAGCATTAAAGAAAGTATGTTCCCTATCTAAAGTCAAGGTGAACTATTCAAGTTGCAATTTCAAGGAAAAAGCCGCCTAGTGCATTAACATTTTCTAAGAATTCAATTACAATGCAAATAATATGAAATCCCCATTATATATTATAGTTAAAAGTTTAATTTTTCAATATCGTTTCAATCAATAAATTATTACACACTAGAATGCCGAATAGCTTCATTAATATTCAATACTCAGCTACATCCAACTGTCTAATCTTTCGCACGATTTTCTCGTGAAATAATTATTATTAGATTCTAATTTGCTTCTAAACAATTCTGCTGAACTTGAATTCTGAACCTGTTTAGACAGGAATTATTTGAGGTTAATGTGAAAACCACCAATTAATGCCTTTATTATTAGAAATATATTTCTTTAAGGATGAGTTAATATGTTTACCATATTATGTGGTTCTGTTTAAATCATTTATTAGCAAGATTTTTTTTCTTCTGTTTTTTAAAATTAATTTAATTGAATTGAATCCTGGGCAAAGAAGTGGCGGATTAAAATGAACCCACAGAAATGCCAGCATGCCACGTTTACTATCCGGCGGGGCTCCTGTCCACCTGTCCTCTTCAACAGCAATCCCGTTCCTTGTACAGGTCTGGTGCGCTACCATGAGCTCTACATAGGCGAACGACTCACGTGGAACCCACATACAAGACTTTAAAGACAAGCAATGACTAAACGTGCGAAACTTCTTTACAGACTACTTGGACGACGCTCCAAATTACCCATTGAACTCAAACGCTTAATATACAAACACTATTCTCAAAAACCTATGTGGACCTACGGAGTAGAACTGTGGGGTTCAGCCAAACCTGCAAACATAGGGACTGTACAAACATTTCAGTCAAAACTACTGCCGACAGATAGTTTGACGCTTCTTTCTATGACACTAATCTAACTCTTCACAACGACCTCAACATCCCCTTCGTACACCAACTCGCCAAGACTAAATATAAAAAATTCCATACTGCTCTCTCCACTTGCTCGAATCCTCTAGTACAGGCTCTCGCCTCCTCTGACATCCCTGACAATCCTCCTCGCCGACTGAATCGCCAGTTCTATACTGCTCTTTCTCCTTGCTCTAATCCTCTCGTACTGTCTCTCGCCACTCTGACATCCCTAACAATCCTCCTCACCAACTGAATCGCCAGAACTATACTGCTCTCTCTACTTGCTCTAATCCTCTCGTACTGTCTCTCGCCTCCTCTGACATCCCTGACAATCCTCCTCACCGACTGAATCGCCAGAACTATACTGCTCTCTCTACTTGCTCTAATCCTCTCGTACTGTCTCTCGCCTCCTCTTACATCCCTGACAATCCTCCTCGTCGACTGAATCGCCAGTACTATACTGCTCTTTCTACTTGCTCTAATCCTCTCGTACTGTCTCTCGCCTCCTCTGACATCCCTGACAATCCTCCTCGCCGAGACTGAATCGCCAGTACTATACTGCTCTCTCCACTTGCTCGAATCTTCTAGTACAGGCTCTCGCCTCCTCTGACATCCCTAACAATCCTACTCGCCGACTGAATCGCCAGTGGCCCCGCTACATCCTCGCATTTTGAAGGCCTAAAAATCATATCCTGTAGAGAGTGCTACCGCTGGGCAGTTTCTTTCCCTTTCTCGTAGCCATTCACGCACCATTTATCCTTCATTCTCCCTATATATATGTATTATATTATACAGATCGTAAATAACGAAATAAATTCAAAAAGAACAAAAGAAAAGAAAAAGATTTTGAATAATTTTCTTCCAACATTTGACATAATAAATTGCATTAAAATTGAGGAATGGCTCTTCAATTAAAGAAATATTACCAAATTGTAATAATTGTAATGTGGGTAGCAATAATTCCAATTTGGGAAAAAATTGGGATGACCATTCTTTGAATTTATTATTATTCTAAGAAACTTTACATCAAAACTGTCTGTATAGAAGAAATCAAAGAACAAAATTAGCTACAATTTTGATTATTACAGAACAAAGAAAATCGTAATTGATCAAAGTAGATGTTATTTATTCGGCTGTGTGCTCATATGTTTTGTAGATTGGAGGAACAAAGTTTTCTATCTTTTTATTAGTTTTGTTTTATTTGTTACTACCCTCTATCGATTTCGCCCAGTTTTACTACATTACAGAGGTCACTGCTTTTATGAAGAACAAGATTCTGTATGCAATTTCTGGCTGGCTTTCTTTTTATAGAGGGTTTTTGTTGGCAAATTGTTGCATATTTTTTTGGATCAGAATTATGAAAAGGTTTTCGTTGTTCCAGAAAGCCTTTCTATTCTTAACTAGAAATTTACAATAGTGGATATTTAAACCAACAATTTCACTAGCAGACCTAAATCGAAAAGAACTCATTAAATAACATATTCAAGGTTAATGGCAGGAGGAGGAGACCTGTTTGAAGAGTTTTCGAAATATTTATCTCATAAATAACTAATAACCTCTTTATAATTTGACCTCATTACAATTCCCAGTTTAATGTTCATATAGTCAATACAATAATTCTGCTCCGCCTGGAGCCTGACGTCTAGTAGCAACATCAAGAAACTTCAGATAACGCAAAACAAATTTCTTAGACACGCAACAGACTCTCCACGATGCACCAGAATTGACTCACTCCACGAGACTGCATCCATTATCCCCCGGTACACTCCTTTATCCAAAATCGTCTGCTCAAACTCCTTTCCATCCTAGACTGCCATTCCAATCCACTCTGCCGCAACATAGCCTCCTACAGATCCTTCTACAACGTACAGACACAAAAGACTAAAACATATCCTACTCTAACTCTCTACACTAGCTGCAGGTTTTTTCGTCTCCTTTTTTTCCCTGCATTCCAATCCTCCTCACCTAACTTTTCTCTTTCTTCACTAGATAAGGCAGGTTAAAATGTATAATACATTTATACTTCTGTATTTATTTTATGTATATATTTGTAGTAGTAATAAATATTTATTCATTCATTCAATACAATAATTGATGAACAGCAATTACTGTAGCTGCAAAAAAGTTGAGATTACTTTTACCTGGACGCTATTCAAAAAAGACATGTTACCTGTTCACAGTGTTAATTCATACAATGCACACATATGTGCGTCTCTAATTCCCAATAGGAATCGCACGACTACTACCCAACTATGGAATGCTTGTCAGGCTACATTCATCGGGCAACACCTTCATTTTATTCCCTGCAAGTTATTTTAAGCATGCAACCATTAGCATGTATTGAAATTTGCCTGACTAGTGATCACTAGGTAGTCTATCAAAAATCAGGAAGTTAATAAATTTGTTGTTTTCCTTACATTTAAATAATATAATGACTTTACTATTTCAACATCAATAAACTCCTGAACGTGGAATATATTGTCTGGGTTAAGTACCTAATAAAAAATTGAAGGAACATTATCGATTGGATAGAAGGCCTAAAAATAGGATGTGTACAATGATAGTAAACTTTCGATAAAGAAAATAAGACAAATAAAAGTTACAATCGATAGAATATCAATACTTTGTATCAGCTCCATAAATATTTAAGTTAAATCCTTTCAATAATTTATTAAATTTTGAGAGTTGAGTTTAGAAATATTTCTGTTTATATTATTAATATTTTTATACATTTATGATAGTTACTTGTAACATCCAAATGAGGTTTCTTGGAATTAAACTGATTGGAACTGTAACATCCATCTGAGGTTTCTTGGAATTAAACTGATTGGAACTGTAACATCCATATGAGGTTTCTTGGAATTAAACTGATTGGAACTGTAACATCCATATAAGGATTCTTGGAATTAAACTGATTGGAACTGTAACTTCCATGAGGTTTCTTGGAATTAAACTGATTGGAACTGTAACATCCATCTGAGGTTCTTGGAATTAAACTGATTGGAACTACAATACTAGATTTAAACGCATTGATCTTAACATGAGGTATACAATCTCGGGCTATCCTTCATGACAAAGCTCCAAACTGACACGACTAAATAGACGACGGTATTCTAGATAAGCCCTTATTGCATTGATATGGGCTTACTGAGTCAAACATTACGATGCAGGCCTGAAATAATCGATTTAACATTAACGGATTACAATCGTTTCAGTTGGATACTCCTTCGTCCAATCGTGAACGTTCCTTTTTTTTACGATAGTTAATTAGATTAATATGGACCACAAGATCTCGTTATTTTGGAGCAAATTTATCCACGACACTTCCATCTTATCCTCGAAGACAGACAAAGGTACCGTTGTTAACTTAACGGTGGTCATGAATGTAACATTTTCAAGTTATTATACTTTCATTTACCTTATTTACTTATTTTCAAAGTTAGCGCAGAGATGAATAATCGATAAAAAGTTGTAATATACACACATTTTATGAACAGGACAAATTAGGTGAGAGGTGTGTGACAAATTTATGTAGAAAACGTTTTCTTCAAAGGCTTACAGATAAAAGTTATCTCTATTTGTGCAGATACATTTATTTATTGTTTGCCAGTTATAGTTGGGTGTGTAACAGGACTAACAATCAACTGTAAATTAGAATTGAGGACAAATTGAACATACTATTTACTTATTTCTTATCGATTTAGGTCGATTAAATAATGTCATATCTTCTTAGTAATAAGCTAATTATTTATTTATTTCTGTATTTATCATAAAATATGCAAATCTTAAATGTAATTTATCATTTTTATAGTGCGTCGGTGCCACAAAACCGTGTTGTCCACCTTCCCGATGTTTCTGGTATGCGAACAAATGCGTCAGATAAAATTTCTCAATATGGAGAGGTGATTCAACTAATATTCCATCCACTTTTTGGGTTGGGGTTAACCCATCCAATAAATATACTTTAATTTTGTTTTAAGCATATAATGAATAAAATTATAATTTTAATTATTCATTTTGTAATTGACTGTGAAAATTAAAATTTGTATTTTACGTATTTCCAAATACATGATCAAAAATATTCTTTTTTAGATTAAAAATGTACTAATTTAATCAAAGAAATGTTATTTCTTTGTTATTGTTGTTCTTTAAGTCTAATGTTTGTTTAAAATGTAATTTTAAAAGTGACTTACAACACATCATGTGATGGTTAAACTTAATTTATTGAATAAGTATAATTAAAATTAAAGAAATGGTGTATTTCATAATAAAGATAGAATGTTATTGTATAAGACTTCCTTCAGTTAAAAGGTTATAAATCTATAACATTTTTCATAATTAAAATAGAATGTTATTGTATAAGACTTCCTTCAGTTAGAAGGTTATAAATCTATAACATTTTTCATAATTAAAATAGAATGTTATTGTATAAGACTTCCTTCAGTTAGAAGGTTATAAATCTATAACATTTTTCATAATTAAAATAGAATGTTATTGTATAAGACTTCCTTCAGTTAGAAGGTTATAAATCTATAACATTTTTCATAATTAAAATAGAATGTTATTGTATAAGACTTCCTTCAGTTAGAAGGTTATAAATCTATAACATTTTTCATAATTAAAATAGAATGTTATTGTATAAGACTTCCTTCAGTTAGAAGGTTAAAAATCTATAACATTTTTCATCATTAAAATAGAATGTTATTGTATAAGACTTCCCTCAGTTAGAAGGTTAAAAATCCATAACATTTTTTTGACTTTTCTTTACAGATATAGCTTAGTAAGAACGTAGAATGGATTTTTTTTTAATGAAAAGGATTTGTGATTAAAATTCTCTTTTGTTTTTAATCTATTCATTAAAAGGCGAATTTTTTACCTGGCTTTAGTCTGGAATTTCTATTTTGCTATAATAATAATAATAATAATAATATAGGGAAGGGATTAGCTATGTGGTTAGCATACTGGACTCCCACGCGGAGGTCCCGGGTTCGAATCCAGCAGCTGACCCTTAGATTTTCTCTTCCTAGGAGCTTCTTACAGCTCACTGTCCGGTGATGGACAGTGTTGTCTGTAACGAGAGAACACTGTCCGGAGGCCGGCAGTGCACTGGAAAAAGCTCCGGGCGCTAATGACCTCAGCTGTTGATGCGCCAAAAAAAAAAAAAAAAAAAAAAATAATAATAATAATAAAGTGTTTTATTTTGAATTAATATGTACATAATCTTATAAACAGTAAACCATATTTACACAAAAGCCTGGACAGCAGTCAATCTGCTTTACCAAATTCTATTTAAAAATTTACAATATAAAATTGCAGCCAGAACTTATCGCATAATTTCCATTACATTCTAATATATACTAAGTATTATATTCCTGTATGTTCTATTTTGCTATAGAAAAGGTATTTTGCAATAAATATCACAATAAAGGGGTTCAAGTGTCTTGTAAAGACTCCGCAGGATCACTTTCTGTCCTAGTTGTGCCAGACGTTTGTCATTGTTAAAGTGTCGTGAATGTCCCGATGAATATTTGACGTGAAGTACCTTGATTTAGACACCAATTTTTTATCTATCATCAGAATCTTCATGAAGTTTAAAGATTAGCCTTAGAATGGATCTTTTAGGAGTTAAAAGACTGTAAGATGGTCGCCTGGCGGTCTCAAAAGATAAGAATCAGGCGACATTAATTATCACGCGTATTGTAAACTAGCTATAACTAAGAGAATATTATGATTAAACAAAGAAATAAATAAAAACAAATCTTTAGCAAAATTGAAATATTAAACTAATTTTTACATACCTTGGCTTCAGAGTTGAGTAGGAAAATTTTAAGTCACAATCTTCGTTTCTGGTCCCGCTCTGATACCTAAACAGCATATTATATCACGTAAGACCCAATCTGTCGCAACAATTAAGGATAAAATGGATAAAAAGTGGCTTAACAAAAATATTATTAAGTAAATAAGTAAGTACGAGGGTCGTTTGAAAAGTCCGTGCAAAAATAAAAACTACTTAATTTTTAGGGGTAAACCTTATTTATTTTTCAACATAGTCTCCTTTTAGGCTTATACACTTCGTCCAACGCTGCTCTAGTTTGTTGATCCCTTCCGAATAATAGGATTTGTCCAAGTCTGAAAAATAGCCATTCGTTTCTGCAATCACCTCCTCCTTTGAATAAAATCTTTTTCCCGCCAGCCATTTCTTCATATTGGGGAACAAATAGTAGTCCGAGGGAGCCAAGTCTGGAGAATAGGGGGATGTGAAACGAGTTGGAACCCTATTTCCATTAATTTTGCGACCACAACTGCTGAGGTGTGAGCTGGTGCGTTGTCGTGATGGAAAAGGACATTTTTGTGAGCCAATCGTGGGCGTTTTTCTTGCAGCTCGGTTTTCAAACGGTCTAATAACGATGAATAATATGCAGCTGTAATAGTTTTACCCTTTTCCAGATAGTCGATGAGGATTATTCCTTGCGAATCCCAAAAGACAGTCGCCATAATCTTTCCGGCCGAAGGAACGGTCTTCGCCTTTTTTGGCGCAGATTCCCCCTTGGTAACCCATTGTTTAGATTGTACTTTGGTCTCAGGAGTGTAGTGATGTATCCATGTTTCATCCACAGTGACGAAACGACGCTTAAAGTCCTGCGGATTCTTCTGAAACAGCTGCAAACCGTCCTTGCAACACTTCACACGATTTCGTTTTTGGTCAAGCGTGAGCAATCGCGGCACCCATCTTGCGGATAGCTTTGTCATGTCCAAATGTTGATGCAAAATATTATGTTCCCGTTCATTCGAGATGCCCACAGCACTAGCAATCTCACGCACCTTCACTCTTCTGTCATCCATCACCATATCATGGATTTTATCAATGATTTCTGGAGTAGTAACCTCAACAGGGCGTCCAGAACGTTCAGCGTCACTTGTGCCCATATGGCCACTCCGAAAATTTTGAAACCACTTATAAACTGTTCTAATCGAAGGTGCAGAGTCACCATAATGTTTATCAAGCTTCTCTTTAGTCTCCTGAGGCGTTTTGCCTTTCATAAAGTAGTGTTTAATCAACACACGAAATTCTTTTTCGTCCATTTTTTGAAAATCACTCGACTTCCTCGATTCAAACGAATGCCAAACACAAAGAAATAGACCGATCTGGTTGAAACTTGGTGTGTGTTCTTCCAAGAGATGCTACTAACTAAACATAACCTCGATACGCGCCAGTAGTGCTATCTCTCTGACTTTGCACGGACTTTTCAAAAGACCCTCGTACATAGTCTTCACACTCAAACGTCAAACTCCATCACCTGTCTTCTTACATCATACACCTATCCCATCAGCCGACCATGTGTGGTACCTAGGAATATACCTAGACAAGAGACTTACCTGGAACCCCATACGAGACTTAAACGCACCGAACTAAACAAAATATACAAACTTCTTGCCAGACTACTCGACAAGCGCTCAAAACTCTCACTACAGAACAAACGACGACTCTATACAACTCTTATCACATCAATATGGACTTTAAGGACTCGAACTTTACGGAACAGTTAAAAAAAAAAAAATACATCAATAGACTGCAAACACTCCAATCCAAAATACTCCGCCGCATAGTAGACGCCCCATTCTATGTTACCAACCACACAATCCATACAGATCTCCAAATTCCACTCGTCTCCGATCTTGCCAAAATCCGATATAAAAATTTTCATCAAAAAACTCTCATTTCATCCCAACCCTTTAGCTGCAAACTTATCTTCAACTACGCTACTCTCCAATCCTCGAAGACGGCTGAGGCGCCGTTGGCCCCGTGACCAACTGGGTGACATCACTGGGTGACCGTCATTCGAGTCTGCCACGCTATTTATTTATGCACTTACCGCATTTACCTGTAGGTACAGGTGTAAATTTCTTTAAAAAGATAAATAAAATAATAAAAAAAAGGAAATAATAGTATCAAAAATATTTAAAATAACATTTGCTAGGTTTCGAGATGCTTGTACTTACTACGTAAGAACATTTTGACTTTCTGACGTAATAAGAGGAGAACAAAAAATAATAAAATAAATCAATCCCTCTTACATTACAAAATTCACACTCAGTCGTTTGCAAAAGCAGTAATTAGACATTAACGTCGTATCTACCAATTCAATGGATTAGCGATTTCTCCAGAGTAAAGCGTAGGATGAAAGTAATCGGACTAAGGGATTTGTGCGGGTGCGCGTGTGTAAGACAGAAAGAGAGACAGTGCGAGCGAAAGGATTCACTGCCATTCACTTCTAGTTACTGCCTTTGCAACTTCCACTTACTTACAGGATTAAAAGATCTGCAATAGAGAGTGGACAAAAGTACAGTTGAAGGCCTCCTTCTGAAGTTATAGGCTAGTCTGGATACTGGAGTGCTTCCGTATTTCTTAATATTATAGGTCAGAGTGATGTAATTACTGGAGTGTTAATAATGATGTTCGGAATTATGGGTAATGTGTTGTAATTATTTTTATTTTACAAGGTAAGTTCTGACTTAGCCTGATGAGTTCGTCTTATAATCCTGTTGAAAGGAGTAGTACATCAACTCAATCATGAAACTTCAGTGCTTTAAATTGAGCTTTATTAAGTTTTTCAGAGTTAGAAATTAGAAAAAGTGAAACAAAAAGCAGTTGTTGTGAACCAGTATGAAAGATTTTAAAATCAAACAGAGAATTTCAAATTTATTTAATTTCTAGGTGACCTCTGTGACCTTTGTGTGACAGCCAAATCAAGCAAGTTCTATCTAGAGTTCAAAGCCAGTACAACAAAGCTATGTACATTCTAATTTCATTTGGTTGAACCAACTACTGTTGTTTATTGACTGAACAGAATCGAAATCTTTGTATTACAAAGTTGCCTTGAAAGTGAACAAAAAACAAACAAAAAAATTTTACAGAATACGAGGGTCGTTTGAAAAGTCCGTGCAAAGTCAGAGAGATAGCACTACTGGCGCGTATCGAGGTTATGTTTAGTTAGTAGCATCTCTTGGAAGAACACACACCAAGTTTCATCCAGATCGGTCTATTTCTTTCAAAATTTTCGGAGTGGCCATATGGGCACAAGTGTCGCTGAACGTTCTGGACGCCCTGTTGAGGTTACTACTCCAGAAATCATTGATAAAATCCATGATATGGTGATGGATGACAGAAGAGTGAAGGTGCGTGAGATTGCTAGTGCTGTGGGCATCTCGAATGAACGGGTACATAATATTTTGCATCAACATTTGGACATGACAAAGCTATCCGCAAGATGGGTGCCGCGATTGCTCACGCTTGACCAAATACGAAATCGTGTGAAGTGTTGCAAGGACGGTTTGCAGCTGTTCCAGAAGAATCCGCAGGACTTTAAGCGTCGTTTCGTCACTTTGGATGAAACATGGATACATCACTACACTCATGAGACCAAAGAACAATCTAAACAATGGGTTACCAAGGGGGGAATCTGCGCCAAAAAAGGCGAAGACCGTTCCTTCGGCCGGAAAGATTATGGCGACTGTCTTTTGGGATTCGCAAGGAATAATCCTCATCGACTATTTGGAAAAGGGTAAAACTATTACAGGTGCATATTATTCATCGTTATTGGACCGTTTGAAAACCGAGCTGCAAGAAAAACGCCCACGATTGGCCCACAAAAAAGTCCTTTTCCATCACGACAACGCACCAGCTCACACCTCAGCAGTTGTGGTCGGAAAATTAATGGAAATAGGGTTCCAACTCGTTTCACATCCCCCCTATTCTCCAGACTTGGCTCCCTCGGACTACTATTTGTTCCCCAATATGAAGAAATGGCTGGCGGGAAAAAGATTTTATTCAAACGAGGAGGTGATTGCAGAAACGAATGGCTATTTTTCAGACTTGGACAAATCCTATTATTCGGAAGGGATCAACAAACTAGAGCAGCGTTGGACGAAGTGTATAAGCCTAAAAGGAGACTATGTTGAAAAATAAAAAAGGTTTACCCCAAAAAATTAAGTAGTTTTTATTTTTGCACGGACTTTTCAAACGACCCTCGTATAGTGAAGTTTCTACGATCTACCAGAACAGAGAAAGATTTAAAATAAGCTCTATTCAACTGAAAGCTCTCTTATTTACTCAGCTTTAAGTTGCATAATGTTCTAGAGCTTTGATGTAAACAAAAAAGTACTTTAAAGTGCAACAAAAAAATAAAAGAGTTTTTATTTTCAAAGAAAAAAAGTATAACAAAAGATAACTTTCATTGAAGAACAAAGATGATTCAACGATGCGGATAATGAACTTGATTTATAATCTTTTGAACAATTTTAGCTAAGATGAAATGTTTTATACAACAAATTGTGTTCAAAAAAGCGTAAAAGATAAGTGAAATATATATATAGAGATGAGTACTTGTTCAAGTAACAAACACACATATCTCTTTGTATCAAATATAAGAGATCTCTGTTCTGTCTTTATTTCGAGTACTTCTGAAGAGACGAAGTCTTTTCACTTGCACTAACTTTTTGATTCAATAAAGAGTACAAAACTTGAAGAGGTGTAGAATAATTTTTTACTCTTGGAATCAAGTTTACTTGAATACTTATTTCATACGGTTCAAAAAAAATAGATTTGTTAAAGGAAAAAATAAAGTTCAAAGACTGTGTCTTTTAACCAGTTAAGCGCGTTCGTCGTGTACACTCGTTGTGAAAAATATAAAATAGCCATTAACTATAAAAACTCGAAATTTTAATAAAATACAATAAGAATATTATTTGGTGGGATGTTTCCTTTTATCTTACCAATAGATCTGCGGTGGGAGCCAGCCAAATGATAAGTAGTTGGTACATGTTTGGTCTCCGCATTAGAGATTGGGGAATTACGGACACAAATAAAAGCTCTCAAACCTTGTGTGATGCCGTTTTTACCCCTAGATAGAGATTCAGAGCTCAATACGAGCATGATTTCATTTTGTTCAAAAAATTCAAAGCTCTTTTCTTCCTTGTAAAAGCTCTTGCGTCTCTAGACGTAATGCATAGAGCAACTAGAGCAATGCATACGTGAAGCGGTGCAAGATTTTGAATGAGCACAGAATGCTCTGTAATCTCAAGCCCCCCCCCCCAGAGATTGCAGAAAAAGTCGCTTGCAGTGACTATTATGACGTTGTAAACTTTTGGTTGTTTTGCCCTGCGTTCGACGTATATACACGTCATTGTCTGATTTTAATTCCGCACACTGTGGGGGATTTTTAAAAGTAAAAGTTCTGCGCTTAACTGGTTAAGAGAAATAGTTATTAAATAGTAATATGTATTTAATTTATTTGAATGAATTTCGTTTCACATTAACAACAGAATACTTCAAGTGAAATTCAACTAGTTTTGTGAAAAATATTTGTATATAAACAGTAAATAATAGATTCTTTTCTGAATCTATAAAGGTATAAAGAAGATATAAAGGTTCAGCCATTGAACTTTTCTTTTTTGAATCCAGCTCTTTTGCCACAAAATTACACATTTTCAGGTTTATGGTAAAATTAAGAATACGTCGGGCGGAATCAATCCAAACAACCCAAAAGTCGTGGCAATTCACCAGAATAGGGTTGGAAATAACTGCGTATTACTACTTACGACTTTCCTAAGATAAATTTAATTCAGTAGTTAATAAAATTTTGATTTCTGGTATGGTTCTTGAGCCCCATTCATTATTTGACTTTTTACATGAACATATAAGAGTGAGTTAATATTTAAATTATATTCTGAGTCAAAATTAATTTCAAGTATTTATCTCTTAAGTCCAATTCAAGATGTTGGTTACCGTTTTCAACCATTTGATAACTCTGTTTGCCTATGCATTTAAAGTTATCTGAATCTTTTTCAGATAATTTGGTTTTAAACTTCTTGTGCTATGTCTAAGAAATCCCTCTCTTTCTTCTGCCCAATCTTTCATATCTCTAACTGATTCATGATCAAAATATTCTTTGAAAATGGTAGTAGTTATTCAAAGAAAGATCTGAGCAGTGAACTCCTATTTCTACTCATGAATGTAGAATAATAAAACAACAACAGTTAATATTTTGTATTAACAAGGTAACTGGAATTAAAAGTAGAGATATTTTTTTTTTATTTATTTACAATATAAATAAGGAAAACTTACATGTCTGGACGCAGTGGTGAGTTTTTAGCCTGCTAACAATTACCTTAAAATCAATTAAATCGTGCAAGATGAGGTAGCAATATGCTGAGAAAGCATTTGAAAACCTTTAGTCATGTAAAACAAAGAAATTGGCGAGATAATGAACTAAATTCAAAAGCGAGTCCTCTTGAAAGCTAACAGTAAAATGAACTATTAAATATAATAACAAAATAATCAAAGAGGTCAACTGGATTTGTTTTGATATAAAGTCTAAAGAACAAAAATTAATTGATTCTCTGCAATAAAATGATGTAGGAATCGAGATAGGGCCGAATTATTGATTAGAAATTACGAGAATAGCCAGTAGAGATACTGTTAAATGAACCTAACGCATCGCGTTGCTCGTAAACAAGTGGGAACTACTACTCCACATGACTCTGCGATGATTCGTTTAACATTAGTCTTCGTAAAGTTCCTTCTTATAGGACAGAAAGGGATAAAAGGTGTCCTGGAAACCATTAAAAAGTCTACGTGAGTAATGAGAATCCATAGTTAGCGTATTTTCTTTACTCAATTTTCAACCTTCTCAAAGGCTGATTTTTTTTTAAGTTTTAAGAATTCTCAGGAAATATCCAATTTTGAAGCCCCCTTTACACCAAAAAGAAGTAGTTTTTACAAATTCCTCTCAATGTGGGTTACGTGATTGAAGGCTACAAAACTCAAATAACGGGTAGTCCAGAAAGTTTTAATTTAACATTTCGAATTGAGGCACAGCTAATAAGGCTTTTGGGAATTATCTCGGAAATTGGCTTGTTTCAAACTATGAAAAATTTAACCGCAATTTTCTCTTAAACTAATAGTTTTAATTTTACCCTTTATATTGGGAATTGGAATCAGCCAATTGGAAAGGGCACTGTAATGAATCGATTTTTTTTAAACTTGTATGAACCAATTCTGTATGTTTCAATGAGATCGCTGGTTTGAATTCTTGAGTGTAATTTGAATGAGATAAAGGCTACTCAACAATTAATTAATTCCTTTGTTAATCTAAGTGGAATTTAATTATTTCCTCCATCCAATCATCCTTTCCTATTTAAATTGTATTTCTATAAAATATAACAAGCCTGAAAACAATTAACAATCATTTTTCATTAAATACAAAATAGGGAATGTGTAAATTGATTAAAAAATTAATAGCCTAACGGTTGAATCTCTCCCTACCACTTGAACCTCAACAAATTACTAAAGTTAAATGAGTTTCTATTTTGGTCCAAAACGATTTCTATTCAATTAAAAACAATAAGATCAATGAAACCTTATTTTCTTAAAAAGTGGCTGCCAATGTTCTAGAAAATTCAACTTTTTAAGCTGATGAAGATAAGTACTTCATTTAAAACTTCAATGCGCTTATCAAAGTTCATACTTAATCTTAGCAGAAATAATCACTTAGCAATCTTTAAAATAAAAACAAATCCTTTTTATAATCTCTCGATCTTCGCAAAATAGCGTACAGTAATCGAGCTAATTTTAATGTCGGTTTTAGGAAGATACTCTAATAATGGCCAAGATCTTTCACAATTCATTGAGTTAATGATTATTTAGTGAACTGTCAAACACATTAATCATCTTTTAAGTGATACAATTCTAATTTCCATCTTAATTGATAGCATCTGTTTTAAATAATAAAATAGAAAATCATCACAGAAATTATTAAGTTTTTTTTTTTCAGTTAATACTTTAAAAGTCCGTATGAAAACTATTGGAAAAGAACTATTGGTTATAAAACTTACGTTCGAGGTTAGTTTTTTGCTTTTTCAAGTTAGAAACCCTTTTAGCACATGGCACAATGGATGCAAAGTTATAAAACAAAATGTAATTCTATTTTATTCTTCTATAAACTTTAAAGATAATGATTTCAACAATGAAAGGTTTATTGCTAGAGTGTGAACTATTTTATTTTCAAAGTAGTTGGTGTGATACTTGGTTTCAGCCATCACTTTTTGTTACTCTACACCTTAGCTGAGTAATGATCTCCTTTGGGTTTGATTAAATGTATAATATAACTGTCCAGATAATGATTTTTCGACTTGAAATTTATTGGAGGAATTTACTTTCGACTGGCGATTCGACTAGTAATCTCTTTTGTTTCTTTCCTAGCACAGAAATATTATCCTAGCAACATCCCAGTTTTCTGCATTTACACCCGTCTGTTCGGGAAAACAAAACAAAACCATATGGTCTTAAAGCTCAATAAATGCACTATTTTTCTTTAATTGGGTGACTCCTTGATTCATTAATCATTGAAAAATTACAGTAGAAAATTTAATTCTAAGGATATCTTTACAGTAGAATACAAAACTCATCGAGAACGAATTTTGTTGACATTGAAGTAAAAATTTCATTGTTTATAAGCAACGTTTTGAGGCTCTGGGTTAAGCAGATTTATAGAAAATTTAATGCTCTTTCGTTTGGAATAAGCAGATTTGTTGTAGGATAAAGGATAGAAAAGTTACGGCAGTTTTTATGGTGAAAAACGCGAATATCGATGGAAAAGTTAAAAATGCAAATATCTTGGACACTATTGAGAATCGGGCCAAAGTGAAGAGAATATTTTTTGTTGCATTTGAACTACTGAATCAGTTCCCGAAGTTTCGACCTCCGTGTACACCCTATATTACAATTAGGACATTATTCTTGAATCAAATCAAGACGCAGTGATGCACGAGACTCGGCACAGAATGAAGGGAATTGTTTTGAAGCCCATCAAAGACTGTAATGCCAAATATATATTTGACTTATTACAAACTCTAAAGGAAAAACAAGACAACGAGAACCAAATAAGGTTGTCAGAGGAAAGTAGAATGTTTTAATTAATCTAATGGCATCCATAATAATCACTCAGACTAAATCAATAAAGTAAATCCTTTAATAATCTAAAACCTACAACATCAAGTACATTTATCAAATGAAATAAATATAATTATTTGATAGATCTTTTGATCATAAAAATGAGAAATGCTACAGAAAACTTCATCTTATAGAAATTTTTAGAGGTTTCTCATTCAGGTTAGAAATTGAATGGTCTTTTGAAAGATTACACTGATTTAAGGAAAAAAAGAGTACAATTTTTACACTACTACCAACTTGTATTCAAGATTTTAGATTAGCTTTTCAGTTTTAACAATTTTTTTTAAGAAAAAGAGTGTTCAAATACACTGTATTAACCAGTTTTATAGAACTATCTAACTTAATGAAAAAGTGCCATGTTTTCTATTTAAGCTGGATTTGGTGAAAATTCAAAGCTAACAAAATGTTTACAAAACTTAAAACCAAACATGACTGACAAACAAAGAAAATATGACAAAGTCAGCTCAAAAATACTTTTGAACATGTAATTAATTGATGGTTTTTTTTTGAACTGTAGAAGCACTTTTTACATTTTTGATTTGGTTCAAACAATACTGAACTTCTAGGATTCCATCTGTGGAATTTAAGAAAGGAAAGAATACATTATTTTACTGAAACACTAAACTAAAGTACAAAAGCTACGGAGTTTACAAAAAAAGGGAACAACAACACCAACAACAACAACAACAACAATAACAAGACCAATTTTTGAAACTACTTTTTTTGCCTATTTTTGGAACCGTTTTCCTCGAAAATTAATTAATCTATGCTATTAGAAAAAATTACACTTATAAATGAGGATATTTACTATAATACGAGGGTCGTTTGAAAAGTCCGTGCAAAGTCAGAGAGATAACACCACTGGCGCGTATCGAGGTTATGTTTAGTTAGTAGCATCTCTTGGAAGAACATACACCAAGTTACAGCCAGATCGGTCTATTTCTTTGTGTTTGGCATTCGTTTAAATCGAGGAAGTCGAGTGATTTACAAAAAATGGACGAAAAAGAATTTCGTGTGTTGATTAAACACTACTTTATGAAAGGCAAAACGCCTCAGGAGACTAAAGAGAAACTTGATAAAGATTATGGTGACTCTGCACCTTCGATTAGAACAGTTTATAAGTGGTTTCAAAATTTTCGGAGGGGCCATATGGGCACAAGTGACGCTGAACGTTCTGGACGCCCTGTTGAGGTTACTAATCCAGAAATCATTGATAAAATCCATGATATGGTGATGGATGACAGAAGAGTGAAGGTGCGTGAGATTGCTAGTGCTGTGGGCATCTCGAATGAACGGGTACATAATATTTTGCATCAACATTTGGACATGACAAAGCTATCCGCAAGATGGGTGCCGCGATTGCTCACGCTTGACCAAAAACGAAATCGTGTGAAGTGTTGCAAGGACGGTTTGCAGCTGTTCCAGAAGAATCCGCAGGACTTTAAGCGTCGTTTCGTCACTGTGGATGAAACATGGATACATCACTACACTCCTGAGACTAAAGAACAATCTAAACAATGGGTTACCAAGGGGGAATCTGCGCCAAAAAAGGCGAAGACCGTTCCTTCGGCCGGAAAAATTATGGCGACTGTCTTTTGGGATTCGCAAGGAATAATCCTCATCGACTATCTGGAAAAGGGTAAAACTATTACAGGTGCATATTATTCATCGTTATTGGACCGTTTGAAAACCGAGCTGCAAGAAAAACGCCCACGATTGGCCCACAAAAAAGTTCTTTTCCATCACGACTACGCACCAGCTCACACCTCAGCAGTTGTGGTCGCAAAATTAATGGAAATAGGGTTCCAACACGTTTCACATCCCCCCTATTCTCCAGACTTGGCTCCCTCGGACTACTATTTGTTCCCCAATATGAAGAAATGGCTGGCGGGAAAAAGATTTTATTCAAACGAGGAGGTGATTGCAGAAACGAATGGCTATTTTTCAGACTTGGACAAATCCTATTATTCGGAAGGGATCAACAAACTAGAGCAGCGTTGGACGAAGTGTATAAGCCTAAAAGGAGACTATGTTGAAAAATAAAAAAAGGTTTACCCCAAAAAATTAAGTAGTTTTTATTTTTGCACGGACTTTTCAAACGACCCTCGTATAGTTTAACTGAAACAGTACACTAAAATACAAAATACGAAGTTTATAGTTTACTATTGATTTAACAACCAATTGGAATTCAATGGTTAAAACAAATTAAATAAGTATGCCCAATTTTCACTTTGAATCCAGTATACAAATTGCAACTGTAAGCCGATTGTCCAAAAACCTCAAATCAGTTAGTAGGGAAAATAGAATTGTTGAACGAGACTGGAAAAGCGTTCAATTTACTTATTTATCTCTGAATAGAAAATCCAATTTACACTTTAGGAAAAACTACTTCTATTAAAAGTTTTTTAAACATTTTAGTGTTTGTTAATGATCAGCTAATAATTACTTGCTAATAATTAATTACTTTATTATGTACTTTAGAATTATGTATATAAGCTTGGGAAAACTAAAATTTGTATACAAAACCAGGTGACTGTTCTGTCCATCGTAGAGTTAAGTTTAAGCCCAACACAATTTCTTTTTTCGTTTTGTTAAAAATTATAGAAAACTTAGTGCTTTTATGAACAAAAATACAATAAAAAAAGTCGATGTGAAACACGTGCCAAATTTTATTTAGGACATTGAAGGTTTATTAAATATTAAATGTATTAGATGTAGTAAATACACAGTAACAAAAATCTGCATTATAGCATCCCCAAAAGAAATCTTCTTAAAAGATAACTCCTAAAATAAATAATAAAATGAAAGAGTAGATCTTTGCATCAAGTAATTAGGACACTAAGTTCATCAAGTGAAGAGCTGATACGTGCATATCGGATTTCTAAGCACCATTCATCCTTATAAATAAGCTCTGTAAGCTCTTTAAAAATTCTGAAAATATTGATTCGGATTTTGTCCAGAGATTTTTATCGGCTTTCTCACGGTTTTTATTCAAGTGTTTGGCTGGTTTTCTCTCGCTGGACATTTTTGTTAAGGAGTATAGCTCACAAAATAGATGCAACAACCATTCATTTAATGAAGAATTGTTTAGGAAGTTGAGAAATGGCTAGGTTTAAGATCTTTGTAAACAGAGGAGATTCTTGTTTTCCCCTTAAGGTGGTAGGTGTCAATCTTGAGTGGCTCATGGACTAGGCTCTTCATCCCAGATTATGTTGGATAGTTATGGGGCTCGATAGAGATGGCATAAGATTGACGAATAATAAGGATAACAAGGTCTCATTTAAGGCGCCACGGTAGCCGAGCGGGTTAAGAGGCGAGACCTGCAAAGCTAACATGCATTGTGGTGGTACTGGGTTCGATTCCCGGTCTTGGCATTGGATTTTATTAAATGGTTAAATGAGAAATACGTAGTAAAGTACGTTTGCTAATCGCCTCCGTCCACGACACCTAGTAAATGGTAGTTGGACGTTAAGCCTCGCCTGAAAAAATAGGCGATTACTTTACTTTACTTACAACCACTCATTTTCAAAACTTTTTCGGAAGACTGAAATAAACTTTAAGAAATTTTCACTTCGATAACTCGCATTTTGTTTGAACTTAAACGATACATTAACTGTAGCTATACATCTAAACTCTGTTTCCATGCATGTGTCCATGGAATGCCTTTTAAAAAGTCTGCCAATAGAAACAATTTTCAAAATAACTTAAAAAATCCTGAGTAGATTATGCAGCTGGGATTTCTACTTCTGTTGCCCAAGTATAGACTTATTGCTGTTTAATTTTGTCTGACTTCATTAGATATTACGAGAACCAATCTTTGTGAGTGTTACAAGTAAATCTAGATTGCATTTCAGAACAGTAACTTACGAGGGTCGTTTGAAAAGTCCGTGCAAAGTCAGAGAGATAGCACCACTGGCGCGTATCGAGGTTATGTTTAGTTAGTAGCATCTCTTGGAAGAACACAAACCAAGTTTCAGCCAGATCGATCTATTTCTTTGTGTTTGGCATTCGTTTGAATCGAGCAAGTCGAGTGATTTTCAAAAAATGGACGAAAAAGAATTTCGTGTGTTGATTAAACACTACTTTATGAAAGGCAAAACGCCTCAGGAGACTAAAGAGAAGCTTGATAAACATTATGGTGACTCTGCACCTTCGATTAGAACAGTTTATAAGTGGTTTCAAAATTTTCGGAGTGGCCATATGGGCACAAGTGACGCTGAACGTTCTGGACGCCCTGTTGAGGTTACTACTCCAGAAATCATTGATAAAATCCATGATATGGTGATGGATGACAGAAGAGTGAAGGTGCGTGAGATTGCTAGTGCTGTGGGCATCTCGAATGAACGGGTACATAATATTTTCCATCAACATTTGGACATGACAAAGCTATCCGCAAGATGGGTGCCGCGATTGCTCACGCTTGACCAAAAACGAAATCGTGTGAAGTGTTGCAAGGACGGTTTGCATCTGTTCCAGAAGAATCCGCAGGACTTTAAGCGTCGTTTCGTCACTGTGGATGAAACATGGATACATCACTATACTCCTGAGACCAAAGAACAATCTAAACAATGGGTTACCAAGGGGGAATCTGCGCCAAAAAAGACGAAGACCGTTCCTTCGGCCGGAAAGATTATGGCGACTGTCTTTTGGGATTCGCAAGCAATAATCCTCATCGACTATCTGGAAAAGGGTAAAACTATTACAGGTGCATATTATTCATCGTTATTGGACCGTTTGAAAACCGAGCTGCAAGAAAAACGCCCACGATTGGCCCACAAAAAAGTCCTTTTCCATCACGACAACGCACCAGCTCACACCTCAGCAATTGTGGTCGCAAAATTAATGGAAATAGGGTTCCAACTCGTTTCACATCCCCCCTATTCTCCAGACTTGGCTCCCTCGGACTACTATTTGTTCCCCAATATGAAGAAATGGCTGGCGGGAAAAAGATTTTATTCAAACGAGGAGGTGATTGCAGAAACGAATGGCTATTTTTCAGACTTGGACAAATCCTATTCTTCGGAAGGGATCAACAAACTAGAGCATCGTTGGACGAAGTGTATAAGCCTAAAAGGAGACTATGTTGAAAAATAAAAAAGGTTTACCCCAAAAAATTAAGTAGTTTTTATTTTTGCACGGACTTTTGAAACGACCCTCGTATAAGACCATTCTTCTTTTTAAAATGCACTTGGCCTCCTTGTTAGGCTATTCTTGGCATATTACTAGCTTTTTTAAAATCTTGTTACACAATTTCTTTCCATGTATATTAATTAGGGTGTTTCAATTCACTATCAATCAATCAATTTCAAATTATAGCAATAAATGCAAAATATTCCCTAATTTAGACGTTTCAGTAACCAAAATTATTTGTTTTTTAAATTCTGTACGAAACACATAAAAAAATGAAGTGATTTTAACGTTAATTAATCGAAATCTTTCAAAAATGTATATTTTTCTTAATATTTGTTTTTTTTTTTTTTTTTTTTTAAATAGTTTCTTTAATTATTCATAACTTTGAAAATAAAATGGCCATCAAAATGATTCCAACTGCGTTGTCTTTATAGCAAATTATATTTAAATAAACTTTGTACAATTACATGTTTTGCTACTAATTTGAAAAGATACAAAACATTTAATAAGGATTTTTTATTAAAAATAAGCAAAACAAAAATCTTTTGATCAACGGTATCGACCTCTAAATATTAATCGATTTCGCTCTAATACGGACGAAACTTTTTGTTTTTAAATGAACTTTGATTTTCCGCCCGGCGATCTTTAAAATTTAAAAGTCAACATTTTTTGAAACACCCTAATATATATTTTGGCTAAACTCTTGGTTTCTCGTTATCCATAGATATCAGGTAAACTTTCTTGGCATTCCAGATACGATTTCTTCCTCTCAAGAGGAGTTCTAGGTACTTAAGTCGTATAAACAATTTTATTGATATCCTGGAATGTCACTTCAGACCTCTATCTCTTGGACAACTTCTTCGTCCTTGACGGATGTGGTACGTCGACGTTTCGTCAAAGACGTTTGGAAGGCATTTGGAAGACTCAGTCTTCCCAAGTCTCCACTTCTCAGTCTCTCAATCTTTAAGTAAAGTAGCTGACTGATTTTTTGTGTGTGTTAAGTTCAGGTTTCCATTCAGCGTAACCAAGTGTCTTTGATAGGGCTTTGTAGAATCTTATTTCATTACGGCGGTTGATATAGGCGATTTTAGGATCTTGGTATGTGTAAATAAAACGTCTTGTTTATAACCAATTATTCCAATTAACAACTGGTTCTTAACCAATTATATTGAACGATCAAATTGTTAATTAAAAATTTTTCCTAAACACAAAATTAATTCTAAACTAAGTAGAATTTAACCTTTATAAAATGCTAAACCCTTCTCCGACATGGTGGGTGTCTTGGATATCCCACATCGCATTTTTCTTTTTTCAACTCCTTTTATTTTAAAAATTCTTTACCATGCTCAAATTCCATGTATTCTTTTTTCTTTTAGAATGTATTGCGTTTTCAGAGAATATTATTTAGAAAATATTCACCTCATTTTGCTTCTATATTTAGTAAAAAGAACGTTCTACAAGGTATGCGCCTCGTTTCAGGAATTTTACCAAGACAGAATCTTCATCTGTCTGAGAAAGAAAACAATATGAAACAAATATTTCATATACTGGACAGCCATCTTTTTTTATTCTGTTTCAATGTAAAATAATTAATAAATAACACAAGAATGACGTATATCTTTTTACAAGCCTCATTGTTAATTTATTTGTTAAAACAGTGAGCCGATGTGGACGAGGAAATGAGAAAGAGCACAGATTCAATATTGTCAATAAAAATTCAAATGTTGTCATGACAGATAAGTACTACAAGACAAAAGGTTCATTAAAATCTTAGATAGCGAAATTTTAACAGATAAGTCACGAAGGGTTTTTTTGGAGACATAAAACGGAGTATTGGTGATTTTTTAAAGGATTTAGGACTGTAAGGATTGGAATGCTTAGCCGAACTCCAGACTTCCGTGGCTGTGAAGTTTGGTACAAAGTAAGATGTTTTTAAAGTAAGTTTAGATCGTTTGTCTAGTAATCTTGATAACCATCGTCTGTTAGTCTCCAATCTTTTCTCGTTTAAGGATACCAAGATACTCTGTCAGACTACGCAATTAATTCTGAATTTATCTTCAGGACAAAGAAGTGGTTTCAATTCTTAACAGGAAAGGAAGGACAGAAATTAGAATGTTGAAAATGTGGTTAAGTCCACACTGCCATTATGGAGGTCAGAATAATATGTTTTATTTTATCGGAATTCCGACTCAGCAAGTATATTATACGACGGAAAAATAAGCGAAGACGGAATTTCTACACAAAACAGATTAATCTAAATCAGATAATCGATAAAATCCCAAATCCTTGAAGGTTACAATAAACATGCGTGCAACATACGGATGAAATGGAATAAATTAGAATATATTCTGGATATTCTTGGAGTGAATAGGTAGGTATTAAAAAAAAAAAATCCAGATTCTGGCTTGTACCTCAGTTTGAATTAATATTTGATGTGAAAGCCTGTCACCACATGTAATCCATTCAACGTCAGTTTCTATTAGAGAAATTTTAACCCATTTATAGGAGATTGGACGCCCGCAGTTGGTTTATAAGTGGGAATCACAATCAGGGCCGTTAGTACCACATCCCAGAACTATGCAGGTATATTAAAGATTTATTATAATATATTTAAGTGAGTGGAATGATTGATGCTTTCACTAAGACTTAATATAACAGTATGTTGAGTGTAAAATGGCGATCTTTTCGTAATGTTCTTTTTTGTAATAATAATGGAGTTATTTTACTGGAGTAAGATAAAATAATTTAGTACAAATACCAAACCTAAATTTAAAATTTTTCATTACAAAAATTCTTTTGAATATATCGCAACAGTTTTTGAAAAAAATTAGCTACTTAAAGAGATTTTACCAGCTTAAATGAATAATTTAAAAATAATGTAACTGTAGATTTATTAATAAAGAAGTTTAAATCTCAATAAACTAATCAACTAGGCCTAAAATCAATTAACTAAAAGGAAATCTATCAGCTGTAATCAAATTGATACCAACATTGCCTCTACATAACTTTGTAACAGTATCACTACAAGTAATTAGGAATGCAGCTTATTACAGTGGGAACTGCATTAATTTACTATCGATTGATTTTGGTTAGAGTAAAGTTTGAGTGGTATAGAGAACTTCAAAGTACAAAGTCTGTTTTACAAGATATTGTCAGTAGCACAGCTGTGACTACAAAATTCAAAGTAACTTAACACACAGTTTATAGTATGTGTCATAATTATAATTAGGTTTGTGAAATTACAGAATTTCAATTTAATTTCATAGATGATCAGAAACAATTAAATGATTAATAAAATATACTTTTTTCATGAAACGAGGCAAATCATTACTTTTGTTCCTTAAAAAATACCTAATATGTGCTTAAAAAATTTCTATTGAGTCACAATATTAGAAGCAATACGAGGTGTGGCTATTAAATAAAGAGACTGATGCTGCTACAGAAGAACTATGCATGCGCCAAATCCTAACGACCGACAGCTGTGCAGCGTAAAGCCTTCTCTTTCGATTGCAGCGTCTCACTTGTTTGTAGAGAAATCTGCCTAATCGGAACCGTCGTTTGTGTAAGAGGTGTTAGTTTTGTTTTGCCGAAAACATGTTACAACACATGTAGTAGAGCAACGAATTGTCGTGAAATTTCACATGAAACTGGGCAAAACCGCTACTGAAACTTATCTTTTATTAAAAGAAGTTTATGGCGATGAATGTTAATCACGTGCACGAGTTTTTGAGTGATTCAAGCGTTTCCAAGATGGCCGAGAAGACGTCGGAGATGATGACCGCCCGGGTCGCCCTTCCACGTCCAAAACGGATGAAAATATCGATTATAATTAATCAAACATTACTACCGTGAGGTGCTTGCTCAACTCTGTGAAGGAGTAAGGAAAAAACGGACCCTATTTGTGGAAGAACAAGTCACGGGGTTCTCCATCAAGACAACGCGCCATCTCACACTGCATTGTCTGTCAAGACGTTTCTAGCCAAGTGCAACATCCCAGTTTTAGGCCATCCGCCTTATTCGCCTGACCTGGCGGCCCCATGTGATTTTTATCTGTTCCCTTAAGTCAAATCTGCATTAAAAGGAACACGATTTCAGTCCGTTGAAGCTGTGAAAGAAAAAGCGGCACGCGTCATGCAGGAGCTCACAGAAAAAGACTTCCAGCACTGTTTCGAACAATGGTAAATTCGCATGGAGCGTTGTAGTGATAGGGGAGGGGTGTATATTGAAGGTGATAATAACTAAATATGTTTAAATTTAAAATAAAATGTTTTATAGCAATAGTCTCGTTATTTAATAGCCACACCTCGTAAATTATTTATTTTTTTGGGGGGTGTAGGTAAAAATTAGGTTATTAACATTCTGACTGTTGACGTATTTTATAAATAGGGTTAAGAAAAAATTACATTTTTCTGCAACCATGTAGGGAAGTTCTCATTACTCAATTAAAATCAGCTGTGTAATGCCCAACTTCCCATACTAGTGGGGAAAAATTCCCATTAGTGTCACTTTCCGCACAAGTGAGTGGAAAAACTTTATTGTGCTTCCTTGATATAAGAAGTTTTGTTATTAGCATAAATATTTTCTGTAAAACTTTAATAAGCTTATTTAACGTAACTAAATAATTAAAAAACGAATATTAAAAAATAAAATAAAAATTGAAAGGAATATAGAAATAAAAATAATACTTTAATAAATAATTAGATATTTTTAATTATAACAGTTAAAAAGATTATAGTGTTACCTTATAGAAATTTAAAATGGATTCTAGTGATGCCTGTTTAGAAAACACTCCTCCATCAATAATTGTAATATAACAATAAATGTTTATAATAAATAAATTACTTTTTGTAGACTGTAAAAATGAAATTTTTAATTTTATTAGTTAATAAATGGTTGCAGAAAAAATATAATATTTAACTCTAGTGTAAAGTATTTTCCTCATACTCGGCAATTTGCACTTGCACTCGCATCGCTTCGCTCGCTCGTGCGTGCAAACCCTGCCTCGCTTGAGGAAAAGTACTACTTTCCACACTTGTTAAATAAATAACTATTTTCTATCTGCCGCGATCAGGAACGCTTTCAAATCGTATCGCGATCTGAATAGTATTCTCGCTTCTGTAAAAGTTAGAGCCATAGTCATGATTACAATCTCATAAAACAGTATTTAGTCGATTTTTAATCGCAGGAAAGTTAATGTAAACTCCAGACTGTTAGCCACACATACATATCTGTAATTAGTACATCTATTAATGCAATTGATCCCAATAAATACATACAAACAGCTGGCTAATTACATATTCGCATACTAATAACAAAATTAAGCTGTAAAGCTATTAGATATACAAATGAACGTTTTAGTAAAAGCAGGATATCCCAGATAAATGGAAAGAAATAAATTGGGATGTAGAATTCAATATTCCAGGCGTCACTTTAATTAAAATCTATCTACACGCTTACTATACATCTTAATTTGCAAAACAGTCATTCCCATTCACACTAGATAGCACCACCTGCCCTGCGTTACTTCTACCAGTCCTAAAAATAAGTGGCTTTCCATCGCCTGAGCACCTTTAATATTGGCTTTAAATCCTTCAAAATAAAAACAAGTGTTATTCCTAATTTCGCTATTTATTTTTACGGTGACTGAATTAAGCCATGAAATTATTCAGTCCTTTTACTTTATAAAACAAATTACAAGATTTGAAATTAATATTGGTTAGTGATATTGTAAGAATTGAATAATTTAATGAGGATAAATAGGACAAACTTTTGGATATTTTTATGTATTTTATAGTTGACCACCTAAGCGGCCATATTTAATATACTGAATTGCAATTTATGAGCATGTTTTGAGATCAAATATTGTAACCGTGGTAAAAATCTTCTTCAATCAGGATGAAATGAACAAATTTTAAATTATATTAGTTTTACTAACTGCAATTTCTGAAGGCTGAGGAGAAAATAATGGAACAGTTATGGACAGCTTAGAATTCCCTGGCCGTTCCTTATGCAGAAACAAAAGACTCATTGTTTCACAGGATGTATAAAGGACTAACCAAGCAGACGAAGATTAAAGTTAGTTCACTGTAGCTAGAGCTCTACTGACCGAATGGAGATCAGGAAGTGACTGAAAAAGAGAGTAATGCTTTCTGAGTATAGTTTAATTGTTTATAAATCGGAGAGGATTCTTTTATTGTCATTTATAGACCCAGAGACCTACTCTTCAGCTTCGAAACTGTTTTTATAAAAGGAAATAATGCATTCTGTATTTATTAAAGTTAATAGGTCAAAAAATTATAATTTTAATTCTAAATGTTCATTTTGAATTATTACGAGGGGGTACCCAAAAAAAACCGGAATTATTTTTTAAAAGCTATTTATTTACAAATTTTTTACAGAACAACCTTATCCCCTTCAAAATACTCTCCATTACAACTAATACATTTGTCCCACCGGTGCTTCCACTGTTCGAAACATTTTTTGTAGTCATCTTTAGAAATGGCTGACAGCTCCTTCTTCGTTTTTTTCTTGACCTCTTCAATGTTGTCAAATCGGTGACCTTTCATGCCCTTTTTCATGCGTGGAAATAAGAAAAAGTCGCACGGAGCCAGATCAGGCGAGTAAGGTGCGTGGGGCAGCGGAACCATGCCATTTTTAGCCAAAAACTGTGTAACAGAGATGGCTGTGTGTGCAGGTGCATTGTCGTGGTGGAAGAACCAGTCTCCTGTTTGCCACAAATCGGGTCTTTTTTGGGCGAACACTATTGCGCAATCTTTTCAAAACTTCCAAATACAAGGTTTGATTGACGGTCTGACCTGGGGGGACAAACTCTGAATGGACTACGCCTTTGGCATCAAAAAAGCAAATCAGCATTGTTTTGATGTTTGACTTGACGACATTTTTTTGGTCGGGGTGAAGATGACGTCTTCCATTGGCTCGACTGTTGCTTTGTTTCTGGGTCATAACCATAGTACCATGACTCATCACCAGTAATGACCTTTGACAGAAAGTCTGGATCAGTTTCAAGCTGTTGTTTCAAAGTACGACATGTTTCAACTCGATGTTCTTTTTGATTGTCAGTCAGAACTCGAGGAACAAACTTGGCAGCAACCCTTTTCATCCCCAAATCTTCCGTTAAAATTCGCTGAACCGAGCTCCAAGATAACCCACTACTCTCTGACAGTTGATCAATTGTCTGTCGACGGTCTGTGAACACCAGCTCTCGAATTTTTTCAACATTTTCGTCGATTCGGGCAGTTGATGGACGTCCAGAACGAGGTTTGTCATCAATCGACATGTCGCCATTTTTAAACCGAGTAAACCACTCGTATACTTGAGTTTTTCCCGTAGCGTCATCTTTGTAAGCTGTTTTCAACATTAAAACACTTTCAGCAGCATTTTTGCCGAGTAGAAAACAAAATTTCAGAGCTGCACGTTGTTCACTTAAACTTGCCATCATAAAAAACGAAAAAAGAACAAAACAGCGCTGGTAAAAACAATCACTGCAGATGAACAGAACAAGCCAGGCAGGACTGAACTGGCAAGGAATTGCGCTATACACGTCTAGCGGCAGAAATGCGTACTACATAAGCTCCATGCGCGGCAACGCAATTCCAGTTATTTTTGGGTACCCCCTCGTATGTTTAAGCTATTTGTTCTAAAATAACCTTTTTTGTGCATGTGTTGTTTATTTCACCTTTCTGAAATTAAGATCAATCCCAGATGTCACAAAACCTCTTTGACAAAGTCTCTAGTAATTCATTTTTGTATTATCATAAACCAAAATTCACTAAAACATTTTCGTTGCAGTGTAATTTAGCAAAATTACAAACTGTTAACGGCGATTAGGCTATACAGGGTGAACCAGTAAGTAATGTCCATTTTCTATTGTACCCTATTTTTATTAGGCCTAATAGAATTTTTGACTATAACAGATGTAAATGTAATGAATAAATAATAAAAAAAAAATATTGTATCCTATTTGAAACTAAGCAAATTAACCTTCGATTATAAAAATAGCACTTGTTTAAAATATACCCTAACATTTTTTCAAATATTTCAGTAAGATCAGAAGAAATGGTTAAAGTGCAATTAGTAACCTTTGACTTCCTTATTTTAGGCCAATCTACCTTAGAAATTGACTACTCGTCCATCTAAAAGAGTTTTCAATGAATTAAACAACTTAAGTATAATTGCGTTTAAAATTTTATATTTGGCAAAAGTGGCTTTATCAAATCCCACGTTGAATTTTATAGCTAACCAGTGTCAGCTACTTGGATGACATCGTGGAACTACTGGAATGACAGGAGACTAATATGGAAAGCATAAACTTTAAGAAAATATTATCAGGATGAATGGGAATTTTACGATCTGTTAAGAGACTTAATGGATAATGAGGATTTTAAGCAAGCGTGTATACTTGATAAACTAACACTGTTGAGTGCTCGTGAACACGTTTTCTTGCAAAACAAACGTAATTTCGTAATTACGAAGATAAAAGGAATCCAGGAAAATGATATACCGTTTGAAAGCCGATTAAGCAAGGAAACTTTTATAAAAAGTGCCAGCACCTGGGTCTGATAATGATCACATAAGGGCCTAATGAGTTTTCTTAAAAATTTCGATTACTTTTATTTTTCCAGTATCCAGGAGGAAGATTTAGGCTGTTTGGAGAATAATTTATGCTTCAAAAGGTGACAATTTTTAGACAATTTATCTGTCTTTCTAACCGTGTCAACAGAATCCGAATTCGGACTAAAACTTTCTGAGTAATAACGTTTTTATTGCAAAAAAAAAGTAATGATTTTAGAAAAACAATTTAAAGTGACGTCACTCAAGAACAGTGGGAAATATGAAGTTACAACTAAATATGAAGTAAATAATACGTCTTTGAACTCCACTTTAGATGTACTTCACACAGTAGGCCTATGGACATTACTTACTGGTTCACCCTGTTATAGACGTTACATATTTCTGCAAAATTCAGTTGCAGTTCTTGGTAAGATATTGAGCAGGTTTCCATTTTTGTATGATTAAAAACTGTACACTGCTGGTAAAGAATAAAATAAATGTCAAATGGAGTTGAAGAATATTTTGTGAGTAAGAATCTTGAGTAAAGAGAGAATCGTTTGAATTGCTTCAGATCTAGATGTTTTAGATTGCAGTTTATTGATTTGCTGTCACTTCTTCTTCCTGTCTATTGTCTTCTGAATGGATTAGATTTATTAATTGAATAATAATGTTAATAAATGATTTTAGAATTAAATTTGGAAAAAAAACATGGCATCCATTAGAGGACAGTTTTTTCAATAAACTGGAACACCTCTGGTCACTGGAATATTGCGACCAACCCATGCTGGCTGGCCCAATCATCACCCGGTGAAATGAGGTGTCAGTTAAATGTAGAATGGTTATATTTGATAAGGTGCAATGTATACAAGCGCAGGAATATGATGTTACAGAATATTAGTTGATGGAGCACACAGGGGAATTCATTTGTTCGGAGGCCAATTCTCGCTCTCACTTTGGTCCATTGACAGCCCAAGTGGGCATTGGATTCGTTTTCCCATTCAACATGTAGTTTTACTTAAAATTAAAATTATACGAGAGAGCTCACCGCTGTCACGCACATTATGACATTTAAAGCACATGAACTATGCACATTTGCTCGCATATTATTTTTTTGTGATGTTAACTACTTTTGTAAAGTAATGATGGATTCATTTATGACGAAATTCCATAAAATCCAGAATTATAGACAGCAAAGCCCCAGTTCCAATTAGTATTTTTTAGTATAGCGTCATTTCCAAATTACTTTACCGAATTACATACGTTTTCTCTCATTAGAGACCATTACCGGACAGTGTTAGAAGCATCTAGGAAAAGAAAATAAATGGGTCGGCAGCAAATCCAAGATCAGAGATTCCTTAAAAGAGTATTGTTCTTATAATTGTTCTCATTAATAGGCAATCTTGCTGTTGGTTAGTTACTTCTATTGTTTTAAATAAGATGTCTATTTCTTTTCAGCCGTTGATTTAATTAAGAAGCTTGTTTTTCAGAAAGATATTCATTATTATCGCGTGAAATTATTCACAGCATGTTGATAGACCTGTAAGTGAAGCCCCTTAGGGTAATCTAAACAGGAGTGTCTAATATTTAATACAGTATGCCAAAGCTACTACTAATTTATAATTTTAAATTTAAATTTGTTAATAATTTAATTTTTTTTAAATTTATTTGTTAAGTTGCACCAGCGCTAGATACGCCATAAGTAACAATGACAATAACTGACCACTACAAACTCCTAATTGAGGGGAGAAGTTACCCAGTGATAACACTCCCTAAATCGTCTCCAGGATTAGCTACTCTCTTCAGAAGAGAGAAAATCGCGAGGCCACTGGCTGATTTTAATCGTCTAGGAGGATGATCTGGTAGGTGATACGATGATAAATGGCGGACAAGAGGATTGTGAAATGAGAGTGCAAGTTCTGATGAAAACTTTTGCAGCGAGTTCGTGCAACCTGACATACAAAGGGGAATTTCTAGGTCTTAGTGGATAGTTAGTTTGAAACGTAAAATGGAGCATTAACGATAGTGCGGAGAATTTTAGACTGAAGAGATTGAATTCGTTGAAGATTGGAGCGTTTCGTTGAACCCCACAGTTCAATACCGTACGTCCACGCTGGTTCCAATATAGAATTGTAAACCAGTCGTTTGTTATTAAGTAAAAGATTTGAACGTTGGCTACTAGTCTTTCAAGCAGTCGATAACGCCTGTTAACTTCAGTTCGTTTAAGTCGTGTGTGCGGGTTCCAAGTCAGTCTTTTGTCCAAATAAAGCCCAAGATAACGGGCAACGTTGGCAGGAGGCATTGGAATTGAGTCATAGAAGATCGGAGGAAGAGTGATGCGATCTTCTGTGACTAAATACATTTTTAATATTAAATTATTTTGTCCATTTATTAAAACTTTTAAAGAAATTCAGAACTGCTCACATGATAAGAGTAGATCGCGGGGCCATTTTCTCTTGAATTTCTTTGGAGAATAACCTGGTTAAGTGGTAGAAGATGGATGATCGATTAAAGGATTTGGACTAGACACTGAACGAGAATGAAATATTATGGCAAATAAATTTTCGTAAGATCACTGTGATAAAAGGAATTTTGTGGACAAATTGTTGCTTCTGCGGTTAGATACTTAAAATGGAGCGTTAAGAATTTTTGAGAAGTATTCTTGTCTGTAATGACTGGACTACGTAGAAAGTTGGGACGTCAATTCTGGTTCTTTTCGACGCCGTATGACCAAAAAAGTCGCAGTAACAGTAGATATAAGAGTGTTCTGTTTTGTAGGTTAAGTTTCGATCGTTTTTCAAGTAGTCTGACGAGAAGTTTTGTAGCCTTGGTTAGTTTTTTATCTTTTCAGTCTAGTCTGTGGGATAACATTTCAACTATTAGTCCAGGTTCAGTCCAAGGTATCGTACATTGTCCACAGTTGGGACAGGCGTTTGATTGATGAAGATGAGAGATAGCAGTTTTTTTCTTAGAGTAAATACTGTTCATTTTGATTTCACAGCGTCAGTTTTGATTCGCCTTTTTGTTAAGCCAGATCTGTAAATGATTAATGTGCATTTGAAGAGCCATTATAGTGTTAAGTGAATCGGAATGAGGAGATAGAATTGCAGTATCATCAGCAAAGATCGATTATTAGTTTGTTAAATGTAAAAAATCATAAGTTTAATTTAGGACACGTAGCAGTATTGCAAAACAATGACTGCAAATTTGTCAAACACTTTATTCAGTTAGTTGTGATGGAAATTTGTAATTCCTTAATTAAATTTTGTGCAATAATAGACCATAATTGAGCAAATAAATGTATATAAATGCGCCATTTTCTGAATATGTAAGAATTTTTTATTCAAAATCAGTAACAATAAATATTTGCTAATAAAATAAATAAATATGAGAAATAAAATATAACTAAAAGGAATGAAAGTAACGGCCTGTGGATATAGATCAATTACTTCCGCCACGCTAAACCAATGGAAAATTTTCTTTCAATTTTTCCAATTTCCGCTTTTGTGAATAGCGTACTAATCTGGAAATATGCTTTTTTTAAAAAATAACTGTGATA
Organism: Rhodnius prolixus; assembly: GCF_049639745.1. Classification (NCBI taxonomy): domain Eukaryota; kingdom Metazoa; phylum Arthropoda; class Insecta; order Hemiptera; family Reduviidae; genus Rhodnius; species Rhodnius prolixus. The sequence goes on along the minus strand of NW_027411582.1, from coordinate 14,782,259 downwards.
TTTCTTTTCTTCTTTCAAATGACTAAAATCTTTTTCTTAAACATATAACGGTTTTAAAAAAGTTGATTTTATCAATTTGATTTTCAATTAACGAATTACAATATTTTGGCAGGGTAATACGAGGGTCGTTTGAAAAGTCCGTGCAAAAATAAAAACTACTTAATTTTTTGGGGTAAACCTTTTTTATTTTTCAACATAGTCTCCTTTTAGGCTTATACACTTCGTCCAACGCTGCTCTAGTTTGTTGATCCCTTCCGAATAATAGGATTTGTCCAAGTCTGAAAAATAGCCATTCGTTTCTGCAATCACCTCCTCGTTTGAATATAATCTTTTTCCCGTCAGCCATTTCTTCATATTGGGGAACAAATAGTAGTCCGAGGGAGCCAAGTCTGGAGAATAGGGGGGGATGTGAAACGAGTTGGAACCCTATTACCATTAATTTTGCGATCACAATTGCTGAGGTGTGAGCTGGTGCGTTGTCGTGATGGAAAAGGACTTTTTTGTGGGCCAATCGTGGGCGTTTTTCTTGCAGCTCGGTTTTCAAACGGTCCAATAACGATGAATAATATGCACCTGTAATAGTTTTACCCTTTTCCAGATAGTCGATGAGGATTATTCCTTGCGAATTCCAAAAGACAGTCGCCATAATCTTTCCGGCCGAAGGAACGGTCTTCGCCTTTTTTGGCGCACATTCCCCCTTGGTAACCTATTGTTTAGATTGTTCTTTGGTCTCAGGAGTGTAGTGATGTATCCATGTTTCATCCACAGTGACGAAACGACGCTTAAAGTCATGCGTCGTCTGGAACAGCTGCAAACCGTCCTTGCAACACTTCACACGATTTCGATTTTGGTCAAGCGTGAGCAATCGCGGCACCCATCTTGCGGATAGCTTTGTCATGTCCAAATGTTGATGCAAAATATTATGTACCCGTTCATTCGAGATGCCCACAGCACTAGCAATCTCACGCACCTTCACTCTTCTGTCATCCATCACCATATCATGGATTTTATCAATGATTTCTGGAGTAGTAACCTCAACAGGGCGTCCAGAACGTTCAGCGTCACTTGTGCCCATATGGCCACTCCGAAAATTTAGAAACCACTTATAAACTGTTCTAATCGAAGGTGCAGAGTCACCATAATGTTTATCAAGCTTCTCTTTAGTCTCCTGAGGCGTTTTGCCTTTCATAAAGTAGTGTTTAATCAACACACGAAATTCTTTTTCGTCCATTTTTTGAAAATCACTCGACTTCCTCGATTCAAACGAATGCCAAACACAAAGAAGTAGACCGATCTGGCTGAAACTTGGTGTGTGTTCTTCCAAGAGATGCTACTAACTAAACATAACCTCGATACGCGCCAGTGGTGCTATCTCTCTGACTTTGCACGGACTTTTCAAACGACCCTCGTATTAAGGAAAGAAGCATTCATCTTGATTGGGATGCACGGTGTATCGTACTTTCTTTAAATATGCGCCAGATTATCCGTCGACTTGCTCTTCTCGTTTGCATCGTTCAAATGATTTTTCTACTCGCATTCCATGTGTAACACGTAGACACTTCCGGACTACAGCAGTGTTTTGATATAACGCGAAGAACACAGTTAACGATGTAGCTGGTGGATTCAGGGCTATTTTGTTGCACATTGTAATCTATGAATATTCAATTTAATAATGCAATCGGTAACATTGAAATTGAATCGTAAAATATTTAGTATAGCGTGTGTTGCTTTTACGTCCAAGAGATGGAACTGTTACTTTTTATTAATGTTTTTAACTGGCACTAGTATGACATCTAGGTAATATACTCGTAAAAACACGCCCGTATTCGAATGCAAGACAAAATTTCAATGCAATCAGTGAAGAACTTTTGAAATATAAGATTTTGAACGAGCGAACATTCAAATTTGTATTTATATTCAAACATTAATTAGTTAATAAATAAGTTTTCTTAATAATTATAAAATTTTTTGTAAAACGTTAAAATGTACTGAATTAGTTACTAACGTTACTATACATACAGCTAAACGCATCCCACTCTTAGCGCTCAATCTCAAGAACGATTGATTGTATGCAAAATTGCGTAGAACCAAATTTGTAGAGAATTTCATGCTCTACAACTTTTGTAATAACTTTAAATGTCATTTAGTGCACCAGAAACAAGATATTTACAAAAAAACGATTTTAGCGACCATTGACCACTGATTTCCGGGTGACGCATATTCTACGTGACATTTGAGCCAACTTATACGAGGGTCGTTTGAAAAGTCCGTGCAAAAATAAAAACTACTTAATTTTTGGGGGTAAACCTTTTTTATTTTTCAACATAGTCTCCTTTTAGGCTTATACACTTCGTCCAACGCTGCTCTAGTTTGTTGATCCCTTCCGAATAATAGGATTTGTCCAAGTCTGAAAAATAGCCATTCGTTTCTGCAATCACCTCCTCGTTTGAATAAAATCTTTTTCCCGCCAGACATTTCTTCATATTGGGGAACAAATAGTAGTCCTAGGGAGCCAAGTCTGGAGAATAGGGGGGATGTGAAACGAGTTGGAACCCTATTTCCATTAATTTTGCGACCACAACTGCTGAGGTGTGAGCTGGTGCGTTGTCGTGATGGAAAAGGACTTTTTTGTGGGCCAATCGTGGGCGTTTCTCTTGCAGCTCGGTTTTCAAATGGTCCAATAACGATGAATAATATGCACCTGTAATAGTTTTACCCTTTTCCAGATAGTCGATGTAGATTATTCCTTGCGAATCCCAAAAGACAGTCGCCATAATCTTTCCGGCCGAAGGAACGGTCTTCGCCTTTTTTGGCGCACATTCCCCCTTGGTAACCTATTGTTTAGATTGTTCTTTGGTCTCAGGAGTGTAGTGATGTATCCATGTTTCATCCACAGTGACGAAACGACGCTTAAAGTCATGCGTCGTCTGGAACAGCTGCAAACCGTCCTTGCAACACTTCACACGATTTCGATTTTGGTCAAGCGTGAGCAATCGCGGCACCCATCTTGCGGATAGCTTTGTCATGTCCAAATGTTGATGCAAAATATTATGTACCCGTTCATTCGAGATGCCCACAGCACTAGCAATCTCACGCACCTTCACTTTTCTGTCATCCATCACCATATCATGGATTTTATCAATGATTTCTGGTGTAGTAACCTCAACAGGGAGTCCAGAACGTTCAGCGTCACTTGTGCCCATATTGCCACTCCGAAAATTTTGAAACCACTTATAAACTGTTCTAATCGAAGGTGCAGAGTCACCATAATGTTTATCAAGCTTCTCTTTGGTCTCCTGAGGCGTTTTGCCTTTCATAAAGTAGTGTTTAATCAACACACGAAATTCTTTTTCGTCCATTTTTTGAAAATCACTCGACTTGCTCGATTCAAACGAATGCCAAACACAAAGAAATAGACCGATCTGGCTGAAACTTGGTGTGTGTTCTTCCAAGAGATGCTACTAACTGAACATAACCTCGATACGCGCCAGTGGTGCTATCTCTCTGACTTTGCACGGACTTTTCAAACGACCCTCGTAAAATGCCAAAAACAAAGATTTATATAAGTTTGTAAGCTAATTATCTTTTATTCCGAGGTTAAATCCTAATTTGACTGGGCTAATTTGGAATTCTAAATAAATAATGCTTTGTCCTGTCAAATTAAAATTCCATTCTAGTAGGTGCTAAACATAAATATCTCGATAAATTTTTTGTTTAAAGAAATAGATAAATAAAAGTATATCGCTATTTAACCTTCAACATGAAAGTCTGTAAACAAAAATAAAGAATACAGAAAAATTTATGAACAACTGTTGTTATTTCAGAGGACAAATTTAAAAAGCGTTCTATGAAACATTTTTTTTTTAAAGAAGATCTTTCTTGTTGGCTTGAGTCTTTATTTTCATGATAATGTTTGTAATAAAAGTCAAATCTGTTTCAAACTACTTTTTTATATTTTAGAAAATGTTTCGAGATATCTCTTTACATGTCTGATGGTGTTATATCACCGGTGGTACACATGGCAACGTATTAAATAACTGTTTGTTTTTGTAGAACACCAAATATAAAACTTTTGTTGAAAAAATGAACTGTGCCTATGAAAGTATTGTATTTACCTTAAAGAGAAATGATGAACTTTGAATTACCTGTAACAGAAAATAAGATATTAACTCAATTTATAGTAAATATTGTTACAAAATTCTGCATAATATTGTTTTAATTGCAATAATATTAAATGAGGAGTATAAATCAATTTATTTGAGAATTCTATAATGTTTGGTATACCATGAAACTGCTGTAACCTCCATTGGAGCCAGTACACGGGGCGTACAATGACATTTTAGACAGTTGCTTTTATAAGTTAACCGCAATAACATTTACACGCAAATGGATGGTTACATCTCTAAACGCTACTGGAGAAATGAGTTTTTTTTTTTTTTGTTTTCTTTTTTTGGCATTGGCTTCCGCCATACAGCCAGCATCGTCTAGGTGCTTATCACTAGAATATCACTTACTCTCCGTTCTTACCTACAAATACATTCGCTTCACACATTCATCATTCTACTATATACCGCTATTTACATAAACTACTGCTAATGGATGGAGCAGCACTCTGTGCTCCTGCCATCCTTCTCGCTTAACCAAAATTAAAATCACGTAATCCTTCTCTAAGCATTTTGTTCCATTCATTCTAATTCGGCTATAGCTTCTAAATACATTCATATTTCATTGCTAGCTCTGCTATCGACTTAAGCACATAAATGTTGGTGGAGAATATAATGTCTTCGTAGCGAAATGGTGCATCTAAATACCTGTATATATCGTCAAACATTCGTTTCCTTTCTACCACATAACGTGGACATATCATTATTACATGTTTGAAATCTTCCTCCTCATTGCAATCTACGCAAAGAGGAGAGGACCTTTTGTTGATCCTGTGTAGATACGATCCGCACACCGCGTGGTTCGCTCTCAGCCTGCTTATTGTCGTAACAACCCATTTATTAGTGCCAGTTCCCTTAAACCATGGTTGTCTAGGTAACTGATCTGCCATAGTTTTATAGAATCTACCTTTATCACCATTATTGTAATCTGTCTGCCATTTTTGTAGTGCTGCTTTTGCAATTATATCCTTGATATCGGTGTGTGGTAATTTATAATTAGCCATTTCCCCACTATTAGTGGCTTCCTTTGCAAGTGTATCAACAATTTCATTCTCTTTTATACCACAATGACCTCTTACCCACAAAAAATTAATGCAGAGAGAAATGAGTTAGGGGTGGAATAACACATTGATATACAACCCACATACATAAATGAAATTCTAAAAAAAATATTTTTAAAAGTGCTCGTCAGGTAGAAAACTTAGCGTCATACATTTGCCAATTTGAAAGAGTCAAATTAAGAAAGAAATAAAGTGAAGCAGGAATCAACTCAATATGAATTTCAGTAGAAGTGGTACAAATTTCAAAACTGAATTACAAAAATTAATCCATATACCAGAACCACTAATATTTCGTGCTTTACTTAATCCATATAACTTAAACTACTTAAACTGAATCATTTTCCATCCTTTAAATTATGGAACTGTGCCCCTTAAAAACGTTCTGGTTAGCTTCAGAACTAAATCCTAAGACTTTATCTAGAAGAACTTCACTAACACATTGAAGTAGTTTTGTATTATAGTTACACAATTTACTTTAGCTAGTGAATGTAGAACAGTATATATCGTATGTAACTATGGAAACTACTTAGCTTAAATTAATATATAATGATGTACTGGAGACTTAAAAGTAATTAACTACATGTTCTGGGAAAGTAACATTATGGCGTACAATGTACATTACCATGGCAACATAATTATGGTTAAACATGAAACTTTCTTAATGTGCATTAATAATTTAGTAAAAAATAGTTTTCAGTCGTTTATTATGAAATTTACTAACGTTATGGTAAAATAACTTGTTCCAGGATTATGTAAAAACTTCTTATTTTTACAAATTAACGAAGAAAATGCAGTATTTATGAAATACTGGTATTCAAACAATTTCAGTTTTATTTATGAAGTCTTCTGTTTAGAAAGAAGTGGCTATCTTAGATGATCTGTTCGATAATGTTCCATCATATCTAAAAAGCGTGATAATTGCAGCAACTTCAGATTTGAAATTTCTTACTGGCAACAGAATTTCCAAAGCGCCTAAATTTATGATCAAATCCAGTTAACCAGAAGTGTGACTCTGAATTCAGAGGAATTTCAACTAGTACAGCAAAGTAATTGCCTATTTTTTTCAGGCGGGCTTTACGTCCAACTACCAATTAGGTGTCGTGGACGGAGCCGATTAGCAAACATACTTTACTGTAAATTTCTTTTATTAACCATTAAATAAAATGCAAGGCCTAAGACCGGGAATCGAACCCAGTACTACAATACATATTAGCTTTGCAGGTCTCGCCTCTTAACCGTTCGGCTACCGTGGTGCCTTTATTATTATTATCATTAATCCTATTTTATACTATTATCAATACACTAACCAGTCATTCCACAGAGATACACAGGATTCGGTGATTAATGTTCAGCCTTAAACTTCCAAGTGGGTAATTAGGCATGAGACCTTTGACTCTGATGAGAACCAGAGGAGTAAAGACGCAAAAAACGACTAGTTGGTAAACTTTGGGTCCAGAAAATAAGAATTGTTTGATCTACTAGACTTTTCAAGCTGAGCGATAAAATAAGCGTCTTCTAGCTGCAGTTAAGAAACGAACCTGTGCCTCGTGTTCCAGTAGGAATTAAATGCAATGGCAGACTCCAGCAGTGCAGTTAAGGACATCAAAATTAAGTTCAAAATACTTTTGGCTAACCTAAATTCATCATCAAACTTACATGATGAACCTTCTTTTAAATTATTGTTATAAAAATAAAAAATGTTTATCACAAATGTTTTACTAATTAGTTTATAATTAAAAATGAAACGATCAAATAGAATGATTTATGAATCAAAAGAAAGGACAACAGATAAGGGAAAAGAACCTTTTTATTTTATAACAGAACAGAACCTTCCACTATTTTTGTTTGGATCTAATTAAAGGAATCATCGATTAGTTTAAAAGAAAGTGCTATTGACGGTCACTTACTAAAAGGAATTATAAATTCCATCAACGGGAACAACAAGCAGTATAAGTTAGGGGGATAGACAGAACGTTGGGCCCGGAATAAGCTCATATTGTCTTTGTCGTCAAAGTCAGAGTGTGAGGGGGGATGCCACCCCTCACTTCGCCGACAGAATGAATGGATGGGAGTAAATGCTACAGGCAGCTCTTTGATGGAATTTTAAATTTCACTTTACTAAAAGGGGACAGCATTTTGGAACAAAAGACTAATCAGCTGACGAAGAAGAACAGTCGGCTGGCTATGGATGTAAAAGAAGAGGAAGAGAAGAAGGGGTAGGTTTACTAAATTTTCTTTTATCGAAAATACGCAAAGTTGGTCTTTAAATTTCAATGACAAAGTTATAACTTTAATTGTTATTTCAAAAACTTGAAAGGGAATTACTAGACAACAATAACTATTTATTTCCTCAAAAAGAAATTAACAATATCATTAAAACCGAGAGTTTTGAGATAGCTACACGTTCGATGGAAATATAATAGATCAAAGAACATGAAATGAACACTGTCACAACTTTATCAAGAATCTGTTTGAAGATCATTTAGTCGACAGAAGATAAGGGTCCAGGACTAAAATAAAAAAATGGTTACAGGATGTACAAATCGTTTTGGGAAGCCCTTGCTCTACAGCGACTTGGAGAACATCGACAAGGAATGGAGTTTGGTAGGAGAACTGAGGTGTCCAAAGGCTTTCGAGTCTTTCATGGACGGAGATAACCTTAGAACAAGTAAGGATAATTATGAGTTTTAGAATATTTAGAAATAAATATTGATAAATAAAAGTTCAACTTAAATTAATAGGTCATTACATAGGAAGATATGGAAAGGTTATTGGCAGTAGACAAAAACAAAGTAAAGTCTAAAACTATATTGATCTAAAGAATCTTCCAGATCGCAAGTTGGAGATAATAAATAAAAAATAAGATTATCTACTGTGGGGCCTTTCTCGACATGGCTCAGGCCTTTGATCGAGACTGGCACCCAGGACTATTGTGGAAGTTAAAGAGTGCTCTTCCATCAACTTATTACTTAATTCTACTAGCATTTCTCACCGACCGCTTCTTTAAGATAAGTTGTGGATCTGCCTCTTCCGACTACTCTCTGGCACGGGCTGGTGTACCTCAAGGTAGTATTCTCGGACCGCTTCTCTATACTGTGTACACATCTGACCTACCAACAGACTCTGCACACACTGTTCTGCACTTACGCTGACGATACTGCTATTCTCTCTTCTAACTCAGACGCCACTACAGCTTCCTCACATCTACAATCTCATCTACACAAACTACAGAACCCTGGGCGAAAAAGTGGAGAGTCAAATTCAATACTCAAAAGTGCGAACAGATAACTTTTACTCTGCGTCGTAATTCTCGTCCCTCTATAAGTTTTAACTCAATTCCTCTTCCTCTTCTGCTAATTTAGTTCGCTACCTTGGGATGTACATCGACAAAAGTCTAACGTGGAATCCGCACACTAGAACTCAACCGACGAAACAAATTACTACTGCGACTAATTGGCAGACAATCTATGCTGCTACTGGAACATAAAAGACGTAATATACAACTGCATACTCAAACCGATCTGGACTTACGGACTCGAACTGTGGGGTTCAGCCAAACTTTCTAATTCACAAAAGATCCCCAGTCCTTCCAATCCAAAATACTCCGTCAGATTACGAATTCTCCATTTTATGTCTCTAACTCCACCCTCCATAACGACCTCAAAATCTCATACGTAACTGACGAATCTAAATCTAAATATAGAAAATTCTTTTGACTCTCTTCCATTCTGTACCAATCCTCTTGTTCAAGAGCTCCAGACCGTCCTCCACGACGATTGAAACGCTGTTGGCCTCGTGACAATCTTCAATAGTACTAGAAACTCCAGCGAGAGTGTTGCCGGTGGGCAGCTTCTCTTGTCAAGCTGATCCTGTTCGTTTATCATATTCACTTATTACATTTTATTCTTTGTAAATTGTGAATAGCAAATAAATTAAAACAAAAAAGATTATCTATTACGTTTTTCAGAACAGTAATAAGAATAATTAAAATTGAAACCTTCACAACACAATAAATTACAAGTCTATAAATTAACCAAAAAAACAACATCTGTTGTTGACAAAAGTATTCAAATGCAACCAAATAAATGCTTATTTAGCATTCATCATAAAAGTGTCACCCAAACTATAACAGTCAACCATTGACTGTTCATCAAATATAATGATGATGAGTTAATTGTTTAAAGTTGTGAATGTGTGCGTGTGTTTTTATCCTTGAACATGTGTAAAATTATTGAAGGACAAACAATATCCTGAATGGGTAACAATTATAAATATTTACATTTATTAATGTAACTAACTGTTTCATAATTTTAACATAACTATGAACATAATTATTATTGTTGTCAATTAGTCAAATAACCTATTAAATATAAAAGGTACACGTACTTCTAATCTAATTCGATTTTATAAACAAATTTAAAACTTCTTAAAAGAAAATAACAGACTTAAAAGAAAATAAAAAGAGTGAATCTACGTTAACACTTTTTCGCAGGAGAACAGTAAATTTTTCAAGATGTTACAGGTATTCCTCATTAGAATACCTGCATATAAATGTAACGAGTATAACAAGATTATAGAAAGTAGTGAGTCATTTTTGGAAAAAAAGAACTTCAAAAATTGTTTAATGAACCAACCCAATTCCCTTCGTTAAGCCAATTTTCAAAATCCTTTCGATGCGAATTTAGAAATAACAGGTGTCTAGGGAGAAAGACTTGTATTTTAAAAATTAGTAAAAGAATTTATCCCACGCTTTATTTGTTAAACAATTAAACGGGTAACATTTAAATTGCCAAGGATAATAGTTATTTATTTAACAAGTGTGGAAAGTAGTACTTTTCCTCACGCGAGGCAGGGTTTGCACGCACGAGCGAGCGAAGCAAGGCGAGTGCAAGTGCAAATTGCCGAGTGTGAGGAAAATACTTTACACTCGAGTTAAATATTATATTTTTTCTGCAACCATTAGATTTATTAACTAATAAAATTAAAAATTTCATTTTTACAGTCTACAAAAAGTAATTTATTTATTATAAACATTTATTGTTATATTACAATTATTTACATTACTTACGTATTTACATTACTTATTACATTTTCTGCTGTTTCTTTTATTGATGGAGGAGTGTTTTCTAAACAGGAATCACTAGAATCCATTTTAAATTTCTATAAGGTAACACTATAACCTTTTTAACTGTTATAATTAAAAATATCTAATTATTTATTAAAGTATTATTTTTATTTCTATATTCCTTTCAATTTTTATTTTATTTTTTAATATTCGTTTTTTAATTATTTAGTTACGTTAAATAAGCTTATTAAAATTTTACAGAAAATATTTAATAACAAAACTTCTTATATCAAGGAAGCACAATAAAGTTTTTCCACTCACTAGTGAGGAAAGTGACACTAATGGGAATTTTTCCCCACTAGTGTGGGAAGTTGGGCATTACACAGCTGATTTTAATTGAGTAATGAGAACTTCCCTACATGGTTGCAGAAAAATACAATTAACAAAGATTAAATAACGAATAATAGATAAAATAAATGTAAATTAAATCTGTATCAAATAATTTCGGAAGTTAATATTACAGAAGTTCGACTAAAACTTCCTTCTAAATACAGCTTTTATGGATAAACATTCGTATTTGGCGGGTACATATGGGTACCCGCCAAATACGAATGTAGAAAATGACACTTGTATGAAGTAATTAATATCTGTTATGACCTGTTGATCTCGTAACATACTCACCACTTAAAATACAAGTGTTCGGTCATTTTAAATTAAGCTTAGGGTAAAATAGGGTGAGATGGCCACCATTTTATTTGGAGGGTGCCTGCAAATTTTTGGTAAGGGCTAGGCTTACTTTATTATTATTTTTGGAAACCTCATACGCTCACAAACATAAGATAGGGTAAAAATTTCAGAAAAAATGCTAAGGGAAACATTTTTTGATTCTTACAAAAAAAATATAGTAATTGGCCATCTATCCCCACTGGGTTGGGTGAGTTGGCCAGTGCAATTAGGGAGAGATGGCCACATATTGTAAATGAAATTGCACTAGTAAAACACAGAAAACCATAAATGGTTACTTAATATTTACTTTTTTTAATAATTTCAATAATATATATATATTTTTTTTCTATTTATTTTATTAATTTTTTTCGGTATTTCGGTAATGACTATAAAGAGATGGGACAGATACAACAGACTAATTATAATGTTAAACTTTGACAAAAGAGTAAATACAGTAGATACTGGGAAATTTCTTTTAATACAAAAACGTTAAACACAAAACATCGGAAAAACTACAAACCCTTACCAACCCTTACATAGATACAGAATAGGTAGTCAACATAATTGCCCAAAAAATGGAACACTATAAAACAATACACACAGATACCGCCACAAAAGTTCGGTTTTTCTGATGTTTTGTGTTTAACGTTTTTGTTAATTGTTAATTTTGGTAAGTGATTTTCTATATTACTCATTCTCTAAATTGTTTGTATTTTTGTATTTGTAATATCCAGGCCCTGAAGAAGGGAATATATTTGTCGAAACGTTGGCGAAAAAGACGAGTTCTTGTTTTTATTTGACCGATTCCTCGCCAATTCTAAATCCCTAATTTAGTAATTTACGGTCACGAAACCAATATATTCAAAAAAATAAAAAAGTAAAAATAATTGGCCATCTATCCCTACTGTTGGTGCGGCCATCTGTCCCGAATGCTAGAGAGAGATGGCCAACATGATAAACATAACTCAACGCGTAATTTTTGACAGTTTTAGAAGTTAGGATTCATTAATGTACGAGGGTCGTTTGAAAAGTCCGTGCAAAGTCAGAGAGATAGCACTACTGGCGCGTATCGAGGTTATTTTTAGTTAGTAGCATCTCTTGGAAGAACACACACCAAGTTTCAGCCAGATCGGTCTATTTCTTTGTGTTTGGCATTCGTTTGAATCGAGGAAGTCGAGTGATTTTCAAAAAATGGACGAAAAAGAATTTCGTGTGTTGATTAAACACTACTTTATGAAAGGCAAAACGCCTCAGGAGACTAAAGAGAAGCTTGATAAACATTATGGTGACTCTGCACCTTCGATTAGAACAGTTTATAAGTGGTTTCAAAATTTTCGGAGTGGCCATATGGGCACAAGTGACGCTGAACGTTCTGGACGCCCTGTTGAGGTTACTACTCCAGAAATCAATGATAAAATCCATAATATGGTGATGGATGACAGAAGAGTGAAGGTGCGTGAGATTGCTAGTGCTGTGGGCATCTCGAATGAACGGGTACATAATATTTTGCATCAACATTTGGACATGACAAAGCTATCCGCAAGATGGGTGCCGCGATTGCTCACGCTTGACCAAAATCGAAATCGTGAGAAGTGTTGCAAGGACGGTTTGCAGCTGTTCCAGAAGAATCCGCAGGACTTTAAGCGTCGTTTCGTCACTGTGGGTGAAACATGGATACATCACTACACTCCTGAGACCAAAGAACAATCTAAACAATGGGTTACCAAGGGGGAATCTGCGCCAAAAAAGGCGAAGACCGTTCCTTCGGCCGGAAAGATTATGGCGACTGTCTTTTGGGATTCGTAAGGAATAATCCTCATCGACTATCTGGAAAAGGGTAAAACTATTACAGGTGCACATTATTCATCGTTATTGGACCGTTTGAAAACCGAGCTGCAAGAAAAACGCCCACGATTGGCCCACAAAAAAGTCCTTTTCCATCACGACAACGCACCAGCTCACACCTCAGCAGTTGTGGACGCAAAATTAATGGAAATAGGGTTCCAACTCGTTTCACATCCCCCCTATTCTCCAGACTTGGCTCCCTCGGACTACTATTTGTTCCCCAATATGAAGAAATGGCTGGCGGGAAAAAGATTTTATTCAAACGAGGAGGAGATTGCAGAAATGAATGGCTATTTTTCAGACTTGGACAAATCCTATTATTCGGAAGGGATCAACAAACTAGAGCAGCGTTGGACGAAGTGTATAAGCCTAAAAGGAGACTATGTTGAAAAATAAAAAAGGTTTACCCCAAAAAATTAAGTAGTTTTTATTTTCGCACGGACTTTTCAAACGACCCTCGTATACTGTACTTTCATAATATGTAAAAAGCAACACTAAAATTTCGACAAATGCATTCGCTGCAGCACGCAGTATGTAACTATCATAAAAATTTTGTTAAGACGATAATGTTTTTTATACTCTGAGTTAATTAATAACGCTTTGATACAGACTCAAAATAAGCTCACTGTAGTCAGACATGAAGGTTCATCACTTGAGAGGTCATGCAGCGCCGTCGGACGACGTTTCGGTTAAATTTCGGCCGTTGGCCATCTCTCCCGACTTTACCCTAATTGTTTTAATAATTGTACTTAATACAAAATTACGCATTTTTAAAAATTATTCACTTAAGTCTAAAAGTTAACTGTTGAATTGTAATTGTTTTACCATTTATTTTTATTGAACCTCAACTGAATCTGTGTAGCTTTTTTATTTGTTTCGTATTTTTAAAACTGACTGCAAATATGTAAATTTTTAGCTGTATAAAATAAAGTGGGTTTACTAAAAAATAAAATAAAGATAATTGCATTTTGATACTGTATATCACATTTGCATCTTTTTGTCATCTGCTGTTATGTATCGACTATCAGCCAAAATCTCGTTTGGTGTAGCGTGAATATGTTTTAACTTTTAGTAAATAGTTTATTTTTATGCAATACTAAGTTATTTTTAGTAATTACGTACTTCCTTTCTCGTTGCTTCCTTTTTTTTAAAAATATTAACGATCAATTTTAAGGGCACGCTTTGTAATCTCAGTCCTATAGGAAATTATATGTTATTATTTATAAATTAAAAAAATTGAATAACAATATTCTAGTTCTGAAATTGTGAATTTTTGGATACAAAAATAAGAAAATTGTTTTTAAAATAACAAATATCCAAAATATTTCAATATTTATTCAGAAGGCATAGAAAAATAAATAAATAAAACAAAATTCATTTTAATAATTGAGTTACTAGAGACAAGCTTAAGTGAAATACAGCATTTTCCCAAACAGAATAACTTTCCGAATATATATTATGAATCAGACAAGAGTTAGTATAAGCAGCCGGAAAAGCTAGCTATGTTTTCCTACAGCGGGAAAACTGTTCTTTTATACAGAGAGCTCTACTGAACGAGACAGAAAATTGTTATTTCAGCATGCCTAGGGTAGCGCTAACCTCAAGGTAAGGGGAGGTACGACCTAAAGGAGTCGTATATTTTCATATATATATATATATATATATATTTTCATATATATATATATATATATATGTATATAAATCCAGTCTTATCGTTAAACAACGATCCCTAGTCGATAAATTGTCGAGACAATATGTCGACAGAGACAGTAAGGCAGCCGTATTGTTCTAGTGTCTCACAAGTTACCGCTTTATTTGTAAAATAGAATAACAAATAACCTTCCATTGTTACACTGACATATTGTTTATTGGGTAGCACAAGTTGGATAGCAAAGTTTAAGCAAGCCTAAAAAATTAGGAAGTTGATGAAATTGTCGTATTGTCGTCGGCGGCGCCTAAACATGGAAATTAAATTTTGGATTTCCGGCTGCTTTTTTGGATTATGAGTTAAGATGGACCACTTACTTCAAAGACATATAGTTCCGGTACAATTGGTGAACAAAAAATCTGGTAGAAATACTCTTAAGACATTTTTAGATATACTACTATGCAGGGTGAACCAGTAAGTATTGTCCATAGACCTACTGTGTGTAGTATATCTAAAGTGGAGTTCAATGACGTATTGGCCAACTTCATATTTTCCACTGTTCTTGAGTGACGTTTTTCTAAAAACATTACTTTTTTGCAATAAAAATGTTATTACTCAGAAAGTTTTAGTCCGAATTCGATTCTGATGACACGGTTAGAAAGATAGATAAATTTTCTAAAAATTGACACCAATTCGAAGCATAAGTCATTCTCCAAACAGCCTCAATCTTCCATCGAATGCTGGATAAATAAAAGTAATCGAAATTTTTAAGAAAACTCATTAGCCCCTTATGTGATCATTATCCAGACCTAGTTGCTGGCACTTTTTATAAAAGTTTCCTTATCTAATGGGCTTTCAAACGGTATATCATCTTCCAGGATTCCTTTTATCTTCGTATGAGAAATTACGTTTGTTTTTGCAATAAAACGTGTTCACTAGCACTCAACAGTGTTAGTTTGTCCAAGTTGTTTAATTCATTGAAAAACTCTTTTAGATGGACCAATAGTCAATTTTAAAGTAGGCTGTCTTAAAATAAGGAAGTCAAAGGTTACAAATTGCCTTTTAATCATTTACTACTGATCTCTCTGAAATATTTGAGAAAATGTTAGGAAATATTTCAAATCTAAGGTTAATTTACTTATTTTCAAATAGGGTACAATAGATATTTTGAAAATATTTCAGAGAGATCAGAAGTAAATTTTTAAAGTGCCATAAAACAAACATCACTAACTTGGATTTGATACGTAACCAAAAAAAATTGGGAGACATAAGTACTGAATCACAATTCACAAATGAATATCGCTGTAATGCATCCCTTTGAACCACTATATAGTGCGGATAACTACCACTATTTTGTTAATAAAACTAAAATAACAGTTTGAACCTGCCTTCTTAAAGTTTTCAAGAATCTATAAAAACAAAATTGAAAATTTCAAGTTGAACATACAGCAGCAATTGAACCAACCACCTGCTTTGCACACTAGTGCTTTCTAGAGACAGTTTAAGCCGGATACTGTTAACACAAGATCACTTGCTGCCTAAATATTATAAGGTTCCATAATACCAGCAGGGTTCCAACATTACCATTTCCTCTAAGTTATAACTCACGTTTATTATTTTCATTTTTTTAACCTTAGTCACATTTAATTCTTACCTCTTTACAAGGAATGTGCCCTACTTCTCTCGTAAAAGAATCCTTAACAGAATTTGCGTAGAAAAATCTTTATTAAAGATGAACATTTTTGTGATTATATTCATTGTATAAAGTTTAAATAAAATCGAAGAATCTTTTTTGAGAGAGAAATATCTTAAAATAAAGAAAAAGGGTTTTTTCGTTCGACCATATTTCTTCAAATTTGGAAATTCAATCTCGCAATTGATTATTAGTAATTCAGTTGGTCAAGACAGACCAACAAACGGTAATAGCATGTTAAAGGAATGCCTTACGCAGAAAAGTATCGAATTTTAGGAGAAATTTTTTTAAATAAAATTAACAAGAACTGCAATTGCATTTAGTGCAATTAATTTAAAGGAAATCGTTGAAACTATTTCAGAAAATTCTTAAAAAAAACTCAAAAAAATGGAATTTAGTAAAAAATTGTTGACTGATTCATCAGTTGACTGATTTTAACCACAAACCTTGTTACAATAACCGCCGTTAGCGCAGCTAAGGTAAATGTCAAACGGTGTATCTGTTTTGTTTTGATTTTGGTACAATGGATACAAACACAATCTACTCACCCAAAAGCACACAATGTTTGTGAGAGAGGCTAATTTTTAAGAGTTAATTCTTTAGGAGAATTCCGATGCAAAACTCGATATCGCTAATTAGACACGATGATGACGTAACCTAACGCAATTAGGAGAAAGTCAAAATAAAAAAAAGTAAAGTAGAAAAATAACTAAAAACATTTATTAACCATTAAAAAGGGCCAATTACTATTACTAAATACAAACAGTTGGCTATTAAAACGTTTGGTTATACTAAATTAAGAAATAACAAAAATGGACGACCATGAATGTAGTTTGATGGATAACAGTTTGCCACGGCTATTTATATATTACTTAGATACAAGATGCTGTGCAGTGTATATATTCCATTACCGTATTCACGTCACAAACTGAGAGGTTAACTTTATACTTCATTATAATAAAGAGCGAAATTTTAAACTTTTGGAAAACTCTTTTGTCAATTGTTATGTCTGTTAACTTTAACTTACATTATATATAATTTTGTAGTTGAAAGTTTAGGTTACAATTGACTTTATGCTAATTTCCGGCATACCCTGAACGGAAGTTCTTTTAAAACAATTGAACCATACTAGAATTTAAATAAGTTTAAATGTTTCATTTGTACTCTTTCTTTTTTGTCCTTATTTAAAACTTCTGTTCTTTTCAATTCAGCTTTTAAGAGCAAAAAAGGAACTATTGGAGGTCTTCCCAATTTTTCTCAAATTACTTTATAGTTATCTATTTTCTTTTTTCCAGAAATTCAAGAATCTCGAAAAATCCGTACAGAAAACCTTCGGAAATAAGTATGTGGAATAGTTGAATTGCGCAGCATGGATTTGTTTAAATCCCGATAAGTATCTCCTTAACAAAAACTTACAGTTTTAAAAGTTAAGTATAAGGGTTGATTAAAATTAACTATAAAAATGCAAATCTACATCACTTTTTGAACCAAATAACACATCATTGAAGAAAACAGGTTCACGAAACGATAATTTTAAATGATTGCAAAACTTCCCCTTAATAGATGTAAGAGCAGAACGTCGCTTTAATGGTACTTTAGGGGAGTCCTAACCCTTTCTTCCTGCCAAATTTCATCAAAATCGGGCCAAGATTTACAGAGTAATTAGTAATAATAATTTTGGAGGGGGCCTTACATAAATGGGGCTAACTCCTTTCCCATTCCATGTACAGCGTTGAGACCCCCAAAAGGCACATCTACATAAAATTCCGAATGGAATGACACCTCATTCATGGAAATCGGTTCGCGCGTTTAGGCGCTACGTTGTTCACAAAAAAGGTAACAAGAACACAACAACAACAACAACAACAACAACAACAACAACAACAACAAGAACATTTTTTGAAAAAGCCGTTTTTTCTCATTTTCGGCCACTTTTTACTCGAAATCTATTAGATCTGAGTTGTTGCAAAAAATTACATTTATAAAGGAGGATTTGCAGTATATTTTAAAGAAAATTTGGGAATTTTATCTTTTATAGAAAAAGAGAAAAAAATTGTCAAAGTTGGGTGTTTTTCAACGTGACGCTTTTTCGTGCAGTTTTTGATGATCAACCCTTATACAACTGTCCTACCGGACAGTTTTAATATTACCCCAAAGTCTCTTTTTGTTCAAGAATTTTCTAGGGATCGTTAGTGCGAGTAGCCAGCCTTCAAGTTTGGATTAATATTGCAGGCGATAAACTTTATGAATCTAAAAATATCGTTTAATTGCTTTAAACTCGATACTTGTAGCAAATCCACAAGAGGTTCGCTACAATTTTGGATATAATCCCGCAGAAATCTTTCTCTCAGGTTTGCCAACAAGGGACAACCTATAAAGAAGTGATTTAAGTCATCACTTTCACCTGAATTACATATCGGGCAACTTTTTGAGCTATCCAGCACATAACTAATCCCTTTGTGAAATAATCTTATTAATTTAATACAGGAAATTCGCAACTGACATATAATTCTTGTTTTGATGATAGAGCATTTAAAGTTGCTATAGGGCTCAACAAAGTCCAAAGAAGATATTTTCCTGTAAAAAGGGTTATAATTGGAATTCAATATCCGGACAACATCCTGTGAGAAAGAGTGGTTGGTTAACTTAGAAACCAAATCCGTTTTCAGTTTCTTGAATTCATAGTTATTTTGGTTTTCCCATATATTCTGTTCTCCTATCACTATAAAAAGCTGTTTTACCTGAGAGGCCCAATTAAGTTCTACGGAATTATGAGGAGAACAATCTAATTCCAGCAATTTTTCAAAGCAAATTTTGGGAAGACGATCTGGTGACATTTTCTGTATCTTGTCTAACCAATTAATTATTCTGGAAAATATTTTAATTTTTAACTCTCTTATACTCAACTCAGTTCGGAGTAGATAATTTGGGGTATTTCGAGGGAAAGCAATTAAACGATATTTATTATTTCGTGGATGGGGCATTTAAAGTGAGAAATTTAGTTTTAGATTAACAAGGAGCACATCTGTTAATATTCACACACATTTATTAATATATATATATAAAAGAAAAATAAATGCTCCCGATCATTAGTTTCTTTATTCCGAATTTAAAAGATTTTACAGAATTTTCTGCCGCTCCATTGACTAGCAGGGTGTAACGGAGTTGATCGTACGTGCCTCTTATTCCAGCAAATCGAGCAAAAATCTTGAAATGCCTGACTCACAATTCACTAATTGTGGGCCATTATCAGTAACTAAAACTTTCGGAGTACCAAACCTGGTAATAGTTCCACATATCTTTTGAATGGTCGCGTTTTGAATCGATACTGCCACCCATAAGAAACACTTCAAGCCATCTAGAAAAAGCTTCGGTTATTATAAAAAAAAACATCTTCCCATAGAAGGGCCCGCAGTAATCGACGTGAATTCTATCATAGGGCCGATCTGTCTTTGGCCCAAGGTTTCAAGATTGCTTTCGCTGGCTCCGGCCTTAACATCCGGCAAGCATGGCATGCGTTGACAAAGTTTTCTATCTCCTTTATCTCCTTGATGGCCACCAAACCTAAGAACGAGCTATAGATTTCTCATTTTGTTCATATTGTTAAGACAATTAATGGTTTTTCACATCTTTCTAATTATTATTTGTTTTCTAATAACACACAGATAACTGCAGTAGCGTAGGTGAACTTAAGAGTAGCATTTGTTGAAATCATTCTTAAATTGATTCCCTTCATTACACCAGTCGTTTGATATTCAACAGGTGCTTCCTTAATTGACTTGATTGTAACTACAGACACAAATAAACGGTTGAGGCAAAGAAATGGAAAAAAGAATAGAATTTAAAACCTACCTTGTTTGATGCAGGTAAAATCTGGAAATAAGTTCAGGAGTAATACGAGTTGCTGCTTCCGAGAGAAAGGATGAGATCCCAGGTATTGGAGTAAAAAAAAGAAGAAAATTATTATAGAATAAAAGAACCACAGGAAAAAATGAATGAAAAACCCAAGGGGACTTTCCAAGGGTGTAGTTGGGAAAAATTTCCACAGGGTAATAGCCACAAGCTAATTAAAAGTTGCGCTGGACAACGTCTAGAAGGGGGAAAGTGGAATAAGCTGCGTTGCCATGGTAATCTTCTTTAGTAAAAGCTAGAACTGAAGAGTTTGAAAAACATTGAATCGTTGATGTGCTACCGCTTAAATTGAAATAGAAAAAAAAAATGAAACCACAGGAATATTGATAAAACAAAATGGTTATAATGTACAATATCCTTTGAAAGGGAAACAAACAAACAAATTACAAACGTTCATTAAAACTATTCTTAGTTTCAAAAACAACAAACTGCAAGATAAGCACTTGGTGTTTGTTAAGAGATGGTGCGGAACTGAATGAAGAATAAGGTACGTTCTTTAGATAACCGCTGTCGAGGGAAGTATTGTTCCCTTCAAGTTCCTTTCAAAATAAAAGTTGAGGCTTAGATTCCTTGGGCTAGTGGCCGTTTTTTTCCCAGGAGATCGCCAGAACGCGAACCAGAAAGTTGTTGCTCCTTGAGCTAACCACAATCCAAATAGCGTCATACAGGGGTTAGATCGGTGTTTCCCAACGTGGGGCCCGCGCCCCCCAGGGGGGCAATTTGATAGTTAAGGGGGGCAATTCGAAAATGGACTCGACACGACTTTAACCCTTTCGCTCCGGGCCATTTAAATGCAATGCTAGATATCGGTGCCAAATTTAACAAAAAAAGCAAATTCTTAAATAATTGCGGTAAATAATTATTAGGTAAAATTCCGTTTGACGAGACCAAAATATCAACTGGGTGATTGGCGTCGTCAAGTAAACTTCGTCCGGGGTTCACCGCGGAGCGTGCAGTCTGCCGCGGGGAACCCCGGACGTTTTAAAAACTCGCTAAACAGCGCAGTTGTTGGCACTTAATTGGCCCATCGCTGTATATCAAATATGCAGTATCAAGAAGAACTCGCAGAATTGCAAAATGATGAGTCAGTTAAAACTTTATTTCATATAAAAGGAGCGATGGATGGCTTTGTGAGGAAACAGAAATCAAATACCTAAATTCAACCAAATGTGCAAGAAAACTATTGCTACCGTTTCCATCTTCAATTTTAGCTGAATGTGGATTTAGTGCTGTAAATGATTTACTGGTAAAAAAAAGAAATCGGCTGGATATAACACAACGTGGAGACTTGAGACTGCAGCTAACCAAATTGGAACCTAATATAAAATCTCTGTGCAGCAAGCATCAAGCGCAAGGATCTCACTAAATTAAAATAATAAATTGATATAGAAAAATCTGTATTAAAATTATTTGGAATTTGAATTTCAGTTCTCCGTTATATGTTTTGAAATTTTACTTACTATGTTTTGTTAACAATTTCATAGTGATTTCTTCCTAGAACCTATCATTTATGTTTCTTAAGTGAACGAATCAATTTTTTAATGTTATTAAAAATTATGTATGTTACATAGGGGGGCATACAAATTTTAGAAAGGTTTAAGGTGGGGCATGACACAAAAAAGGTTGGGAAACACTGGGTTAGATCCATCCAGCTGGATTATATCGTGATTTTAGAAATAGGAAAAGAAAATTAGCGTGTTATGATAATAAATAGAATCAACAACATGTTTTATACCTAAAATGGGAAAAATAATTCTTGCACTAAGATTAGCTGTGTAAAGAATTAAACCTACAGGTAAAAATAGAAATAAACCTTTACCGCCAGTAATAAACGGATCTCATTTAGTTTTGTGAGCTGTTTTAACAGACAGACAGTTTTCATTACAAAGGCATCACAACAACCTTTACAATTCATTTCATTTTATCAACTTTCAAAAAAAAGATTCAAACAAAGGGATCAAGAGAAAACTACGTAAAATGATTTTTGTGGAAGTGTGCAATAGAAGATTGATATTTTAAAGCAAAAATTGTACCTTTTTTCTATGTTTCAGACTTTAGGTGTGAAATATTTAAATGAATTTATTTTATTCTTATTTTTAAACGGTCTTTATAATTAAACTAAGGAATCAAGGAATAAAAACAACTCGTCTTTTTGCCGAACGTTTCGGCAAATATACTCGTATTTGTCTTCTTCAGGGCCTGGATATTACAAATACAAAAATACAAACAATTTTAGAGAATCAGTAACATAGAAAATCAGTAAAAAAAAATCAGTATACAAATAAAAATAAATACAATAAATGTTTTATAATCATTGAAACTAATTTGTGGCTATGCGGGTTTACTGATTTTCTATGTTTACTGATTCTCTGAATTGTTTGTATTTTTGTATTTGTAATATCCAGGCCCTGAAGAAGACAATATATTTGCCAGAAACGTTGGCAAAAGGACGAGTTGTTGTTTTTATTTGACCAGATTCCTCGCCAATCTTGAATCCTTAGTTCAATAATTTGCGGTCACGAAACCTAGATATTCATTCAGATCTTTATAATTAAAAATTAGAAATAGGAAAATACTTAAGTGTTATGATAATAAATTAATAGGATGAAAAAATAAATGCCGGTTTCAGTCGTGATACATTTATTCTGCCGAGCTTTCTGCCTAGGGACTAGGTCATCTTCAGGGCTGTGGAACATATTTGAAGATTGTTAATAATGTTATTAACAATAAGGTCGTTTGAAAAGTCCATGCAAAAATAAAAACTACTTAATTTTTGGGGGTAAACCTTTTTTATTTTTCAATATAGTCTCCTTTTAGGCTTATACACTTCATCCAACGCTGCTCTAGTTTGTTGATCCCTTCCGAATAATAGGATTTGTCCAAGTCTGAAAAATAGCCATTCGTTTCTGCAATCACCTCCTCGTTTGAATAAAATCTTTTTCCCGCCAGCCATTTCTTCATATTGGGGAACAAATAGTAGTCCGAGAGAGCCAAGTCTGGAGAATAGGGGGGAAGTGAAACGAGTTGGAACCCTATTTCCATTAATTTTGCGACCACAACTACTGAGGTGTGAGCTGGTGCGTTGTCGTGATGGAAAAGGACTTTTTTGTGGGCCAATCGTGGGCGTTTTTCTTGCAGCTCGGTTTTCAAACGGTCCAATAACGATGAATAATATGCACCTGTAATAGTTTTACCCTTTTCCAGATAGTCGATGAGGATTATTCCTTGCGAATCCCAAAAGACAGTCGCCATAATCTTTCCGGCCGAAGGAACGGTCTTCGCTTTTTTTGGCGCAGATTCCCCCTTGGTAACCCATTGTTTAGATTGTTCTTTGGTCTCAGGAGTGTAGTGATGTATCCATGTTTCATCCAAAGTGACGAAACGACGCTTAAAGTCCTGCGGATTCTTCTGGAACAGCTGCAAACCGTCCTTGCAACACTTCACGCGATTTCGTTTTTGGTCAAGCGTGAGCAATCGCGGCACCCATCTTGCGGATAGCTTTGTCATGTCCAAATGTTGATGCAAAATATTATGTACCCTTTCATTCGAGATGCCCACAGCACTAGCAGTCTCACGCACCTTCACTCTTCTGTCATCCATCACCATATCATGGATTTTATCAATGATTTCTTGATTAGTAACCTCAACAGGGCGTCCAGAACGTTCAGCGTCACTTGTGCCCATATGGCCACTCCGAAAATTTTGAAATCACTTATAAACTGTTCTAATCGAAGGTGCAGAGTCACCATAATGTTTATCAAGCTTCTCTTTAGTCTCCTGAGGCATTTTGCCTTTCATAAAGTAGTGTTTAATCAACACACGAAATTCTTTTTCGTCCATTTTTTGAAAATCACCAAATGTATTTCATTTATTTTGAGAAATGATTCAACAGAATTTGGAACGGGTGATGCTGGTATAATTGGAGCACTCAATTGAATTAAACATAAATATAATTAGTAAGATTTTTTATTTTTTTCTAATTTTAGAAAGCCTGAAGCAATTAAGTAAGTTTTTAATTTCTGCCTGGCAAATGAAGCTGTTCTTATTCTTTCGAGTTCTTTCCACTATATGATCAATATGTGAGATAATTCAGCGCAAAAATATTAATGAAATCTACATACAATAGAATAAAAAAGAACTGCAGTCTATAAAAAAATAAAATAACACATGCAAACTTTATTCTAAAAATATTAAAGAAAATAATATATAAATAGAAATCTACATTCAACCCCAACACAACTATCACAACTATACGATATATCTTTTTTTATTTTAAATACGAGTAGACGCCAAATTATTCCCACGATTCTATATTCTATCGATTTTTTTCCCCAAGTTACGGGATTTTTATAGCTAGAAACATGAGAAGCTTGATAAATCTTATCTTATGTAGGCGGCTTATTTATGAAGAGAGATAAAAATCTAGCAAATTATGGTTTTTCAAGTTACTAGTTGTAAAAATTACTGATCGAAATGTCGATTATTATCGGCCGTTAAGTTGTAAAAGAATGTCGATACTTTTCTAAATTGAAAATCTGGTCATTAAGAGAGCAACATACAATTTCTATTCGCTGATTTAAAAAACAAGTAATAAAATTAGAATTGATTGGCGTGAACAACCTTTCTACAACAGTACAACGGTTTGTTGGAGCAATGGACGGTTAAGTAGTTGCCTTTGATGGGTTATCTGAACTAAATCTGAAGAGAGAAGGTGTTGAAAAAAGAAGAGGTTTCAGAAGAGCGCCATCCTTCGCTATATTAAGCTAGTCAGTCTTAAATTAGGGTGAAAGTCCACCAAAGAAAACATTCCTTTGTCTTGGCGAGTATGGTACAACAGCATCAATACTTAGTGACTGATTTTAGACTAGGGGTAGGGAAGCTAGCCGAACGGTAAACAATCACTGCGAATCTCACGGATATACGAGGCTCGTTTGAAAAGTCCGTGCAAAGTCAGAGAGATAGCACCACTGGCGCGTATCGAGGTTATGTTTAGTTAGTAGCATCTCTTGGAAGAACACAGATCAAGTTTCAGCCAGATCGGTCTATTTCTTTGTGTTTGGCATTCGTTTGAATCGAGGAAGTCGAGTGATTTTCAAAAAATGGACGAAAAAGAATTTCGTGTGTTGATTAAACACTACTTTATGAAAGGCAAAATGCCTCAGGAGACTAAAGAGAAGCTTGATAAACATTATGGTGACTCTGCACCTTCGATTAGAACAGTTTATAAGTGGTTTCAAAATTTTCGGAGTGGCCATATGGGCACAAGTGACGCTGAACGTTCTGGACGCCCTGTTGAGGTTACTACTCCAGAAATCATTGATAAAATCCATGATATGGTGATGGATGACAGAAGAGTGAAGGTGCGTGAGATTGCTAGTGCTGTGTGCATCTCGAATGAACGGGTACATAATATTTTGCATCAACATTTGGACATGACAAAGCTATCCGCAAGATGGGTGCCGCGATTGCTCACGCTTGACCAAAAACGAAATCGTGTGAAGTGTTGCAAGGACGGTTTGCAGCTGTTCCAGAAGAATCCGCAAGATTTTAAGCGTCGTTTCGTCACTGTGGATGAAACATGGATACATCACTACACTCCTGAGACCAAAGAACAATCTAAACAATGGGTTACCAAGGGGGAATCTGCGCCAAAAAAGGCGAAGACCGTTCCTTCGGCCGGAAAGATTATGGCGACTGTCTTTTGGGATTCGCAAGGAATAATCCTCATCGACTATCTGGAAAAGGGTAAAACTATTACAGGTGCATATTATTCATCGTTATTGGACCGTTTGAAAACCGAGCTGCAAGAAAAACGCCCACGATTGGCCCACAAAAAAGTCCTTTTCCATCACGACAACGCACCAGCTCACACATCAGCAGTTGTGGTCGCAAAATTAATGGAAATAGGGTTCCAACTCGTTTCATATCCCCCCTATTCTCCAGACTTGGCTCCCTCGGACTACTATTTGTTCCCCAATATGAAGAAATGGCTGGCGGGAAAAAGATTTTATTCAAACGAGGAGGTGATTGCAGAAACGAATGGCTATTTTTCAGACTTGGACAAATCCTATTATTCGGAAGGGATCAACAAACTGGAGCAGCGTTGGACGAAGTGTATAAGCCTAAAAGGAGACTATGTTGAAAAATAAAAAAGGTTTACCCCAAAAAATTAAGTAGTTTTTATTTTTGCACGGACTTTTCAAACGACCCTCGTATTGTAAAACTATTCCCGGCTAACCAATGACTCAGAACTTTCTTGCAAGCAAGTCCCAAAGAACGCGCTATTGCTAATATCAGACGGCGAGGGAACAGTGTTTGTTTTCTCATTCAGAAAAAGACCTGCAATAACCATACCATCGGCAGGATCTTATGTCTTCTGAGAGTGTGAGAACTCAGTCAGAAAAACTACCACTATTTGTAAAGCCATCCTTCGCTAGATTAAGCTAATTAAATTAGGGTGAAAGTCCACCAAAGAAAACATTCCTTTGTCTTGGCGAGTATGGTACAACAGCATCAATACTTAGTGACTGATTTCTTTACAACCCTAAATGTAAAACAGTAGTCTTTGTTCCATAATATGCAAGTTGTAGACATATTATCATCTCAAAATGATTGATAGCTATTCAGCACTTCAGCACTTCAGCAGTAAAAACTTCATGTTGTATGCAAGGGGTGTCAAACTCAATTTAAACCACGAGCCACTTGGAGCGACAGGCAAGATTCACGCGGGTTCACAACATATTTACAAAATTTTTCCTTGTTTTCCAATTATCTGGATACAGAGACTGAGAACAGACAATCTTCATTAAGGCAGATATATGTTTATCCAGTTAATCTTTATCCTGTATGCCGTTTTATTTAATTTCATAGACGGAAATAGTTGCTCACACAAGAACGTACTTCAAAAATATCATAATTTGTACAGCAAACATTTTTGGATATTTCTTGCCTAAATAAGAATATATTTTGGGAATTCCTACTTCGTCTTTTAAAAAAGCCGAATCATTCTAGAATTTTTAATGAGAATAGAAGACAAGCTTTCCAAACGTCGCTGGAACTAAGTCAGCTCGTTTATACAAATCCACAGGCGCCCTGGAAAGAGGCCCTCGGCCACGTGTATACTGTCTTCAGTAGTTAACGGAAGCTGGGAATTGTGTAAACAATAATATTGCCTCGATCTCCCCTAAGCGCTATTTCCTTCATAAAAACCTTTTTCTATTTTCATTTTATTTCAGTACATCGTGGGGCAGCCACAAGAAATTACCTCGGGGGCCGCCCCAGTTTGACATCCCCTATTATAAGCTAACAAGGCGCCATTAAAAGGCCCAGGAATATGCCAGTGAAGAATTGCTTCTGAAGGTGGCGATGATTTAAATTAATGGATAAATAATAAATAAATTATGAATATACTTTCATTAAGTTCGCCATATCAAAGCGTGAGAGACAAATAAATTGGTTGGTATCAAATTCAACGATTCAATTCGAAAAGTGTTTATTAAATATGGTAATGGCCATGAATACTAAAATAGAACATGGTAAAATATGATATCCGTTACACTTTTATTGACTTGTTTGTTTTCAATTTATGCTCTGGTCCGCCTGGGAACCCAGTTGTAGAATGTATGATGATACGTGATGCACAGTTCGTACGTGATACTACAGATGTCAGTAACAGAGGATGTGTTCACAAGTACTGTAGTACCAAATATAATTTATAGGTGAAAAATATTCTACTAACCCTAAACATTTTATTTAAATAGTTAATAAATAAATGCTTAGTGAGGTTAGTTTCGAAATTTAGAGAAAATGCTCCAAACACAAAAAAGAAGTTTCAAAACAGTGAGTAAAGTCAAACTTTGTTTTTTGATAATCTATTGTTATCCCCATTATCTTCCTTAACACGTACGAGGGTCGTTTGAAAAGTCCGTGCAAAGTCAGAGAGATAGCACTACTGGCGCGTATCGAGGTTATGTTTAGTTAGTAGCATCTCTTGGAAGAACACAGATCAAGTTTCAGCCAGATCGGTCTATTTCTTTGTGTTTGGCATTCGTTTGAATCGAGGAAGTCGAGTGATTTTCAAAAAATGGACGAAAAAGAATTTCGTGTGTTGATTAAACACTACTTTATGAAAGGCAAAACGCCTCAGGAGACTAAAGAGAAGCTTGATAAACATTATGGTGACTCTGCACCTTCGATTAGAACAGTTTATAAGTGGTTTCAAAATTTTCGGAGTGGCCATATGGGCACAAGTGACGCTGAACGTTCTGGACGCCCTGTTGAGGTTACTACTCCAGAAATCATTGATAAAATCCATGATATGGTGATGGATGACAGAAGAGTGAAGGTTGCGTGAGATTGCTAGTGCTGTGGGCATCTCGAATGAACGGGTACATAATATTTTGCATCAACATTTTGACATGACAAAGCTATCCGCAAGATGGGTGCCGCGATTGCTCACGCTTGACTAAAAACGAAATCGTGTGAAGTGTTGCAAGGACGGTTTGCAGCTGTTCCAGAAGAATCCGCAGGACTTTAAGCGTCGTTTCGTCACTGTGGATGAAACATGGATACATTACTACACTCCTGAGACCAAAGAACAATCTAAACAATGGGTTACCAAGGGGGAATCTGCGCCAAAAAAGGCGAAGACCGCAAGAAAAACGCCCACGATTGGCCCACAAAAAAGTCCTTTTCCATCACGACAACGCACCAGCTCACACTTCAGCAGTTGTGGTCGCAAAATTAATGGAAATAGGGTTCCAACTCGTTTCATATCCCCCCTATTCTCCAGACTTGGCTCCCTCGGACTACTATTTGTTCCCCAATATGAAGAAATGGCTGGCGGGAAAAAGATTTTATTCAAACGAGGAGGTGATTGCAGAAACGATTGGCTATTTTTCAGACTTGGACAAATCCTATTATTCGGAAGGGATCAACAAACCAGAGCAGCGTTGGACGAAGTGTATAAGCCTAAAAGGAGACTATGTTGAATAATAAAAAAGGTTTACCCCAAAAAATTAAGTAGTTTTTATTTTTGCACGGACTTTTCAAACGACCCTCGTAATTGTTGCTCAAAATTCTCTAATTAGATTAATATTCATGTAAACACACGTGAATGGCTTAGAAGTTTCGATGAAAAAGCCTTACTTCGCCCGTCCAAAGAACCCACTTAAATAAGGTTTGGAAAAAAATGTATGCAATGATGGTAAAATAACCCTACATCGATTTTGAAGCTTTTATACAAAATATTCGACGAGTTCAAGGATTATGTTAAGTATAAGTTCAAGGTGAAACCACTAATGAATGTTCAAATAATTATTTTGCTTTTAAAAATGCATTTCACTTTTTAATACGATACAATCATTACTAATAATTCAGAAATTTAAATTAGGCGATTTATTAAAATCTTTTATAAATTTATTAAAAGCATTAGCTAACATTAACATTATAGTGGATGAAAAAGTAAAGAAACACACAAAATCAAAAATACGGACGACATAATTTCGACCTGAAGAACCAGATTTCAACAAAATTTGGTGGCAAAATTTTAAGATATCCTCCAGCCAATAGTTTGCATATAAATTTGATTTAATAAGATTGAAATTTTTGTAATTTTTTTTTTAGTGCTTTTATTCAGATAAAATCTATTCTTCACCAACGATATTCCATTTCACAAAACTACAAAAATGATTCCACAAATATTCTTTTGTGGGCGTTTACTAGGTTTGTGGTCTGAGAAAAGGATAGCAACTTCATCAGCATACATGGTGAAGATGGGTCTTGTGATCGATATGGATATCTACAGTGCATTTTGTGTAGAGCAAGAATGCAATAAATACTCCTTTGAAGGATACCAACTTCTGCTCAACCAAAAGGAGGATAAAAGGGTTCCAAACCATTTATGTGGAAGTAACGGTCAGAAAGGTATGATTTAAGGATGAAGTAATACGTAAAGGAAAGGAATACCATCCCACTTCTGTAGCAGCTTATATCCTATCGAAGAAAAAGTAAAAATATCGACTACAGGGAGGAATTGAACTCTTCACCGCAATACATCGAACTTTTGCGATCTTAGTCTTATCACTCACAACGCCTTTTTTGATTAACACTTCACGAACATTGAATTCCAATGTTATCCTGCCAAATTTTGTAGGGCACACTTCTTTTTATAATTGAAATCACCTTTGGTATTAAACATATTGATGCGTTCATGTATTAACAAGAAAATAAAATTAACAATATTATTTTGTAGGTTTTATTGTATTTGAATGATCCCAAATTGGTCTACAAATAAGTAAAAAAAACATGAAAACGCCTAAAACTAATGTTTCAATTGAGTGCGATTAGATAGATAGATTATTTTCTTTTCATTGGTTAGCAAAAAATTAGAAATTATCTGCTGTTGGTTTGAAAGAAGGTTATTTTCAGATAAGGACAATAACTGTAGTGGCCAACACTAAATGTTACATCTCTTTACACTCATTGTGAAAAAAAGATGGAAAAATTAGTTACTATCTGCTGATTAAGGTATTGATCAAAATCGATTAAACGTGCCTTTTTAATGAATCGATTTTCAGGTTTTTTGAAAATAGTGCCCACAATTTTCTTTAATTAAAACTGTGTCCGGAAGGATAGTTCTATAAGGGTTGATCATCAAAAAGTGCACGAAAAAGCGTAACGTTGAAAAACACCCAACTTTGACCAATTTTTTTTCTCTTTTTCTATAAAAGATAAAATTCTCAAATTTTCTTTAAATTATAGGGAAAATCCTCGATTTCAACTGTAATTTTTTTTTTTTTTTTTTGCAAAAACCCAGATCTTATGGATTTTGAGAAAAAAAGTTGCTGAAAATGGGCAAAAACGGCATTTTCAAAAATTGTTCTTGTTCTTGTTCTTGTTACCTTTTTTTGTAAACTGCGTAGCGCCTAAACGCGCCAACCGATTTTCATGAATGAGGTGTCATTCGATTTGGAATTTTATGTAGATGTGCCTTTTGGGGGTCTCGACGCTGTACATTGAATAGGAGAGGAGTTAGCCCAATGTATGTGAGGCCCCCTCCAAAAATTATTATTACTAATAACTCTGTAAATCTTAGTCAAAAAAAAAACTTAGTCAAACAAAAAATTTGGCAAGATGAAAGAGATGGGGCTCTCCTACGTAACATTAAAGCGACATGCAGTTCTTTCACCTATTAAGAGGGAGTATGGCAATCGTTTCAAATTATCGACGCGCGTACCAATTTGCATGAATGAAGTATCATTCGAATCGAAATTTTTGTACAGATTTGCATTGTAGTTGTGCCTATTAAAGAGGGGAGTTTGCCCCACGCCAGTAAGGCCCTCTCTAAAATAATTATTACTAATATTTTGTATAACGGTCAGTCCGATTTTAATAAAATTTAGCACGAAGAACTGGTTTAAGCTTCCATACTTGACTTTATATTGATTCAATGACTGCAAACAAGTAGATCTGTAGTACTTTTACAGGTAACATAATTTTCTTTGGGTAAACTAATTATAGCGCACTTCAGAAGAAAAGGGAGCTGGAATCAGACTCTTATATACAGATTAGCTAGTAAAAACTTTAGTTGCAGATAAAAGAGTTTGCAACATGTATTATGTCCTCTTCGCCAATGCAGCTTAACTATTGCTGCCTGTGAACTCTTAAGTTTTTCAATTTATCTCTGAAAATATTCAGAGAAACGTGACAGATTTCCCAGGCTTGAATCTCCAACTGCATACTGTTCTGTGATTATCAGTGATTGTAACGAGAAAGAAGCTGGCATTACGCTGAAAAAAAAAGCTCCAGTCGTTAATAATCTCAGATGTTCACGCACCACTCAATTAAAGTAGCATAACTTTAAGAAAATAGTAATTATTAGATTACAATAACTTAATTAAAAGTCTTCCTTTAATTCCCTACATTTTAATTATTCCACTAAGTACCAGAAAAGTTTTAAACAAAAGGGAAAAAGGACAAAAAAAAAATAGAAAAGTTTAATCCAGCGAACTCAGTTTCAAATATCCAACTTTGCATTTGCAAGTTTTGAAGAAGTTTTGTGAAAATAAAATATAAGTTCTTTGAAGGAAATCGAAGTTAAGACTTAACAAGAGAATTTTTTTTTCTTTCATTTTATCCGTCTTAGCTTAAACTCATGTTTTCCTTATTTTTGAGCAGTTTCTGACTTTTATACATATGTATATTACAACATTATTGGTTAATTTTGAAGTAAGTATTTGCCTAGTTTGAATTTTTTAAACACAAAGCTTTGTAAATATTTTTCATTATACAACACTCTTGGCCTAAGCAAATTTTCCTTAAATTACCTTTTATTGCACTCGAAACTTATTAAATTCATCAACATTTTAGAAAAATGATTTATATTTAATTAAGGTTAAAACTTATTCCTTTTTTTATGCAAAACTTCAAACTGTTATTTTGAACAGAAGAGTCAATTTATCTTTCTCCAGTGCCTCCTTTTTCATTAGTAAAGTTCATTTATAATATTGTTTTTCTTTCATTAGGAAATGAGTATCTCTAAGAACATCCTTTTATAAATATTTAAAATCGGCCTTAACTTCCTTTAAAGGATAAATATCTCTGCTCTTTCTGTAATATAAAGAAATTAATTAAAATATGCTACAACAAATAATAACCAAAATAATTCAATTTAATAATTACTAATACGTAATTTTTGTTTTGGCGTTTATTTGTCGGCACGTTGGCGCTATATAGGTAACAGTGATAACCGAGTAACAAATAATAAGTAACGAGTGGAGAAGTTACCCAGTGGTAACACTTCCAAATATTAGATGGTTAGTCACTCTCTTCACTAGAGAGGAGATCACAAGGCCACTGTCTTTTAAGGCGTCTTGTCCGGGTTATCAGGAAGAGTTCTAGAAGAAAGATTTTTGAGCTAGAGGATTTATATGAGATTGCAGGCTGAAGTGGAGTTTTCTGTATCTTGTTTTCAGCAACTTGGGTGACAAAAGGAATGTTAAGGTCAGTGTGTATAGTCCAGGTTGGAGACATAAAATGGAGCGTTTACTTAATAGTTCGAGGTATTTTAGATTAAAGAGACTGAATCCTTTGGAGATTTGTGCGTTTGGTTGAACCCCACAGCTTTATTCCATACGCCCAGATGGGTTTCAAAATAGAAGTATAAATCAATCTTTTGTTGTCCAGAGAGAGTTTTGATCTGTCGTCTAAGAGTTTTTTAAGTAGTCGATAACGTCTGTTTAGTTCTGTTCTTTTTAGTCTAGTGTAGGGGTTCCAAAAAAGTCTTCAGTCTAAGTAAAGCCCAAGAAGACGCAAATAAAATCCGGACGTGGAAGGGCTACCCAGGTGGTCATCATCTCCGACGTCTTCTCGGTTCTCGGCCATCTTGGAAACGCTTGAATCACTCAAAAAAACTCGCGCACGTGATTAACATTCATCGCCATAAACTTCTTTTAATAAAAGATAAGTTTCAGTAGCGGTTTTACCCAGTTTCATGTTAAATTTCACGACAATTCGTTGCTCTACTACATGATGTGTAGTATCATGTTTTCGGCCAATCGAAACTAACACCTCTTACACAAACGACGGTTCCCCGGTCAGACAGATTTCTCTATAAACACGAGAGAGACGCTGCAATCGAAAGAGAAGGCTTTACGCTGCATAGCTGTCGGTCGTTAGGATTTGGCGCATGCACAGTTCTTCTGTAGCAGCATCAGTCTCGTTATTTAATAGCCACGCCTCGTATAGCAGCAGTTACTCTTAATAAAAAATATAAAAATGTAAACTATAAAATTTAATTTTAATGAATAATTGTACAGGAACAATAGTAATCTGTTGATGCTGATTAAAATATTCAGGCATTGTTGCAAATTTACGACGAATAAACAAATGTATATACGGCAATGGTATATGAGAGGCAGCCATCTTGGCAATTTCAGCCGTTTACTGTCAAGAATAGGCTAACAACACCCTGTGCTGATAAATGGCAACATTAGCACACTGGTGATTTTTATTTTTTTTAGAGCTAATAAAGAGTGTAATGACTTGGAATGCATAAAGGCAGACCATAAATTGTGAAGTTCTAAACTTTGTTTGTTTTTTTAATAAAAGTAAAATGTTACATGAATAAATTGTTAGTTAGTTTGTAGTGTAACACAGTACGAAGTATTTCTTTGCATCATAATATCATCTTTTGCAACAAATCTTGCATGGCATTTCTTTCGAACCTAGAGCGAACATCTTCAAAACCATTACTTAGGGAAAAAATACTCTCTAGAGCAGTGCTTCCCTTTTTCTGGTCAAGGCACATTAGTCAGATACCAAACAGTAAACGGCACACTGGAACTGAAATGCTCTCATTTCATTTTAAAGTTTCGTTTTATGCTCAACTAGTGCTGTAATAACATTATTACAATCCTGCAAAAATACAAGTTTTCGTGGCAGCCTGTAACATTAATAACAAACCCAATCATTCACCCGTCTATACCGTTCTCTGTCAATACAATTAACTACATGTTATACAGTAGCAATGAATCTTAAGACAAAGAAATTCTTTATTTTAATGCCCATTATTGATGTCATGAAGTGCTGGTAATTCATGCAAAACTTGTAAATCCGTAACTACAAAGAAAGTGATTAAAAGCCCCTCTAAATGAGATTAAAGTTACCAAAAACTAAACAGCCAATAAAGAAGAACGAAAGCTGTGACATATTTTACTAATTCTCTATCTTGAATCCTCTTGAAGCAAGTTAACTCAAGTCTTCCCAGTGGTCAAGCTAGATAATGACAAAACTGCATTGCTTTAATTTTTAATATTTGACTAGCCTATTTTTTGAGTTAATATTTGTGTTACGTTGTTAATTTTATATATTTATCAGAGCAATTGGAAATTAGGGATAGCACTTAATGTGTGTTAAAGAAATATAGTTTTGTTATTAACTGGGAAAGCTAACTTTTAATGATATATTTTAATAAATTGTGTGACATTTGTACTAATTCATTGGGTAAGTAAAGAGACTGGAATCAGTGAAAGAGTTGTTGGAATCGATTCCAACCCTGGAACTGATTCAATCCTACGACTCCAAAGGTGGACTCGTTCTGCCCATCACTATTGAAATTGTTATGGAGGGCCACCGCCTAGCAGAACTGATGGAGTGAGGTTTTGTTAGTTTTGTGTAGAAACTAACGGTATTTCCGCGTCATTTTATGTTTTATTTCATTATAGGAATATGAGGTTATACTATATTAGCTTATAATTAATTTTAATGCAACGCCATTGTAATTTTTTGCCACGGCACACTGCTACCGTATAGGTTGGGAAGCACTGCCTTAGAGATTTCAAGAGGCAAAAATTCTTGAATGAAAATCAGTGAACGCCAAAATGACTCAGTGATTCCAATTCAATTGATAAATTTTGTTATTGAAATTTTCTAAAATTTAGTTCTTTTTGACAGTTTTTTTTTAAACATGCACAGGTACCTAAATCTCACAATTAGATTCCGCTCTCTCATTTATCACTAGCATGATGAGCTTCTTTAGTAAGCGCACACAGTATGACTCATTTTATTTGGGTCAATTTGATTCACCGCATCCGTAAACGTTATTTTAAAGTAATGGTTTTTATTTAAGTCATTTCACCAATTGTGTTGAGTAAAAACTGTTCTTTGCGCACAAATTTTTACGTTGGTTTGGTACCAATGTTGCAACAATGAAGAGCTTCAAGAGATAAACTAAATTCAGACTCAAGAAAATGAAATAATGTTTAAAATAGTCCATGTAGGGGCAAAAGAAAACTATTCAAAAAGCTGTAACTTCGTGATGTACAACAAGTCAGGGCGTTTGGGTACTTTAAAGGTTTTTTTCTTGTAGAGCATACAACTTCTACCAGAATATAATTATTTACCTAGGCTCTTATCTATTAAATAGACGGAACATTGCAAATGGATTTGTAAAAGAGAATTGCAAATGCTGCAATATCCAGATCAGCACTAAAAGTACCCAAAAATTGTATGTTTATAATACATCTTGGAGCAATTTAAAAAACAAAAAAATTAAATAAAAGAACAATTTTTGGAACCACAAATTGCGGGCTGTAATTCCTCTTATATTCCATGTTCCAAATTTTTGTAACCTTTTTCCACGCCATGTCTTTTCCCGTAAAGTGCTTCCGGCTATTTCGTTCTTGTTTCTTGTAATAATAAAGTTGACGCAAATGAAATTAGAAATGAATATAAAGAAGTCTAAGACAATGGTAATTGGTGGTGACAGCGGTAGGAGATTAGAAGTGAAAACCAAGGGAACTGTACTGGAGCAGGTGAAAAGCTTTAAATACCTAGGTGCCCATCTAAATGAGGAAGGAAGAATGGAGGAGGAAATAAGAGAAAGAATAGGTGCGGCAGGAAGGTTCTTTCACGCAACCAGAAACACCTTCATTGGGAAAAAGGAAGTCTCCACGCAAGCGAAGGTCTCTGTTTACAAAACTGTATTTCTCCCGATTCTAACGTATTCAAGTGAGTCCTGGACCCTTACAACAAGATTGAAGAGCCAAATCCAAGCGATGGAGATGCGCTATTTGAGAAAAGTTATAGGGAAGACTAGAAGAGATAGAGTTAGAAATGCAACAGTAAGAAGAGACTTGGGTGTACAACCGGCCATAGAGACAGTTACAGCAAACCAACTCCGCTGGTATGGCCACGTAACAAGAATGATGGAGGACCGAGTGGCGCAAAACTGTATATGAGGCCAGAGTGGAGGGAAGAAGACGTCGAGGCCGTCCTAGAAAAACATGGGAGGAGGAAGTGAGGGCCGGTCTGACATCTAGAGGAATTGACTGGAAAAGAAGGAAGGAACTAGCCAGAGATAGAGCCGAATGGAAGAAGCTATGCAAGGCCCCTACACTGCTGACGCGGTAGAAGGGGAATAGATTATGATAATGATGATGATGAAATTGCGGGCTACCACCTTAGGTATCTTCTAAACAACAAATTATTTTGAGAAATTTAGGTACCAGTTATAAATATTACACACAAAAAGTGGAATTCTTTTTTAAGCGGAAATAACCAAGTATCCTTGTTTTTATCTTGATTTTTATGTTTCTTTAAATCTAAAACTTTTCATAAAACCAATGACATTTACTTATTTCTTTTATCGATTAAAAAAACAAAAACATCTAAAATGCAAATCCATGAGCACAACATTTACTGAATAATCAAGGAAATAAAGATGACATTCTATCACGCAACAGAGTTACAAAATGTTGGAAAATATAAAAGATTGTAATCTCATGATTACTTAAAATAATGATTTGAGATAACAAATATCAAAATACAGAATATATTTTCATCTTTTTATTGAGTTACGAGGTGTTTTGGATTAATAGTCATTTTTGCGTATTAATAGATTTTGAAAATTTCCATTTACTTGAAATAGCAATAAGTTCTTTAAAAAAAAAAACATTCCTGTAAGTTTTAAAAAGGCTGCCAGGCGAGAAAGTCTAAATAATTTATTTAAATCCATTGGCTTAAATTTCTTGGCAAAGATTCAAAGCTTTTATAGATCCTAGATCCTGGAGTTTGCACCATTGCGAACGCCTTATTCTGGTGAGAAGCTTGTCGCATGTTTTTTTTTTTTAAACACATTTTTATTGAACAGGTCGTTCTGCTTTCCTCAGGGATGAAAATTTAGATACCTGATAACCCTGATAACCTAACAACTGGTTTATGGTAACTTAAAATTTGAATAGCTTATCAATACTTTGTAAAATTTATGTTTCTTCGATGATTTTAAACGTAATTGTTAATTTCTCTTACTTTTTTTTGTAGCAGAATGTACTTCGTTATTATAAAATTTTCGAACATGCTGTTTGTAGATTATGCTACCTCATAAATTTAGACTACTCAGTATTTAGGAAAGAAAGATAAGAAATACGAGGGTCGTTTGAGAAGTCCGTGCAAAGTTTAGAGAGATAGCACCACTGGCGCGTATCGAGGTTATGTTTAGTTAGTAGCATCTCTTGGAAGAACACACACCAAGTTTCAGCCAGATCGGTCTATTTCTATGTGTTTGGCATTCGTTTGAATCGAGGAAGTCGAGTGATTTTCAAAAAATGGACGAAAAAGAATTTCGTGTGTTGATTAAACACTACTTTATGAAAGGCAAAACGCCTCAGGAGACTAAAGAGAAGCTTGATAAACATTATGGTAACTCTGCACCTTCGATTAGAACAGTTTATAAGTGGTTTCAAAATTTTCGGAGTGGCCATATGGGCACAAGTGACGCTGAACGTTCTGGACGCCCTGTTGAGGTTACTACTCCAGAAATCATTGATAAAATCCATGATATGGTGATGGATGACAGAAGAGTGAAGGTGCGTGAGATTGCTAGTGCTGGGGGCATCTCGAATGAACGGGTACATAATATTTTGCATCAACATTTGGACATGACAAAGCTATCCGCAAGATGGGTGCCGCGATTGCTCACGCTTGACCAAAAACGAAATCGTGTAAGGACGGTTTGCAGCTGTTCCAGAAGAATCCGCAGGACTTTAAGCGTCGTTTCGTCACTGTGGATGAAACATGGATACATCACTACACTCCTGAGACCAAAGAACAATCTAAACAATGGGTTACCAAGGGGGAATCTGCGCCAAAAAAGGCGAAGACCGTTCCTTTGGCCGGAAAGATTACGGCGACTGTCTTTTGGGATTCGCAAGGAATAATCCTCATCGACTATCTGGAACGGTGCATATTATTCATCGTTATTGGACCGTTTGAAAACCGAGCTGCAAGAAAAACGCCCACGATTGGCCCACAAAAAAGTCCTTTTCCATCACGACAACGCACCAGCTCACACCTCAGCAGTTGTGGTCGCAAAATTAATGGAAATAGGGTTCCAACTCGTTTCACATCCCCCCTATTCTCCAGACTTGGCTCCCTCGGACTACTATTTGTTCCCCAATATGAAGAAATGGCTGGCGGGAAAAAGATTTTATTCAAACGAGGAGGTGATTGCAGAAACGAATGGCTATTTTTCAGACTTGGATAAATCCTATTATTCGGAAGGGATCAACAAACTAGAGCAGCGTTGGACAAAGTGTATAAGCCTAAAAGGAGACTATGTTGAAAAATAAAAAAGGTTTACCCCAAAAAATTAAGTAGTTTTTATTTTTGCACGGACTTTTCAAACGACCCTCGTAACAGTACCTAGAGTACATTTTTTTGTCAAAGATCATTTATTTTCTAACACATGAATGTGTTGCAGGTTCTAGTTGCATTCATTAGTTTATTGCAGGTTATTTAGTAGCGTAAAAGTGTTTTTTTTAGATTAGATTTAGGTTTGCAAACATGATGTAAATAGTTTGTATGCAAGTTGTGTGCTTAGGTCTGTACAAAAATAAGTAGAAATTAGGTTTAGGTAACTACAGTTACGACGAATATCTGAATAGTGTGCCTAATTTGAGGTAAGATTATGAATGTATTAGTATGAGATGTTTAGAAATAGTAGTGTCACTTGAGAGTAAATAAAGTCATGACAACTTGAAATTAAAGTAGAAGAATGATGTTCGCTGAATGTCTCATAAGACAATGTCAAAGAAAGGTGTACGTCTATACAGGGTGAACCAGTAAGTAATGTCCATAGGCCTACTGTGTGTAGTACATCTAAAGTGGAGTTCAATGACGTATTGGCCAACTTCATATTTTCCACTGTTCTTAAGTGAAGTCACTTTAATTTTTTTTTCTAAAATCATTACTTTTTTTTTCCAATAAAAATGTTATTACTCAGAAAGTTTTAGTCCGAATTCGGATTCTGATGACACGGTTAGAAAAAAAGATAAATTTCCTAAAAATAGACACCATTTCGAAGCATAAGTTATTCTCCAAACAGCCTCAATCTTCCTCCTGGATACTGGACAAATAAAAGTAATCGAAATTTTTAAGAAAAGTCAGTAGGCCCTTACGTGATCATTATCAGACCTAGGTGCTGGCACTTTTTATAAAAGTTTCCTTGTCTAATGGGCTTTCAAACGGTATATCATTTTCCAGGATTTCTTTTATCTTCGAATGAGAAATTGCGTTTGTTTTGCAAGAAAACGTGTTCACAAGCACTCAAGAGTGTTAATTATCAAGTTGTTTAATTCATTGAAAACTCTTTTAGATGGACCAGTAGTCAATTTTAAAGTAGGCTGTCTTTAAATAAGGAAGTCAAAGGTTACAAATTGCACTGAAAAAAAAAAAATCTAAACTCTGAAATATTTGAGAAAATGTTACGAAATATTTTAATATAGTCCAACGTATTTATCTAAAAAATGAAAAAATCTAAGGGAGGATGTAAGCTTGAAGAATGTTGAAGATTCAGGAAGTGGACATTCCAACCTGGTTCTATTATCCGGGAAGGATTACAAAGAGAGCTTGAGCTAGTTTTGAATGTCTGGAAAGGGATCTGCAGGAAGAATGTACTCGTACATAGGACGCCAAGGAATTAAACCTGAATACCTCATTCTTCCTACAGTTTTCCAGGAGAGCTTTGTTCCTGGATTTGGAGGTAGCTTGGCGTAGAACCAAAAATTTATCTGGTGTTTTTAAAGTGACTAAGAAAGGGCAACTGACGAAGATGGTTCTAAAAGTTGATGGAGGCTACAGAGACTTACACGAAGATGAAGGAATTTCCAATAATTAGACGATTACTATCCAAAGAGATGTAGATACCTGGGAAGAGGTAGCCGCTTTTGATTAGGATCTCATGTGTCTGAGATGTTTTGGTGTTTTTGGGATTCAAAAGCATCAATGAGGGCGCTTAGATTTTGAAAGATGCGGTACAACACTATGACCTGTTAAAAGAACAAAACAGAACTAGCTCTCTATTTTCGCAAAAGAAGGGGGAAAAACCGGATCTAATTAAAAGTTAGTCCACCTTAACTGAAAAGTGTTTTAAACTTGATGATAACTTAATTCCGCAAGTTTCCCTTTTACAATAATACCATTTCCTGTACAGTAGCGCCAAAAGGAAATGAAAAAAATCACCTTTAAGATTATACAAACAACAGCCAGCTATATCATTTGTCGAAAATGTTTTTTCTGGAGATAATTCATTAAAATAATTATTTCAAAATTATCAAATCTAACAAAAAACTAAAATGAATTATAGATTTATATATATTCTATATAAAAATAAATTATATGTTAAACATTTAAATGAGAAAATTCAAAATGTCATTACGTCAAATCAAATTAAATTTCATATTTATAGAAACGTGGCCTTCATGATCATTACTTAATAAAAAATATGGGTATAAACGTAATAATATGTTTATATACATGACTGAATATATATTATGTATTTCTAAATGCAGATCAAATATAATAACTAATAATAATAAAATAATAATGTGAACAAAATAATTTTAAAATAATCACATAAGTGCCGTGAAAAAAATATTTTTCATTTTTCTTTTTTGGTAAAATAATTTAAATATTTATCACTTCGAAATATCATAATTACGGATGCCAACAATACACCGGTTTTCTAAATGGGACCAGTTTTTCATTTTACTTTTACTTCTTTTTTTACCCAAACTTTTTTTTATTCAGAAGGATGAAATCATTGATATTTTATTTTACATTTTAGTTTTATATTTAGCGATGAACTAAATAATATCCCAATAAAAGGAAAATTACCATTTGCAGAACTTGGATTTCTCTTTTGATATTGTTGTCATATATACGAGG
The DNA here is from genome assembly GCF_049639745.1 of Rhodnius prolixus. NCBI lineage: Eukaryota > Metazoa > Arthropoda > Insecta > Hemiptera > Reduviidae > Rhodnius > Rhodnius prolixus. The sequence continues at coordinate 14,740,423 of NW_027411582.1, read as the reverse complement.
GTCGTTTGAAAAGTGCGTGCAAAAATAAAAACTACTTAATTTTTTGGGGTAAACCTTTTTTATTTTTCAACATAGTCTCCTTTTAGGCTTATACACTTCGTCCAACGCTGCTCTAGTTTGTTGATCCCTTCCGAATAATAGGATTTGTCCAAGTCTGAAAAATAGCCATTCGTTTCTGCAATCACCTCCTCGTTTGAATAAAATCTTTTTCCCGCCAGCCATTTCTTCATATTGGGTAATAAATAGTAGTCCGAGGGAGCCAAGTCTGGAGAATAGGGGGGATGTGAAACGAGTTGGAACCCTATTTCCATTAATTTTGCGACCACAACTGCTGAGGTGTGAGCTGGTGCGTTGTCGTGATGGAAAAGGACTTTTTTGTGGGCCAACCGTGGGCGTTTTTCTTGCAGCTCTGTTTTCAAACGGTCCAATAACGATGAATAATATGCACCTGTAATAGTTTTACCCTTTTCCAGATAGTCGATGAGGATTATTCCTTGCGAATCCCAAAAGACAGTCGCCATAATCTTTCCAGCCGAAGGAACGGTCTTCGCCTTTTTTTGGCACAGATTCCCCCTTGGTAACCCATTGTTTAGATTGTTCTTTGGTCTCAGGAGTGTAGTGATGTATCCATGTTTCATCCACAGTGACGAAACGACGCTTAAAGTCCTGCGGATTCTTCTGGAACAGCTGCAAACCGTCCTTACACGATTTCGTTTTTGGTCAAGCGTGAGCAATCGCGGAACCCATCTTGCGGATAGCTTTGTCATGTCCAAATGTTGATGCAAAATATTATGTACCCGTTCATTCGAGATGCCCACAGCACTAGCAATCTCACGCACCTTCACTTTTCTGTCATCCATCACCATATCATGGATTTTATCAATGATTTCTGGAGTAGTAACCTCAACAGGACGTCCAGAACGTTCAGCGTCACTTGTGCCCATATGGCCACTCCGAAAATTTTGAAACCACTTATAAACTGTTCTAATCGAAGGTGCAGAGTTACCATAATGTTTATCAAGCTTCTCTTTAGTCTCCTGAGGCGTTTTGCCTTTCATTAAGTAGTGTTTAATCAACACACGAAATTCTTTTTCGTCCATTTTTTTAAAATCACTCGACTTCCTCGATTCAAACGAATGCCAAACACAAAGAAATAGACCGATCTGGCTGAAACTTGGTGTGTGTTCTTCCAAGAGATGCTACTAACTAAACATAACCTCGATACGCGCCAGTAGTGCTATCTCTCTGACTTTGCACGGACTTTTCAAACGACCCTCGTAAGATGTTTGCGGTTAAAGTGTAGCAACGGAAAGCATCAATTTACAGAATTACTGCAAATCAAATCAATGAATTGAAATCACTTGTGAAGCCTCAAAAACTAAGAAGATCTTGTTTCTTGTTCAAGAAGAGATTTGGTAACCTGAAAGGCCTTCCTTGCTGGTCAAAAAAGTTAGGTACTCTGGTCTGCCGATGTTTTGACAAATCTTGATCATCCTAAAGAAATCTTTGGCCTATCTTGCCTAGAAATATCAAACATTGACATAAGCAATATATTTTTATACCGCAATTTGAGATTATTGATAAATAAATTGCTTTAAAAATAAATCTTAAAACTAGCAGAGGTGCCAACCTAAGTTTACAAAACAAAAATAAAATCAAAAAAGTTAATAGTATACAAATTACTAGCAATAAAGCTTTTATTATCAAAGTTTAGTTTGAACTTGATGGAAGCGAACAAATATTTTCCGGTCTCAGACGGCGCTATCTCTGATAGTTCCATAGATAAACTATTAGATTAAACTTAGCGTGCGAAACACTAATCAAGGTGTCACGAAATATTAACGAATAAAACACTTCAGATTTAACTTTTACTCCCATTTTCTTGAAATTCGTTTCTCATTTTCATTGAAATTACAAATAAAAATCTATAAACAGTTGTTTCCACTATAAAAAGAAAAGTGACCGTAGAAGTTGATTTAAAATTAATTACAGTTCCTCAGTGAAAGAAATCGAAGTATTAGGATGGTTTATCAAATTACGAAAATGGCATTTTGTACGCAAGATTGTGTCTTAATGAATCCTGATTACAAAAAAAATTGTGGATATGGATTAGCCACTTGTTCAGGAATCCAAACATCTTGACGGGTATTCCAGTCGTAACAACACGAACACTATACTCCCAAAAAATCCCACGCAAACCCATTAGGGAACATTTTGATGTATGCATCTTTTTGGGTATTGTAAACTCCAGGTAATCATTGTTTTTATCATTGTCTTCGCCCACAGATACATACTGTAGAACCCATGGGTAAATTTTACTGACGCCCACATTCTAAGCAACAAGATTCCAATTTAAGGAATCGTAATAGATACGTCGCCTTAGATTTGGATAATCTATCACTTGTATTACAATTTTTAACCACAAAAATTTTTCGAGATTTTTCCTAAACATTTTTTATTTATTTATTTTAAAGCGGTGAATTTTAGTGGGAACCTATCGTATAAAATAATCATATTTGGTGAATTTTAGTGGGAACCTATCGTATAAAATAATCATATTTGGTGAATTTTAGTGGGAACCTATCGTATAAAATAATCATATTTGGTGAATTTTAGTGGGAACCTATCGTATAAAATAATCATATTTGGTGAATTTTAGTGGGAACCTATCGTATAAAATAATCATATTTGGTGAATTTTATGATTAAAACAAACAAATGGTTAAAAAATTATTGAGTTTGTTTCTAATCTAGAAGCTCTCCTCTTTTCGTGTTCCTCAATTGTAACTTAAAAAAACTGTAAAGTTACAGAAAGTTAGAATTGGAGATTTAGCTCAATTTCTAACAGAAAATGTCACAATAAGGTTCTTGTCAAAATAAGTCAACCAGAAATGTGACTTAACTATTTAAATATAATTTTTCTATAACCTTTTTACTTCATCTAATCTGAATTACGTATGTAACTAGAAAACTTGTGAAAATTTGTGTTTAACAAATATGTAGGATCAATAATTTTTTTTAAAACTTCGCAATAGACATTATATAAAATGTATAGAATTAAACAAATTGCATTAACCGCTTAATTTGAAAAACATTTTAAAACGTAACTTGGCATTATCTAATTAACAATTAGATAAAATACCACGCGTGCACCTTTTTCCAGTAAAATAAGTTTAGATTTATGATGAATATTAAATATATACATATAATATATTTTCGATTAATCACTCTGTAATAGGTAATCGAAATAATCTTCATAATTTTATTCTGCACGAGTAGCCACTGTTTGTGCCAAACAGTTTATGTTCAAAAGTTTGTTTATGAAATTCGTTTTATTATTATTATTTACAAGCTGTACATATAAATCAAGAAAATGTGTTTTAAATTGAGCTAGGCACAGATTGTAAGCTGAGTCCTGTGGATCCAGCGCCATAATCGGGAAGGCGTGTTGAGAGGGGTCAGCCAATGCTGGTATTCTCTAGAAGTTTTAAGGAAGTTCTCGGGGTCCAACGACATTTTAGAGGTCGTGGAGGTCTGTCGGGATAGGCTGTTGTGGATAAGGCTTGTGATGTGGGATTAGGGTGTATGGTTTAGGCTATTATGGAAATTAAGGAAGCTGAGATTGTATTAGGTCATTGACAAAAGGGGATATTGAGGTCTGTGTGGAGGGTTAAATTGGATACATAATAAGGAGCGTTGACGATATGCCGAAGGACTTTAGATTGAAAGGATTGGATTCTTCGGATGTTGGATGGTTTCGCAGAGCCCCATAAGCTCAGCTCCATAGGTCCAGATGGGTCCTAGTAGTGTCTTGTATACAGTCAGTTTGTTCTGTACGTTCATGGCTGATCTCCGCCTTAGCAGTCTTCGTAGTTGTCCGTATCATCTATTTAGCGTACTTGTGTGGAGGTCGGTATTTCTCTGTTGTGTACGAGTAGTGGAGGGCAAGTTTGTCTACATAAGGTGAATGTAATCTGTTGACATTTGTCTTCGTTTAGTCTAATTTTCTTACGACATTATTAATGAATTATTGCAAGAAGTAATTAAAAGAACAATTAATTAATTTAATCAACAAGTGGTATGTAAAAAAATAGAAAACCTAAAACACTGAAACAAAATGACTGGGTTCAATACAAATATAAAAACTGCTTAAGAAAAGTAATAATCTAGTTGGAAAGAAAGCCAAGGTGAAAAATAAAGATAAATATAAAACAAGCACCAGAAAACATACTAGACTACTTAAAATGAAGATAGGTCAAGTATTACCTCACTTGTCCCTTAGAAAGAGGATAAATGACTCCTCTTTTGACGTCAAGTAGGTATGTTTTATTTTTGGGACGGATTATGGTACAGATTTAACGCATCTAATTATATAGAGCTCAATTTATCTTCTTCCTCTTTAGACCCACTTCTCGTTTTTCTACAGCGGCTTTTACAGGTGAGTTATGGTGCAGACTTATCTTTTTCCACCTTAAGGGCATCTCTTTTTTTGTAAAAGACCGTCTACTATGCTTCACACACTTCACAGTTGGGAATCATGTTTCTAGTTGGTCGAGAGTTGGGTTCTTCAGGACTGTGTAGATTATAGTTAAGATGTTCACTTAGCTTACTTGCTAAATATTAAATGAAAGAATTCTCCAAACTATTGAAGGCCTATTAAAGGCCTGATTAAAAACAAAATAAATAGACCAACGAATAAACTAACGAAACTATTAGTAATTTGTAATTAATAAAACGTAGATTAGATTAGATTATCAGGGTGGGACCTACGCCCCACGGGACCGCAGCCTAAAGAGGTTTGTTGTGGCCTTCCCCTTTTTGGATCTAGTAGACGAAAACCTCACCTACCTAAAGAGGTTGAGGACTTTCCCTACTAGTTCTTTTTGCGCTGCTATCTCCTTTGGTCTCAAAGATCCAAAGGTTTCATAGAGCAACCACTCGATTGCAATGCCAGTGAGAGGCCATTTCCTCCACATCCTGACACAATCTGCACCACAGTCCCAAGCTAATAAGGCCCCACCTTGTACACTTGACTATGGCGAACCTATGACCCGCTCAAGCTTTTTTACTGACCTACAATTGCTAGGCAACCATTTGTTTGTTTACGTGGGTTGATTTAGATTTTCTAATTGTTGTGGATAATTTATAATCTATCTGTATTTTTTTTTTCCAATCACGCATTGACACTAAAGCAATTTAAATGCTATCTTATAACCTTTAGTTTGATCATTACAGTTCTAAAACGCATATGACGACAAACGCTTTTGTAGTACTTGAAATAAAGCAAAAGTGTTTACAAAATATTAAATAAAATGTATAATTTTACTCATATTTTGTTTGTTAAAAAAAAAATCGATAACCCAAAGCAAATAACCATATTTAGATTTTTCTTCAGATAAAACACACTTTTGTAAGGTTTTGTTCAGTTATGTTTTGAAAAAAAGACTTCCATAGCACTTGTTTCGTCCCCGTTTTAGCCTTTAAGCCAACTGAACTTTTAAAGATGTTTAGTTTTGAAAATATTCAGTTTAAAATTTTTAAACTCTTGTGCAAATGGACATTAGTGACCCAAGAACTATGTACTAAAAAAAAAAAAATGAACAAAATTTGACCCACGTCTCAAAAAGGTTCGCTGCCCTATGTGAATTGTGTAAATGTATTGGGGTGTAACAGCGTAATGTTACTCATGTTCATGTTGTTAGGCTGGGATACCCGCAGGGACACCTAGTACCCTTGAAGAAGTGGCTAAACCACTTCCACCTACAGAGTAATAAAACGTAAGTAAATAAGTAATCAACAGATTAAGAAAACTTAAAACTGAAAACGTAGAATGCATGAAGGGTTATCCCCGCAAAACAACACCATTGCGTCCCCCCCCCCCCCCAAAATGGTATCGTTTAAAAAAATCTCTTTGTACAGCACCTTTTCATTTCTATCTCATTAATTAGAATTAGGATTCTGGTGATTGACGCATGCGTAAAGTGTAAAAGAGCCGAGATTAACTTCTCTGAAAGTCTTTCAAACCATTTCAACTAAAACAATGAGTGTATTTCCGTATCAAGATCTATAGGAAACTAAACATTTGTGATTGTTGGAGGTACCATTCAGTTTATCAGGAAGCCTGAATTCAACCAAATGGCCGCTTGGCTTGGTAAAGTAATTGCCTATTTTTTCAGATACCAACTATGATCACATTAGGCATCAAGAACAGGAGTCAAGAATTCATACTTTACTAATTCCTATACTTTATTAGTCTATTGTACTGTTATCCGGCAATTTTTAGCAGGATTTGCTGGTCTTGAAGCCCCGGTGTCTCTTATGAGATGAGTTGGGTTGGGCAAAGAACCATGGCCATTTTAGATTGCATGCGTTCCTTCCCCTTCTTGGTGGAACTGCTCTTTAATACAATACAATCAAATTACAAAAAATATACTAATTAAATAAAAAGTAGCTACAAGCTGAATTCCATCTGGGGATCTCCCACTTATTAGTCCAAATTTATGATCTTTACACCAAATCTAGAAAGCCTCGACTAGCCTGAAGACTTTTACTCATCACCCCTGCATTTTGATGGCTGCAATGCCAAAAAGGAAAAAGGGTTTCAGATTCTGAGTACGCCATATTCAGCTCCTCGTGGGCTAAACAACGATCTACGAGGGTCGTTTGAAAAGTCCGTGCAAAAATAAAAACTACTTAATTTTTTGGGGTAAACCTTTTTTATTTTTCAACATAGTCTCCTTTTAGGCTTATACACTTCGTCCAACGCTGCTCTAGTTTGTTGATCCCTTCCGAATAATAGGATTTGTCCAAGTCTGAAAAATAGCCATTCGTTTCTGCAATCACCTCCTCGTTTGAATAAAATCTTTTTCCCGCCAGCCATTTCTTCATATTGGGAAACAAATAGTAGTCCGAGGTAGCCAAGCCTGGAGAATAGGGGGGATGTGAAACGAGTTGGAACCATATTTCCATTAATTTTGCGACCACAACTGCTGAGGTGTGAGCTGGTGCGTTGTCGTAATGGAAAAGGACTTTTTTTGTGGGCCAATCGTGGGCGTTTTTCTTGCAGCTCGGTTTTCAAACGGTCCAATAACGATGAATAATATGCACCTGTAATAGTTTTACCCTTTTCCAGATAGTCGATGAGGATTATTCCTTGCGAATCCCAAAAGACAGTCGCCATAATCTTTCCGGCCGAAGGAACTGTCTTCGCCTTTTTTGGCGTAGATTCCCCCTTGGTCTCAGGAGTGTAGTGATGTATCCATGTTTCATCCACAGTGACGAAACGACGCTTAAAGTCCTGCGGATTCTTCTGGAACAGCTGCAAACCGTCCTTGCAACACTTCACACGATTTCGTTTTTGGTCAAGCGTGAGCAATCGCGGCACCATCTTGCGGATAGCTTTGTCATGTCCAAATGTTGATGCAAAATATTATGTACCCGTTCATTCGAGAAGCCCACAGCACTAGCAATCTCACGCACCTTCACTCTTCTGTCATCCATCACCATATCATGGATTTTATCAATGATTTCTGGAGTAGTAACCTCAACAGGGCGTCCAGAACGTTCAGCGTCACTTGTGCCCATATGGCCAATGCGAAAATTTTGAAACCACTTATAAACTGTTCTAATCGAAGGTGCAGAGTCACCATAATGTTTATCAAGCTTCTCTTTAGTCTCCTGAGGCGTTTTGCCTTTCATAAAGTAGTGTTTAATCAACACACGAAATTCTTTTTCGTCCATTTTTTGAAAATCACTCGACTTCCTCGATTCAAACGAATGCCAAGCACAAAGAAATAGACCGATCTGGCTGAAACTTGGTGTGTGTTCTTCCAAGAGATGCTACTAACTAAACATAACCTCGATACGCGCCAGTAGTGCTATCTCTCTGACTTTGCACGGACTTTTCAAACGACCCTCGTATTATCAATGTTTCTTCATGTTTTCTGCATATCTGAGGACCCAGACCAGAAAAACCAAATTTCGATGACTCAACATCACTAGTTCAGTTGTTTAAGCGTTGATCGTCAAAAAGTACAAGAAAAAGCGTGACGTTGAAAAACATCCAACTTTGACAATTTTTTCTCTCTTTTTCTATAAATAGATAAAATTCCCAAATTTTCTTTATAATTTAGGGCAAATCCTCAGTTGCTGAAAATGTGCAAAAACGACATTTTCAAAAATTGTTCTTGTTCTTCTTCTTGTTGTAACCTTCTCCATTAGTGCTGAACAGAATTTTGGAGGACTAGATAACTTGCATGGCCAATAAATAGACCTTAGATACTTCCATCAGTTAATTCTAAATTAAAAGTTTTATGCCGGTTAAAAAATAACACGTTTTATGGTCGCCTAGAACCAAAATAGAAATATTTCTCCTTCATTATTTATGCATTTCCAAAGAATGTTGAATAAAGCGCAGTTAAATACAAAATAAAAGAACCATGCTTTATAAAATATATGAAGAGCATTATTTTTTCCAACTCTTACAGACGATAAAAAAAATAATAATTTGCATTGGTTTTATTAATACTAGAAGTAGTTTATAATAAATAACCTTTCAAATGTGCAAAGCAGAACATTCAGATATATCTGGCCTTGGCAAAAAAAGAAATGGTATTAAATGTGAAAATGGACTTTAAATAGAAGCTTAAGTGCAGCGCTTCACTGACCATTACAAGCTTAAGATTATAGTTATTATTTTAAAATATCTTTCAACATTAACCTTGTAGTTGCAAGGCGTAATTACGAATTAATTCATTTTTATTCATAACAAATTGTGGCAAATAAATGCATTTCAACGAACATTGAGCTACCTCTGCGATGTCCTGTTTCCTAGATTCCTATATATTTTTTTAAGGATTTCTGGAATACCCATTTTTTCCTCCAAAATTGATGGACGTTCATCCGTTGCTGGGTAACGCCATATTCGGGCTAAAAGTATTTTTTGGACCGGAAATAATGAGTAATTCATGCGCATATTATTACAGGAATTCAAGTGTTTTAAGTGTAGGGCAAGCTTTTGATTTTAATTAAGCAATTTAATTGGTCTAATGAAGATATTTATTAGGGATGATATTTTAAGTTTGATAAGAATATAATTTCATTTTATAATAATATTAAGCCTGCTCTCTGTAGTATGTTCCACAAGGAAGCGTTTTATGATAAATAGATATGTAGATTCAGCTAGGGCGGCCTCAAGGCCTACGACCCCTTTGGATCTATTATGGCTCCCCCCACTCTAAAGCTCGCCCTCCAGACCCATCCCTTTGATCAGACTCTTAATTCTGGAGAACGACTCTTGGGTCATAGGCCTTGGTTTTTCTTCCCCGAGAAGTAACATCCTTAGCCAGACAAGCCCCTCACGTGCAGTGCTGATTCCTCCTCTTCCTGACAGAACCTACAAAGGCTATCATCTGCCAGGCCCATGCGATGCATGTGTTTCCTGAGCCTGCAGTGGCCCGGTTAATAGGCCTACAATTTATCCTTATATAGCCCCACGGCCTTGACGGATTAATTCTGCAGTCAGCCTCGGTGAATAGCCTCTAATGAACAACTTCGCCTGTCTCTGCCCAGTGGTGGCAAGCCAGCCACCACTCTTGAAACCTCCTCTATATCCATAGGTTAATGGCCGCAGACTTAACACACTTTGAAACCCCAAAACAGGGCTCCGGGCCAAAGAAGTGTCCCGCAGAGCCTTCCCGGGCCAGTAAATCTGGTGTACCAGAATTGTCCTGAATGACCAGGTACCCAAACTAGAAATACCTTATTTTGGTCACTAATTTCCTTCAGGGCACCCAGACAGTCCCAAATCAGCTTTGAGTTGACCTGGTAGGAAACTAATAGCTCGTAGAGCAGCCTGACTATCCGAGAAAATAACGACCTTAGAATTAATAATTCCTCGCCCGTTAATCTCGGCAGCACAGAACCTAATTGCAGCTAGCTCAGCCTGAAAGACCGTAGCTAGTTTTCCTAGGCTAACCGAAAAGATATATTTCGGCTTCACCCCGTACACTACCGCTCCCACACCCTCCTCTGTCTTGGAGCCATCCGTGTACCAGCGTTTTATGATACAAGACTATTGATCTAATAAATGCACAAAAAAAAAAAAGAAAAAGAAAATGCAGTCAATTAAGCAAGAGAAGGGACTGTTGTAATTTTTATTAAGGCAAGGGTCTCTATTTTCTATTTTGTTGATGCAAGGTTTAAACGAAAAACGCCAACATTTAGTAACCTTCGGGTAACCACTAAACCAACGTCTTCATACATAACATTTTCTTCATGGAACTCAGAAAGATGCAAACCCAGCGCTGCGGCAAATAAGTGCCACTTTTTGGAAGCTGAGTTTCTTCAAATTTTGGAAAATAAATTTTCAGAAATAGCACTTTAAACAGGTAGCCAAAAACTACTTTCTCACCTTTAATCAAATTCTGAAATCGAATGATCGATTTGGTTAAGTGATTTTGACCAAAGCTATATTGTGGCGTTTTTTAATGAACATCCAAGTGAAAGATCAAATTTTCGATTTTCGGTATAGACGTCGGAGATGATGACCGCCCGGGTCGCCCTTCCACGTCCAAAACGGATGAAAATATCGATTATAATTAATGAAAATTACTACAGTGAAGTGCTTGCTCAACTCCGTGAAAGAGTAAGGAAAAAACGACCTGATTTGTGGAAGAAGTCCATCAAGACAACGCGCCAGCTCACACTGCTTTGACTGTCAAGACGTTTCTAGCCAAGTACAACATCCCAGTTTTTTAGACCAACCGCCTTATTCGCCTGACCTGGCCCCGTGTGACTTTTATCTAGTTCCTAAAAGTCAAATCTGCATTAAAAGGAACACGATTTCAGTCCTTTGAAGCTGTGAAAGAAAAAGCGGCATGCGTCATGCAGGAGCTGACAGAAAAAGACTTCCAGCACGGTTTCGTACAATGGTAAATTCGCATGGAGCGTTGTAGTGATAGAGGAGGGGTGTATATTGAAGGTGATAATAACTAAATACGTATAAATTTAAAATAAAATGTTTTATAGCAATAGTCTCGTTATTTAATAGCCACACCTCGTACAGAAGCCCATTCTTTAATATCCACTTTTTCAGGGAACCTTGATATGGATATTTATGATAAAATCTCAAAATACAATATTTGCATTATTAAAATACTTTCTGTTTTTAGAGAACCAGAGAAAGAACAAAAAAAAAATTAAAGGAAAAGTAACAAATAAATATTCACTTACATATGTTCAAGTGGGCGATTCAATAATTTCAAAATGGGGGATATTGTTTATTTCCTTTCCAAGAGACCTTTTCGACAGTGAATGATAAAAAAAAAAAAACGGAATCATAAAAAAATTCCGTATGTAAGTGAAACGAAGCATATTTCGACAGCTGGCTGGATGCCGTGATTGGAACGAGAAATGGAACTGCGAACTCTTTTATTGGAGACAAAGAGAGTCAATTTATGCAAACAAGGGTTCTGTAACCTCTTTGTACGCAGTCTACCTGCCTGATGTATTTTTTTTTTTTTTTAGATTCATCTGCATAACACTTTCTCTTTTTTTTTTTGAAATAGGAGTCAGCTAACGATTTGAGCGCTGGCTACTTCGCTCAGTTTCATAATAACGTTAACTAGTTCCCCAATTTCCAGCGAGAATCTAATTCCTCTGTAGTAGTGCTAAGGCGTGAAGTTTCATCTTTCTTTGTGAACCTGACTCCAAAAAAAGTGCTCATTCAGCAGGAAGCTTTAGCTCGATCAGAATTTTCTGATTTAACAATAAAAATCATAAGAAAAAATAAATAAATATAATAATATTAATAATAAACATTCATTATTACCATCAGCTGAACTATAATGTCATTCGAAACACTATTAATTTCCAGTAGCTAGCCAGTGGACTTCACTTTTATTAAAAGAAAAAATTATAATACAAACTTTTTAATTACAAAATGATTAAAGGGAAAGTTCATCTTTTCAAAGTAAAATGAAAATATTTTTACGATAAAAATCTGTAATGAGTAAAAAATGTCTTTTTTATTATTAGAAAACTCTATATAATAGAAGCGTTGTTCTTCTTTTTCAAAAAAGAAGCCCTAATAATAATTAATATAATAAAGGCTTATAATAAGTAATGACTAAACCACAGCTGCATTTAATCCAAATAAGACGTTAATTAATAAATAAAATTAGAAAATTGATTAAAAGAAATGAAAATAATTACTGTAAAATTAAGAAAGTTATATTGAATAAACTTTCGATATAAATGTTTATATTTCAAAAACCCAAACATACTACCAAAATTGCCGGGTATGAAACCTTCAGGAATTTTACTAATAACGGTGTATTTAATAATTTTTTTTTAAAATTCTAGGTCCTTTTCTTTACTCATATACAGCAGACATACCTCAACATCCAAATACCATTCTTTCTACTTTTGCTGATGGCACTGCAATCTTATCTCCTCATTCCGATCCTCTTATCGCTAATCGGGCTCTTCAAACACACATCAACCACTTACAGGACTGGCTTCTTAAATAGTGAATCAAAACTAACGTTAAGAAATAAAAATATATCGTATTTACTCTTAGACGGAAAATCCTACCCCCCATCATCTTGAACCAAACTCCTATACCAGCTGTGGACAAAGTACGCTACCTTGGACTGCATCTAGACCTAAACGGTTGACATGGAATCCCCATACTAGACTGAAAAGACAAGAAACTAACCAAAGCTACAAAACTTCTCGCCAGACTACTTGAGACAAACGATCGAAACTCAACCTACATAACAAAAGACTTTTATATCTACTGTAACTGCGACCCTATTTGGTCATGCGGCACAGAAGTATGGAGGATCGACTAAGCGTTTCCAACTCACTACGCCTCCAGACATTATAGTCAAACATACTTCGAAAACTTTTTAAAGCACCGTTCTATGTATCTAACCTCAAAATCCCTTTCATTACAGATCTTGCCAACACTCATTTCTTCAAATTTCATTCCTCTACAGCAGCTCATCCTAACCCTTTCATAGAACACCTATCTTCCTCCACATTACCAGGAGTCTAAGGAGATTGAAGAGAAGATGGCCTCGTGGTCTTCTCTTATCGTGAGAGCAAAGCACGTTACTGGAGTGGCACCACTGGGTGCCTTCTCCACTCGTAATTTTCACGTATTATTTTCTTTTTATCAGGTACCACATATTTGCTTGTTGCAACAACCGTTGCAGTGGTAAATTCCGATAAAGATTTTTTTTAAAAAAAAAAGATTAACTATTTTGGGTAAAAAAATTTTACTGTGTTCAAAAATAATTATTCAGTTAAGTTGCACATCTGTTCAAATGACACTTTAATTTTGGAAATTTAATTCAATATTTAATTATTATTATTATTTCTCAGATTTTCTAAGCCACTCTGAAGCACTGTAGAGTGGAGCTTAACAAGGCTCCTGAAGCCTTAGGAGGCCCAGAATAGTGTTCTCTCTCTATTTTTCTCTGCCGATAATAATACAATGTTAGTCTTCGCCGGAACTATGAAGGATCCTAGATAGCATGTTGTTCTGGCCAACAAAAATGGCACTGCAAGCTGGATTGGAATCTGGTATCTCCGATTCCCATATCCACTAATGCACTGCTATAAATGGGCTAATTACAGACCAATTCAAAATCAAGAAAACAAAGCAAACTCTATCGTAGATTATTTCCAGTCTGCCAGATACTAGTCTTATCTGTAAATATTACAATTTATATTAAAAATAAATAAAACCTACTCTGAATAAGTAAATAATAATTAATTATAAATGAAAGAGGAAATGTATAAATTTATTTAGGGTTTCGATAAAACAATTTTAATTAATTTCAAATAATTTATTGATATTACGAAATTGAGGGTTAGGCAAATATAATTATCAAGGCAAACTGATAATTAATTTAACATTTCCTGTAAATACTAATTACACTGGGATGCATTGCAGATCTGGAAAAAACTTCAGTTATTTTTTTAGTAATAGGATGCCTCATCGTTTGATCAAAATGGGACAGGATTGGAGCATTCTAACATCATCAGGTTGTCTTGATAATTAGAATAATTAGAGCTCCTTCAAAAATAGGTTTTATTTATTTACTTTCTAATTTAAGGCGCGTCAAAATCTGAGGAAACTGGTGCCCGTAGCTTTTTTTACCCAGAGTGCACTGCCGTCCTGCAGACAGTGTTCTCTCCATCATCAGCAGTAGAAAGAGAAAATCGTAATTTCTCTTGGGAGTAATAGGTAAATTGCAACTTTTTTACAAGGTCCAGGATGTTCCCCTCTAGTTTTTTCAGTGTAATCTCGGCGATTGCACCAGGAGGTGCAAATCCATTTCCTCTTAATTCTACCAAAGCCTATTCAGAGGTTTCGATTTATATGAAACTCCATTCTGTGAAGATGTTTTCTGAACAAACAGCACCCTGCCTAAACATCAGATTGATCTAGTTCCTACTTAACTTCTGGATCTTCTCAGCACAGATCGGGCCATTAGCTTTTAACAGTGTGATTCCTCGAAAGATCTTTTAAAGCGTTTGTCATGCTCCCTCCAAAGGCATTGCCCAGTCACACGGTGCCCTTGGTTATGCAAAGGACATTTCTTGGCTAAGAATGAAGAAAGAAGTTGATACACAACATTTTGCCAACTTTGTAACCCCTGACGCCAGCATGACCCAGTATCTATTCTAATCTTTTATCTTCTAACAATGTAAACGCTGCCAAAGAGGACTAACTGCCTTTACACCAAAAAAAAAAAAAAACTGAAGCGATGAAGTTTGTTTTTTCCAAGATGCTAGCGCTTTTATCCTAGCTGGTGTGAAATTGAAACTCTTCATATATTTAAAGTTACTTCTAAAGTTTTTCCTCACCACAAGTCTTAAGTACAAAAAATGGAAAAAACAACTTGGAAAACTGCCAAAGAAAACTTTCAAAAAATGTTTTCCACCTTCATTCAAATTACCACGACCCACAAGATATGATGAAACCATCTCATATAAACAAGATAGATCATTTTAAGGTATGAACGATCCCAGTCTGTAACCCATTCGGTCCTTGGTTTCAAAGTCACTAGAAGAGGATGCTCTAAGCCAGAGGTAGCCAAAGTGGTGTATATAGACCCCCAGGGGTCTATTTAATAAAAGTAGGGGTCGATCTGAGCCAGAGGATCGATGGAAAAACAATTTCGAACCCAATATAGCGGAACCTTGCAAAGAAACACCAGGCACACCCATCTCATTAATTAAGAAGCAATACTGTAGTTACTTTTCTTATTTATAATTACTTATTATTTAATAAATATTATTTAAATTTCAACATTAAGATATTTTTCATAAAACTATTGTTACGCAATGTTAAATTACTTTAATAAATGTTTAAAATCATAAAATAAAAGTACAAACACAGTACCTAATACAGGGTGACCCAGTGAAAATTACCACATTTCTTTTTTGAATAACTGTGGTGGTAACACTGCTACAGGGACGAACGCGCGCTCTATGGTTAGTAGAGACCTGGGAGATTCCTGTTATCAACATTTTAGTAATCATGGAACGTTACACTGCAAAAGAACGAGCATTTTGTGAAGAAGCGTATTTTCGAGATAAATCGGTTGTGAAAGTTCATAGAGCGTTTCGTAAACAGTTCAAAGTTAAAAGTAATGAATCTGTTCCTACGCGAAAATCGATCCTCAGGTGGGTTGAAAACTTCCGTGAAAGTGGCAAGACGACTGATAAGATTCATCCAGGTGCCAAAAGAACAGTTCGTACACCGGAAAACATCGGAAAAGTTTGCCAAGCAATAAAAATTAGTCCAACTCGTTCCGCTCGCCGTCACGCAGCTTCTTTAAAGTTATCAAGGGAATCTGTGCGTCGAATTCTAACCTCAGACTTGAACCACCATCCATATAAGTTGATGATCACTCAAGAGTTGAAAGAAGCTGATTACCGACAGAGATTACTTTTCGCCGAAAACACGTTAAAGAAATTGGACGTTGGTGAGATTGATTTAAATAATCTTTTAATGAGCGATGAAGCTCATTTCGAACTCTCTGGATCGGTAAATAAACAAAACTTTCGGTACTGGGCAAGTGGTAATCCCCAATTCATTCCAGAAAAACCGTTACATAGCCAACGAGTTACAGTATGGGCCGGTGTAGCGTCGTGGGGAATTATCGGACCGTATTTTTTCGACGGAACCGTCAATGGAGAGAGGAACAGGGAGATGTTAAACTTGTTCCTCATCCCCCAACTCCGCCGCAAACGTCGTTTGAATCGAACCTGGTTCCAGCAAGACGGGGCAACTTGTCACACCGCCGCTCTTACACTTGCGTTGCTGAAAGAAATGTTTGGAATTCGTTTATTGTCACGTTCTTCAGATTTCGCTTGGCCGCCTCGCTCGCCAGATTTGACGGTTCCAGATTTTTTTCTGTGGGGCTATTTGAAAAGTTGTGTTTATGAAACTAAGCCCCGTGATCTAGAGGATTTAAAATCGAGGATTAGAGCCGAATTCGTAAAAATTTCGGCTTCCATGCTGAAGAAAGTATTCAAAAACTTCGTTAAACGATTGGAAGAATGTAAAGCCCAGAACGGTCATCATTTGAAGGATGTAATATTCCACAAATAATCTCCCATGTTTCTACTTTTCTAAGATTTTTTTGCTACTTTTATATCTGTAATACTTTTGTTGTTATTAAAGAAATAAATGTGGTCATTTTCACTGGGTCACCCTTTAGATAGTTTTATTTTAATTAACTGAAAATTACTTTTATGGGGGTCGATGGAGATTTCGAAAAATTATATAGGGGTCCATGATCAAAAAAGTTTGGCTTCCCCTGCTGTAAACAAAATTATATCTAGAAGGATTTAGTTCCTAGACATGCTCAATGCAAAGGATCAGTAAAAACTGTGGTAATATGTCAATGATATTGAGTGGCTTCCAAAGGAGCTGTTTTGAATTAAACATATAAATATATTTTTGGCAGTACATATCCTCAGGTTTGATTCTATCAACAATTTTTAAAAAAATATCAGATCTAATAGCACTATTTTTGGGGAATACCCCATTCGTTATAGTCTTTATCTAGGCCCGTCAAACTTTCATCATAATTTAACAATGAAATCACTAAAACCGCAATGTTTGGTTTTACTTATAATCCTTCTTCATCCAGGATATTCCTTCTTCGCGTGAAATTCCTCACAAAAAATATATAGTCACTTTAAACTAGCCCAGATTTGGATTTAGTCCAACGTTCAAGCGCATAAATTACAAAAGATGCCGCCTAGATAATGTTATTTTTATTCTTTTCTATTCTATATACTTAAATAAAGTCTAACAATTGAAGATAGAATTTCAGAGTAATAAACTAGTGTTAAAGATTTACCTAATCTGTGCTAAATAAATATGTTGCAATAGGACAATTGGAAGCTGACATTTGCCTAATAAAAATTCATTTAATGTATAAATAATGGAATAAGCATCAATGTAGTTTAATGGAATAGTAACTATAGCTACTAACAAATCATGCAGATTATTTTTATGGCTCCGAGAATATCCAAAACTTGTGTCTCAACTATAGTAAATCAGCATCAATTAAGATTAATAATGTAATCAATCTTTATATTAATATTTATTAACATCTCGCTTTAACTGCGATTTGACTGATCACACTGACCGCATCAGTAATAGTATAAAGGTTCCCCAAAAAATCAGAAAATCTATGGACAGCTAGCTTGAATTGAACTCAGGATTTCCGTGAGATATCCTAGTGCCTCAAGCATTTGGCTGATCCTTTTTCCTTTTTTTTTCTTCCTCCATATTATTATTATTGGGATGTGGAAGGAGGAAGGATGCAATAAATTCACTGGGGACCAAAAACAGCAATGGCGTAACTCCTTTACGATACCTTTTATTGGCCACATTTGTCAAAGTTAGCTCCACAGCTGCGTTCTAAAAAAATATCACGCCAATATGATGGCGATCAAGTGGAAAACTCGATGGGATCATAGATTTCCTAAGAGGGTCTTTAAAATTATTATTATTATTGTATTATTTTAATTTATTAAGTTTTTTTTTAGATAATAAATAGTACAAGGTTAAAAGGAAGATAGTATAATGAAGATTTCCGACAAAATGATTTACAGTTTTAAGCGCAACATTACTTGTGAAAAGTGGTTTAATTAAGAATTAAAGAGAAAGAGGCTTTTAAGGTAGCCACTGCCGAAGTCGTCATACTGCAATTGGTTAGGTTGTTAGTGTGGCATGTTTTGGTCTTCATATAAGACAACTGTTGTGAGTTTCGGTGAACTGTGTGCCGCCGACTCATGCAGGCAGGTAGCCGAGTCCTCCGATTGGCCTGTACTAAATTGCTCCTGTAAATTTGAATTTGTGTAAGTTTCTTAGTTATGATGGCTAGTAAAGAAGTCCTTTTTGACGTGAATACGTCTTTAAATTTACTATCATCTGGAGGCAATCCAAAAAAACCTAATGATAACAGAAATCGGGGGATACAGTTTGGCGTTATAGTTTCGAATCTATCGTCTACAACCAAAATTAAATTAGACCACTGGATAGCTAAAGGATCAAAGAATTCATTACGATAAGCGAGGACTGTGGTGGTGGAGGGGGAAGCGCCGCCATTTTGGGATCATTTTGCTGCGTATCTAGATTTGCAAAGTATAACTTTTGACTCGGAAAAGCTACGATGTTCGTTTAAGTTTTAATCGTCAGCTGTCGTCTCAATCTATCGATTGTGTATAAAACATTACTGTAAAATAGTGACAGTGAATGTAATAAGGTGTTAGAATAAAAAAAATATTATCAAAAATATATAATGGCGGCCTACTCGCGTCGAAAAGCCAAAACCAAATACAGAGATCGTATACGGTTGGAAAGAGCTACTCAAGAACAATCGAATGGTAATACTAAAATACCATATGTCTGAGTCAAGCAGTGCCGGGAACGTAGAAGAATGAATGCGGCCGAGCTGATCAACGACGGTGTCCAGTACATCTGCAGCTGGGGCGGTTGAAATTATGCAAGTGGATGATGAAATCGCTTCTACATCGACAACGGACTGTACAGGCATAGATTGTGTTCGATCGTCGATTTGTTTCCTTGATTTCATCCTAAATACATAAATAAAAATATTTTATATAAAAAATATAACCCGTTACCGTAAACGTATTCAACGTACAACACACGGCCATGTCCATGACACAGCCACATATTTCTTTCTAGAGGAGAACTATTCCCTCTGAAACCCGTTCAGATCCTAGGATTTCTCCGCCTGGGAGGAATTGCTGTTTGGAATTCGATGAGCAACAGAAAAAGGGGAAACAGAGTAGAAAGATCTTAAAAAAGGTTGCAGTGCACTCACTTATCTTTGGAGGGGAACATAGATTATGCCAAGTTTTTAAGGAAATCAGAAAAATTTTTAGCTACTTTTTTTTAAAAATGAAAATCAAAAAAGGAATAAACTACTCAGTGAGGTCACACTTGCTCCCAAACATCCTGAAGTTAAGCCAACGTTACAAAAAAAATAAAAAAATTGTCTCCTGAACTAAAAAATACGTACCAATTTAATTTTATTTCAGTGAGGAAAAATAAAAAAATGTAAAGAAAACAGAACGGCCCAGAGAGATATATTTAATATTATTTTAACTTTATACCAGTTTGCTATTTCTGCTTTAATTTTATTTTGCTTTTTTCTTTTTTTAAACCCTCCGCGTATACCATCTAAACGTTTCACTTCAAAAGAGGAAACTTCTCAATAAAAAAATAAAATAAAAAGGTTTGAAATATACATACTATTTTCAGCCATCCACGAAATAATCCTTCACATTTTAT
This sequence comes from Rhodnius prolixus, assembly GCF_049639745.1. Taxonomy (NCBI): domain Eukaryota; kingdom Metazoa; phylum Arthropoda; class Insecta; order Hemiptera; family Reduviidae; genus Rhodnius; species Rhodnius prolixus. The sequence continues at coordinate 14,720,569 of NW_027411582.1, read as the reverse complement.
TTTTTGACAAATATAATTTTTATATTCTTTTAAATAGGTTTAGAACATTCCTTAGGTTTCTAATTACTGATTAATTTAATCAATATTCTCCAAAGAACAGCTCAGGTTTCTAGGTTTGAAGTAGCTAGATGATACATTATTTTTTTAGCTTCTCTTCATAAGGCTACAATATTATAAAATGATTTTTTTCTGCAACCATGTAGGGAAGTTCTCATTACTCAATTAAAATCAGCTGTGTAATGCCCAACTTCCCACACTAGTGGGGGGAAATTCCATTAGTGTCACTTTCCGCACAAGTGAGTGGAAAAACTTTATTGTGCTTCCTTGATATAAGAAGTTTTGTTATTAACATAAATATTTTCTGTAAAACTCTAATAAGCTTATTTAATTTTATTTTATTTAAATAATTAAAAAACGAATATTAAAAATAAAATAAAAATTGAAAGGAATATAGAAATAAAAATAATACTTTAATAAATAATTAGATATTTTTAATTATAACAATTAAAAAGGTTATAGTGTTACCTTATAGAAATTTAAAATGGATTCTAGTGATGCCTGTTTAGAAAACACTCCTCCATCAATAAAAGAAACAGCAGAAAATGTAATAAGTAATGTAAATACGTAAGTAATGTAAATAATTGTAATATAACAATAAATGTTTATAATAAATAAATTACTTTTTGTAGACTGTAAAAATGAAATTTTTAATTTTATTAGTTAATAAATGGTTGCAGAAAAAATATAATATTTAACTCTAGTGTAAAGTATTTTCCTCACACTCGGCAATTTGCGCTTGCACTCGCATCGCTTCGTTCGCTCGTGCGTGCAAACCCTGCCTCGCGTGAGGAAAAGTACTACTTTCCACACTTGTTAAATAAATAACTATTAGTTTCACCTACTATAGTAAGATGAATTTTAATTTAAATTTTCATTTTTTTCCAGTTTTTGTTACGAATAAATGGTCAAAGTAAGGAAAATATCGGGCTGGCAAATAAGTTCGTTCGGTTTTTATTTTGGTACAGATTCATTCCGATTTTCTGTTTTTGTTTTCGGCGCAAGCGCACAACTCGATTGTTCATTTGAAAGATTATGTTAAGCTTAACCTTTCTATGGATTTCGGTTTAACAAACATTACTATTGCTCTTGCTGCGTAGCTGTAAAGATGGAAGAAAATAAAGTGCATTTTCGTCATATTTTGCTCTTTTATTTTAAAAAGGGTAAACGAGCTGCAGAGGCTCATAAAAAGATATGTTGTGTTTATGGTGATGATGCGTTAACAGAACACGTGTGCCAAAAGTGGTTTGTCGATTTCTGTTCTGGAGATTTTGACATTAATGATGGGCCCCGCTCCGGCCACCCGACCGAGATTAATTCAGATGATGATAAGGGCGTAATCGATAAAGATCCATGCCAATCGGTGAGAGAGATAGCAACAGCACAGAACATATCCTATACGAGCTCCAAAAATCATTTGCACCGGCTGGGATACGTTTCTCGGCTCAATGTTTGGGTACTGCATGAATTAACCGAGGCCAACTTAGCCACTCGCATATCCATTTGCGATTCGTTGCGGAAACGTCAAAAAAATACCCATTCTTAAAGTGGATGGTTACGGGAGATGAAAAATGGATCGTCTACGATAATGTAGTGTGTAAAAGATCATGGAATCACTGCAGTGAGCCGCCGTAAAACAAGCTCGAAGGCGGAATTGCATCCGAAGAAGATTATGCTCTCCGTATGATGGGATTATAAAGGCATCATCTATTACGAGCCGTTACCGTCAGGCAAAACAATTTATTCAACTGCATAATGCTTGCAGTTAACCAAACTGGACCATACAATCCGCACAAAATATCCAGAATTGGCCAATCGCAAAGGCGTCGTCTCCCACCACGACAAGGCCAGACCGCATGCGTCATTGATCACTCGGAATAAACTGCTGGAATGTTTTGCCTCATCCTCCGCATTCACAGAGCCTGGCACCTTCTAATTATCATTTATTTTGACAGTTGCAGAACTCGATAAGTGAGAAGACTGTCAAAAAACATTTTGGTTGGTTTTTCGACGATAAGCCACAAACGTTCTACGAACGTGGTACAATGAATTTGATGGAAAGATGGCAAGAAGTCATCAATAAGAATGGTCAATATATAATTGATTAAAATTTATTCTGTGTATCAAAAAAATTGTTATTTATTCCACCCTCAAAAACCGAACGAACTTATTTGCCAACCCTATACTTTAAATTCAGTATAATATGTTAATCTATTTAATTATTTTTGGACAGGTTTTACATCACATGAAAACTTATCAGTTTAATTACGTTCAAATAAATAATATCTACACGAAATTCGTAGCAAATGATGTAAGTTAAAATAGCTGATGTAGAAATTGAGATTCCATTTTTGTTCGTGCTAGCAAGAGTAAAGAGCTTGAACGGTAAAACAAGCATTTTTTTAAAAGTTACCTTTCATACTTTTTAACTGCAAATAAAGGGTAAAACTGGAAAAACTTCTAACAATGATTGATTTCAACTTCAATTAACCTTTTAATTTGTAGAAAATATCTACAATTTTACTTCATTCATTCCTTTATTAATCTCATTCCCAGTTACTAAAATAAATTATTAGTCCCAAATCCGTACGAAAGAGTGCTCTTCCATCCAATAAGCTTTGTTCAATCAGATATCTCCTCTATTGAAACTTTAAATTTATTCTCTACAGTTTCATTATGGCTTTAATTTGGTGCATATATTTTCATAATATAAAGTTGATTCGTATAATCAAAGAAATTCTAAATTAAATTTTCTAACTAATCCATAATTTATCCGTTGCTTTGATCCAATGTTTGCCAGTTCAATTCATTCATTACATAATGATATTTCCTTGTTGATAACTCTGTGGATTTATACATATTATTAAACTTATACACACATTTATACTTAGTATTTATACTTACAAATCAATATGTATAATTAATTATAAGTATGTAAATTTTATTTATTTCAAAAACTCTTATTATAATTTAAAACCGATTCACTATTAAATAACTTATTTCTTATTGTAGTACGAGGTGTGGCTATTAAATAACGAGACTACTGCTGTAAAACATTTTATTTTAAATTTAGTTATTATCACCTTCAATATACACCCCTCCCCTATCCCTACAACGCTCCATGCGAATTTACCATTGTTCGAAACAGTGCTGGAAGTCTTTTTCTGTGAGCTCCTGCATGACGCGTGCCGCTTTTTCTTTCACAGCTTCAACTGAGACTGAAATCGTGTTCCTTTTAATGCAGACTTGACTTTGGGGAACAGATAAAAGTCACATGGGGCCAGGTCAGGCGAATAAGGTTGGTTGGCCTAAAACTGGGATGTTGTACTTGGCTAGAAACATCATCTTGACAGACAATGCAGTGTGAGTCGGCGCGTTGTCTTGTTGGAGAACCCTGAGGACTTGTTCTTTCACAAATCGGGGCGTTTTTTTCCTTACTCTTTCACGTTAGTTAAGCAAGCACCTCACCGGTAGTAATGTTGATTAATTATAATCGATATTTTCATCCGTTTTGGACGTGGAAGGGCGATCCGGGCGGTCATCATCTACGACGTCTTCTCGGCCATCTTGGAAACGCTTGAAACACTCAAAAACTCGCGCACGTGATTAACATTCATCGCCACAAACTTCTTTTTGTAAAAGATAAGTTTCAGTAGCGGTTTTATCAAGTTTTGATGTGAAATTTCACGTCAATTCGTTGCTCTACTACATGTGTAGTATCGTGTTTTCGGCAAAACGAAACTAACACCTCTTACACAAACGACGGTTCCGGTCAGACAGATTTCTCTACAAACACGTGAGATGCTGCAATCAAATGAGAAGGCTTTACGCTGCACAGCTATCCGGTCGTTAGGATTTGGCGCATTACTTAGTTCTTCTGTAGCAGCATCAGTCATTATTTAATAGCCACAACTCGTACAATTCATCCAATCGCGTTGAATCTCATACAATCGAGTCTTATCACATTTTGATTTTATTAATACATTTATTTATTTTACAAAACGGGAAACCCGTACGATATTTTATGGATTTTTAATTAAAACAAATAGATTTAAAATAAAAGTAAAACTTCCAACAATTACCTTTTTTTACATAAACAAATCTCAGATAAAACAAAAATAATTGAACTCATTATTTAGCCATTACTAATGCATCCATGGACATTAATTATAAAATAATTAAATCTGAATTTAGGTCGACCGTAAGGAGCGAAAAGTGTAAGAGGTAAAACTAAAGGATGGTATACTCAAGGCTGTGATTATTTACTAATTATGATAACTGACGTTGGGAGGAAGGGAACGATGAAACGTTCAATTTAAGCGTCAACACTTTACAAAAGCTTTACCTTTTCTCCTCTTTAAACACAGTTAAATCCAACCTTAACTAACTTTACCGTTGTCATACTGTTTTAATTAATTGTATAGTACAATAATTAGATAATTAACTAACTGCAATGGATTGCCATTTTTACTTTCAATTACTCTACTAGTAAGTTAAGTTATGGTGCCCGTATAGAACACTTTTCAAACATCACTTCTCTGTATCGTTACAATTAAATATTTCCTCAAAATCTACTTGATTAGTGTTGGTGCAAAAAAAAATACATTAATAAAGGAGGATTTGGGCTATATTTTAAAGAAAAGATGGGAATTTTATCTTTAGTAGAAAAAGAGAAAAAAATTGTTAACACTAAAGAAAACAACGCTATGATAAAGATTATTTGGTCCAGTAATTACTGAGTATTCTTTTGATATTATTGTAGTATAAGTATTAGTAAAACTTTAAAAAAATTACTCTTAAACCTTCCAAAAATTCTTTAAAAACCATCACATACGAGGTCAGTAAATTAAGTAATGAGACTGATTTTTTTATTCAAAAAGAATTACGATTCTATATTGTCACCTTCAAAATAACTTCCTTCTGAAGCCACACAGCGCTGGAGACGTTTACACTGGAATAGCCTTCAGCTGGTCAGGTTACAGCCGTTTGAATGTTTTCGACTGTCCCAAAATGAGTTTTCCCTTGAGGTGATTTTTGCAACTTCGGGAAGAGAAAAAAGTCACAAGGACTCAAGTCAGGCGAATAAGGAGGCTAAGGGGCCACAGAAATGTTTTTATTGGCCAAAAACTCGTTTATTGAAATTGCTGAGTGACATTGGAGCATTATCGTGATGCCAACACCCACTTGTTCTTGATGTTTGTCTCATACGAATGACCTTTTTTTTTTTGAAGTTTTTCAAGAACCTCTCGGTAAAAGTGTTGATTGTCCGTTTTGACCTTGAGGTAGCAACTCTGTATGGTTCTCGAAAAAGGGTCATTCGTGTGAGACAAAAACATCAAGAACAAGTGGGTGTTGCATCACGATAATGCTCCTTGTCACACAGCAATTTCAATAAATCAGAGTTTTTGGCCAGTAAAAACATTCCTGTGGCTCCTCAGCCCTTCTTATTCGCCTAACTTGAGTCCTTGTGACTTGTTTCTCTTCCCGAAGTTGAAAAATCACTTCTAGGGGACTCATATGAAGAAAAACTGGGTTCTTTTCCGCATTATTGATAGAAAATATTGCGCCACCATCTTTTGGAGTAGGGCACTTTTTTCCTCCAGTCCGTTTTTGGTGAAATAAATGTTGATTAATCTGGGTAATTCCTTCTAGCCTTTTAAAAAAAAACATTTTTCAGAGAAACTATGTTTTGTTAGGAAAAATGGACTAGCCACTTATGGCTACAATAAAATTTTCCCTAGAAAATGGCTTTCACCTTCCATCTTTGAAAATCAAGGATATTACTAACTTACTTTGTCACCACCTCATCTAGTTTGCAGTGTTACTTATCTTCCTTCCTCGCTATAACTCTTACGTTCCAAGTTCCATACTTTATCACTCTATTTCCTCGCCAAGTCGGTTCCATAAAAGTGAGACCGGATTTTTTCTTTTTCCGGTTTCTTCTAATCGGAGATGTGGGGGGGATTGGCCCACAATCTCCTAGTGTAATGGAGGGATTGCCTCATTTAGGCCTTTACACTTGCCCTGAGAGCACCTTCAAAGTTTTGTAAGCGGTTAAACTCCCTACTTCCTGAGACGGTCTGATACCCAGTCCCATTCAGGTTGGTGCATTGTTGACCGTTTAGATTACGCAAGGGGGGCACCACGAGCAGGCGATTAACTTTAACCCCCAAAGATATTATTGAATGAAAATTATATCATTGTAAAGTGGAAGTGACGCTCATAGATTCATTAAAAAAAGTGAGTGAAATTAAAATTCATTTATGTTTTACAATTTGTTCAATCCACCATGATTAAGATGTCAATAGAAAATAGACGAATAAATATTTGTTCAGGTGTTACTAAGCAATATGAATCATAGTAATTTGCATATAAAAATAAATGATAATACGATATTTATAATGATTCAATCATTAAATATTTTCATAATAAAAAAAATTGTTAAATAAGCCAATTAAATACCGAAGTCCTCACTCACAAATATTGGACAAAAAAGAAAGGCCCCATTTACACAGAAAGTTTTATTAGAATCTCTACCTTTAGAGATAAGGTATATTCGAATAATAAGTTAGATGTGTACAACTTAAAATACGAACATTTATTGAGCGAATTAAGTGTTAACACTTCCTTCGACTTGATAAAGGTACCGGAAAAGATGAGAACTGCGGCCTTCGAAGATTACATTTCTTCCCATTATCCGGGCTCATATCGTTTATTTACAGATGGGTCCAAAATCAATAATAAAGTCGGAAGTGCTGTGTATGATCCGGTTCGGAACTATTTTACGATAATTAAATTAGAAGATGAGGCGTCCATCTATACAGCGGAGCTAATTGCTATTTTAACGGCTTTAAAATATATTTATTCGTTGTCGGAGAAAAAATATACCATTATTAGTGACAGCCAGAGTGCGTTGTGTAAATTATCACATATACACAACCAGTCTACAGGAATGAATCACATTATCGCAGAGATTGTAGAAACTATTGCCATTTTTAAAGAGAAGGGAGTCTGCATTCATTTTTTGTGGGTAAGAGGTCATTGTGGTATAAAAGAGAATGAAATTGTTGATACACTTGCAAAGGAAGCCACCAATAGTGGGGAAATGGCTAATTATAAATTACCACACACCGATATCAAGGGTATAATTGCAAAAGCAGCACTACAAAAATGGCAGACAGATTACAATAATGGTGATAAAGGTAGATTCTATAAAACTATGGCAGGTCAGTTACCTAGACAACCATGGTTTAAGGGAACTGTCACTAATAAATGGGTTGTTACGACAATAAGCAGGCTGAGAGCGAACCACGCGGTGTGCGGATCGTATCTACACAGGATCAACAAAAGGTCCTCTCCTCTTTGCGTAGATTGCAATGAGGAGGAAGATTTCAAACATGTAATAATGATATGTCCACGTTATGTGGTAGAAAGGAAACGAATGTTTGACGACATATACAGGTATTTAGATGCACCATTTCGCTACGAAGACATTATATTCTCCACCAACAGTTATGTGCTTAAGTCGATAGCAGAGCTAGCAATGAAATATGAATGTATTTAGAAGCTATAGCCGAATTAGAATGAATGGAACAAAATGCTTAGAGAAGGATTACGTGATTTTAATTTTGGTTAAGCGAGAAGGATGGCAGGAGCACAGAGTGCTGCTCCATCCATTAGCAGTAGTTTATGTAAATAGCAGTATATAGTAGAATGATGAATGTGTGAAGCGAATGTATTTGTAGGTAAGAATGGAGAGTGAGTGATATTCTAGTGATAAGCACCTAGACGATGCTGGCTGTATGGCGGAAGCCAATGCCAAAAAAAGAAAACAAAACAAAAAAAAATATTTTACGTTAATAAAGTTCCATCCTCTAAGTTGAGGTAAAAATAAAATAAAACAGGTCAGCCATTAAAGACAAAACAGCGGATATACATATTTAATAAAGAATATTAAACGAATGTATTTTTTAATTAAATATTACATTTATTCGTTCAATTCTGCAATCTAACTTTAAGTTTCTGAACTTAATATAGTCTAGAAATGCTCCTCACACACTAAAAATAAAGAATTTAGGTCTTTTAATCCAATGCTAGAGGCAGAATAATGTCTACCATACTTTATGCGGGGGTTTTCTTTTATTATTAAGCCGCCTCCGAATAGAGTTGCTCACTCGTGACGGCCACAAACACTGGAGGCAGTGCTCATACTGTTTCGCGTTCAGACAATGCTGTTGTTCTTTTTAAGGACTTTTACTTCTGCTGCTATTTTTTTTTTGATATTTGCTTGCCTTTATTTTATTATTAAAATTGTTCTACAGGACTGTTGTGTAAGGCTATTGATAAAAAAAAATTTGAATGTACGTAAAAGAATGATTTTAAAAAAAGCGTAACCTTGACAATTTCCCTCTTTTCCTGTAAGTGATAAAATGTATTGAATGTAAGTTGAATTGAATACTTCTAATACAGGCTAGCGCTATTATCAGTCATGCCAGTGGAGCGACAAATAGGCTGAAGGATAAGACAAACTAGGCAGGAGAAAATAAATGAAAAAAGAAAATATAACGTGATTTACTGTGGACATATCCCAAGGCTTTGCGTCTATTTGATTAAATTTAGTAAAACTTTCTGCTTTAACCGGACGGAAATAAGAGATAAGTTTCTATTTATTAGGAAAAGAAGATGGTTTAAGAAGAGATATATTTATCCAAGCTAATTTTCTTAGGATTAACTTATCGGTTCTTCCTCATTTTGCAGTAAATTCTATCAGCAATAACTTCTTTAAAAGTTTTATACAGTTTAACTGAGCCAGAAAATTAATTAAAACGTTAGTCTTAATAACAGGCATTTTCTTACAATAAATAATTGCTCCCGTTTCAAAAATTCAAATCGGAATGGTAAATTTTCATCTTTATGATTCATAAACTTAAATTCGTAAAAGTAAAGTTTGTAAACAAGCGAATGCGATACTAGAATAAAATGGCATCAGTGACATTTGAAGAAGATACCCAATGGTAACAGATCACGAAGCCAGTGGCGCTTCACAGTCGTCTGAACGGGAGTATTGGGTAAGGTTAAGCTTGAAAGCTGTACAATAGGTTGGCGATGATAGAATATAAATTTGAGGAATCTTTTTTTTATAGCGGAATTTAGTCAGATCGGACACCAAGGGAATGAATAGAATCATTATGTAGGGTTTTATTGGAAATATAATTAGAAATACTGGTGATTTCTTTACTGGATTCAGTAAAGACTGGGTTGCTTAGCGAAACCTTATTAATACTAAAACAACCGAAAACCTTAGAAACAAACGACAGCAACTTTTAAGGTTAACACAGTTTTTAAAACGACTACCACGGAAAAAAAGATAATAAAGTGTTGTTTAAATTATGCAGTTTTTTATTTTATATTTATTTTTCAACTGTATGCAGTACAATAAAAGCAAAAGAGATGAGTGATAAGGGATGGCACAAATACACATGCACGCATATATATCCATACATATACGCGCACATGGATGTGCTCCAAGGGCGTGAGTGAACGACGACCATCCAGTGATGGAAGCCGTTAGTCCGCCAGAGATTAGCAAGCTTACACAGCAACCTTCCTAGGAGGTCGGCGTTATATATGTTGAGATGGTTGCGTGGCCACCGCAGCTTTAGTCTGCGTTGAGGATTTGAAGGAAGTGTTGTAGTAGACATGTTGTGGATCAGAGGGTTTGTAATGACTGTGTAGATTTGAGTGGAGTTTTGTGTAGCGAGATTGTGCTATTTCAGAAACGAGAAGAATATTTAGATCAGAGTGTATAGTATGATTGGACACGTAGAAGGGAGCGTTAACTATTGTTCTTAGAATTTTAGACTGTAAGGTTTGAAGTCGGTTGATGTTCGATTTTTTGGCGCTTCCGTAGAGCTGTATTCCGTACGTCCATATTTGGGCAAGTAGAGCGGTATATAGTGTTCGTTTGTTCGTCATTGTCAGTTTTGAACATTTGTCGAGTAGTCTTTTTAACATTTTATACCTCAGATTGTGGTCAATTCGTTTGAGTCTCGTGTGAAGGGTTCCAAGTTAGTCGTTTGTCAAGATGTAGTCCGAGATATCGTACTTGGTTAGTGATTGGCATAGAAGTATTGTGGAAGGAGAGAGGAGGGAGAGTTTTCTTGTTTAGAGTGAATACTATGTATTTAGATTGCAATTCATTCACTTAGATTCTCCACTTTTGCAGCCAAGGCTCTAGAAGTTTGAGGTGTGATTGGAGTGCACGGCATGCTATTACAAATTATGCAATTTGAACCAATTTATTGACCAAAATGTTTAATTTACAGGCCATCTTAAATCATATGTTATCTTTTTTAACAAATAAGTTTCGCAAGCCTTGCAGAAAAGCTAGTTCAAAAGATTGCCCAAAATAAATTAATAATACGACAGAAATGGGTAATATTTTCTCTTCCTATCTGGGATTAGTCACAAATTAAACGTGTTAGATCAAATTAAAGCTGCTGTAAGAACTATAAAATCTTAAATTTTATCAATTTATTAATTTAAATGAACTAGATTATAGGGTGACAAGAGATTTGAATGGCATAGGTAATAATATATTCTAACAAAATAAACCACATTTATTTGTACAAAGCTGACAGAAGTTTGGCCACAAAACCAATTCACCACAACCTACAAGAACCCTTATGTGGCCAATGTCTCTACAGATTGGTAAGCAAAGCAAAGTGTATGCGGTTAGTAGAACACAAAATCCCTAGGCAATTACTATTAAATTTCCTTTACATGATTCTCGTGTAATGTTTGGGTATTGAATGATATCAGAAAGTTGTTGTACTAATCTTGGAGTTAATCCTTTCACAACAAGAAGTACAAGAGTGTTTCTGCCAAAGAGAACGAAAGCGTATAATGGGTTGTTGACCTCCATTATTTTCTCGGTAGATGGCTATAGTGATCGATATCTCGTAAAGTATCGATCAAACAATTTCAAGTTTATGCTCGTTGTGAAGGTGACATTTCACACTAAAAAAATTCTTTTGCTGTTTTTTGTTTGTACCATTCAGTTGTGAGTTACAGGGTGTTAACAATGGAAGTAAACAATGAGAAAATTCGGTACATTTTACAGTTTTTCTTTGATAAAGGCGAAAATGCAAGCCAGGCCGCTGAAATTGTGAATGGTGTTTATGGTGCCGATACTGTTACAACACTAATTACGTGCAATTTTGATTCCGTTCAGGCATTTTTGAATGTTAAAGATAAACCTCGCACAGGCAGGCCCGACGTCGAAAATGTCGATAAAATCACAGAAATAATCGAAGTTGACCAGCATGTTAGTAGTCGTAGCATCGTCCAGGAGCTAAAGATCGACCATAAAACAGTTTTAAACCATTTGCGCAAAGCTGGATTCGAAAAGAAGCTGGATGTTTGGGTGCCACACCAATTAACACCAAAACAAAAAAAACATGATGGATCTAATTTCCATTTGCAAAGCTTTGGCCAAACGGAATGAAATCGACCCCATTTCTTAAACGGATGGTGACTGGAGATGAGAAATGGGTCATATACAACAATATTGTGCGAAAACGATCGGGGTCAAAGCGTGGTGAAGCAGCTCAAACGGTGGCCAAACCAGGACTAACGGCCAGGAAGGTTCTACTGTGTATTTGGTGGGACTTGAAAGGAATAATGGCTTCCGAATGGCCAAACACTAAATTCAGATCTCTACTGTCAACAACTGGACCGTTTGAAGCTAGAGATTGACCAGAAACGGCCAGAATTGGCCAACAGAAGAGGTGTTCCATCAGGACAACGCAAGGCCACACACGTCTATAGTGACTCGCTAGAAACTTCGGGAGCTTGGTTGGGAAGTTTTAATGCATCCACCATACAGTCCGGACCTGGCACCAAGCGATTACCACCTTTTTCTCGCATTGCAAAACTTCCTGAGTGATAAGAAATTGGGATCAAGAGAAGATTGTGAAAATCGATTACTAGAATTTTTCGCCAATTAGGACCAAGACTTCTGAGAGAGGCATTATGAAGCTACCTTTAAAATGGCAACAAATTATACAACAAAACGGTGCATATTTGACCCAAATCGGACAATCCCAAACATCTTAAATAAAGTTTTGAATTTCACGCAAAAATAATGGATTTTTTTTCCCCCAACCTGGGCTCCAGTTAAGAGAGATACGTCTAGTTTTAGTATCTATTGGTAATAACAGGTATCGAATCTGTCATTCAATTAATTTACTAGATCAAAGCAGATAATGATGTGATGCTGTAGACAGTAAATACGGATCGCAGAAGTTCCAGTTGCACCAAATAATGCAGCCCGTTCTTTAAGAGTTTTAAATTGATGCAGCTTTTGCCCCCAAAAAAAGAAGAAAATCAACCCACAATTCCTGGGTAGGTAATTTCTAGTTCATATTTACGAACCAGTTTCCCCTAGCACATGGACTTTACAGAGAACCAAGTTTATTCAAAGAGTAAACAACTAGCTAGCCTAACAATCCAAACAATGTTTAAACGACATTTCCCCCACAATTATCTATTGCCTGCAGATATAGTTGATGCGTGAAATTGCTTGTGTTTAGAGAATCTATAGACAAACTTTGGCTGATAATTAACAATCTCACTTACCTACATACGTGGTACAATTTCCAGTTGGCTATTCAATGAACAACTCTGACAATGGGACAGCTAGAAATATTTTGTTCGGTGCGGAAGTCTCGAGACTAAAATAATAAAATCCCTCCTAGTTCTAATACTCTTTCTGGGCTATTTTTTACGGAGGTAATCTTACAAGATGATACCAGGATTGGTAGAGGCTGTAGTCATGCACAGATAAATGGATAGTCTTCGTTTAGAGACCCGAACTTAAATTTGGTTGGATTCGGTGTAATGAAGTTTAGCATTGAAGTCAGCAAATGTATTTTGTTACCCCAAAACTTAGTTTTTAATTACAAAATTCTTGATTCCAAAGAATTTGCACCAAATAATCAACCTGTGATAATGGATAAAAAAAAAAGAAAACGCGTGCTAAGATGGAAAACTTCAAGAAAATCTACATTTTTGTGAGAAAAATACGATAAAAACTATAGAAATGGCTTCCGTAGATCTTATTGGGAAGTAGGGTTAAGTTTTTAATTTAACTTTTAGGACTTGAAAGAACAATGTGACTTTAAGCCCAAGTTTGGCAGAGTTCTAATCATTGTTTTTCTAAAAAACGCAGCAGCAACTAATTCTTCAGTCTATGGATGATTTCTTTTACTTTTTGCGTTTATTTGTGCTACAATCAGCGCGTTAGCACTACGAGTATAAGTAACAATGATAACAGAGTAACAAATGAAGCAAAGGAGTGGAGAAGTTACCCAGTGGTAGCACTCCAAGGCTATTAGTCGATCTCTTCACTAGAGAGATCACGAGGCCACTGTCTCTTAAAGCGTCTTGTCAGGTTGTCAGGAAGAGTTCTTGAAGAAAGATTTTGAGCTAGAGGATTTGCGTATTATTTCAGGTAGAAGTAAACGAGTGGAGAAGTTACCCAGTGGTAACACTCCAAAACATTAGACTGATAAGTCACACTCTCTTCACTAGAGAGGAGATCACGAGGCCACTGTCTCTTAAGGCGACTTGTCCGGGTTGGCAGGCAGAGTTCTAGAAGTAAGATTTTGAGCTAGAAGATTTATATGAGATTGCAGGTTAAAATGAAGTTTTCTGTATCGTTTTTTCAGCAACTTGGGTGATAAAAGGAATGTTAAGGTCAGTGTGTATAGTCAGGTTGGGAGACATAAAATGGAGCTTTTATAATAGTTCGAAGTATTTTAGATTGAAGAGATTGAATCCTTTGGAGATTTGTGCTTTTCGTTGAACCCCACAGCTCTATTCCATACACACCCTGATGGGTTTCAAAATAGTAGCATAAATCAATCTTTTGTTGTCCAAAGAGAGTTTTGATTTATCGTCTAAGAGTCTTTTAAGTAGTCGATAGCGTCTGTTTAGTTCTGTTCTTTTAAGACTAGTGTGGATGGATGATAAAAATAAGTTTTATGTAAGCAATTTAGAAAACGTTCAATCATCATTTTTGAAAATTATTTTCGCTGTTTCAGGAGAATAATGTTGATAAAGTTACTTACTTATTAGCCTACCTCGTTAGTAGATACTCGTATCTTCTATTCCACAGCTCTGACGTTATTCATCATTCGAGACAGATGAAGATGATTGCAGATTCATTAAGGAGCAAAGGAAAAACATCAAGTTCTAACAAAGAATGGAATCATTTCCCAAAAACCTTTCTAAAAAGTATTGCAAAGAAGTATTCTTGAATAATTTAGATGTGGATATAAAGAAATAATCCCAGCTTCTCATCTCGCCAAGATTACAGGATTCAACTACATTTGTAGTACTACGGATTACCTCTACAGACGAAATAAAATGTAATATTCATTTCCGGCGGATTATGTACCCTCCTATACATGGCAATTTATTTTACCACTTAAATTAGATATTTGTTTTCATTTTATTTTTAATAATTTATATTTTACCATTTTGGATAAAAATTGGTTTAATCCGGAAGCCATTGGAGAGCTTCATTAAATATGAATTTCTGTAACGATTTTTAAGGCTCAACAGTTCTTATTTTTCTGATAAATCCGCTTCATATGGAAGTAATAATAATAAAAAGATGACTGAAATGAAGACTATTTTTCAGACCATTTCCGCATGTTTAGCTAAAATAATGTTTACTCTCTGCAAAGTGACTTATTATTTTGTTAATATAAAACTTGAATGTTATTCGTTTTCGTAATAGTTAAGTTTTTATTTTGTCACAGCAGAATGTTTCTTTATGAAAAATATTATTTGCCAGATCCAGAGTTGGGCACTGATTAAAAAAAAAATTAAATTCTAAATTTAATTGATTAAATTTTTTAATTGATTAAATTTATTTTTAATTTTAATCAGAATTTAATCGTAATTTTAATCATATGACAATTATTTAATCAATAAATTTCAGATTTAATCGTTAATCAAACTAATTTAATCAAACTAAAAAAATTATGATTAAATCTGAGAATTAAATTGAACTTTAATTTTAAACACCGAATTAGTTCAATTTCAATCGTTAAACAAACTAATTTAATCATCCACATTTAAGGCTTTTCAACCAATGGTTAGAACCACGTTTTGGCGAAGCCATTTTCCTAAGCGTCTTCAATAAATACTTTTCGGTTAATTTTTATAGACTTGGACTTCTTCACGAGTCTCTAGACCAGTGGTTCTTAACCGGTGTTCCGCGAATATGGTCCAAGTGTTCCGCGAAATTTCAATTTTAAATGTATTGAAATTTAGAAACAGGAAAGATACGAAAACAAAAAATTGTTCCATTTTTTTAATTTGAAATTAATTTTAGGTTCTTGCTAAATACCGAATTTCAAATTATTTAATGTTAGTGTTCCGCGAAAAAAATATATACATATAATTGTGCTCCGCGTCTATGAAAAGGTTAAGAACCACTAATATAAAGGGTTGAAAATTTTTTGGGTCATGAAATTCTGTAAAATTATGGCCGTTCTATATCACCCACTGTGAACCACGTATTGATATGAAATTTTGTTCTCTTATACACTTTGTTTTTCTCAACTATAAACTATAGTTATTTTGTGCACAGATCTATAAATGTAGCAGATATAAAGGGTTGAAAATTTTTTGGGTCATGAAATTCTGTAAAATTATGGCCGTTCTGTATCTCGCACTGTGAACCACGTATTGATATGGAATTTTTTTCTCTTATAGACTTTGTTTTTCTCAATTAAAAACTATAGTTATTTTGGGCACAGATCTATAAATGTAGCAGATATAAAGGGTTGAAAATTTTTTGGGTCATGAAATTCTGTAAAATTATGGCCGTTCTATATCACCCACTGTGAACCACGTATTGATATGAAATTTTGTTCTCTTATACACTTTGTTTTTCTCAACTATAAACTATAGTTATTTTGTGCACAGATCTATAAATGTAGCAGATATAAAGGGTTGAAAATTTTTTGGGTCATGAAATTCTGTAAAATTATGACCGTTCTAAATCTCCCACCGTGAACCACGTATTGATATGGAAGTTTTTTCTCTTATTGACTTTGTTTTTCTCAATTAAAAACTATAGTTATTTTGTGCACAGATCTATAAACGTAGAAGATATAAAGGGTTGAAAATTTTTTGGGTCATGAAATTCTGTAAAATTATGACCGTTCTAAATCTCCCACCGTGAACCACGTAATGATATGGAATTTTTTTCTCTTATAGACTTTGTTTTTCTCAATTGTAAACTATAGTTATTTTGTGCACAGATCTATAAATGTAGCAGATATAAAGGGTTGAAAATTTTTTGGGTCATGAAATTCTGTAAAATTATGACCGTTCTAAATCTCCCACCGTGAACCAATTGAATTTTGTTCTCTTATACACTTTGTTTTTCTCAACTATAAACTATAGTTATTTTGTGCACAAATCTATAAATGTAGCAGATATAAAGGGTTGAAAATTTTTTGGGTCATGAAATTCTGTAAAATTATGACCGTTCTAAATCTCCCACCGTGAACCACGTATTGATATGGAATTTTTTTCTCTTATAGACTTTGTTTTTCTCAATTAAAAACTATAGTTATTTTGTGCACAGATCTATAAATGTAGCAGATATAAAGGGTTGAAAATTTTTTGGGTCATGAAATTCTGTATAATATTGGCCGATCTATATCTCCCACCGTGAACCACGTATTGCTAAGGAATTTTTTTCTCTTATATACTTTGTTTTTCTCAATTGTAAACTATAGTTATTTTGTGCACAGATCTATAAATGTAGCAGATATAAAGGGTTGAAAATTTTTTGGGTCATGAAATTCTGTAAAATTATGACCGTTCTAAATCTCCCACCGTGAACCAATTGAATTTTGTTTTCTTATACACTTTGTTTTTCTCAACTATAAACTATAGTTATTTTGTGCACAGATCTATAAATGTAGCAGATATAAAGGGTTGAAAATTTTTTGGGTCATGAAATTCTGTAAAATTATTGCCGTTCTATATCTCCCACCGTGAACCTCGTATTGATATGGAATTTTTTTTTCTTATAGACTTTGTTTTTCTCAATTAAAACTATAGTTATTTTGTGCACAGATCTATAAATGTAGCAGATATAAAGGGTTGAAAATTTTTTGGGTCATGAAATTCTGTAAAATTATGACCGTTCTAAATCTCCCACCGTGAACCACGTATTGATATGGAATTTTTTTCTCTTATAGACTTGGTTTTTCTCAATTAAGAACTATAGTTATTTTGTGCACAGATCTATAAATGTAGCAGATATAAAGGGTTGAAAATTTTTTGGGTCATGAAATTCTGTAAAATTATGACTGTTCTAAATCTCCCACCGTGAACCACGTATTGATATGGAATTTTTTTCTCTTATAGACTTTGTTTTTCTCAATTAAAAACTATAGTTATTTTGTGCACAGATCTATAAATGTAGCAGATATAAAGGGTTGAAAATTTTTTGGGTCATGAAATTCTGTAAAATTATGACCGTTCTAAATCTCCCACCGTGAACCAATTGAATTTTGTTCTCTTATACACTTTGTTTTTCTCAACTATAAACTATAGTTATTTTGTGCACAAATCTATAAATGTAGCAGATATAAAGGGTTGAAAATTTTTTGGGTCATGAAATTCTGTAAAATTATGACCGTTCTAAATCTCCCACCGTGAACCACGTATTGATATGGAATTTTTTTCTCTTATAGACTTTGTTTTTCTCAATTAAAAACTATAGTTATTTTGTGCACAGATCTATAAATGTAGCAGATATAAAGGGTTGAAAATTTTTTGGGTCATGAAATTCTGTATAATATTGGCCGATCTATATCTCCCACCGTGAACCACGTATTGCTAAGGAATTTTTTTCTCTTACGAGGGTCGTTTGAAAAGTCCGTGCAAAGTCAGAGAGATAGCACCACTGGCGCGTATCGAGGTTATGTTTAGTTAGTAGCATCTCTTGGAAGAACACACACCAAGTTTCAGCCAGATCGGTCTATTTCTTTGTGTTTGGCATTCGTTTGAATCGAGGAAGTCGAGTGATTTTCAAAAAATGGACGAAAAAGAATTTCGTGTGTTGATTAAACACTACTTTATGAAAGGCAAAACGCCTCAGGAGACTAAAGAGAAGCTTGATAAACATTATGGTGACTCTGCACCTTCGATTAGAACAGTTTATAAGTGGTTTCAAAATTTTCGGAGTGGCCATATGGGCACAAGTGACGCTGAACGTTCTGGACGCCCTGTTCAGGTTACTACTCCAGAAATCATTGATAAAATCCATGATATGGTGATGGATGACAGAAGAGTGAAGGTGCGTGAGATTGCTAGTGCTGTGGGCATCTCGAATGAACGGGTACATAATATTTTGCATCAACATTTGGACATGACAAAGCTATCCGCAAGATGGGTGCCGCGATTGCTCACGCTTGACCAAAAACGAAATCGTGTGAAGTGTTGCAAGGACGGTTTGCAGCTGTTCCAGAAGAATCCGCAGGACTTTAAGCGTCGTTTCGTCACTGTGGATGAAACATGGATACATCACTACACTCCTGAGACCAAAGAACAATCTAAACAATGGGTTACCAAGGGGGAATCTGCGCCAAAAAAGGCGAAGACCGTTCCTTCGGCCGGAAAGATTATGGCGACTGTCTTTTGGGGTTCGCAAGGAATAATCCTCATCGACTAACTGGAAAAGGGTAAAACTATTACAGGTGCATATTATTCATCGTTATTGGACCGTTTGAAAACCGAGCTGCAAGAAAAACGCCCACGATTAGCCCACAAAAAAGTCCTTTTCCATCACGACAACGCACCAGCTCACACCTCAGCAGTTGTGGTCGCAAAATTAATGGAAATAGGGTTCCAACTTGTTTCACATCCCCCCTATTCTCCAGACTTGGCTCCCTCGGACTACTATTTCTTCCCCAATATGAAGAAATGGCTGGCGGGAAAAAGATTTTATTCAAACGAGGAGGTGATTGCAGAAACGAATGGCTATTTTTCAGACTTGGACAAATCCTATTATTCGGAAGGGATCAACAAACTGGAGCAGCGTTGGACGAAGTGTATAAGCCTAAAAGGAGACTATGTTGAAAAATAAAAAAGGTTTACCCCAAAAAATTAAGTAGTTTTTATTTTTGCACGGACTTTTCAAACGACCCTCGTATATACTTTGTTTTTCTCAATTGTAAACTATAGTTATTTTGTGCACAGATCTATAAATGTAGCAGATATAAAGGGTTGAAAATTTTTTGGGTCATGAAATTCTGTAAAATTATGACCGTTCTAAATCTCCCACCGTGAACCAATTGAATTTTGTTTTTTATACACTTTGTTTTTCTCAACTATAAACTATAGTTATTTTGTGCACAGATCTATAAATGTAGCAGATATAAAGGGTTGAAAATTTTTTGGGTCATGAAATTCTGTAAAATTATTGCCGTTCTATATCTCCCACCGTGAACCTCGTATTGATATGGAATTTTTTTTTCTTATAGACTTTGTTTTTCTCAATTAAAACTATAGTTATTTTGTGCACAGATCTATAAATGTAGCAGATATAAAGGGTTGAAAATTTTTTGGGTCATGAAATTCTGTAAAATTATGACCGTTCTAAATCTCCCACCGTGAACCACGTATTGATATGGAATTTTTTTCTCTTATAGACTTGGTTTTTCTCAATTAAGAACTATAGTTATTTTGTGCACAGATCTATAAATGTAGCAGATATAAAGGGTTGAAAATTTTTTGGGTCATGAAATTCTGTAAAATTATGACTGTTCTAAATCTCCCACCGTGAACCACGTATTGATATGGAATTTTTTTCTCTTATAGACTTTGTTTTTCTCAATTAAAAACTATAGTTATATTGTGCACAGATCTATAAATGTAGCAGATATAAAGGGTTGAAAATTTTTTGGGTCATGAAATTCTGTAAAATTATGACCGTTCTAAATCTCCCACCATGAACCACGTATTGATATGGAATTTTTTTCTCCTATACATTTTGTTTTTCTCAATTATAAACTGTAGTTATTTTGTGCACACATCTATAAACGTAGAAGATATAAAGGGTTGAAACTTTTTTGGGTCATGAAATTCTGTATAATATTGGCCGATCTATATCTCCCA
Organism: Rhodnius prolixus; assembly: GCF_049639745.1. NCBI lineage: Eukaryota > Metazoa > Arthropoda > Insecta > Hemiptera > Reduviidae > Rhodnius > Rhodnius prolixus. Next base: position 14,700,298 of record NW_027411582.1, on the reverse strand, counting down.
CCGTGAACCACGTATTGCTATGAAATTTTTTTCTCTTTTATACTTCGTTTTTCTCAATTGTAAACTATAGTTATTTTGTGCACAGATCTATAAATGTAGCAGATATAAAGGGTTGAAAATTTTTTGGGTCATGAAATTCTGTAAAATTATGACCGTTCTAAATCTCCCACCGTGAACCACGTATTGATATGGAACTTTTTTCTCTTATAGACTTTGTTTTTCTCAATTAAAACTATAGTTATTTTGTGCACAGATCTATAAATGTAGCAGATATAAAGGGTTGAAAATTTTTTGGGTCATGAAATTCTGTAAAATTATGACCGTTCTAAATCTCCCACCGTGAACCACGTATTGATATGGAATTTTTTTCTCTTATAGACTTTGTTTTTCTCAATTAAAAACTATAGTTATTTTGTGCACAGATCTATAAATGTAGCAGATATAAAGGGTTGAAAATTTTTTGGGTCATGAAATTCTGTAAAATTATGACCGTTCTAAATCTCCCACCGTGAACCTCGTTTTGATATGGAATTTTTTTTCTCTTATAGACTTTGTTTTTCTCAATTAAAACTATAGTTATTTTGTGCACAGATCTATAAATGTAGCAGATATAAAGGGTTGAAAATTTTTTGGGTCATGAAATTCTGTAAAATTATGACCGTTCTAAATCTCCCACCGTGAACCTCGTATTGATATGGAATTTTTTTCTCTTATAGACTTTGTTTTTCTCAATTAAAACTATAGTTATTTTGTGCACAGATATATAAATGTAGCAGATATAAAGGGTTGAAAATTTTTTGGGTCATGAAATTCTGTAAAATTATGACCGTTCTAAATCTCCCACCGTGAACCACGTATTGATATGGAATTTTTTTCTCTTATAGACTTTGTTTTTCTCAATTAAAAACTATAGTTATTTTGTGCACAGATCTATAAATGTAGCAGATATAAAGGGTTGAAAATTTTTTGGGTCATGAAATTCTGTAAAATTATGACCGTTCTAAATCTTCCACCGTGAACCACGTATTGATATGGAACTTTTTTCTCTTATAGACTTTGTTTTTCTCAATTAAAACTATAGTTATTTTGTGCACAGATCTATAAATGTAGCAGATATAAAGGGTTGAAAATTTTTTGGGTCATGAAATTCTGTAAAATTATGACCGTTCTAAATCTCCCACCGTGAACCACGTATTGATATGGAATTTTTTTCTCTTATAGACTTTGTTTTTCTCAATTAAAAACTATAGTTATTTTGTGCACAGATCTATAAATGTAGCAGATATAAAGGGTTGAAAATTTTTTGGGTCATGAAATTCTGTAAAATTATGACCGTTCTAAATCTCCCACCGTGAACCAATTGAATTTTGTTTTCTTATACACTTTGTTTTTCTCAACTATAAACTATAGTTATTTTGTGCACAGATCTATAAATGTAGCAGATATAAAGGGTTGAAAATTTTTTGGGTCATGAAATTCTGTAAAATTATGACCGTTCTAAATCTCCCACCGTGAACAACGTATTGATATGGAATTTTTTTCTCTTATAGACTTTGTTTTTCTCAATTGTAAACTATAGTTATTTTGTGCACAGATCTATAAATGTAGCAGATATAAAGGGTTGAAAATTTTTTGGGTCATGAAATTCTGTAAAATTATGACCGTTCTAAATCTCCCACCGTGAACCACGTATTGATATGGAATTTTTTTCTCTTATAGACTTTGTTTTTCTCAATTAAAAACTATAGTTATTTTGTGCACAGATCTATAAATGTAGCAGATATAAAGGGTTGAAAATTTTTTGGGTCATGAAATTCTGTAAAATTATGACCGTTCTAAATCTCCCACCGTGAACCACGTATTGCTATGGAATTTTTTTCTCTTATATACTTTGTTTTTCTCAATTGTAAACTATAGTTATTTTGTGCACAGATCTATAAATGTAGCAGATATAAAGGGTTGAAAATTTTTTGGGTCATGAAATTCTGTAAAATTATGACCGTTCTAAATCTCCCACCGTGAACCAATTGAATTTTGTTTTCTTATACACTTTGTTTTTCTCAACTATAAACTATAGTTATTTTGTGCACAGATCTATAAATGTAGCAGATATAAAGGGTTGAAAATTTTTTGGGTCATGAAATTCTGTAAAATTATGACCGTTCTAAATCTCCCACCGTGAACCACGTATTGATATGGAATTTTATTCTCTTATAGACTTTGTTTTTCTCAATTAAAAACTATAGTTATTTTGTGCACAGATCTATAAATGTAGCAGATATAAAGGATTGAAAATTTTTTGAGTCATGAAATTCTGTAAAATTATGACCGTTTTAAATCTCCCACCGTGAACCACGTATTGATATGGAATTTTTTTCTCTTAAAGACTTTGTTTTTCTCAATTAAAACTATAGTTATTTTGTGCACAGATCTATAAATGTAGCAGATATAAAGGGTTGAAAATTTTTTGGGTCATGAAATTCTGTAAAATTATGACCGTTCTAAATCTCCCACTGTGAACCAATTGAATTTTGTTTTCTTATACACTTTGTTTTTCTCAAATATAAACTATAGTTATTTTGTGCACAGATCTATAAATGTAGCAGATATAAAGGGTTGAAAATTTTTTGGGTCATGAAATTCTGTAAAATTATGACCGTTCTAAATCTCCCACCATGAACCACGTATTGATATGGAATTTTTTTCTCCTATACATTTTGTTTTTCTCAATTATAAACTGTAGTTATTTTGTGCACAGATCTATAAACGTAGAAGATATAAAGGGTTGAAACTTTTTTGGGTCATGAAATTCTGTATAATATTGGCCGATCTATATCTCCCACCGTGAACCACGTATTGCTATGAAATTTTTTTCTCTTTTATACTTCGTTTTTCTCAATTGTAAACTATAGTTATTTTGTGCACAGATCTATAAATGTAGCAGATATAAAGGGTTGAAAATTTTTTGGGTCATGAAATTCTGTAAAATTATGACCGTTCTAAATCTCCCACCGTGAACCACGTATTGATATGGAACTTTTTTCTCTTATAGACTTTGTTTTTCTCAATTAAAACTATAGTTATTTTGTGCACAGATTTATAAATGTAGCAGATATAAAGGGTTGAAAATTTTTTGGGTCATGAAATTCTGTAAAATTATGACCGTTCTAAATCTCCCACCGTGAACCACGTATTGATATGGAATTTTTTTCTCTTATAGACTTTGTTTTTCTCAATTAAAAACTATAGTTATTTTGTGCACAGATCTATAAATGTAGCAGATATAAAGGGTTGAAAATTTTTTGGGTCATGAAATTCTGTAAAATTATGACCGTTCTAAATCTCCCACCGTGAACCTCGTTTTGATATGGAATTTTTTTTCTCTTATAGACTTTGTTTTTCTCAATTAAAACTATAGTTATTTTGTGCACAGATCTATAAATGTAGCAGATATAAAGGGTTGAAAATTTTTTGGGTCATGAAATTCTGTAAAATTATGACCGTTCTAAATCTCCCACCGTGAACCTCGTATTGATATGGAATTTTTTTCTCTTATAGACTTTGTTTTTCTCAATTAAAACTATAGTTATTTTGTGCACAGATATATAAATGTAGCAGATATAAAGGGTTGAAAATTTTTTGGGTCATGAAATTCTGTAAAATTATGACCGTTCTAAATCTCCCACCGTGAACCACGTATTGATATGGAATTTTTTTCTCTTATAGACTTTGTTTTTCTCAATTAAAAACTATAGTTATTTTGTGCACAGATCTATAAATGTAGCAGATATAAAGGGTTGAAAATTTTTTGGGTCATGAAATTCTGTAAAATTATGACCGTTCTAAATCTTCCACCGTGAACCACGTATTGATATGGAACTTTTTTCTCTTATAGACTTTGTTTTTCTCAATTAAAACTATAGTTATTTTGTGCACAGATCTATAAATGTAGCAGATATAAAGGGTTGAAAATTTTTTGGGTCATGAAATTCTGTAAAATTATGACCGTTCTAAATCTCCCACCGTGAACCACGTATTGATATGGAATTTTTTTCTCTTATAGACTTTGTTTTTCTCAATTAAAAACTATAGTTATTTTGTGCACAGATCTATAAATGTAGCAGATATAAAGGGTTGAAAATTTTTTGGGTCATGAAATTCTGTAAAATTATGACCGTTCTAAATCTCCCACCGTGAACCAATTGAATTTTGTTTTCTTATACACTTTGTTTTTCTCAACTATAAACTATAGTTATTTTGTGCACAGATCTATAAATGTAGCAGATATAAAGGGTTGAAAATTTTTTGGGTCATGAAATTCTGTAAAATTATGACCGTTCTAAATCTCCCACCGTGAACAACGTATTGATATGGAATTTTTTTCTCTTATAGACTTTGTTTTTCTCAATTGTAAACTATAGTTATTTTGTGCACAGATCTATAAATGTAGCAGATATAAAGGGTTGAAAATTTTTTGGGTCATGAAATTCTGTAAAATTATGACCGTTCTAAATCTCCCACCGTGAACCACGTATTGATATGGAATTTTTTTCTCTTATAGACTTTGTTTTTCTCAATTAAAAACTATAGTTATTTTGTGCACAGATCTATAAATGTAGCAGATATAAAGGGTTGAAAATTTTTTGGGTCATGAAATTCTGTAAAATTATGACCGTTCTAAATCTCCCACCGTGAACCACGTATTGCTATGGAATTTTTTTCTCTTATATACTTTGTTTTTCTCAATTGTAAACTATAGTTATTTTGTGCACAGATCTATAAATGTAGCAGATATAAAGGGTTGAAAATTTTTTGGGTCATGAAATTCTGTAAAATTATGACCGTTCTAAATCTCCCACCGTGAACCAATTGAATTTTGTTTTCTTATACACTTTGTTTTTCTCAACTATAAACTATAGTTATTTTGTGCTCAGATCTATAAATGTAGCAGATATAAAGGGTTGAAAATTTTTTGGGTCATGAAATTCTGTAAAATTATGACCGTTCTAAATCTCCCACCGTGAACCACGTATTGATATGGAATTTTATTCTCTTATAGACTTTGTTTTTCTCAATTAAAAACTATAGTTATTTTGTGCACAGATCTATAAATGTAGCAGATATAAAGGATTGAAAATTTTTTGAGTCATGAAATTCTGTAAAATTATGACCGTTTTAAATCTCCCACCGTGAACCACGTATTGATATGGAATTTTTTTCTCTTAAAGACTTTGTTTTTCTCAATTAAAACTATAGTTATTTTGTGCACAGATCTATAAATGTAGCAGATATAAAGGGTTGAAAATTTTTTGGGTCATGAAATTCTGTAAAATTATGACCGTTCTAAATCTCCCACTGTGAACCAATTGAATTTTGTTTTCTTATACACTTTGTTTTTCTCAAATATAAACTATAGTTATTTTGTGCACAGATCTATAAATGTAGCAGATATAAAGGGTTGAAAATTTTTTGGGTCATGAAATTCTGTATAATATTGGCCGATCTATATCTCCCACCGTGAACCACGTATTGATATGGAATTTTTTTCTCTTATATACTTTGTTTTTCTCATTTGTAAACTATAGTTATTTTGTGCACAGATCTATAAATGTAGCAGATATAAAGGTTTGAAAATTTTTTTGGTCATGAAATTCTGTATAATATTGGCCGATCTATATCTCCCACCGTGAACCACGTATTGATATGGAATTTTTTTCTCTTATATATTTTGTTTTTCTCAATTGTAAACTATAGTTATTTTGTGCACAGATCTATAAATGTAGCAGATATAAAGGGTTGAAAATTTTTTGGGTCATGAAATTCTGTAAAATTATGACCTTTCTAAATCTCCCACCGTGAACCACGTATTGATATGGAATTTTTTTCTCTTATAGACTTTGTTTTTCTCAATTAAAACTATAGTTATTTTGTGCACAGATCTATAAATGTAGCAGATATAAAGGGTTGAAAATTTATTGGGTCATGAAATTCTGTAAAATTATGACCGTTCTAAATCTCCCACCGTGAACCAATTGAATTTTGTTCTCTTATACACTTTGTTTTTCTCAACTATAAACTATAGTTATTTTGTGCACAGATCTATAAATGTAGCAGATATAAAGGGTTGAAAATTTTTTGGGTCATGAAATTCTGTAAAATTATGACCGTTTTAAATCTCCCACCGTGAACCACGTATTGATATGGAATTTTTTTCTCTTATAGACTTTGTTTTTCTCAATTAAAAACTATAGTTATTTTGTGCACAGATCTATAAATCGTCGCCTAAGAAGTGATACCTCGTAACTACAATTTCAACGAAAATGACATTTTTATATATAAATGTTGAAAAAAAATCGCTGCATCTGCTGGTGAGAACTTGTAACTGTAGATTGAATGAAAGTCGTCTAAAAGTGGCTTTAAGTGACACCTGGTATCTAGAAAGTAAATTACTTTGCTTGTGTGAACTTGTAAGTACAAGATTGAGCTGGCTGTGAGAACAAGTAATAGCTGGTGAAATGTTGTTTCTCTCAACTTTTGGTTTACGCGAATGGTCAGTTCATCACTGGGTCGAAGAAGCAACGAAAAAAATGGGATATGTACTGCACAAAAAGTAAAGAATGACGAGAAAAAAAAAAGAAGCTGCCGTGAGAACCAGAATGAAAAAAAGGCATTCCTAAATACTATGTTGGATGAGCTGCCAAAACTTCCATCTCATTATTGTAGATCATCATCATCAAAACATTATTTGGAACCAACTTTCGGCAATTCCATGAATGATCTCTATAAGGTGTACTGTACAAAGTGGAATAAATTTTCCAGTGAAAGAGGAGATAATCCTAACATGAAGCCTTTGAGTCGGTATTAATTTGATGAGGCAATCAGAGAAAAAAACATTGCTTTCCAAACCCCAAAAAAAGATATGTGTGACACTTGTTTAGGTTATGAGTCAAAAAATGTGAGTGAAGACCAATACAAAGCACACATAAAAAACAAAGAGGCAGCACGAGCTGAAAAACAACATGATAAAGATGAGGGTAACAAAGGAAACTGTATTGTGTTGACCCAAGACTTGCAGGCAGTTAAAGTTTGTCCCATGTTAAATGCCTCAGCTCTGTATTACAAAACAAAGTTATGTCTCCACAACTTCACTGTATTTAACATCAACAATAAGCACTGTAGATGTTATTGGTTTTCAGAGACAGAATCGAATTTGACAGCTAATACATTTGCAAGTTGTATCATTGACTATTTAATAACAACCAACTGCAATTCTGAACTCCCCATCATCATTTGGAGTGATGGTTGTGGGTATCAAAATAGGAATGCAGTGCTGTCAAATGCCCTTTTAAATTACAGTGTGGAAAGAAAAGCTGTTGTGTATCAAAAATTTCTACACAAGGGACACACTCAAATGGAAGTGGATTCTGTCCATGCCACCATAGAGAGAAAGCTAAAACACAATCCTATCTACCTACCCAGTGACTATTTGAGATACACAGCCTCTGCAAGAAACTCTCCATATGAGGTAAAACAGCTGAGCTTCAACTTCACAAAAGACTATTCTCAGCCTATTGTTTATAAGTCCATTCGCCCTGTAACTTCCTCTGATTATTGTGTAAATGATATTAAGGTGATTAAATACACTCCAGATGGGATGATTCAGGTAAAGGTGGACTTTGATGGAGCTTTCCTCGACTTGAAGAAAGGTAGAAAATCTTTAGAGGTAATACCAAAACTGAGTGACTTCTCACAAGCACATAAAGCTCCCCTGAAGATATCGTACCAGAAGTGGAAGCATTTGCAGGAACTTAAGACTGTGATACCAACCGATTGCCATATGTTTTATGACAATCTACCTCATGATGCACCAGTTGGAAAACAAGTGCCCAAAAGTTCAGGGGGAAAATTGGCAGCAAAAAAAAAATCATCAATTTATCTTCTAAAATTATTACTTTTAATTATGAGACTGAGAGAAGACAATGAGGCTGTGTTTATTGTATTATTTCATTTCTTAAACTTATAATAAATATTTTAGCATCTGGTTTGATGTTTTTTGCAATATCCTCCTCTAACAATTATTACTATTAACACGTCTTATTTAACTCAATTCCTTGAAGTGCTACCTTGTAACTAAATAAGATTTTGAAAACGGAAAAAGTGAGACCTCGTATATGTATTTTGTTATTAACAGAAACTTAATTTCTCTTCAATCATGCACTTTCAAGACGACAGTCACACTAATAGTTAATATTGAAAGAAGAATTACTGTATGCCTTAAAATGAATTTTATATCCTGTTTTTTCCTTCTCCTGTAAAGTTGATATTTTCTAGTTACGAGGTATCACTTCTTAGGCGACGAAATGTAGCAGATATAAAGGGTTGAAAATTTTTTGGGTCATGAAATCCTGTAAAATTATGGCCGTTCTATATCTCCCACTGTGAACCACGTATTGATATGAAATTTTGTTCTCTTATACACTTTGTTTTTCTTAATCATAAACTATAGTTATTTTGTGCACAGATCTATAAATGTAGCAGATATAAAGGGTTGAAAATTATTTGGGTCATGAAATTCTGTAAAATTATGACCGTTCTAAATCTCCCACCATGAACCACGTATTGATATGGAATTTTTTTCTCCTATACATTTTGTTTTTCTCAATTATAAACTGTAGTTATTTTGTCCACAGATCTATAAACGTAGAAGATATAAAGGGTTGAAACTTTTTTGGGTCATGAAATTCTGTAAAATTATGACCGTTCTAAATCTCCCACCGTGAACCACGTATTGATATGGAATTTTTTTCTCTTATAGACTTTGTTTTTCTCAATTAAAAACTATAGTTATTTTGTGCACAGATCTATAAATGTAGCAGATATAAAGGGTTGAAAATTTTTTGGGTCATGAAATTCTGTAAAATTATGACCGTTCTAAATCTCCCACCGTGAACCACGTATTGATAAGGAATTTTTTTCTCTTATAGACTTTGTTTTTCTCAATTAAAACTATAGTTATTTTGTGCACAGATCTATAAATGTAGCAGATATAAAGGGTTGAAAATTTTTTAGGTCATGAAATTCTGTAAAATTATGACCGTTATAAATCTCCCACCGTGAACCACGTATTGATATGGAATTTTTTTCTCTTATAGACTTTGTTTTTCTCAATTAAAAACTATAGTTATTTTGTGCACAGATCTATAAATGTAGCAGATATTAAGGGTTGAAAATTTTTTGGGTCATGAAATTCTGTAAAATTATGACCGTTCTAAATCTCCAACCGTGAACCACGTATTGATATGGAATTTTTTTCTCTTATAGACTTTGTTTTTCTCAATTAAAACTATAGTTATTTTGTGCACAGATCTATAAATGTAGCAGATATAAAGGGTTGAAAATTTTTTGGGTCATGAAATTCTGTAAAATTATGACCGTTCTAAATCTCCCACCGTGAACCACGTATTGATATGGAATTTTTTTCTCTTATAGACTTTGTTTTTCTCAATTGTAAACTATAGTTATTTTGTGCACAGATCTATAAATGTAGCAGATATAAAGGGTTGAAAATTTTTTGGGTCATGAAATCCTGTAAAATTACGGCCGTTCTATATCTCCCACTGTGAACCACGTATTGATATGAAATTTTGTTCTCTTATACACTTTGTTTTTCTTAATTATAAACTATAGTTATTTTGTGCACAGATCTATAAATGTAGCAGATATAAAGGGTTGAAAATTATTTGGGTCATGAAATTCTGTAAAATTATGACCGTTCTAAATCTCCCACCATGAACCACGTATTGATATGGAATTTTTTTCTCCTATACATTTTGTTTTTCTCAATTATAAACTGTAGTTATTTTGTGCACAGATCTATAAACGTAGAAGATATAAAGGGTTGAAACTTTTTTGGGTCATGAAATTCTGTATAATATTGGCCGATCTATATCTCCCACCGTGAACCACGTATTGCTATGGAATTTTTTTCTCTTATATACTTTGTTTTTCCCAATTGTAAACTATAGTTATTTTGTGCACAGATCTATAAATGTAGCAGATATAAAGGGTTAAAAATTCTTTGGGTCATGAAATTCTATAAAATTATGTCCGTTCTAAATCTCCCACCGTGAACCAATTGAATTTTGTTTTCTTATACACTTTGTTTTTCTCAACTATAAACTATAGTTATTTTGTGCACAGATCTATAAATGTAGCAGATATAAAGGGTTCAAAATTTTTTGGGTCATGAAATTCTGTAAAATTATGACCGTTCTAAATCTCCCACCGTGATCCACGTATTGATATGGAATTTTTTTCTCTTATAGACTTTGTTTTTCTCAATTAAAACTATAGTTATTTTGTGCACAGATCTATAAACGTAGCAGATATAAAGGGTTGAAAATTTTTTGGGTCATGAAATTCTGTAAAATTATGGCCGATCTATATCTCCCACCGTAAACCACGTATTGATAGGGAATTTTTTTCTCTTATATACTTTGTTTTTCTTAATTATAAACTATAGTTATTTTGTGCACAGATCTATAAACGTAGAAGATATAAAGGGTTGAAAATTTTTTGGGTCATGAAATTCTGTATAATATTGGCCGATCTATATCTCCCACCGTGAACCACGTATTGATATGGAATTTTTTTCTCCTATACATTTTGTTTTTCTCAATTATAAACTATAGTTATTTTGTCCACAGATCTATAAACGTAGAAGAAATAAAGGGTTGAAAATTTTTTGGGTCATGAAATTCTGTATAATATTGGCCGATCTATATCTCCCACCGTGAACCACGTATTGATATGGAATTTTTTTCTCTTATATACTTTGTTTTTCTTAATTATAAAATATAGTCATTTTGTGCACAGATCTATAAATGTAGCAGATATAAAGGGTTGAAAATTTTTTGGGTCATGAAATTCTGTAAAATTATGTCCGTTCTAAATCTCCCACCGTGAACCAATTGAATTTTGTTTTCTTATACACTTTGTTTTTCTCAACTATAAACTATAGTAATTTTGTGCACAGATCTATAAATGTAGCAGATATAAAGGGTTGAAAATTTTTTGGGTCATGAAATTCTGTAAAATTATGACCGTTCTAAATCTCCCACCGTGATCCACGTATTGATATGGAATTTTTTTCTCTTATTGACTTTGTTTTTCTCAATTAAAACTATAGTTATTTTGTGCACAGATCTATAAATGTAGCAGATATAAAGGGTTGAAAATTTTTTGGGTCATGAAATTCTGTAAAATTATGGCCGTTCTATATCTCCTACTGTGAACCACTTATTGATATGAAATTTTGTTCTCTTATACACTTTGTTTTTCTCAATTATAAACTATAGTTATTTTGTGCACAGATCTATAAACGTAGCAGATATAAAGGGTTGAAAATTTTTTGGGTCATGAAATTCTGTAAAATTATGGCCGATCTATATCTCCCACCGTAAACCACGTATTGATAGGGAATTTTTTTCTCTTATATACTTTGTTTTTCTTAATTATAAACTATAGTTATTTTGTGCACAGATCTATAAATGTAGCAGATATAAAGGGTTGAAAATTATTTGGGTCATGAAATTCTGTAAAATTATGGCCGTTCTATATCTCTCACTGTGAACCACGTATTGATATGGAATTTTTTTCTCCTATACATTTTGTTTTTCTCAATTATAAACTATAGTTATTTTGTGCACAGATCTATAAACATAGAAAATATAAAGGGTTGAAAATTTTTTGGGTCATGAAATTCTGTATAATATTGGCCGATCTATATCTCCCACCGTGAACCACGTATTGATATGGAATTTTTTTCTCTTATATACTTTGTTTTTCTTAATTATAAAATATAGTTATTTTGTGCACAGATCTATAAATGTAGCAGATATAAAGGGTTGAAAATTTTTTGGGTCATGAAATTCTGTAAAATTATGACCGTTCAATATCTCCCACTGTGAACAACGTATTGATTTGGAATTTTGTTCTCTTATACACTTTGATTTTCTCAATTATCAACTATAGTTATTTTGTGCACAGATCTATAAATGTAGCCGATATAAAGGGTTGAAAATTTTTTGGGTCATGAAAATTCTGTAAAATTGTGGCCTTTCTATATCTCCCACCGTAAACCACGTATTGATATGGAATTTTGTTCTCTTATATACTTTTTTTTCTCAATTATAAACTATAGTTCTTTTGTGCGCAGATCTATAAATGTAGCAGATATAAAAAGTTGTAAATTTTTTGGGTCATGAAATCCTGTAAAATTATGAATGTTCTAAATCTCCCACTCTGAACCACGTATTGATATGGAATTTTTTTCTCCTATACATTTTGTTTTTCTTAATTATAAACTGTAGTTATTTTGTGCACAGATCTATAAATGTAGAAGATATAAAGGGTTGAAAATTTTTTGGGTCATGAAAATTCTGTAAAATTATGGCCGTTCTATATCTCCCTCTGTGAACCACGTATTGATATGGAATTTTTTTCTCTTATATACTTTGTTTTTCTCAATTATAAACTGTAGTTATTTTGTGCGCAGATCTATAAATGTAGAAGATAAAAAAGGTTGAAAATTTTTTGGGTCATGAAATTCTGTAAAATTATGGCCGTTCTATATCTCTCACTGTGAACCACGTATTGATATGGAATTTTGTTCTCTTATACACTTTGTTTTTCTCAATTATAAACTATAGTTATTTTGTGCACAGATCTATATATGTAGCCGATATAAAGGGTTGAATATTTTTTGGGTCATGAAAATTCTGTAAAATTGTCGCCTTTCTATATCTCCCACCGTAAACCACGTATTGATATGGAATTTTGTTCTCTTATATACTTTTTTTTTCTAAATTATAAACTATAGTTATTTTATGCGCAGATCTATAAATGTAGAAGATAAAAAGGGTGGGAAATTTTTTGGGTCATGAAATTCTGTAAAATTATGGCTGTTCTATATCTCCCACTGTGAACCACGTATTGATATGGAATTTTTTTCTCTTATATACTTTGTTTTTCTCATTTATAAACTATAGTTATTTTGTGCGCAGATCTATAAATGTAGAAGATAAAAAAGGTTGAAAATTTTTTGGGTCATGAAAATTCTGTAAAATTGTGGCCTTTCTATATCTCCCACCGTAAACCACGTATTGATATGGAATTTTGTTCTCTTATATACTTTTTTTTTCTCAATTATAAACTATAGTTATTTTGTGCGCGGATCTATAAATGTGGAAGATATAAAGGGTGGAAAAATTTTTGGGTCATGAAATTCTGTAAAATTATGGCCGTTCTATATCTCCCACTGTGATCCGCGAATTAATATGGAATTTTTTTCTCTTATATACTTTGTTTTTCTCAATTATAAACTATAGTTATTTTGTGCGCAGATCTATAAATGTAGAAGATATAAAGGGTGGAAAATTTTTTGGGTCATGAAATTCTGTAAAATTATGGCCGTTCTATATCTCTCACTGTGAACCACGTATTGATATGGAATTTTGTTCTCTTATACACTTTGTTTTTCTCAATTATAAACTATAGTTATTTTGTGCACAGATCTATAAATGTAGCCGATATAAAGGGTTGAATATTTTTTGGGTCATGAAATTCTGTAAAATTATGGCCGTTCTATATCTCCCACCGTGAACCACGTATTGATATGGAATTTTGTTCTCTTATATACTTTGTTTTTCCCAATTGTAAACTATAGTTATTTTGTGCACAGATCTATAAATGTAGCAGATATAAAGGGTTAAAAATTCTTTGGGTCATGAAATTCTATAAAATTATGTCCGTTCTAAATCTCCCACCGTGAACCAATTGAATTTTGTTTTCTTATACACTTTGTTTTTCTCAACTATAAACTATAGTTATTTTGTGCACAGATCTATAAATGTAGCAGATATAAAGGGTTCAAAATTTTTTGGGTCATGAAATTCTGTAAAATTATGACCGTTCTAAATCTCCCACCGTGATCCACGTATTGATATGGAATTTTTTTCTCTTATAGACTTTGTTTTTCTCAATTAAAACTATAGTTATTTTGTGCACAGATCTATAAACGTAGCAGATATAAAGGGTTGAAAATTTTTTGGGTCATGAAATTCTGTAAAATTATGGCCGATCTATATCTCCCACCGTAAACCACGTATTGATAGGGAATTTTTTTCTCTTATATACTTTGTTTTTCTTAATTATAAACTATAGTTATTTTGTGCACAGATCTATAAACGTAGAAGATATAAAGGGTTGAAAATTTTTTGGGTCATGAAATTCTGTATAATATTGGCCGATCTATATCTCCCACCGTGAACCACGTATTGATATGGAATTTTTTTCTCCTATACATTTTGTTTTTCTCAATTATAAACTATAGTTATTTTGTCCACAGATCTATAAACGTAGAAGAAATAAAGGGTTGAAAATTTTTTGGGTCATGAAATTCTGTATAATATTGGCCGATCTATATCTCCCACCGTGAACCACGTATTGATATGGAATTTTTTTCTCTTATATACTTTGTTTTTCTTAATTATAAAATATAGTCATTTTGTGCACAGATCTATAAATGTAGCAGATATAAAGGGTTGAAAATTTTTTGGGTCATGAAATTCTGTAAAATTATGTCCGTTCTAAATCTCCCACCGTGAACCAATTGAATTTTGTTTTCTTATACACTTTGTTTTTCTCAACTATAAACTATAGTAATTTTGTGCACAGATCTATAAATGTAGCAGATATAAAGGGTTGAAAATTTTTTGGGTCATGAAATTCTGTAAAATTATGACCGTTCTAAATCTCCCACCGTGATCCACGTATTGATATGGAATTTTTTTCTCTTATTGACTTTGTTTTTCTCAATTAAAACTATAGTTATTTTGTGCACAGATCTATAAATGTAGCAGATATAAAGGGTTGAAAATTTTTTGGGTCATGAAATTCTGTAAAATTATGGCCGTTCTATATCTCCTACTGTGAACCACTTATTGATATGAAATTTTGTTCTCTTATACACTTTGTTTTTCTCAATTATAAACTATAGTTATTTTGTGCACAGATCTATAAACGTAGCAGATATAAAGGGTTGAAAATTTTTTGGGTCATGAAATTCTGTAAAATTATGGCCGATCTATATCTCCCACCGTAAACCACGTATTGATAGGGAATTTTTTTCTCTTATATACTTTGTTTTTCTTAATTATAAACTATAGTTATTTTGTGCACAGATCTATAAATGTAGCAGATATAAAGGGTTGAAAATTATTTGGGTCATGAAATTCTGTAAAATTATGGCCGTTCTATATCTCTCACTGTGAACCACGTATTGATATGGAATTTTTTTCTCCTATACATTTTGTTTTTCTCAATTATAAACTATAGTTATTTTGTGCACAGATCTATAAACATAGAAAATATAAAGGGTTGAAAATTTTTTGGGTCATGAAATTCTGTATAATATTGGCCGATCTATATCTCCCACCGTGAACCACGTATTGATATGGAATTTTTTTCTCTTATATACTTTGTTTTTCTTAATTATAAAATATAGTTATTTTGTGCACAGATCTATAAATGTAGCAGATATAAAGGGTTGAAAATTTTTTGGGTCATGAAATTCTGTAAAATTATGACCGTTCAATATCTCCCACTGTGAACAACGTATTGATTTGGAATTTTGTTCTCTTATACACTTTGATTTTCTCAATTATCAACTATAGTTATTTTGTGCACAGATCTATAAATGTAGCCGATATAAAGGGTTGAAAATTTTTTGGGTCATGAAAATTCTGTAAAATTGTGGCCTTTCTATATCTCCCACCGTAAACCACGTATTGATATGGAATTTTGTTCTCTTATATACTTTTTTTTCTCAATTATAAACTATAGTTCTTTTGTGCGCAGATCTATAAATGTAGCAGATATAAAAAGTTGTAAATTTTTTGGGTCATGAAATCCTGTAAAATTATGAATGTTCTAAATCTCCCACTCTGAACCACGTATTGATATGGAATTTTTTTCTCCTATACATTTTGTTTTTCTTAATTATAAACTGTAGTTATTTTGTGCACAGATCTATAAATGTAGAAGATATAAAGGGTTGAAAATTTTTTGGGTCATGAAAATTCTGTAAAATTATGGCCGTTCTATATCTCCCTCTGTGAACCACGTATTGATATGGAATTTTTTTCTCTTATATACTTTGTTTTTCTCAATTATAAACTGTAGTTATTTTGTGCGCAGATCTATAAATGTAGAAGATAAAAAAGGTTGAAAATTTTTTGGGTCATGAAATTCTGTAAAATTATGGCCGTTCTATATCTCTCACTGTGAACCACGTATTGATATGGAATTTTGTTCTCTTATACACTTTGTTTTTCTCAATTATAAACTATAGTTATTTTGTGCACAGATCTATATATGTAGCCGATATAAAGGGTTGAATATTTTTTGGGTCATGAAAATTCTGTAAAATTGTCGCCTTTCTATATCTCCCACCGTAAACCACGTATTGATATGGAATTTTGTTCTCTTATATACTTTTTTTTTCTAAATTATAAACTATAGTTATTTTATGCGCAGATCTATAAATGTAGAAGATAAAAAGGGTGGGAAATTTTTTGGGTCATGAAATTCTGTAAAATTATGGCTGTTCTATATCTCCCACTGTGAACCACGTATTGATATGGAATTTTTTTCTCTTATATACTTTGTTTTTCTCATTTATAAACTATAGTTATTTTGTGCGCAGATCTATAAATGTAGAAGATAAAAAAGGTTGAAAATTTTTTGGGTCATGAAAATTCTGTAAAATTGTGGCCTTTCTATATCTCCCACCGTAAACCACGTATTGATATGGAATTTTGTTCTCTTATATACTTTTTTTTTCTCAATTATAAACTATAGTTATTTTGTGCGCGGATCTATAAATGTGGAAGATATAAAGGGTGGAAAAATTTTTGGGTCATGAAATTCTGTAAAATTATGGCCGTTCTATATCTCCCACTGTGATCCGCGAATTAATATGGAATTTTTTTCTCTTATATACTTTGTTTTTCTCAATTATAAACTATAGTTATTTTGTGCGCAGATCTATAAATGTAGAAGATATAAAGGGTGGAAAATTTTTTGGGTCATGAAATTCTGTAAAATTATGGCCGTTCTATATCTCTCACTGTGAACCACGTATTGATATGGAATTTTGTTCTCTTATACACTTTGTTTTTCTCAATTATAAACTATAGTTATTTTGTGCACAGATCTATAAATGTAGCCGATATAAAGGGTTGAATATTTTTTGGGTCATGAAATTCTGTAAAATTATGGCCGTTCTATATCTCCCACCGTGAACCACGTATTGATATGGAATTTTGTTCTCTTATATACTTTGTTTTTCTCAATTGTAAACTATAGTTATTTTGTGCGCAGATCTATAAATGTAGCAGATATAAAAAGTTGAAAATTTTTTGGGTCATGAAATCCTGTAAAATTATGAATGTTCTAAATCTCCCACTCTGAACCACGTATTGATATAGAATTTTTTTCTCTTATACACTTTGTTTTTCTCAATTATAAACTTTAGTTATTTTGTGCGCAGATCTATAAATGTAGAAGATATAAAGGGTGGAAAATTTTTTGGGTCATGAAATTCTGTAAAATTATGGCCGTTCTATATCTCCCACTGTGAACCACGTATTGATATGGAATTTTTTTCTCTTATATACTTTGTTTTTCTCAATTATAAACTATAGTTATTTTGTGCACAGATCTATAATTGTAGCCGATATAAAGGGTTGAATATTTTTTGGGTCATGAAATTCTGTAAAATTATGGCCGTTCTATATCTCCCACCGTGAACCACGTATTGATATGGAATTTTGTTCTCTTATATACTTTGTTTTTCTCAATTGTAAACTATAGTTATTTTGTGCGCAGGTCTATAAATGTAGCAGATATAAAAAGTTGAAAATTTTTTGGGTCATGAAATCCTGTAAAATTATGAATGTTCTAAATCTCCCACTCTGAACCACGTATTGATATAGAATTTTTTTCTCTTATACACTTTGTTTTTCTCAATTATAAACTTTAGTTATTTTGTGCACAGATCTATAAATGTAGCCGATATAAAGGGTTGAATATTTTTTGGGTCATGAAATTCTGTAAAATTATGGCCGTTCTATATCTCCCACGGTGAACCACGAATTGATATGGAATTTTTTTCTCTTATATACTTTGTTTTTCTCAATTATAAACTATAGTTACTTTGTGCACAGATCTATAAATGTAGAAGATATGAAGGGTTGAAAATTTTTTGGGTCATGAAATTCTGTAAAATTGTGGCCGTTCTATATTTCCCACCGTAAACCACGTATTGATATGGAATTTTATTCTCTTATATACTTTGTTTTTCTCAATTGTAAACTATAGTTATTTTGTGCGCAGATCTTTAAATGTAGAAGATATAAAGGGTTGAAAATTTTTTGGGTCATGAAATTCTGTAAAATTATGGCCGTTCTATATCTCACACTGTGAACCACGTATTGATATGGAATTTTGTTCTCTTATACACTTTGTTTTTCTCAATTATAAACTATAGTTATTTTGTGCGCAGATCTATAAATGTAGCAGATATGAAAAGTTGAAAATTTTTTGAGTTATGAAATCCTGTAAAATTATGACCGTTCTATATCTCCCACTGGGAACCACGTATTGGTACGGAATTTTTTTTTTCTTATACATTTTGTTTTTCTCAATTAAAAACTATAGTTATTTTGTGCACAGATCTATAAATGTAGAAGATATAAAGGGTTGAAAGTTTTTTGGGTCATGAAATCCTGTAAAATTATGACCGTTCTAAATCTCCCATTCTGAACCACGTATTGATATGGAATTTTTTTCTCTTATATACTTTGTTTTTCTCAATTATAAACTATAGTTATTTTGTGCACAGATCTATAAATGTAGAAGATATAAAGGGTTGAAAGTTTTTTGGGTCATGAAATCCTGTAAAATTATGACCGTTCTATATCTCCCACTCTGAACCACGTATTGATATGGAATTTTTTTCTCTTATATACTTTGTTTTTCTCAATTATAAACTATAGTTATTTTGTGCGCAGTTCTATAAATGTAGAAGATAAAAAGGGTTGAAAATTTTTTGGGTCATGAAATTCTGTAAAATTATTGCCGTTCTATATCTCGTACTCTGAACCACGTATTGATATGGAATTTTTTTCTCTTATACATTTGGTTTTTCTCAATTAAAAACTATAGTTATTTTGTGCACAGATCTATAAATGTAGCAGATATAAAAGGTTTAAAATTTTTTGGGTCATGAAATTCTGTAAAATTATGGCCGTTCTATATCTCCCACGGTGAACCACGTATTGATATGGAATTTTTTTCTCTTATATACTTTGTTTTTCTCAATTATAAACTATAGTTATTTTGTGCACAGATCTATAAATGTAGAAGATATAAAGGGTTGAAAGTTTTTTGGGTCATGAAATCCTGTAAAATTATTACCGTTCTATATCTCCCACTGGGAACCACGTATTGGTACGGAATTTTTTTTTCTTATACATTTTGTTTTTCTCAATTAAAAACTATAGTTATTTTGTGCACAGATCTATAAATGTAGAAGATATAAAGGGTTGAAAGTTTTTTGGTTCATGAAATCCTGTAAAATTATGACCGTTCTAAATCTCCCATTCTGAACCACGTATTGATATGGAATTTTTTTCTCTTATATACTTTGTTTTTCTCAATTATAAACTATAGTTATTTTGTGCACAGATCTATAAATGTAGAAGATATAAAGGGTTGAAAGTTTTTTGGGTCATGAAATCCTGTAAAATTATGACCGTTCTATATCTCCCACTCTGAACCACGTATTGATATGGAATTTTTTTCTCTTATATACTTTGTTTTTCTCAATTATAAACTATAGTTATTTTGTGCGCAGTTCTATAAATGTAGAAGATAAAAAGGGTTGAAAATTTTTTGGGTCATGAAATTCTGTAAAATTATTGCCGTTCTATATCTCGTACTCTGAACCACGTATTGATATGGAATTTTTTTCTCTTATACATTTGGTTTTTCTCAATTAAAAACTATAGTTATTTTGTGCACAGATCTATAAATGTAGCAGATATAAAGGGTTTAAAATTTTTTGGGTCATGAAATTCTGTAAAATTATGGCCGTTCTATATCTCCCACGGTGAACCACGTATTGATATGGAATTTTTTTCTCTTATATACTTTGTTTTTCTCAATTATAAACTATAGTTATTTTGTGCACAGATCTATAAATGTAGAAGATATAAAGGGTTGAAAGTTTTTTGGGTCATGAAATCCTGTAAAATTATTACCGTTCTATATCTCCCACTGGGAACCACGTATTGGTACGGAATTTTTTTTTCTTATACATTTTGTTTTTCTCAATTAAAAACTATAGTTATTTTGTGCACAGATCTATAAATGTAGAAGATATAAAGGGTTGAAAGTTTTTTGGGTCATGAAATCCTGTAAAATTATGACCGTTCTAAATCTCCCATTCTGAACCACGTATTGATATGGAATTTTTTTCTCTTATATACTTTGTTTTTCTCAATTATAAACTATAGTTATTTTGTGCACAGATCTATAAATGTAGAAGATATAAAGGGTTGAAAGTTTTTTGGGTCATGAAATCCTGTAAAATTATGACCGTTCTATATCTCCCACTCTGAACCACGTATTGATATGGAATTTTTTTCTCTTATATACTTTGTTTTTCTCAATTATAAACTATAGTTATTTTGTGCACAGATCTATAAATGTAGAAGATATAAAGGGTTGAAAGTTTTTTGGGTCATGAAATCCTGTAAAATTATGACCGTTCTAAATCTCCCACTCTGAACCACGTATTGATATGGAATTTTTTTCTCTTATACATTTTGTTTTTCTCAATTAAAAACTATAGTTATTTTGTGCACAGATCTATAAATGTAGAAGATATAAGGGGTTGAACATTTTTTGGGTCATGAAATTCCGTAAATTTATGGCCTTCTATATCTCCCACTGTTTAGCACGTATTGAAATGGATTTTTTTTTCTCTTATACACTTTGTTTTTCTCAATTATAAACTATAGTTATTTTGTGCACAGATCTATAAATGTAGAAGATATAAGGGATTGAACATTTTTTGGGTCATGAAATTCCGTAAATTTATGGCCTTCTATATCTCCCACTGTTTAGCACGTATTGAAATGGATTTTTTTTTCTCTTATACACTTTGTTTTTCTCAATTATAAACTATAGTTATTTTGTGCACAGATCTATAAATGTAGAAGATATAAGGGGTTGAACATTTTTTGGGTCATGAAATTCCGTAAATTTATGGCCTTCTATATCTCCCACTGTTTAGCACGTATTGAAATGGATTTTTTTTTCTCTTATACACTTTGTTTTTCTCAATTATAAACTATAGTTATTTTGTGCACAGATCTATAAATGTAGAAGATATAAGGGGTTGAACATTTTTTGGGTCATGAAATTCCGTAAATTTATGGCCTTCTATATCTCCCACTGTTTAGCACGTATTGAAATGGATTTTTTTTTCTCTTATACACTTTGTTTTTCTCAATTATAAACTATAGTTATTTTGTGCACAGATCTATAAATGTAGAAGATATAAGGGGTTGAACATTTTTTGGGTCATGAAATTCCGTAAATTTATGGCCTTCTATATCTCCCACTGTTTAGCACGTATTGAAATGGATTTTTTTTTCTCTTATACACTTTGTTTTTCTCAATTATAAACTATAGTTATTTTGTGCACAGATCTATAAATGTAGAAGATATAAGGGGTTGAACATTTTTTGGGTCATGAAATTCCGTAAATTTATGGCCTTCTATATCTCCCACTGTTTAGCACGTATTGAAATGGATTTTTTTTTCTCTTATACACTTTGTTTTTCTCAATTATAAACTATAGTTATTTTGTGCACAGATCTATAAATGTAGGAGATATAAGGGGTTGAACATTTTTTGGGTCATGAAATTCCGTAAATTTATGGCCTTCTATATCTCCCACTGTTTAGCACGTATTGAAATGGATTTTTTTTTCTCTTATACACTTTGTTTTTCTCAATTATAAACTATAGTTATTTTGTGCACAGATCTATAAATGTAGAAGATATAAGGGGTTGAACATTTTTTGGGTCATGAAATTCCGTAAATTTATGGCCTTCTATATCTCCCACTGTTTAGCACGTATTGAAATGGATTTTTTTTTCTCTTATACACTTTGTTTTTCTCAATTATAAACTATAGTTATTTTGTGCACAGATCTATAAATGTAGAAGATATAAGGGGTTGAACATTTTTTGGGTCATGAAATTCCGTAAATTTATGGCCTTCTATATCTCCCACTGTTTAGCACGTATTGAAATGGATTTTTTTTTCTCTTATACACTTTGTTTTTCTCAATTATAAACTATAGTTATTTTGTGCACAGATCTATAAATGTAGAAGATATAAGGGGTTGAACATTTTTTGGGTCATGAAATTCCGTAAATTTATGGCCTTCTATATCTCCCACTGTTTAGCACGTATTGAAATGGATTTTTTTTTCTCTTATACACTTTGTTTTTCTCAATTATAAACTATAGTTATTTTGTGCACAGATCTATAAATGTAGAAGATATAAGGGGTTGAACATTTTTTGGGTCATGAAATTCCGTAAATTTATGGCCTTCTATATCTCCCACTGTTTAGCACGTATTGAAATGGATTTTTTTTTCTCTTATACACTTTGTTTTTCTCAATTATAAACTATAGTTATTTTGTGCACAGATCTATAAATGTAGAAGATATAAGGGGTTGAACATTTTTTGGGTCATGAAATTCCGTAAATTTATGGCCTTCTATATCTCCCACTGTTTAGCACGTATTGAAATGGATTTTTTTTTCTCTTATACACTTTGTTTTTCTCAATTATAAACTATAGTTATTTTGTGCACAGATCTATAAATGTAGAAGATATAAGGGGTTGAACATTTTTTGGGTCATGAAATTCCGTAAATTTATGGCCTTCTATATCTCCCACTGTTTAGCACGTATTGAAATGGATTTTTTTTTCTCTTATACACTTTGTTTTTCTCAATTAAAAACTATAGTTATTTTGTGCACAGATCTATAAATGTAGAAGATATAAAGGGTTGAAAGTTTTTTGGGTCATGAAATCCTGTAAAATTATGACCGTTCTAAATCTCCCATTCTGAACCACGTATTGATATGGAATTTTTTTCTCTTATATACTTTGTTTTTCTCAATTATAAACTATAGTTATTTTGTGCACAGATCTATAAATGTAGAAGATATAAAGGGTTGAATGTTTTTTGGGTCATGAAATCCTGTAAAATTATGACCGTTCTATATCTCCCACTCTGAACCACGTATTGATATGGAATTTTTTTCTCTTATATACTTTGTTTTTCTCAATTATAAACTATAGTTATTTTGTGCGCAGTTCTATAAATGTAGAAGATAAAAAGGGTTGAAAATTTTTTGGGTCATGAAATTCTGTAAAATTATTGCCGTTCTATATCTCGTACTCTGAACCACGTATTGATATGGAATTTTTTTCTCTTATACATTTGGTTTTTCTCAATTAAAAACTATAGTTATTTTGTGCACAGATCTATAAATGTAGCAGATATAAAGGGTTTAAAATTTTTTGGGTCATGAAATTCTGTAAAATTATGGCCGTTCTATATCTCCCACGGTGAACCACGTATTGATATGGAATTTTTTTCTCTTATATACTTTGTTTTTCTCAATTATAAACTATAGTTATTTTGTGCACAGATCTATAAATGTAGAAGATATAAAGGGTTGAAAGTTTTTTGGGTCATGAAATCCTGTAAAATTATTACCGTTCTATATCTCCCACTGGGAACCACGTATTGGTACGGAATTTTTTTTTCTTATACATTTTGTTTTTCTCAATTAAAAACTATAGTTATTTTGTGCACAGATCTATAAATGTAGAAGATATAAAGGGTTGAAAGTTTTTTGGGTCATGAAATCCTGTAAAATTATGACCGTTCTAAATCTCCCATTCTGAACCACGTATTGATATGGAATTTTTTTCTCTTATATACTTTGTTTTTCTCAATTATAAACTATAGTTATTTTGTGCACAGATCTATAAATGTAGAAGATATAAAGGGTTGAAAGTTTTTTGGGTCATGAAATCCTGTAAAATTATGACCGTTCTATATCTCCCACTCTGAACCACGTATTGATATGGAATTTTTTTCTCTTATATACTTTGTTTTTCTCAATTATAAACTATAGTTATTTTGTGCACAGATCTATAAATGTAGAAGATATAAAGGGTTGAAAGTTTTTTGGGTCATGAAATCCTGTAAAATTATGACCGTTCTAAATCTCCCACTCTGAACCACGTATTGATATGGAATTTTTTTCTCTTATACATTTTGTTTTTCTCAATTAAAAACTATAGTTATTTTGTGCACAGATCTATAAATGTAGAAGATATAAGGGGTTGAACATTTTTTGGGTCATGAAATTCCGTAAATTTATGGCCTTCTATATCTCCCACTGTTTAGCACGTATTGAAATGGATTTTTTTTTCTCTTATACACTTTGTTTTTCTCAATTATAAACTATAGTTATTTTGTGCACAGATCTATAAATGTAGAAGATATAAGGGGTTGAACATTTTTTGGGTCATGAAATTCCGTAAATTTATGGCCTTCTATATCTCCCACTGTTTAGCACGTATTGAAATGGATTTTTTTTTCTCTTATACACTTTGTTTTTCTCAATTATAAACTATAGTTATTTTGTGCACAGATCTATAAATGTAGAAGATATAAGGGGTTGAACATTTTTTGGGTCATGAAATTCCGTAAATTTATGGCCTTCTATATCTCCCACTGTTTAGCACGTATTGAAATGGATTTTTTTTTCTCTTATACACTTTGTTTTTCTCAATTATAAACTATAGTTATTTTGTGCACAGATCTATAAATGTAGAAGATATAAGGGGTTGAACATTTTTTGGGTCATGAAATTCCGTAAATTTATGGCCTTCTATATCTCCCACTGTTTAGCACGTATTGAAATGGATTTTTTTTTCTCTTATACACTTTGTTTTTCTCAATTATAAACTATAGTTATTTTGTGCACAGATCTATAAATGTAGAAGATATAAGGGGTTGAACATTTTTTGGGTCATGAAATTCCGTAAATTTATGGCCTTCTATATCTCCCACTGTTTAGCACGTATTGAAATGGATTTTTTTTTCTCTTATACACTTTGTTTTTCTCAATTATAAACTATAGTTATTTTGTGCACAGATCTATAAATGTAGAAGATATAAGGGGTTGAACATTTTTTGGGTCATGAAATTCCGTAAATTTATGGCCTTCTATATCTCCCACTGTTTAGCACGTATTGAAATGGATTTTTTTTTCTCTTATACACTTTGTTTTTCTCATTTGCTAACTACAGTTATTTTCTGCACAGATCTATAATTTTAGAAGATATAAAGTCTAGTGAGTGGTAAACATGGTGAAATGTGGGTGTAAGGTGGTCCTATCTAAGTCTAGTGAGTGGTAAACATAGTTAAATGTGAGTGTAAGGTGGTCTTATCTAAGTCTAGTGTGTGGTAAACATGGTGAAATGTGAATTTAAGGTGGTCCTATCTAAGTCTAGTGAGTGGTAAACTTGGTTAAATGTGAGTGTAAGGTGGTCCTATATAAGTCTTGAGAGTCACCAACATAGTACAGGTGAGACACCAGACTGGTAGAATGAAGGTGCCACGTTTGGGAAAGGTGATAATATTGATAGAGAGGCACCAGCTAGGCGGAATAAAGATGCATTGGTCCGATTCTGGTTTAACCATTGGCAATGTTTGGTTTTAAAAATTTAATCTCTCAAATTTTGATTAAATTAAAAAATTTAATCGTCCAAACTAAATTTGGAATTTAATTCAATCAATTAAAATTATGATTATTTAATTTTAATTTTAATCTTAATTTTTAGTTATGATTAAAAATTTTAATTGATTAAATTCCGATTAAATTAAAAGTGAATTTAATTTTAATCAACTAATTTTGGCCGATTAAATTTTTTAATTTTAATCATGATTAAAATTAAATTTCGGTTTAATTCAATTGTTTTTTAATTGATTAATTTTTTGCCCGACTCTGGCCAGATCTATGAAAGCATATTTATGTTTACCTTTTTATAGGGAAAGTACAAAATTTGATTAACCAAAATGTTTAGACTACAAATTCTTTCTAAGTTGGGTAGGATGTTTTATTACTTCATCAGACGTGAGTTTTAGATCCAACATCAAGTAAACTAAAAGTTCATATAACCTTGGACACAAGATGGCCTCACGTACATTTCAAAGCTTTATTAAGTGTTATAAAGTCTTCTAGTTCTTACGGAAGTTGTTACTGGTTATCTGAAGGAAAACTTCTGAACTGCCAATTTATTTTCAAAATATCTTTTGCCATAGTAATTACTTAGATTTTCGTTCACACCCATTTTGCTTTATAATGTATATTATTTTTTTCCCAGTAGTAATTTAAAATGAACATTTCAATCATCCGCTAAAGAATATCTTGAAGCCATTCATATATGCAGGAATTAACTATACAATGCCATTTATGTTTTGTATAAGCATGTATATTTATTAGTATAAATAGTATTTATTGCATTGCATGTATTGTGAGATTAAGATTATAATAGCAGGGCGGGATCCATGCCCCACGGCACCGCAGCCACAAGAGGCTTATTGTGCCTTCTCCCTTAAGTCTAGTACGGGGGACCCCAAACGTTTTACACACAGGAGGCCAGGTTCACCGTCCCTCAGACCATTGGAGGGCCGGACTATAAAACAAACTATTTTAAAGTAAAAAAAAACAAAACGGGAACAAATAGAATATTTCAAATAAAGAACAAGTAAATTTAAATCACCAAACTGTCCAGTATTTCTGTGGGAATTATGGACCTGCTTTTGGCTAATGAGATGGTCAATGTCCGGTTTAGTTATAGTGCTTTACCTTTCTTCCTACTTCTGGCTGTTATTTTACACTGTTTTCGGAGCCGTGACGGGTGCATCTCGCGTCATCGGAAGTAGTACTGTACATGAGCGACGCAGCGCTTTGCGGCACCGCCACATATAGTGCTCCTCTCACTGACCACCAATGAAAGAGATGCCCCCTCTGGAAGTGCGGCGGAGGCCGGATAAATGTCCTCAGGGAGCCGCATGTGGGGACCCCTGGACTAGTAGATGAAACCTCCCTTTCTAACAAGGTTGAGGCTTTCCCTACCAGTACCTTCAGCGCTACTATCTCCCTTGGCCTCAAAGTTCCAAAGATATCGTAGCGCAACCATTTGATTGCAACGCAATCGAATAGCAAGTGAGAGGCCGTTTCCTCCTCTTCCTGACACAATCTGCACAACAGTTCCGAGCTGATAAGCCCTATCTTGTACAGATGCTTCCTGAACCTACCGTTCCCCACTGTGAATAGGTCTGTACTCAGAGTAATCTGATTTCTACCCAAACACAGGGTCTCTTTGGTTCTTTGTTTACACAGCAAGGGCATGACATTCTTGCCGTGCTTTGATCCCAGGAAGCATCACCCAGTTCTTTTCATGTTCTCTCCAGATCCAATCTCTGAGAGCTTCACGAACTGCACACCCTTGGTGATCCCCAGGACAGGTTCCGGGCCAATGAAAGGAGTACTAGCTCCGTTCTTGGAGAGTTGATCAGCTATTTCATTCCCCTTAATCCCCACATAACCCGGCACCCATTCCAACCGGACTTTATTGTGCCGCGCCAGTAGTTCTAGGGCCTTTCTGCATTCCCAAACCAGGGAAGATGTAGTTCTGAAGGAACTTAGAGCATTCAGTGCAACTTGGCTGTCCGAAAAAATGCAAATCTCCCTATTTCTAAGATTCATTCACAGATTTTCCTCAGCGCAAGTATTGTATTGTAACACTACTTATGTATTGAATAAATTCTGAAACAGACAACTTTTTCCTTCAAAAAAATATCATTCTTAAAGTTTCTAAATTTAGGAAATTCAAATATAAAATGAAAATTATGCTCGATGCGGTCACAGTTAAGTACGTACAAAACATGTTTTCCGTATTTATTTAAAAGCATTATCTTGTTTATTACACAATTTAATTTGAATTGAATTCAACAAACAGCTACAGTGCCATATAAATAGTTTATTTTTATTAAAATCCAGTTTCCTGTACGAAACATGTTGCTATTTATACATTTCCATCTGTAATTACAAAACCTATAGTCTTTTATAACAGAAATATCTTTGATTTTGATCTACCTACATACTAAATAGCTTTTGCACCTTTTTGTTATTTGACTACATGCCTTTGCCGCTTTGAACCTCTTCTCGTGGTTTTGCTTCTTGCTTTTTGATTAAAGTAGCACTCTGGTGGTAAAATGATAAAATTGGAGGATTCCCCCTATTCTTTGCTGATAAACCACTGAAACTCCTCTTTATCTGCGTACACTTTGAAACCAACTGACTGTAAATTATTTAGTTCTACGTGTAACTCCATTACAAAATTAAAACCGAATCTCCAAAGAAAGAAAGAAATAAGTTTTATTGACTTTTTAGATGTTTTAATACTCTTTATTTTTTAACATAAATCAATGTTAAATGTGTTTTTACAAGCCATTACTGGAGATAAGTTGCAATTTAGGAAAGAGAAACATTAAATATATATTTAAAAATTAATCTATTTAAATAAATATTCCCTCGTTGTCAACGACTGAAATACATAAATTAAGATTTTACTGTGTTAAAAGATATTGTAATACAATTTATTTAGAAAAACAAAGGTGCATCTAAGAATATTAATCTGACTGGGCGGAAATAATAGCTACTACGAGGTGTGGCTATTAAATAACGAGACTATGGCTATAAAACGTTTTATTTTAAATTTATACATATTTAGTTATTATCAGCTTCAATATACACCCCTCCTCTATCACTACAACGCTCCATGCGAATTTACCATTGTTCGAAACAGTGCTGGAAGTCTTTTTCTGTGACAGCTCCTGCATGACGCGTGCCGCTTTTTCTTTCGCACAGCTTCAACGGACTGAAATCGTGTTCGTTTTAATGCAGACTTTGACTTTGGGGAACAGATCTAGAGTCACATGGGGCCAGTTTCAAGCGAATAAGGCAGATGGCCTAAAAAACTGGGATGTTGTACTTGGCTAGAAACTGTTCTTGACAGACAATGCAGTGTGAGCCGGCGCGTTTATCTTGATGGAGAACCCTGAGGACTTGTTCTTCCACAAATCAGGTCGTTTTTTTTCCTTACTCTTTCACGGAGTTGAGCAAGCACCTCACCGGTAGTAATATTTGATTAATTATAATCGATATTTTCATCCGTTTTCGAGGTGAAAGGGCGACCCCGGGCGATCATCTTCTCGGCCATCTTGGAAACGTTTGAACCACTCAAAAAACTCGCGCACGTGATTAACATTCATCGCCATAAACTTCTTTTAATAAAAGATAAGTTTCAGTAGCGGTTTTACCAAGTTTCATGTGAAATTTCACGACAATTCGTTGCTCTACCACATGTGTAGTATCATGTTTTCGGCAAAACGAAACTAACACTTCTTACACAAACGACGGTTCCGGACAGACAGATTTCTCTACAAACACGTGTGACTTTATGAAAAGGAAAATAATAAAAGACAGTTTATTTATTTAAAGAGTACTTTTAAAATGATTTCAAAGATGAAATAGCCAACCAACTATTAACTTCAAGAAATTCTAGTTAGAAAATGGGTGAATGTTTTACTTGAATATTCAAAAAGAAAAAAGGAAAACTATTTTTTTTAAAAAACTTATCAAAAGAAGAGAGAAAAAGGTAATAACAAATTAAAGTACATCAAGCTTGGCTCTAAAAGAATTCAAGCGTGGGTTTGAAATTTCACTACAAAGTGACTACAAACTGTAGAGTTATGTTCTCTGTAAGAGACTTGCCAACTACTGAAACAAATTCTCTTTTAAAGCTTGAAAGGTTTGCACATTACTTGACGAAATGATTATGACATGTCCCATACACATGAACACATGTGACATCATAGCAGATCAACAAAGTTGTTTGATAAAGGGTACTTCCTGACAATATACACGTATTTATATTTCAAGAACAGTTGGATATGAGAAATTCTACAGTAAAATAACCTTATCAGCAGTCTGAACAATTCTGGAAGCGTTTTCTTTTTTTCAAATTCACCCGTTTATTATATAGTATATTATATAATACAGAATATAATTGTTAAATTGTGCAATAGAAACACCATGCATTGTTACAAAATTCAAGTGTGTTTTTCAAAATAAAAAATTATCATTTGTATAAAAGCAGCAATTAAGCTTTAATCACATCCTTTATTTAAAACTGTATTCAAGCTTTTCTATTTATATTTATTTTGCAGAAAAAATTAACTTTAATTAAAAAAATATATTAGTGCGAAGACACTCGGTACAATAATCTAATCTGGACATTTTATTCTAACTTTAAATTTTGCCTTCATACGATTAATCCTTCTTTGCTGTGTTAGCGTATGTTCAAATTTATACAGGATGAACCAGTAAGTATTGTCCATAGGCCTACTGTGTGTAGTACATCTAAAGTGGAGTTCAATGACGTATTGGACAACTTCACATTTTCCACTGTTCTTGAGTGACGTCACTTTACATTTTTTTTTTCTAAAATCATTACTTTTTTTGCAATAAAAATGTTATTACTCAGAAAGTTTTAGTGCGAATTCGGATTCTGATGACACGGTTAGAACGATAGATAAATTTCCTATTAATTGACACCATTTCGAAGCATAAATTATTCTCCAAACAGCCTTAATCTTCCTCCGGATTCTGGAAAAATAAAAGTAATCGAAATTTTTAAAGAAAACTCATTAGGCCCTTATGTGATCATTATACAGACCAAGGTGCTGGCACTTTTTTTAAAAGTTTCCTTGTTTAATGGGCTTTCAAAACGGTATATCATTTTCCAGGATTCCTTTTATCTTCGTATGAGAAATTACGTTTGTTTTGCAAGAAAACGTGTTCATGAGCACTCAACAATGTTAGTTATCAAGTTGTTTAATTCATTGAAAACTCTTTTAGATGGACCAGTAGTCAATTTTAAAGTATGCTGTCTTAAAATAAGGAAGTCAAAGGTTAGAAATTGCACTTTAAACATTTACTTTTGATCTCCACTGAAATATTTGAGAAAATAGGAAATAATTTGAAACAAGTACTTAATCAAAAATTCATATAGTTTGTATTTATTTCCTTGCAAAACAAACGTAACTTCTCGTACGAAGATATAAGGAATCCTGGAAAATGATATACCGTTTGAAAGCCCATTAAACAAGGAAACTTTTATAAAAAGTGCCAGCACCTAGGTCTGATAATGATCACATAAGGGCCTAATGAGTTTTCTTAAAAATTTCGATAACTTTTATTTTTCCAGCATACGGAGGAAGATTGAGGCTGATTAGAGAATAACTTATGCTTCGAAATGGTATCAATTTTTAGAAAATTTATCTGTCTTCCTAACCGTGTCATCAGAGACGAATTCGGACTAAAACTTTTTGAGTAATAACATTTTTATTGGAAAAAAGTAATGATTTTAGAAAAAAACTTTAAAGTGACGTCACTCAAGAACAGAGGAAAATATGATGTTGGCCAATACGTCATTGAACTCCACTTTAGATGTACTACACACCGTAGGCCTATTGACAATACTTACTGGTTCATCCTGTATAAACATACAACGAAATTAGTTTATATGTATAACAGCTCAAATCGAGTTCAGTTTTTTAGTGCTAATCAAATCCATATCATTAGATGCATTTTCATTAAAAGGAGCTTTGAGTTAACCTTTAAAGTATGTTCACAACTTAATTCTGTTAGCAGGAGAAAAAAAAGAAGCAAATGCAAGCCCGTCTATATCATTAACGTTTACCTAAATTAGTTACAAATAAAAAATAATTAGTAATTTAGGACTGAGTTACAGTTTAGAGCTCTCCATTAGCTAAATTTCCAGAGCCACACATTCAAAAGTAGTTTCAGAACAAAATTAGCGTTCCTTATTATCGTACAAGTACAAAATATTTTAAAAGTTTGTTATGAATGTGTTTTTTTGTGGATAAAAACTAATATGAACCATCAGAGAAGTTTAGTTTAATAGTAAATAATTATTTAATTTAAGAAATACAACGAAATTAATAATATTTAGAATGATATAAACATCGTTTCATACCACTTCCAAACTCTTGAAACAGAAAATGATCACAAAGTGAATGTTCAATTCTTTACAAGTCTTTTAATTCTCACTTGTAACTGTTTTTGAGGTTAAGAATAAAACAACTTTATTCTGTTTATTTATACAAGTTACACGATTCAATAAACACTTTTTCTCTAGTTAAAGTTGGTAAATAAAAGAATTTAAGAAGTTTTGAAAAAGTGTAACAAGTAGAAACAAGTATTGCGAGAGTATAAAGTAGTCTCCGTTACAGATAGAATGAGAAAATTATTTCTTCATTGAATAAAAAGAAACTTAAAAGCCGCTACATGAAATTTATTTTAAGGTTGTTCACTTTTACTGTCACGGAATCACTTCTTCTTTTTTGAACAATTTTCGTTTTTGGCGATTATATTTGAAAAATTATATTACCTCAGAGCCCCCCAAAAATATTCTAGTTGAAAATGATTTTTTTTTTGTATTCCCAATAATCAATTTTAACACTTCTCTCCAAAATCGTAGTCTCGGTTATTTGTTTACATTCCAATATAGCCTCTTCAAACGAGGTGCATCTATTACCAAACCTGAATTGGGACTAGTTTAAACGATAAACAAACTCTTGTTTGTACAGCTATTGTCAACTCTTGTCTAGATGGAAATTGGAAGATGAATAATCTTGATTCATCGTAACTGTTGAAATAATTGACTCCATTGTTGATTCAATTTAAAGTAGCTGATAATTAGAATTAAAAAAGAAACATATAATTAAAACAGTAAAATAATCACCAAAAAAAAAACATAAAAACGTTACGTTTTCGGAGGCTAACAATCTAACAAGTCCGAAAATATTTTTTCCATATTTCGCATTGAGATTAAAAGAAATTTATGTTCATGCTGCAATTTTATGATGGAGAAGTGACCTGATAAAATGAACTAATCATAAAGTAGTTCCCACAGAAATGCCTAATTCAGAAAATGTAAATAATCTATTAACAGGCCAAAAAAATCATTTTGTAAAAACGTTTTCAAGGATTTCAATTCAATTTGTTTGATTAACAGATGTATTAAAAAATGCATCTTTTAAAAAAGACACTGTCGACTACTTAAAAGACTTTTAGACGACAGATCAAAACTCTCTCTGGGCAACAAAAGACTGATTTGTACTTCTATTTTGAAACCCATCTGGGCGTATGGAGTAGTGCTGTAGGGTTCAACCAAACGCTCCAATCTCCAAAGGATTCAATCGCTACAATGTAAAATACGAGGGTCGTTTGAAAAGTCCGTGCAAAAATAAAAACTACTTAATTTTTTGGGGTAAACCTTTTTTATTTTTCAACATAGTCTCCTTTTAGGCTTATACACTTCGTCCAACGCTGCTCTAGTTTGTTGATCCCTTCCGAATAATAGGATTTGTCCAAGTCTGAAAAATAGCCATTCGTTTCTGCAATCACCTCCTCGTTTGAATAAAATCTTTTTCCCGCCAGCCATTTCTTTATATTGGGGAACAAATAGTAGTCCGAGGGAGCCAAGTCTGGAGAATAGGGGGGATGTGAAACGAGTTGGAACCCTATTTTCATTAATTTTGCGACCACAACTGCTGAGGTGTGAGCTGGTGCGTTGTCGTGATGGAAAAGGACTTTTTTGTGGGCCAATCATGGGCGTTTTTCTTGCAGCTCGGTTTTCAAACGGCCCAATAACGATGAATAATATGCACCTGTAATAGTTTTACCCTTTTCCAGATAGTCGATGAGGATTATTCCTTGCGAATCCCAAAAGACAGTCGCCATAATCTTTCCGGCCGAAGGAACGGTCTTCTCCTTTTTTGGCGCAGATTCCCCCCTTGGTAACCCATTGTTTAGATTGTTCTTTGGTCTCAGGAGTGTAGTGATGTATCCATGTTTCATCCACAGTGACGAAACGACGCTTAAAGTCCTGCGGATTCTTCTGGAACAGCTGCAAACCGTCCTTGCAACACTTCACACGATTTCGTTTTTGGTCAAGCGTGAGCAATTGCGGCACCCATCTTGCGGATAGCTTTGTCATGGTCCAAATGTTGATGCAAAATATTATGTACCCGTTCATTCGAGATGCCCACAGCACTAGCAATCTCACGCACCTTCCACTCTACACTGTCATCCATCACCATATCATGGTTTTTATCAATGATTTCTGGAGTAGTAACCTCAACAGGGCGTCCAGAACGTTCAGCGTCACTTGTGCCCATATGGCCACTCCGAAAATTTTGGAACCACTTATAAACTGTTCTAATCGAAGGTGCAGAGTCACCATAATGTTTATCAAGCTTCTCTTTAGTTTCCTGAGGCGTTTTGCCTTTCATAAAGTAGTGTTTAATCAACACACGAAATTCTTTTCCGTCCATTTTTTGAAAATCACTCGACTTCCTCGATTCAAACGAATGCCAAACACAAAGAAATAGACCGATCTGGCTGAAACTTGGTGTGTGTTCTTCCAAGAGATGCTACTAACTAAACATAACCTCGATACGCGCCAGTGGTGCTATCTCTCTGACTTTGCACGGACTTTTCAAACGACCCTCGTACTTCAAACTATCGTAAACGCTCCATTTTATGTCTCCAATCTGACTATACACACTGACCTTAACATTCCTTTTGTCACACAAGTTGCTAAAACAAGATACAGAAAACTCCACTTCAGCCTGCAATCTCATATAAATCCTCTAGCTTCTAGAACTCTTCCTGATAACGCCTATTAAGACGTCTTAAAAGACAGTCGCCTCGTGATCTCCGCTCAAGTGAAGAGAGTGACTAACCATATAATGTTTTGGAGTATTACCACTGCGGTAACTTCTCCACTCGTTACCTTATCATTTACTACTCTATTGTATCATTGTTACTTATAGCGCTAACGCGCTGATTGGTTAACCTAGTTTCTTGACAGACGTTCACAAATCTCTGTAGCAAAACAATAAACTGCTTTTGAAGACAATCTGGACTAAAAACTGTAATTATGGTTTACTATCAAGTGTTCTGTCTGTGAACCCAGTCTTTTCAATCCAAAATGCATAAGAAAATAGTAAAACTTCCCGTGTACTTATCTAAACTTCTTCATCATTCCTCAAAATGACCATAAAAATTCCCTTCGTTAGCGTCTTAACGAAATCCCAGAGAAAGCCACCATGGTCTGTTAATCAAAGTACAATCCAGGATTATCCATCAAGGAGACCGGAAATTGCTTAAAAATCTTCAATATAAATAAACAAGTTAGTGGAGTACCACTACTGGATCACTTCTCTAATCTACAAAAGAAAAACTATTAATATTACTAATATACACCAGAATTTCAGTTCTAGACAAGCTAAGAAGCTGTATATAGCTAAGAGAAAAAGAAAATAAGCTAGCGAACATGGCTGTGACAATTAAGTTGGACCAACAATTAGCCAAAATGATTCAAATTATAAGCCACCCACAT
This sequence comes from Rhodnius prolixus, assembly GCF_049639745.1. Lineage (NCBI taxonomy): Eukaryota > Metazoa > Arthropoda > Insecta > Hemiptera > Reduviidae > Rhodnius > Rhodnius prolixus. Next base: position 14,664,504 of record NW_027411582.1, on the reverse strand, counting down.
TACCAACCATTTCAGCTAAATAGAATCTAACCTTCCACCAGCTGAATGAACAACACTTTCAGACCCCATCGCCATGGCAGTCATTGTTATTTAGTGTTAGAACTGACAGCCTATTACATTCACCAACAATCTGGTAATGTTCAAAACAATTAACCTCAAGTTCAATTTCATGGAAACATTTTGCTTCTGCCCTCCAACCAAAGGAAAACAATCTGTAACCACCATCCTCCTTACTCGACCCTCTCTCATTGCTTATTATTACTATTTATTACCACGAGGTGTGGCTATTAAATAACGAAACTATTGCTATAAAACATTTTATTTTAAATTTAAACATATTTAGTTATTATCACCTTCAATATACACCCCTCCCCTATCCCAACAACGCACCATTCGAATTTACCATTGTTCGATACAGTGCTGGAAGTCTTTCTCTGTGAGATCTATGCATGACGCGTGCCGCTTTTTCTTTCACAGCTTCAACGGACTGAAATCGTGTTCCTTTTAATGCAGATTTGACTTTGGGGAACCAGATAAAAGTCACTTGGGGCCTGGTAAGGCGAATAAGGCGGTTGGCCTAAAACTGGGATGTTGTACTTGACAGACAATGTAGTGTGAGCCGGCGTGTTGTCTTGATGAAGAACACATGGACTTGTTCTTCCACAAATCGGGTCGTTTTTTTCCTTACTCTTTCACGGAGTTGAGCAAGCACCTCACCGGTAGTAATGTTGATTAATTATAATCGATATTTTCATCCGTTTTGGACGTGGAAGGGCGACCTGTGCAGTCATCTCCAACATCTTCTCGGCCATCTTCGAAACGCTTGAATCACTTAAAAACTTGCGCACGTGATAAACATTCATCGCCATAAACTTCTTTTAATAAAAGATAAGTTTCAGTAGCGGTTTTACCAAGTTTCATGTGAAATTTCACGACAATTCGTTGCTCTACTACATGTGTAGTATCGTGTTTTCGGCAAAACGAAACAAACACCTCTTACACAAACGACGGTTCCGGTCAGACAGATTTCTCTACAAACACGTGAGACGCTGCAATCGAAAGAGAAGGCTTTACGCTGCACAGCTGTCGGTCGTTAGGATTTAGCTCATGCATAGTTCTTTTGTAGCAGCATCAGTCTTTTTATTTAAATAGCCACACCTCGTACATACCTTGTACCTAAGTGGTTACAGCATTTATTTACAAAAAAAAAAAAAATTGGATAAGGACACTTCTAGGACATGTTTTGGGTGGTAGTAAGCATTGGCTTTCGCCGTAAAGCCATCCAAATGGATACGAAATCTCTTCGAAGTAATAACTTAAGATGGAAGTAAAGTAACCTATTCACGTATCTCTCTAAAATCATTTATTTATTTTCTCTATTCACAAAAAGTGCTTATATTTTACACACGATTCAATCTAATTCGTTCCTCTTGCATACAAATAAATACGATCATCATAAAACCTTCTTTCTTAAATACCAGCTTTCATTTTTGCGTATTATTCATACTTTCTGGGATATGAGAGTGGATGGGCGGGCTTTCCTTTAAAGAATTAACAATTATAATATAAGGTTTTTAAAACATTCTAAAAGAAAGATTACTAAAATTACAACGTAGATTCAAAATCTAAATCCATTCTACATTCAAAAATACTACTTATAGAACGGATTTTTTTTAAAGGCGCGTCAACATATTGGCCATTGGAGCCCGCAGCTCTTTTTCAGTGCACATCCCCAGCCTTTTGACATTGTTCTTCGGGTGCCTTAAATCATTAAAAATGAAAGAAAGAAAAACAAAGTTTCCAAATTATAAAATATTTCTGTTTCTTGTTCCAATCAAAAACAAAAGAACACTTACAAGTATTTGCTATCAGATTTTTTTACATCATGTTAGTTTTTATATTTTAGAGAATTTTTTTTTCAGTTTTAGTTTGTTTTTTAAGGCGCTTTGTGTAAAAAGGCTAACGTCCGTTTTCTGTGTGAATGCCATTTGAAAGCGACCAACCAGAATGTTCGCAAAGGATCAACTCAAAGAGGATAACAATTCTCCCTGAACATATAATATGAAATCAGCCTACGTTACATTCTACATTAAAAAAATATATATATTCTTTTTCTTATATTGATTCTCCTTTTGTTACAATATTTCTTCTTTTTTTATTCACGACAATTTTAAAATTAAACTGAAACCATGAATTTTGACTGTCCCTTACTGAAGAATTCTTCAGTCGAAAATTTAAAAAGAAATACTAAAAATTATTAAAAAAGAAGCAGATACCAAAAGGTTTGGCCTTTTTGCTCAAAATATTTTCTTATTATGTGGAATTTTGCTTACATATTGAATTCCAATTAATAACACACAGGCAATGAGACCTTTAATTAGTAACTAAATTACACTTCAAAACAAGAAGCATTATCCACCCCAAAGCAACCAAAACTGTCTAAGAAAATATTTTAAATAAAAGTCATGGTTTCTTGTTATTAAAAAAAAAAAAAAAATCAGTTCACAAATCAATACGAGGTGTGGCTATTAAATAACGAGACTGATGCTGCTACAGAAGAACTATGCATGCGCCAAATCCTAACGACCGACAGCTGTGCAGCGTAAAGCCTTCTCTTTCGATTGCAGCGTCTCTCGTGTTTGTAGAGAAATCTGTCTGACCGGAACCGTCGTTTGTGTAAGAGATGTTAGTTTCGTTTTGCCGAAAACATGGTACTACACGGGAAGTAGAGCAATGAATTGTCGTGAAATTTCACATAAAACTTGGTGAAACCGCTACTGAAACTTTTCTTTTATTAAAAGAAGTTTATGCCTATGAATGTTTATCATGTGCTCAAGTTTTTGAGTGGTTCAAGCGTTTCCAAGATGGCCGAGAAGACGTCGGAGATGATGACCGCCCGGGTCGCCCTTCCACACGTCCAAAACGGATGAAAATATCGATTATAATTAATCAACATTACTACCATGAGGTGCTTGCTCAACTCCGTGAAAGAGTAAGGGAAAAAACGACCCGATTTGTGGAAGAACAAGTCCTCAGGGTTCTCCATCAAGGCAACGCGCCGACTCACACTGCATTGTCTGTCAAGACGTTTCTAGCCAAGTACAACATCCCAGTTTTTTAGGCCATCTGCCTTATTCGCCTGACCTGGCCCCACGTGACTTTTATCTGGTTCCCCAAAAGTCAAATCTGCATTAAAAGGAACACGATTTCGGTCCGTTGAAGCTGTGAAAGAAAAAGCGGTACGCGCCATGCAGGAGCTCACAGAAAAAGACTTCCAGCACTGTTTCGAACAATGGTAAATTCACATGGAGCGTTGTAGGGATAGGGAAGGGGTGTATATTGAAGGTGATAATAACTAAATATGTATAAATTTAGAATAAAATGTTTTACAGCATCAGTCTCATTATTTAATAGCCACACCTTGCATAGAATAGTAATTACACTCCTACGTGTGCCAGTTAATTGGAAAATATTGAAGAAAACTCAAGAAAAAAACTACGCAATTTCCTCGGCGATGGAGGACATTAATTAAATATGAATTACTTTTTGTGGAGTCACCGAAAGGGTGATGAAGCCTTTCGACATTTCTGAGTTCAGCTGATTTACTTGTTGAAGGTCTTTATGGTTGCTGTAACAAATAATAAATAATAGAATAGTTTATTTTATGTCTTACGAACGAAAAATATCTTTGAATATTGTGAGGCAATTTGGGTGGCTCGTTAGTTATTAGTCTGAATTTTGCTTAACTTGACCCAGAAACCAAAATAAACGGAGCGGAGAGAGAGAATAAAAAGGTCAGCTTAATTAAAAGAGAAATGGCTACACTCTGGTTCGCCACATTTCTCGCTAGTTAAGAAATTTTATACTGTTATGTTTCTTTTCTATTTTACGCTGATGATACAAACTGTTTATTATCTTATTTCAAGTTTTATTATTAACTTTGCTTTAGTTTCATTTCTCTTCTTCTTTTTTCACATCCTAGCAATTCCATAAAAACCCCTAGGTTTAATTAAAAGTAACAATTAAAAAGAATATATGTTACTTAATGGCAGTTACTTTGAGGGTAATAAAACGATTTTATTTTATTTCTTACGCTAAATGGAGCACACTATTAACTTGATACGGTATTTAATGAAACTTGGTGACTAACGGGCAGAACTTTATGTTAAAAAATATATACATTTTTTTTTAATCATTTATTTAGTTACAATCAACGCATTTTGCGTTATAAGTAACAATAATAACAATAAATAACATTCACTCTTATCAGAGTGGAGAAGTTACCCAGCGGTAACACTCCAAAAACATTCTAAATTCTACTGACTCTCTTCATCAGAGAGGAGATCGCGAGGCCACCTGTCTTTTAAGACTGTCCTAGAAGTGTTGTCTGGAAATGTTTTGGAAGATAAGATGTTGTACAAGTGGATTGTGATGTGTTTAAATGTTAAGATGGAATTTTCTGTATCGTGTTTTCAGCAACTTGTGTTGCACGAAAGGAATGTTCAAGTCTGTGTGAATGGTTTGATTGGTGACGTAGAAAGGAGCGTTTACTATAGAGCGAAGAATTTTAGATTGCAAGGACTGGGATCCTTTGCAAATTTGAGCGTTTTGGTTGAAACCAACAGTTCGATGCCATAAGCCCAGGACTGGCTTTAATATACTTACATACAGGGTGACCAAAGTTATATGCTCCACCCACTTTTTTTTTAACGGCGGGAAATTTCGAAAAAATAAAAACACGTATTTAATCATTTTTAGTCTAGTTTATTTTCAGTGATTGACCCATTTTTTTAAACCCCTGTATCTCGAGATACAGCATCCAACTTTTGTTTTTCAAATGGAACGTTATATATTTTTTTTTTGCATATTTTTATAGTATTTTAGCTCCTAAAAAAAACAACAAAAATTTTTTGAAATCGGTTAGGTTTTTCAAAAGTTGTGAAAAACCAATTTCACTTTATTGTCAAAATTACGTGATTTTTTTTAAAATCTGCTCAAACTGGGCACAATCAACGGATAGGCAAGCCAACACTCTGGACTCCCATGCTTTGCTTGTAGCAGCACTTATGGTGGCGAAGTCAAGATCTAGGCAGGCTAGAGTTATTCGACGTTTCAGATCATCGACTGAAGCCAAGGGATTAAGGTTACTGTACAGTTTATTTTTTAGATATCCCCACAACAAATAGTCCATTGGAGTTAGGTCCAGACATCGAGGTGGCCATTGGATGGGACAATGAGTCCCTAAGCACTTTTCATGGAAATTTCTGTCCAGGTAACCTCGAACCACTCTTGCATTATGTGCCGGGCAACCATCTTGTTGAAAATACATGTCTAGCCGACGTTGTAGAGGAACATCTTCAAGTAGAATGGCAAAATGTCCCTTAAAAAAAGTTAGATACTTTGCACCAGTTAAGTTCTCTCTGTAGAAGTATGGGCCAATTAGTTGATTTCCTAAAACTTCACACCAAACGTTTGTAGAAAAAACAACCTGAACGTCAAATAACACTTGCCTGCCTAGATCTTGACTTCGCCACCATAATTGCTGCTATGAGCAAAGCGTGGGAGTCCAGAGTTTTGGCTTACCTATCCGTTGATTGTGCCCAGTTTGAACAGCTTCTTTTAAAAAAATAACGTAATTTTGACAATAAACTGAAATTTGTTTTTCATATTTTAAAATACCACAACTTTTGAAAAACCTAACCGATTTCAAAAAATTTTTTTTTGTTTTTTAGGAGCTAAAGTACTATAAAAATATGTAACGTTCCATTTGAAAAACAAAAGTTGGATGCTGTATCTCGAGATACAGGGGTTCAAAAAAATGTCTCAATCTCTGAAAATAAACTAGACTAATAATGATTAAATACGTGTTTTTTATTTTTTCGAAATTTCCCGTCGTTAAAAAAAAAGTGGGTGGAGCATATAACTCTGGTCACCCTGTATATAAGTCTTTTGTTGTCCAGAGTGAGTTTCGTTCTGTGGTCGAGTAGTCTTTTCAGTTGTCTGAAGCGTCTGTTGAGTTCTGTTCTCTTTAAGTCGTGTATGAGGATTCTATGTACGAGGGTCGTTTGAAAAGTCCGTGCAAAGTCAGAGAGATAGCACTACTGGCGCGTATCGAGGTTATGTTTAGTTAGTAGCATCTCTTGGAAGAACGCACACCAAGTTTCAGCCAGATCGGTCTAATTCTTTGTGTTTGGCATTCGTTTGAATCGAGGAAGTCAAGTGATTTTCAAAAAATGGACGAAAAAGAATTTCGTTTGTTGATTAAACACTACTTTATGAAAGGCAAAACGCCTCAGGAGACTAAAGAGAAGCTTGATAAACATTATGGTGACTCTGCACCTTCGATTAGAACAGTTTATAAGTGGTTTCAAAATTTTCGGAGTGGCCATATGGGCACAAGTGATGCTGAACGTTCTGGACGCCCTGTTGAGGTTACTACTCCAGAAATCATTGATAAAATCCATGATATGGTGATGGATGACAGAAGAGTGAAGGTGCGTGAGATTGCTAGAGCTGTGGGCATCTCGAATGAACGGGTACATAATATTTTGCATCAACATTTGGACATGACAAAGCTATCCACAAGATGGGTGCCGCGATTGCTCACGCTTGACCAAAAACGAAATCGTGTGAAGTGTTGCAAGGACGGTTTGCAGCTGTTCCAGAAGAATCCGCAGGACTTTAAGCGTCGTTTCGTCACTGTGGATGAAACATGGATACATCACTACACTCCTGAGACCAAAGAACAATCTAAACAATGGGTTACCATCTGCGCCAAAAAAGGCGAAGACCGTTCCTTTGGCCGGAAAGATTATGGCGACTGTCTTTTGGGATTCGCAAGGAATAATCCTCATCGACTATCTGGAAAAGGGTAAAACTATTACAGGTGCATATTATTCATCGTTATTGGACCGTTTGAAAACCGAGTTGTAAGAGAAACGCCCACGATTGGTCCACAAAAAAGTCCTTTTCTATCACGACAACGCACCACTCACACCTCAGCAGTTGTGGTCGCAAAATTAATGG